>NC_081197.1:22426156-24826156 GCF_902713425.1 Acipenser ruthenus | reverse complement strand
AATAATACAGCAGATAATAGTGATAGTTACATCAGGGTATGATTAAATACAAAGTACTGCAGGTTAAACACTTGGCAGATTACAGTATTCTGAAGTACAGGATTAAATGCAGTAAAATAGGGGCAGATAAGAGCAAAATAAAGCACATTTACATAAAGGGTGATAGTGTCCCAGGATACAAACAGAGGAGTTCTACAGGTGCTCTTTGAAGAGGTGAGTCTTAAGGAGGCGCCGGAATGTGGTCAGGGACTGGGCAGTCCTGACATCTGTAGGAAGGTCATTCCACCACTGCGGAGCAAGGGTGGAGAAGGAGCGGGCTCTGGAGGCAGGGGAGCGTAGCGGAGGTAGAGCTAGTCTTTAGTGCAGGCGGAGCGGAGAGGTCGAGTGGGGGTGTAGGGAGAGATGAGGGTCTGGAGGTAGCTGGGTGCAGTCTGGTCAAGGCATCTGTAGGCTAGTACAAGAGTCTTGAACTGGATGCGAGCGGTGATCGGGAGCCAGTGGAGCGAGCGGAGTAGTGGAGTAGCGTGGGCGAAGCGAGGCAGAGAGAACACCAGGCGGGCAGCAGAGTTCTGGATGAGCTGGAGCGGACGGGTGGCGGACGCAGGGAGGCCAGCCAGGAGGGAGTTGCAGTGGTCCAGGCGGGAGAGTACCAGAGGAGGGAAAGAAAAGGAGGTCAGATTTAGAGAGGTTGAGTTTGAGTAATCAAAATATTATACGTCCCTCCCACCCTAGCTCTAAACCAATGGTATGGTGACACGGCCCGTAGTCATGGCTACGACTCACACAAACAAAAAACAAGATTGCTGGTTGGATGGCTGAGATATGACATGATTTGTCATCGATCAAAAAAGATCCATTTTAAAGAGTGTCGGCAGCAAGGGGTTGAAGTCTATTTTACAACCAGCTCAAAACGGGGATAGAACCCCACCAATATGCATGAAAATGATCTTTGATCGGATTGGCAGGCTCAACAAACCCTGTGAACGGGGTAGCATTTGGTTGAATAGTTTTTGAGATACAGACTGGTGTAAAAAAACACCTATTTTTTTTTTTTTAATGATTAAGATGCTTATTTATGCACCTGTATCTCAAAAAGTATAGTCGATTTAAGGAACCACGCTCGGCATACACAGTCACAGGGGTGTAGATGTGCAATGGGGTTTTCATATTTTTTGGGGGGTCCTAATTTTACAGAAATTGAACCCAAAAGATAACTGTTTGATGTCACTGCTGCCTGATGTCATTGCTAGGCAGTGACTTGTGACCGTTCCATTGCATTGAATAGGGAGACATGGAATATATAGTTCAGCACACACAGGTCACATCTGTGTTTCTATCTGGATTAAAATTGGTAATCAGTGATAATATTTTTTGTGTTTGTGCCATCAACACTGGGGAAACTAATAATCATTTTTTAATTCAGGATATAAGATTTTCATTTCCCCCTCTCATTTTTGTTGTTATAGTATGGTCGGGAGTTCAATGATACCGTTCCATTCCACAAACAAATCTATGTTGCTGTCAGTGTTGAAACTGTTGAGTTCTCTGCTTTTAAATAATAAAATGTGAAAAATGAAAGTGGCCCTCTGTGGTGTTACTTATTATAGAATTAAGATTCAATTAAACTGGTGGGGACGTAACCTCTAACATGTAGCTAGTACAGCAATTGCAAGCATCAGAGGTACGTACTGATGTCCAGCCTCAGGGGCAGCTGTTGCTGTCCCCTCCTGTTCAGCCTGTTTCCTGTTTGATGAAAACAAATCCATGTCTGGGTTACTAGACGTCCACTACTTTTGATCAACTCTGTGAGGACACCTGCTTTTTACTCCCGTGCGAATCGTGCTATACAGTATCTTTAAACCAAATCCTATCTTGTTAGTATTATATCAATAGAGCACAAGTGAGGTTCCCAAAAGTGAAAGTAGGCTTGAGCAAGGTATTGAGATTTTGACATGGGTGAAAAAAAATTGTAATCATGAAATTTATTATTTTTCTGTATAATTTAACCAATTCGGTTTTCTCTTTGAGTAAGACTAAATCGTTTTTTTCTCCTGCAGGGGTGTGCTGAAGATTGCTGAGGTAGCCAGCAGGTTTGAGAATGTTCGCAACTTCATCAGCGCTCTGGCATCATTGGGGTTCAAGCTACTTAGTAAGGTAAATAGTGTTACAGATTTAAGGGGCTATTAAAAAAAATCTATGAATTAAATTTGAAGCTACCAACTAAAAAGACCCCTATTTTATCCCCTTGTTTTTCAAAAGGGGCAAAATAGGAACAAGGCTGTGCCCTCGTGCGCATGGCACTGTATCCCCTCAGGGGCAGGGTCTTGGTGCCTCTGCAGAGGGGCCTGTGTCAAGCAGCTTTGACAAGTGCTTGGGTAATTCGGGCTACATGGAGGTATATCCCAGTCGGTAATGGATAGCATTTCATGCTTGAAAGGGAACAGTTTTAAAACATTATAATGATAACAATCTTATCCACTCAATTCTGAGTCACTGGTATAAATCTGGTTTAAAAAAAAAACACTTAAACCTTTCCTTTTTTGTGGCCTATGGAAAATCATGATATAGTAACCAAGGAAAACTGCAATTTTACCTCTCCAGATCCAACTATATATACGAATTACTATGTCTACAGTCTACCAGTGTGTTTAGGCTTTAGAGTTAGATTTGTATTTGAAAATGTTTCAGGGAATGCATTTTAAAAGCTCATTATGTATTGAAAATGATGCAGCATTTATAGAAGTTGTTTTTTAACGTCCCTTGTGTCCTGCTTTCTCTTCAGGACACAGAAAACAGTCACTTCTACACCTTCGAGTTCATGAAGGCCGGGAGCCCTCGAGGGACGAGTAGGCAGACTGGGCTGGAGCTAAAGCCCTGCGTCTACAAGAAGCGCTGAGGAATGGAAAGCCAGATAAATCAGTGATAGCAAACAACAAACATGGAGTTAGGAGAAGAGGGCTCGAGGAAATGGAAAGATATATGGACAACGAGCTGCTAATTGTGTTTGCAAGGGAGCTTGTGTAAAAGCCTGTTCTGAATCTGAAAGCAAAAGCAGACTATCAGCAAAAAAATAAAAAATATATACAAATAAAATAGAGGGGGAGGGGAGTTATTGATTCCTTCGCTGCAAATCACAATAAACGGGTTATACTAAAATTCTGCCGACTGCTGCCTGCTTCATTATGTAAGTAAATGGCTCAGTTCCTCTCTCGTTTTTCTTTTTTGTTTAGCAACAGCATGTATATTTTGGCATGTCGAGGTAGGGATTTTGTGATGAAACTCCTTTTACAGGGTTTGTGAAATGCATTTTGGTGCAGCATCATACATATGTAGAAACATAACAGATTAATAGGATTCAGCAAGTCTAGTGGCCAACTGGCCTAGTCTGTATGACAACCAGAGATGAGGAGTGTAGCCTTTTTGTTCTTCGTGTTTTAAAGTTATTTATAATTGTACTGATTCTGCAAAATTGTAATAAAAGATTTGACTCCCTAGAATTGCCAGGTGTTGGAACTAATTCAGTATAGTTATTGTGAGCAATGAGAGCTATACTGTTGAAAAAAACATCAAGGTTAAAAGAGAACGTGTCTTTGTTTCAGTGAGTTTGTACAGTCAGTCAGAAAATGGAGAGCAGGAATTAATAACTGGAACTGCCCACTGCTAATAATATCCAGCAAATATCCACATACCGTATTCCTTCGAATTTAAGGCGCACTTTTTAAACCAATTTTTTCTTCTCAAAAATGGCCTGCGTCTTAAATTGGAGTACATTATAGTGATGCGTGTATTAAAATCGCCAACAAAATGTGCGACAGCCCAATCGGAACCTCCCGCTCAGCTCCCCAGGCACGCCCCCCAGCCAATCTGAACCTCCAGATCACCTCAGCTCCGGGCAAAGCCTTCCTGTTTACCACAGCAGCAGCGCAGCTGAACCAGTGGCAGTGTCCTCCCTGTCACAAAACAGTTTTCTGATGAATTCGATGAGAAGCTTTTACAATTTTAGCATTTCAGTATTAGGCTCAGTTCTAATCACACACCCCCCCCCCCCCCCCCCTATTTTTTCTAACTGTAATGCTCTGTGAGACAGCAGACGGCCTCCAATACATCGTTTTCTTATACGAATAAATGCATCTGTGTAAATGCATATTTTATTTTATTTTTTATTTTTCCCTCAAGTTTGGGTTGTGTCTTATATTCAAAGGAATGCGGCAAATAATATGTCAGAAAACGGAAGGCCGCAAGTAACATCTTAAATTGCAAGCTCCAAAATAACAGAAAACACCCAATAATTAATACAATTGAAAAAGACTGATTGTTTAATTAAAATACGGAGAACTTCACTACCTGGGATCATCATTAAAAAGGACAACTAATGATTATTGGACTGAATTGGTCAATTTTACTGGAAGAACGTATGGGACACCGCCCTTTGGAATCGTCACACACTGCATCAACTCTGCAAAATAAATTGGGTATTACCAATTAAACTAAATAGAAAGATTTACAGAAAATATACTTGGGAAATTAAATAAATGTAAGCAGTTAACCAACCCTCTTTAAACCGCCAGGTAAGGGCCATGGGCAATAAGCGAGGGTGGCGAGGGTCAACAACAACAACAAAAAAAAACATTAAAAAACAACCACACACATGACTCATGTTTACAATAAATTCAAACGTTTTAATTTTTTAGTTATACAATTACAGTATCTCCAGGATGTTATCATCTTTTCCGATATCTATGAAACATACATGGTTACTTTTGAGGAATAGTTTATACTTAAAAAAAGTAATTAAAAAAAGTAAAACAAAACATTTAGTTTCAAATCACCCAAACAACAAATCAATTTTTTTTTTTTTTTTTTTAATAACTGTACTGTCATTTGAATCTTACTGTTTGTGGCACTACTGTAAGCCTGCTGAATACTATCCCCACTGAAAGATGCCAGCTATTTATTTCACAATGCAATTTAAGCTCAACAGCATTCTTTTTTTAAGCAGTTAAAAAAAAAAAAAAAAAAAAACTTGAATATATACAGGCAACACTTTTTTTTTTTTAAATGAAAAGTAAAAAAATAAATAAAAAATATTCTGCTGTTTACAAAACTGATGCTTTAGTTTAAGTCAGCCTTAATTTGTAAACAAACCTCTTACCATACTTTTTATTTATTTATTTCAACATTTACTGTGGTTTGTAAGTCACTTATTTTAAACTGCATCAAGCCTTTTTCAGGTTAAACAAATCAACCCATTCCATCAAGGTAAGCCATTTGTTTTTATCCATTAGAATGTCTCCAATTGTCCTTCGATTGACAGTATATGCCTCACTTAGGTGAGAAATCATTTGCAGTGTCTTGCTTTCTTATTTTCAGATGCATACATGCAGATTTTTTTTCTTTTGCTCTGGTGTTAAATGTAGGGTCAACTCGCCATTTTGCACTTTCTGTTTTGCTTTGGGAGCAGGAGTGTTGGTATGAACATTCAGTTAACAACAAATTAGCAAAGCGCGTCAAAGGTTAACTACATAACTTTGTTGTTTTTGTTGGTGCTACAATGAGGGAAACGACAATGCTTATATTTACATTTGCTTGGCCTGGGAAGTTGGCAGGTGGCGGTATAATGGGTACAAATAGCAATGTTTTTATATACATGACATTTGTTGAGAGAGAATAGCTGGCGGTATGCGTTATAAAGGGGGGCGGGACAACTGTTTGCAGAAAAGTTGAATGATGTAAAAGGGTGTGTGTTCTATTTAGTTTTCTTACAAAAGGTCGTTTTAACACTGGTGAGTAAATTAAAAACTAAACAGAAAAGAATACATACAGGAAGCTGTTGAGTTGTATAAAGGGTGCTGGATTTTTCTTAAAGAGCAAATGAATGGGTGAATATTTGACGTGATTCTAATTAAAGGATATAGATATAATATATATATATATTTTTTTTTAACAGATTGATAACAAATTAAGTATGGTTTTGTAATATCCTATTAATTAGAATTCACGGAATTTTCTATTTATTGTCTACTGACTATATGGATAAGAGGAAACTGATCTGCGGCTGCGTGGTCTAGAGGTTAAAGAAATGAGCTTAACCAGGAGGTCCCCGGTTCAAATCCCACCTCAGCCACTGACTCATTGTGTGACCCTGGGGCAAGTCACTTAACCTCTTTGTGCTCCGTCTTTCAGGTGAGACGTAGTTGTAAGTGACTCTGCAGCTGATGCATAGTTCACACACCCTAGTCTCTGTAAGTCGCCTTGGATAAAGGCGTCTGCTAAATAAACAAATAATAATAATAAACCACCCATATTGCAGGCAAAATCTGCATTTTGCACGTGCAAACCATGTTTAGCTGCCATAAAAGTGGGACTTTAGCAGCCACTAAAAATGCGGTGTACGTAAAGAATGGTTTTCAGCTGGTGTTCTGCACCCGCTGTCAAATTCGCACTTTGCCATCATTAATCAATTTAAATTGTATTGAACTGTATTCAAATGAAGCGCTAATTTAGAGCTGTATAAAAGCACAACCTGTCATTGGTCTCAGGATGGCTGCTGTGGTACACTTCCTTATGCGGTGATGCTTGGCTGTTGTTGAGGACAGGCAGGAAAACCTTTGGAGGAGAAGGGCAAGACGGAGGAGACCCCGCATATCCAAACCCAGGGTCACTTTGTTTGGGATGCGGTGGTAAGGTGTTATCTCACTCCGCAGGTCATCCTAGCCCTAATAGCTGAATTTTACCTTTTCATCACCTGGTGGACTGTCCTCCTGGTAACACCGACAGCATTGACTCTCCACTATAGAGGATCATGTGGCCTCTGTGGTAGCGTAGTTGATGTTGGCTGAGGCTTTTCCAAATAACTCAATTTCATGCTGAGTGACCTCAGCTGTAAGGACTCTCTGCTCCTCCTCAGAAAACTTTTCCATGCACCAAGAGGACTTTGCTGCCCTTCCTGTGACAATTTTTTTTGTTTGCTTTGATTTTCCTGCTCCACAAATCTCATACAGCGCCTACTGCTCTCTGCACTCCTAATTCACTTCACCTCTGATCTTTAAGTGCGGCCGCTAAATACCCCGATGCACAGGCGGCGCTCATTGCAACCCTCATTATCATGATAGCAGCAGATTATGTGTCCATATTGAGTAATTTGCATTGCTCTTAAGCTTACATAGGTCTCAGTGCAAAATAATTACCTGGCCACTAGACAGTTTGGATTTTGCAGCTTCAATTGTTTGCACTGGTCCTATCCCTTAATGTATTGCTTTCACAGGTAATTGACATTTACACTAAGATATTGACTGACCATTATTGCTTACTGAGATTAATGTGCTGATTTATGCTATCTTTATATTGTCCTTTCCTAATTTTGTACTGCATTTTATTGCGATCTTGAGCTTGTTTAGGAGAAATGTGTAGCTAAGAGTGAAAGAATTAAACCATTACACACATTGTTTATCTTAATAGCTTGTGCAGATTGTTTCTGAACCAAAAGTCCCTTTATGATCTCCACAAAAACAGACCTGTATATCCTTTATGAATTTGACTGTAGTTTCAGGTTTACATTTTTCATAACACATAAGAATTTATTTGAATAGTTTTTACATTACTGATCACATCACACTGATGACACACACTCGCCTCAGTTTACACAGCACAGGATCAAGTTTTGCCACCAGGGGAATGTAAGTAATGATGTTGCTGTCCCTCAAACTGATTTTTTCTTTGGCTGTTCCCAGGTAGACAGGACAGAGGTAGAGTGGGAACATGGATGAACCATGTATCATCTTTGGACCATCTGCTTTGGCTGTGACCCACACAATTGGCAGATGGCAGGGCTGGGATGAAAGTGTCTCCTGGATAGCCCCTAGTCGTGTATCCCACAATGCGTTGTGCAGCTCCATGCCTGTCAGATAGGCGCCAGTTTGAGGGGGAGAAGAAGGGGTGGTGCTGGTTCTCAGGACCTAGAATTAGAGTGGAGAGAACTGCATTCAAAACAAATTTGATAAAAATCAGATTATTTTTGTGTGTGTGCAATTTATTAATGTAATAAAACTCAGTTTAATTGCATTTTCTTTTTTTTCACTTTAATTATATCAACAGACAAAAATAATTTGAACATTGATTTCTGGAACCTATTCACTAGCTGTGCTTAAAGTAGTTGTAGCTAACAAAATACCAATTCCATTACCAACTATGTATCAAATGTGCAGAAACACATGTTAAAGCACACATGCATTTTTATTTGGTCCTACATCCAGTTAAAGGAGGTTCTCTGTTTTTATGCCACCTTCTTGGGTTATCTGTTTGCACTCCGTGGATCATTTAACTGCAGCAGTGTCTTTTGGGTCAAATCATGTTACTGACTGAAAGCATGTCAGTCAATAGGGGAAGCAGCTGATTGGTTATTGACATGAAAGAAGCCAGTGAAGGGATTGAGACAATTTAACTCTTCAGGCAGTAGCATGGGAACTAGGGGTGCGACAGCACCCCCTGGCTTGAAGTATAGGGGTGTTGTTCACGTGCTGGTGCAATGATAAATCCTGCTAGTTCATTAATCTTATGAACACAAAGGATAATGACCAATCAGCACTGACTGTCACAACAGGGGGCGGCATATTTTATAAATCGCACAGTTGCAATCTCGGTTAGTAGTTGGAACGCATTAGAAGCTTGTATACTCTAGAACGGTTATTGACAATGTCCCAAAATGCATAGTTGATGTTTTATCTTTTTTTTAAAAAAAAATTTAGTCGTCGCCAATTTTTTACCCCGGTTTTCTCCCCTGTTTAGCATGCCCAATTATTATCTGTATCCCCGGCTCACCGCTCGCAACCCTCCCGCCGACTCGGGGAAAAGGAGGCTGGAACACGCGTCCTCCGAAACGTGCTCCTGCCAAGCCGTCATTTTTCGCACTGCAGATCCACAGCAATGCCACCAGACCTATAGCCAGAGGACAACACAGATCTGGAGGCTCGACTGCAGAACCACAGGCGCCCTATCGGCCACAGGGGTTGCTGATGCGCGGTGAGCCGTGGATTCCCCTGCCGACCTAAGCCCTCCTTACCCGGGCAGCGCTCGGCCAATTGTGTGCCGCCCCCTAGGAACTCCCGGTCACAGTCGGCTGTGACATAGCCTGGATTTGAACCTGCGATCTCCAGGCTATAGGGCACATCCTGCACTCCGTGCAGAGCACCTTTACTGGATGCTCCACTCGGGAGCCCCGATGTTTTATCTTTGTAAATGTATCTTTATTTGAGGTTTTATTTTTTCCTCAAATTGAGGGTGGTAAATTTGGTCTGCATCTTAAATTCGAGGGTGTCTTAAATTCAAAGGAAAACAGTATTTCCTTTTAAATATACATCTCAACAATATGTATGAATACCTACAATTGAACTCTAAATTACATCCATGTCCTCTACATTAGGATCCATTCCTGCTTGCATGGTGCAAGGTGGAGGGCTGATCAATAATATTAATCATCTATATAACTATATACAGCCAAATTGTAATACAGTACATATAGTAATAATAATACAAACTTAGTGTCTTTAATAATATTAAATACCGGTGAGCCATCAGACATTTGAAAGGTCATTTCAGAAAAAAAACACATCTAAAAATAAAGTATTTTCTAAAGCTGTCATCTCATTCCAAAACTGACATTTCTAGAACTCCCTGAACAGGACAACAGTCCCCCCCAGTGCCACACAGCTCTTACCTGGTAATGCAATCTGTATTCACTGAGGTCTCTCTGCTCGGCTAGTGCGCTCTCCTGCAGCAAGGCCACCAGGAATCTCCTGGGGTTCTCAAAGGCAGATAAATTGTAGACTACAGTGGGTGACACACCAAACAAGTACAACCTCAGCAGCTCCAGACGGGACTCCAGCTGGCACAGCAACCACAGGGGGGGCTGAGATGGGTCTTTGTTATTGGTGATGTTGCTGTTGCTCCTTGATCTGGTCAGGTCTGTCAGGAGGGAGGATATCAGAGTGCTCAATCCTTTCCACTCCTGCTCTAAGAACTCATGCATTGGACCCCCTTCCTCTCTATCCCTTCTGCCTTCTCTCCAGCTCAGTGCCTCTCGCAGCACCTGCAGTTTCTCCTCACAGTTTCCAAGGTCAGGAGTTACTGATTTGCTGACTTGAACATTGGGGGTCTGTGTTGCCAGCAAAAGCTGGTGAAGGGTCCTGCTCCTTTCACTGATGAGAACCCCTGCCAGCCCTGTGCTGAATCCCAGACACACTGGGTCAACAGGAGAGGGGAGCTGCTGGATCCTGTGCTCCACATTCCTCAGAACAGAACCAACAGGTGAGATACCTGCAAACATACAGCAAGGCATTAAATGGTGGTCTAAACTGTTACTTACACAAAACTACCACGCAGGGTGTCACAATTGGCTTAGAGCACTTCTCAGAGAGGCCAAGGATTAGATGGACATGGAAACTGAACCGGTTATCTTTGCTCTTTTTTTGTAATTCAAATTTAATTGGGTTTTATAAGTACAAAAACCAAAGGGGAACTAAAAGTACAGAAAGAAAATACATAAATAAAATACAAATATACACTGCTGTGTGAAAGTCTTAGACATGTTACATTTTTCTACTCTGATGCATTATGAGCATCAACAATTTACTCAAAGCCTCCAGTAGTGTTTTCTACTATTATAACAACCTTGACTTGCATTAGGAAAAAAAAACTTTATGTGAAATAGCTTGCATCACTCGATTTTCATGGTGTGGTATCCGAAGCAACAGAGAAACAGCATCTGTAAATGTTTAACTATACATAATAAAACAAAACAAAACAATTGGGCCATAGGTATATGGTAGCCAAAATAGAAAAGCAGCATCACACTTTCAAAACAATACACAGAAAGTATTGCTACAAAAAAAAAGAAAAAAGGAGATGGAGACAGCGGAGATGAGTAACCCCATTAATCCATGACACATGCCAAGGCACATTCTGATTCCTTCTCAATCTGTAAAACATCCCCACCCCCCACTCTCAACAAAATTCCATAGCGGAGACCATATACTCCAAAATGTCAGACACTGTATGTCGTAGGTACATTTTTCTAAAGATAAAACCTAGGTAATCCACATCTTGGTAGACAGAACTGCATCCGAGTTCCACAGTAACAGAATTATTTTTTTTGCCAAAAAGATACAAGGTTGGTGACATATCAAATTTAACATTTAAGATACCTTGTATAATTAAATGTATGGATCGCCAAAAACTTTTAATTTTATCACAGTGTAAAAAAGCATATATGTAAGTGCCCTGTTCAGAATGCCATCTGCGACACATAGGAGCAAATGAGGATTCTGTCCTATTTGACAGAATTTCATATACTTCTGACATTTTTTTATCCAGTGAGGTAGAGAGTAGGAGTTTTTCAAGTTCATCGATCTGGAATTACTGACTATAAAGTGTCAAATCTTAAGATATTTGAAAAAGTCTTTATTAGATGTTCCAAATTCCCCACTGATTTCTAAAAAGGGTTTAAGAGTATTTTGATCCATCAAGTAAGATAAGTTATTAATGCCCTTATCAAACCAACCATATTAAGAATTTTAGGAGGCCGCTCCCAACTGGCACATCCAATAAAGGCGCTCTGCGCGAAGTGCAGGATGCGCCCTATAGCCTAGAGATTGCTGGTTCGTATCCAGGCTATGTCATTGCCCACCGTGACCGTGAGTTCCCAGGGGGCAGCCAGGTAGGGAGGGCTCAGATCAGAAAGGTAATCCTCGGTTCACCGCACATTAGCGACTCTTGTGGTTGATAGGGCGCCTGCGGGTCTGCTGTGGAGCCATTCAGATCTGTGTTGTCCTCTGGCACTATAAGTCTGATGGCTTCGCTGTGGACCTGCAGTGCGGAAAAAGATGGCTTGACAGGACACGTTTCGGAGGACACATGTCTGCCGCCGTTTCGCGAAGTCTGCGTGGGGGTGCAGCGGTGGACCGAGATTAATACATACAATTGGCGATTCCAAAATTGGGAAAAAATGGGGTAAAACAAATCCTTGGGCAACGACTACATTTAAAAAAATAAAATAAAAGAATGGAAGGTAAGAGATCTGGATTGAGATGAGGGGAGAGAAAGCAGACACAACAGGTGGTATTCCATTGAACTTTTTACAGTCATGTTGTAAATCACAAAAGACTTGGTTATGTAACCAAGGTATTTATATTTACTAATAAAAGGAAGGAATCTCAGAGGCATAGGGTGACTTGACAATGACTCCTGCCGTGTCCACAGGGAGTCTTGACGATTTAAAAGCCAGCCCATCATCTGCCGAATTTGAGCCGACCAATAGCTGAAGACTGGGCAGGGCAAGACCACCCTTTTGTATGGGTTTGATCAGAGTAAGAATTTAATTCTCGGTTTTTTATTACCCCAAATAAATTGAGATACAGGACTACTGATTTCTTTAAAAAAAAAATGTGACAGATAACAAGGAAGGGACTGAAACAGATAGTTAAATCTGGGTAGCACATTCATCCTAATTACATTTATTCGTCCCAAAAGATTGGTAAGAGAGACCAGATTAATAAATCATGTTTGATTCCCTATCAAGTATGAAATATAACCGTTACCTAATGGGTATTTATCCTTAAAGACCCTGTAACCTGAATAGATATAACAAAGACTGCTCGTCACAGATATCGTTTTTCCTTTCATCCGACTTGAGACAAGAGAGACTACAAACAGTGTTGAATGCACTTTTATCTGCTTATTCGCTTGTGTAATTGTGATTTATATTACATGATTATAGTAACTGCTATTTACACGTATTGTGCACTCAGCCTTGGTTTTCGTTAAGTCCCTCAGCGGCCTTGTGCTCCGTGTGAAGGCTGCTAGCTTTGTTGAAGTTGAAAAGAAAATTTTTGTTTTTTATTATGAAAATTATACATAACACTATGTAACACAATTTTTGTTCCTGGGTAGTAAGTGTTATTTCCTAATTGCTTATGCCTCAAAAGTATAGAAAATGGCTATTATTCCCCACAAACTTTGCTTTTGTGACCAGGACAGTGATATTTTGAAATTTACCTATTTCCAATGAGAAAACGGGCAACATATGAATCCAAATTAACATGTATTTATACTGAAGTAATACAAAAATGACTACAAAAGATTTAGAAGTGAGTAGTTTTTCGAGATTTACGATTAAACTATAAATCACTTTCACGAATCAGCCCCCAAATGTAGTCTCCCATCATGTTCTCGTTATACTGTCCTTGGTAGTGGCGTTCAAAGTCCAGTATATCCTGGTGGAAGCGCTCGCCTTGCTCCTCCGAGTACGCTCCCATGTTCTCCTTGAATTTATCAAGATGAGCATCAAGGATGTGGACTTTGAGGGACATCCTACAGCCCATTGTGCCGTAGTTCTTCACCAGAGTCTCAACCAGCTCCACATAGTTTTCGGCCTTGTGATTGCCCAGGAAGCCCCGAACCACTGCGACAAAGCTGTTCCAAGCCGCTTTCTCCTTACTAGTGAGCTTCTTGGGGAATTCATTGCACTCCAGGATCTTCTTTATCTGTGGTCCGACAAAGACACCGGCTTTGACCTTTTCCTCAGTCAGCTTAGGGAAGAAGTCTTGAAGGTACTTGAAGACTGCCGACTCCTTATCTAGAGCTCTGACAAATTGTTTCATAAGGCCCAATTTGATGTGCAGTGGTGGCATCAGCACCTTCTGGGGGTCCACCAGTGGCTCCCACTTGACGTTGTTCCTCCCCACAGAGAACTCGGTCCGCTGTGGCCAGTCCCACCTGTGGTAGTGCGCCTTGGTGTCCCTGCTGTCCCAAAGGCAAAGATAGCAGGGAAACTTGGTAAAACCGCCTTGGAGACCCAGCAGGAATGCCACCATTTTGAAGTCTCCTATGACCTCCCAGTCGTACTCATCATACTTCAAGGCGTCCAGCAAGGTCTTGATGCTGTTGTATTCCTCTTTGAGGTGCACCGAGTGAGCCAGGGGAAGAGACGGGTACTTGTTACCATTATGGAGCAGCATGGCTTTGAGGCTCCTGGATGAGCTGTCAATGAAGAGGCGCCACTCATTCTGGTTACAGGCGATTCCGATTGCCTCGAACAGACTGGTCACATTGTGGCAGAAGCAGAGCCAATCTTGACGGGTGAAGAAGCTGGAAAAAGGTTGGTGATGCTTCCTCTGATCTGCGACTTGCACACTTTCATCCAACAAGTTCCACTGCTTGACCCTAAACGTCAAAAGCTCGGCACTGGACTTGGTGAGACCAAGATCTCTAATCAAGTCGTTGAGGTCTTTTTGGTTGGGGTAGTATGGGTTTCTCTCCTCAGCTCCACCTCTGAAATTGTCATCTGGATCTACAACGTCTTCCTCGCTCTCTGACTTGCTGCTCTCTTCTAAAGACGGCTGCTCTCTCTCCGGAGGAGTGGGTACGGGGAGCTCATGGCAGTGTGGCACCGGGGCGATGGATGAAGGAAGGTCCGGATACGTGATAGCAGGTGCATTCTTGCCAGTCCGACGTTTGGAAGGGTCCACCATGCAGAAGTAGCAGTTGCTTGAGTGGTCAGTGGGTTCCCGCCAAATTCTTGGGATAGCGAACTTCATGGCTCTCTTTTCCCCTCTGTACCATCCTACAAAAATACATTTATTTCACCCATGACTAATGTGTAAGAGATTCTCGCAACATTTTTCATATATTATATATTTTTTCAATAACATTGAAAATTGTAAAACATTTTAAAAATTAAAAACTTTTACAATTTTAAAAATTTTAACAAATTTTATAACATAAAATTCCAAGCAACAATTGTCCATCTTACCTTCCAGAGTTTTTTTGCAGTGCTCGCAGGTGAAATGAGGTGCCCAGGGTTTGTCTTGATCCCCGACAGGCATGCCGAAATATGCCTTGTAGGCTTCACACATCTTAGCAGATGCTTCCACGGAGTACTTTTTCGCTCTTGTCTTGATAAATTGGCCGCAGACATAGCAAAATGCGTCTGCCGGATGCTTGCAGCCTCTTGATGCCATCTCAGAAAAATGCAGATATGTATCCACTTAGGCAGCTGGAACTAAACTGAACTGGTGGGCTTAAGGCCCCTGTATTTATACTACTATTTATATTACTGGAAAGTTCTAGAAGTTACTCCAAGTGTAGTCAGCACTGAATCTATCTGGAATGTTCTGGAAAATAGGTAAATTTCAAAATATTACTGTCCTGGTCACAAAAGCAAAGTTTGTGGGGAATAATAGCCATTTTCTATACTTTTGAGGCATAAGCAATTAGGAAATAACACTTACTACCCAGGAACAAAAAAAAAAAAAAAAAAAATTGTTACACGGTGATTAACAGTAATCAAGTGTTTACTGTTTTGTGTGAGAAAAAATAGTTTCTCATTGTGTATTTTTTTGTTTCTTTTCACAGAAATTCTAGCGCACCTGTTGGACCGAGACGTGCGCTTTGGGTTAACACTGCTTGCAGTTTTCTCACCTCACTCACCTTGCGCTGACGTGTACAGACGACCAGAGCCTGTACTGTTTACCTTTTTGGTTTGTTGTTTGTGTTTGTTTCGTTGTAGACGAGGAGTGAGCCGCGGACCGGCAGACAACAGCACGTTTCTGCACAGCACAGCACAGCACAGCACTGCACCGCACCACACTCACTGGCACTACGTTTCCCAGGACTCGAGCGCGCACACTGCCGTGCACGGAGGACGGGGGACGGACAAAGTCTAGTTTTGTTTGTTTTTTTGTTTGGGATTGAAAGCCTACCCCCCAATACCATTGTTGGTAAAGGGGTGGACTACTTTTGTTATTATTATTTGTTATTATTAAAGACACAGATTGTTTTTGGGAGAAAAAGCTGTTTGGACATTCTTTTTCATTCACTGTACCACTGCACCTGACGACATTTGGTGTTCAGAAGAGGGATTACAATGGACCCAACTACATTGGCAGCGCTGTTGGAGGCGCAGGAGCGGAGGCATCAGGAATCCTTGACGGCCATGATGGAGAGGATGCACGGCCTGTTCCTGGAGGTTAATTGGGGGAGGGAACCGGTGGCTCAACTAGCAGTACCCCTACCAAGGGTAAAGGTAGTGAAGATGTCGCTGGAGGATGACCCCGTGGCTTACTTGGTTGCCTTTGAAAGGCAGGCAACAGCAGCTCAGTGGCCTCGGGAGTGGTGGACTACCCAGTTGGGCCCCAATTTGATCGGAGAGGCCCAGGCAGCCTACCAAGCCCTGACACATGAGCAAGCCCTGGTGTACGACCAGGTGAAGCAGGCCATTCTCCAGTGGCTTGACATCACGGAGGAGACACACCGCCGCCGGTTCCGGGAGTACCAGCGACCCCCAGGACTGCGACCCCGCGTAGTGGCCCAGCAATTAGTGGATCATGTGACCCGGTGGCTCTGCCCCGGCACCAACGATGCAGAAAAGATCACTGAGCTGATTGCCATAGAGCAGTTTGTGAAGGTGCTGGAGCCGGACACCCAGAACTGGGTCACCAGGCATCGACCCACCACGATATAGGCAGCAGTCTGATTGGCTGAGGGCTATGAGGATGCATTGGCGTCAGCTCCCGCTCCTCCCTCAAACCGCCCCCGGACGATGGGTTCAAGGACAGGCCCCCCCCAGCACTTCACCCCCTCCCCCCATGGGGCTACTTCTCATCAACAACCCACGAGCGGCCTTCCTCCACACCAATGGAGGGCAAGGTCGACCCCCAGCGGGGTGAGAACAGAGAACCCCTCCCCACTGCCAAACCGGCAGCAGGACATACAAGCTCCGTGGGCGCCCTTTCACCCCACTTGCTACCGGTGCCATGAGGTCGGCCACCTCGCCCGGAATTGTCCGGCGGCGATGGAATGTGGTGCGGCCTCCCATTATCTACCAACAGCACCAGGTAAGTCCAGGGGTAATGATTGGGAGGGGCCTTGCATTGTTGATGTACGGGTTGGTGATGTGAGCACCCACGCATTAGTGGACTCGGGATGTGGGCAAATGTGTGGTCAAGCGGGGTAGTGGTCATTTCCTGTATTCATGGGGATAACAAGGACTACCCCCTCACTAAATTAGATTTGACTATTGGATGTCATACCCACCGCGTAATCGTGGCAGTGGCTGCAAAGTTGCCCTATCCAGTTATTTTAGGTCAAGACTGGCCGTATTTTGAAACTATGATTAATAAAACGGTAAAGCCAGTCTCCCGTAAGACCATGGGAGCAGCGGGAGAAACTATTGGGAAAATCTTCCCGCTGCAAGCCGATTTGTTCCATTCCCGATTTCGCCCGAAAAAAACAAAAAGAGAGCGAAGGGTTGAAAAATGGGAAGGAATGTCAATGAGACAAGGCTGGGGTTTGTTGGGGGAAACTTCAGGGTCTGTTAAATGCAAGGGAAAGGGGATTGGGACTCAGAGTGACCTGCGGGGGCGGGTTACTGAGGCCCCGAGTGCTGAAGCTGCTGTAGATCTACTCGATATCCCGAAATTCTGGGACCGAGATGTGGACCTAGCGTTGGAACAAAAAAACGATCCTTCGCTGGCACACATCTGGGGGCAGGTTCGGTCTATCGAGGGGAAGGATGTAGAGGACAACCGGCCGCTTACATACCCTCACCATATTATTGTCGGGCATTTGCTGTATAGGGTATCCCAAGCCAGAGCCAGAGCACAAGCCAGACTGTAACACAATTACTCGTTCCCCAGTCTTTTCTACGTGAGATCATGAGGTTGGCTCACGATGTCCCCTGTTCGGGCCATTTAGGTAGCGATAAGACTCGGGAACGAATATTGGCTCGATTTTATTGGATGGGAGTCTATAGTGAGGTGACATGATATATAGCGGAGTGTCCGGAATGTAAGCAAGTAGCGCCGGGGCGGGTTCACCCGGCCCCGCTGGTCCCACTGCCCCTGATCTCAGTTCCCTTTGAACGCATTGCTATGGACATGTTGGGTCCATTGAGTCAGTCTGACTCTGGATATATGCACATTTTGGTAGTGGTGAACTACGTGACTAGATATCCAGAGGCAGTACCATTGAGATCCACGAGTGCCGCAGCCATTGCTCGAGAGTTAGTACAGATTATAGCGAGAGTAGGGATTCCAAAAGAAATCCTCACTGATCACGGAACAAACTTCATGTCACAATGTTTGAAAGAGTTGTATAAATTGTTGCAAATTAAGTCCATTCGAACCTCCATTTACCACCCGCAGAAGGACGGTTTGGCAGGAACGTTTTAATCAGACTTTAAAACAGATGCTGAAGCGGTTTGTCAACCAAGAGCAGAAACATTGGGCTAAACTCCTCCCCTACGTGATGTTTGCAGTGAGAGAGGTGCCTCAGAGTTCGACCGGGTTCTCTCCCTTTGAGCTGCTGTATGGGAGGCAACCACAAGGTATCCTTGATCTTGTGAAAGAAGGGTGGGAGGAGCAAACAAAAACTTCCAAAAACATAGTCAAGTATGTAATCATGTTAAGAGACCGTCTAGCATTGGTTGGTCGTTTGGCGCAAGAAAATCTAAATCTAGCTCAGCATCGCCAGGAGCAGCAGTACAATAAACAAGCATGAATTCAGACTTTTCGACCAGGTGATAAAGTACTGTTGCTCCTTCCCTCGTCGGAGTCTAAGTTGTATGCTAAGTGGCAGGGGCCATATGAGGTGATACTGGGAATTTGATAATGTGAATTATGAAATTAGACAACCCGATCGCCAAAATAAGACCGAAATTTATCACATTAACCTGCTAAAACCCTGGAATGAAAGGGAAGCCCTAATTATAGCTTGTGACAGTTTAGAAGAGGATTTTGGTCCCACTGTCAATCCATTGGCTACAGCTAACATTCCGATGGGGGAACAGTTATTTCCGGATCAGAAATGTGAGCTCCACCAGTTGGTGGAAAGGTTTAGTGATGTTTTTCTGACTTGCCCGGCAGAACTAATGTTATTTCTCACGTTATTATTACTCCGCCAGGTGTCAGGATCCGAGAGAGACCATACCAGATCCCGGAGAGTCGCATGGGTCCCGTTCGCAAGGAGGTGGAGGATATGCTCAAGCTTGGAGTCATTGAACCTTCCCGGAGCGAGTGGTGCAGTCCTATCTGTGTGGATTTCAGAAATGTTAATGCCATCTCCAAGTTCGATGCATATCCAATGCCCCGAGTGGATGAGCTCCTCGACCGACTGGGTAAGGCACAGTTAATCTCGACCTTGGATCTGACGAAGGGATACTGGCAGAATCCACTCACTCAGAGCTCAAGAGAGAAAACTGCTTTCTCTACCCCAGATGGCTTGTTCCATTTCCGGACCATGCCCTTCGGGTTGCATGGAGCTCCCGCCACCTTTCAGAGACTGATGGACCAGGTCTTAGCTCCCCATAATCAGTATGCAGCCGCGTACATTGATGATGTGGTGATTTTTAGCTCCACCTGGAAGGAGCATATTATGCAAGCAAACCACAGTTCGCAGGATATCAGCACCCCTGTCATAGATGTGAGGAGGACTTGCATGGACACAGTTAGTGATGAACCTAATGATCCTTGTGAACCCGGTCAGACAAACCAGCATGAGAGAGAAAAGAACCTCAACGGGCACAAGCCTGGAGTTAAATGGCCAAGAGCTTGTGAGAAAACTGCATGGGACACAGTAAACACAGATCTCTGTGTTGCATTGGAAAGATTAAGTGGAACAGTTGAAAAGAAGCTGGATAAATTTGGGGACATCATCTACGCATATGGAAGCGAGAGGTTTGGAGTTGAAAAAAGGAAGGAAAAAGTACAAACTATTCCTGGAAAGTCTAGATGGCAGTAGGAGATTGAACGCTTAGTTAGAGAAAGGAGACAGCTGAGGAAGCAATGGAGAAGAGCAGAACAAAGTCAGAAGGAGGGACTCAATCTCTTACAAAGGGTCATAAAAGATAAGCTTGCAACATTGCGCAGAGCTGAGCGCCTATGGAAACGCTACAAAAAGAAGGAGCCTGTGAGAGCTAACTTTTATAAAGACCCATTCAAATTTGTAAAGAAGTTATTCACCAGTGAGAAGAATGGCACACTAAAAGCATCTAAGGTTGAGCTGGAGAGATATTTGGAGGAAACACATACAGATTCAAAAAAGGCAGGAGCCTATGTCAATTCCGTCAGACATCCCACCTATCAATCCACCAGAATACCAAATGGAGGACTGTGCACCTAAGTGGAAAGAAGTAGAGCAAGCTGTGAAAAAAGCAAGGGCTTCATCATCTCCAGGGCCTAATGGAGTTCCGTACAGAGTGTACAAGAGTGCTTCAGGAGTTCTACGAATTCTGTGGAAATTGATGAAAGTGGCATGGCAAAAACAGGTTGTACCAAGAGCATGGCGCCGAGCAGGTGGAGTCTTTATACCTAAAGAAAAAGATTCTACAAGCATCAGTCAGTTTCGTCCCATTTCCCTATTAAACGTAGAAGGCAAGATTTTCTAAAGGATTATTGCTCAGAGATTGTCAGCTTACCTATTAAAGAACTGCTTCATTGACACTTCAATACAAAAAGCGGGCATTCCAGGTTTCCCAGGTTGCTTAGAACACATCAATGTGATCTGGCAACAAATTCAATCAGCTAAAAAGGAGAGGAAGGAGCTCCATGTGACATTCCTGGATTTGGCTAATGCATATGGTTCAGTGCCACATGAACTACTTTGGGCAGCATTTGATTTTTTCAGCGTACCGATGACAATAACAAATTTAGTGAAAGCCTATTTTGGAGATTTGCAATTCAGTTTTTCAACTTCAGAATTCAGCACTACATGGCAATGCCTAGAGGTTGGAATAATGGCAGGATGCACCATTTCTCCACTGGCTCTTACCATGGCAATGGAAGTAATCATTAGGGCATCAAAATGGGTAGTAGGAGGAGAGCGCTTGGCTTCTGGAATGCGACTACCACCAATTCGAGCATACATGGATGACATGACAACCATGACTACAACAGTAGCCTGCACTAATTGATTATTGGGCAAATTAACCAATAACATTGAATGGGCACGAATGCAATTCAAGCCCACTAAATCAAGGAGCATCTCTATAATTAAAGGCAAAGTAGTAGATAAAACATTCTTCATTAATGGTGAGGCAATACCAACAGTGTCTGAGAAGCCAGTGAAGAGTCTTGGGAGATGGTACGACGGGGATCTAAAGGACACAGTTCGTGTGGGAGAAGTTAGACAACAAGCAGTGGAAGCGTTGAAGAGCATAGACAGCTGCGCTCTACCAGGTAAACTAAAACTCTGGTGCTTTCAGTTTGGTCTACTGCCGAGGTTGCTGTGGCCACTGACTGTGTACGAGGTTTCTTTGACAACAGTAGAGAAGCTGGAAGCTTTAATCAGTTCATACATCAGGAAATGGTTGGGAGTTCCACGCTGCCTCAGCAGAGTGGGACTTTATGGTAAAGGAATACTGCAGCTACCAGTCTCTGCTCTAACCGAGGAGTTTAAGTGCGCCAAGGTCAGACTGGAAATGACATTAGTAGAGTCACGCGATAAATGCGTAAGGGAGGCAGCACCTGTGTTGAAAACTGGAAGAAAGTGGGCGGCAAAGAAAGCTGTGGAAGATGCAAAGGCTGCCCTTCGAATTGGTGATATCATGGGGCAAGTTCAGCATGGAAGAGGGGGTCTTGGTTTCAGTTCAGCTCCTCCTACATGGCACAAGGCAGCCCCAGCTCAAAGGAGGAAGCTGGTAGTCAACGAGGTGCAAAAGCAGGAGGAGAGGATGAGGTGTATAAAGGCCATTTCCCAGGCCAAGCAGGGAGAATGGATGAGATGGGAGAGTGTGGAACAACGCAAGATTGGCTGGCAAGACCTATGGTCAATGGAACAGAGCAGGATCAGTTTCCTCATCAGGTCAACATATGATGTTCTCCCATCACCACAGAACCTAAACCTCTGGGTAGGAGAGGATCCCTCATGTCCTTTGTGTTCATCACCTGCAACATTAAGGCACATTTTGACAGGATGTAAGGTGGCTCTTAGCCAAGGACGGTTTACTTGGTGCCATGACCAGGTGCTGCGATGTTTGGCCTTAGCATTGGAAGACAAGCGTAACATGACCAATAAGTTGTCACCTGTTCCATCAAAACATTACACACAAAAGACAACATTCCTCCGCCCAGGAGAGCACCCACCAAGAAAAGATGTTAAAACCAATCCTCGCCCAGGACAACTGGAAGCTGCTAGAGACTGGAAAATGCTGGCAGATGTTGGTCAACGGCTTATTTTTCCACCTGAGATTGCCATCACTAACCTTCAACCAGATATTGTCTTGTGGTCTGGATCAGCACGCCTTGTTCACCTGGTAGAGTTAACAGTGCCATGGGAGGATGCTGTAGATGAGGCGTATGAGAGGAAGAAACTGCGGTATGCTCAACTAGCCACTGAAGCGGAACAGCGAGGATGGAGAGTTCGGGTTTACCCAGTGGAAGTGGGTTGTCGAGGATTTGTGGCACACTCTACAACCCAGTTTCTCAGAGACGTCGGATTCAGTGGCCAAGAGTTGCGTCGCACAGTGAAGAACTTATCTGAAGCAGAAGAGAGGAGCAGCAACTGGCTGTGGTTGAGATGGAAAGATTTTGGCTGGGGATCTCAAGCACAATAGAAAGAAAGAAACGCTGATGTACAGGTAAGTAAGCTGGGCTGAGTTGAGTGGGGGACGGAGGGGGGTGATGCTGGGACGCCAGAATCACCGTCGAGCCCTCTTGAGGTGTCGTGGGCTAGTCGACGAAACACTGAGGATGGAAGGTGCCCACTTGAAAACCCCAGAGATGTACCCTACTTAGCTCAATCCAGACGGTTGTCATGCTGATGCGCTGGGGAGGCCGCACTGTGGTTGATCCCCGGAGCCAGCATCGCAGCCGTTGTGTGTGCTGATGCGCCAGGGAGGCAAAATAAGCTGATCCCTGGAGCCAACATTACACTTCAGCCATTAACACCAGACTGAAGGATATCTACATCATCATATGGAAGGAAACGTAAATGGATGGAGACACATATGGATCACATTAGTTTACTGTAAAGCTACGTCTTAGTTGGTGCTTATCTTGGCAAGAGCCGAGTTCAAATCAGCATGAAGTTTTAACATCTACTCTCGTGTAATGGAAATCATTAGGCTTTCAGCCGTCCTACCAGTCTCTAAGGGAGGTGGGGCTAACAGCCAAGCTGGGCAAGTGTGCATTTGGCAAACAGGAGACCCAATATCTTGGCTACATTATGGGTAATGGCCGGGTAAAGCCGATCGCCTCCAAAGTCCAGGCGCTGGTGTCAGCTGCGGGACGGCCCTGTATTGGAAAAACCATGGCAACAGGTTGTTTGCAGGGAGGGCTTTGTGGGTACAAAGGGGAAGCAGCTACATCAGTACGCCGCCTTGCGCTGACATGTACAGACGGCCGGAGCCTGTACTGTTTACCTTTTTGGTTTGTTGTTTGTGTTTGTTTCGTTGTAGACGAGGAGTGAGCCGCGGACCGGCAGACAACAGCACGTTTCTGCACAGCACAGCACAGCACCACACCGCACCACACTCACTGGCACTACGTTTTCTAGGACTCGAGCGTGCACACTGCCGTGCACGGAGGACGGGGGATGGACAAAGTCTAGTTTTGTTTGTTTTTTTGTTTGGGATTGAAAGCCTGCCGTGTACCCCCCAATACCATCGTTGGTAAAGGGGTGGACTACTTTTGTTATTATTATTTGTTATTATTAAAGACACAGACTGTTTTTTGGAGAAAACGCTGTTTGGACATTCTTTTTCATTCACTGTACCACTGCACCTGACGACAAGCATCAATACGAGTGTTGCACTGATTAATTTCATCTTTCTGCTGGTGAAGATCAGCTCTGGTGATATCCTGCCTAGCAGTTAGCTGTTTCATAGAGGAAGCAATATCAAACACCTCCTGTTTAAGAGAATTGAGGATAATAGCTGTTTCGGTTACGTTTTGAATCACAGGCAGCAAAGCCGCATCAGTTGCTTCCTGAACTGATCCACAGAAAGTGCGTGCAACCTCTGCCAAGCGACGTCCCAATCATCAGGGCCCAGTGACCTCTTCATACGCTTTCCCTCCGGTGTGGATTAACCAGCGACGTCTTCATACGCTTTCCCTCCAGTGTGGACTGAGAGGAAGCAGCGGGTCCCTTGTGTGAAGCAGCCATTTAAAGATGGTAAGTAGACAATTTTATATAAAAATGTATAAAAAAAATAATATAAGGAGTGTAAGTTGTTCGATTATAAATGAAAATCGCAAAGCGGTAGCAGGAGCTCTAACAGCAAGCAACCATCTCAGTGAGAGGGTCACGTGATCTCTTTAGGTCTTTTACTTAACATCATGTAATCAAAGAAACTACAAAATTATATCACAAAAGTCTACCGGAAGCTTTGTCAGATTTTCAGTAAGTTCTATGGAAAACTACAAAGTGGTATGTAATTCAATATGTTAATGTAACATTATGCAGCAGGTTTCATTCGACTTTATGAATCAAAATGAGTTCATTCTATAGGGTATAGCGCTGTAGATTCAAGCCTGCGAGGACATAGCTCCCTGTGCAGTGGCGTTGGCTTTTATCGCTAATCCATGGGACCATTTTTGTTCCATTTTAATAACATATATTCTACTCAGTTTAACATAAACTCTGACATCTCATTCCCGTGTGTAACATATACAATCTGAGTCGCTGTGCTGCATTTATGGATAAAGCTACCAACTTTCCAAAGCCTAAATCTGCAAATAATTAGTAAATACTGTACAGTTTCCCCCGTGTTCTTTCAATGGAAACTCTTCCTCACCTGTAATAATATTTCAGTAGTTTGGGACAAACACCAATCACAAAATATTTATTGTGGAGAATGTGGAGTATGTGATTTTACAGAGAAGTATGTTGTATATACACATTAATTTGGCATCAAACCTAACTTGGTTTGAGGGCTCGCTGCCTGGCCTACTGGACGAGGCTGAGACCCCCATTGATAAAACAAAGAAATTGTTTTTAAGAAAGGTGGAGATGGGGAGGTGGTGGGTTCCGATGATATCGAAACGCAACTGAGAGGGAAGTGAAGAGGGTATTTATAGTGCTAACAATCTTAATTAGCTAATGTGTAAACTGAATGATTCAGTTTGGTGACGCGGAGATTGGTGTCTGACCCTCCCCGAACTTTAATTATAAATTTCATTTCAGTAGTTCGGGACAAACACCAATCACAAAATATTTATTGTGGCGAATGCGGAGTATGCGATTTTACAGAGAAGTATGTTGTATATACACATTAACTTGGCATCAAACCTAACTTGGTTTGAGGGCTCGCTGCCTGGCCTACTGGATGAGGCTGAGACCCCCAGAACGAACAAGCCGGTCTCAATGCCGCGATTAGTATATAGCCCACTTGAAGGTTTAGCCAACCTTTGACAAATGATCATCAACACACAGGAGAGGAAAACAAAACCCATTTTTGGGATAAACCTCTGGGAATCCATGGCTGATTCGATTGCCCTTCCTCCAGGCAGGCTACTAACGCTTAAGAAAGTACGTTCATTGTGATAGATAGGCAAGCAGGGGGAGAAAGAGATTCTGATCATTGAAGCCCTTTCAGGACTAGTGAAATTTGTGAGTTGCTGAGTGTAGAGCTGGGATGCTGAAAATGAGTTTGTAGAAAAACAGATGCCGGAAATTTGAAATTTTGATGGAGGAAACTCTTATAACTCTATATAGGATGATACTACAAGCATTGAAAATGACGAGGAGTGATCGGGCCATGGCGCAGAAAACCAGAATATGCATTTGTCCACTGTACCCCAGTAGATCCTCTGGTTCCATTGTGGAGACTGGCAGTGGCTTTGGCAGAGAAGGTTTTGTAGTATTCAAAGAAATGGGAACCTCCGAATCTAACTGAGAAGTCTAAAATGATCGCCATACAATTATCCAACTCGCGCCGGTGGTCATAGTGGCAGGGGAGGAAACTGCAGGGGCCTGCAGTGAGGGGGGGCAGGGGTTGGAGGGACCACTATGGGGGCCTGCTGGACACCCATAGTGGCCAGGGAGGTCACTTCAGGGGCCTGCTGGACGCCTGCAGTGAGGTGAGGGTAACCTAAAAGGTTACGTTTGGAGGACCGCTGGGAAGTGCAGAAGGGTGAACGGAAAAGCGGGGCCCTGCTGGGCAACCGTTTGAGGTAAAGAATAGAAGTGGGCTGGGGGGGGCTCCCGAGTGGCGCATCCAGTAAAGGCGCTCCGCGCGGAGTGCAGGATGTGCCCTATAGCCTGGAGATCGCAGGTTTGAATCCAGGCTATGTCACAGCCGACCGTGACCGGGAGTTCCTAGGGGGCGGCGCACAATTGGCTGAGCGCTGCCCGAGTAGGGAGGGCTTAGGTCGGCAGGGGAATCCACGGCTCACCATGCATCAGTGACCCCTGTGGCCGATAGGGCGCCTGTGGTTCTTCAGTGGAGCCGCCAGATCTGTGTTGTCCTCCGGCAATATAGGTCTGGTGGCATTGCTGTGGATCTGCAGTGCGAAAAATGACGGCCTGGCAGGAGCACGTTTCAGAGGATGCGTGTTCCAGCCTCCGTTTCCCGAGTCGACGGGGGGGTTGTGAGCGGTGAGCCGTGGATACAGATAATAATTGGGTATACTAAATTGGGGAGAAAACCGGGGTAAAGAATTGGCGACGACTACATTTTTTAAAAAAGAAAAAAAAAAAAAAAAAGAAGGGGGCTGCGGGGCCCTGTTGAAGCCCGCTGCTGGAAGAAAACCGTTTGACAGAGAAGGGAGCAATATGGGGGCCTGCTGGACACCCATAGTGAGTATTTTTCTGATAGCCATTATAACGTCACTCTGCAAAGCACATCTGGCAGCGGTACTGAAGCGTTATTTACAAGTATAATAAATGTAAAACTGAGTCAAACAAGTGAAGCACTGCTGTTTTATTTGTATGCACATTCATTGCTTTCACATTTTTTTTAAACGTTAAAAAAAGGAAAAACTATAAACTGAATTCAGTACTGAAAACACGTTTCAATACTATTCTCAAAACAACAGGCTGTATTCCAGAGTGCTGTTGGTCCTAGTTTTGCGCTTACATTTGTGTGGATATTTCCCCAAAACAGCAACGGAGATTGACAGTTCATGACTTTTGAAATTAAATCAGCGATAATACAGAATCACATCTTTCTGAACAGCTTCTGTTCAAGTTTAAATTCCAAATGAAGGTAACTCGGGTTCCACCTGTAATTTGTAACTTGCATTTCTTCTCAATAAATTAATTTAATATTTTAACTCTAATTTTATCTCTTCATACAACGTAAAACGTTTTTAGTAAATTAAAAAAAAAAAAAAATTCTTCAAAATTGAAGATTATATAACATGCCTAGGCAATGATCTGCATACAGCTCCCAACAATTAGGCACAAAACCCTGGACCAGGCACATGCAGGTAAGAACTTTAACTTGAAGCATATGTGGAAGCGACTAGTGTAAATCACGGTCAGCACATACTAGCATAGAAACAAAAATCATATCCCTCTTCCCACAGTACATAATGAGTAAAAGTTAAATACATTCATATTTTCTTATGTTTTTTTCTTTTTACATTTGCTTTTGTAATTTCTAAATATTGTGTATATAAAATCAGTGGTCTGATCAGTTTAATAATATATGGTAAGACTAGTGTTTCAAACATATGTTAACTAAAAATAAAAAGTCTTCATGAATTTATATAACAAACATGCACATACTGTACAATCCGCACAGTTACTGTCTTTTCCAATGAGCACACACAGAGGTTGACTGAGTCTAACCGCGCTCCGCGTGAGTTTGCTGTCTCAACATCCAGAGGCAACGGCGATATTCATTGATACATTTTCACGTGTGTGGTCAAATTCAAACATAGTTTGCTGGAAAATATTTCTATTTTTTTTTTTTTTAAAAGGTTTCAAAAAGTGTGGGAACTCTGTTCCATCTACCAATAAAAGTCCAGATGACGACTAACTCAGCCCCCCCGGGAATTTCAAAACTCGGCACCTGTGCTGCAGGGGGCTGCTGGATGCCTGCAGTGAGGGGAGGTAACCTGAAAGGTTATAGTTGGAGGAGAAGGGAGCACTATGGGGGCCTGCTGGACGCCCATAGTGGCCAGAGAGGTCACTGTACAGGCCTGCTGGACGCCTGCAGTGACAAGGGGGTGTAACCAGAAAGGTTACAGTTGAATGTTGACAACAGTGGCGGGTGTCGAAACCCTGGGATGGATCGCGGCAGCAGCTGCTCCTAACTGTAAAACACAGACTCTGGATACAAATGCTCAAAACTGCTGATGAGCAGAAAAAAAAGCATTTCACGGAGAAAGGATCACTATGAGGGCCTGCTGGATGCCCATAGTGGCCAAAGAGGTGACTGCAGGGGCCTGCTGGACGCCTGCAGTGAGGAGAGGTAAAAAGGTTATATTTGGAGCCAGAATGCTCAGGAACTGCTGAATGAGCCTTTGATTGGTGCTGTGGTCCCGCCTTTGGAGTTTTCCAGATGTAGACGCGCTTTGACTAGGGGCGAGCTGTATAGCAACGATCTGTGCAGACGTCATAGCGCCTGTGACGGGAAGGATGCTGCAGAGTGGAGAGAAATAAAGTAAACAAATTCTCCAATAAAGTAAACAAATTCTCCTTACGTGCTGTAGATTTGAATGTGATGTTGTTACTATGAAGATAAAGCTGGAGCCGGGAGATCGTCCAGTCTCTGATGTCAGGAGTTGCGGAGGAACGAGCAACTGGGCAGAGAAGTTTGGAGTGGTAAATACTGCCGACCGAAGTTGTCGTGGAGTTGGCACAGGAAGGGCTGGTTGAGTGGATCTCAGCTCCGGGGAAACGGCAAACAGATCATCATCCGCCGAAACGGAATAATCCAGAATACTGACCATGATGCAGGCATTTACAATGATATCAAAACGCAACTGAGAGGGAAGTGAAGAGGGTATTTATAGTGCTAACAATCTTAATTAGCTAATGTGTCAATTGAATGATTCAGTTTGGTGACGTAGAGATTGGTGTCTGACCCTCCTCCTGAACTTTAATTATAAATTTCATTTTTGTGCGCAGAGGTTGTCTACACTGCCAGCTGGCTGGCAGTGTAGACAACTGCCCGGAAACAGAATGAGGGTCGGTGTAGCACGTGGAGCTGCGCTGTGTGCTGAAGTCAACCAAGCTGCCATCCACCCCACTCCGATCTCTTGTGGGTTGGATATCATCTTGCATCATACAGCACTTAATGAATTCCATATGTAGCATCAGTGGCACAGCTCGGGGGGGGGGGGGGGGGGGTTCTGTGACAACGACAATATAGAAATGATGTCCTCAGCTAATACTAGCATTACAGGAAAAGGAAAAAAGAACTAAAATCTGTGATTTTTTTCATTTGTCTTACTGCCTTTAAACCAGTGGTTTTCAACCTTTTAATTTCAACCTTCAAATACCAGTGTTTCCAGCAGGGACCAGCAGGTGTACCAGTAACTATGTGCAATCTAAAGCCTGATTCGCACAGGAGTAAAAATGACCACATAAACAGCTGGGTTCGGAATCTTTACCAATATCGTGAAATTTAGTCCCGTGCATTTCTTTTATCCCAGAGGTCCTCTGATTATTTTACAGGACATCGGGACCTTCTATAAAATTTCAAACTGATACAGCATTTCCGGGGTATTCGCCTCAAAGCAATACCAGCCTTACAACAAACCATAATATAATATTACAATTGGTACGATCTGTCCTGAGATTCTACAGTTCAGTAAAACAACGACTGGGCATAAACAAATTGGGGACAGGTGAAAATACAGAACATAATTGGCTAATCACTCAAAGGATGAAAGGGTTGTTCTAGCCTTTGGAAAAGAAGGTACAACAAAATTAGTTATTTACACCCAGTTCACTGTTTACAAATCATGCACAAAAGTGCCTTCAATGGCCACAACATCGCATTTCATTTTGAATTCACCGTCTTTCGGTGATAAAAACTAATCCACGTCTGGGGGTTACTAGTAGTCCTCTGGTTTTGACTAACTCTGAGGACACCGTTTTTTTAGTCTTGTGCAAATCATGCTTTAAAACTTTCAAAAATGTTTGCAATGAAAATCACGAGGATGGACTTCACATCTAAACATCAGGTAAGGTAGGTTATTCTTTCTTTTATTTAATTTGTAACTGTAGTGGTTCTAAATGTGATTGTGAGGTGAAACATCACATTTTTAACGGGGCGATTTCGAGTTCATTGCAAGTTTGGAGTGTAGTTAATTTTTACTTACATATTTTTTTAATATAAATTATTACCCATATGCAAAAATCTCTTCCCCCCCAAACAAAAGCCTGGCTACGCCACTGTGTAGCATCATACAGAAATAAATTTTTTTCCCCCAGATAGTTCCACTAACCATAGTGCCCACTGCCTCCAATGATGTCTGTGAGGACATGGGGCCCACTCCTCCACAAAGGGGCTGGGAGTCTTAGGCAGGTGCTGGCCACTGCTTGCAGGGCTTCCAGGTCTCCATTGTCCTCTACGTGTCCACCGTACACCAGAGAGCCTGCAGTGGGGTAAGGGTGGAGATATGTTACCAATAGAAAACTTTTTTGTTTTGTTTTAAATCATAATATAATATATAATCATAGCAGTACTAAAAATTAGCAGGTTTCATGTCAAAATGTAATTAGGGTTAAATCCTATGCTTATAGTGGTTTTGAAAAAGTACTGTAATTATTTAATTATTATTATTATTATTATTTATTTCTTAGCAGACGCCCTTATCCAGGGCGACTTACAATTGTTACAAGATATCACATTATACATTATTTCACATTATACAGATATCACATTATTTTTACATACAATTGCCCATTTATACAGTTGGGTTTTTACTGGCGCAATCTAGGTAAAGTACCTTGCTCAGGGTTAATACTGCTGAAACTACAAAAAAGCCTGCCAGTCATCGTAATCACGGTTGTTGAATGTTTTGTTATTTAATACTTTTTAAAAGCTGCTATAATGATAACAATGTCATATTTAAAATGTAATTTTAAGGTAAGCTTCTTTTTAGTAATACTTTAACATAAAACACAATAAAACCAAGACCATAAACACCCCCTGCTAAAAGCTGTGCGTACACACAAGGGTATTAAGAGGGTCCTGTTACCTTCCTAGCTCAGCCAGAGGGGACAGCTTGTGAACAGCAGAAAAAAAACTTCATAGTCACAAAAGTAGTCACCCATGTGCCCTCACACAGGGACTGGTGCAGCAGTGAATATCCCCTATGGCAGCCAATGGTACCCAACCTTTTTGGATTTTTCCCACAGACCACTTGCCACACATTTTTTCACAATAGCATTTTGAAACTCATTTGTATGTGTATATGTATAAGTACATATAGAAAGTAAAGATTTATATAAAGTACCTAACTTAATGAGCTACCAGTTCATCAAGGAATGTTGTCATTTTGTGCATTGAAAGTTGCTGATGGTAAAGTTCCCCTTTCTTTTCTTTTTCACAATCTGAATGCTTTGTAGATAAATGGCATCTAAATTTTGCAGGATTAAGAGTTTTGTTTGACAAAACCTCCTGACAAATAATGCACTGGAGCTTGGGTCATCCTCGGATCCAGTAAATGCAAATACCAGTGCTGGTCCCCGCAACCGTTACCTCGTGAAGCAAATTAATCTATCCATTTCTAACGCAACATATTGCACTCACTGAGTCACAAACCTCGCTCGATATACATGTAAAAAAACCCGAAATACAAAGACGAGGTGGGTGGGAAGCAGTTTGAAAAGTTTAAAAATGATTGGAGAGTGTATAGGATGTTACTTATCACTTCTGGTGAGCTGTGGTGTGTAAATTAAACAGGACTGGTGGCACACAGTCGATTGGAGTTATAGCATTTTGATTAAATATGACAGCGTCAGGAACACTGTACACATTATTTCCAGAAGTAGTGTTAAGAGAATTTCCCTTGGTATATAGTCTTGGGAGATATTAAACCCGACTGAATAAACCCATATAATAACATGGAGCTGAAATTGACCATTCACAGTTACACTATGGTACAGTTCACAAGTCAAGCAACAAATATAGCCTCTTTTTGTTTCACATTAACTTCTGTTACTATATGCAGCTAACCCCTCCAAAAATGTATAATATGGAAATAATAGGGATATTCCTGTACCCTGGCAACACGGTAGCACATATTTTATATTGTTGAAAATGAAAAGTACTTAAACTGTGGTTTTAATAGTTCAGCCAGATTGTGTTTTTTTTTTTTTTTTACTGAACAGTGAACACAAATAGTAGAATGAGCACGGATTAGAAAGATGTATTTTGGGAGTTGTTTGCGGACCACCTGGAGTTTACTCACGGACCACAGGTTGGGAACCACTGCCTATGGCTACAACAGAATCACCCCATGATACAGTTACAATATAAGTTTTAGGCAATGTACAAGCACACATGCTGCTAGAAAAGAGAAAAATGCTGCGCCTATAAAGCCATGAGCACTCTCCTTTTATTTACATGACATAATATTGCTTGACCAACACCTGCTATGTACTCCAGTGCCTTTCCTGTATTGTCACACAACCCTTTAATTCTCTCTTGGGCATCAAGCAGAGCAAACAGGTCTTCCTGGGTCCTAAAGAGAGACAATAAATGAGTAAACGCAAACAATAAAGTTAGGGTTATACCTGTCTAACAACAGCACTCCAAAATTAAAATGATTGAATTCTAATTTTAAATCTAATAAAAAGAAATGCAAAACAGCACAAAGACAAACACACATACTGTATACATGTCCTCAATTAACAAATGAACTGTTACCTAAAATAACTGACACACACATACAGGACATACAGGGACTATTTAAGTTTTTAATATATTTACAAAACTAATACCAGTAGACCCTCACCACACCTCACAATGCACTGGTTACCCACATTTTTATGACGAAACAACAAACGACTAGGAATGTATTTATTTTCTCCAATATCCTTTATAAAGGTTTACCATGGTAATTATTCAGTTTACCCATGATTTCCCAATAGTTATACTTGCATTTACCATAGTTTACCATGGTTTACAATTATTTATTATGCTTTACCATACCTTACTGTGCTTTAAAATGCTTAACTGTGCTTTAGCATGCTTTCACTGCACTTTATTGCACTTTGCTGTGCTTTTACTATATAAAGGATAACCCATCGTTTATAGTGTCTTTTATTTAGGAAGCTTGTTCGCTTAAAACCCAGTGCAGAGAAATGTTTACATGCAGGGTGATTTATGAACAGTGCCCTATATGAAAAAAACATACAGAACAGGTTTGAATTGAGCTCTGCCACTGGCCTGCCGTGTTGTCATTCTTTGATTGTGGCTACTATAGCTAGGTCTTTGTTCAGAATGTTCCTGGGAATTTCAGTGTACCTACTAGGGGTTGCACAAAATAGTCGACTAGTTAAACAGTAAAGTGACAGTCACCCTCAGAAGCTGGTAGTCAACTAATCACATGTCACATGATTGTGAAGTAATTGTGAAGCATGCAGTTTCAGGTGGACAGAATTGCAGCTGTTGTGGTGATCCATTAACATATAAATGACATTTTAGAACATTAATAAATAGTTTTTAAAAATCCAAGCAGTTTTAAAATATGCACAAAAAGTGAAGTGTTACAAAGCAGTGCGTTCACAGAGTACCAAAGACTATCAAATGCATGACTTATTAATATCTTTAAGTGGTTAACTAGTAGACTATTTTTGCCTCAACTATTCCTTAAATTGGTATCATTCTATTCCTAGTATTTACAGTATAGTGCAAGTCAGAGCTGTAACTAGAGTGGGGCAGACGCCCCGGGCGCGGGGCGGAAAAATGAATGAAATGCATTGACACTCGAGTAATAATTTTGTTTTCCAGTTCTCGATGTTTTCACTTGTCAGCTGTCAACACCCCCCTAGCATAGTCTGAAGATTGCATGCTTCTCTGCACTAGAAAAGAGAATGCATCACTTTCTTTGCAACGGTCTTAACGACCATGAACTTGGTTCTACACAAACCAACACCAGGGTGTCTCCAGTTCATTATTCTGGCACGTGTCATTCGCTTCCCCTGCGGTGTGCACGATTGTTTATTTATTTATTCACTCCTGCAGCCTTCAGGACCAGTCTACAATAAGCATTTACTTAGAGTCTGAAATGTACATGCACGTTTCATAACCTGCATTAAACACCTATGTAAAAGGCAGATAGGACAGACAACAAGTAAGAAATTAATTAATAAGAAAATGTAAATAGATAAACAGCCCTTAAAATTCACCATCCTGAACTACAAGATGTTAAATGTGGTCTTTATTTATTGGAATACAATTGAGAACAAATGACCCACCCACCTGCTATTTTTAAAAACACCATTATAAAACAAGTATATTTGATAAAATGATGTTGCTCTTATAATATGTAAAAATATGTATGTATAAAGAAACACAAAATCTAGTTATGTACTATGGCGAACATCGTACAGCAATATCTAATCTGCTATTATTGTTAATGACCTTATTAATTTTTAGTTTAAAAATAGCATACAAACCTGCATGGCTTTTGCCAAATTCTAAATTGTTTTGGATCTTTAGGGAAACAGAAGATTTTTCTGTTAACTTTGCTAACTGTATAGATGGAAATGCGATTTTGTGTCATTCTGAATATACCACACTTCATGTCATTGTTGTATCCCTCATCAATCAATGATTATGAGAAAACGCCACACATGAACTTACTTAAAATATATATACGAGGATATTTTACTGCATTTAATCCTGTACTTCAGAATACTGTAATCTGCCAAGTGTTTAACCTGTAGTACTTTGTATTTAATCACATCCTGATGTAACTATCACTATTTAATCATATCCTGATGTAACTATCACTATTATCTGCTGTATTATTGAATTTTGGTTTGTCACACTTGTACTTTGCTTGAACAAAAGTTATTGTATTTCTTGCTCTTATTGTATTACTTGTATTGTAACACTTGAAATGTATTTGCTTACGATTGTAAGTCGCCCTGGATAAGGGCGTCTGCTAAGAAATAAATAATAATAATAATACTAAAGGATTAAAGAATATTGAAGGATTTTCTAAGGGTTAATGTGGCTGCTAAAAGAATTGTAGGTAGTTCTTATTGTTAAAATTCCACAAATGCGTGCACTTACTGTTCAAGTTTGAATTTGATCAGAAAAAAGCTTTTACCATACATAAAATAAACTCATTATCATTGATTGGTGCTGAAAATGCGAGGATTGAATATAACCGTAAAGGCAGGAAATCTAACCTTGCCGTTAACATGTTTGAACAAGTTCCTTTCCGTTTTAAGTAATAGCTTGTTCCCGTCAAAATAACATTTAATCAAAGCTATGAAACGTGTGCAAATATACCATCCTAACTCCTAACACCCAACAAGAAAAAAAAAGGGACTGGGACAGGGGACACAATGTCTATTTCTCACCAGCTGTAGACACGTCCCTGTCCTCGCTCCCTGTAACTTTGTCTCTGCAACAATACAGAGTGGAGTGCAACACAGCGGATTACATGACTTGTAGGAGAGGAGAGGTGCCCAACAGCCTGTCTCAGTGTGGTGTGGAGTGTCTCTCTCAGGTCCCAAGGAGAGTCGCAGGCCACCTTCATGGCACACACTTTCAAAACCACTGTCAGCAATCACATGATGGAAGAATTAAGAACAGTGTTACAAACTTCAACACAGTTTCATTCCATTCCTTTCATGTTAGCTGGTAAAATAAAACATTTCACAGTTAATGGGTAACATTCGCAAGATGTGGATTTATTTGCACAAGGAAGGAGTCCACTGACAACCCCTAAAATAATAACTGAGTTGATACAGTTTTTAATAGCAGTTCCCTTTCAAGTACAAAATGTAACCATTATCAAATGGGCATAAAAAGTCTGCACACACAGATACCAGCATATTTTTTCCTTTCACAGAACTGAACCTGATGGGATTTTGCACTCAGCCGGTTGTTATTGTTGTGTCCCGCAGTGGTCTTGTGCCCCGCACGATGCCGGCGGCTCCAGTCGCCCCTTCCCAGGGACCAAGCAACTTAAGTCAGCTGACTTTTGCTCTCTTACAGGCTGCTTAGCTTCGGTTGAAGTTCAAATTTTGTGAGCGACTGTAATATATTTTAAACTGTAATTGTATTATTACTGTTTTTTGTGAGAAAGTTTTTTTCTCTTGTGTGCATGTTTTCTGTTTTTTTTACAGAAACATGAACGCAGCTGCTGGGCTCAGCAGTTCTGCGTTGACCGAGACATGCGCTTCGGGTCAGACTGCTTGCAGTTCCTTCCCACAGAGTTTCGCTGCAGTGCTGGTGTCTACTTGCAGCACCATTACAAAGGCTGTTAGGGCTCCAACAGCAGGCTTCCCTTAGTCTTGTATATGTTCGGACTGTTTGGGTTTGCCAGAAGCTATATAGGTGGGCATCCCTATATACTGCTTCTGTGGTAACTGTAAGTCAAAGACCTACCCCGTTCCGACCTGAAACACGTACCTGAACAGCGAACGAGGTTACTGCACCGGTACCCGTACCGACCCGGTACAAGTCACCGAACTGTGTACTGAACCGACCAGCTCAACAAGAACACTACCTGGGAAGGCCCCAGCAGCCTGAGAATGGCACAGCTTGTTGTTACAGCTTTAACAAGTTCTGCTGCCAGGCGCAGAGGCAAAAGCCTCAGGCTAAGCCACAAGCTAAGCAGCAGCCATAGCAGTTTGCTGCCACAAGCCCGGGCCCCTTTTCAACTGGAGTCAACTGGAGTATTTGCGGCAATGCACCACAGACATTCGGGGTGTGACTACGACGTTAGTCATGGACCCATGAGACGCTGTGGTATTAGAGCATAAGAAAGTTTACAAACGAGAGGAGGCTGTTCGGCCCATCTTGCTCATTTGGTTGTTAGTAGCTTATTGTTCCCAGAATCTCATCAAGCAGCTTCTTGAAGGATCCCAGGGTGTTAGCTTCAACAACATTACTGGGGAGTTGGTTCCAGACAGGCAACTGGTTCACCACGGTGGATTTAAAAGACACTTATTTTCACAACCCCATAAAACCAGGCACAGGATGTACCTGAGGTTCGCGTATCAAGGATCAGCATACGAGTTCTGTGTACTGCCATTTGGCCTCTCTAGCTCCCCATGCCTTTTTGAAGTGCATGGAAGCTATTCTGGATGCATTGACATTCCGAGGCATCAGAGTGCTCAATTACTTATCTGGGAGTGCGATTGGACTCCAGGTCTGTCGAACAGGGTTATTGACACCCTGCAAAATGCTACAATGTCCACCCATTCCCAGTACGGGTACCAGTGGGGCGTCTTTCAGACATGGTGCCTGCTTTGGGGCTTTGACCCCACAACCTGTCCCGTGGCAAATTTTTGCAGGACCTGTTTGATGAGTACCATGGTCAAGCCCTGTTTAAACAGAGGCTATCTACATGGATTACAGACACAGTCAAGACTGCATATGAGTGAGCCAACTTGGCCCCTCCAGAAAAGCTCACTGCCTAGTCCACCAGGGGCATGGCAACTTGTGGGCTTTATTCCAGGATGCCCCTGTCTAAGACATTTGCAATGCAGTGGTGTGGGCTACTCCCCACTATAGACTGAATGGGGGCGGGCGGCTTCAGGGTCGGCCCTTCCAACATAGGTTTCTCCCTCAATTTTTTTAGCCTTAGCTACTTGTTACTGGGGTTCCTATGGGTACACACAAGGTAGCACTTGGCTTAGCCTTGTAGCATTCCAGTCATTATGCAATATTGCCTTGGGGTGGCTTTCGTACACTCACCCATTTGGTAATGGTTACATTTTGTACTTGAAAGGGAACGTTAGGTGATTATCATAACCCTGGTTCCCTGATTGCAGCATGCTTGAAGGAGAAATGATGCTGGTATCTGTGTGTGCAATACTTTTATGCCCTCGGGGGGCGGGCATGACTGTGTCACAGGCACTAGTGCGCAGCTTTGGTATAGCTATTCAGGTTTTGGGGTCTTTAGGAGGTAAACACCCATTTGGTAATTGTTAGATTTCTATTTCAGGAAACCAGGGTTATGATAATAACCCAATGTTTTCTGCCCTTTCACAGATACATGTAATTCATTTACATGTTTGGTGTGGACTGAAATGTACTTCAGCTCTTTTAGCAGGCATATGTGAAACATTTGAAGAGGGGTTCTTGGTTCAATGGCAACCAGTCTTAATTTGCTGTGTTATTTTTGCTGTGTGAAACAAATCACATTATAGTTCTCTTTCCTATAAATCACACCAGGGAAGTGAACTAGAAATTGAAATAAACACATTTTGCAATGAATGCAATAAATACCATCATGTTTTTACTTATCATTGTAATTTTAATTCATAAGGCAGCAAATATGTCAGTATTTCTTTACAGTAATATCTCAACCCATTAATGCAATTCCTATATAGTTGATACATTAAATGAAAACATGAAGCTGTTCTGAACAGGTATATATTTTTCTGCAGCTGTGTACTATATTAGTGCCAGTATTCAAATATTGCACATGGACACTGGGCTTTTTACAAAATAAATCTGTCCCTAAATTATTAAACTGTAAATTAAATTTTGTTTTTTAAAACAATGTATGTACAACATTTTATGAATTTATCATGATTGTGTGATATTTTACCACTTTGTGACCCTTTTTTTCCTTGTCAATTATGGTTCACATAGTTATTATTATTAATTAGTCATTTAGCAGATGCTTTTATCCAAAGCAACTTACAGAGACTAGGGGGAGAACTATGCATCAACAACTGCTGCAGAGTCACTAAGCATTAGGCACAGTATGATGTGCTGCCCAGAGAAACAAACAGCCTAAAGTTTGATCCTGTAATACCTGGGATTGCATGTGGGGTGTCAGCACACGTGATGAGCCACAGTCTAAACTGGGGGTGGACCTGTCTTCCACCAGACTCGGAGGCTACTGGAGTGCTATTTATTGCAGCATCCCAGACTCCTTTCCGATTGCCTGAAAAATTGAAGAGTGGTGTTACAAACACACTGGTGGTATAAAGGTTGGAATCAGTAAGGCTTCACTAGCTCTTACCTTGAGATGAATGGCACACCAGATGAGTCAGCTCACGGATCACTTCACTGTCCCAGTGGTCCAACAGGTGACAGTTATCCAACACCAGCCAATGCCCATCCCTGCTACTTGTCTCTAGCGTCTGCAGGAGCATCTCTCTAGTGATTTGGGCACCAAACGAAATCACTCTGATACTCACCTGAAATGTACCACGAAGCAACAGTGTTAAAATCGACAGTGACTTACAGAGAATATATACAACTTGACTTTTATTATTATTTGTTTATTTAGCAGACGCCTTTATCCAAGGTGACTTACAGAGACGAGGGTGTGTGAACTATGCATCAGCTGCAGAGTCACTTACAACTACGTCTCACCCGAAAGACGGAGCACAAGGAGGTTAAGTGGCTTGCTCAGGGTCACACAATGAGTCAGTGGCTGAGGTGGGATTTGAACCGGGGACATCCTGGTTACAAGCCCTTTTCTTTAACCACTGGACCACACCGACTTTTGCTAAGGATCAACCTTTTAGCGCAAATTAAAATCAGTACTGGTTTAATTAAATTCCTGTCTATGATTGATATTGATGCTCAGTTATTCTCTTCATTTGTCAGCTTGCATGCATATGTTTTGTTGACCTCACGAGCATGTGTGCGAGCCTGGGGTTTAAATCATTTGACCTTGCAATAAAAATTTTAAAAGCGGACAGCCATACTGTGGCAAAGAGGCTTGCAGTGCGCAGGTGCAGAGGTGATGCAGTTCACAGTCCAAACAATTCTTTATTTGTGTATTGCACAGTTTGCCACTGTTAAATAATAACACTGGTAATTACAGAGCAATGTGTAAGTGCACAGCTAAACAATACAGGGTTTCAGTCCCGAATTAATAATAAGTACAGGCACAGCTCCGTGTCCTTTCTCCCGGCACTCCCATGCTGGTGGTGAATACACAGTTATAGTGACTGGTGCTGGTGTTTGTAATCCGGGTTTGATGCTGTCTTAACAGCGACAGCTCCCGGGTGCTAGCCGTCTAATAATTACAAAACAAACACTGTTAACCCTTTGCGGTCCTATGTCGGACCTGGTCCAACATTGCAATTTTCCCCTTCCGGTCCACTGTCCCTGTCCGATATCATCAAAAAGACGTAAAAAACAGGTCTCTAGTCGTTTTTTCTCTGGAAAAAGCAGAGAAAACCATTCAATGGCCGAGTGAGACCGATAGGAGCCGAGAGAAGCCAAAAAAAAAAGGGGCGTATTTCATGAATACAGATAGTCCCGGCATCACATAGACATAGACATACACAAACAAGATAGCTGCTTCTGCATCCAGCGCTCAAAGAATATCACAGACATTTGCAGTGCTTTTTTGAGATGTTTTTTGTAATACTTTTTTGCACTACTATGAATAGGTATGTGAAAAATACAGCGAACAAGGGGTGGGGCGGGGCTGGAGATGCAGTACTGAGTGTCCTGTTGATATGCAGTGCCTTTTAAACCTGTTTTACTGTGAAAAAAAACTTTTAAACAGTGTGTCTAAAATAAACTGCGCATGTGAAAATAAATTGGACATGACGCGCCTGAGACGTACTAAATAAATGGACCGCAAAGGGTTAATACAATAAACAAACAAGCACAAAACACTCACGGTTACTTTTTCTTTCTCTGTCCTTTACAGGTCTTTTCTCAACCATAAGAAAGGAACAGCTCGCTCTTTCACATCCCCTGATATACCTTCAGTCACGCCCCCTTTGGTAGTGAGTGCAATCACGTCTCCTGCAATCCATGACTGACACATCGCCTACCGCAGTAAGGCGCTGACTTCTAGTATTGTGGCTTCGCCCCCTTTTTGGATGGCCGACTTCCAACTGACCCTGGAATGAACTGTCAAACCACACTGTGCCCTCACAGGTTGGGAGGGAGATTGTTGACTCGGATTCATTTGCTCTCTGTCACACATACCCACAAAATTCGGTACATGTGAGACTGCTTGGTGTAATGGCTAAGAGACAATTTGGACATCATTTAAGTAATAAGGATATGAACAGGGCATCAGGATGCTTTAAAATGGGGCAACAACTCAAATTCATTTTTTCCAGGGTGTCCCAGGAAACAACATGGTGGGGGGCACAACCCCTTAGAAAGATCATCGTATTCAACTGAGTCACGTCAGCAACCGAACCAATTGAGAAATGACCTTCAAAATGTAAATGGGTTAGAATTGCTACTTTAACAGGACTGCTATGAGGTCCAGAAAAGACTACACCCCAACACATCCAGTAACATTTGAGATGGGCTATAGATAGTCCTCTTCACTATTCCAGATTCTGATTTTAGTTGATGATAACGCCTGTCAACATCGAGCAAGCATCATCACTGCTTCGTACCTAGTATGATAAACTCCATACACAACTTGAACTCCTAGTCTCCATGTTGCTTGGTCAGGAGGAAACAAACTGATCTCTTACCCAGAGATCATTTTACAAATTTCTCCTGTGTTTATATATATATATATATATATATATATATATAAACACAGGAGAAATTTGTTTTCAGCTAGTTATGCTGCTTCTTTATGTAGCTGCCCTCCCATTCACAGTGATGAACAGGGTGTTTCCTGCTTCAGTCTTGTAGCAGGGTTTGTTAAAGTGTGTTAAATATCAGGAACACCAACACAGAAGAGAAGGGCTCCTTCGTTCCTGCACTGCGACCAGACAAAGCTGCTTTTCACCCTCCTTATAAACACAGGAGGCTCTATCAGAACGCTGCCATTTCCCCCTGTGGAAGTGGTTTAGTATTTGTTTTCCCTGCTACTGCATGACGCTCTGGAATACACATTCGTGGATTCGTGTATCACCAACGCTGATGCTGTAAGAAGGTTTTATCTTCTCCTGAATGTCAAATACCCAGACCTGGAGCAGACGATTTCTGTAAAATCATTGATGTCCTATTGGTCTGCATGGAAATATCACTTTTACAGCATACTCTCTGTACTTCTGGGAACCCAATTCTATACACTCTCATGAACAGTGTATCCTAGAGTGTATTCCGCATAACAGAGGATGGTCACAAACCATCAGCTGTCGTGTCTCTTCTAGATAGGGGCCAGGCCAACATCACAGTTATTTCAGCAGTTCTGTCAGCAGTAAACTCCTTGGTAAGAGAAGGAAAACTACACAGGTGACACACACAAGGGTGTCTCCTTTCTTCTCCTTTGTATTTTCCCAATTTCCCTTTGCAACAAGCCTTCTTTGGGAGCCACAACAGGAACCGCAAGTTGGCAACTTTCAGTAAGCAGACTTATCGGAGGCATAGCTACCACAACTAACACCTTCACTGAAATCATCCTGACTTTCAGCAATCTGCTGTGCGCTTTAAGACAAGGAGATACTTCAATCACAAGAAAGGAAATAAAGTTTGGGAGGCTTTGTCCCTTATTTATAATATCTTAACTGGTACAAGACACAGGGCATTACAATCCAGACAACTTAACACAGAGGGTACCCCACAAGTAATAGATCCGCCAAATGTGGTACAGGGGGTATTCATCTACTACTTTTGCAAGGGCAGATCTATTGTGCACAGCAGAGAACACCAGCTGCCACTTTAATTGCTCCAGTTTTCAGCGGAGAGCAGCCATGTCCCACACGTCCAATCCATTCTTTGTCTGCTGGTCTAATGTAGACATACTCACCCCTGACAATAGGCCAACAATAATCTGATAATAAATGAGTTCCTGGATCTCCGAGATCCTGTAAATAACAGAAGTGGGGCCTCTGCATCTACAGTTGAGCAGCAATCTACTGGCCAGAACAGGAAGATGTTTCCACAATCCTTTGCTGTTGATTTTAGCTGTCTGAAGATTGAAGGGCAACTATTGAGAAACTAAGGCGTAACTGATCAAGTACAAACATTGTAACGTCTCGCTCTTAGCACAAAACTAATCCCAACGGCGGGATTACCTCCCTGTATCAAATATACCCAAATTATTAACAAGGGGGAAGGGCGAAGCGACAGTACATCAAGGACGCGAGATCCCCCAATAAATACACTATAGAAACACGGGATAACCTTAAACATTTATTGGCTAAAATAATTGAAACTGTTCAACAAAACAAAATGAAAAAGAAGTTCCGAGCAAAAAACAAAACATAAACAAGCCAGCAAAATATCCACTGCGAGAACAAAGTAACAAAATAAAACAAAAAAACAAAACAGTCCCGCAACAAAAATAAAAAAGACAACAATCTCACCAAACTCCTGGGTACCCGCTTGCTTGAAGATCCTCTCAGAAGACGACGACCAGTAATCCACAAAAACTATGAACATGCACTTGAAAAACCAACACAGTCAGCAACGTGGCGCATTACAAGCCGGCTCCAGGCTTTAGCGATCGTGGGCAGCAGAGGTGAATGACACCGGCTAAACAGCCTGAAACTGGAACAAAGCACTTGCTGATAAAAAAACAAAACAACTTCCAACAAGAACGACAGTCGAAGGTAAACAGGATCGCTCTACCATGGCAAAACCTCCCCGGGAAAAAGAACGCCGCGGACTTTTCAAAAACAAGGAATAGAGTCCCTAAATAGGAACTAAGGAGACGACAGGAACTCACAAGGCAAGTAAGCAGCACCCCCCTATGGCGTAACAAAGGTACTATTTATACTTGTCGAAAACAATCTTTCCATTAACAACGCTGCCGCTTCCAGCGAATAAGAACCTCGAAATGTATCTGGAACCTGGCCAGGCTTCCGTGCTGCCCAATTAAGGCGCAACACATGGTACGTTTACTGTACTATGTAGAACCAAACATTCAATTTAAGTGGCAGTGCCACATAGTTCCCCCCCCCCCCACCCCCCACCCCCCCCCCCCCCCCCCCCCCCCCCCCCAGCGGAGTAACTAGGGTAATACCCCAAAATATGGCTTTAGATTTACCACATTTACTGTTTCAACCTTCTCAGGACGATCCACCCACTTCAATCTGTAATTAACTGGTCCCAGTTTTTTTATTACTAAGGCTGGTCCAGACCATTTTGGGGCTAATTTAGCTGAAAAAAAAACAGCTGCATCAGAAATTGGGTGACTCCTCACCCAAACTAAGTCTCCTTCGCTAAATATCACACACCTTCTCCAGGCATTATAACTTTTAGCCTGACGCCCTTGAGCTTCCTTTACACGCTCTCTAACCAGCTTGGCAATACCAGCCTGTCTCTAAAGTACAGAGTAACTGGACTCCCCAGGTGAAGGAGATTTGGACACTAAACGATCAAGAGGACCTTTAAGAACCCTTCCTAACATTAGCTCAGCGGGAGTAAAGCCAGTTGTCTCCTGTTTTGCTGAATTTATGGCAAATCTAAATTCGGGAAACCATTGATCCCACAACTGCTGATTTTGACCCACAAAGGAAGCTATCATTGGCTTCAGAGTTCTGTTGACTCTCTCCGTAAGATTAGACTGAGGGTGATAACTTGTAGTAAGTTTTCATGTAACACCCCACTTTTTGCAAACCTCAATCAGAACACCACTGGTAAATTGAGCCCCCCTGTCAGACACCAGGTACTTTGGTGTCCCCCAGCGTGTAAAAATCTCCTGAGTTAAAAGCTGCACAATGCGATGAGTCTTTCCATCACGCAGTGGGAATACCTCCACCCACTTGGTGTAATAATCCACAAACACCACCAAGCATGTATTACCTTTCTTACTGCGTGGGAAAGGCCCCATCAAGTCAATTCCTAGCATGTAACCTGGCTCTTCCACGGTCGTGGACTGTAAAAACCCTGCAGGTTTCTGATTTGATGGCTTGTATATTTGACAAGCTATACACTCCTTAACATGCTTTGTAACATCTCGCCTAATTGTAGGCCACCATGCTACCTCCAACACACGAAGCAGAGTCTTCATTCTACCCAGATGCCCACTCAATGGGTTGTCATGATAGTATTGTAAAAATATTGTAATTAATGACTCGGGAACAACCACTTGGTAGCGCTGACCCTCACCTCTGGGTAGAGACATTCTCCTATACAACACCCCCTGTTCAACCACAAACCCTATACGGTCAGACCGCTGACCGTCCATCTTCTTCTTCAATTCTTGAAGGTTAAGATCTTGAGCCTGAGCCTCTGCGATCTCACTCATTTCAGAGGGCATATCAAGAACGGCAACATGCTTTTTTTCCTCTGAAAAAATGGCAAGTCCTGCCTTTTCTATCTGAGGAGATCGAGACAGGGCATCTGGTACTACATTTAAGCTTCCCTTTCGATATACAACTCGAAAAGTATACGATTGGAGACGCAAAGCCCAACGAGTTAGGCGGGACGTCACTTGAGGAGAATTAAAAACCCAAGTTAAAGCAGCATGATCTGTCACAACCTCAAATTCCACCCCTTCCAGGTAATGCTTCCATTTCTCAATGGCCCAGATAACCGCCAAGCATTCCTTCTCGGATGTGGAATAGTTAGATTCAGGTTTTGTTAAAACACGAGATGCATAAGCAACAACCCACTCGTTTTCTGAGCACCCCTGAGCCAGAACAGCTCCTAATCCCACATCACTGGCATCAGTATACACCTGGAAAAGTTTCATTAAATCAGGGTGGGACAACACAGGAGCTCTCTGCAAGGCTTCCTTTAATTGTTCAAAGCTATCTTGCTCAGCTTTCGACCACACCCAGCTCACCCCTTTCTTTTTCAGCCGATTCAGTGGAGCAGCTTTATCAGCAAATCGCGGAATAAACTTGTGATACCACCCAACCAACCCCAGGAACCTTTGCAGCCCCCTGAGATTGGTCGGTGCTGGGTACTCCTTTATTGCCCCAACTTTATCTGTATCTACAGACACCCCATTTCCTGATACTATATGACCCAGGAACTTAAGTGAAGGTTGAAAGAAATGACACTTGGCTAAATTGAGGGTGAGATTGGCTTGATCCAGGGCCTGAAATACAGATGCCAGATCTCTCACATGCTGCTCTTTAGTGGGAGAGTACACAATGATATCATCTATGTATACAAAGCAACTGTTACCCTTCAGGTTTACCAGTACTTGTTCCATCAGACGTTGGAACGACGCTGCAGCATTCTTCAAACCGAAAGTCATCACCTTAAACTGATACAGACCGAAAGGAGTAATAAAAGCTGTTTTTGGTTTACTTTGATCATTCATAGCCACCTGCCAGTAACCAGAACGCAAATCTAAGGAACTAAAAACTGCGGCTCCCTCTAATGATTCCAAAATGTCATGAACTCTGGGCATGGGATATGCATCAAGGTCAGTTTTCTTATTTACCCCTCGGTAATCAACACAGAACCTAAATGTCCCATCCTTTTTTTCGGTCAAAACCACAGGTGCGGCCCAGGCTGAAGCAGACGGTTCTACAATGCCATCCTGTAGCATTTGATCAAGATGTTGCTTCATAATGTTTTTTTTGTGTTCCGATACTCGATAAGCTCGGACACGCACTGGAATCTCATCGGTAGTAAGTATCACATGGTGGATTAAGTCTGTCTTTCCCAAACGGGAAGTACAAACTGACGGCCACTGCAGCATCAGTGGTTCCAACAACCTTTGCCCTTCAATCGTAACATTCCATTCTAATATCGGTCTCTCTCTTAATCCCAGATCTAGCTCTTTCCTCACCACCTTAGTGGGAACTGCCACAAAAAGCTGTGCCATTAGCTGCCACTCTGCCCCCCACACATTCTCACGAGAAAATGGAAAAAATGAATATCCCTCAGGCTTCTTTACTCCATACACCTGCTTCCCTAAGTCAAGCAATGTAGATGTTTTGACTAGGAAATCAAGTCCTAAAACTAAAGGCTGAGCTAAATGAGCATCATCCATTATGTAGGTGTCTACAGACCAAAACTCTCCATGAAGACTATAAGTCAGACGAAACTTGCCCAGTGCAGTATATGCCTGACCATTGGCCAACACAAAAGACTTCTCTGTACTTGGAGATAAATGATCCTTTGATTGACAAAGCTGTAACCAAAGATTATTCCTCATTAAAGTGTATGTACATCCAGTGTCAATCAATGCTAAACCTTCCCACCCCCGCACAGATAGCTTCAAAGCCAACAATGAAAGATGGCCATTACCAGTGGGTGCTAATTGAGGAGTGCTTGCATTGTTTATGACAGACATATCAGCTGCTATTCTAACTGATCCTTTCAACGGCTTCTTTGCCCCTCTCTCAGTCTTTGCATTTACTTTCCCCAATACTCTTTCTGAGAGGACCAATCCCTTTCTACCATGGCCCCAACTCTCACCAAATCTGCCATCGACGACACCGACCCCCTAATAAAACTTGCTAGCTTAGGGTTTGCATTGCCCAAAATTCTATCTACTATTTCCGCCTCTGTCATACCCGGACGCCACTTAAGACAAAGTGCTCGGTAATCGTATACAAAATCTCTTACACTTTCAGCTGGATCTTGAACCCGATCACGTAACCTTTTCTCCACCTCAGTTAAATAATCTGTGGGAAGAAAAGCCTCAATAAAAGCAGTTTTGAAAAGTGCCCATGTCTGAATTTTATGGCGTTCTGCAATCCACCAACTCTTTGCAGAACCCTTTAACACTGTTGACAGTGTAGCTAAGATTTCTGATTCAGTCATGGTTACTACCGACAAGAAATCCTGGCAGGCATCTATAAAACTCAATACCTTCAGCCTCTCCAAAGACTGGAAAACTTAGTTTAATAGGTGGTTTATAATTATATGCACGGGATCTAACACTTTCAGTCACCATAGGTCTCAGTGACAAAGCTTCCAAAGAGCTATTAGACACATCAGCCATATCAGGCTGATAAGGCTGATAAGAGCGTGGAATAAAAGATACTTTCGGAGTGCTTGTGCTGCTCCGCATATCCCTTAATTCTGCCCGCCATTTCACCTCCCTTCGTTCAAAACACCTGACCACTGAACTCTCCAACTGATCTAGCATTTTAGCCACAGAACTCTCAATACTTTCAAATTTGTTATCAATAAATGTTCTTAACAGTTCCTCTCGATTGATACTGCTCTGAGATGCCATGGACATTTCATGTTCCAGTTTGTCTATACGTGCAGTAATTTGCTCCATCCTACTGAAAATAAAACCAAAATCGGGAACATTACTATCATCCGCTATTCCCTGAGCAGCTGTGGGGGATTCACTGATATATAACTCTTCCAACTTTGAAGTTAACTCAGCTAGCGGCTGTCTACGTGTGACACCTGGACCAGCAGTAAAATTTGCAAAATCACTACTATCCTGTACATATTCGTGATCTTCACCTTCTGCCTTCTTGAAAATCCATTAACTCAGCCTAAACAAATGTCTAACGCTCCCCGTACGGGCCACCAATCTGTAACGTCTCGCTCTTAGCACAAAACTAATCCCAACGGCGGGATTACCTCCCTGTATCAAATATACCCAAATTATTAACAAGGGGGAAGAGCGAAGCGACAGTACATCAAGGACGCGAGATCCCCCAATAAATACACTATAGAAACACGGGATAACCTTAAACATTTATTGGCTAAAATAATTGAAACTGTTCAACAAAACAAAATGAAAAAGAAGTTCCGAGCAAAAAACAAAACATAAACAAGCCAGCAAAATATCCACTGCGAGAACAAAGTAACAAAATAAAACAAAAAAACAAAACAGTCCCGCAACAAAAATAAAAAAGACAACAATCTCACCAAACTCCTGGGTACCCGCTTGCTTGAAGATCCTCTCAGAAGACGACGACCAGTAATCCACAAAAACTATGAACATGCACTTGAAAAACCAACACAGTCAGCAACGTGGCGCATTACAAGCCGGCTCCAGGCTTTAGCGATCGTGGGCAGCAGAGGTGAATGACACCGGCTAAACAGCCTGAAACTGGAACAAAGCACTTGCTGATAAAAAAACAAAACAACTTCCAACAAGAACGACAGTCGAAGGTAAACAGGATCGCTCTACCATGGCAAAACCTCCCCGGGAAAAAGAACGCCGCGGACTTTTCAAAAACAAGGAATAGAGTCCCTAAATAGGAACTAAGGAGACGACAGGAACTCACAAGGCAAGTAAGCAGCACCCCCCTATGGCGTAACAAAGGTACTATTTATACTTGTCGAAAACAATCTTTCCATTAACAACGCTGCCGCTTCCAGCGAATAAGAACCTTGAAATGTATCTGGAACCTTGCCAGGCTTCCGTGCTGCCCAATTAAGGCGCAACACATGGTACGTTTACTGTACCATGTAGAACCAAACATTCAATTTAAGTGGCAGTGCCACAACATTATTTAAAAAAAAAAGGAAACCTTACATTTTTCAGGTCCATACAGATGAATGGAAAGAAGTTGTCCTCTGTGTCATTTAAAATCTCTATCTGCATTTATCATCATACCTCAGCCAACTGTTTCACAGGGGTTCTACCTACCCTCCATCAATGTTCATATTCCTGCAATCTCCAACATCCTGCCTGGCTGGGATCTGGAGTTGTTTGGTGGGGCTACCACCTAAGACCCCCCAAGGAAACACATCGTCCCTCAGTTGAGCCTTAGCCTGTATTCAATCATTTAGGTTACCATGGTTCGGACCCTGGCTGCAGGTAAGAAAAATGTCAACTGCACTTCTAGTGACTGATCTCAGTAGAGGGATCATAAATCCAGGGCAAAACTGTCTCTGAACAGACACATTCAAACTGGATATCATCCTGCATCAAGTTCTATTGCAGCCTTGAAGGAAACCATCTTCAGGATCCATCAAAACCCATGGGGTAAGGTATGGTTAACATAGGATCAAAACTAAAATCTGTCACACTGCTACCTGGGCCTCCTCCGAGACCTTTATTAGTGTAACAACTTGAATGTGTCTTGCTTTCAGCCTACTTTTACTCTATGTATTCTATGTCTTCCTCTACTAACTTATACTTACCACCCTCTTATCTTAAATCCTTTTGGAGGGTTCAACTTGTGTGTGAGTTCATCAATGAGGTAAGAAGACGAAGATTACCTGTAATATGGTTTCTTCGTAGGATGATGAACTCCACCCACCTATATACCACCCACTTTTCCCCTCTTTTCTTTTTGTCTTATTTTCGAAATTTGGACAGATTGGTTGTGACATGGGCTTTTATGGAGGATGGGACACAGGCTTTGGTGACGAAAAAGATTACATCAATGATTTCTGGGTAACAGATCAGTTTGTTTCCTCCTGACCAAGCAACATGGAGACATCAAATTGAGTTCAAATTGTGTGTGGAGTTCATCATCCTACGAAGAAACCATATTACAGGTAATCTTTGTCTTATCTTGAACAAGGAAGGCCTTATCCAAGAATGGGCCCAAGTTCCAGAACAATGTGCACAGCGTCAGATTACAAAGTGTTATTGTGTCTTGTGGCAGACAAACAGTACTAATCATGTTTAAACACACAGTAAGTGACTCTTTAAAAAAACTTATTCTGGCACTTAACATTGTTATTAAAATCTAATTAAATGACTTTATGAACCTTCTTTTTGGTATGCATCATTTTACTCCCCAGTAATGTTGTTGAAGCTGACACCCTAGGATCCTTCAATAAGCTGCTTGATGAGATTCTGGTAACAATAAGCTACTAACAACATAACGAGCAAGTTAGGCCAAATGGCCAGCTCTCGTTTGTAACTTTTCTTATGTTGTTAGGTTCTAAATCAAACAAAATTTTGTTTAGAAGGCTTTAGTTGGAGAGAAAATTCAGTCAAGGTAATTTACTCTTTTTCAGTCTAGATTGAGAATTGAGCACTGTAATGCTCTAGTACCATATACTGATCAAGAAACTGCTTAAAAAATGTGGTGTAAAAAGTGACTAATTACCTTATTGCCACTCGCCCTTGCCATCTGCTTAACCAAGTACAGAGGGTGTGTGGACGGGCCCATCTGTCCCTGGCCTGGCATTATAAACACAACTGGCACCGCAGCCTGGCTCAGGATCCTAGTAGATACATCCATGCACCCAGATTCTTCAACTGCCATAGCTTTGCCCAGCTGGCAGGCAGCTAAGTCATCAGCGACAGTCACAAATCTATCAGGACACAGCGTCTTCCATAGCAATGCCCTCTGGAGGGCAGAGAGATGGGCGTGTGACGGGCAAGGGACTGATCCTATCACAGTGGAAGAGGGAAGCTTGAAGTACTCCTGCCATTGGCTGGCATTGCAAAGTAGAGAGGACCCAATATCCTTGAAGGCAGGCAGATGTTCCAGAAGGGCAATTTCCCTCCAAGCATTTTCACTTAACCAGCAGGGCCATTGAGGAAGAGAAGGGAGGTTTGGGGAATTGGCTATGTCCTTCAGCCCTTTTAAAAAAACCTGCCACTCCACAATAGTGCACTCCCCATTGTGCATTATCAGTGCCACTGAGACTAACAACTGGAAGAGGCTTGCGTGGCTCTGGAATAGACATGGTCGGTAGCTGTCCAGAACCTGAGCTACTATCCTGTGGGTGATCTCTGTCAATCTGGCCATAATGGACTCTCCCCAAACCCTGCGCTCTGTCTTCACCTCACCTTGGACCATTGCCCCCTTCACTGTATCCACAAAGGGCTTCAGAGGGAAGAGGTAAAGAGGTGAGAGCTTGGACACCTCCTGCAAGGCTTGTCGCAGGGCAACCCCCAGCTTTGCCACTCTCTCATATTCCTTCAGGAGAATTGTGTGCTGTTGCATCTCCGCTGATAGCTCTTGCAGGTCCATGTGCAGGGCCTCCACCCTTTTCTTGCAGTCTTTTACATGAAGAACAAAGTTAGGGTCCTTCACGAGGGGCGTGGAGGACTGAATTATGTAATCCATCAGGGAGTCCTGCATAGAGAGAGAAATCTGGATTTTTAAGTAGTCTCCTATTTACAGTTATTTCTGTTTTTAATTATTTTCAAATGGATATTGCACTATGACCCAGAAATGTGACATTCAGAGGCAACCAGACAACTGCTTTCTGTGGTAAACTCTCACTCCAAGCTCAAGATAGATTCTCAATGGCAGCAGGGTCTTAGCACAAATCGCTTCAACCCCCCATTCCCTCTGTTCACCACAATTTTGTTTTACTCCCCAATCCCTCTGCTCCTGCTATAAAGCCAGACTACCTCCCAGTCTTCATTCCCAGTCTGTGTGCTTCAATTAATCAGCCTCCACCCACCTCTGCCTGCTGCAGACTGTCCTGTTGCTGCATTATGTCTCTCTGTATTGTCCTCCTCTTCTCCCAGATCTCTGGACACTCTGACAATACTACCTCTTTAAAGATGAGCTCTTCTAATCCTGATTGACTTAAACTGATGTCAATCACATTCACCATCTTCAAGAAGGCGGAATCCAATTCTACAAAGACAAGAAAGCAGGAAGATTGACAGCATTTACAGGTCTACAAATATTTTACATGTTTTTAGATTCCCTAATTCCAGAAAGTATTACAGTGAGCATAGTTCAGGAGTGTGGAATCAAGGAAAAGGGGGGCGGCTCTCACCTTCTGCAAGGACCCTCATTGGAAGTGCAGTGCTTAAGTATAGGCAGAAAGCTGGATGGACATTACAAGCCTCTCTAATGTAGCCTGGACATGCTTGTCTTTGAATCAACTCCTGTAGCACAAGGGAGTGTGCCCCTCTCTCGATGCTGGTCACAAGCACTGCCTGTCCTGAGAGAAGAAACAAGTAAGCAATTATAGACTACAATATTATCTGTATACAGTTATTTCCAAGGGCAAAGCTGGTTCGATTTCAACAATGTGGAAGTTTAAACTGAGAAACAGAAGTTGTGGCACATATATAGAGAACGTATGAGGCTCTGCCTGGATAGGAAGGTCAGAATAGCAATCTCCCAGGAGTTGTCAATCACATTTCCTGAGAATTGGTACAGAGCATAACATACACCAGTACACCCATGAACACCTACCTTGGTAAGCTCCTTGAAGTAGTTTCTGATCCAGGGTTGGATCATCAGCAGTGACCACCAGCAGTGTTTCTGGGAATCTCTCTTGCACGGGACTGGGGGTCTGCTGCAGAAGGTTCTGTCCCTCACCTAAAATATAGCACAGAAACAGAATTCACACTGGGAATACTTTCCTTGAACTGACTTTACTACAGTGAAGTAGATGACTAATTAGGTTGAATCAGGTTTTGATTGTTCCATCTTTGTTCCTAATGTTGCTATGCAGTCACTTTTTTAAGAATAGTTTAGATTATGATACAATTTATTCTTAATAATATCCCTAGCCAGTTTTGTGACAACTGGTCAAGCAGTTCTATAGATATCTGCTAAACTGATAAATGATGTCAGACTGACAGACAGGCTCCATTTACCCCTAGATCATAACACAATTTAAATCATGTGCTAAATGGCCTGTTTTGTGACAACTGGATAAGCGATTCTATAGCTATCTAATAGTATGCAAGTAGGGGGTAATAAAATAGTGAGCTCACACTAACATTAAAAGTGCATGGGCAGCAGTGTGGAGTAGTGGTTAGGGCTCTGGACTCTTGACTCTTGACCGGAGGGTTGTGGGTTCAATCCCCAGTGGGGGACACTGCTGTTGTACCCTTGAGCAAGGTACTTTACCTAGATTGCTCCAGTAAAAAAAAACCCAACTGTAAAAATGGGTAATTGTATGTAAAAATAATGTGATATCTGTATAATGTGAAATAATGTATAATGTGATATCTTGTAACAATTGTAAGTCGCCCTGGATAAGGGCGTCTGCTAAGAAATAAATAATAATAATAAATAAATAATAAATAATGAAGTGGGAAGTCATGTGTAAGAATAATTCCCTACCTGTCAGCACAAGGTCTGTCTTTAGGTGTAGTTTGTATCCTTCCAAAGCTGCCTCTATACAGCATTCCCCTTGCAGGTCAGAGTTGACAAGCAGAGGCCACTGTCGCACGTTGAGGTGGGTGGAGCTCCTGAGAAGTAGCTGTACGATGAGCCTGTCAGAGAGGTCTTGAGGAACATTGTCTCTCCCCCCGATCTTGGATAGGGGGATTTCCTCTCTCACTGGGATGATGGAGGCAGCAGCAGGAACATCAATCATAGGGGGCACTGCTAGGTTGAATATCTCTTGTCGGGGATCCTCAGGGTTTAGGTTGATCTCCCCTCTTCTACAAAGCTTCTTCCACTTCCACAAAAGCTCCTTCCGGACACTTGGCTTGAAAGGGCCCAGATAGGATGCAGCAGCGGCCAGGAGCAGAGCATCCCCCTGGACTGTGTAAAGGTGTTGTTCAGCTTCCTGTGGACATAGAATACAGCTTTATGTTCTCCCCAATTTTGGCATTTGTGATTTTGCAACACTAACAAAAATGTTCAAACTCAGATATATGATTTTACAATACAATTAAAACAGTTAGCTTTCAGTACACTAGCACTCAGTATCTTAAACCACCAAGTGATGCCCCAAGCATTACAGGCAGGATCACACTGTAAATAAGATGTTTGTGAGAAGAAGTGTAACAATGTGCAGTCTGGCCCTTTGATGGCCATCTAGAAGGCAACTTCTCATTGTCTGTATATACAACTGCCAATAAAAAGGATTTAGTCTTTTAGTCACAAACTAATACAGGCAAGTCAATTTTCATTATACAGTATACATTTGGCAGGAAGTTGCTGGAGCTTCTTGCAGTAATTGCAAGGAATGCATGTGAAGAAAATACACGTACAGACACATCTTTGCACAAAACAAAGCTGAGTTGTTTAATAATGGACTGGAATGTCACTGAGTCAGTATGTGATAACAACGCAATACAAAAACAAACCAGAGATAAATACTACAGACTTGACAGCATCTTAATGTCTATAGTTCCTGAATTTTGTAAATGTTTACTCTTAGCAAACTGAACGGAGGTGTTTACACACTTAAAAGGTGGCAGCGCTACTCTCAAAATTTACCAGTGTATGATTTGTGGTAACCATAATGGGGGCTATTTTGGAAAATATATAGGACCAAGCTACTCGTTCTGTATATGCTTCAGTCAAATCACAAATCTAGGAAAGTGTGTGTATACAAAACCATGTTTCAGCAGTGCCTAAGCCCAACATGGGTCCATGACAATTCGTCCCCCCGTAAATTCGTCCCCAAGACCATTCGTCCCCACGACAGTTCACCCCGCCCCCCCCCCCCCCCGACAATTCGTCCCTATTATTAGAAGTACATAATATAAGAAAAATGTGTGTGTGTACTTAAGATGTTGATTGTGTAACCACCAGAATTTTTTAATTGTTCAGTTCAACAAGCTAGTGTTGTTGATGAGTGTGTGTGTGTGGGTGTGTGTGGGTGTGTGTGGGTGGGGGGGGGGTGCTTTATGAATGTTACACTTCAGTTATTGATAATAGACTGTGAGAGCAACTCATGTCATGTTTTTACAAAATAAGAATGGCACAGGGGTAGACTGAAAACTGCACCTTTCACTATCAGCTGTCTTAGAAGTTCTGAATTGCATATGTGTCATTTTTAAAGTTTTCTTGTTTTCTTGACATGTATAGTAACAAACCAATAAAAACACAGCTAGAAGCATTCTTTTAAGACATGTGTTTACATCACTATTTCAATGTTTTGTTCAGCAAATATCAGTAGAGGAAATTACAAATAGTTTATCAGCATTTGTAAAAAGTATCGATTGGAAATGATATAAATTATACTTTAGTAAATACTGCATTTTTGGGAAAGATATGTTGTTCTATGTCATTGTATCTTTTTATTTAATTGATTAAAATGAGAATGATCTATGGTGGCCCTGAAGTGCAAATTAAAACCAAAAAAGTATTCCAAAACGTATGCCAAAAAAATAGTGTCTTCTAAAAGTAGTGTGCATTTTCTGTATGAAGCGTGCACCTTTTTAAATGCATACCAAAAAAACGAGTGTCTTTAAAAAAGTAGTGTGTGGTGTTGTTTTTTAAAGCATGCCAAGAAAAATGTGTGCCGGAAAGTTGTCAGTGCAAATTCAGGTTTAATTTTGTTTAAATTAAATTAGTAAAATTAGTTTTAAATTAGTACTTTCAGTTAATGTAATAGTCCTTCTAAATGCGTGTGGCTGTGCTGGAGTGCGGCAGAGAAGACAAGCCGACTGACCAGGGCGCTGTGGGGAGATGCACAGCTAGTCCTATTAAATCCCGCCCCCCTCTCGCGCGCCATTTCCGGATCCTGGTCGATCCAGAGGGGTTCAAGTTGAAGCTGCGACGCCATCGGAGCTGGAGAGGCATACGCAGAGTCTTCCTCCACTGAACAAGGAGAACAAGACAAACTACAAGTCAAAGAAGCATTCGGGACCGGAGAGCTGCGCAAACAACTGCGACTGCAATGCCCTCAGACACTGCAGGCTGCACTCCGATTGGTGCAGGAGTGGGAGGAGGGACAGCGGAAGCGGAATCAACAAGGAGCCGACCTGCAGTGCACCAAGCCCAGCTCAGCAAAGGGGAACCCGACAGCGGCACGTCTACACCCCCCTGGCTCCTCGAAGTCAGCTGACAGTGGACCTGCACACTGCATCCAGACACCGCAACCAGGAAGGGCCCAGCAGTACAGCTGGGGGAGTGGAGGCCAGCTCCCCCCAGAAGTAGCTGACAGAGCGCCCACAACCGACATCAACCTGTCAAGCCCAGCCGTAGTCTTGGGTTGGATGACTGTGGGGACTTTTGCCACAACCCTATGTTGATAGAAGGGGCACTGCCCCTGGCCCGGCAGAAGGCTGCGGAAAAGATCCTCAGCAAGATGCGGGAGGCTGGGTTCATCGAGCCGTCTGACAGCCTGTGTGCTGCGCTGGTCGTTAGGTCTCCAAGGATAGGAACTGGAGGTTCTGTGTGGACTACCGGCAACTGAATGAAGTGACCCACAAGGACTTACCCACTTCCCCATGAGTCTGTGGACGGTGGCTGGCTCAGCCTGGTTTAGCTCGCTGGCTATTGGCAAGTCGAACACATCCCTGGAGCCCGGACTGCCTTCTCCACTGGGCGGGGGCTGTGGCAGTTTCGAGTCATGCCATTCGGACTGCGTAATGTGCCTGCTACCTTTGAGCGACTGATGGAGAAGGCACTGAACGGGATTCCACCACATCGCTGCCTGGTGTACTTGGACGACCTACTTGTACACAGGCAAACGTTCCCTGAGGCTCTACGCTCCCTGTGGGAGGTGTTACAGCGAGTAGAGGTGGCTGGTCTGAAACTGCACCCAGACAAGTGCAGGTTCATACAGCTTCCTGGGACACCAAGTAGGAGAGGAAGGCATCCGCACTGAGCCTGACAAGATCAGTGCTGTCCATGACTGGCCCGTTCCGGCCGACCAACGGCAGCTGGAGGGTTCCTGGGGCTCACCTCCTATTACTGCCGATTTGTCACCCAGTTCGCCACCATCGCTGCGCCCTTACACCGGTTGCTGAGGAAGGAAGAGCTGTATGACAGGACTACGGCTTGTCAGAGCACCTTTGACGGCCTGCGAGCGGCACTGACTCAGGCACCTGTACTGCTTCCCCCTGATCCAACTCTCCCACTCCTACTTGACACGGATGCCAGCAATGAAGGGATCAGAGCCGTGTTGTCACAGCAGGGCGCAGATGGAGACCGGTTAGTGGCTCATTTCAATCAGTCCCTGAGCAAGACAGAGCGGTTAGTACTGCGTCACCCGACGGGAGTTGCTTGCAGTTGTGGCAGCAGTCCGCCATTTCCATCACTATCTGTGTGGTTTGCCCTTCCTTATCCACATGGATCATGCTGCGTTGTAGTGGTTGCTGTAATTTCAGGAACCAGAGGAGCAGGTGGAGCGCTGCATTGAGCAGCTACAGCCCTTCAATTACCGAATCCAGTAGTGCCGGGACTCACCACACCAACGCGGACAAGCTGTCCCGTTGCCCATGTACTGAGGAGGACTGCAGCCACTGCCACAGCGGGAGATCCATGAGGAAGAGTTGGTTGTGACTGAGCAGAGCAGGGTTAGGTTCCAAGAACAGCACCAGGCAGTGCAGGAGAGTTGGGCGACCACCGTGACCTGTAGTGAGCTGCCGTGGCCACAGCAGCAGAGGTGGCAGCAAGACCAGGATGATGACCTGCAGCCAGTGCTGCGCTGGCTGAAGGAACACCAGAGACCACTGTGGGACAGTATAGCCCTGCAGTCGCTAGCGACTAAGGCGTGTGTCACAGTGGAGCAGTAGTGGAAGGAGCCAGCAGACCGGGAGGTGAGGTAGCAGGTCGTGGTGCCACACTTCCTACAGACGACGGTAGTACACGCTTATCATGGCGCGCCGGGTTCAGGACACTTTGGGGCCACCAAAACACTCAAGCGGATCCGACAGATGTTCTACCGGGGCCGTTGCCGTTGGGGACATGGAAGATTTCTGCAGGCGCTGTGATGAATGTGTCACAAGGGACCTCTGGGCCGGTCACACGCCCTACTGCAGTTTCCAGCTGGAAAGCCCATGGGATGGATCGGGGTTGATATTCTGGGCCCCTTTCCATGGTCTGATCGGTACTGCTGGAAGGTCTCTTCTGCAAGTTTGGAGTACCACAGCAGCGGCACTCGGACCAGGGGTGCAACTTTGAGTCCCAGGTCTTTGCGGAGATGTGCCGTCAGAACCCCGGCTGAGTTACTGTTTGGCCTGCCACCCAATGCTGCAGAAGATACCCCAGGTCCTGAGTATGCAAGATGCTTGCACAACCGCACATTGGTTTGCCTGTGGCCAGTTGCAAAAGCGATACTATGACCTTCGGGTGAGGGGACAGCACTTTTCGGCTGGGAAGTTCATGTGGGTTTATAGCCCCCGTCATAAGCGAGGACGCTGCCCCGAGCTGGACAGTGCTTGAGGGGTCCTGGAACGACGGGGAGGTTGTCTATCTGGTCCAGTTGCCATCCAGGGATCGGAAGGTAGTGATCCATCGGGAACAGCTTGCCCCATATGGGGGTGGGGGGACGATGCAGGGACAACCTGGGAGCTGGACCCTCAGGCTCACCTTTGACAGCCAACAGCCTGCCACCAGAGTCCCGCTGACACCCCAGCGGCTGTCCCTTTTCATCGGCCACAACGCCATAGATGTCCGCCTCCAGGACTTTGTATGTCTCCTCGGGGACAAGAAGAACTAATGGGGGGGGGGGGGCAATATAGCGGCGGGTGCAGACCATCTTTGTCTGTGGCTGTATTGCATTCTGGAACTGTTAACTTGTGGGACTTAATTACTTGCACCATGCTACTAGGTGCTGGGACTTGGTGCTGGATCAGGCAGTCTACACAGGGGTCACCAGGGCTGGAGTGCAGCAACAGGACGTACGCCTGACTTTTAGCTATGTCCCACTTAAAAACAGAAATAAACCAGACTTAAATTTTCACCTAGTGCACCACCGGGACATGGGTGTGTCTTTGAGTCACGCCTGGGCTTAACTCCTACACCTCATAAAAAGTAGGCGTAAGGATTTCGTTTCAGGCATAGTGAAAATTTGTTTTAATAAAGTGAATACACATTCACTGGATACATACTGAGTACAGCAGTGTTATTGTGTGATATGCATGTAGAGGAAAGGGGATTGCATAGCGGTGGGGGGGGATTGCGGAGCTTTGCATCTCCGCTTAGTGAAAAACTGAGATTTGCATCGTAACTGACAAAAAGCAAGCCGCAGATGCTTAAATGTAGTGGTAGTCCTGACAGTAAAATACTGTACTGTAATGTCATTTTAATTCAAAGGCAATTACATGTAAAATAGGATTCTGCAGCCTTAAGTAAGCATAATGTGTATTACTTGTATTGTAACGCTTGAAATGTTTTTGCCTACGATTGTAAGTCGCCCTGGATAAGGGCGTCTGCTAAGAAATAAATAATAATAATAATAATAATAATAACATAATCGTGATCATATAACAAGTGGTAATCCATGAGGACATTTGTATACTGTACTTAAACTGCTGATGCGCGGAGGCATGCTTTTGCTAATTGTAATCGGCCCGCTTTTAAGAAATCAACCGCTTATAAAAATCAAATCACCCGGAACGGATGTGAGTCTTATAAACGGAGTGCACTGTAATTGGAGCAACGTATATAAAATATAAATAAAATATAAAAGTAAAAAGTTTGCTATGTTTAGTGCATAGGCATGAACGTGTGCCGAGAGACTGAAGTAATCCTTTGGACAAATATGATGACAACTAATTGTTTGAAAGGTTTCGTTTTCACCGACATGAGTTAACGGAATTAATTTATGAATTCTCCGCCGATTTACAACACAGGTCTGACAGGAATAGCGCACTTCCCCCAGCCATGCAAACTCTTATTGCCCTGGGATTTTATTCCAACAGGGCATTTCAAAGTACAGTTGGAGACATGGTAAATGTACACCGAACAACTGCCTGTCGTGCAACTCACCGGGTTCTGCTGGCACTACAGCAACGACTGCACAGGTATGTGTCGTATCCACATGAAAGAGAAACTTTCAATATAAAGCAAAAGTTTATAGTGAAATCAGGAATCCCTGGTATAACTGGCTGTATCGATGGCACGCACTTCAGAATTCAAGCCCCAGCCCAGGATGAATATTTGTACGTAAATCTGAAGGGTTATCACTCCCTAAATGCCCAGCTTGCCTGTGATGCAGATGTGACCATGTTTAACTGTGTCATGAGATGGCTCAACACACAATGCCTGCATCCTTAAAGAAAGCGCGATTTACCGGGACTTTGTGTTTGAGTTAAGGAAATTAGATGGTATCCTTCTCAGGGACATATCCACTGCAAGGATGGCTAATGATGCCAGTGTTAGTGCCCCAAACCAAAGGATGAACACTGTTACAACAATGCTCAGACAACTACACGAAACATAATTGAACGCTGTATCGGCGCGTTGAAGAGAAGGTTTCACTGCTCACACAGAGAAATAAGAATGCATCCTGAGAGAGCATGTACCGTGATCGCTGCTGTGATTGTGCATCCACAAAGGGGTCCCACTGTCTCAGGAAGATGTTCCGCAGGCTGTGGCAGCAGATGAGGGGAACATTCTGCACCTCCCTGGCGAGATCAGCGATGACATGAATGGACGCTTGGTTCGCAGTCGCATCATAACAACTTATTTTTAAATGTGACATTTACGCAGCACAATATATATAATGGGACACTATCAAGTAAACCTGTAAAGTCAAGTCCATTTTTATGTTCTTATGTTCTAAGTTAATGTATTTCATTATATATATATTTTCTTTTTAAACAGCTGAAGAAGGGCTTTTGCCCGAAACATCCTGAAAACAAAAACATTTTTAATCTTTTAATTTAATTTATGTGTATATTTTCTAAAAAAACTTTTCTTTAATATGCCTTCAATTTTGTACACTGCAATATATATATATATTTTTTATATATACAGTGGCTCTCAAAAGTATTCACCCCCCTTGGACTTCTCCACATTTTATTGTGTTACAACATGGAATTAAAATGGATTTAATTATGAGTTTTTGCCACTGATCAACACAAAAAAAGTCCATAATGTCAAAGTGAAAAATAAAATCTACAAATTGTTCTAAATTAATTACAAATATAAAACAGAAAATAATTGATTGCATAAGTATTCACCGCCTTTGCTATGACATTCAAAGCAAATCCGGAATAAGGTTCTTCAAAAGCACCAATGAGGGGTAGGATATAAGAACATTTCCAAGGCATTGAATATCCCCGGAGCACAGTAAAGTCCATTATTAAGAAATGGAGAGAATATGGCACAACTGTGGATCTGTCTAGAACAGGCCGTCTTCAAAAACTGAGTATCCGGGCAAGAAGGGCACTAGTCAGGGAGGCCACCAAAAGGCCTATGGCAACTCTAAAGGAGTTATACAGTCTTCCACAGTTGAGCTGGGAGACACTGTGCATACGGCAACAATAGCCCGGGTGCTTCACAAAACTGGCCTTTATGGGAGAGTGGGAAAAAGAAAGCCATTGTTGAAAAAACTCAGGCATGTGGGAGACTCTGAGACCAAGTGGAAGAAGATTCTATGGTCTGATGAGACCAAAATAGAGCTTTTTGGCCTCAACGCTAAGCGCTATGTTTGGCGCAAGCCTAACACCGCACATCATCCTGTGAAGATAGAGGGCAAAATGGATGCAGCAAAGTACAGAGAAATCCTGGAGGAAAACCTGTTGAAGTCTGCAAGAGACCTGGGACTTGGGAGAAGATTCTTCTTCCAGCAGGACGACCCCAAACATACAGCCAAAGCCACACTGGAGTGGCTTAAAAACAAAAAGGTCAATGTCCTGGAGTGGCCCAGTCAAAGCCTGGACCTCAATCCAATTGAGAATATGTGGAAAGAGTTGAAAATTGCTGTTCACCAAAGGTCCCCATCCAACGTGACGGAGCTTGAGCAATTTTGCAAAGAATAATGCGCAAAAATTGCAGTGTCCAGATGTGCAAAGCTGGTAGAGACTTATCCAAATAGACTCATGGCTGTAATTGCTGCCAAAGGTGCCTCTACCAAATATTGACTCAAGGGGGTGAATACTTATGCAATCAATTATTTTCTGTTTTGTATTTGTAATTAATTTAGAACAATTTGCAGATTTTATTTTTCACTTTGACATTATGGACTTTTTGTGTGTTGATCAGTGGCAAAAACTCCTAATTAAATCAATTTTGATTCCATGTTGTAACACAATAAAATGTGGAAAAGTCCAACGGGGGTGAATACTTTTGAGAGCCACTGTATATATATATATATATATATATATATATATATATATATATTATTATTATATTATAATATTATTATTATATTAGCTGGCTTTTTGAGCTAAACTATATATATATATATATATATATATATATATATATATATATATATATATATATATATATATATATACTGTATATATTGTAAAAGATTGCACCCACACGGGTTCGTTGCCCATTTAAAAACACGACCCAACACACACTGGAATGGATTTTTTCTGCGCGATTGCGCTATTTTTTTTTTAATTAACAACAACAAAACAAACAAAACAGAAACAAATACCTAACTCCGTTTTGGAGCGCTGACTACACAGGTAAGTCCCTCACTAGCTTGCAGGACGGCTAAGCCATTTACCTGTCACACAAACACAAAACCAAAATAATCAAAAGTCTAAAATGCCCTGCACTCGGTTCTAATTTTTAATCACCACCAGGTGCAGGGGATAACAAACAATAAAACAATTACAATATTGTGCATACGCACGTGTTTTTCCTGCGGGGAGGCTATTAACCCCCTCCCTGCTATTACCCATCCTCGCTGCTGTTACTATATATATATATATATATATACACACTACCGGTCAAAAGTTTTAGAACACCTCCATTTTTCCAGTTTTTATTGAAATTTACGCAGTTTAATGTCTCAATGTACTCTGAAATTAAAGCATAGAACAAATAAACAATTGGAGATAAAAAAGAAATCATGGAATCGTTTTGTTTAACAAAATTCTTCCCAACACTGTTGCTGGCAGTTTAACGCTTACCTTTGTACCATTTCAGGTTATTCACTGGACTTGAACTGCTTAAATTTCAATAAAAACTGGAAAAATGGGGGTGTTCTAAAACTTTTGACCGGTAGTGTATATATATATATATATATATATATATATATATATATATATATATATATATATATATATATATATTGTAACACGGCAGGGAGGGGGTTAAAATCCTCCCTGCATAAAACATGTACGCCTGCACATTTTTGTTAATTGTTTTATTAGTTAATTATGACCTGCACCTGGCTGTTATTGTAAATTAGAGCCAGGTGCAGGATATAAAAGAGAAGCAGTCAGTCTGCTTGGGGCTGCTGTGTGGAAAGCCCGCTTGTCTGTGTGCTCAAGCGTACAAAAGGAAAGGTAGTGTAAAACTTTTCCAGATCAGTGTTAAACCTGTGTGGTTTGTTTTGTTTAACTGCTTTGTTTTGTTTTGATTTTTGTTTTAACAGGTAAACAGTTTAGCTGTCCTGTTTGTTAGTTTAGTTTCCAGTACTGTGTTTAGTTAGTGCTCAAGAAAGAGCTAGGTGTTTGTTTTGTTTATTTTTGTTTTTGTTATTATTAAAAAAAATAGCGCAAGAGCGCCTTAAAAACCTCCAAATCTGTGTTCTGGGTCTATTTTTAAAGGGGCAACGAACCCGAGTGGGTGTGGTTCATTTACAGTATCTATCAATCTATCTATAATCATTATCTCTATCAAATATAATAATCCTTACATCATTTTTTGTTTTAAATAAACCTTAAAATATTCTTTGATTGTAATGTTTAAAAAAAATAAAAAATTAACATGGTCTTCAAGCCAGTAATCTGTGACACCTGCATGATGTGGGAAATCCGAGAAAACCCAGCAGAGCTAAACCACGTGTGTGTAAAGTGCCACACAATCCAGGACTTGCTTAAACTAGCAAGTATGCTAGAAATGGAGCTGCAGGAAATGAGACAGCAACAGGAGCTTGAGGAGCTGGCACACCCACAATTCATGGAAGTCTGCACCCCTAAAAGACTGAAAACCACCAGGGAGATAGAAGAGGGTCAAAACAGCTGGGTTCAGATAGGCAGAAGCATGGAAAAAAAGAAACTTCGTCAAACACAACCACCAGAAATCCAAACATACAACAAATTTGAGCCACTTCAAAATTTAGATGATCAAAACCAACATCAAGAGAATGAAAGTCACAACATCCAGGACCCTATTAACAGTGATGGCCAGACAGCAAAAACAAAACATGATTGTTGGGGACTCCATATTGAGATGCACAGCAAGTTCAGATCGCAGTCTGGACCACCTTACTACAACAGTGTGCTGCCTTCACTGAGAACGTGGACAGGCTCCTAGAATGAACAGGAGATGACCCAGTAGTAGTCGTCCTCATCAGTACAAACAACACTGGAAGAGACAGACCAAGATCCCTACAAAACAAATTCCGAGAGCTAGAAAGGAAATTAAAAGACAAAACCAAAACTGTGGTATTTTCTGGGATACTGCCGGCACCTTGCAAAGGAGCATACGGACAGCTGGAAATACTGCAGAATGCATGGCTGAAATTGTGGTGCACACAGGAAGGCTTCACCTTTCTTGAACATTGGAGCACATTCTACAACAAGGACTATATATATATAGGCAGGATGGACTGCAGTTAAATAAAAAGGGAACTAATCTACTCGGAGAAAGGATCCTTGAGGTGGTTCAGAAGCATTTAAACTAGAAAGGAAGGGGGGAGAAATCAACAAAAAAACAGAAGGAAGACTACATCAAAACAAGGATAACAACTCAGGTATGATACCCATTAAATGTATTTATCTAAATGCTATAAGTCAACAACATGTTAGAACTTGAAGCTACTGCACTAACAAGTAACTATGATGTGATAGGTGTTACAGAAACTTGGTTGTCTGAGAGTGATGGAGATGAATATAATATTAGTGGGTACACACTGTATATGAAAGACAGGCAGGACAGAAGAGGTGGAGGGATAGCGTTATACATAAGAAATAGCCTTGAAGCCCAGGTGTTAAATCTGGACGAGGAAAACAATGCCGAATCAATATGGGTCAGAATAATGGACAAAAATTCAAAGGGCATAATAATAGGAGCATGCTATAGACCGCCAAATTCAGACGCCGAGAAAAAATTATCTGTTATAATGACATTAGAAATGCGTGTAGAAAAGGAGAAGCCATACTAACGGGGGATTTCAACTTCCCCCATATAAAATGGGAAAACACGGTGCGGAGCACGACAGACGAAATTGAAAAGGTGGAAATGACAAATGACTGCATCCTAACGCAATTTGTCAAGGCATCGACTAGAGGGGAGGCGTGCCTTGATTTAGTCTTTTCAAATAACAAAGACAGAATAACTAAAACAGAGGTCAGAGAACCACTGGCAAACATAGACCACAACATGATCTCATTTGAAGTAATTTTTAAAACCCAAAGAGTAATGACTAAAGCTAAGGTTTATAATTTTAGAAAGGCAAACTATGACGGTATAAAACAGAGACTAACAGAAGTAGACTGGAGTAAAATAGAGAAAACATCCACAGAAAAAGGATGGCTGTTTTTTAAAAATGTAGTATTAGAGGCACAAAACAATTACATCCCAAAAGTAGACAAATCTAAATCTAAAACAAAATGGCTAAAATGGTTTAATAGATCAAATATTAGATCAAATAGAAAAATATTCAGCAAAAAAGGCACTTTACAGGGTGTTTAAAAAGGGACCAAAAACAAAGTACACAGAAAGAGTACATGGAACTGCAAATGCAAGTCAAAAAGGAAGTTAGAAAGACCAAGAGAGAGATAGAAATGAACATTGCTAAGGGGGCTAAAACCAATTCCAAAATGTGTTTCCAATATTATAACAGCAAGAGAACATTCAAAGAGGAGGTTAAATGTCTAAGAGACACAAATGGCAAAATCATAAACAAAGAAAAAAAATAGCAAACATATTAAATGATTACTTTTCACAAGTTTTTACAAAGGAGGATACAGACAACATGCCCCACATGTCGACCTGTTCCTATCCAGTTTTAGGGCAGCAGTGTGGAGTAGTGGTTAAGGCTCTGGGCTCTGGACTCTTGACCGGAGGGTCGTGGGTTCAATCCCCAGTGGGGGACACTGCTGTTGTACCTTTGAGCAAGGTACTTTACCTAGATTGCTCCAGTAAAAACCCAACTGTATAAATGGGTAATTGTATGTAAAAATAATGTGATATCTGCATAATGTGATATCTTCTAACAATTGTAAGTCGCCCTGGATAAGGGTGTCTGCTAAGAAATAAATACATTTAGCATAACAGAGGTGTTAAAGGGACTAGGAGCTCTTAAAATAAACAAATCCCCTGGGTCTTATGAGATCCTCCCAATAGTACTCAAAGAAATGAAAGAAGTTATTTACAAACCGCTAACCAAGCAAACTTGTTAAATTTGCAGACGACACAAAAATAGGAGGAGTGGCAAACACTGTTGCAGCAGCAAAGGTCATTCAAAATGATCTAGACAGCATTCAGAACTGGGCAGTCACATGGCAAATGACATTTAATAGAGAAAAGTGTAAGGTATTGCATGCAGGAAATAAAAAAAGTGCATTATAAATATCATATGGGAGATACTGAAATTGAAGAAGTAATCTATGAAAAAGACCTAGGAGTTTATGTTGACTCAGAAATGTCTTCATCTAGACAATGTGGGGAAGCTATAAAAAAAGGCCAACAAGATGCTCAGATATATTGTGAGAAGTGTTGAATTTAAATCAAAGAAAGTAATGTTACAACTTTACTCTAGGAGGCTGTGTGGTCCAGTGGTTAAAGAAAAGGGCTTGTAACCAGGAGAACCCTGTTTCAAATCCCACCTCAGCCACTGACTCATTGTGTGACCTTGAGCAAGTCACTTAACCTCCTTGTGCTCCGTCTTTCGGGTTGTAAGTGACTCTTTAGCTGATGCATAGTTCACACACCCTAATCTCTGTAAGTCGCCTTGGATAAAGGCGTCTGCATAATAAACTAATAATAATAATAATAATACAATGCATTAGTAACCTAACCTAGAATATTGTGTTCAGTTCTGGTCACCTCATTACAAAAAGGATATTGCTGCTCTAGAAAGAGTGCAAAGAAGAGCAACCCGAATTATCCAGGGTTTAAAAGGCTTGTCATATGCAGACAGGCTAACAAATTGAATCTATTCAGTCTTGAACAAAGAAGACTACGTGGCGATCTGATTCAAACATTCAAAATCCTAAAAGGTATAGACAATGTTGATCTGAAAAAAGAAACAAGGACCAGGGGTCACAAATGGAGGTTAGATAAAGGGGCATTCAGAACAGAAAATAGGAGGCACTTTTTTACACAGAGAATTGTGAGGGTCTGGAACCAATTCCCTAGTAATGTTGTTGAAGCTGACACCCAGGGATCCTTCAAGAAGCTGCTTGATGAGATTCTGGGATCAATAAGCTACTAACAACCAAACGAGCAAGATGGGCTGAATGGCCTCCTCTCGTTTGTAAACTTTCTTATGTTCTTATGTTGTTATGCAACAGTCTCTTGACACAGGGGTTGTACCGACAGACTGGAGAATTGCAAACGTAATACCGATCCACAAAAAGGGAAACAAAACCGAACCAGGTAACTACAGACCAATAAGCCTGACTTCTATTATATGTAAACTTATGGAAACTATAATAAGATCCAAAATGGAAAATTACCTATATGGTAACAGTATCCTGGGAGACAGTCAGCATGGTTTTAGGAAAGGGAGATTGTGTCTAACTAACCTGCTTGATTTTTTTGAGGATGCAACATCGACAATGGATAATTGCAAAGCATCTGACATGGTTTATTTAGATTTCCAGAAAGCTTTTGACAAAGTTCCGCAATAAAAGATTAATCCTCAAACTGAACGCAGTAGGGATTCAAGGAAATGCATGCACATGGATTAGGATTTATAAACAGAAAATACAATTTTAAATAGAGAGAGAGAATTAAAAAGAAAAAATATATTACTATATACAGAGCAGCCTAATCTTTTTTTCATATAGATTGTCTGCAAAACTAAGAAGGACTGCTCTCCACCCTTAAACACGAAATCCCCATCCTGTCTGTCACCATAGAGTCCATCACACTTCATCTTATGTTTTACAGTTTCAATTTCTGTACTTAGTTTCTTCTCAAGTTCTATCTTCTTTTTTTCTACAATTCGTTTCTGTGTTTCTGCATGGAGCGCCAAGTTCCGGATATAAATTACATCACGTAATTTTCTTTCCATATTTAGCTTAATACATAAACATTAACAAAAACATATTCAGATATAATGTATAAATATTGAAAACGAGTATCACGATCATGATGTTTCAGAATCTAAGTGTTTGATGTAGGCATTCCATGCACAGTGGGGAAGTGAGAGCAGTGCTGCCAATTGGGCGGCTTTTCATTCAGTTTTGCAGGAGCGAATGATGTAGGCAGATTGTCTATTTTTTTATTTTATAGAAATAAACAGTGTTTAGTCAAATGATAGAGGGTTTCTATCATGATTATTATTATTATTATTATTATTTATTTCTTAGCAGACGCCCTTATCCAGGGAGACTTACAATCGTATGATTGACACAACAACACATCGAATCAGAATCAGAGTAAGACACAGACACAGCCCCTCCCCCGTTTAAACGATGGGGACTCATTTGCATGTTGTAATCTTCAGATTTAGCTTGCAAAATAAATATTTATTTTGCAAAAAGATTTAATTGGTAACAACAAATATGCTGAAAGACCATGTATTTCAGATGTATCTGTTAGCTAAATGTTGGATGCCAAGTGTAAAATAAAGATTTAAGTTCCATACGGATTTATCTAGTAGCTAAATGTTTTCCTCACTTCCTCAACACTTCTGTACTCATTACAGCATTGCATTTCTTGTTTTTTCTTGTTTGTGACTGTATTGTATTGTTTTGCATGGCAGTAAAAATAGTTCCCTTTCAATTCGAAGATGACCACCAAAACAATACTTTTGGGATATGCCTGCTTGTCAGGTACAGTGCCTATAGTAAGTATTCACCCCTTTTGGGCGTTTTCACAGTTTGTTGTGTTACAACCTGAAATCTTGATTCATTTAAATGGGATTTTTTTCCCTTTGATTTATACAACCTACTTAACACTTTCAATGTGTGAAAAAATGGGGGGGGGGGGGGGGGAGTGAAAAAACAAATACATTAAAAATAAAAACCTGAAAAGTCTTCATTAGATAAGTATTCACCCCCTTTGCTATGACGCTCCTAAATAAGCTCAGGTGCAACCAATTGCCTTCAGAATTCACACAATAAGTTAAATGGAGTCCATCTGTTTGCAATAAAAGTGGTTCACATGATTTCAGATTAAATACACCTGTCTTTGTAAGGTCCCACAGCTGGGTAGTGCATTCAAAGCAAAGATACTACCATGAAGACCAAGGAGCTTTCAAAACAACTCCGGGATAAAGTTGTGGAAAGACACAGATCAGGGGAGGGGTATAAAAAGATTTCACAGGCATTGAATATCCCTTGGAGCACAGTCAAGTCGATCATTAAGAAGTGGAAGGTATACCGCACCACACAGAGCTTAGAGCAGGCCGTCCTCCCAAACTGACCAGCCGGGTAAAAAGGGCATTGGTCAGAGAAGCCAGCAAGAGGCCAATGACAACTCTGAAAGACCTACAGCGTTGCATGACTGAGTCAACAATAGCTCAGGTACTCCACAAATCTGGCCTGTATTGAAGAGTGGCAAGAAGGAAGCCATTTCTGAAAAAAGCCCATGTAAAATCCTGCTTGGAATTTGCAAAAAGGCAATTGGGAGACTCTGAAAAGATGTGGCAAAAGATTCTGTGGTCCGATGAATAAAAAATTGAACTATTTGGCCTAAATGCAAAGCGTTATATCTGGCGCAAACCCAACACAGCACATCACCCATGTAACACAGGTAACATTGGCAGGGACTGGGAAGCTTGTCAGGGTAGAGGGCAAAATGGATGGAGCTAAATACAGGCAAATACCTTTATATCAAAGCTGCCGATAGGCCCCTCCGTGGAGTGACGTCCTCAGTCCCGACCTCACGAGGTAATAAATAGTCACTGCATGGAGACTTCAGTTTCTTTTGCCTTTCACGAACAGGTAGGTAGGGGGAGTATTAGGACCGGACCAGGTTCTGTGAGTGGTCCGATCCAAATCTATGGAAGTCCGGTACAGGTCCGTTACAAACAGTGGACTGGTATGTGGCCGGTCCATCGCACAAACACTGGGCCAGCAAACTTTATTTCTCTCGGTTTTAAAAAGATTGGAACTAGTGCAATGAAGGAAACACTGCATACTGTAATAAAACACTGCATGCTCCTAAGACTTAAAGCATTAACTTTTTAAAAAGCTCTACAGTAAAAAAAAAACAACAAAAAAAAACACAGTACATACAAAGCCAAATCCCACAGAGGCTTTAATGAGAAGTTATGACAGTATATATATATAGTGCCGTGAAAAAGTATTTGCCCCTGTCTGACTTTCTGTATTTTTGCATATTTTTGACACTGAATGTTATCAGATCTTCAATCAAAACCTAATATTAGATAAAAGGGACCCTGAGTGAACAAATAACACAAAGATTTGATACATATTTAATTAATTTATTAAAGAAAGTTATGCAACACCCAATGCCCCCGTGTGAAAAAGTAATCGTCCCCTTAGACTCAATAACTGGTTACGCCACCTTTAGCAGCAATAACTGCAACCAAACACTTCCTGTAGTTATTGATTAGTCTCTCACAGCGCCATGGAGAAGTTTTGGCCCACTCCTCCATGCAGAACTGCTTCAACTCAGTGACATTTGTGGGTTTTGTGGGTTTCAGGTCCTGCCACAACATCTCAATGGGGTTTAAGTCTGGACTTTGACTAGGCCATTCCAAAACTTTAAATTTCTTGTTCTTCAACCATTCTGATGTAGACTTGCTTGTGTGTTTCGGATCATTGTCTTGCTGAATGACCCAGCTGCGCTTCAGCTTCAGCTCACGGACGGATAGCCTGACATTCTCCTGTAGAATTCTCTGATACAGAGCAAAATTCATGGTTCCTTCAATGATGGCAAGGCGTCCAGGTCCTGATGCAGCAAAGCATCCCCAAACCATGACACTACCACCACCATGCTTGACCGTTGATATGAGGTTCTTACTGTGGAATGCAGTGTTTGGTTTTCGCCAGACATAACGGGGCCCATGTTGGCCAAAAAGTTCCACTTTTGACTCATCTGTCCTAGAACATTGTTCCAGAACTCTTGAGGATCATCCAGGTGCTTTTTGGCAAACATGAGACGAGCATTCATGTTCTTCTTAGTGAGCAGTGGTTTCTGCCTTGCTACTCTGCCATGAATCCCATTTTTGCCCAGTGTCTTTCTGATAGTGGAGACATGAACACTGACCTTAGCCAAGGTGAGAGAGGCCTGCAGATCCCTGGATGTTGTTAGGGTTCTTTGTGACTTCCTGGACGATTTTACGCCTTGCTCTTGGAGAGATTTTGGCAGGACGGCCACTCCTGGGAAGACTGACTACTGTACCAAACTTTCTCCATTTGGACAATATGGCTCTGACTGTGGTTCGGTGGAGCCCCAGCACCTTTCAAATGGCTTTGTAACCCTTTCCAGACTGATAGGCATCAACAACTTTTTTCCGGAGGTCTTCAGGAATTTCTTTTGTTCGTGGCATGATGTGCCTCTAGCACCTGTGTGCTGACAACTTCACTCTGATGGTAAGGGCCAATGTTAGTCAGATTTATATTGGGCAGGGCAGGCCCAAATCAGGCCTGGTTGTTAACCAAAGTACTCAAACAGCTGACTCTAATTATCCCTTTAATTGGGTTGAGTTAACTGGGGGGGGGGGGCAATAACTTTTTCACACCTGAAGATTGCATGTTTGATTGCCTTGCACACCAAACAAATGAAAGAAGCACCAAACTGGTGTCATTTTTTTTCTCTCAGACTCCCTCTATATACTACTACAAACCATAAAAAAATCTGACCAAATACAATGTGAAAAATTTGCAAAAATGCAGAAAATCAGACAGGGGGCAAATACTTTTTCACGGCACTGTACAACACAACAAACAACATGTGGATTTTATATACTGTTATGTAATAAACCAGAGCCTGTGAACATGTCATGTGATCTTTTAGATTCTCTTTCCCATGCGACATGGGACACTGTTTATCCTCAAGCAATTATCTTTTTAAATGATACAATATTTTAATAAGTTGTTCTCGATCAAGAAAATGAACAGGATAGAATAACATTAAATAGCAGAACATTAAAACATCAGTAAACAGAAAGTCATAGACTAACAGATTGTCAGCTGTCTAATTTGGTATCCCCTGTGTTTCTCACTGTCAATACCAATCTTGTGTGTGTACTGTATATAAAATAAATATATAAACAAATATCTGTACACAGCAACTGTCGAGACTGGATCTCACCCTCAACGATGCCAAAAGCCAATTAATTCCGGTGCTAAGTACGGTCTACTTGGGTCTCCGGCTGGATTCCCTTTACGATGCAAGCCTACCTGTCAGACGACAGAGTAGCTGCCATTCGCAACTGTCTGGCCCTGTTTCAAAAAGGGTCCACATTACAATTGGTGTTGTACCAAAAACTACTGGGTCTGATGGCCGCGGCTTCATCAGCCATCCAACTGGGGTTACTTCAAATATTCTGTGATATTTTTCAAGGAAATGTATGTGAGAGTAATCTAATAAATTAAACTACACATACTGTAATAATTTAGTATTTATTTCAAACACAACTAGCAGATTTATTTATAAATACATTTTGTATATATAAAAACGCTTGTTACATACGCCAGACTTAAAGCATTAATACTGGGCGTAGTTACGTCTGAGCTAATTGTGTGTTGGTGCACCAGACGTATTGAAAAAAAATAGAGCAGACATTTTAACATCAGACTTAGGGTGTACGATCGACCTTTAAGACTTGGTGCACTCCAGCCCAGGTGTTGTTCACGTGAACCCCATGCGGCTGTACAGGACTCTGATTGGGTGAGGAACATGACGATCTATTACATTTTTGTTAGTTCAAAGTCAGTGGGAGCTGATTGGTGGAGCCTCACATATTTGTAACTTTGTGTTTTCTGTGTCTGGGTCTGAGGGGGGATAAAAGAGGGTGCATCAGGTGTGTGTGTGTGTGGATTCAGAGAGTGGAGAATCGTGTGCTGTGAGCTGTGTTACTTGCTGTGAACCTGCTGCTGCAAATAAAGAGCCTGCCAGGTATTGAACTGTACTCTCTTGTTAAGACTGCCTTCTTTCATCCAGTGCCCTTACGAAAAAATCCTATGTTTTTTCTATGGTTTAATTGCAGTTATTGTGGTTACTGTATTAAATACCATTGTACCTATGTTTATATCCGTAGTAACCATAGTACCATCATGGTTTGTCTGTAGTTACTATGGTGTGGCGGAGTGTCCCGTCCTTTTCTATATTTTGTTATGATTTATTAGTATGATTATGATTTATGTAAATAGAACAGCGAAAAGCCCTTTTGTTTAAATGTATGCGGGCAGATGAAAACCGCCCGCTATTTAATATTGTGTTGATTCAGCAGGGTGAAAATTAAGTTCCTCTCTCTGCCTTCACGTGTGGAATGCAGGTAGTCAGGAGATAAATGATCGCCAATTGTCTCATTAGCTCCTGAACATGCTATATAAGATCTCACTCTCAGAGTGTGGGTCTTGAGTTGGAGAGAGACGTGTTGCATGTAAACTGTAAAAGAAGCGAAACGATTGCTATTTACTGTGAACCATCCTGAAGGTACTCATATCCATGGTTTGTTTGTGTTTGTTCATTTTGGTCCTTGAGCCGTTTACTTTTTGTGTTTTGTTTTGTTAAAACCTTTTATTTTTATTTAATAAAGTACTGAGTGCCGAAGCGTCTCAGTTTCACCGCCATTCCTTGTTTTGGTTTGTGTTTCCTGGTCTGACGTCACCCCTGCAAAGCCATCCTTTCACATATGGTTACCATGCATAAACCATGGTTTGTCTATAGTTACTATGGTTACCATGCATAAACCATGGTTCTGAAATCATGGGTTAACTATGGTTATGTCATGCACCTTAGCTGTTAGATCCAACAACAACAATGAAGGACATGTTTAATTCAGTAAGTATATGAATTTATTCATACATCAATTGTCATAGGAACATCTTTAAAAAAATAATAATTTTAGGTATGATGCACAGCAACTGAAGAGCTCTATCAACCACACACTACCATCCTTTCCACCTACTCTAATCAAATACGTTAAATAATGTCCAGCAGTGTGCTCATCTTCAAAATCCAAACTATATGTTATGTGTATCAGTGTACTGTCTTAATATTTTTTTTTATAAATCATTACATTAATATGCAATATAAGTATTTTTATTGCATTTAAACCATAAATACATCCAATGAAATCATCATCATCCCAAGTGCATGTGCAGTGACGGTGGCTCATAAACCAACTTCATGAGCTTGCTTTGTGTGACTAGTAGACCATAACATACTTGCCAGAAATAATGTTTGTTTTATTTGATTTTGTTGAGGAAAACTATTATTATTGCTATTTACAGTATTTCTGCCAAAGAGAAGCAGTGGGAGTGTTCTTCTTTTCCAGTTTAAGTGTTAACTAGCATCTGATTTGCTGGTTCCATCCTGACTACCAGCGAATCAGTTTTGAAAATGCTTTGTAAGTACACGCCCTCTGTGTAGAAAACTGACAGTATATCGTTTGCGACTCTTTGGTGTTTCAAAATGAACTGTTAAACCTGGGAATAAAACAGGTTATGTTTTTTATGATGTATTTTTCAAACCGGGCTGCGTGCTGCGGCTGGGTTTCCTGATTGATGACCACATCTAGTCGATGTAAGTATCAGTGCTGCCCATGCTGATATAAAACATTTTTATGCGGGTACCCCTATTACAGCTAATTACCCCTCACATTCCATTGTTGTGCACAAGCTTTTACTTTACAGCAATGATATTAAAATAATCACATCAGTGAAGTGGGATGGGGTGCGAAAACTTCTGTGAGTGGTACAATCATCTATATTTTTTTTGAACAATTATATTTTGTGTGCCCAATAATCAATTGCTATTTGGAGGCTTAACTGACAGCACTAATTGATGATAGGCATGTGAAGGTCGTGTGATGTGCACCATCACAGTGATTTTATAAAGGAATTAACTTTAGCAAAATAGTTTATTACCCGGTAGTAGAAGTCCCTGAGTTTTGAATTGAATTTACTCAACGTGTTTCCAAGATGCAGCAATTCTTTCTAGAAGTGTCTTATAATTGTGTTTCTCTTCCAGCACGTGAAGCTGCAGAAAAAGAACTCTACACTAATTTTATTGTATATAGCTGATTAACTGTCTCAATCTTGCATTTATTTAGCAATTAAAAATGTAGATTGTGTTTATTCTTTGTTGAATATATATACAGTACTGTGCAAAAGTTTTAGGCAGGTGTGAAAAAATGCTGTAAAGTAAGAATGCTTTCAAAAATAGACATGTTAATAGTTTATATTTATCAATTAACAAAATGCAAAGTGAGTGAACAGAAGAAAAATCTACATCAAATCAATATTTGGTGTGACCACCCTTTGCCTTCAAAACAGCATAAATTCTTCTAGGTACACTTGCACACAGTTTTTGAAGGAACTTGGCAGGCAGGTTGGCCCAAACATCTTGGAGAACTAACCACAGTTCTTCTGTGGATTTAGGCAGCCTCAGTTGCTTCTCTCTCTTCATGTAATACCAGACAGACTCGATGATGTTGAGATCAGGGCTCTGTGGAGGCCATACCATCATTTCCAGGACTCCTTGTTCTTTGTTACGCTGAAGATAGTTCTCAATGACTTTCGCTGTATGTTTGGGGTCGTTGTCATGCTGCAGAATAAATTTGGGGCCAATCAGATGCCTCCCTGATGGTATTGCATGATGGATAAGTATCTGCCTGTACTTCTCAGCATTGAGGAGACCATTAATTCTGACCAAATCCCCAACTCCATTTGCAGAAATGCAGCCCCAAACTTGCAAGGAACCTCCACCATTTTTCACTGACACTCATTCGTGTACCGCTCTCCATCCCTTCGACGAATCAAATTTTGACTCATCAGTCCAGAGCACCTGCTGCCATTTTTCTGCACCCCAGTTCCTGTGTTTTCGTGCATAGTTGAGTTGCTTGGCCTTGTTTCTACGTCAGAGGTATGGCTTTTTGGCCGCAAGTCTTCCATGAAGGTCACTTCTGACCAGACTTCTCCGGACAGTAGATGGGTGTGCCAGGGTCCCACTGTTTTCTGCCAATTCTGAGCTGATGGCACTGCTGGACATCTTCCGATTGCGAAGGGAAGTAAGCATGATGTGTCTTTCATCTGCTGCAGTAAGTTTCCTTGGCCGACCACTGCGTCTACGGTCCTCAACATTGCCTGTTTCTTTGTGCTTCTTCAAAAGAGCTTGGACATCACATCTGGAAACCCCTGTCTGCCTTGAAATTCTTGCCTGGGAGAGACCTTGCTGATGCAGTATAAATACCTTGTGTCTTGTTGCTGTGCTCAGTCTTGCCATGGTGTATGACTTTTGACAGTAAACTGTCTTCAGCAACCTCACCTTGTTAGCTGAGTTTGGCTGTTCCTCACCCAGTTTTATTCCTCCTACACAGCTGTTTCTGTTTCAGTTAATGATTGTGTTTCAACCTACATATTGAATTGATGATCATTAGCACCTGTTTAGTATAATTGTTTAATCATACACCTGACTATATGCCTACAAAATCCCTGACTTTGTGCAAGTGTACCTAGAAGAATTGATGCTGTTTTGAAGGCAAAGGGTGGTCACACCAAATATGGATTTGATTTAGATTTTTCTTCTGTTCACTCACTTTGCATTTAGTTAATTGATAAATATAATCTATTAACATGTCTATTTTTGAAAGCATTCTTACTTTACAGCATTTTTTCACACCTGCCTAAAACTTTTGCACAGTACTGTATATATATATAATTAAACTAATTGATTTAGGTGTAATTATACATTTTAAATATTCTGTCTTGTTCAGTCAGCTGACACTTTGACAAAATGTTTAAATACTTTTCCTTGCCTAATCAGAAGTTAACATAGTTTTTGTCGTATTAAATAGAGAATGCATTTTTTGTACAATAATTAATAAAATTTTCTTCAGTACCAATAAGCAATGACAAATTGTCTCATCTCATATCAAGTGCCACATTCCTCAGCTATGGTTGTGAGATAGACATTGTGTTTGACTAATGTACTTTAACTCAACTTATATTAATAGATAATTTCTTATTTTGTGTAATAAATTCTTATGAAAAATAATTGCATTGATCTTTTTGCAGCTTTGTAACAGATCACCTGCTGTAGGCAGCGTTCTGTGGTTTTTACTGTACTTTTGTACTATGTACCATGGTTATACCATGGTTTGCACTGTATCATGTACCATGGTTATACCATGGTTTGCACTGTATCATGTACCATGTTTATACCATGGTTTGCACTGTATCATGTACCATGGTTATACCATGGTTTGCACTGTATCATGTACCATGGTTATACCATGGTTTGAAATGTATCATGTACCATGTTTATACCATGGTTTGCAATGTATCATGTACCATGGTTATACCATGGTTTGCACTGTATCATGTACCATGTTTATGCCATGGTTTGCACTGTATCATGTACCATGTTTATACCATGGTTTGAAATGTATCATGTACCATGTTTATACCATGGTTTGCACTGTATCATGTACCATGGTTATACCATGGTTTGCACTGTATCATGTACTATGGTTATACCATGGTTTGCACCGTAGCATAATTAATAGAACCATAGTACAAACTATGGTTATAACTAGGCTTGCTACTATTCTATTTTTATTTATTTTTGCCAAATCGACGATTAATATCAACATTTACTTTAGAAAGAATTTACTGCTTTTTTCAATCTTTATTTTTCCATTCAAGCAGCGAATGGGTGAAACCGACCGTTATGATTTTTATGCCATTGAGAAACGTCTTAATTAACGAAATCCCTTTATCATATTCGACATGCAACAAAACCATGGTTACCAACATTCTAAATGAAATAACGTTTAGTCACAGCAGAGTTATACCTTGTATAGACATAGCTCCTACACAAATTTAAAAATTGTCTCAAATAAACCGTAGAAAATGCAGTATATAAAAGTGTATTACACAGACTTTTATAGCATACATTTACAAGTAAAAATAATATGCACATACCAAAAAATTAGATAATTGAACAGAACTAACTTGCACTTATTATTCAGAGTCTGAGCTCCGCTCCTCTCCTGCTTCAGCACAGCTGGACTCAGTCACTAGAAGGCAAGACAGACAGGCCCGCTTCGTCCTGCCGAGACTTCACCCATCGTCGGCCAGGGTATTGTGCACAATATTCATTAAGTGTTTTCCTCTTGCGCCCCATTTTCAAATCAAACTAGTAACTGTTACCGTATACCTATAGCAAAAGCCTACCTACACCTTAACCTGCCAATTTCAAAGTAGACGCTTTGAATGACAGGCGCAGTAGCTGGCAAATGAAAGTGCACAGTCAGTGCAGGTCATGATGATTGACAGTCATTTAAACGAATTAGAGCATTGTGGCGCTGCTTCAGTCAACAAGATCTGTCAGAACAGGGTGAAATGACAGTGACACTGAAACTACAGTATTAACGGACCACTGAGATGATTGACAGCGACCCCTACCCATTCAGAGTGGAAAGGAGACGGGACAGACAGTAAGTATAAAAACTACACAAACTAGAGATTATTTCTAAATGACTGTTTTTGGTAAGAAAATAAAATATTTTGAGTGGTTTTACCGACATTTATCCTACATAAATTTATTTCAGTCGAATTAATATTTTTTGGGATTTCGAAATTTACAAGCTTTACAGATTAATATCGAAAAGTAACAAGCCTAGTGTGACGAGGTAAAGCGATCTCATGCTAAAATTTGACCTCCCACCCACCAGGGGGCTGTGAGCCAACCTTGAGGCTTTCAACAGAGAGGGCGTGATGCGGAAGTTCCGGCTTTTGGGCGGAAGTCCCAAAAGAGCGGTCGCCATCTTTGTTGGGGGCAGCAATAGGAGAATGTGCTGGAAATCTCCAGAATCAGCAGGCAATTTAAATATCAATCACTGATTGGGGTTCCGCTGATTGGGGGGTGTTCCAAGTCACATAAAAGGGCTCTGGTTGCAACACTCGGTGTTGGTTCATGGGAACGCGTAGGACTTGCATAAAAGGGAATTAACCATAATACCAGCAGAGGTGAAATCTTTACAGAGCCGGAAAACCTGGCATGAGGAAAAGGATCCGGAAGCCAGACGAAGGGCCTAAAGAAGGGGGTAGTCGGAAGACCTCTGGCTGTTTAATTTAGTTAACATTTCCCTTATCGCATGTTTGTGTAAATTTGAGTTTTGTTTTGTTATCATTTTTTTAAAATAATAAACCTGGAACTATCTCCACAGAGGAGTAAAATTGTGACTGCTAGTTTTTTTTGACGGCCATCCTGTGACACCTAGTTATAACCATAGTACATACCACAGTGCTAACCATAGTTAAGGCCCTGTGAAAATCGCAGAAATTTTCTTTAAAATTCACGGCAGTGTCATGGGTAAAGTATTGTATTTCGCGGAATGTGCACTGAACTATTTTATAAATTATGTGTACAGATTATTATGATTTTTTTAAACATCAAATATAGAGATAAATTCACTGACATCATCAAAATCAACGTAAAAGTTATTCAAGCACTTTAAAATAGCTTGTGAAATGGTGTTGCAATTAACAGCCTGTAGGTAAAGTGCATCTACAAGGGCAGCTTTCATTTCTAGTACGTCAGATGCATGCTCACCATTTTGGTCTTGCAAAACAAATACAATGTGTAACCCATACTTATCTTGGACATCAGTCGACTCGTCAGTGACCCCTGACAAGAAACCAGACTGTTATACCAATTCCATAATCTCCTGCTTGTGATACTTGGCTAGGTAAGTATTCACGTCTCAGCTGGGCTGATGAAGGAATCGCTCCACCATTTGCTACACTCAGTCTGAAGAATTTACGTAACTTTTGGTTGTCCAATTTTTCAAGAGGGATATTTGCGCAAACAAACGCCTCTGTCAGGTCATAATTTTATGTATTTCGTGCTTCACGGTTTTCAGTGGACTTGTGTAACGTGGAAGTCACTGTTTTTTGTTTCTTTGCAAGTGAAGCAGTCGCAGTACTGCTCTGGATTTCTGCCTTTCTCTTTCGGTGAATACTTGAATCTAAATCCCTGTCAACAGACGATTCTCGGTAGTGATCTACACAGTAACGTTGCAGGACGTACAGAAGAGCTTACCTCCATCGCTGTGTAAAACTCCTGCTGGATACTGCTTTATGTAATCTGCTGCAGACACATGTTTAGCCTTTTTAGAGACATCCATTTTCTTGTTTACTGTGTGTAGTATTTTAATTTCCTGTCTAGATTGCATATAGTCAAATGACAATCACTGCACAGCACTATCAGTGTTGCCAGTTCCGCTTAACAAATGCTGAATTGGGCTTGTTCATCCACGCAGTCGCTTTCAATTTTGCTTTGCAGCTTATTGGTATATTTTGGGTTTGTTTTAAGCCTTGGTTGCTTGGTGAAAATGAGCAAAGTGTGTCACTGAACATTTCCATATTATTTGTGCTTGCAATACCTACACTCATCCTTTTTGTGCTGCATTATGTACAAATATGCTAATTAAAGTGTTCTGCAAGTACTAAGGGCAAGTGTGGAGTAGTAGGGCAGAGCAAGTGTGGAGTAGTAGGGCAGCAGTGTAGAGTAGTAGGGCAGCAGTATGGAGTAGTGGTTAGGGCTCTGGACTCTTAACCGGAGGGTCGTGGGTTCAATCCCAGGTAGGGGGACACTGCTGCTGTACCCTTGAGCAAGGTACTTTACCTAGATTGCTCCAGTAAAAAAAACAACTGTATAAATGAGCAATTGTATGTAAAAATAATGTAATTGTATGTAAAAATAATGTGATATCTTGTAACAACTGTAAGTCGGCCTGGATAAATAATAATAAAATAGTAACACATAAAATGCATGATTCTGATTGGACATCCCATACATGGGTTTGCTTTGCACAATACAATTGATTGACATTAATACCAGCCAATCAGCATTTCTCATTTTGTATTTGAACCAATCAATCAAGCAACATCAATGGAAAGAGTCAGTCTGTAAATTAACTTACCTCTTCAATGGACGAGACTCTGTTGCAATAACGCATTGACCCGGAAGGGAAACACCGTGGCAGCCGCAGATTGGAGAGGCGGTTGCACTTGTTTACCGATGGGTCATGTGTGACAGCATAAAAGGGGACGGAGAATCGCAATCTGTTCCTTCGCTTTGGTTTAATGTGAGTAGAACCGAGAAGGACAGTAAAAGGAACCTCAAAAAGTAAAACCGTGAGTGTTGTGTTTTGATTGTTTGTAATTGTCTTGTCTTGTCTTGTGTGTTACTAGACACCTAACACAGTTCCGGAGCTGTCACCAAGGGCCAGCACAAAGCCAGAACAGCACTGCACGATTGTCACTAATAAACTGTATCACCCACCACGAGCACTGCTGCACGCACCCAGGACTGGTGACCGTGTTAGTATTATTGTGGGGTGGATATTTATGTTTATTGTTTGAGACTGCAACCCATTGTGATTTACGCCGTGCAATACACATTGTTGTGTATTGCCGGAGTCTTATATTTGGTCACCAGCCCTGGATACAATAAAATTATAACTTATAACTCTCTCTGTTTTATTTTACGCACTGCATCACCCCTGCACCTGTACCCACATAACCACTTTGCCACACGTGGTGTCAGACACGAATCGTCACGCATTGGCGGAGCTGCTGGAGGCTCTGGACAGCAGACGGGAGACAGAGGAGAGAAGGAGGGAGGAGCGCTACACTGCGCTTATTGAACGGGTAGGGCTGGCGTTTTCCACAGCACCAGCTTCTACAGGAACACCAACGATGTCGGCACCGAAGGCTCGGGTGATGAAGATGTTGGTGGAGAATGACCCAGAGGCATACCTGGTCGCGTTTGAGCGGCTGGCCACCACCGGGTCATGGACGCGGGAGTTCTGGGTGAGCCAGCTGGGACCCTGTCTGATCGGGGAGGCTCAGGCAGCCAACCAGGCTATGAGCGACGCCAACGCTGCCAGTTATTACCTGGTCAAGCTGGCCATCCTCTGTCGTCTCAATATTACGGCAGAGACTCACCGGATAGGGTTCAGGGAGTACCGAAGATCCCCAGAGACACGCCCCAGGGTGGTTGCGGAGCGGTTGTGTGACCACATGGTACACTGGCTGACACCCGAGAAGAAAAACAACCTGCAAATGGGGGAAGCAGTGGTTGTGGAGCAATTCTGCCATGTGGTCGCCACCGATACCCAAGCCTGGATACGGCAACACAACACCAACACCCTGGAAGACGCCGTGAAACTGGCCGAGAATTATGAAGACTCTCTAGTCTCCGCCTGGACAGGGATACTGTTGGTTCCCACCCTTCAGAACAGCCGAGCCCCTCCTCTCTCTCCTCCACCACCACCACCATCAGCCCCGGGACCCAGACCTCCGAGACCACCGACCCCAATGGGCCCCCTTGCCTCCCCTTCATGGAGACCAAGGTTGGCCCACTGAGACAAGGCTGGGGTCTGGTGGGAGAGCGTTCGGATGGTAACAAACGCCAGTCAAAAGGAGTCGGAACACAGTGTGACCGAGAGGAAGAGGTTACTGGGCCATCCAGGGCAGATGCTACTCCAGCCCCTCTCAATATACCGGATATGTGGTACTCAAGTAGGGACATAGTGTGGGGCCAACATAATGACCCGTCACTAGTGCACGCTTGGGGGCAGGTCCGGTCTATTGAAGGTAAGGATGTTGATGGCGCTGGGGCGCTAGTATATCCACACTTCAGTATCAAGGGGCAATTACTGTATAGGGTAAATCTAGCCGCGGGCACAGCCTGCAACACAATTACTGGTTCCCCCGCCTTGTCGGACCGAGGTCATGAGGCTGGCGCATGATCTGGGCAGCAGTATGGAGTAGTGGTTAGGGCTCTGGGCTCTTGACCGAAGGGTTGTGGGTTCAATCCCAGATGGGGGACACTGCTGCTATACCCTTGAGCGAGGTACTTTACCTAGATTTCTCCAGTAAAAAGCATTGCAATGGATATAGTGGGCCCTTTGCTACCTTCTCTGGCAGTTCCATTGAGGTCCACTAGTGCCGCTGCAATAGCCACAGAGTTAGTGCAGATTACGGCTAGAGCAGGGATCCCCAAGGAGATTTTGACTGATCATGGAACCAACTTTTTGTCTAACATGTTACAGCAGGTATATAAAATATTAAAAATACATCCCATCAGGACATCTGTTTTATCATCCACAGACGGACGGTTTGGATTTGGTCAGTCGTTTGGCTCAGGACAACCTCAAATCGTCTCAGCACCGGCAACAGCAGCATTAAAACAAAAATGCACTAATTCGAACCTTTCGACCAGGAGATAAGGTAATGCTGCTGCTTCCCTCAGAATCAAAATTATGTGCTAAATGGCAGGGGCCATATGAAGTGATTCGGGCTATAGGAAAGGTGAATTATGAAATTAGACAGCCAGATCGCTGTAATGAATGTGAAATTTATCATGTAAATTTATTAAAGCCCTGGCAGGCAAGGGAGGTCTCATTTATAGCTCCAGACAATGCAGAAGATGATTTAGGTCCCTGTCTAGAGACTACTAGCACTAAAATAATTTCAATGGGGGAACAATTGGTTCCAGATCAGCAACGGGAACTGTGTAAGCTTATTGAGGAGTTCTGCGATGTTTTTTCTGATGTGCCCGGCAGGACTAACTTGGTTGAATATGACATTGTCTCTCCCTCAGGTGTCACAGTACGAGACAGACCTTACAGGATCCCAGAAAGTTGACGAAGTGGTGCTCGCAAAGAGGTATGGGACATGCTCGAACTTGGGGTGACTGAACCTTCCAGGAGCAAGGGCGGTCTCAAAGAGTGGATAGGGCCTGTAATGGGTGAATTGCAAAAGTGAATTAGAGCCTGTGGCAGAGCGGTTGTAGTTCTGACGTCACGGACCAGGAAGAAGCAATACAAAACAAAGGCACAGGTAGGTAGGGGAAACGAGACACGAAATATACAAATAATAATACAGGGACGAGGTGTACCCCATCACAGAGCCCCATCACGCTGATTTTCTGCAACATGCAGAAACTGAGAAACACAAGAAGAGCTATGCTCCATTTTCATCACGGAGACTTACAGAAATCCCAGGTAGGTAGTCTAGTCCTTTTTCAATATTCAATTAAATTATATCTAATTATTTATGCCTAACTAGAACTTCAAAATATGTTAAGCTATAGCATTGTGAGCCTATTATACTATAGCTTACCCCATTACCATTAAAGATTGTATAGTATTTATCGAGATTACGCATAACTACAAGGTAATGTTGCTTTTACTCCCTGAAAATACATGCTACTCTGTCAGTGTTAAAATTAGAGGATAAGTTACTCCCAGTCCCAAAACCTTATCTGGAGCGCTGCACGTATTGCATGACAATAAACGTAGCTTATTGTTATCGTGGGTTTAAAACAAACATGCATGGGGAAAAAAAAATTGCAGTGCTACTCACCCCTGCTCAATTATTATTTATTGAACCCTAATCTTATAAACGTTTACCACAGAAAAATGCATTGCAAACTTAATGCTGCATATTGAAGCAGTGAGGTATGGTACAGCATATTAAAAACATGGTAAATGCACAGGATTTATATTGGAAAACTGCAAAAATCACTTTCAGTTTAGGGAGCCTACATAAACACTTGCTTGCTTACAGTGTAATAGGAACAACATTTTTGAAGCGAAAAGTAATATTAATTTAATGTAATAATTTGCATGAACCACAGAACTCGATGCGTCACTGCTAGTTAGTGTGATCCAGTGCGCTCCCCCTCTCCAGTAGTCTGGTGGGAGGCGAACTTCGTACCGAAGGTCTAGTTTAAGGAGGGGTTTGTTACAGGCGCAGTTTACAGTGCCTCTGGGTTTCTGATCGCATTAGATCCATGTGGCTGAGTGGTGATGTCAGAAACAGGAAATTAACAACACAGACAGGATGGATGAAATGGTAAATGCACTTGCTTGCGCGGGTTTATTGTAAATAAAAGGTTTGAACAAAACACAACACAGGACACAGCACTTGCGGCCAAAATAAACAGACAAACAAAATGAACAGACACTAACAAACAGGGACGAACACTAAACAAACACGTACCGTGCTGGTCCTCTAGCACCACGTAGCAATTGCTCATTGCTATTATTTTTCTCTCCTCACTTTCTCCCGTTCCTTCGCCCTGAACACACAACCCAGAGTGAGTGCTTTGTGCATCTATATATACTGTTGTGCCGGGATTCAATTACTAATTAATTATTCACTTGAATCCCAGCACGTGAACTGATTCTGTGCAACCCCATGCTCACATATTAAATACGTTAAATGCACGTGAAGTGAAGTGCAATCCCCGTGCCTAAATACAATTATACATTTTAAACACTTGTGCTCATTACCCACATAACTACAATACTCCAACATTAACACACGCAACATACAACATATAACACACAAATACACACAGGGGCGGGGCACATTACCACAGGGACATAGTGAGGTGATCTCTTCCTTGCGATGGTTACGCTAAACCGAAAGGACCTGTATAGAGAAAAGTACCCTGAGTGTTTTGTTTGTTTTGTCTGTCTTGTCTTTAATAGAACTGTTTGTTTATTATTAGATTAGCCGGCTAACATGATCCGGAGCTGTCGCTTAAGGCCAGCACTAAAACTGGACAAAACTGGACATTGTACCATGGATAACTTGTACTTCACCACGAGCACTACAGCTCTCATTTTGGACTTGTGACCGTGTTTGTGTTTTGTGTGTATGTACTGGATTATTGTTATTATTTATGGGACCACAACCCATAATTATCCACGACGCAATACGCATCGCTGTGTATTGCCAGCCCTCCTTTTGTTTACTGTTTGGTCATCAGACCGTTTGGATTTAAAAAATAAAACAGAAACCATTTCACCCGTACTTTGTTGTCTGTCTTTCATTGTTGGATTACTGCACCTGCACACTAATTACCACTTTGCCACAAGGCAATATCTACGTTTTTCAGTCTACCAATTTCCTGTGACACCAGTGCTGTGTTATATTTTCTTATCATGTATTAGGCTATTCATTCGGTTAACAATGTAGACTGTTTATTAATACAGTAGACCAACTTTTAATTATTTCAAAAAACAAATGACATTTTAGACTTACCTTTGAGGTTCTTCTGTAGCTACAATATGTGTTGTATAATTTATACCAGCACCATGTCAAACATGTCATCTGTTTTTAATAGATCTGTTTTGAATTGATAAACCACTTTTAAAAAAACAAACAAAAAAAACCAAAAAAACACTGCCACAAAGGCTAAAATAATATACAAAATCAAACACCTGCAAACTGTATTGAAGTATTGAAGGTGGTATCTGTCTGTTTTTTCAAAACCCCCTCAACAATCAAACTCCAGGTAAGTAGCTGTCAATTTCAATTTGACATCTATTCACAGCTTAAAGTTTCATGCTTGCTGCAGAATAGGTTTTCTTTTCACAAAATGTGTTTGGTATTAGGAGGTTATTAAAGCAATGATCCCTACATTTTGCATTGGATTAACATAACATTATATGCTAGTTATTACATTTTGCGTTGGTACAGGGGCCATGCTTAAACAATTCAGTGTGCATGTAATAACACACAGCTCACCTCTGCCTTGGCCATCCAGTCTGTGATGTACCCCTTCACCAATTGGGCAGCATGCTGAACATCCTGCTCTCTGATCTCAGCTTGCTGTTGTTTTTGAGTTAGCTCCTTGAGATGCTGGGATACTTTGTCGAGCAGTCTACCTGCCTCCTCAAAACTCTCCCTTGCTGTCTCCTCCAGCATCCTTTCCTTGTTCAGCTTTGCCCTGGTCTCTGCTATCAGTTTCTCAGTCTTATGTAGACGGGCAAGCTCTAGGGCCTGTTGGCGCAACAGGCAGCCATACTGGTACACCGCACAGACCCAGAGACAGAGCGCCTCGGCAGGCTGACTTATGTCCCGAATCACTTCCGGCTTGAATTCAGGATTGTTTATAAACTTTCCCAGTGCTTCTAAAAGAGCATTTGGAATGCTGCACTTGTCATAGAATTCCAGATTCTGGGGCAGAAAGCAACAAATTATATGTTAGAACTGTCTCTGAAGGACCTTTGTTCACCTCTCTCTGTGCCCTTTGATTAGTCATACAAGGATGCATGGCATTTAAACCACTAACATTTTAAACATTGCCTAAGCCATAAGAAGTCTAATGAGCTGTTGTCATTTGGTTATAATTTCAACAAAGGGTTAAAAAAGTCTGTCAGATGTGTTTTGTTACCCATCATGACTGAAACTGACTTGATGATACATAACAAAACAAATGAGGCACCCCGTGTTATCTTTTTTGTCCAACCCCCTTTATATCCTATACTATTTCTCTAGCTAACTTAAATGGAAAGTCTTGTGTAAATCTTGTATATATTTTACCTCAGTTCTTCTTCCCTGGTTAACTTTGCCTCAAGTGACGTGAAATTAATTTTCTATTAATTTACTTTAATTTCAAGAAGTTTGTGTACAGAGGACCCTATGATATCTTCTCACCACATTATTTACTGTATAATAAATATTAAAAAAAACTTAAGTATTCTTCTCCCCTCCTCCCCAGTTCTAGTTTTATTATGCTCAAAGTTTATGGCCTTCCTTATTCTAGAATTATTCTTCTCCACCTTCGCATCCACATTCCATCACATCTTTATCTTTTATCTCCAAACCTTATCTTTCTAAATGTATGGTTATTAAACCTTTCACCTGGAAGAAATTGTTCTGTCCAATCAGCTGCTTTGCACTCTCCCAGTTCATGGGTTTTCCAAACATCAAACACAGCGCATCTGTCACAAGGCAGACCTTTTCAGGTGGAACGCGGTAAGACCGGATCTCCTCCAAATGCTGCACTTTTAAGGACTGTAGGGCATTCAGTGCAGCCTGGTACATTGGACTGACCTGATGGGGACCAAGGGCATCAGTAAATAGGGCATCAGTAGTCCAATACAGTTCCAAGAATATCAAACTGGATTTTGTTGCTTATCCTACCGTGGGTCATGCAAACATGTTTTCCCCTTCCTCAAGATTTAGGTTGTTTTCTTATGCTACTTTACTACAGTATGGGGTTGTTCAGGCAGATGTTCCATATAACCAATACTGTACCTGAAACGTCTCTTTACAACACCCACAGACTACTGATTTACTGGTAATATATGAAACTCATGGTTTTAACACAGACATCATTATTTAAGTAGAAAACATTAAACCACAATGTAACATTAAACCTCTATGAAAAGACATTTCTAAAATTTCTAAAATAATTTAGTGATAATTTGTTTTCTACTCTTAGCGTTGCTTTTGTTTGAGGAGGGCTTTACCCAAAAATTCACCAAAGTCGCAACACAAAATGTTGTTGATCAATATCTAATGTACCTGTTTCTAAAAATCCATGAATGCTGTGTAACAAAATGTAAGGGGTGTTAGCAAAGAGGTACGGCCGGTGCTCAAACTTGGGGTGATTGAGCCTTCCAGGAGCGAGTGGTGCAGTCCAATTGTGATAGTGGCCAAAAAGGATGGCACAAACCGCTTCTGCGTTGATTTCCGTAAGGTAAGCTCTATTGCCAAGTTCGATGCCTACCCCATGCCTCGGGTCGACAAGCTTCTCAATTGACTGGGAACGGCTAGGTTTACTGGCAGATCCCCTTAACCTGCTGTTCTAGAGAGAAAACTGCATTTTCAAAACCAGAAGGGCTGTTACATTTCACAACCATGCCGTTTGGGCTACATGGTGAACCCTCTGCGTTTCAGAGACTGATGGACCAGGTTTTACACGCACAACGTGAATATGCGGCAGCATCTTGTCGATCTTGTCACAGACCACGCCCCACTCGAGTGGTTAAGCACAATGAAGGACAGCAAAGCCTGGATAATACGGTGGTATATGGCATTGCAGCCCTTCGTGTATCATAGGATTCACCGTGCAGGGAAATAATGATTCAGTCGAGTGTTCCTTCTGCTCTACTCTGAGCGGTGGGATTTGTGACAGAGACAGAATGATTCTTGGTGATGAATCTCCCTCCCGACCTGGGAGGGCGCTGTGTAAAGGGAACAGAGTACTCTGGACTGGATGGCCAGACAATTCATTTACAGGGTTAGACGGAAGTCGGTCATCTAGAAAGGGGACGGAGCTACAATACACTAAATCATCGACCTGGAAGGGAAACGATGTGGCAGCCGTGGATTGGAGGAGCGGTTGCACTAGTTAACCAAAGGGTCATGATTGACGGTATAAAAGGGGGCATAGCAAAGTGATCTGTTCATTGTTATAGTTAAATGCTAAACCGGAAGGAGACTTGTATTGTAATCGTGAGTGTTTTGTTTGTTTTGTCGTGTCTAAAAACTGTTTATTTGTTGTTATTAGACGGCTAACACGATCCAGAGCTGTCGCTAAAGGCCAGCACTAAACCCGGACAACACTGCACCTTGTTCACAAATAACTGTATTTACACCACAAGCACTATAGCACTCACTGTGTTTGTGTTTTGTGTTACGTGTGGGTGTTTAGGAACGGGACCAACCCGTGGATTAAAACAGAGCAATACACGCCGCTGTATTGTCTATTCTCATTGTTATTTACTGCTGTTTGTCATCAGACTTTTGGATTGTACAAATAAAAATACCATTGCACCTGGGTTATCGTTGTCTGTTTATTGATCACCACAGCATTCCTGCACCTGCACACTGTTAACCACTTTTCCACAGTAATCCATTAACTATTTCATGACAGATTTGGCTAATATTTACCACAGTAAAATAAAAATAACAATGTATATAACAATTATTTTCCATCATTGTATGGTAATGGTATTTTGTCATTTGTATCCTGTCAATAGGAAACACTAAAATGATACCACTGGAAACTAGCTGATTGGACTGTGTTCTGACCTCATTGACAGCCACTGTAGTCTCTGCCTGAATCTGCTCCAACTGCTCAGAGAGCCGGGATAAGATATTCTCTACTTGAAGAGAACGCAGTCTTGCTTGCCTGTAATTGGCCTTCTCAGACGCCATCTCTTGCTGATACTGTTCTTGCAGCTATGGAGACACAATCAACAACACTGGAATTACTGTGGAGTCAACACAGACTGGCAAATAGATTTTAGAAAGGTAAGCAGACAGAAGGCTCTTAATGTTTAAGGACAGTTTTTTGACTGTTCATAAACTTCTCTAAACTGTGTTTTGAAAATATAAAACGAAACTAATAAACCTTCTCTAAACGAGCTGAAAGTTTTATGAACTGAAAAATCTAAAAACTGGTTAACAGGTTTTGTGAATAGGGTTCAGAGACGGGCACAAATAGAAATAGCCCAAAAAATAAATCCTGTGCATGTTTATAGTGCTGGGGCGTGGGTTATTTGTTCCCTATTTACTAACTTGATTGCTTACATATGGTATCCCTGAATAGAAAATAGTTTTTCAAATATACGCAAATTACTTTAATGAGCAAGTCTTTTCACAAGTTCAGTTGTAATTATTTAAACGTTCTCCTGTTTGTCAACTGTTTACTGAAATGACACAAAGCAGTTGGTGGGTAAGTGGTGCACTGATGCACTGTACTAAATTTATCGTGTCTGCATTTCAAGCCAAATCGAATGCCCAATTACCTTTGTAAAACGTTTTACGTAACTCAATAAAATACTTTGTTGCTGTGTTGTACAATATGATATAATTATTAGTTTTATTTAAATGACTTTGAATTACTGTAAATATAGATTGATATTCATGAAACTATTGTAGATTTTTTTGTAGGCATTTACTATGCACAATCAGTTCTATCAGGTCAGTGGAGATCCTTGTGAAAAAGGCCTGGATCAGTCCATACAATTAATACTAACAACTTGGTTTTCCTACCTGTAAAGCCACAGCGACCTGTTGTCTCAAGGACTCCACGACCGCTCTGTATTTCTCAGCAGTAAAAATGGACTCATTCAGTTTGGCTAGCGCTGCTCTCAACCTGTAGAAAATGCAGATACAGCAAAACTTCAGATTTTGACATTGTCCCACGTTATCTGTTTATACAACACTTAAGGTCGTTTCAGCCAATCGAAGCACACATAGGTGTTAAGTTATTACACAGCAACAGCACAAACATGCAGTTATACTGCTAATAATCTAATTCTAGCCATTTAGTTATACTACAGACCTTGATGAAAATTGTATCACAGCTGAATTTAACTTAGACCCCATTCACACTACTGTGCTGGCCACATTTGCGGTTTAAGGTGCCTTTGCACGTTCACATATGTTCACATACTACAATGTGGCGAATTGCTTTATTTATTTATTTTTTTATGGAAAATTAGCCTGCACTCAGAATGGAAGCACACCAGCGACCCCTGTACACTGGTCGGGCACCTGCAGGCCTGCCTGTAAGTTGTCCAGAGCTGCATGGTCCTCCGACGCTGTAGGTCTGCGATGGCTGCATGGCGGGCCTGCAGAGTGAATAGAAGCGCACGGCTGACGGCACACGTTTCGGAGGACATGTGTGTCCGCCTTCATCCCTCCCCAGTCAGCGCGGGGGTGGCAGCGGTGAGCCGAGTTGAAATAAACAATAATTGAGCTTACCAAATTGGGGAGAAAATAATTAAAATAATTAGCGATTCCAAATTTATAAACAAAAAAAAAGAAAAAAAAAAGAACAGAGATACTGAGACCGTGAAATTCGTCCTTGTCAAACTTGTTGATCCGATCTTTCGGGTGATTGTTATTGTCGGCATCTTTGAACAGCTCTGGATTACTGACTGAGTAAACTGAAGCCTCATTCAACACTAATAAAACTGCTTCCGGTATTCAAGTTCAGACAGTTATGTTTACGTAAATGTAAAGCTAAGCTGCCTGTGTTAATGTTTCCATATGGTACATGTATTGTTTTGGTTATTATCAAACAAACAAAAAAAAAGGCTTGCATGCTTTTTGTCCCTCCCCAAATGTAAAACAAGAAAGTCTCCGACATCATAGAAAATCCATGTTTTACCTTGTTCTGCAGCAAACAGATTCCTAGGATCCCTGCTACTGCTCTACATAATCTAACTGGTCATGTGATACGAAATGGTGACCCTAAGTATGCTTTGCGTTCATATATATGTAAAGGGCGGCCCTGGTCCTGGATTGCAGGCCCTGTGCCACATCGAAACGGTGGCCTAAATCTAGGCCGGCCCTGGGCTGCCTTTTCTTTTTTGCAGCGTTCACATGAGAAAAGGCAGTCCTGGGCTCCTTAAATCTCAAGTGTGAATGGAGTCTTATATACCCTTATACCAGAAGCTGAAGTACTTATATTTACATAGTATACGTGATGACATGAGATTCTGGGATCATAAGCTACTAACAACCAAACGAGCAAGATGGGCTGAATGGCCTCCTCTCATTTGTAAACATTCTTATGTGACAGGTTATTTATTTACCCTTACAAAAGATATACAGTAGAGAGTCAATTATCTGATCTTTGATCAACCGTACTGTCTAATCAACCAGATGCACCTGTAATCACGTGATGAATTACATGAGGTGTATTACGCACACTGCTGTTAAAACGAGACCCAAAAAACTAGCAGACTGAGGCAAATGAAAGTTACAGAATTATTCAGACCACCAAAACCTTAGCGGTGTGTGCTTTAAATTGTTGCAGTTAAGCAAATTATAAGAGTCACCTTGTTCTTGATTTTTCTTCTATTTCATTAGTAAGAGCTGGAGATCTTGTCTATGTTATTGAGCAGCTAAGAACTTTGATTGTATTCATTTCAATTGCACGTTATTACATGCCTTAACATCAAGTATCAAAGTACAGAAACATTTTACTGAAGTTTTGAAGTTTAATGATTCTTAAAGTTCTGTAATGTGTCAAAGTCGTATTGAATTGTATTCTTTGATTACAGTATTTAATTACCTTAACTGTAGGTGTTAAAGTTTCACTGAATTGCATTAATTTAATGATTTGTAAAGCTTTGTAATTTCGTATGCTTAATGTGATAGAATAGGTTACAAGCTATATATCATCAGTAGGTACTTGTGTACATTATTAAAGGTACAGTAATTATTAATACCTGTTTGATTATCCATGCAAATCGATTATGCAAACTAGTATCAGTCCCAATTAATTTGGATAATTGACTCTGTACTGTACTACAATATAACTGTAAATAAAAGTACAAAAACAGTATGGGTTCAGTATTTTACAATACTTAGCAGAGTCGATTTGGTCTATTGGATCAATGTATAGCCTGCCAGGCTAAGCCACATTTGAAATTTTTTCTAGCATTTTAAAGCACCCGAGAGTCCTCATGGATTTAGGGATAATTCGGCATGACGCCGTACTTAATACTTTTAGAGGTGTTGTGAGTCAGCATTTACATGCAGAGCAGTTGAAGATTCAATTGCTTCCAGATTGGCTATAGTCTGTGCGCAGTGAAGTATAGAAATCTTTTGGTTTTGAGGTGGCTGATGATGGAATAGTAAAACAATATAACAAGACCTTGTTTTTCTCCATGGATATTGTGAAGCAATGCACCACTAAGTTCAAGTAAGTTTTTGCTTTTCTTATGTAAGTATCTGGTAACATGTGTATAGGTACAGTATATATATATGTTTGATATTGCAATTGTGTTACTGTCGGCGCTGCTTTATCAGGACACCTCGGGAGAAGTAAAAATATCCCTAAGCAGCTGTCCCAATTAAACGACATTCAGTCACACTTTTTTGTTTGTAAATGAAAATAAAAATAATTCAATTACATCACATTATGATTCAAAGTTAAATACATAATTTAAAATCCAAGTCAATTGTTTTTTTTATTCCTAAACAAAATGAATCGCTGTTTTATTTCTACATGTAATGCAAAATAATTCAATCACATCTTATCACAACAAGAGGCACCTGTGATGTTAACATTTTCTTTGCAACAACAGCCTGAGAAACCACAGAAGACTCATCTCCTTCAAGAGTTAAACGTGATTTACGCAAGTCACTGTAATCATGTACTCAATGCACTCATCAGTTGAAAATACTCTATTCCAATTAAACGAAGTGACGTCCCAATTAAACGGCATATATGGCATTGGGAAGAACCACCTCCCAGAGTTGTATCCCATTTAAGCAGAGATCCCGATTTATCAGTATCCCGATTAGGCGGTGCCGACTGTATTATATTTTTCTGTGTTTTCAAGACTTCGATATTATTGATATCGAAATACGTGCACGATATCGATATACAATTTTCATATCGATGCCCACCCCTAATTTAAATATATCATTGTAATCGATGTAGATTGTGTAAAATAATTTGGCCCAATTATAAAAATGTTTATAAGCTAAATGGTTTTAAGTCACCAACAGCAAACTGTTTATTAAAAAGAAAAGTTGGGGAACAGAGATAATGGTTTCATAAACTCAAAGGTGGCTCTGTGATGGCAAATTTCGCCCCCTCCCCCCATAAAAGTATATTAACAAACGTTATTAATACATTATTAATGTATACGTTATTAATGTATTTTATCACACGCAGATCAATGTAATGTAAAGCATCCAGAGATGATAAATAACAAAAGCAATAAAAGTATAACATTATGATTAAATACCAATATAAAACACACAAATATATTGTTGTTTTATATGCTGTTCACTCTGAATCACGAAACGCAAATCACCACGTGACTTGTTTAGGACTACAGGGGGGACAGGGTGTTGAAATCTGCCATGACACTGTACAGTGTTCAGTTGCAGTTCTACCACAATAAATTCAGTTTGTTACCACAGCATTAAACTGCTTTTACTTTCAATACTTTTTTCTAGTTGTTGTTGTTGTTTTTTTGCTGTTCCATCTGCCAAAATTAACCACGATAGTACAGTTTTTTTTGTGTGTTAATTTAGTAGTCGGCAATGACTCGGGAGGGGCAAAGACAAACACACGCTGTCATCTGAAGTGTGTGCCATCAGCCGACCGCTTCTTTTACACACTGCAGGCCCACCATACAGCGTCAGAGGACAATGCAGCTCTGGGCCAATTGTGCACCGCCCCAACTGGCCAACTGGCGACGTCAAGGCTATAGGGCGCATCCTGCACTCCAAGCGGAGCGCCACTCTGTGTTTTTTTTTTTTTTTTTAATAAACACTGATAAATTCCCGGAAAATTTAAAGAAAATTAAAAACTGAAAATGAAGGGCCTTAAGTATATTGTAAATTTAAGCGTGCACTTCTGTTTGGAATGCAACCTACATTTTGGTTGAGGAGGATTTAAAGTGTTATAATAAAAAAAACAGACTTTTAAAATAATTGTATTAATTAATTAATTGGTAGTGTGAACTTGGCATATCAGGGCTTCATTGGGGTAAGCCAGGCAATGCCTATATAGTGTGAAAGCGTGCAGATGTCTGATTGTCAGTTGGGTATACCTGCCCATCTTACCTTTGTGCCCTGTCCCTGTTTTGTGACAGCTGTGCAGAGACTGTGTGGAATCTGTCAGTGAAGTCAAGGAACGTCTGGAGGCTAAAGAAAGACAGCTTCGGGGTAAGGTGGGCAGCATATCTCAAAGATGATTGGTGGATGCAGGCCATCGTTCTTGTGATATCAGTCAGTGAACACATCTCTGTGTAGAAATATGAGAATTAACATTGTATATGTACATTGAGTGAACTAAATATACTGGAATAAAAAATATTTAGTTACAATATGAAAGTGTATTTTCATTGGCAACACTATTTTATTTAATGCTGATTTGTCTAAAGGCAAATGAGTGGGGGGTGGAGAGAGTACATAGGTCTTTATAGAGTGTGATGTATTGGAGAGACTAATGAGACCAAACAGTAAAGAAATTAAGGAAATCACAGTAACATTTACTGGCTTAATTGAAAACTACAAGCGTTGAGAAGAATTGTCATATGTACATACATATCCACATTTACTAAAAGAGAATTACTGTCAACATAAATAACAGCATTTTGCATTGTAAAGATAGGGGGCGGTCAATACCACTGTATATAACAGTTGCTATCATTAATGGTGGTGCAATCTAGAGAAAACAATCCTTATGTTTCAGGTAATTTATTATCTAAGCATGTATTTAGAACTGCTAAATTAAGTTAATATAAAGAAGCAACCAGAAGACATTTTTGGCATACATTGCATTGGCCATGAACAAATGTTCAAATTGATCCTTGCTGTTAATTGTCAGTCAGATGATGCTAGTGAGAGGCCTCAGGAGCAATAACAGGGATATTGTAGTTTTAGCATCTATGCAAAATACTTATTTTACAAAAGGCGGTAAAAATACAGTAGTTGCGTTTCCATTAACTCAGGAATGTTTTACTTTTTAAAATTTGTATTTGTGCAGCCGATCATAATGGGATATTTTAGTGAAACACAGCAGAAGCTACAGTAATACTGTCTCTTTTTGCCCTCATGTGTGAATGCAATTTAAAAAATGCAGAAAATCTCCTTATTCCCCATCATTCCCTGTTAGTTTGTAAAGTTATTTATCTTTCAATCAAACTTGAAATATCAACAGAGCTGACCCACAGCAGCATAAAATAGTTATAACTGAGAATGGCAGTTGTAAACCTGAAGTAGCCCCAGTGTAAACTTGGTAAGCACTGACCTTTGCTCTCCTGCCCAGGTGGGAGAATATTTCCCAGTAGACGGGAGGTAGCCACCTCTGTGAGAGACTCAATTGACCAGGACTGGTAAATCTCCACAGAGCAGCACAGCTTTAGCAGTTTGGCCATGGAAGAAGGAGAAGGCTGTGCTGTCTTTTGGGACCAGTCATTCTCTCCCCTTTCCTGGTTCACTGACAGCAGCAGCAGCACATGCAGATTCCTTTGCACTTGTCTGTAATACCTGGAAAGAGACAAGTATATGACAGGTGTCTAATTCAACCTGTGGTATAACACTTCCCTTTTTCTGCCATAATTACATTTTGTAACAATTGTAATAAAGGAAATTGTGTGTTTGCCTAATATTGGCAGTTTGACATTTACAAAAAAATGCTTATTTTTGCAATGAACTATTATATACATTTAACACTAAAGACATACAATACTTTTTACCTACTGGACTTCAACTTTCATCGTATTTAATTTCTTTATTTTTGCTGAACAGTGTGTTATTTGTGCTGTACTTGCAGGCGGCTTTACGATTGCAAACTCATTTCTCACCACATTTGTATTTAAACTCCCTTATAAATTACTTATTTTCAAATAAAAGTACCTGCTTTATTCCTGTTGAGCTTTCATGTAGTTTTCAAAGCTGTTGTTAAAAAAGAGTTGTATGTGGTAGTGGAACTGCAATTGTTACCTTTTCACTGCTATTTTGTAATTTAAATAAAGACTGTATGTTAAAGTGCAACTGTGTCTTTACTTAGTTGTGAGCTTGTTTGAAGAATTCTAATTACCAGGCACTGAACAGATATCCTCATTCTACTCAAATCATGTAAAAATGTGACCATGCTGGCCCCACCTGCTCTACATATATATATATATATATATATATATATATATATATATATATATATATATAAAGAGACAGTGGAGTGGACAGTACTTTATGTGTGTGCACTGGGTTTGACTAGATTTATGAAAATACAAGTTGCATCATTTTTTTGTGAAATAAATGGTCAAGGTTACAAAACAAGTCACAAAGTACTTGATTACAGCACAAGGCACAATGCAAAAGCTAATACGACTCTAAACAGGATCCTGTAAAAAAAAGTTGTGTTCCAGCTTGCTACATAAGATAGATACAGTACAATATAGACTAATTATAAACAAAGAGAGCCCTAAACAGGTATGTCAATGACACCCCCAGCCATGGCCATCAATTCAACATGTACCCTTCAAGGACCAAGCATTTTTCATTTCTCATTGTTTGGCTCAGGAGACTCTGGATACTATTATACAATTCTCCAGGAACTATAAAACAAACTGATTTGCCACTTCAGTAAGTAAAACAAAGATATTTTTCAAAAGCATACTTTTTATAAAAAAAGTATTATTTAGTAGATTTATTCACCTGAGTGATTTTATGAATTTAGAGCCTTTTGTTAAACTAACAATACATGGTTCAGAACTGACCATTAATTTTAAAAAGAAATAATACAGAGAACACCTACATTATATAAATGAATCACTGTCAGAAATGATTAATCTAATTGTCAACCATGATTTGACTAATTGTCTTGCCATCTTGAAATTCTGTAGCGTGGAAACGTTTATATTACTGTGTGCAGATCAATTTCTGTACATAAACAGTATACATATAAACACATAGTATCCTATTATCAAAGCAGTATTTTACAAACAGCAAGAACAACAGAATAAATAGTGCTGAATAAACTACAATACACTATTGAACTTGAGAGGAAAGGTAGTTCCTTGCGCCAAGTTATCAGCGAAGCGGGAGAACTGCCAGACTCTCTATACAGCAAGGATAGTCTATGTGTTTTCAGGGTATTGGAGCAGCAAAAGTAAATCAGCCAAAAGCACCACTTCACTTTTAATATGTAGTTCCCAAAACTCTTAGGTGAAATGTAGAAAAAAAGTCAATACCTGGCATACATTTAACCCCACCCTGGTCACTCTGCCTGCAGAGCACAGACAAACAAGACCTAAAATTAATTTGTTTGCTGCAGTCCAGATGTAATTCAATGGGATTTAACACTGAATGTTAAATAGGTTGATAAAGTTAAACAAGATGATCCTGGTTCTCAGCGGTAGAATGTTGAACTGGCTGAAAGCTCCCTTACGTAACCTACTGATGTCGTTTTCAATGATATGAATTGGTTCTTTTGACACGGTGCCTCCACCTGGATGATGCCAACACACTTACACAAAGGTGCCCTGTAGCAATTACCCAGGACAAATAAATACAAGCCCCAAAATTAGTAATAACCCATATATAATGCAATGTAATTCAATTAAAATACGGTATGGAAACCAGAATTTGCAGTATATTAGAAGTCCTGATGAAAGTAATGGAAGTATAGTTATACACACTCGATACTACTAGGGTATTTAAACAAAATATTAATAATGTCAGTGTTCCAGTACACCTAATAGTAATATAAAAAACAGATATACTATACAATTGCAATAAAAACAGTTTTTGAGATCTCCGTACACCTGGGAAAATAAAATAATAAATATTATTTTATATATATATATATATATATATATATATATATATATATATATAGTAGTGGGCCTATAGATAAAAAAAATAAACCAAAAAAATGATCTCGCACCAAAATGTAAAAGAGGGAAAAGAAAAATACCACACAAGTGACGATTTATGAAAAAAAATGAAAAAAGAAAAACACAGTACCGTGCTTTCAAACCGACAATCAAAAAACACAATCCTCAAATAAAATGAACAACGTGATTACTGATTATGAAAACCAAAAGAAAAACAAAACACAATAATATAAAGGAAACTTACACAACACAAATGTACATTGTTCCTTTAATATATATATATATATATATATATATATATATATATATATATATTAATCATAGTTAAGGTTTGAACAAAGGTTCTGTTTAGCCCTTTGCGGTCCATTTATTAATCGCGCGTCAGACACGTCAGGTCTAATTAATTTTCACACGCGCAGTTAATTTTAGACGCGCTGTTTAAAAGTATTTTTTTCCACAGTCAAACAGGTTTAAATGGCCCTGCATATCAACAAAGCACTCACTAGGCATCTCCAGCCCCGCCCCACCCTTTCGTTCGCTATAGCTTTCACCTATGTAAGAAATAAATAATAATAATAATAATTAGGGTTACCATATGGCTCCAGATTAACCGGACGCTTTGAGACAGACCAGAATTTCAAAATTCCCCCTAAATTGAAAGTAATTCACGTATAAATGAGCTCCACCTTTGCTGAGATTAATCCTGCTGTGGTGGAATTGCTTGGGCGCAGCAAACAATTCACACTGATCAGCTGCGTCTGATCAGATCTTAATGAACGAATAGCTAATTTATCGATAGAGCAACGAGATGATGATGAAATTGTATTTGCAGAATAATATGGGTGATTGAATTTTAACAAACAGAAAAAAATAGCGACTGGCTGCAATTCATTCTTGGTATAATACAATTATTTGACGCGCATGCGTGTATTTAAGCACCATTCTTAATTGTAGCTAAGGATGGTTCATTTACACCTTCATTTATTTCAATTTAGGGGCAAGTTTGAAATCCCGTTCTGTCTCACAGCGTCCGGTTAATCTGGAGCCACATGGTAACCCTAATAATAATAACAGTCGTACATACCGATCGATCATCTCCTGATCACTCGTTTTATCACCAAACTCCTCAATAATGCGATCCAAGTCATTATTTTATTACTATAACATCTCAAAAAAGCTCTGCAAATGTCCGTGTTCTCTGTGCGCTGATTCAGTCAGCCAGCTTGTTTACTTACGACCGCCCCGTTATCTGATACCAGATACCATGTATGACTATTCATGAGATACGCCTTTTTTTTTTTTTTTTTTTTCGACTTGTCTCGGCTCCTGTCGCTCCCACTCGGCAATTGAATGGATTTCTCTGCTTTTTCCGGAGAAAAAACGACTAGAAACGATAGGTTGCAGATGCAACCCCGGTTCCCTGAAAGAGAAAATAACCATTAAGGTATGGGACATTGCCGTCAGGCAGTAGGGATTGGCTGAGCTTTATGTCAAAGCTGCCGATAGGCCTCCGCGCAAGCTGCCGTGTAAGCCCGCCCCCCTGGGAGCTTACTATACGCAACGCGCGGAGAGTCACTTCCTCTTTTGCCCTTCAGGCCGTGAAGGCTTCCAGAGCGACCTCGCGGCTTGATGGTTATTTTCTCTTTCAGGGAACCGGGGTTGCATCCGCAACCTATCGTTCCCTTTCAAGTCGAAAATAACCAAGCCGTCGCGAGGGAGGATTCTCGGCAGTAGGACAGACTTACGTCATAACGCAACTGCGTAGGCAGTACATCTACGCATATGCGGAGCTGCGCCTCAGCGTCTATGCTCGCAATGACACCTGTCCTAAGGTGGAATAGTCACACCATATTGTCAACCACTCTACACGTCCGAAACCTGAGGCGTCAGTGGAATGTGCCTTCAACTGCCCTGGTGGCGGAAGGCCCATAGAATCATATGCTAACTGAATAGCATCCACTATCCAATGAGAAAGGCGTTGCTTAGACAACGGCTGACCCAAAGTCTTAGAACCATGGCATATGAACAGCTGTTCTGTTTGCCTCACAGTCCTTGTGCGGTCAATATAACACCTCAATGCCCGCACAGGGCAGAGCATGTGTAACTGCTCTTCCTCTGGGGAAGAAAAAGGAGGAGGATGGAACGCCATCAACTCGACTGGTTGGTTCATATGAAACGGGGATATGACCTTGGGTAAAAAGGCCGGATTTGGATGCATGGAGACCTTAGAACCGTCTCCTGTGAAACGAGTACATGATGAATGCACCGAAAGTGCATGTAACTCGCCCACGCGTTTTGCTGATACCACTGATAGCAAAAACGCAGTCTTTATAGACACAAACTTAATATCCACACTGTAAGGGCTTCTAGCACCACATCAAGGCTCCATGACGGTAAACTGGTCGTCCTTGGAGGCCGCAAGCGTCTTGCGCCTTTTAGGAACTGAGATGCCAGAAAATGGCAACCAGGTGATAACCCGTCAATGTGTACATGGCAAGCCGAAATGGCGGCTAAATACACTTTAAGTGTAGAGGGAGATTTCCCCTCATCCAGCAGCTTCTGCAGAAACTGTAATATCACTGCCATAGGGCAGGAAACCGGGTCATGGCCCTCAGCCGGACACCAACTTTGAAACAATTGCCACTTATACGCATACTGTGACCTAGTAGAGGGCGCTCTCGCACTCTGAATAGTCGATATAACCGCCGTCGAAAGCCCTAAGGCTGACAGGCGCGCCCGCTCAGGGGCCAAGCCCATAACTGCATGAGTTTGGGGTTTGGGTGCCATAGCCCTCCTTGGGCTTGGGACAACAGGTCCGCTCGCAGAGGGAGCTCCCTCGGGCGACCGTGCAACAACTGCACCAGACTCGGGAACCATATTCTCCGAGGCCACCGAGGAGCGATCAGAATCACTGTCGCTTGCTCTACCCTGACCTTCTCCAAGAAGGCGGGGAGCATCGGAATCGGTGGAAATGCATACAGGAGCCCTGGCGGCCATTCGTGAGCCAGTGCATCGACTCCTAGGGGGCTGTCGAGGTCCTTCACCGAGAACCATAGGGGACAGTGCGTGGTCTCTCGCGAAGCGAAGAGATCGACTTGCGCTGTGCCGAACCATTCCCAAATGCGCTCTACCACCCGAGGGTGAAGACGCCATTCGCCTGCAAGAGGACCTCCTCTGGACAGGAGATCTGCTGCGTAATTGACTCTGCCCGGTAGGTGAACCGCACGCAGAGAGGCTAAACGCGGTTGTGCCCAAAGCAACAGCCGTGTTACCATCTGGTGAAGACCGGGGGACCGCAAGCCGCCCTGGCGGTTGATATACGCCACTACCGTGGTGTTGTCTGACCGCACTAACACGTGCTTGCCTAGAAGCACTGGCAAGAAGTGCCGAAGGGCGAGGTCCACCGCTCTGAGTTCCAGAGCATTGATGTGGGCCGACCTCTAGGGTCCTGACCACACTCCGCGAGTCCCCGACCCATTCCAGACTGCTCCCCAACCCTGGTTGGAAGCGTTGGTCGTAATAACCTCCCTTCGGAAGATGGGACCCAAGCGTACGCCCTGGCGGATGTTCGACGGAACTTTCCACCAGCGCAGTGCTTCCCAGCAGGTTCGGGATACCCTCAACCTGCGGTGTTTGTCTCTCCGTGGATGTAACGCGAAGGCATTGAACCAGGCCTGCAGACGTCTCTGGTGTAGTAAGCCCAAAGGAAGGGCTTGCGAGGCGGCAGCCATCAACCCCAGCATGCGCTGATACAGCTTCATGCTGACTGTTTCTCTCAACCTGAATAGGGAGAGACACCGCTCCAGCGAGGCAACTCTTTGTGTTGACAGGGTCGCTTCCATGGACACAGAGTCCAGATGCAGACCCAAGAATTCGGTCTGTTGGCTCGGCACGAGGCGGCTCTTTTCTGAATTGACCTTCGACCTAGCCGCTGAAGATGGTCTGTAACCATCACTGTGTGCTGTGCCAACTGCTCCTTTGACTGCGTGCAGACGAGCCAGTCGTCCAGATAGTTCAGCAGTCGGAGGCCTTGAGCCCGCAAGGGAGCTAAAATGGCATCCATACACTTCGAAAAGGTTCGATGAGCTAGACACAGGCCGAATGGCAGGACACAAAACTCGTAGACCCTGCTCTGAAATGCGAATCGTAGATACTTCCTGTGACCCGAACAGATGGGAACGTGAAAGTACGCATCTGTCAGGTCTACGGTGGTAAACCAGTCACCCTGCCGGACAGACTGGACAATGTGCCTGTGCGTAAGCATCTTGAACGACAACACCCGTAGGTATTTGTTCAGTAGTCGCAGCTCTAAAATAGGGCGGAGCCCGCCGCAATTTTTTGGCACTAGGAAGTACTTGGAGTAGAACCCCTGGTCGGTCAGAGCAGGGTCTACTAGTTGAATGGCACGCTTCTTGAGCAATGCACATTCAGAGCTGAGGACTGAACCGAGTCCTTCACTGCAGTTACCACCACTCCCCTGAAGGGGGGAGGGGGGGGGGGGTTTAACCGGAACTGAAGGGTGTACCCGGTGAATATAGTTTTGCGCACCCAGATGTCGTCGGTGCATTGTTGCCAGAACAGAAGCTGTGGAACAGTGTAGGGGTGGGTTAACGGCTGCCTGGGTTTCTCAGGGCTGCTTAGGCTGCGCTCGCTCACGAGGGGCCTGGCCAGAGCCACGAGGACGCGATCTGCCACCTCCTCTAGGGCGCCACCCTCCGCGCTGCGGTCTTGCAAACGCGGGTTGGCTGTGTGCCGATACACCCAAAGGGGCGGTTTTACTGCCCTGTGGTTGCGCCTGCTGCTGCGGTGGTGCCCTGCGCCACTGGCGCTCCTGTGGCCGCCTTGGCTGGAAGGGTTTGCTTGGCCACATTTTTGCTAACTGCTGCGACGCCTCACGCGCCTTGACAGAGCATTGCAGCATCTCCTCAACCGCTGGGCCAAACGTGTGCCCCGGTGATATCGGAGCATCTAACAATGGGGCCTTATCAGGCTCCTGTATCCTCGCCTGCGAGAGCCAGAGCTGCCTTCTTGCCACCACAAGAGAAGCAATGCTCCTGCCCTGTGCTTGCGCATTCAGTTGAGCCAGCTTAACCAATAGCTGCGCAACTGCACCCAGCTCGGTCCTAAGGGCCATCACGGATGAGCGCTGCCTGGTAGACCGTCAGGAGGCTGGCCACGTTAGACAGCCTAACTGCCTCTGTAGCCGCGGCATACCCCTTTTTTAGGTGGGCCTCTGTAATCCTACACTGCCTGTTAGGGCAGGAGGGGTCCTTAGCCAGCCCCGATAATGTTGGCGCCTTTACCAACGCGGCGAACGCAGCGCCCACTGGCGGAAAGGACGCTAACCCAGCTTCGCTCGCCCCGTGCATGGTGAAGGCCGAAGCCTTGCGAGAAGTTGCAGGGGCGGAGGCCGGGGCCCCCCAGGTCATCCTGTCCAGAATGCTGGGATGCCACCTCAGGCTCTGTGCCCTCTTCAAATAGTTGTTAGCTCTGGAGCCCGAGGTGCCACATTCGCTAGGGTCATGAGGAGGGATTGCTGTCCCATCATGACCTCCATGAACTGTGACATTTTGGAGGTGAGCTCAGCCACTCCAAATGTGTCCTGATATTGCCTGCCCCTTCGAGGGGAGTGAGAGTGCCTTCTACGGCGAGGCGATCGAGATCTCGATCTAGACTCCCGACGGGGACGTGCCCCGTGAGAGGAGGGACTGCGGGAACGTTCCCGAGCATGCCTGGCTGGGGACCTCTGACCAGCTGTAAGCTGGGAGGACGGGCTCCGGGGGAGCTGTGACGTCACCGGCGGCGTCAAAATAGATGTCGGTGGGGCCGAGACGGTATGGGACGACCCCGAGGATGGGGAACGACCCCCAACCGCCTTCCTAGCTCTCTGGCGTAGGGTGCGTGTCTGGAATCCCGCACATAGATGGCAGTATGCCCTATCTGCCAGGGCAGATGCGGCATGGTCCGGCCCCAAACATGCGACGCAGTCCTCGTGTGGGTCGCTGGCAGGCAACTTGGCCTGGCAGGTCACGCATCGGTGGAAGCCAGACATCGTGTCTAGCACTCGCAAGCACTGACGAGCAGTAGCGAAGCGAGGAGCACCGATGTGCGTGCCTTCGAACGCCGAAGTGTCGAGCACCGAAGTGCGTGCGTCAAACGCCGAAGCGTCGAGCACCGAAGTGCGTGCGTCGAGCACCGAAGTGCGTGCGTCGAGCACCGCCGCGTCAAGCGCCGAGGTGCGTGCGTCAAACGGCAAAGCGTCGAGCACCTGAAGTGCGTGCGTCGAGCGCCGCCGCGTCAAGCGTCGAGGTGCGTGCGTCGAGCGTCGAGCACCGAAGTGCGTGCGTCGAGCGTCGAGCACCGAAGTGCGTGCGTCGAGCGTCAAGCACCGAGCACTGAGCGTCAAGCACCGAAGCGTCGAGCACCGAGCGTCGATGGAACGTGCACCGAGCGTCGAGCACCGAGCGCCGAAGCGTCGAGCGTCGAGCGTTGAGCACCGAGCGGCGAGCACTGAGCGTCGAGCACTGAAGCGTCGAGCACCGAGCACCGAGCACCGAAGCGTCGAGCACAGAGCGTCGAGCACCGAGCCCCAAGTGTAGAAGCACTATGCACCAAGCGCAGAAGCGCTGCACAAAGCGCCGAAGCGCTGCACCAAGCGCAGAAGCGCTGACACCAAAAGTGCCAGAAGCGCAGGTACCGAGCGTGGAACGCTAGCACAGACGCCTACGCGTCAGCTGACCCGCCAAGCGGAGACGCTAAGTGCTGGTACGGTGTCTGATGCTGTGCAATACTTACTTGATGGTGCTGGGGATTTTGCACGTTGGTGGTTATCTTCCTCTGTATAGTGAAAGGGAATTTTTTTTTTTGTTGGACGCTGCAGCAATATACAGAATAAATATATAAGCAAGATGGTGTAGTATACAATTACCACGTGGCAGGTAGAACGCGCCGCGGTGGGGAAGGAAGACTGCAGAGCCCGAGGATGCAGATATGCGCGTGGCCTAAGGCCAACGCAACACGCGTCCTAAACAAAAAACATATACAATATATATAAACAATATATATTACACACAATATTTTACAAAAACCCAAACACAATAATAATAATAAACAGAGGAAAGACGGGGAGACCACGAAGAAACCCGATGCCGAAGCAAAGCGTGAAGGAATTATATAATGTAAAAACAATATATAATCCTAAAACAATAATAATAATAATAATAATAATAATAATAATAATAATAATAATAATAATAATTACTCCGAAGAGTGTAACTGAAATAAACTCGGAGAAGGGGATAAACCAGCTTCTCAAGCCTAAGCTTATTGAGTACAATCAGTTAACAGCTCTAAGTCCTACCGCTACTGAGGCTGAAGGCAAAAGAGGGAGTAACTATCCGCACGTTGCGTATAGTAAGCTCCCAGGGGGGCGGGCTTACAAGGCAGCTTGCGCGGAGGCCTATCGGCAGCTTTGAATAAAGCTCAGCCAATCCCGACTGCCTGACGGCAATGTCCCATACCTTGATGGTTATTTTCGACTTGAAAGGGAACCTGTTTTTTGCGTTGCTATAATGATGTCGGACCCAGTCCGACAAAGGACCTGTGAGGAATAATTGCAATGTCGGACCCAATCCGACAATTGACCGCAAAATAAGTCGATTTTAAAACCAGCTCAAAAGGGGGGTAAATCCCCATCGATATGCATGAAAATTGGTGTATGTGTGGTCGGATTGACAGGCTCAACAAACCCTGTGAACGGGGTAGCATTTGGTGAAATACTTTTTAAGATACAGCATGGCGATAAAAACAGCTGTTTAAAAAAAAAAAAAAAAAGAAAAATTAAGACGCTTTTGTATACACCTGTATCTCAAAATGTACTGCTAATTAAGGAACCACACTTGGCATACACATAGTCCCGGGAGTGCAGATGTGCAACAGGGTATTTAGATGCAGCAGTGTGGAATAGTGGTTAGGGCTCTGGACTCTTGACCAGAGGGTTGTGGGTTCAATCCCCACTGGGGGACACTGCTGCTGTACCCTTGAGCAAGGTACTTTACCTAGATTGCTCCAGTAAAAACCCAACTGTATAAATGGGTCATTGTATGTAAAAAATAAATAAATAAATAATGTGATATCTTGTAACAATTGTAAGTCGCCCTGGATAAGGGCGTCTGCTAAGAAATAAATAAATAAAAATATATTTTCGGGGGGGTCCTGGTTTTACCGAAATTGAACCAAAAAAGATAACGGTCTGATGTCACATGTCTGACGTCAGTGCTTGGCAGCGTTGCTTTCGACCGTTCCATTTCACTGAATAGGGAAACATTGAATAGCCTATAGTTCAGCACACACGGGTCAGATCTGTGTTTCTGTTTGGATAAAACTGGTAATCAGTGATAATAATTAGTGTTTGTGCCTTCAGTACTGGGGAAACTAATAATAATTTGTTCATTTAGGAAATACGTTTTTCTCCTCCCCCCTCACTTTATGATACAGTCGGGAGTTCATCGAAACTGTCCGTGTTCCATTCCACACACACAGCGTCAGCGGTCAGAGAAACGAACACGTGAAACAGAGAATGCAGTGGCACTTTACAGTATTACCCTGTTAGCTGGGTTGTATTGTCGCTCACCAAAAAAAAAAAAAACTTTCATAACTAAAGGGGGAAAGAGGTGCCGTGGCTCAGCCCTGGAGAGCCCTGGCACAAATTAAGAACTAGTTAAATAATAAAATGTAAGCCTCCCATAAAGGCGTCGACCAAATGGATAAAAAATAATAAAGACGACAATGTATTTGTTATGACACCTCCTATTTTAAACTCCAATGTTTTTTTGTTTATTGAAGATCGTTGTTATTGAGTTTGTGATTATTTGTTTCTATCACAGTTGTAATTTGCTTTGTTAAACTAATGATCTGACTGACAGCTTTACATGGCCAGGCTTGAACAAAACTGTTCGTCGAGGAACACATTGATTCACATAAAATAAATACATACTGCCTGCTGGATACGAAAAAAGAAAGAAGTCTGTCAATACTTGTAAACGCAATACTGTAAATGGTTCTGATCTTGTATAGCGTAGGTTCTAAAAAAAAAAAAAAAAAGTGAGAAGATAATGTTTTGCCAAATAGAATAAAATACAAATGCATACTATTATATGTATGCGTGTTATATATTCCATATTTAAGCACATACATTAAACACTTTCTGCTCTTTGTTTACTGTATATCGCTGCCAAAGGACGTTTGAGATTTTTTAAATTAACAGCGCACGCTGGTCCACGAAGTTGTTCTTCAACTGCTACAGAATGTTTGATACCTTCTTCACAACACGAAGTAATTTACTGACAGGTGGGTAAAAGCTATTATTAATCATTTGTGTTGATTTAAGAAACCCCTGAAATAAGGATGTATCAGACAGCAGTAGAACACCCACGAGTAAAATAAAAAGTTATTGAACTTTTGTTAATGAAATGGGTCAATAACAACATATTTTTTAGAAAGTAAGACATGGCTGATGACGATAATCAATCGGCATGAATTGAGAACATAAATAAATTAATATACTACTCGCAGCGAGTAGTCTAAAGCCGGTAAAAAAAATAAAAATAGAAATACTAAAACAAAAACAAACATTACAATACAGTATATTATTAATAGTGACAATACAACTGTAGTAATATTCGTATTGCAATTGTTTATGTGTAAAACTCGTCAAGACAGTACAGTAAAGTACAACTATACAGAATTCTATTCATTAAATTTCGAGTAAACTTTTGGGCAAATCAATTTAGAAATGCATGTAACCTGTTATTGTTATTGTTTCATTTTTAATAAATACTCTTAGTATATCACAGATTATTATATACATTTTCAGATATCCAAATCACTATACAGAATTCTATTTATTACATTTCAGAAACCTTTTTTTCCTTTGGTGGTTGGTCCAAATATCTCCTATCTAATTCAGGTAAGAACTGACAAGACTTGAAAGATGGGCCTGACAGATAGAAGAGAGAAGAAGCAACGGCAAATCCAATATGGCATCAAGACCTTAAATTGCACACAACGCATCCTTCTGCCTAAAAACCTGCAGGATTCTTACATGATCTTTCTAGAGAGAGTGGACAGAGCCACACAACATGAAGAATAACTGTTCCCCGGCAGTACTGTTCAAATAATGTCACCAGCTCTTCAGCCTCAGATAGAGCCATTGCTGTCCCCACCTCTCCAACCTCAGGTACAGCCGTTGCTGTTGCCACATCTGCAGCCTCAGGTACAGATGTTACTGTCCCCACCTCTCCAGCCTCCAAGGCAGCCGTTGCTGTCCCCACCTCTCCAGCCTCAGGTACAGAGCCATTCCTGTCCCCACCTCTCCAGCCTCAGGTACAGAGCCATTGCTTTCCCCACACCTCCAGCCTCAGTTACAGTCCTTGCTATCCCCACCTCTCCAGCCTCAGGTACAGTCCTTGCTGTCCCCACCTCTCCAGCCACCAGGGCAGCCATTGCTGGGGACTCCAGGGACAGTCTTTGCTTTCCCCCCTCCTCTAGCCTCAGGGGCAGGGATTAACAACATTTGATTTTGCCTCAATAAACCTGGCTTTTAAAAAAAATCTTTACATACTTCTTGTTGGTTGTTTGATTTTCCAAGATACCTTCTGCAAAACTATGGAAATTCAATGGGAAAAACTTTGTTAAAGTAAAGTTAAGGTTTGTTTGCAAATGTCCAAAAGGTTAGGAAATTGCAAGTTAAGGTAGCCACGCAACCTTAACTCTGCACCCTTATGTGTATGTTTCCTGTCACACTTGACATCACATATGACATCATCAATGACATGGGCAATGACATCACTAAGCACATGACAAATTCACCCCGAAGACTGGCCGTATGGAAGTCATTGTGATTGGTAACATGTTCAGTAACTGCATTCCCACAATCTTTGCTGTGAAGCTCGATATTTCGCCAGTGTTCTAAATAAAACCAATTAACTCAGAATACAGTAGAGCTAATTAATTAGTTGGGACCCTCCACAAGCCATATTTCTCCAAACTCTAATACTGGAATCCACAACATTGGCTTTCTTGTATGACCTACACTGTTTCACATGGCAAAAGGAGTCACTGCATTTTCTACAGTATTATTATTCATTTTTTTTTGCACTGTTACCCATTCTTTTTTCAAACTTTACAGTTCAGTAAGAATTCTTGCTAACATAATCTTATGGCTGGAAGCCAATTATGACATTGAAATGTTTAGTTACAATTGCAGATTTCTGCAGTTCAATGAAGTACATAAAGCAGAAGTGGATTGTAATGCGTGGATTTTATGCTTCCAAGAAACATAAAACACCGCTTTGTGTACCACAGTATGTGTGCCACAGGCTGGAATCGGGCAGATTTGTCTTTGTGAAGGACGCATGAATCAAGCCCAACCCCATTGAAAACCCCTGGAATGTGATCAAGAGGAAGATGGATGGTCACAAGCCATCAAACAAAGCCGAGCTGCTTGAATTTTTGCGCCAGGAGTGGCATAAAGTCACCCAACATCAATGTGAAAGACTGGTGGAGAGCATGCCAAGACGCATGAAAGCTGTGCTTTAAAATCAGGGTTATTCCACCAAATATTGATTTCTGAACTCTTCCTAAGTTAAAACATTAGTATTGTGTTGTTTAAAAATGAATATGAACTTATTTTCTTTGCATTATTCGAGGTCTGACAACACTGCATCTTTTTTGAAATTTTGACCAGTTGTCATTTTCTGCAAATAAATGCTCTAAATGACAATATTTTTATTTGGAATTTGGGAGAAATGTTGTCAGTAGTTTACAGAATAAAACAAAAATGTTCATTTTACCCAAACACATACCTATAAATAGTAAAACCAGAGAAACTGATAATTTTTTCCAGAGCTGTATATATATATATTACAGTCCTAATTAAATTAAAGCGCTTTATCGGTATAGTTGGTGCATTTGACAAGAAGAAAACAGCTGGAGGTCCCAGAAGGTATTTAAAACTTTGTAATCCATAAAAATATTAACAATGACAACAACAAAACAGTACCCTTCTGCCTCTTTCGGATTAAACACAGTTCCTAAGAGGGCTCAAAAAAATCTCCAGCAGCAAAGAACAACAATAAAAAATATTAAAACTTCCTTCTATTTACACAAAAAAAAAAAACTGGCCACAGCGGGCAATAACATGTTCGTCTTCACCCTGTATAGCAAATGATTCCAGTTCACTGGGAACTTAATTACAACATTTTCAACTGTTTATACAACAAAAAAAAAAGATAGAAGATAAAAAAACAAGAACAACCCTCCTGGAAGGACATAATAGCCGAGTGCCTTTAAGAAACCGGGTAGCCAAAAAATGCGCACCCGGAGATACCGAATCTACCGGGACATGGCATGCAGAAATAGCCGGTAAATACACCTTCAAAGTGGAAGGTGACCTTCCAGTATCAAGCAGTTCTTGCAGAAACAATAAGATAACTGGCATGGGGCAAGAGATTGCGTCATGGCTTCTAGCCAGACACCAAGCTTGGAAATACTTCCACTTGTAGGCGTACAACGACCTAGTGGCATCTGCAGTAGCATTCTGCAAGGTACCCACAACTGCGTCTGATAGCCCTAGGGTTAACCAGCGGTCCGTTTCAGGGGCCAGACCCATAGCTGGAACCTGCCTGGTTCCCGGGTGCCTCTCGCCTGACTGAGGAGATCCAGGTAAAGTGGAATCTCCTAGGGCTGGCCTTGTAAAAGCTGGCACAGGGTCGAAAACCAGATTCTCCTGGGCCATCTGGGGGCCACTAGGAGAACTGACGCCTTCTCCAACCGGACCTTTTCGAGAAAGGCCAGGAGCAGCTGTATAGGAGGGAAAGTGTACAAAAACGCATTGGGCCTTTCGTGAGCTAGGGTGTCAATGCCGAGTGGACCGCCTAAGTGGTGGAGGGAGTACCACAGGGGGCAGTGTGTCGTCTCTGCCGAGGTGAAGAGATCGACCTGCGCCCTCCCGAATTGTTCCCAAATGCGCTCCACTACCTGAGGGTGGAGTCGCCACTCTGACAGAAGGGGACCCTCCCTCGAGAGGAGGTCCGCTGCCCAGTTCACCGCTCCAGGAATGTGCGTCGCCTGCAGGGACAGCAAGTTCCTCTGAGCCCACAGCAAAAGCCTGATTGTAATGCGATGCAACCCAGGGCACCGTAGGCCACCCTGGTGGTTGACATACGCCATCACTGTTGTGTTGTCCGTCCGGACCAACACATGTGTACCTCTTAGCACTGTGAGGAAATGGTGGAGACCGCCTGTAACTCCAGCATGTTTATATGCAGGGAAATCCGGCGGTCCGACCAGGGAGATACTGAAATTGAAGAAGGAATCTATGAAAAAGACCTAGGAGTTTATGTTGACTCAGAAATGTCTTCATCTAGACAATGTGGGGAAGCTATAAAAAGGTCAACAAGATGCTTGGATATATTATGAAAAGTGTTGAATTTAAATCAAGGGAAGTAATGTTAAAACTTTACAATGCATTAGTAAGACCTCATCTAGAATATTGTGTTCAGTTCTGGTCACCTCCTTACAAAAAGGATACTGCTGCTCTAGAAAGAGTGCAAAGAAGAGCAACTAGAATTGTCCTGGGTTTAAAAATGCATGTTGTATGCAGACAGGCTAAAACAGTTTCTGGCACAATATGAGGGTGACCTGCGATCCCTGTCAAAACAGGGAGAAGCTACTTTGTATAGCTGCTACTCTGTCTTTCGACAGGTATACATGCATCATACTGGAGTCCAGCCGGAGCCCCAAATACGTAGTTGTAACAGAAATACAATGATTCTTGGTAGTAAATCTCCCTCCCGACCTGTGAGGGCGCTAAGCAGTGAGAACCTTGGCTAGAAAGGGGGCGGCACTCCAGTGCATTAACTCATTGACCCGGAAGGGAAACAATGTGGCAGTCACGGATTGGAGGGGAGGCTGCACTCGTTTACCTAGGGGTCATGTGTGACGGCATAAAAGGGGATGGAGAGACGCAATCTGTTCCTTCGCTTTGGTGTGTGATTTGAACCTGAAAGGACCCGTGAGAGACCCAGTGATACAACCTATTTTGAGTGTTTTGCTTGTTTGTATATAATTGTCTTGTTTGTTATTATTAGATGGAGCTGTCGCCAAGGGCCAGCACAAAACCCGGAACAGCGCTTCACTTTTGTCACGCATAAACTTGTATCACCCACCACGAGCACTACAGCATGCACCCAGGACTGGTGACTGTGTTTGTACATTGTGGGAAAGATACGTGTGTTTATTATTTGGGACTGCAACCCGTTTATTTATTACAGTGCATTACACATTGTTGTGTATTGCCTGGAGTTATTATGTTTGGTCACCAGACCGAGACTATAATTAAAAACCTTTTCCAAATGGATTACAACTCTCTGTCTGTTAATTACGCACTGCATCACTACTGCACCAGTACACAATCTACCACTTTTCCACAGTAATGTACTGCACCAGTGTAAGCTACTCAGAGAAAGGATCCTTGAGGAGGTCCAGAAGCATTTAAACTAGAAAGAAAGGGGGGAGAAAACAAAAAAACCAGAAGGGAGACCACATCAAAACAAGGGCAACAACTCAGGTAAGACCACTATTAAATGTATTTATCTTAATGCTAGAAGTCTCAGAAACAAAATGTTAGAACTTGAAGCTACTGCACTAACAAGTAACTACGATGTGATAGGTGTTACAGAAACTTGATGATCTGAGAGTGATGGAGACGAATATAATATTAGCGGGTACACACTATATAGGAAAGACAGGCAGGACAGAAGAGGCGGAGGGGTAGCGCTATACATAAGAAATAGTCTTGAAGCCCAGGTGTTAAATCAGGACAAAGAAAACAATGCAGAATCAATATGGGTCAGAATAATGGACACAAATTCAAAGGGCATAATAATAGGAGCATGCTATAGACCGCCAAATTCAGACGCTGAGCAAAATAATCTGTTATACAATGACATTCGAAATGCGTGTAGAAAAGGAGAAGCCATACTAATGGGGGATTTCAACTTCCCCCATATAAAATGGGAAAACCCGATGGGGGGCACGACGGACGAAATTGAAATGGTGGAAATGACAAATGACTGCTTCCTAACGCAATTTGTCAAGGCACCGACTAGAGGGGAGGCATGCCTTGATTTAGTCTTTTCAAATAATGAAGACAGAATAACTAAAACAGAGGTCAGAGAGCCATTGGCAAACTCAGACCACAACATGGTCTCATTTGAAATATTTTTTAAAACCACAAAAGTAAATACTAAAGCTAAGGTTTACAATTATAGAAAAGCAAACTATTGGATTGGAGTAAATTAGAGAAAACATCCACAGAAAAAGGATGGCTGTTTTTTAAAAATGTAGTACTAGAGGCGCAAAACAATTACATCCCAAAAGTAGACAAATCTAAATCTCAAACAAAATGGCCAAAATGGTTTAATAGATCAATTAAAAAAAATATTCAGCGAAAAAAGGCACTTTACAGAGCGTTTAAAAGGGACCAAAAACAAAGCACACAGAAAGAGTACTTGGAACTGCAAACACAAGTCAAAAAGGAAGTTAGAAAGGCCAAGAGAGAGATAGAAATCAATATTGCTAAGGGGGCTAAAACCAATTCCAAAATATTTGTCCAATATTATAACAGCAAGAGAACATTCAAAGAGGAGGTTAGATGTCTAAGAGACACAAATGGAAAAATCATAGATGAAGAAAAAAAAATAGCAAATATATTAAATGATTACTTTTCACAGGTTTTTACAAAGGAGGACACGGACAACATGCCCCACATGTCGACCTGTTCCTATCCAATTTTAAATAACTTTAGCATAACAAAGGCAGAAGTGTTAAAGTTACTAGGAGCTCTTAAAATAAACAAATCCCCTGGGCCAGATGAGATCCTCCCAATAGTACTCAAAGAAATGAAAAAAGTTATTTACAAACCGCTAACCAAGATCATGCAACAGTCTCTTGACACAGAGGTTGTACCGACAGACTGGAAAATAGCAAACGTAATACCGATCCACAAAAAGGGAAACAAAACCGAACCAGGTAACTACAGACCAATAAGCCTGACTTATATTATATGTAAACTTATGGAAACTATAATAAGATCCAAAATGGAAAATTACCTATATGGTAACAATATCCTGGGAGACAGTCAGCATGGTTTTAGGAAAGGGAGATCGTGTCTAACTAACCTACTTGACTTTTTTGAGGATGCAACATTGAAAATGGATAACTGCAAAGCATACAACATGGTTTATTTAGAGTTCCAGAAAGCTTTTGACAAAGTCCCGCATAAAAGATTAATTCTCAAACTGAACGCAGTAGGGATTCAAGGAAATGCATGCACATGGATTAGGGAGTGGTTAACAGGTAGAAAACAGAAAGTACTGATTAGAGGAGAAACCTCAAAATGGAGTGAGGTAACCAGTGGTGTACCACAGGGATCAGTATTAGGTCCTCTGCTATTCCTAATCTACATTAATGATTTAGATTCTGGTACAGTAAGCAAACTCGTTAAATTTGCAGACGACACAAAAATAGGAGGAGTGGCAAACACTGTTGCAGCAGCAAAGGTCATTCAAAATGATCTAGACAGCATTCAGAACTGGGCAGACACATGGCAAATGACATTTAATAGAGAAAAGTGTAAAGTATTGCATGCAGGCAATACAAATGTGCATTATAAATATAAGACAGGCTAAATATAAGAATTGAATCTATTCAGTCTTGAACAAAGAAGACTATGCGGTGATCTGATTCAAACATTCAAAATCCTAAAAGGTATAGACAATGTCGACCCAGGGGACTTCTTTGACCTGAAAAAAGAAACAAGGACCAGGGGTCACAAGTGGAGATTAGATAAAGGGGCATTCAGAACAGAACAGAACCAACTCCCCAGTAATGTTGTTGAAGCTGACACCCTGGGATCCTTCAAAAAGCTGCTTGATGAGATTCTGGGATCAATAAGCTACTAACAACCAAATGAGCAAGATGGGCTGAATGGCCTCCTCTCGTTTGTAAACTTTCTTATGTTCTTATGTTCTTAAGCTGACTCTTTGCATCATTGACGGTGAGGCCCAGCCTTGCCAGATGCTTTGTCACGACCGCCGTGTGGGCCACTGCTCCCTCTTGCAACCGGGAACAGATCAACCAGTCGTCGAGGTAGTTTATTACTCTGATCCCCTGCAGCCGCAAAGGGTCCAGGATAGCGTCCATGGGGCTAGGGAAGGCCCACAGTGGCAGCACAGCGAACTTGTAAACGCTTCCCTGAAAGGCGAAGCAGAGATACTTCCTGTGCTCTGGACGAATGGGAACGTGACAGTACGCGTCCCTTAAGTCCACGGTGGTGAACCAGTCGCCCGCCTGGACGGACTGGAGAATGACAGTGGGTCAGCGTCTGGAACCTCTTTTCTTTTAAGAACCCATTGAGAAGCCTCAGGTCTAGGATGGGGCAAAAGCCACCATCTTTCTTGGGCACCAGAAAGTACCTCTAGTAGTACCCCTCTTTGTTTATTTAGCAGATGCCTTTATCCAAGGCAACTTACAGAGACTAGGGTGTGTGAAGTATGCATCAGCTGCAGAGTCACTTACAACTACGTCTCACCCGAAAGACGGAGCACAAGGAGGTTAAGTGACTTGCTCATGGTCACACGAGTCAGTGGCTGAGGTGGGATTTGAACCAGGTCCCTGGTTACAAGCCCTTTTCTTTAACCATTGTTATCGTTATCATTGCTCCAGGGCAGGGACACCGTCCCTCGGGCAAAGGGACTGGAGGTCACAGACTGAAAGCCTCTGCCTTTTTCAGCAGTGCCTGGAAGGTAGGCGGAGGTGTCTGACTCTGGTTGTTGAGCGGCCCGGGGAAGGGCCTAGGTCCCCCGGGGGTGTACTGAGGGTTGTGGTGGTGCAAGCCCCTTGCGGCTTTAGGCCCTGTCAAGAGGCTGCGTTGTCCCTGGCGACGCTTGTGCAGGACGGGGCTGGTGGCCTGGTGCATGGTGGAGCCCGGGGAGGGCTGAGGTCTCTGTCTCGCTGCAGCGGGTCATTGTGCCCTCAGCAGGGCCTGAAGCTGTCGAACAGAGGGGTCTCGATTCCGACTCGATGGTCTCAGGGGGAAGGCTAGCCCCCTCGGGTCGGCTAAGGCCAAGGCTGGGCCGCCCTTTATGTGCAATGTCCCGGGCCTGAGGTCTAGTTGCCCACCTGTGTAGCACAGGAAGTCCAGGCCCAGTATGCAGGGGTCCTGTACAGCCGCTACCCAGACAGGGTGGTGTACTGTCTGTCCAGCTACTTTAATAGCAAGGTTGCCCTTCCCTTGCATTGGCGCTAGCTCTCCTGTCACAGTGTGCAACTGCATGGTGGTGGGTTCCAGCCGGACCCGATAGAGAGTAAGGACATAAGAAAGTTTACAAACGAGAGGCCATTCAGCCCATCTTGCTCGTTTGGTTATTAGTAGCTTATTGATCCCAGAGTCTCATCAAGCAGCTTCTTGAATGATCCCAGGGTGTCAGCTTCAACAACATTACTGGGCTGTTGGTTCTAGATTCTCTGTGTAAAAAAGTGCCTCCTATTTTCTGTTCTGAATGCCCCTTTATCTACTCTCAATTTGTGACCCGTGGTTTCTTTTTTCAGGTTAAATTGGTTGTTTGTTTAACCAATTCATCGAGTAAATTAAAACACTCATTTGTACGCAGTCTCAAATCTGAAAAGCTAAAGTAATACCTTACTTGGGGCTCACACCAGGGACCACTTCCAGTAAAAGATGTATAAACCGCAGTGGGGAAAAATAAATAAATAAACCCATATATATTTACACACTTTTTCTGATGCTAGAACAGCGTATAGGGAGTGTTGATAGTTTCACCCTAAACTTACACACTGAAAGTGGGTGGTGGGACCTGGTGGCAGGTGCTGCAGCTGGGTGCTCCATGGTGAAAGGGACTGTATTGGTGGCCCGCCTTGTCCCATCTATGCGGGCCCCCTTGGCATTTCCCTGCAATTGCTGTGTCAGGTGTTGCGGTGCAGTCCCTGTTGCTTGGAAGTGGTGCTGTAGGTGGCCGTTCTGGCCGCAGCCCCAGAACAGCGGGTGAGGCTCAGGCATCTGGTTTGGCTGGGTGATCACTGTCCTGATGAAGGTGATGAGCTCTTTAGGCCAGGTGGGGTCGATGGTGTTGTCCAGGGCTTCCTCTTCACTAGTTTGGGCCATGCAGGCTCTGGGTGGTGTGTGGTCCAGCCGCCTCTTCTGCTGACTCCTCTTCCCCCCAGAGGCCCGGTCATGCTCCCCCTCCCGAGCACAGCCTCGACTCATTCTGCATGCGAGCTCTAGGGAGGTTGGGACAGCAAGCCAGACCTATTGATGCAGGGCAGTCAGGGTCAGTCCGCGGACAAATGCCTCCATGGCCAGGTCCTCCTGTGTGGCTGATGGGTACCCCCTTTGGGCCAGGTACCTGACATCAGCCACCAGTATGCTTGGCATCATTTACCTCCACTAGGCTCATTCTCTCGCCCATGATCAGTGCGGGGCCCATGTCGGGGCTTAACTTTATGCTTTCTCATCAAACACACACTCAGTTCAGCGATCAGTGTCTTGTAACTACTACAGCAATTCATGTCGATGGTTTTTAAACAAGGAAAAGCCTCTTGGTTTAGACAGGCGATTACGTTGCTGGCTTTTTCTTTATCTGTCCACTCATTTATCATTAACCATTATTTCGAATTGTTTCAGAAAGTCTTGCAAACCGGCCTTACCGTCATACTGTAGTTGGCTGTAGTAGTACGACAGTCACTCTTGAACTTTAGGACTTAAAGGATGTGTTGTCAATTCAACGCTTGTCTTCTTTCTATTCCTTAAGGATATTATCTTCAAGTACTGCTCATCCTTGTTAGACAGCTTTTTGGGTCTTCCAGTCCTGGGTTTGTCAATTACAGATGATGTTTCTCTATACTTGTTGATTATGCTTCGGATACCACACCTTGAATATCAAGTAATGCAAGCTATTTCACTCAATGTTTGCCTCCTTTATGCAAGTCAAGGTTGTTATAATAGTAGAAATCACTAGTGGAGACTTTGAGCAAATTGGTGATGCTCATAATGCATCAGAGTAAAAAATACAACATATCTCTAAGACTTACATGGTGAAGCTCTCAATGGTTGCATGCCAAGGAAAAAGCCACTCTAAGGAAAACGTCACACGGACAATCACTTAAAGTTTGCAAAACAGCATTTGAAAGATGGATATGAGTTCTAGTCAAAGCTTTTGTGGAGTGATGAGACAAAAATCGAGCTACAGTGGTTTGCAGAAGTATTCACCCCTTCAAGGTTTTCACATTTTGTTGAATTACAAATAATGTATGCACAGTTTTTCAAACAAATTTTTTTTATTCAAAGCTGTAGTGGTTAAACTGAGCACTGTTATATGAGGAGGAGGTTAAATGTCTGCAAAACTTGCAAAAAGAAATGTACAAAATAAAATGCACTGGTTGCATAAGTATTCAGCCCCTTAAGTCAGTACTTGGTAGAAGCACCTTTTGCAGCAATTACTACCGAGTCTTTTTGGATAGGTCTCTACTAGCTTTGCATAACAGGCTCATGAAATTTATGCCCATTCTTCACGGAAAAATTACTCCAGTTCTGATAAGTTTGTTGGGGATCATCGGTGGACTGCAATTTTCAAGTCTCGCCGTAAATTTCCGATTGGATTCAAGTCAGGACTTTGACTGGGCCACTCAAGAACATGAATTCTCTTCTTGTTCAACCACTCCAGTGTGGCTTTGGCTTTGTGCTTGGGGTCATTGTCCTGCTGAAATGTGAATTTCCTCCCCAGTTTTAGAGTCTTGGCTGACTCAAACAGGTTTTCCTCAAGGATTCACCTGTACTTTGCACCACAAGCTTCCCAGTCCCTGCTGAAGAGAAGCATCCCCATAACATGATGCTGCCACCACCATGCTTGACAGTTAGGATGGTGTTGACTGGGTGATGTGCAGTGTTGGGCTTGCTCCAGACGTAGCGCTTGGAATTTAGAATGAAAAGTTCAATTTTTTTCTCGTCTGACCACAAAATCTTTTTCCACATGTATGCAGTATCATCTACATGCTTTTTCGCAAACTCCATACATGCTATAAGATGAGGCTTTTTGAGTAATAGCTTCTTTCTTGCCACCCGACCATACAGGCCAGCTTTGTGTAGGGACTGGCTTATTGTTGATGTGTGAACACTGACTCCCATCTCAGACACAGAACTTTGCAGATCTCTCAAGGTCATTGTTGGCTTCAGAATGACATCCCAAACCAGTTTCCTGCTTGTCTGGCTGCTCAGTTTGGGAGGGCAACCTGATCTGGGTAGTGTCTGGGTAGTATGATGCATCTTCCACTTCTTAATGATGTGCTGAGAGGGATAATCTGCGCCTTTGAAATTTTCTTGTACCCTTCTCCTGCTCTGTGCCTCTCTACCACTTTATCTGACTTGTTTCGAAAGCTCCTTGGTCTTCCTGGTTGCTTTGTTGGATCACTATGTGAGTTGCAGCTTGAAAGTCTTTATATACCTGAGGGAAATTAAACCACTTTGAGTACACACAGGCTGAAACCATTTCACTAATTTTGTGACCTTTCAAACAAATCAATTGCACCTAAGCTGATTTAGGGCTGCTGTAGCAAAGGGGTTGAATACTTGTACAACTGAGATTAATCTGTTTTTCTCTGTAAATCTTACTTATTAATATTCTATATGCATTTTTTAACTTTGTCAATGTGGAGTAGTTTGTAGTATTCTACATGTAAAGTCTAATTTGAAAGTGTCGTGGAGTACGCTTAGGTGCCAAGAAAATGTGAAAACTTTGCAAGGGGTGCATACTTCTGCAAACCACTGTATTTGGTCATGCTGACAGTCATTACGTTTGGAAAACGTCTGGTAAGGCGTACAAAAAAAAGAACACCATACCTACTGTCAAGCATGGAGGTGGTAAAATGGATGGTAAAATGCATCATCTGAAATCCTCTGCTACAAAACTTGGTTTAAAGTGCAACTGGACGTTCCAACACAACAACGATCTAAACATCAAAATCTACTTCCGAATGATTGAAGAAGAATCAAAGCAAGGTTCTGGAATGGCCTAGTCAAAGTCCTGATTTAAATCTGATTGAGAATCTTTGGTATGAGTTAAAGAAGGCTGTGCACAAGAGTCCTTGGAATTTGAATGAACTGGAACAATTTTGTGTTGGAGAATGGTCAAAAATCACTAAAGAATCATGCCAAAAGCTCATTGACAAATATCCTAATTGTTTAAAAGAGGTTATTATTGCTAAAGGTGCTTCAACTAGCTATTCATTTAATTTTCCTTTAAGTAAATAATTGTAGACATCTATTTGTTGTAACTTTTTTCCTCATCCACAAAAGCAAAACTTTTGCTAAAAAGATTTTTCCTATAATTATTTATTTTCGGGAAATTTCTAGAAATTATACATTTCCATTGGGGTATGTAAACTTTTGACTACAACTGTTTATATATATATATATATATATATATATATATATATATATATATAAACAGTTGTAGCTGAGCTTTGCCTTCACTGGACTGCAAAATTAAAAAAAAAAACAGCACACAAAGAAAAAACCAGCAAGCAACACAAAACACCCGCTTGCTTCCTCAGCTACCTCTGTTTACTGAGGTGCTGAGGCCTCCTTTTATGTCAGGTGGCTGGGTGCTAGTTGATTACTAATTACTCCCACCTGACACAATAAACCAGGGCAGGGAGGAGAATTTCACATTAAAACCACATTACCCATGGAATACAGAGGTAAACACTTAGCAACACAAACTACTTCATAAAATCAGGATAAAAACTTTATTTTTTAACGGATCCATATTCTAATAGCGCTCCTTCGGGTTCAAATGCTTAAATACATTTAACATTTGCACTCAATTGTAATATTTATACTATAGACTAGATTTATGTCTCATGTTCATCATACTGTATACGCGGTATGCTGTATGGAGTATTATATAGGTTTCACTAATAGATGATAACTAGCATGTTTTTTATAATGGTCTCATTACTGAATTGCTGTAGTGTATAATAAAGTCATGTGCATAGGGGCAGATTTTTACATAAAGACTGTAATAAGCCAGTTGACACATTTCAGTAGCTGATCTCACATTTTTATGTCCCTGACCCTGGGTGAAAAACAAAAAAATGTGTTGGGATGCAGTGTTTTATGTAGACCTCTTAGAACAGTCCTGTTACACCTGTATTATACCAGGCTGGTTGCCTTTTTTGTGTGGTCTCCACTTCATGGGTTGCTGTACAACATATTTCCTTCCATGTGTGTAGGACTTTAGAAACTGATACTGTAGTAGATTCAGGTAAAAACTATGGAAATTCAGTAACAAAAACTTTGTTAAAATAACGTTAAGGTTGTAGTTCAAAATCACAAAAGTCAGAAATGGAACATTAAGGCACGCAACCTTAACTCACCCCTATGATGCCTATGTGTCACATCAGATATGATTATTATTATTTATTTATTAGCAGATTATTTTTTTTACATACAATTACCCATTTATACAGTTGGGTTATTACTGGAGCAATCTGGGTAAAGTTCCTTGCTCAAGGGTACAGCAGCAGTGTGCAGAATATTGTGCCATCAGTTGTTCTTAGGAACATAAAAGAATACACTGACAGAATAGGTTCTACAAATATTTGCAATAGTACATGTAAAGTGTGTAAATACATGGACAAAAGTAAAAATATAATTAAACATAAGAACAACACATATCCACTAAAAACTGATGCCTACTGTAAAAATAACAATGTTGTTTATGGAATAGCCTGTTAAAAATGTGTTGCAATAAAATATGTTGGAGAGACTGGAACAACTTTATATAAAATAATTCAGAACCACCTTTCATTAATTAGAAATAAGAAAATTAGTGAACCAATAGTACCGCACTTCACCAGTCAAGGACATGACATAAATAATACAAAGTTTGTAGTATTAGAACAGCTAAAATTAGACAATGGAACATATAGAAGAATAAAATTAAGTAAATGGATAAATAGACTGAACACGATTATGCCAGCGGGACTCAACAGAAAATAATGAACTTATTAACTACAATAAATATATAACATTTAAATAACTAAATAAACAAAATTCATTCAAAAGTTGTGCATGCTGATGCACTGGGGAGGCTAAATCAAGTCTGATCCTCAGAGCCAGCATTGCATGATAATATAAATATAAGTTTATATAAACTAATGTTAATTAGAATTAATACATATTTAAAGATAGAAGTAAAAATGATGTCACAATATACAGATCATCATTATATTATGCAAGAATAAATCATGGATTTGAATATAATAACAAGTCGTTGTCATGCCGTCAAAAACCTACAAATACCTCCAATCTTTTGATTCAAACACATGCTCCCTTGAGAAAGATATGTACAACATATCAAAATGTTGGGCAGCTGGGTTTTGGAGCTAAAATATCTATCTATCTATCTATCTATCTATCTATCTATCTATCTATATATATATATATATATATATATATATATATATATATATATATATATTGTGATGATGTGTATGTACCAGACAGTAATTTGGAGGCTTTAGGACCATGGGGGGTAGCCACACACTTTGTTGAAACAAATGTAACAAGTGATTCATTGTATAATTAATCGGCAAATGCTGATCAGATGGAAGTGATCAGGTCGGGGTTAAAAAGGGTTTCAGTTTGTGTGTTCGGGGAAGAGGGTTGAAGTGGTGAAACAAGCGTGTTGGACAAAAGGTTTTTCTGTTAACAAAATAAAGGTACGGGTATCCTTGACAACGAAGTTCTGGACGGTGATTTGGCTGAGGTGATTCTTGGAATTAGTTTAAACAGGGGAACAGGCTTACCCTGCCCTGCATTAGTTAACCTTTCTGTTAATCAGTTTAGTTAGCGCCTGAAGAAAGGCTAGGTTTTGTTTTGTGTGTTTATTTTTGTTTGAAATAACAGTTTGCTAAATAAACGTACGCCACGGCGTTTAAAGAGCACTACCCTTGTTTCGTGTATAATTAAAGTGACAGACAACAATTTTGTTACTCATTAACTTTACCTTTCTAGCACCTGCTCCGGTTTAAGTTCCCTCCTTGTATTCCTGGTTGCTGCTGTGAGTTTTTGTACCACGTCACTCAGCTCATGTTTGGTGTAGAGCCCTGGAAAGGTACCTTCTGCCATCACAGCCAGCAGGTCATCTATGGCTGGCCCACCTATCCCCTCATGCACCAGAATAACTGCACTTTCTCCAAGGATCCCTGTGTTGAAGCTGGCTTCCTTCAGCACATTCCTGACCTCTGATCTCTCCTCCAAGATGCCACCAGGTTTAACCTCGAACAGTTGTGAGCTGGTGAGATGGACAGCCATTCGTGCTACAGTTTGTCGTCCTGTAGCATGGTTCAGCCCAAACAGGGCAGCATGACCTCCAGGTAGAAGCAATGCCCTGTAGATATGGGCCAGCTGGCACACTCCTTCCCTGAAAATGGCAAACTCAGGTATGGGCATAACAACAGAACCCTTAGCTCCCTCTTCCTGTCGACACTGGATTGCAGCAGAGAGCTGCTTGGCAAAGGCATCCAGATCTTTCTCCTGGTATAGGCTCTTTTTTAGGCTGCCTAGGTTCTGCTGAACAGGACAGTTATAAAAATCTGTGCTAAATATGATACCTTGTAATGTGGTTTCAATACCCTGAAGCAAATGCAGAGGGACAAAAGGACCCTTGGGTCCCTGGCTCTGCACCTGAGGGACAACACCTGACTTAAACTGTTTTCCCTTTTTACCTCTCCTAGATAGTGCAGGTGAAGTTTTCCCATATAAGGAATCTGTCCCATGTGGCTTCTCCTGTTTAGGACGAAAAGGCTGTAGAAGCAGCAATGGTGTTGGAACACTCTCTGACACCACTGAACCTCTTCTTGAGCTTTCAGCTGCCATTATTGGTTCTTTCAGCTCTGAGGAATCACAGTTCTCACAGTCTTTATCCCTTCCATGTTTCTGCTCTTTATGATCTTCTAAAGCCCTTGTGGAGAAGTTCTTCCTAATTTCCCCTTCATTCCCTTTCTCCCATGTGCATTCCTCAGGCTCCTTGGGATTCTCCAGACTTGGGTTGCTTCGTTCGTCTGATGAATCATCAACCTCTACATCCCCTATCCTCTGTGATGATGCTGTGGGTCTCTCGATTGTTGAGGCTTCTTCAAGGGCATTTTCCCAGAATCTGGGTAATGACCCAGAATCTGGGTAATGTTCTTGGGAAGATGGCTCTTCTTGTTCTGGCAGTGGCAGCTGGCCCTTAGCAGGTTCCCCAGATCTTTCACTGGTTGTCTCCTTGGGTTGAGGGGTGCTAGGCTGATGCTCTTTGGGCCTAGTAGGCCTTTGCTGCTGTTCTGCAGTCAGAGAAACAACACCCTTGCAGCAGAAATACTTTTGCGAAACATTTGCCAACAGAGAGGCTAGAAGCCCCATTTCATGCTCCTTTGAGAGACGGTCTCCAAAGGTGCGAAATGATTCATGTATCCATAGACGAACAATAGTGAAAGCAGTTATTGTGGAGTTGTGTACTTGTATAGTGGGGTTAAAATTGACACTAAATGGCTGTGTAGCACGAGGTGTCATCAGGAACATGCCATTGAACACCTTCTCAAGATCATTGAAGAAGAACAGAAGGTAGGGCTTGTCTGTAGACGACCGGAAGCGCTCTTTGACTGCAGTGTAGAGGTCAAAGGTTGCTTCAATGATGCAGATGCCTAATTCTGACACATGGAATTTAGCAATCGCTGGGAAGTCCTTAAGCCAAAGCTGTATCCTGGGAGAATATATAGATACTAGTAGTTCATTAGTCGGACACGGCAATGCTAGCACAGAAAAGAGTCGGGAGAGGCGAGAAGAAATGCAGCTTCTGTCAATGTCCTGTACGGGTGTTGCACAGGTAACCAGGTAATTGAGAGCTCCAGAGTTAAACAGCCTGAAGTGAAGACCATCAGGACTAGAAACCCCACCCATAGTCATACACTGCCGCAAGGTCTCCAGCACAGGGGGCACTTTTGAAACTACATCTGCAAGGGGTAGGGGAAAAAAAAAAACACTCATAGAACAACTGTACCACTGTAAAAACATCATATATTGTGTACTTTTAATGAAAACTCAAATAGAAGTTCAAACATATTTTCTGGTCCATCATAATGAGTATTGACCATAATTCCAATCTCAACAGCAGCTTCTGAGACATATTTAATGTTAGATTTGGGCCCATATTCATAAAATGTACTATCTAGAATGATAATTCCTGTTGGTATGTAATGCATGGGGAGGTAGTAGTAATTTGATGTATGATTTAAAACAATCTAAGCAGTTTTACTGCCTCTGTCCGGCAACATTTTTGTAAAACAAACCCCCAAAAAACTACAAACCCTAGAATGATAAATACTTTGATGTATGATTTAAGACAATCTGAGTCCGGGCACTTTTGTCTCCATCCAGCTTTCACCACCCACTCCCCTGAAAAGCGTGCTGCCTCTTCTCTGTCATATTCCTTGTGTTGTTTGCAAATCATCTGTTTTTTTTTTCTTTTTGGGGGGGTGGGGGGGGGTTGCAACCCGGTATAAATCTCCACATTTTTGTAAAATTACTTTACACTTACTTCAAAGATGCAATCGCCATGGTTTAAATGTAAACTTTTGGTATTATAAACTAAATCTACTTTTTAGACATAAAAACAGTATAAAAACCATCAAAAAACTAAATAGCTCAAGTGAAAAGCCAATATGTTAGTAAGACATAAGCAATCATCCCTTAAATCTATATAGTTTTATATTTAAATATTTAAATATTTTACACTGATTAAACTGATTATTGACATAACAAATAATAGTTTTTTGTTCAAGCAATTGGGCTTTTTCAAAAAAGTAATACGTAATGTGAGGACATGGCTGTTTTTATACTGTTTTGATGTCTTAAAAGTACATTTTGTTCATACTGAAAGTCCACAGTTAAACCACGGTGATGAATAAATGAATAGTGTAAGTAATCACACTGACAAAATTCAATGAAACACTGACACATTTGCATATCTCAATTAGAGTCCTGCATCGTGTCGGGTACCCACGGGGCCCGCAGGTGACCCGCAAAAGCAGGTCAGGTTCGGGTCGGAACATTAACTTATTCGTGGTTTGCACGAATTTGAATCACCAAAAACGTTTTCTGTCCTTTCAGCGTACTCGTCTCAAACCCTTTCCCAAAAAACATATTAGAAGGTAAATGTGCCAGTAGTTCCAGTGCTAAAGCAGGAGGCGATTAGGGAGAAGTCAGCTGACTAAGCGGTGTTGTTCTTGCTTGTTTGATACGTTGCAAGATCTTTTTATCGTGTCTGCTTGGTGATATTAAAAATGTTTGTGAACGAGGTGAAACAAAAGATAGCGCAGGGTTTATATCATGTAGGATAATAGTTCAAGAGGTAAATTAGAAGTGTGGAATTATTTTGGAATCATAGTGAATGAAAATAATGAACATGTGACTGGATTCATTATATTTTTTGTAAACGACAGCCACAAGACTGGTACATCATCTCTGCGAAAGCACAGGTGTAGCTCCCTTTCAACTGGTGGCATGAAAGGAATAGACAAGTATTTTATAGTACAGTAAGTAGAGACAGTTAAAATGTTACAATGTTAAAATATATGCAGACCACTAGAGAAAGCTACCACACTGTATAGCCTATTGTAAAAACTCAATCCGTGGAGAATGGTAGAGATATCTATGTGTGAATGTGAGAGCGTGAGAGAGTCATTTGACGCAGGCAGGCAGAGAAACACTTGCGGGTGTGGGCCGGGTTGCAGGTCTTATTAAAGCGGGTTGGTTCGGGGGTAAGAAGACGGTGTTGCAGCGGGTTGCGGGTTCGGGTCGGGTCCTGTAGTAGCGGGTCCACCTCGGAAGCGGGTTGTAAAAATCGACCCCGCGCAGGACTCTAATCTCAATATAATGCAAATTCGGCATGAAGGGAGGTTTCAGTTCGGAGTGACTTTTTGTAAGCATTATAAATATTTGTTCACCACTGTTAGAAAATGGACTTTTCTTGCATTTTTTAAATGCAAGCCTGTGAACGTGAGAGTAGGCCTATATCTGTACACTTTCTTTAAGCACTTGCCCACAGGACTACTGAGACATAGACATCAATTAGTCCTCATTAGTTTTAATTCGCCTCGGGTGAATGGGCAGTCGTTAGTATTGCTGAAACACTTTCCAGCATGGTGATGTAGAGTCGTTATCAGCATGAGTTTTGTGTACCATGTGAAATATTTCTGGGGGCACTCAACCACAGTAATCCACAAAACACTAAAGAAATGGGGGGGGGCTTGATTAAGTTGGGGTTTGATCTTTTAGTGCCAGCAGGCTCGCTGGTGCTAAACTGTTTTGAAAGTTTCAATAAACGATTTGCACACCTGTTCATATAGCACCACTAGCTTTTTTTATGTAAGACTCTACCAGTTTAATGTATTTGAAATTAAATTAAAATGTTGTATTAACTACACCCTATTATAATATGATGTAGTTCTAATTTTCCCTGCTGTACTGGAGACTTACCACAGGAAGCTGCATGGATATCATCGATAAAAAGTTGTAGGCTTGGGTTCTTGGTCCCATAGTGGGAGGCATAAGCTGGGGAGGGCTTGGGGTTTGAGCACCCTCTGCTTTCCAGCACACTGCGCAGATAAACTGCCCCAAGGCAGGGGCTGACGGGAAGGCGGAGGTGTGATCGATGACGCCGGAGTAGGGCCTGGCAGAGGGTGGTTTTTCCGACCCCTGATTCTCCAACTAACATGGCTGGCTGTCCAGAGTGCAGCAGTACATCTATCAAGTAGACATATCTCGCATACTGCAGACAGGAAAGGGGAGGTTAAGTTATTATTCACAACATAGAAGTAATATAATACAACAAACAAATTATAATACAAAACAATATAACATTATTTTTTGCACACTCACACACTTGCCAATTCTGGACCTTTTTATACAATAGCTTCCAACATTCCTTTAATTTATACCCCTCTTTACCTTTCAGTAAAAGTGTAAAAGAGTAAAAGTTTTAAAGACGCCATCAGCTATTCATGAATATGAAACCATATTTTAGATTTCCCCTTTTTCCACCCACCCCTACCTTTCCAACAACTGATAATCCCCCAACATTAACATCATCATAATTAAGGGTGTATTTTTTACATGGTTATCAAGCATTTCACGATTTCCGTGAAATTTATCCATTGCCGTGTAATATGTAGTTCCTGGTAAAAATTCTAATTTCTGAAAGAATAGTGCAAATATAGTACATATTTTGTATCATTTAAAAATAAATACAGCAAACATTTGCTGCCAGTAAATGACTGAACACACTGTGTAGAGTTGCACGATTTCTTTAAAATGTCTTCAACAAAAAAGACAGCAGCTGTATCAAAGATCGGAAATATTTCTGCTAAAGATCGTTCTGTCCAGTACAAGAAAGTACATTTTTAGTTTTACACTTGTGGAGAGGCAAAAAGATCGAGTCACTGAGTTGGTAAGGACGAATTTCATGTCTATGGTAATGTGTAGTTTTGTGCTTCATGCAGCAAGGCTGTAGATTACACTCATAGGCATACCATTGTAGAACATATGGGAAGCACTAAACATAAAATGAATGAAAGGAAGCGGAAACAAGAGGCCGAAACAATATGGCCATTGAAAACAGTAAAGAAACAGACCACTGTGTCTGGATCATTACAGTGTTTTACAACTGCCAAAGAACAGCGTGAAACTCTAATTTCAGATTTTGTCCAAATGTGCGTAAAAGCCAACATTTCTCTGTACAAAGGATCAACCAGCAGTTCGAGATTTTTTGAGCGAGCATGTTAAGGGAGACGGTGCCATTCCCAAATCAGACTAATTGTATTCCCATTACTTGCTGCTTCGTTTTGTAGAGGGAAATAAAAAGCCTTTTCAGTGATGTGGGAGAACTTAATTGCCATGATTACCAATGAAACTACCGAATACTGGAACAGACCGTTTTTTAATATTTTAATTTCAAGTGGTTATGTACTTCCAGTTCTATCTTGGCTTTGTGAAGCATGAATGTGTGGAGCAGGGGGATACAAATGTTCTGCGAGAACCAGCCTGTTAGGAAGACTGTACACTGACCTGAAATACATTGCAGAGAACTGTGAGCCCCTGGTGTGACTGTACTGGACCTTTTACAGTCCCAAAAACACCTAATACACAAAGGTTACAACATTGTGCTGGATTTAGTTTCACGGTTGGCGCATCTTGCATCATCATCTGATTGCGTGCCTGGTTCTACAGCTGCTCAAAAGGCAGCTGATAAACTGAGACTGTACAGCCTCAACACTAAGCAACCTGCCACTGATTTTCTCCATGCTGTTCATGTCCTGGATCCTAAACAAATTGCCGCTATTTGTACGGACTATGAGACTGTGAAGCTGCAGTCAAAGCTATCTGAGGAATGCAACAAAGAATGGCCAGTATATGTACAGATGGCCAAAGAGTCGTCTAACAATGTAAAGGATCCAGTTTCTTTCTGGAAGGCTGTTGAAGACTGCGTGCCTAACCTAACCAAGCACACAGTTGTTTTCCTCCAGCTGACAGTAAATTCAGCCCACGTGGAAGAAGTTTCAGCAAACAGGATTCTTTTCTGTGCTCAACACCAGTGTCTCAATGATGACAGTCTGTCTGGAATGCTGCAGCTCTGTTTTAACAATAGCCATCCGGATGCCAAAGACTAACTCGCAGATGAACTAATATGAATACTACTTTTGGGGTTTTATTATTACTACACAGAAGTATTTGTAATGTTTGAAGTAAAATGGTAAGTTTGTTTATTGTATTGATTGATGGCACTGGTGAGCTTGTAACTTCTATAGAATTTGAACTTCCTGTATTAACTGTTATTCAGTAGTACTGTTGAGTTTCTATAATGTGTCAGGGGAACTCAATTTGTGCCAGAGGAACTAGGATCCCTGATTATAAAATGTGATTTTGAATGTGATAACATTATTTTTTCTGCTTTAATAAATATGTTTAACCGTGAAATATCTTGAAATACCTATTTTTCCACAGTGAAATGCAGTGAAATGAGCCATTTTTGACTGTGAAAAGATACTGCCCCAATCATAATGTAGTGTGGTGTTTACAATTTTTTTCAATAATTTGTATCTTACATGTGTTTAGGAGTTTTAGCTTCATTACCAAATAAAATTATGCTTTAAAGGTACCTCAGAAACAGCTGTGTAGCCTGGTGGAAGTGGTTTCATTCTTTCCTTCAGAAAGGACTCGTTCAACTTTTCAAGGATTCCCTCTGCTGGATTAATGAAGTAATCATAGACAGTTCCAACAGATGGCACCTTAATGCTGTAACGGCTTCCCAACAGTATATCTCTGGCAAATGTGTCAAACTGCACCCAGCACCTGCAAACCCAATGTTAGAACACAGAACTGTTAAAAAATTACATTCAGTGACATTTATTTATAGATAAAAATTAAAAGTCATCAGTAATATACAATGGTTGATCAATATGACCTACAGTGTTTGTCCGCAAATGTAACAAAGTTTGACATACAGAAATATTGACAGATGTCTTTATATACCTCCAATATTCTCTTACTCCCAATAGCTTGGGCTAAAGTATGTCCAGACCAAGATCATCATGACTGAATAAGCTCTTCTCTAGATATTTGTTTTAACTTGGTGCCTCCATACACCCCCAAGATATTCTGATTCCCTTAATAATAATAATAATAATAATAATAATAATAATAATAATAATAATAATAATAATAATAAATAAAAAAAAAAACTTTGTGGTGGTGGATGAAAGATTAGTTTATTAGATTATATACAAAAAGATATGTAACTAGAAATAATATCAGAGTCACTAACAAACAATAAAGCCCATAAAGTTGCCATGCCCCTGGAGGAATGGGCAGTGAACTATCTGGAGGGGGCAAGTTGGCCAGCTCATAGGTAGTCCTGACTCTGTCTGCTATCCATTTGGACAGCCTCTGCTTAGTCAGGGCAAAACATTGTTAGGACTGCCTCCTTTTTACTACTTTTCACCCTGTCAACGTAGTACACCAGGGCCCGCAGCTCCCTGTCAAACTGGAAGGAGGTGGATGGAAGCCTCCAGTTCCACAGACTGGTTGACATGGAATTCCTTCTGCAAAAGGATTGGTACAGAGCGTAACCTTTGTCCTGGCCTCTGTAAAAATTAATCAGGCTCTCGCTAAGAGGTCCGTCGCTGTTTATCACCTCCGGGCAGATATACTGCCCGCAGTGAGAGGAGGTTCTCGTGTGCCCAAAGCAAAAGCTTGTGGGCCACGCGACTGAGACTAGTGGCCGGTGGGCATCTGCCTGAGATGGGGACTGGGCACAAATAAGTACTCTGTCTCAATGGGGCCAGGATAGCTTCCATGCACTTACAAAAAGCACAGACAGCTAGAGAGGCCAAACGGCAAGACCCGGAAATCGTACACTGTTACCTGAAAGGCGAACCACAGATACTTCCTGTGTGCTGGTTTCATAGGGATGTGGAAATAGACGTCCTTGAGGTCCACCGTGGTGAACCAGTCGCCTTTGCCCGATTGACTGCAACAGTTGTTGCATCATCAACATTTTTAACATCCTTTGGCTCAGATACAGATTGACCTGTCTGAGGTCGCGGATTTGTCTGATGCCACCATCCCGCTTAGGCACCAGGAAGTACCTGGAATAGAACCCATACAAATAGCCTGCTTTTGCAGCAGAGCTGCTACCTCCTGCGGCGTCTTGCGGGTCCGTGACTGCTGTTGGAGTCAAGCCCGAAAGGGAGGGGGACCGTGCTTGAACTGCAGAGAGTAGCCAGTTTGAATGGTAGTAAGCACCTAGATGTCCATGGTGTACTGATGCCAATACTCCAGATGGCTCCCTGAAAAGGGGCCCTTGGCCTGTGGCAGCAAACCCCTAGGACCACTGCTCACCTTGTGGCTTGGTCTGAGGTTTTGTCTCTATGCCGGGCGGCGGAACTTATTATAGGCTCTGCGGCGCAGCTCGGAATACCACCCAGCCGGCTGTGCCAGTCTCTGAGACTGCTGGGGCCTGGGGTGCCAGTTTGCTGCTGATTTGCACTCTGGGGTGGTCACTTGGTATGCCCAGGTAAAATAGGGGCATCCAACAGTGGCACTTTGTCCCTATCACCTCCGAGACCCGACACTGCTTACTGGGCCAGATAGCATCCTTGGACAGCAGTGCAAAATTAGGCGACTGTACCAATGCAGCAATAGAAGCCTCTACTGCTGGAAACTAGGCCATAGACCGGGAAACAGCAGGAGCTGTATCCGTGTGACCCCAGGATGACTGGATCTCAAAGAGAAAATCCGAGTGCACTGGAGGGGACACGGGAGAGGTGGCAGGCTTGTCATTGAAGATTGACTACCTTGACTCAAGTTCTGTAGACCAGGGCACCTGCTAGACTGCAGTGGCCCTCTTGATCAATGGCAGAAGCTCTGCTGACAGGGACAGCTTAAGAACATAAGAACGTTTACAAACGAGAGGAGGCCATTCAGCCCATCTTGCTCGTTTGGTTGTTAGTAGCTTATTGATCCCAGAATCTCATCAAGCAGCTTCTTGAAGGATCCCAGGGTGCCAGCTTCAACAACATTACTGGGGAGTTGGTTCCAGACCCTCACAATTCTCTGTGTAAAAAAGTACCTCCTATTTTCTGTTTTGAATGCCCCTTTATCTAATCTCCATTTGTGACCCCTGGTCCTTGTTTCTTTTTTCAGTTCAAAGAAGTCCCCTGGGTCGACATTGTCTATACCTTTTAGGATTTTGAATGTTTGAATCAGATTGCCGCATAGTCTTCTTTGTTCAAGACTGAATAGATTCAATTCTTTTAGCCTGTCTGCATACGACATGCCTTTTAAACCTGGGATAATTCTGGTTGCTTTTCTTTGCACTCTTTCTAGAGCAGCAATATCCTTTTTGTAACGAGGTGACCAGAACTGAACACAATATTCTAGGTGAGGTCTTACTAATGCATTGTAGAGTTTTAACATTACTTCCCTTGATTTAAATTCAACACTTCTCACAATATATCCAAGCATCTTGTTAGCCTTTTTTATAGCTTCCCCACATTGTCTAGATGAAGACATTTCTGAGTCAACATAAACTCCTAGGTCTTTTTCATAGTTCCCTTCTTCAATTTCACTATCTCCCATATGATATTTATAATGCACATTTTTATTGCCCGCTTGCAATACTTTACACTTTTCTCTATTAAATTTCATTTGCCATGTGTCTGCCCAATTCTAAATGCTGTCTAGATCATTTTGAATGACCTTTGTTAATTCAACAGTGTTTGCCACTCCTCCTATTTTTGTGTCGTCTGCAAATTTAACGAGTTTGCTTACTATACCAGAGTCTAAATCATTAATGTAGATTAGGAATAGCAGAGGACCTAATACTGATCCCTGTGGTACACCACTGGTTACCTCACTCCATTTTGAAGTTTCTCCTCTAATCAGTACTTTATGTTTTCTACCTGTTAACCACTCCCTAATCCATGTGCATGCATTTCCTTGAATCCCTACTGTGTTCAGTTTGAGAATTAATCTTTTATGCGGGACTTTGTCAAAAGCTTTCTGGAAATCTAAATAGACCATGTCGTATGCTTTGCAGTTATCCATTTTCAATGTTGCATCCTCAAAAAAGTCAAGTAGGTTAGTTAGACATGATCTCCCTTTCCTAAAACCATGCTGGCTGTCTCCCAGGATATTGTTACCATATAGGTAATTTTCCATTTTGGATCTTATTATAGTTTCCATAAGTTTACATATAATAGAAGTCAGGCTTACTGGTCTGTAGTTACCTGGTTCGGTTTTGTCTCCCTTTTTGTGGATCGGTATTACGTTTGCTATTTTCCAGTCTGTTGGTACAACCCCTGTGTCAAGAGACTGTTGCATGATCTTTGTTAGCGGTTTGTAAATAACTTCTTTCATTTCTTTGAGTACTATTGGGAGGATCTCATCTGGCCCAGGGGATTTGTTTATTTTAAGAGCTCCTAGTCCCTTTAACACTTCTGCCTCTGTTATGCTAAAGTTATTTAAAATTGGATAGGAACAGGGGACGTGCTGTCTGACTCCACGTCCTCAGACGGGAACGGCAGCTCCTGTTCACCACCTCCTCAGAGGCGACGATGTAGAGTGTGTTATCCTGCTGCCAATCTGCACTCAGCCCCCTGGAACCTCAAAGGGATAAGTGGGGCAAGTGCTGAACATTTATGCAGCAACTCTGCGAGGACAGTTCCTTTGTGTGAAACTGCTGCCCAGAGTTTCTCCATTTGCTCCGAGTCCGCAGATCGCTTGGACCAGTGACTCTTCCTCAGAGGAGGAGAAAGAGCAGAAGATGAGAAAGACCGTGAAGGTGGCTTCATATATGGGCTTTCTCATGTGCGTCTCTCCCTTGGCACAGAGCCATGGGGTGGGGACACAGCCTCCTCTCTGACAGAGGGTTATGGGGAAGAGTGCTGTGCAGGAGTGAGGGACACATGTATAGCTGTGGGAGAGACGTTTCCGCAGCGTACGCGTGGAGATATGCACACAAAACTCGCAGAAACTTTGCATTTCTCACAGGGATAAAACCCAGGCATTATGCAAATAGCAAGCAGTGTACAGTAAAAATGTACAGGTACTGCCTCAGTTGCTACAGACAGCAACGGGGTTGTTCAAGACCTAACAAAACTTGCTTCGTACCAGACTGGGGATATAAACACCGGTCAGTAGCAGATCGGAACCTGGACGGTACATACCAGTGCGGCAACCTCGGTCCTGGTTCGGTATGGACGGTACTGGTTTGGGAATGGAGCGGGTAGGTGACGTCTGTACTCGGTTCGTAGTTACCTTGGGTAGCAATGTACAGGGATGCCCACTTGTGCAAGATACTGGCAACACCACTCAGTCAGTACCCACACAAGACTGAGGGAAGCCTGCTTGCTACTAAGAGCCCTCTAATATGAAAGCTGTCACCAAAACAGCATCAAGACGCTGTGGGAGGGATTCCCGAAGCAGCTTTTTAGTCCTGTGCAGTGCTGCTGCTCTCACTACACCGCTGCACAATGCAATGCAGACAAGCCTGCGTGCTGTGGGACATATTCCCTGAATATGATAATAATACATGAACGTGTATTAGGAATGTAACTGGATTCATTAATGAAACTGTGTGTCTTGAGAAGGGGGCCTCTGGCTTGCAGACATACTGAACTATGTGACCTACTGATTAGAGAACCTGCGCATGAACTGGATTAGGCTGAGCGGACAGTTGAATTATGTACAGATAATTCACACGTGCAACAACAATCGTTTTGACGCGAGGAAGTCATAAACTAGCGATATCCCAGTGGAAAAGGACATTAAAACATCAAAGGACTGTGAGTTTAAAAAAAGGCAAGATACACAAATGATCTCATGAAAGTGGATATCTAGCAGAGTGAATGGGACTATAAATGTCCAAGCCAAACGAAACATTTTGCGCTCCACATCGAATGCTAAACAAGGTGCTGTCACTCTGTTAAACAAAGCTGCAACCTAAAAACAGAATCAAGACAGGACTCTGCCTGAAAACAGACCCAAGATGAGGAAGCAAGCTGCAAGCAAGCAACGAGACTGAGGCCCAGTGATTCTATCGAGAATTGAAAGCTTTGTTGCCGAGTTTGATCCAGTGTAGAATTGAAGACTTTGTTGTGGAGAAGAGAGTTTTTGTACTGGACACTTCATTAGATTGAGTCTCCAAAACAGCAGACCAAAAGTCTAAGCTTCATGGAACCGTTGAGTATAATTCCAGTTGCATTTTCCTTTCATGGAACTAAATTAATTAATTGTAACACATTCATATAAAATTGTACTGTTAATTATTTAGTTTGCACACTTTGCGTGTGAAATAACTTTTAGTGAAACTTGATGAAGTAACTATAAGTAATCTACCTCATATTGTTGTATGGAGAATTTCTTTAAAAGTAAACTTGCTATATACTTAATCTGTATACCATTAATAAGCTTAATGTGATATATTCTAAGATTGTCTGTATCATCTCAGTTGAGGCAGTGTGCTTGGATGTGGGCGTGTGTGTGTGAGCAAGCTACTAAGTCACAGCCTGCTTGCTTGCTTGAGTGCTGCTGGTGTGTGAGAAGACAGGCGGTGTCATATTTCAATTGCCTGCTAGTCAAGCCGTGAGAGTTTTTGAACTGTGTTTTGTGCTTAGAGACTAAGACATTTACTTTCTGACTTTTCTCTTTTCTGTTTATTATTTTGTGTACTTAATAAAATACTACTACTGGTTAAACATTACTTGTGTCTGCGCGTGAATGTGTGTTCATAGTAAATCCTCGATCTTTGTAACATGTCAATTAAATATTGTTAGTAAGAGAACTAATCAACCCAGATAAACATTAAATTATCAGTTATTGAACTGTTCATACAGTGTAGTCTCTGTGAAAACAGAAAAAAATTATGAGAAAATAAATTATTTCTCACATACAATAATACAGTAATACAATTACATTGCTTGATCCCTGGGAAGGGGCGACTCAAGCCGCCGGCATCATGCAGGGCACAAGGGTGCAGCAGGATGTAACAAACAACAAGCTGTACTGCACAAATACGTGTAATTAATAAAACTAGTACAGCAATTAGTTGTAATTTGTGTAAAACACAATAATGTGAAAATGTTATAACAGAAAAAGTAACAAGTACTTATCTGAATAGGCTCTCCAGTCAGGGCACTTCTTGAAAGGAAAAATGGAGATGAGATCTGTGAGTGCAGTTCATTTATGTCCTCGGGGGCGGGACATGACTGCGTCACAGGCTCTGTGAGCAACTTTGTTATATGTTATTCAGGTTTCGGGTCTTAAAGAGGTTACTACCCATTAGGTAATGGTTACATTTCATACTTGAAAGACATCCCTAACATCACATTCCCCTAATGCTGTCACTTTAATATCAGCCCTGACTGAGGCATTGTGACCCGGGTGGCTTGTGGGTGACCAGGAAGAGAATGGACACAGACAGTACTACGGGGTATGAAGCACTGGAGCACATGTTTAATAAAAAATAAAAGGTTTAAACAGAAAACAAAACACTTTCACCAAAAAGAAAAGGCACAGTGCCCAAAACAAACAAAGCAGACACAGAACAAACAAATATCGTGCTGGTGTAAAACCAGCATGGGTAGCAATTGTTTTTTATATTATTCTCTTTCTCGCGACTCACGTCTCTCGTTCTGCCTCTGAACACACTGACCCCGTTCAGCCAAAGCTAAGGACTTTTATACATGTGACCATCTCCAGATTAGTAATAAATTAATTAATTCTGGAGATGGTCATATTCTGCATGAGTTTAGCATGGATGGGGAATTTTAACCCCATCCATGCTGTAAAACTAATTAACAATAAAACAACGTGTTTTTACGCACTAGACAATACATTTTAAATAATAATACAAAATACAAATACACACAGGGGCAGGGTGCACTCCGTCACAGGAATTAACAATGTTTTTTACAAAGAATTTCCTGCCTTTTTGAGAATATATATATATATATATATATATATATATATATATATATATATATATATATATATATATATATCTATATATATATATATATATATCTATATATATATATATATATATATATTGTAACAGGGGAGGTCTGTGCTGACTATCTGGTGTATACGTGGTTCTGCAGGAAGAGGGCAGCAGCCACGTAAGATTCGCCTGTCAGTCATGGCGATGACACGGAGAGGTGGGGAAGAGGGTGTGTTGGCTTTCCCTCTCTCTGAGTGGCTGAGAGGCGGGCCTTGGGGGATCGCTCGGCCCATAAGAACTGCGCTTGGTTGTGCATTCAGGTGGCCGGAGAGAGGATACCCAGTGACGCTGGCGGAAGACGCCAGTGTAAACAAAGAGCAGGCAAACATGGCTGAGTGAGACAGCCTGCCTTAAAAGAAACTAAAAAGTAAAATAAATAATTATGTACCCGAGGGGACGTGTGTAGTTATACAGGGAACTCTGGCCACCACAGTGTATAGAAAATAGCTGAGCGTAGGTCGGAGGCCCGTACTGACCGGCTTATTTTATCTTTTTATTTCGCCTTTGGTTTTCATTATTATTTTAGAGCACCTGTGTGTGCTGTCAGATAAGTGCAACCCCTGCTTACCATATTTGGTATAAGGGGAGTTGCAGCACCAGCGCCATCTGGCGACAAATAATACAAATAAAAAAAATTAAATTCCCAAAATAAAACTGGGCACCCGTGTGGTGTTTCAAATAAAACCTTCTGTCACCCGTGTGTGTCAGTGAATTGCCCACCACCCTTCCACACATGGTGTCAGAGTGGGATTCACTGGCACTGCCCAACCAAAGCAGCGCAATAGCAGAGGGAGGCAGAATAGACCCGCAGCAATTCGCCGTTATGATGGACCTCCTGCGCCAAGCCCTAATGGAGGTAGTGCAGGGGAGGTGGCCGACCTGCGAGACCAGACCCAGGATTACTACGGCCGACGTAAATGACGGCAGAAGATCGACCTGAAGGCTATCTGGAGATCTTCGAGGCTATGGTGATCTCTGCCGGATGGGCCCAGTCACAGTGGGCTAGCTACCTCCTGCCCCAGCTGACGGGGGAGGCGCAGGCGGCGGCGAGGACCCTGGAGTACCCCACGATAAAAGCCGACATCCTCAACCGCGTGGGTGTGCGACTCAGGAGGGCTACTGCCACAAATTCCGCGAGGAGATCTTCTCTGTGGTGGAACACCCCAGGACCATCGTGCATTGCTTGCAGGATTACGACCGGGGATGGTTGAACCCGGGAGCCACCACCACTGCCAGGCTGGTGGAGGCAATCGTAGTCGAGCGGTTCCTGCAGTGCTTGGCTCCAGGACCGCACTTGTGGGTGCAACGGCAGACACCCGCCACCCTGGATCGGGCGATCCAACTGGCAGAGCAGTACCAGGCAGCAGAACCAACGCCCGCTAAGCTGCTTGGAAACAGCGCTACTCCAGCATCACACCCTCTACTGGCCCCAGGGAGGGCAAAGGGACTGGGGGGAGGGGTAGCCAGGTCTTTGGATGGAGTGTGGCGGTGGGAGCTCTCTCGGGCAGCCACCCTACCGTCGAGCCCCTAAGTCTGCTGCCAATGAGCTTGTGAAGGTTTTCTTCCGGGTGGGGATCCCCAAGGAAATACTGACCGACCAAGGCACCAACTTTATGTCCCGGCTAGTCCCCGAAACATGTAAACTTTTGGGGATTAAGACCATTAGGACCTCTGTCTTTCACCTCCAGACTGATGGTCTTGTGGAGCGTTTTAATAAGCCCCTCAAAAACATGTTGTGCAGATTTATTGACAGTGATGTGCTCTACTGGGACTAGCTGATTCCTCCCCTTCTCTTTGCTATCAGAGAGGTACCTCAGGCTTCTACAGGGTTTTCACCCTTCGAACTGCTGTATGGGCAGAGACCCCGGGGTGTGCTCGATCTGGTCAGAGAGATGTGGGAGGAGCAGCAGGACAATTCGACCAATACTGTCCGGTATGTGTTGGACCTGCGCAAACGTCTTGAGACTGTGGGAAAATGGGCACATGACAATTTGCAGCAGGCTCAGCACAGACAGGAAACCCAATATAACAGGGGGGCCTGGTTACGCACGTTTCACCTGGGGGATAAAGTGCTTCTATTGTTACCCAGCTCTGAGTCCAAACTTCTGGCGATGTGGCAAGGACCTTTTGAGGTTACACGCCGGGTTGGGACGGTGGATTATGAGATCTGCCAGCCGCAGCGATGGAGAGAAAAGCGCATTTATCATATAAACCTCTTGAAGCCCTGGTTGCAACAGGAAGGTTTGTTAGAGGCGCAAGCAGATGACGTCACAGACCTGGGACCTGATCTTTCTGTGTTGGCGAAAAAGGGGTCGGTACAGATTGCAAATAATCTGACACCAACACAGAAATGTCAGGCTCGGGAGCTGGTGGTGGAGTTTCCTGATGTGTTTTCTCCTGTCCCGGGGCAGACTCAAATAGCCCACCATCACATTGAGATTGAGCCGGGGGCGCCAGTTCGCCAGAGGCTGTACCACATACCTGAGCACAAAAGGCAGGTAATAAAGGCGGAGATTGACAAGATGCTCAGGGTGTAATAGAGGGGTCCCAAAGTGACTGGAACAGTCTGATTGTTTTAGTGGATAAGCCGGATGGGTCAACTCGATTTTGCATTGACTTCAGGCGAGTTAATGAAAAATCGAAGTTTGACGCTTATCCCATGCCCCGGGTAGATGAGTTGCTGGAGCGTCTAGGCACCGCTCATTTTATGACGACACTGGATTTAACGTAGGGGTTCGAAAGCCTTCAGGTTGTACCAATTTTGGACCATGCCCTTTGGGTTGCATGGAGCACCAGCCACTTTCCAACAGATGATGGATCACATTTGGCGGCCCCATCAGCAGTACGTCGCTGCTTACATAGATGACGTGGTTATCCACAGTGAGGACTGGCCGAGTCATCTGTGTAAGGTAGCGGCGGTGCTGCAATCCTTGCGGGAGACCAGGCTCACTGCTAACCCAAAGAAATGTGCCATTGGGAAGAGTGAGTCGGAGAATTTGGGGTATCGCGTAGGGAGTGGCCAGATCAGACCGCTGATTGCTAAGGTGAAAGCGACGACCAAAACCCAGGTGCGTTCTTTCTTGGCACTAGCAGGCTATTACGATCCCTACGACCAAAACCCAGGTGCGTTCTTTCTTGGGACTAGCAGGCTATTACAGGAATTTCATCCCGAGTGTCACCACGCTCACTGCTCCCTTGATAGACCTCACCCGGAAGGCTGCCCCAAATACGGTTCAGTGGACGGAACCTTGCCAGAGAGCCTTTCTCGCTTTGAAGCGAAGGCTGTGTAACAAGCCAGTGCTATGCAGTCCTGATTTCAGTAGGAGGTTCACCCTGCAGACGGATGCGTTAGAGACAGGTCTCGGGGCAGTGTTGTCTCAGGAGGTGAGGGGAAGCAAGCACAGGGTTAAAAGGAAGTCAGTCATCTAGAAAGGGGGCAGAACTTCAGTGCACTAACTTATCGACCCGGAAGGGAGATGATGTGGCAGCCGCGGATTGGAGGAGCGGCTGCAATCGTTTACCAAGGGGTCATGATTGACGGTACAAAAAGGGGACAAAGCGACGTAATCTGTTCTTTTGTTTTGGTTAACGCATTGAACCTGGAAGGACATGTATTATTGTATCATCAGTGTTTTGTTTGTTTGTCTAATTGTTACTTGTTGTTATTAGACGGCCAGAGGCCAGCATGTACCCTGAACATCAATGCACCAGAGCACAAAAAATTGTATATTCACTATGAGCACTACTGCACTCACTGAGGACTGGTGATCGTGTATGTGTATTGTGTGTGTGTCTTTTGATTATCGTGTACTTTATTTGGGACTGCCCTGTGCATTAACACTATGTAACACAATTTTTGTTCCTGGGTAGTAAGTGTTATTTCCTAATTGCTTATGCCTCAAAAGTATAGAAAATGGCTATTATTCCCCACAAACTTTGCTTTTGTGACCAGGACAGTGATATTTTGAAATTTACTTATTTCCAATGAGAAAACGGGCAAATTTGTGTCTTTTCGTTCACATAAAGTCAGAAAAAAACAACATATGAATCCAAATTAACATGTATTTATACTAAAGTAATACAAAAATGACTACAAAAGATTTAGAAGTGAGTAGTTTTTCGAGATCTACGATTATACTGTAAATCACTTTCACGAATCAGCCCCCAAATGTAGTCTCCCATCATGTTCTCGTTATACTGTCCTTGGTAGCGGCGTTCAAAGTCCAGTATATCCTGGTGGAAGTGCTCGCCTTGCTCCTCCGAGTACGCTCCCATGTTCTCCTTGAATTTATCAAGATGAGCATCAAGGATATGGACTTTGAGGGACATCCTACAGCCTATTGTGCCGTAGTTCTTCACCAGAGTCTCAACCAGCTCCACATAGTTTTCGGCCTTGTGATTGCCCAGGAAGCCCCAAACCACTGCGACAAAGCTGTTCCAAGCCGCTTTCTCCTTACTAGTGAGCTTCTTGGGGAATTCATTGCACTCCAGGATCTTCTTTATCTGTGGTCCGACGAAGACACCGGCTTTGACCTTTGCCTCCGACAGCTTAGGGAAGAAGTCTTGAAGGTACTTGAAGGCTGCCGACTCCTTATCTAGAGCTCTGACAAATTGTTTCATAAGGCCCAATTTGATGTGCAGTGCTGGCATCAGCACCTTCCGGGGGTCCACAAGTGGCTCCCATTTGACGTTGTTCCTCCCCACAGAGAACTCTGTCCGCTGTGGCCAGTCCCGCCTGTGGTAGTGCGCCTTGGTGTCCCTGCTGTCCCAAAGGCAAAGATAGCAGGGAAACTTGGTAAAACCACCTTGGAGACCCATCAGGAATGCCACCATTTTGAAGTCTCCTATGACCTTGATGCCATCTCAGAAAAATGCAGATATGTATCCACTTAGGCAGCTGGAACTAAACTGAACTGGTGGGCTTAAGGCCCCTGTATTCATACTACTATTTGTATTACTGGAAAGCTCTAGAAAGTTCTAGAAGTTACTCCAAGTTTACTCAGCACTGAATCTATCTGGAATGTTCTGGAAAATAGGTAAATTTCAAAATATCACTGTCCTGGTGTGGCGGAGTGTCCCGCCCCTATTTATTATTATTTGTATTTTTGTTTGCGGCGCGGGTAAAAGCGCTGCGTCTTTTATTGTTATATTTAAAAACCCTGTGAGGATGCATGGCTGATCAGCTACTGATTATTTAACTAGCTGACAGTCATGCATCCTTACCAAATGCGTGCAGACTCTGGCCGAGGGATAATAAGATAATTAACAACTAGTTAATCCCTCGGCCAGAGTATATAAACCTGCAGCTCTCTGCACTTGATGTTGGGTGTACAGAGGAGAGTACGGGGAGCGGAGAGAGCGAGTCACATTTGAAAAAAACAATTGCTAAAACGTGCTGGATTCTCCAGCACGACACTTACTTGTTTGTTTGTTGATTCGTTTGGCCCTCGTGCCCTTTTGTTTTGTGTTTTGTGTTTTGTGTTTTGTTTAAATATTTTGTTTGTTAATAAATACGCTGGTCCGTGACGTCATCCACTTCACCACTGCGAGCCAGACTGCCACATATGGTGTCCTGCGTGGGACAAACAACGCCTCCAACAGCCGGACCAGTAACAGCAAAGGAAGTTTTTTTTTGTGTTCGTTTTTTTCAAGTAGTGTTTTTTTGTGTTTGAAAAAAAAAAAAAAAAAAAAAATGGATAAAGTGGACGCCTACATGGAGAGGTGGCATGCACATCAGAGGGAGTTAAAGGAAGGAGGGGCTACATGGTGCCTCGCCTGCCTGGAGTATGGGCACCTCCCTGAGGTGTGCCCATATGAAGACCCCCTCTTTGTGCAGGCCTTTGATCGAGGTGAGGTGGAGACTGCGGAGGAGTGGATCCACCTGAAGGCCATACCATCGCCGCAGGTGGATCAGGAAACCTGCCTCATCTGCCTCAAAGGGGAGGAACCAGCCCAAATGAGGAAGGTGAGGAGAAGGAGGCAGAGAGGGGGAAAAGTGAGGAGGAAGCAGAGGGAGCCAAGGTGGTGCACCATGTGCATTGCCTATGGGCATGAGGACGAGGACTGCCCAGAGCAGGAGCCAGGGGATGAGGAGCCCGCACGTCCTGCGCCTGAGTGGGAGGAGCCTGCACGTCCTGCGCCTGAGTGGGAGGAGCCCGAACGTCCTGCGCCTGAGTGGGAGGAGCCCGAACGTCCTACGCCTGAGTGGGAGGAGCCCGAACTTCCTAAGCCCAAGAGGGGGGAGTCGGTGCGTCCACAGCCCAAAAGGGAGGAGTCGGTGCGTCCACAGCCCAAAAGGGAGGAGTCGGTGCGTCCACGGCCCAAAGAGAGGGAAGTCGGGGCTTCCACAGCCCTTGGACCCAAGCTGCAGTCCCAAGAGCCAGAAGGGGAGGAGTTACAGACTCAACCCCCTGAATTTTTCTGGGGGGGAGAAGGGCAGGATGCTGGTGTTCCCCAGCAGCCTCTATTTATGCTGCTGAAGGGAGCACGGCACACACCAGCCCAGCCGCCACAGCAGAGGGAGCCAGCACCGCCACAGCCTCCCTCTGAGTGGCCAGCATCCGCCCCATCGCCACTGCCTCCACCACAATCCCCTGCAAGAGAGGCAGAGCCGCACCAGTCCCCTGCAAGAGAGGTAGAGCTGCACCAGTCCCCTGCAACGTCAGGAGACTACACGCTGCTCCCACCTCCATCGCCAGGAGACTACACGCTGCTCCCACCTCCACCGCTTCCGTCACTAGAAGCAGAGCAGCAGGAGTTGCCTCTGCCTCTGCCACCTCTACCGCCAGGAGCAGAGCAGCGGGAGCTGCCTCTGCCTCCGCCACCTCCACCGCCAGGAGCAGAGCAGCAGGAACTGCCTCTGCCTCCGCCACCTCCACCAGCAGAGGGTGAATGCCTGCTGGTTCCGTCTCAAGCGCCGTGGGAGGACAGCTTACCACTCCCACCTCCGCCAGCAGAGGGTGAATACCTGCTGGTTCCGTCTCAAGCGCCGTGGGAGGACAGCTTACCGCTCCCAGCTCCACCAGCAGAGGGTGAATGCCTGCTGGTTCTGCCTCAACCGCCGTGGGAGGACTGCTTGCCCCTCCCACCTCCACCAGCAGAGGGTGAATGCCTGCTGGTTCTGCCTCAACCGCCGTGGGAGGACTGCTTGCCCCTCCCACTTCCACCAGCAGATGGTGAATACCTGCTGGTTCCGTCTCAGCCGCTGTGGGAGGACTGCTTTCCCCTCCCACCTCCACCAGCAGAGGGTGAATACCTGCTGGTTCCACACCCACCGTCATGGGAAGGACTGCTCCTGCCCTGCCTCGCACCACCCAGGGATGCCTGCCTCGCATCGCCTGGGGCTGCCTGTTGCTCCACATCGCCTGGAGAGCCACCAGCTACAGGGAGCGAGGGAGAAGTGGAGCTCCCGCTGCCGCCTCCATGGCCAGGGGCTCCCCTCCCGAGTTCACCTCCCGAGGGTCCGCTGCTGCCGTCGCCTCCCGAGGGTCCGCTGCCGTCGCCTCCCGAGGGTCCGCTGCCGCTGCCGTCGCCCCCCGAGGGTCCGCTGCCGCTGCCGTCGCCTCCCGAGGGTCTGCTGCCGTCGCCTGGGGTCGCCAGGGATCCTGCTTCGCCTGGGGTCGCCAGGGATCCTGCTTCGCCTGGGGTCACTACACTGTGGTCGGAGCCCCACGGAGGGGAGCTGCCGGCCATGAAGAAAGGGGGGGAGGTCAGGAGACCAGCTCCCCCAGCCGCACTTTCGCGGCCGGCCATGAAGAAGGGGGGGCAGGTCTGGAGACCACCCCCAAAAATTTTTGGGCCAGAGGAGCCGGCCGGTGCGCGGGCCTTTGGAACGCTACGGCTGTTTGGGTGGGAGGAGGACATCCCACCGTGGCCGCCACCTTTGGTCCGTTGCTGCCCCTGTTCCTGCGCCGGGACTGCTAACCGGGACTTTGGGGACTAAGGGGGGAGGTGGCCGAAAAGGCCATGTGTGCTGCGCACAAGGGGGGGCATGTGTGGCGGAGTGTCCCGCCCCTATTTATTATTATTTGTATTTTTGTTTGCGGCGCGGGTAAAAGCGCCGCGTCTTTTATTGTTATATTTAAAAACCCTGTGAGGATGCATGGCTGATCAGCTACTGATTATTTAACTAGCTGACAGTCATGCATCCTTACCAAATGCGTGCAGACTCTGGCCGAGGGATAATAAGATAATTAACAACTAGTTAATCCCTTGGCCAGAGTATATAAACCTGCAGCTCTCTGCACTTGATGTTGGGTGTACAGAGGAGAGTACGGGGAGCGGAGAGAGCGAGTCACATTTGAAAAAAACAATTGCTAAAACACTTAATTGTTTGTTTGTTGATTCGTTTGGCCCTCGTGCCCTTTTGTTTTGTGTTTTGTGTTTTGTGTTTTGTTTAAATATTTTGTTTGTTAATAAATACGCTGAGTGCTACTGCACTCAGCTTCACCCGCCCATCCACTGTTTTGGTGTCAGTTACTTCCTGGTCCGTGATGTCATCCACTTCACCACTGCGAGCCAGACTGCCACACCTGGTCACAAAAGCAAAGTTTGTGGGGAATAATAGCCATTTTCTATACTTTTGAGGCATAAGCAATTAGGAAATAACACTTACTACCCAGGAACAAAAAAAAAATAAATAAATTGTTACACAGTGTTAATTATACAGAGCAGTACACATTGTTGTGTATTGCCTGTGTTTCATTTATATTTTCTGTACTGCATCACCTTTACACCTGCGCACTGCAACCCACTTTGCCACAGGTGCATATTCCCTAAATATGATATTAATACCTAAACTGTATTAGAAATGTAACTGGACTAATTAATGAAACCTCTGTGTCTTGAAGAAAAGGGGGCCCTTTCCGCAGACATACTGAACTAGGTGACCAGGGCGAGGTCGAATCTGGACTGGATTAGGCTGAAAGGGCAGTTTAATTATGCACAGTTAATTCATAACTGCAACAACAAGCTTTTTGATGCAAGGAAGACATAAAGTATCTATGTCCTAGAGCAGAAAGGAACATTAAACATGGTTACATGACATAACAGCGAGTCCAAGACCATGCCGACATCACCGTGGGGGCCATTACCGCGCCGGCCATTACAGCGACTGCCCATAACAGTGCTACAACATCACCGCGCAGAACTACAATTCAATTCCCAGAAGACTCTGCAAGTTCACAAAAGCGTAACTTACCAGGAACTCAGACACCTGATGCAGTCAGAGCGGGTTTCACCACAGAGTCAACTCACCAGCCTCGTAAAAGGACCCAGCTGTCTTTCACTTGTTGCAGAATGATATTATATATATATATATATATATATATATATATATATATATATATATATATATATATATACACACACTATCGGTCAAAAGTTTTAGAACACCCCCATTTTTCCAGTTTTTATTGAAATTTAAGCAGTTCAAGTCCAGTGAATAACCTGAAATGGTACAAAGGTAAGCGGTAAACTGCCAGAGGTTAAAAAAAAAAGTTTAGGTTACCAAAAACTGAAAAATAATGTACATTTCAGAGTTATACAAAAAGGCCTTTTTCAGGGAACAAGCAATGGGTTAACAACTTACAGCTGTTCTGCAGCAATGGAAGCAAATTAAGCCTTGAAAGTCCTACAGGTGTCCCAACTTTTGTTGATTACTTACAAACCCTCTGTCTGTATAAAAGCAGTGTTGGAACAGACTGTGTTACTACACCCTCTTAAGCATTATTTGGACAGTATTGTACAGCAGGAAGTAGTATATTCCTCTCATAATGGCGAGAAAAAGGCAATTAACAAAGGAAGACAGACAGACCATTATAACCCTTAAAAGTGTAGGTCTTTCCTTTAGAGAAATTGCAAAGAAAGCCAAGGTGTCAGTGAGTACAGTTTCCTACACCATCAAAAGGCACTTGGAAACTGGAGGAAACTCTGACAGGAAGAAGTCTGGCAGACCCAAAGCCACAACAGAATCAGAAGACAAGTTGCGGTACATTGAGACATTAAACTGCGTAAATTTCAATAAAAACTGGAAAAATGGAGGTGTTCTAAAACTTTTGACCGGTAGTGTATATATATATATATATATATATATATATATATATATATATACAGTGCCTTGCGAAAGTATTCGGCCCCCTTGAACTTTGCGACCTTTTGCCACATTTCAGGCTTCAAACATAAAGATATGCCCATTCCTCCTTGCAAAACAGCTCAAGCTCAGTGAGGTTGGATGGAGAGCATTTGTGAACAGCAGTTTTCAGTTCTTTCCACAGATTCTCGATTGGATTCAGGTCTGGACTTTGACTTGGCCATTCTAACACCTGGATATGTTTATTTGTGAACCATTCCATGTAGATTTTGCTTTATGTTTTGGATCATTGTCTTGTTGGAAGACAAATCTCCGTCCCAGTCTCAGGTCTTTTGCAGACTCCATCAGGTTTTCTTCCAGAATGGTCCTGTATTTGGCTCCATCCATCTTCCCATCAATTTTAACCATCTTCCCTGTCCCTGCTGAAGAAAAGCAGGCCCAAACCATGATGCTGCCACCACCATGTTTGACAGTGGGGATGGTGTGTTCAGGGTGATGAGCTGTGTTGCTTTTACGCCAAACATAACGTTTTGCATTGTTGCCAAAAAGTTCGATTTTGGTTTCATCTGACCAGAGCACCTTCTTCCACATGTTTGGTGTGTCTCCCAGGTGGCTTGTGGCAAACTGTAAACAACACTTTTTATGGATATCTTTAAGAAATGGCTTTCTTCTTGCCACTCTTCCATAAAGGCCAGATTTGTGCAGAGTCTCCTATGGACAGAGTCTCCCACCTCAGCTGTAGATCTCTGCAGTTCATCCAGAGTGATCATGGGCCTCTTGGCTGCATCTCTGATCAGTCTTCTCCTTGTAGAGCTGAAAGTTTAGAGGGACGGCCAGGTCTTGGTAGATTTGCAGTGGTCTGATACTCCTTCCATTTCAATATTATCGCTTGCACAGTGCTCCTTGGGATGTTTAAAGCTTGGGAAATCTTTTTGTATCCAAATCCGGCTTTAAACTTCTCCACAACAGTATCTCGGACCTGCCTGGTGTGTTCCTTGTTCTTCATGATGCTCTCTGCGCTTTAAACGGACCTCTGAGACTATCACAGTGCAGGTGCATTTATACGGAGACTTGATTACACACAGGTGGATTCTATTTATCATCATTAGTCATTTAGGTCAACATTGGATCATTCAGAGATCCTCACTGAACTTCTGGAGAGAGTTTGCTGCACTGAAAGTAAAGGGGCTGAATAATTTTGCACGCCCAATTTTTCAGTTTTTTATTTGTTAAAAAAGTTTGAAATATCCAATAAATTTCGTTCCACTTCATGATTGTGTCCCACTTGTTGATTCATCACAAAAAATTACAGTTTCATATCTTTATGTTTGAAGCCTGAAATGTGGCAAAAGGTCGCAAAGTTCAAGGGGGCCGAATACTTTCGCAAGGCACTGTATATACATATATATATATATATATATATATATATATATATATATATATATATATATATATATATATATATATATATATTGTGAGGAAGCAGGTGGAGTGAGACAGCAGGGAGGGGGTTAAAACCTCCCTGCGAGAGAGAGAAAAGATGTGCGAATGCACTTGTTAATTGTTTTATTAATGATTATCCGCACCTGAGCGTTATTGGGCAGTTAAAAGGAGAGCAGTCAATCTGCTCAGGGCTGCTGAGGAGAAGGACATGGAATGGAGTACTCTGTGTCCTAGCAGTCCCAATGTAAGTCCTGTGCTGTGTTTAGCTGTGTAAAGCGTGTGTTTTGGTTGCTACGGGTAAACGGGGTATCCGTCCCGTGTTAGGAAGGGCGTTCCTGTATGTTTAGTTAGTGCTCGTATAAGAGCTAGGTGTTTGTTTTGTGTTTTTGTTTGTTTATTAAAAGTGCGCGGAAGCGCTGAACGCTATTTCTGTGCCTGGGTCAATTCTTAAAGGGGCAACGAACCCGAGAAGGTGACATCTTTTACAATATATATATATATATATATATATATATATATATATATATATATATATATATATATATATATATAATATTCTTTCTTGATTTTATATTCTTTCTTGATTTATATATTTTTAAAAAATCCATCCGATTCCACCCCAAAAATGTCACCTGAAAATCAGACTCCTAGAGATAAGGTGTCAGGACATAAGTTTAAGGCACTGGAGATTTTTTGATTTGTTCTTTATTTCTGAATACTGAATTGCTTGCAGTACCAATAAAAACTGTTGATGGCACTGTATTGCTGTTTATAATGTAACATGTATTTGGTACTTGAATGAAGGAGTTTGTTACTGTCTCGCTTTATAAAATGTCTTTGCTTGCAAGCCTCTGTCAGGTCGCAAAAAGAATTTGCAAGGCTGTAGTTGATGAATACAGTAAGATACACTAAAGGAATATTCAGAAATTGAACTGGGCAAACAGTTAAAGCCAAATAAAACTGCAAACATATTGTGGCTAATAAAAATATTTACTTGCACCATGTGCTAGTTTTAAATCTAACTCCAAATGTATTCATCATTTAGGTTGGCTAGAAACAAGCACAGTAGTCTTGTCAGCCTGTTAACACTAGAAGGACCGGAGATATACTCATACCTAGAAGCCCCGCAGCAGACTTTCTGACGGCTGTATTCAAAACACTGTAAATAGTAGCATAACGAACAGAGAGACAGTCGGATGCAAGTTATTTTTTTTTTTTAGTACGTTGCATAAACATCTGAAAATCCGAAATATATATACACACACACATATGAACATTTATTTTACAAAACAAGAAAATGTAAGTAAATAAACATCTGAACAGACATCAGTTTACAACATACATATTTATAAAACTGAAACGATAGCAATACATTTAACTTTTCAGCAGCAATCGGTTTATTATCAGATATGCAAAAGCAACTGAACAACACAAACTTAGAAGAAAACATTTTACAGAAGCGCACAGCACAAGAAGTTAAGTTTTTTTTCTTGTGTTTCGACAAAATGATATTCCTTTACCGTGAGTAAGAATGCGCTTCTCCACGCTGCCTTTCTGTACAGGGCACAGCTGTTCAAAGTTTTTTTATTGCACTTGCCAACCTGGCATTGCCGTCTCTTGCGGCTCTCAGCAGGGTTGCCAGCTTCAGCTGTGGGTACACGCTTGGCAGTTTCTCTCTGTTCCAAATGCTTCTTGTGAAGTTCCTGTGCTAACTGTAAAATATATTCTCTCCTTGGTAAACTCTGCTCCGTGCATTCTTTCTAAAGTACCCAATACATTGTAAAACATCTGAACAGGTCACTGTCGGGAGCCAGCTTTCACTGAATACTTCCGTGCCGTCTGATCCAAACATCAATTTCATATTTTGTTGCATTATAAAACTCCACGGTCTCTGGTATTTATTTTCACTAGTCCCGATGCTAATTGACTGACCAAAGCAGCGCAGCTGGCAAGAAGGCGTCAGCCTTTCAAAAGACTGACTGAAAAACAATAGACTGTCAGTCATTCACTCAGGCAGAAAGTAGAGACTAATCGAATTACAGTTAAACACATTGCAGACTGGTAAATAAAAATAATAAAATAGAATACCATTCTGTATAATGAAAATACAATTGTTTTCTGTGTGGCCGTCAATGTGACTGCTCCCGGCCGGGGCTTTTAGGTATAATGTAGTATATCTCCTTCATTTCTGCACTCCCGTGTTTCATGCTTTGTGAGAATATTTAATACATACGGACAGAAAGGTACATGAACGCACAGCCCCATATGTGTTACATGACTGGAGAAAATTACATTTTAAAACCAAAAAACGCCAAAATGACCGCCGCGGGGCTTCTAGTGTTAATAAACTCTAAAGTCTTTCACAGCTGAGCTTGTAAATGCCATATATTGATACCAGGTATATCTAAACTGCTTCAGGAATTTGCAATGCCAAACTGGCCCCATGTTGGTTGCAAGTCAGTATCCAATAGCTTGGGGAAGCTTCATACAGCCCTATATTTATCATTCACGGTGAGTGCTAGGATTTCAACTTGCGTCTTGATTTTACATCTCATGTTCCACAGTAAGGAAGTCTGGCATCTCAAACACAGTTCTATTAACTTTTATTTACTTCAAGTATTCTTAGTGTTTTGTTAACAGGACTGACAAACTGCTGTTTTTGCTTTTAGTTTATATCTACCAGAAATGCAAAGTAATAAAGTAAGTTGTTAAGAACCTGAAGGTGGGACACAACTAGATTACTGTACAACAGCTGCTCATGGCTTATGATGCCAATTGTGATGGGGTGCAGCCTATTTTGTGGTGGTTTTGGTTTTTTGTATTGTTTAGAGTGGATATGAGTGAGTTTGGGGTGTGGTTCAGTGAATTTGTGTGAGGAATGTGTGGAATGTGCCTGGGCTAATGAGGTGCGAATTGCCCAATTAGCCCAGGCACCTGTATAAAAGGGAGGGATAGGGTATGTTAGTGGGAGAGTGTTTGGAACAGTGAAAAGACGTGTGTGAGAGAGAGAGAGAGAGAGAGAGAGTGAGTGATTCTTTGTGTATAGTTTGTGTTTAAAGCCTGTTTTTGTGTTTGTCTTTTTGGTTGGCCATCGTGCCTTTTTATTTGTGTTTTGTTAATTAAAATATTTTGGTTTCACTGCACTTTCTGTCTCTGAGTCTTCCCTCTGCCGCTATCCTGCCACAGGTTGGTGTCACAGAAGTGGGATAGCGCCCCCTGGAGACTCAGAGCGGAAGTGCAGTTTTTTTGTTTTGTTTAAAAAAAAAAAAAAAAAAAAAAAGGGAAAGAGAGGATGAGGTGGAGGAAAATGGAGCTGGCCCAGGAGGAGGCAGATGACAGCTGGGAGCTATTTTTAAAAGGGCTCGCGGCAGAGTTGTGCCCCGGCTATGAGGAGGAGGAGCTGCCGCTGCAACAGCCCGAGTGGGAGGAGCCCGAACGTCCAGAGCCCGAGTGGGAGGAGCCCGAACGTCCACAGCCCAAGTGGGGGGAGCCCGAACGTCCACGGCCCGAGAGGGAGGAGTCGGTGCGTCCACGGCCCGAGAGGGAGGAGTTGGTGCGTCCACGGCCCGAGAGGGAGGAGTTGATGCTTCCTCCACCAGCAGGGGAAGATTACCTGCTGTCTCTTCCTCCATTGCCGCCACCAGCAGAGGGAGCATGCCTGCTGGTTCACCTGCCGCTGCAAGAGCCGGAAGAGGAAGAGCCAGTGCGTCCTGTGTCCGGAGGGGAGAAGCTGAAGGCCCAAACCCCTATTTTTTTTTTTTTGGGAGGGACGAAGGCGTGAAGCTCAGGCTCCACAGCAGCCGTTGTTTTTGCTGCTGAAGGGAGCCCAGCGGAGACGCCCGCCACCAGCTCTACCCCCGCTGTCGGAGGAGCCGGCAGCACCACCAGCCCTACCCCCGCTGTCGGAGGAGCAGGCAGCGCCACCAGCCCTACCCCTGCTGTCGGAGGAGCCGGCAGCGCCACCAGCCCTACCCCCGCTGTCGGAGGAGCCGGCAGCGCCACCAGCCCTACCCCCGCTGTCGGAGGAGCCGGCAGCGCCACCAGCCCTACCCCCGCTGTCGGAGGAGCCGGCAGCGCCAACAGCTCTAACCCCGCTGTCGGAGGAGCCAGCAGCGCCACCAGAGGGAGACGAGCTGCTGTTCCCGCCTCCACCACCACCACCCAAGGGAGAGGAGCAGGAGCTGCCTCTGCCTCTACCACCACCACCCGAGGGAGAGGAGCAGGGTCCGCTGCTGCTGCCGTCGCCTCCCGAGGGTCCGCTGCTGCTGCCGTCGCCTGGGGTCGCCAGGGATCCTGCTTCGCCTGGGGTCACCAGGGATCCTGCTTCGCCTGGTGTCGTTGAAGGTCCTGCTTCGCCTGGGGTCGCTACACTGTGGCCGGAGCCCCACGGAGGGGAGCTGCCGGCCATGAAGAAAGGGGGAGAGATCAGGAGACCAGTTCCCCTCGCAGCAGTTTCGCTGCCGGAGATCGTGTGCTCGGAGCCCCACGGAGGGGAAATGCCGGCCATGAAGAAGGGGGGGGAGGTCAGGAGACCAGCTCCCCCAGCCGCACTTTTGCGGCAGGATAGTGTGTGGCGGAAGCCCCGGAAGAGGGAGCTGCCGGCCACGAAGAATTGGGGGGTGCCGGACCTCCCACCATGGCCACCCCCATGGACACTGTGCTTCCCACTCTTCCGGGTCTTTGAGACTGAGGGGGGAGGTGGCCATGTAGGCCATGTTGTGCTGCACACAAGGAGGGGAGGTGTGTGATGGGGTGCAGCCTATTTTGTGGTGGTTTTGGTTTTTTGTATTGTTTAGAGTGGATATGAGTGCGTTTGGGGTGTGGTTCAGTGAATTTGTGTGAGGAATGTGTGGAATGTGCCTGGGCTAATGAGGTGCGAATTGCCCAATTCAGGCACCTGTATAAAAGGGAGTGGTTGGGTATGTTAGTGGGAGAGTGTTTGGAACAGTGAAAAGACGTGTGTGAGAGAGTGAGTGATTCTTTGTGTATAGTTTGTGTTTAAAGCCTGTTTTTGTGTTTGTCTTTTTGGTTGGCCATCGTGCCTTTTTATTTGTGTTTTGTTAATTAAAATATTTTGGTTTCACTGCACTTTCTGTCTCTGAGTCTTCCCTCTGCCGCTATCCGCCACACAATACTTGGTACTTCTCCTGGCATGATAATACTAATGCAGTTATGTTACATCCTAGCAGGAGCACTACTTGGGCCACAGAAACCTCAAGTCTCTATTTTGATTGGAAATGATAATTGTTATTGCCTTTGTCATTTTTTTTTTCTTAACAGAGTAAATTGTTCATTCTACTTTAAAATCGGGGCATGTCGTCATGGAGACAGATGTTCTAGGTTGCACAATAAGCCAACTTTCAGCCAGGTAAATTTTGTATTCTGGAGAGCAATAAATGCCTGTGGACATTTTTGCTTGTTGAATCTTCAATTTCTTAAACATTTAATTTAATAATAAACACCTGTATCTATAGTCTACCAGCTTGGGTGTATCCAATTATACTTGAGTAATAACTGATATGCAGTATGTTGCCCTGAAACCTGAGCATGTTTTCTCATTTATGATGGTATAAAGACCTTGAATAAATGTAACCTACACGGTTAATCTCAACTATTAACATTCCTAATAACACCTGGTAATCTGTGAAATGCTTGTTAAAGAAAATGCATTAACTAGGCATCTATCTCTATTTGCAGTACTGTACATTATGGACCTTGTTCATTAAACTTCAAGGAATTTTAAAAAACATGTTAAATTAGAACATAGACCATCTCTTAAATTAGAATGTCAAGAGCAGTAAGAAAATACTAAATGTTTATATTACAGCACCACAGGGCTATATTCACAGTAAGTGTCATGTTCCAAATATTGGATTTAATATTATATTTAGTTAGGTTATCTGCTTAGGTGATTTCTGAGAGGTATGTTTTTGATTGTATTTGTTTTTGGGGGGCAGCAGAAAGAAAAGATCACCCTTTTGATAGGCAGTGCTGTCCTTAGTTGGTCCTGTAGACTTTGTGTCCTGTTTAATAATTACATTTAGTATGCAGGGTCTTCAAAATAAGCCAGCGATACACCTCCTTGGATGTCACGGTATAAAATTGACGGTATGGTAACCATCAAAGGATATACCACGGTTATCGTCGTACCGCGGTATGTCATTTTTTTGTAATCCTTTTTAAATGGCTTTTTAAAGAAATACACTGTGGTCAAGTCATTTAACAAATAACTTTAACCCTTAGTGGTCCATTTATTCAGCGCCTCTCAGGCGTCGGGTCCAATTCATTTTCACACGCGCAGTTTATTTTATACCCGTTGTTTTAAAAGTTTTTTTTCACAGTAAAACAGGTTTAAAAGACACTGCATATCAACAGAACACTCAGTACTGCATCTCCAGCCCTGCCCCACCCCTTGTTTGCTGTATTTCACATACCTCTTCGTAGTACTCTGCATACTGATAAATCATCTCCTTATCACTCGTTTTATCACCAAACTCAATAATGCGATCCAAGTCATTATGTTATTACTATAACATCTCCAAAAAGCTCTGCAAATGTCTGTGGTTTTCTTTGATCGCTGGATGCGGAAGCAGCTATCTTGTTTGTTTATGTCCCTGTTATCTCTGGTGCAGGGTCTATGTGTATTGCTCAGATCCGCCCCTTTCTTCGGCTCCTATTGGTTTAATTCGGCCATTGAAAGGTTCTCGGCTTTTTCCGGAGAGAAAAAACGACTAGAGACCTGTGCTTGACGTCTTTTTGGACCGGAAAGGAATAATTGTAATGTCGAACCCAGTCCGACATAGGACCGCAAAGGGTCAAAGTTTTAAACTAAATCTTAATGTTAAATTGCAGTAGTTCAATTTCTGCTACAAAACTTGCTGAGAAAATAGTTTCCATCAATTTGAAAAACAAAATATTACAGCAGAATGTCTAATTACACCACACTAATGAACTGGTCTGGCTTTGAAATCTCCATTTGCAAATGAAAGGTGCTATACATTGTACAACAAATCAAATTCAGAGGCAGGTGGTTGTGTTAATAAATTTGCACACACCTACATATATAACACAATCCAAATATTGAACGTGTAAATAAATGATTTTATTACAGTATCTGAGTTAAACGGAACAGCAAGGCGGACGTGTTGCAGATATGCTGATTTACATTTTATTAGGCAGTCAGACATTGTCTAGATCTGCATAAAAGAACATTCACAATTCAAATTCTCTTGTGCAGGTATTTAAGCACAGTGCATACTGTATGTTCTACTTCGTAAAGATTATAGTGATTCCACTAAACAAGTTTTAAACAAGTGGTGAAAACGCGCTTTCTATGTGCCGACAGCCTGATTTTCAAGAGGCAAAGTAAAAACTAGGTTGCAAAGGAGGGTAGGATATCTACAGTAATACAGTACAGTTTACACACTACTTAAACAGAATTTGATTTAGTTTCCTAGGACATTTGGTAGCTTATATCACCGTAGAACCGCCGGGTTTATGCTACTACCTAGAACCGCCAGCACTAGTCATTTTGACGGGTACATTTTAAACAGCTTCGGTATGAAAATGAAACACAAACTGGAAAGTTTTATTTATGAACATCATATCTAACATTTGCATAGCAGAAACACTATTTAAATGAAAAAATAAACATAAAAGGCTTTTTTCAAATTTAGCACATATAATGCATGACAAAAAAATGAAAAACTATAATAAAATAAACATTTCAAAAGATACTGTGTAAACAGATGTAAACTGCTATATGTACATACGAAATTGAAAAAACGAAGTCATTATTTACAAAAATAACAAAAGGCTTTTTTTTTCACATTAGCCTACTGCATAGCACAACTTCAAAAAAAGAAAAAAAATATAAAATAAACATTTCAAAATAAGTGTAACCATGTTAACTGGATATATGAAGGCCTACATACACAATTGTAAAATCAAAATAATTTATAAAAAATAACAAAGTAACTTGTTTCCCATTGTGTAACGGGAATGCGCGTTCAGGGAAACATGCTTCAAAGCATCCCCCATATTAGCACAATCCACACAGATCAACTTGTCGTGTGCATTTACCACATACTGCTCTTTCACACTGGGCACAGATATCAGAAGTTTTATTTTTACTGCATTTAGTTACCTGGCATAGTTTTCTGTTGCGTGTGTCACTTGATGGCTGCGCACTGAATCCAGGTTGAGCTGCGTTTCCCTGCTGCTTTGCAGTTTTCTGATTGAAATGTTTCTGCCAAAGCTCCATGGCTAGCATCATAAGAGATCACTCCTACTGATATTTTCTCCGGTGCATTCATTGTACAAAAGAAAGAATTGATGGCTGCCATGTCCAGTACATTGTGAAATACAGCACCAGGACACCGGTGATTGCTTTCACGGAGTACTACGTTTTGCGCAGATGGTGGAAACTGTCTTGCTTTGTTTACTGTTCCGCCCGGCTTTTTTTTTTTTTTTTTCAACCTGTTTTGCTAATTTAAATTTAAAAGCACGGTGTCGCTGGACAAACAAACCTGTCAAATTTGGGATCAAGTTTTGGCTGGCAGCGGACCCTACCCCTACCTGTGCAAAGACGAAACTCGCCCAGCTGGTCAGACTGGGTGATAATGTGTTAGGCTGATGTGACTGTGCTTAGGAAAAGGGGTGAATGTTACCAATACATTTTTTTTATTTATTTATTTTTTATTTCATTTCATTAATGCAGTGGCTTCATTTGCATGGTAGTTTCTATACTGTCATTTATCAATTCTGTGACATGTATAGAATACATTTTAATTCAAGCTGTGTAATTTGTCCCAGTGCCAACCAAAACAATTGTGTTGCATGTTTGGTTTGGCCAAGATTGTACCGTATTGTTACTGCATAAAGAAAACACAGCTGCATAAGGCTTGGTAACATTCATCCCTTTTCCTAAGCACAGTTACATCAGCCTAACACATTGTCACCCAGTCTCTGACTGGCAAAACTGAACATGCAACACAATTGTTTTGGCTGGTACTGGGACAAATTACACAGCTTGACACACATTTCACATTTTAAAAATACATTACTAATAGTGTAAGTAATCATATGGAAAAAATGCAAATAGCATTTGGTACCTTGTTAGCACGTTCTGAATGTGAAAAAAAAAATGAGATATATGTATATATCTCAAATTATTTAAGCCGATTTTCCTGTGTATTATGTTTGTTTGTGTTAAGTTTGTTTTTTGGGGTGTATCCCTTTAAAAAAGATGGCCCTGTTTCTTAATTCGTTGATGCTCACACTTTTTGAAAACAGGATATAGTTACCGGTAAGGGATTGGCCGGTGAGAGGAAACAGGTGAAGAAACAGGAGTTTGCCTACAAGACTAACAATGATTGTATGTATAGGGTTTGTTGTATCTTAATATAAAAAAAAAAAACTTCATTTGTACTGCATTTGTATTTTTAGCAGTATTAGCAATAAAAAGTACGTCTCGCGATATGGAAATTATTATCGATATCGAACGATATCAATATCATATCAAAATATTGATATTGGTGCCCACCCCTAATTCTTATTATTATTAGTATTACTGTTGTTATTATTATTATTATTATTATTATTATTATGCATTAATATCTTTATTCCACCCTGAAGGGCTCGGCCTATATTGCAATTGGCCAATATCCACAGTTGTTTGTCAAAAGTATCCCATGTATGCTTCTGTTACACACATTAAATGGTGATTTCTTGTTTCTTTTGACAATATATTTATCCAGGGCTATAAGAGCACAACACAAACAAAGCAGTACATAACTGTAACAAGCTTTTTGTTTTTTGAACTTTTTTATATTAGAAAACAGAAGAATAGGGGGATTTTAGGAATGTACCATCTACATACAGGTAGTGGACAAAAAAATGGAAACACCAATGTAAAGTCACTTAATAGGGCGTTGGGTCACTATGGTATCCTGCTCTGTGGAGTTCTCGGGGGACCATTTTTGATGAAACTAGCTGCTCACGGCCCAGGTTGAAATTTGCAGTCAATTGATCTGCAGTTGCTCGCCTGTGTTGCCTTGCACTTCGAATTAATGCACAAATATCACGATCCTGGAGTATGCGCTTCCGCCCACTGTTGCCTTTTGCTGATGATGTCTTTCCCTCGGAGTTCCATGCCGACATCACCTTAGACACCATTGCTCGTGAAACATCAGCAAGTTGAGCTGTCTTGGTCACTGAAGCTCCTGCCAAACGCGCCCCAACAATCACCCCTCTTTCAGAGTCACTGAGGTCTCCTCTTGCAGCCATGCTAGCCATAATTATAGGCAACCAGGCCTGTCCAGCATTTTTATACATGACCCTAAGCATGCTGGGAAGTTATTTGCTTAATTAAAGCATGAGCCACACCTGTGTGGAAGCCCTTGCTTTCAGTATACTTGGTGTCCCTCATTTACCCAGGTATTTCCATTTTTGTGTCCACTACCTGTATATTTACCATAAATAAATAGGGATATTTATAGGAATGTACTATATACATGTATTCAACATTAATTGTAGGGTGTTACACTTCCATTAATTAGGGTTTGTAAGCTTTGGACGACCATTGTATACGCACACACACACTGTATAAATCTATTCTCTAGCAGCTTACAGGATTACAATTTTAGGTGCCCTGCCAAACAGGCAAACTAACGTTTCTACATATTGTGGCGGCGGCAGACAAAAGAAACACACCAAAGGCAGTTTTGGGGCCAAAACAGCGGTAACAACAACCACTGTTTATTTCTTCCTTGAGAAATGAACGCTCTGAGAAATGGGATGGGGGTCTGGTAGTAAAACCTGGAATGCAACTGCTTTGCAATTGTCCTAAACAAGTCTCACTGACACTGCCAGGTCATATTAAAACCTGCATACATGTTTGTGAAGTTCACAGAGTTTTCTTGGAATTGAATTGTAGTTTGGCGCGGTAATGTCGTAGTGCTGTTATGGGCAGTCACTGTAATGTCCGTCGCGATGATGTCGTAGTGCTGTTATGGGCAGTCACTGTAATGTCCGTCACGGTGATGTCGTAGCTCTGTTATGGGCAGTCACTGTAATGTCCGTCGCGGTGATGTCGTAGTGCTGTTATGGGCAGTCACTGTAATGTCCGTCGCGGTGATGTCGTAGCGCTGTTATGGGCAGTCACTGCAATGTCCGTCGCGGTGATGTCGTAGCGCTGTTATGGGCAGTCACTGCAATGTCCGTCGCGGTGATGTCGTAGCGCTGTTATGGGCAGTCACTGCAATGTCCGTCGCGGTGATGTCGTAGCTCTGTTATGGGTAGTCGCTGTAATGGCCGGCGTGATAATGGCCCCCGCGATGATATCGGCAAGGTCTAAGCCACGTGTTGTGCTGAACTTTTTAATTGCACTTGGGATTATGCTATTTTTTGAGTTTGAAGAGGTTAAGTGTGGAACTTTGATCTGTTTGTTTTAAAATGAAGCGACCATTGAACAGTGGCGTGTCGTGACAAAATTGACTATTTTTTTTTTTTGGCAGCTACCTGTAAGCCACAGATACCTTTCATAATTTGAATTCTGAAAGTGCTGAGTATATCCTTTCCCTGATTGGTCAGCTGTCAGAGCTTTGACTTTCCCATTGGTTGCTAAAGCAGGGCCTTCAAGTGAGGCAAAGAATACCCTGGAAGATTTATGGTCCGCCTCTGCTCACTCCTGATTGGTCGCCTGTCTAAAAAAAAAATGGACATTCTTCGCCTATTGGTTAAACTCACTTAAGACCTTCAAGTGAAACAGAGAATACCCTCAACTGTTTTTTTCTAGCGTCTGGTCGTTGTTTTAGACTGATGCGGTGCAAATGCAGATCTCTTATTGGCTGATCACATCCCTTTCAGGAAACCCCTAGACTCTTAAAAAACCTCTAGTAAACCCTGTACGTCATCTTGGATAAAGGCGTCAGACAAATGAACAAATAATAATTAGAGTAGTATGTTTCATATTATAAGCAAGCACACTGTACACAAGTGAGTGAGGCAACGTAATGTCATTTGACTGATGGTTTACTTGGCACTGTCTGGTCAGCAGAGAATACCTTGAAGGTCCTGACAGCACGCCACTGTCATTGAATGACTTACCGACTGGTTGGAGAGCACATGCAGGGATTAATTATTAACTGTGTTAAATGCACTTTATTAATACAAGTTTCTACATTCTATTCTGTGGTTTAAAATGTTAACTTATTAATGGGTGAAGAGAGAAATAGGACTGTTGTTAAATTGTGTTTGGGTATTATTAGCGTTTTCTTTATATGCAGTGCATTGCAACTGACCGTGTTATGATATACTGTTTCTAGAAATGCAATAGTGAATAATTGGCATTTTGCTATTTGATAACTTATGTGTATATTTGTGTCAATTAAGTAAAAGTTATAAAAAATTCTCTTTGTAAATTACAGTAGAGCAGAGAAAGAAAGGTATATCATTTAGAGGTCAGGGTCTATAAAATAAGGAATGTGCAGATAGTTTGTTTAACCATGGGTCTAGCGAACTTTAATATTGTTGGAAAGAATGTTTTTCTATAAATTGTAAATATATTTATACTTACCCGTGGTGTAAAGGTTAATTAGTATACTGCTATTAAGCGTATGGGGGCAATTAGGTGCAATAAATGTAAGAATGCAATATCAAGCTTTCTTTCTTTCTATTTCTTTTGTGGGGGTCAACTTACTCTATGCTCAAATTTGTAGTTGTGAAAGTTCCTTGGTTTTGTGTTCCCTGGTTTAGGGTAGGGTGTAGGAGGGATAACTTGTTTTATGTGAGTTTACTACTATGTCCTAGTGACGGCTTTGGTGAGAATTAACACAAACATTAGTAGATTAAATATTTACCTGGCACCTCAGATAGCCAACTGTTACACCTTAATCTATATATCATTAGTAAGTTTAATGTGATATATTCTACGATTGTCTGCACCATTTCAGTTTAGGCTGTGTGTGGGTGTAATGTGTGTGTGTGTGTGTATATGTGTGTGTGTGTGTGTGTGTGTGTGTATATACATATATATATATAGCAAGCTACTAGATACATCACAGCCTGCGCGCTGCTGCTGACTGCTGCTGTGTGTATGTGTGAAGATAAGCAGTGTCATGTTTCACTGGCTCTGCTAGCTGCTTGAATGCAGGGTGATAGCTTTGACGAGTTTTTGTGCTTAGAAACTACTGTAAAACAACTTAATTTCGCTAATGACCTTCAAAGTCAATTTTTGCTGCAATAAATGTTTGCGCTTTTTCTTTTAATGTACGACACATTTTATGGATTTTTAATAAACGTGAAATTAGCAAACATTTCGTGCTTGCGAATTTCTTGTTTTACAGTATGAGATTTACTTTCTGACTTTTCTGATTTCAGTCTAATATTTGTGGACTATAAAATAGTACTATTGATTAAACTTTCCTTGTGTCTAGCGTGTGTATGTGTGTTCATAGTAAATCCTCGATCTTGTAACACGTCATTTAATTCAAGAACTAATCAACCTAGATTAACTCTAAATTATTAAATATAGAATTGTTATTACAGCAGCGTGGCAGACTCCTGGCAGCAGAGAGCCGAGCAGGGGAGGACAATATTTAAATAGGCGCAAAGGACGCTGGGACTGCGGGATTTTTGGAAAAATGTTAATAATTGTTGTTATTTCAAGGTCTGTGGGCAGGGCAAAGCCAACCAGGAAGCACCAGCAGCAGATGGCGCGAAGAAGACCACTGGGAGCCCCGACGGTCCCAGGCTGGCAACCCCGGGGACTTGCAGTCAGCACGACCAACCAACACGAGCATCAAGGTCAGTCACTACAATGGGACTTCGTCCTAGGAAGACCACCAGGCGAAGTTCCGCATATCGGCCTGGGCGAACAGTTGGGGTCCAGAAGCTCGATCTGCCAGCTGGCAGCGGTGCTGGAGGGGAAGGCACTGCAGGTCCTGCTCAACTTAGACCCGGCAAGGCAGTATGTGACCCCCTCTCCGCAGCCCTTAGCTGCTGGTTCGGGAAGGTGGAACCCGCCGGGGAGAAGCTGGGAGTCCTGGCGGTGGACATAGCATAATTGGCTCGATGGGGGTATCCGGATTACCTGCTGGTCATTCAAGAGGACCATGTGATGGAGGAGTTAATCCGTGGTCTAAACACTGCCTCACTCCGACGGCTCGACTCCCCAACCTCCCTAGAGCAGGCCTTGGCCCACGCAGAAAGGGTCGAGGCCATGCTCGAGGAGGGCGAGTCCGGGATGTGAGAAGGGTCTGTGGAGCCAGTGAGGCTCCTCCAGGCTCAATATCATTGCCTAGAGGACCTGCACAGGAAGCCCAAACCAGCAGGAAATGAAAAACGGTTGGCTTAGATGGGGGACAGCCTCCCTGCAACCCTACTTTTCCCCTGCAAAATGGCAGTGGTAGGCTGGATTGGCCAGAGCAGCTGCCTGCAGTACCATGCTTGCTCAGTGGGGTCCAGTGCAAAGCCCTTGTGGATACCAGCTCCACCATCTCCATTGTACATGCATGTTGAGCAACGAGATAGCCCCCCCCAACGTCCACCTCCAACCATCACTGGTCAGATCGTGCCCATGATGGGACGGCGATGCCTGAAGATACAGCTCTGGCTGGCGAAGATCAAGAATGGCTGCATCCTCGGGCTAGATCTCCTGACCAAGGTCGGGGCCATGCTTGACCTGGCCAGGGGAACCATGCACCTCAGCCGGGACCGCTTACTGCTGACCCCGTTCCCAGAGAAGGAGCTGCAGGACCGGGGCAACACCGGCGTGCCGTCTTAGGAGAAGAAGGACTTGTCAGACATGGAGAGGCAATGACCGGCCCCTCCTAGAAACAGAGGACATCGCAAGACAGTGGCATTCCCAGTAGGGCCCGGATGGAGAGAGAGTCGTAGCATACTACAACCGGGCACTAAGCAAGGTGAGTGGAACTATAGTGTAACCCGCTGGCAGCTCCTGGCTGTGGTACAGGCTGTGCACAAGGTCTGATCATACCTGTATGGTCAGAGGTCCCAGGGGAGGCTGAGCCCCCGGACTCAGGATGACGTTTCCCCCTCAACTCTAATTATGTGCTTGTTACTTTGGAGGCTACACACTATAATATTTGGCGAATTGGGTATAAAAAATGGCAATTTTTTAATGGCACTTTGTCATACTGATAATACAAGCACATGAAATTGTAAAGTGATTTTTATATAAATTTAAGTTAATGTTATTGTCTAATGGCTTTTATAATATATGTACAACACAAGATAAACCAGTTTCAAACTCGAGTGCCAGCCAGAAATGCTGTAGATTCATTAGGAGTAGCTATCGGAACTTCGCATGTCTAGTGCCTTCTATAGAAATAGATACATGAAAAGGGGGTGTATACTGTACAATATACTGGACACCTGAAGCACATGACTAAATTCAGCTCCTGATTTGAACTTTTAAATATGTTTGACTTGTAATACTGGTAGAGGGGGGCAGAAGAACAAAAGAAGTCTCCCGTCTTTCTAACTTGAACAGAGGCAGAGATATCAGCGATTAAAATGTAACAGAGGCATCTCGAACTATTACCCAAGGAAGTCAGGCAGAAAGTCAGAACTTCACGAAAAAAGATCCCTCACGAGAAGAATAATCAAAGTCCAAAATCTTTTTTCGTCAGAGTACTTCTTTCGCAAGAACAGATTATTTTTTTTCATGAGAAGAAAATGTTTGTGAGACATGTGACAAAAAGTATTTAAAAGATAAAAATGAATACATTTCTGACTCACCGAAAAGGAAAGATAATGTTATAGTTAGTCTTATAGAATCTGTCTGTTCTTTAATCACCTGCACACTATTAACCACTTTGCCACACCACCTCACAAACAAAGATTTTTTTCTTACAATTTTTTCTAACCCAGTGGTGGCCAATTCACCAACCACTATGATCCATTGTGGTAGATCTCAACGGGCACCGCGATCCACCAGTAAGCTATGACCAACAATTATTAGCGGGATTTAATATAACAGTGTCCAATACGTAAGATAGTAATAATAAAACAAAACAACCACAACAACAAAAATGTAACAAATGCGTAATCAAAGCATTTTAATATTAAGCATAGGTAGTTATAAAACAGAAACTTACCAGTCTTGAAACCTGGTGTAGGCAGAGCTCTACGCTAACTAAGTTAAATATAGTCACACACTGAAATTTAGGGGCACACAAAAAAAAAAATAGAATTTTGCTCAAATGTATAGTTGAATATCTACAAATCTTTTTTTTTTCCTTCCTTTCTTACATAACACTTGTGCAGTTCAGTACTTTTGCATCAACAAAATTATAATGAACAACTTTTCTTTCCAACTTAATTGATTTTTAACTGCTTGGTAGCATCTTCCTCAGAATGTGCTATTTGCCTGTTTATGGTAGCAGGATGTTCTGGCTGACGTTTCCAGATGTATGCCTGTCCGCACATTGCGTGCCGTTTTGAAGCACTGTGCTTTAATATTTTTTCACGTTTTGAACTTCTGGCTCCTTGTTAAAATGCAGTCTTACCTGCCATCTGTTCCCCTGCTTCCTGACAAAACGTGCAAAACATGGATTTTTTTTTTTTTTTTAACATTGTCAAATTAAGCCAGGGAAAATCTTTTAGCCACTTTTGGTTGAACTTGTATGTTCTTTTGCTACTTACAAAAGAACGCGCTGAACACGCTGTAACTAACATAGCCCATCTCGAAGTTCCCTGTTCGCTTTCATCTTCTGACATACCTTCATTTCTCATTTCTTGTAAAGACGCCGACATATCTGAATTTTGTTCATCGCGGTTTTCTTTTGAAACCTCTCCAATCACATGAAAATGTGTTATTTTCCTCATCTTGGTTTGACAAGTTTTCAAATTGTCTGGAAACTAATAGCCATCGCACTGATAAATCAGTGAAATTGGCGGGCTATGGGATTTGTACTTTTTAATGTGCGATTAACAGTACAATACAATTGAGCAATGAGAGTTTAGATCCGACTGTTTTTTTTTTTTCTTAATAACTTTTCCACTGAAAAAAATCATGTTTATTTTTTATTGTCAACCTTATTTTTTTTTTGTCTCATATGCAGAAACTGTCGGGATATTTTCCTGTGCTACTGGCACAGAAGGCTCTGCCCATCAGCCGAAACAAAAACTGTTGCATGCTTATATGTTAGTGCTTGTTCTGATTTGTCCCAAGATCCACCAAAAAATCCACATATTGGCCACCATTGATCTAACCTGAAGAGCTGTACTGAGCATGTTCAGAACCCAAAATTTCAAATCCATATAACTCATGAACGGATTAATATTTTTTCCATCAAACCAGCAAAGGGCACTATTCTGGGCCAGTTCCTTTGTACCCTGAAATTTTCAACAAAAAAAAGTTTGTCTACCGGAGAGTGACAAAAAAACTAAGATGTTTTACATTTCTTCACCATCTAGATCTTGGAATCCGCCCTCCAAGCAGAACGAAATGGCCCACCATCAAGGATCTACCCCACGAGACCACACATTTTTGTGCAAATCCCTTGAACGGTGTCAAACTTATTATAGTACAACATTGTGGTTTAACATTATAGAAGGCTATATTTAAAAGCTATAAACTTTTGGCTTCCAACAATTTCAGGTAACCTAGATGGAATTACGTTTACAATAGGTAAGCAGATCGATGAAGTCTTTCATTATCATATGAGTTACTACAGCAGGTACAAATGTAATAAAAAAAAAAAGCTATAGACCATAAAAAAAAAAAGAATACCCTTCATCACAGAAACAGCTCTGGAAGCAAAGCACAAACACATATCTGTTTAATGCTTACCTGGGGTGCAGGTGCCCTCCAAATCCCCAGATATATGAGACCACAAACATGTTTATGGCCAGTAGATGCTGGGAGGAATGGGTACTAGAGTCATCGGCGTAAAGTGACTGTGCTTCATTCCCTTGAAGTACAAGAAAAAAATACTCATTTTTGAAACCTCATTAGGTCACTATTAAACAATAAGAATTGTTCAGAATCAACATATGCTTCAACATACAATATATTATTTTTGATCTGTTATTGAAACAATCTTTACCAGGAAATACTGTATTGTCTTATATTTAAACAACGGATGATAGGATGATCTTTGTTTTTCTAAATATGAGCATTAAACATTTGTTGACTTGTAAAAGGTAGCATGTAAAGGGTATACAGAATGTATTCATTCTCTCACCAATGTATCGTTCATGTTAGTTGCTTTATGATTCTTGTCTGGTTTTCATTTCTCTTCACATCCTTGAAATTGAAAAGTTTTGAGCTCAGCAAGTTTCATAGCAACATGCCTCTCTAGTGAAGACCATTTCCTATTGTAGTGCACAGAAGGGCTTTTTGCGTAATCGATGTGGGATTAAAGCTAGAGTTAGATGCTAATTTGATTATTAGTTTCACCCTCAACAACTATACAAACTGCCTGCTGACAATTGTGTTGTGATGCACTGGTTAAATTAATTGCTGTTGCTAACAAGATACATTGGGCAGGATTAAAAAACAAAAAAAGTGTTTGTATCAAACTCGTGGTATAGTAATGAGAGCTTTAGTAGCAAGTGATTTTCAGACAAAATGTGTTAATTAAATCAATCTGTTAATGCTTTGAAATTGGGTTGTTAATGAGCGCATTTCTCGTTAAAGTGCTTAATTGTCGCAGGACGGCTACATCACTTCCTGTCTCAATGACTAAATAAGGGGAACTCGTTGATCAAAATGCATGTTAACAAGATCAAGAAAAATGAATGGAAGCATAATCCGCTGTTATGGAAACTGCTAGCGTACAGGGAGGCGGCTCTCCCACCAGCGAGCAGCAGCCACATGGAAATAAAAAATAATGGGAATATCTAGTTTGTGTATAATTTGTAAACTTAATTTAAAATTGTGCATTTTGTCATGCAGAATGTACATTTATTTAGATAATTTCACACATGCAATGCTGATCTGGTGTGTGGGTAAAAATCGGACGGCACATTATACATTTATTAAGCTTTTAAAATTACGACAGAACTCCTCAACCCAATACACAATTTGTTTATAGTTGATTGTTCATGAATTCCTCTAATCATGCATTTTCTTTGGTACTGTTTGTTCACCTCCGCGATAAATAAACTCAAAATAAACACAGAGAATTGTGAGGGTCTGGAACCAACTCCCCAGTAATGTTGTTGAAGCTGACACCCTGGGATCTTTCAAGAAGCTGCTTGATGAGATTCTGGGATCAATAAGCTACTAACAACCAAACAAGCAAGATAGGCTGAATGGCCTCCTCTCGTGTGTAAACTTTCTTATGTTCTTCTGTTCTTATGATTAGAAGTAGCCACCGAACACTTACAGTATTATAAGATGTTATAATATGTGCATACAGACATGTGAAGGTGAGAGTGTACATTGTACATACAGTGTCACACTTGAGCAAAAGTTATTGTATTTCTTGCTCTTATTGTATTACTTGTATTGTAACACTTGAAATATATTTGCTTACGATTGTAAGTCGCCCTGGATAAGGGCGTCTGCTAATAAATAAATAATAATAATAATAATAATAGTGTGGGGGGAGTCAGACAACATTACAAATATGTTAGGCAAAATCCGTGTCAATCATCTCAATCACATTAGGTATTCCATTCATGTCCGTGGCCCCATATTGTACTTTTTAACTATTAGATGAAATGTTTACAGAATACTTAACAACGGCTATTAGGACTATGCTGCATGAATTGTTTATTATTAATGGAATTATAATTAAACTATACCAAGTCACGTTTTTATTTACAATGACAGGAAAACATGTTTTTGCTGACTTTATATACTTTGAATAAAATGTGATTTGGTATAATTTAATAATAAATGAATTATGATTATAGCAGCAGTTAAGTATTCTGTAAATATTTCGTCGAAGTTAAAAAGTGCAATGTGAGGCTGTCAGGTCCTGTTTTAAAAAAATATAGTGTATGTATGTGTGTGTGCTTGTGTGTGTGTGTGTTTAATAGAGAGAGAATACATGCATGTCTCCAGTCATATGTGTATTACTGCCATAGCCTTATCTTTCATTGATTCGCAGACCTTGCACTTTTTTGGGTCATTTCACCTGGGAGAGTGAAACTGACCCCACCCCTTCAGGTCTCTTTCCTGTCAGTAACCAACCAGCTGGTACTTATAATCAGGGATCCTAGGTATCTGTTTGTTGTGGATTAACATGGAAAAACGCTGATTTTCGGAGATTTTTTTGTTTTACACTTGGGGAGGGGCAAAAAACATGCAAGGCATTTTTTGTTTGTTTGATAATAACCAAATCAATACACGTATCATACATAAACATTAACACAGGCAATTTCACGTTGATGGTAATGTGCTGTTACACTCATAAAATACAACATAAAGAGACAAACAAGTATAACAAGAACAACAATAAATACTTACTTAACTGTTACCCAATAGTACTCAATCTTTACATAATGGGGAAAAGCATGAGACTATTAATTTATCTTGTGAACCGGAGCCATTAAATAAAACAGCCTATCACAACACAGTTGTCAACAGGAAAGTTTGCTAATTAAATTATTCTCACTTTTAGTCTCCCCTTGTGGGGAATGCACTAGAGGCATCTTGTTAAGTCATATTTCTATAAATTATAAACACAAGGTTCTAAGGATGTGATGAAAAACAGAAACAACAAAAACTGGAAAACACAAATGATCCATGAGAAAGAAGTAATTCCATTATTTAAAATGTTTCAACTAATTTAATGTAATCAAATTTTAATCCAGCATTCTTGCATTGAGTTGCAAATACATATGGGTAACAATTGTGGCAGACAAATGCAATTTAATCCCCCCCTCCCCCACGCATTACAGCCCAATACATACCTTTGATGGCTATGTGTCCGAGTCGTAATCTTTTTCCCTTTCCCTTCTCTGAGTTACACTGTTCTAAGAAGGCTTGGAGGATTCTGCTGAATGAGGTCACTTCCTGCACGCCATATGCCACTGTCTTGTCCTGTTTAGCCGCAGTCCCCTCGATCAGCACTGGAGAACAGCTACTGCACCTCAGGAAGGCCAGTGTAGGTGCAAACAGATCATCTGCAAGTGTGCTCCATAGGCTCTTTGTCCGTTGATCCAAATTGTACTCCTGGGTGAGGGCCTCCACTGCTGCCTTCCATATTGTCCTCCACACATCCTTTTCAGTGTGGTACACTAATCCACATTGCGTTATCACAGATGGGGAGGCCCCATCCAGCTCCGTAACCTCCAATACAATCTTTAGTCTTTCTCTAGACGGCCTCACTTGCTCTCCACTGGGAAGGCTGAGGAACGGGTTCTCAGTGTCCAACAAAGTGCTGATCGGATCCAGCCACGCCTCTGCCAGTGACTCTCCATCCAACACCACCCATTTCTCTTTGGAAACCCTGGGTTTTTGTTTCAGATCTTTTGTGACAGAATCCCTTTTTTCTGAGTCCTTCAATATTTTTGTAAATGCTCCGTCCAACCATGACCCTTGTGAATGGAAGACTCCAAAAAACTCCTCTATAGAGAGACTGCTGGGGAAAATTATAGCTGTATCCACTGAAGTCCAGGTGGGTTGTCCACTAACCAAGCCGTCCATCTTATTACTAGCTTCCTCTTTGCAGTCCATCTCCTCTGTCCTACCTGCCAGTCTTCTCAAAGCCCCTGCTAATGATCTATAAGAGGTTGTCTTTCCACTGCCTGCAGGTCCTATAAGGATTACTGCTCTTGTTAACTGCAGTGCATGGTAGAGGTCAATGATATTCCTGATGACCCGTTGATCAGAGTGCAGTCCAGATTCCCAGAGTTCCTGGCTCACTGCCGAAACAAGCAAAGCAGAATGAGCATGTTGTTCTGCCCTGAGAATTTGAGGGAAGCAACAGTTGTAAGCTGGGAAGATTTCTTTTAACAGCTCAGAGAACTGAGCTAATTTCAAGGGCTCTGACATGCTTGACATCAAAAAAGAAAAAATTGCCTTAAGAATGGCTTGTTCTTCTTCCATGGTCTGAAGCACATTTGCCGACTTCAAAGACCCATCAGCAGAAGAACTAGGGCTCTTGTGACTCTCCTTTCCTGGCTCCTGGTTCTCTGAAGACTTCACAGATGTAACTTTTTGTTGTTCCAACTCTTTTTCTCTTATTGGCTTGTCCAATTTAATTTTTTTTGTTTCAGCAAGTCCATGTTTTATAATTCCCTCTACCTGATCCTCCTTGTAAAACTGTCTCCTGGCTGAAAATATTATTTTTTTAAGAACTGGGAGCCAGTTGCCACTGCTATGGGGCAGACAGCCGGTGTCCTGAGCCAGAGTAAAAAGAGAGATCAGTTTGTTTGCCAGTTGCTTAGCATGAGTGAACCCAAGGGCTACAAGAGAAACCTCTGCAATAGTTCTACAGTCTGGCTGAATCAGGGAGATGGGTCTAGTGGCTGCCTGCAGGTTTTCTGGTATCTTAGTCAATCCGGACATAATCAGGATACAACCATAGCCAAGTTTGGCAGAGATTGGTCTTCCATTGAAAGTAATGTCCCCTAAAGTAGGGGGCTCAAAAGGCTTGACTTGAACGATCTCAGCTGAAGCTGTTCTACTGACAGAAAGTCCATAAATATTAGGAGAAGGGCAGGCCAAGAAGAAATCTTCACCAGTGTCTCTTTGGAGTTCAGATTCAAGTGATGTTTGTGTCTTAAGACTGGACTGGAATTTATCTGTGTGCTGCTGATACTTCAGCAGTGCAGCTAGGGAGTGGCGGATGTCCAAGAGGTGTTGCCCAAGACATCCCAGTGCTCCTTGTGTCATCAAATCCACAGCATCCAGTACCAACCAGGCTCCAGTCTGTATGGCACCACATAACATTTGGAGAACAATGCTCGGACTGGTCTCCTTAGAGCAATGCACAGTGATCACTTGCTTTCCAAAGGCTTTGCCCAGGTGAGCAACAGTTTCATTTTTGCCTGTCCTGCTGGGCCCAATTAGTGAGCTGCAGCCATAGCTGCTCAAGGCAAATAGCAAGCCTAATGCTGCTCTTTCAGTGTTGGGAGTGTTAACAAACAGCCCGTCATCAGGACCCACATACTCATAGCCATAGGGCATACACAAACCTAAAACATCCATATAGCACCTTTGTTCCTGGGAACTGAAAATTGCAGGGTCTGAACTGTCTGAAACATTTTTTGAGCTCATGTAGTACCTTACCAACCTCTGCCACTCAAAGGATGATTCCAATTCAATTTTCTGGTCTGATAGCCTGGAAAGGATGTCATTGTGCTTTATGTTTAGCAAGACCAAAGCCCTAAGTGTTGACATGACACGGAAAGACTCTTTCCCATTATAACCTGCAGCATGCTCCCGGATGCTCCAGATCAATCCTTGAAGTTTGGCAGCATACCTAGATTTAAGTCCACTCTTATTTATAGGAGCCTTCCTGAAAAGGCACTCTCTGACTTCCTTGCACCAGAGCACCTCCTCTGACACTAGAAGGCTCTGCAAGGGATAGCGGGCTGCCAGGTCCCACCAAAGTTTTTTTAATCTTTCTGGCTCATTAGATTCAAACTTGTTCTTGGTTTCCAACCCCTTCTCTTCTTTTGGTGACTGTCTCTCCAACATGCAATCAATTAGGAGACAATATAAAGTCCCCCTTATCTTTTGCTCCAGGTCGCACAGCCAGTTCACAGGTTTGATGACAGATCCCTGTAAGGTATTAAAAGTTAGCTTCTCTCCCAGTCTCCCACACACCCCACTTACATAGAACTTTACACTGTAGAGCTCCAGACGAGCCCTGTTCTGGGGCCGCTTAGTATGGGACCCAAGCTGCAGCTCCTGCACGCTTGGGAAACACTTGCGTACCAGGGGCAGTAGTGAGGGTGGACTCACATGAGCAGAGAGTAGCTGAATCAGCTCTCCATCACTAAGGAAGTACAGCCGAGGAAATTCAGCCCTGGATGAATCGAAGAGGTAACGAAGATGGTCTGAGATTTCCTCCAAGGTGCCCAGTCCTTCTTTGAGGACCTCTCGCAATTGTTCTCCCCGAATCCGTTCCCGTGTTTCTGTGCCCAGCCTTGGTTTCACCATTGACATTACTAGTGGGTCATATGCGATATCCTCGATCAAGGACTTGTAGCTCTCATCAACCAGTTTGAATCTGCAAAGCTAGAAAGAAAAAAAAGACTGGCTTTGGTATTTGAGCATAATGAGTCAATCGTTTGGTTATATTGGCCATTCTAGTTACATTTTGTAACTATGTTTCCAGTGGAATCTACCACTTTAGAGAAGTACCGCACACTAACTACTACATTATTTCATAATCTTAAAGTAGACATTTTTAATAGGATATACCATTGTACACCACTGATAAGTTATTTAAAAACCAACAGTTTGTTATAGTTTCAACAGAGATGCAGCGCATAAACCTTGCTTAACGTTGTCTTTTACCAATCTGCTGGATAAACAATTAAGAAATCTAATGGGCAATATGTTTTATATATATATATATATATATAGCTGCCTAAATATCCTTTACAAATCAAGGTAATTCTTTGATTTGCGCTTGAATTCCCTAAAATAAAAGCTTCAGTAACCACAAATTAGGTGAACTTGAATGCATTAATAAGTACAATTTAAATAGACCACTGTATATAAATTCCAATAGTAATACTAGATGAATAACTGTTAGGCACCAATGAGCTCCCTGTGCCAATAGAGACCTAAGAGGAAAATATAATCAATAACTGAAAAATTGAGCAAATAACGCTGATTTACAGTGGCATGAAACAAAATGTTAGGTTATCAAATCAAAATGTATTTATAGAGCGCCTTTCATGGCAAGCCATCTCAAGGCGTTTAACAAGGAAGAAAAACATTTAAGTACAATAAAAACAGTAAAATAATAGAATAAAACTAAAGAAGGAAACAGAACAAAATATCAGGTTGAAAGTGTGAAAGATATTATAAAAGTCGATGCGTCTCTCACCAAGCAAGGGAGAGCATTCCAGAGTTCGGGGGCTCTATAACTGAATGCTCTACCACCTGTCTTTTGCTTTAAAATCCTTGGGTCAGTCAGCAACCCTGCATCCTGGGATCGGAAAGGCCGTCCAGGAACACAGGGGACTAAAAGATCCTTCAGATAGGCTGCACCCAAACCATTTAGGGCTTTATAGGTAATGAGAAGGACTTTGAAGTAGATCCTGGACCGCACCGGGAGCCAATGGAGGGGTAATGTGCTCACATTTTTTTGTTCTAGTTAGAACCCTGGCTGTAGCATTTTGTACAAGCTGTAATCGTGATAGAACATAATTTGGAATTCAGGAGAACAGGACGTTACAGTAATCAATCCTAGAAGATATAAAGGCATGCACCAATCTCTCAGCATTTTGCCGTGAAAGAAAACGCCTTGGCAATACTTCTAAGGTGAAAAAAACATTGGTTATGTTCTGGATATGTGGCTCGAAAGAGAGGTCAGGGTCAAAAATTACACCCAGATTCCTCATTTCATTTTTCTGAGAGTAAATTCCTCATTTCATTATCCTCTGTAAAAACAGATAGATCTGTACTTTTTTCATTACCATAACCCTGGTTCCCTCAAATAGAAATGTAACCATTATCGAATGGAATATATCTCTTATAGCCCGAATCACCTGAGCACTTATTATATCAAAGCTGCTCCTTTAAGAAGACCCGTCTTCACCCCACCCCCAGGAGATATCAACAGCTGTCTCATAGGGATCAGCGCCATTTTCTCTTCAGGCCTGCTGTGTTGGAGTGCACATAGTGACCTTGAAGGGTAATTGTTACATTTGTATTTCAGGGAACCAGGGTTATGATAATAACCTAACGTTCCCTTTCAAGTACAAAATGTAACCATTACAGAATAGAATACAATACCCAAGCCTTCGCAAGTGAAGGACTTGCAGCACCAGCAGATGTGCTAAATGGAAGGAAAAACTGCCTTCAGCATTCTAGCCTAAAGACAAATTGAGGGTCTGTGTATGGTCAACATAATACACCAGTGCCTAACTGGACAGAGCAAATGGAGCTTTCTCTCCCTGTCAGACTGGAAAGGAGGTGGATGGAAGGCCTCCAATTCCACTGACTGGTTAACAGTAGAACCGCCATAGTTATATTCATACCTAAAACCGCCGTCGGCAGTCATTATGACGGTTACATTTTAAACAACATCAATAATGAAAACTTACCACACATAAAGCATTACTTTAAAAAATGAAAAACTACAATAAAACATTTTAAAAGAAACTACTGTGTAAACAAGTAAAAACCGAAAGTAGTTTTTAATTTAAAACGAAAGTTGTAGAGTGGCCGGGTGTCTATGGTGGTCAGGAGGCAGAAAGGAGACTTAGGAATGAAGAAATGCAAATGCATTCTTCCAAAATCAAATTATAAACAAAAACACAGCTCCCCAGGCCAAAATAAAAAGGTTAAACAAAAACAACTCATGAACACAAAATGAAACAGAAAATCCCTCACCGAAGTCTTGCACTATCACAGTGGATTTTAAAAATAAAAATACAGGAATGTTTTTTCTCTTCCTGTAGCAGCAAACTTCTCTGTTCCCAGCTCCCTGGTCGTCTCCCTAATGGAGATCTGGGCTCACCAATTATTCTATTTTGGAGCAGCCACATTCTCACATGTTTTTGGCAGGGACATGAATTAACCCCATCCCTGCCAACCACCACCAAAACACACAAAAACACCCACAATTTACAGTGTGGGTGCCACAGAAAGTAACATGTTTTCTCTTGCGTGTGTCACTCGGTGCAGCACAGAATCCAGGTTGAGTTCCTGCAGCCTGTTACATTGCAGTTTTCTGATCGAAATGTCAGGCTTGAATATAAAAATAAAATAGAATATTGTAGGTTATATTCAAAATAAAAACATGTATTGTAAAAGGTAGTCAAAATGGTGGCTTTGGCGGTTCTAGGTGGGTGGGATTATACCTTCCTTATTTTGGTGATCCTGCCTTTCAAATGCCGTCAGGGTATTTAATAAATGTATTTAGGAAAAGTCATAAACTGACAACTGAATAACTTTCAGACACGCAGAGTAATTTAAATTTGAAAACCTCAAACCGTCAAAATGACTGATGTGGCGGTTCTAGTGTTAATATGGAAATCAAAAATGTTTTTAGTGAGAAAAACAGGATTAGTGAGGAGAGTAGCCTTAGTGCTGGCCTTCACAAAAAAACAGAAAGGAAAGATGTCTTTATGAATGTAGGGGCTCAAATGGTGGTCTTGTAAGTGCGTCCAACACTACATTGAGCCACCAGCGAGGTATAATGTCCTTTCTAGGGGGTCTTAACCTCGAGCACCCTTCAAAAACTATTCCACCAAGAAGTGTGCTCCTGGGGAGACCGAGTCAATTTTAATAAGACAAGCTGATATAGCTGCCAGGTAGACAAGGGAGATTTCCCTTTGTCAAAAAGGTCCTGCAAAAATTGGCAGTATATCTGCCATGGGGCAAGTCGTGGTGTCCAGTCCACTAAAAAAACACCCCATTTGTAGCCATACTGGGAGCGCGTAGACGCTGCCCTGGCATTCTGAAGGGTGTCAATGACCAGGTCACATAACCCGAGGCGGCTCAAATGTCTCCTCTCAGGGGCCAAATCCAGAGCTGCAGGCCTGTTGGGTCTGGATGCCACAGAGTTCCCGGTGCCTCGCTCAGCAGGGTGCGACGGACCGGCAGCTCCCACGACTGACCATACAGGAGCTGTGCTAGTGCTAAGAGCCAGAGCCTCCTGGGACACTTCGGGGCTACTAAAAGCACCCGAGCCCGGTCTTGCCTGATCTTCTCCAAGCACAGTGGAAGCAGCAGCAACGGTGAAAAAGCATAGAGCAGAGTCTTGGGCCATCTGTGGGCCAGTGCGTCTATGGCGAGCAGGTGATGGCTCTCCAGTAGGGAATACCAGTGGGGACAATGGGTAGACTCCTGGGTCGTGAAGTGGTCTATCTCTATGTTGGAGGATAAGACTGACCACATTTACAAAGGATTACTCTTTTTCAGCACTTAGTAACTGATTTTCAATATTATAACAATGTTGTATATTTTGAGTATTGCCCAGAATGATTTATTCTTGGTTGCTATATCAACTCATAGTTCATATAATCTCAGAGTTCCTTTTTTTATCAACAATTGCTCAAATCCCTGCCCAAAACAAAGTCTGAGACCCTGTCTAGGATAATGAATGCAAGAGATTTCCAGAGGGCATAAAAATACTGCGCTCATACATTTTTCCTTCAAGCCTGCTGCAATCATGGACGCAGCGACCTTAACAGTTAATGGCTACATTACTATTTCAGGGAACCAGGGTTATGATAATAACTAGTGCTGGGACGAACACAGGATTTTCATGTTTGGATATTCGTTTGTTTTCAAAAAGTAATAAAAGCTATTATATTGCTCAGAACGCAGGCAGAGACAGCATAGGGGCAGGGGGGCGTCACCCCTGTGTGTGTGCCTTTATTTTACAGCAAGACGTTACACTGTGTAACATGTTAAAGTAAAAGAATATCCCAGGAGTAAAGAATATGTTGTGTAGGCCTTACGTTACCCCAGTGAATTAAACAAAGGATGTCGGGTTCCCAAGTGGCACATCCAGTAAAGGCGCTCCGTGTGGAGTGCAGGATGTGCCCTATAGTCTGGACGTCACGAGTTCGAGTCCAGACTATTCCTATGCCGACCGAGGACGGGAGCTTCCAGGGGGCGGCACTCAATTGGCCGATCGCCACCCGGGGGAGGGAGGGTTAGGTCGGCCAAGGTGTCCTCGGCTCACCACGCACCAGTGACCCCCATAGTCTGGCCGGGCGCCTGTGGGCTTGCCAGTAAGCTGCCCGAGAGCTGCGTTGTCCTCCGACGCTGTAGCTCTTGGGTGGCTGCATGGTGAGTCCGCAGTGTGAAATAAAGCGGTCGGCTGACGAACACACGCTTCGGAGGACGGCGTGTGTTCGTCTTCGCCCTCCTGAGTCAGCGCAGGGGTGGTGGCGGTGAGCTGAGCCTAAAAATAATTGTCCATTCCAAATTAGAGAAAATAATAAAAAAAATAATTGGCAATGACTACATTTTAACAAAAAACAAAAGGATGTCAAATAGCAGTTCAATTTAAACGTTGTTTAGTTTATTCCCGAAATAAATAGTGCATAAAGTTGACACCCGTTTCTTCACATTTTCATAAAGTAATAACATGAGGTTTATTGTGCTTTTTTGTAGCTGAACAAGTAAACAAAAACTGAAATTTAAAAAATATATAATATATACAATCTAAATAAACATTTAGATCACTACACATTTCCTGCAAGTTTGGCACTGCTTAAGCAAGGCATTTCAGAATGACGTGCTTGCCTTTTTTCAGCTTTTTTGACCCAGATGGCTTTCCATAGAGATCACTATGCGTGCGTGCGCATAATCTGGTTTGTTTACTATTTTCTGTCTAAAAATTTTAAATAGAGGCTCGAGTGGCTGTGCTGATCTTGTTTTATTATATTAAGTCTCACATATCACACAGAGCTCTTTTTCATTTGCCACATTTTTTAAACTGTCGCGCAATTTCTGGTGAGGCAGTAAATAAGTGCAAGGTATTTTTGTCATTTCAAGCAAATACGAACATCTGATTAATATACCCAAATACATTTAAAAAAATATTCATTTGAATATTCAATTATTTGTCCCAGTATTAATAACAACCTAACGTTCCCTTTCCAGTACGAAATGTAACCATTACCATATGGGTGAGTGTACCAAAGCTGTCGCAAGGGTGACTGGAATGCTACAAGGCTAAGCTGAGAGGCTGCCTTGTGCATTATATGGAACCCCAGTAACAGCAACTAGGGCTAAAAAATTGAGGGAGAAACCTCTATGCCTGGGAATCTGCCGTTAACACCTGAGTTCCAAATTAAGCAGGCTCTTGCAATGGAGAATACCTGCAAGTCACTCACCCGCTTTAAGGAGGTGATAGCAAACAGGAAAGCTGCTTTGAGTGATAAATATTTCAGCTTCTCTGAATGCATAGCCTCAAATGGAGGCTTCACGAGTGCATTAGGCACTATGCTTAACATCCAGCTAGGAACAATGTCCTTAAAGCCCCTTTCAAACATTGCCCCGCCAGTAAGTGAGCTCCTAGGGAGACCGAGTCAATTTTGACATGGCAAGCCAAAATGTCTTCCTGACAGACCTTTAACCAACCAACTGCTTATCCCGCGATTTCCACGTGGAGCTCTTGCGAGTCTAATTTTGTCACTCCCATGAGAATACTGTGCAGGCGCTTATAAGTGCATCTGCAAAGTTTAACATGTCTTTTTAACGTGCTTCAATGAAAAAAATAAGAAAACTGTATTATAAAAGTGCATGCAGTTTTATTTTTCGATGGCAGCAGTCCCTCAGAATTGTGCTTGACAGACCGGGTCATCTGGATAAACATAGCTGAGAGTAGTGCTGCAACAAAGGGTATGTTTTGACCATCAAAGGTTCAGAACACATTACTGAAGGAAGGTTCAAACCTTCAATAGTACTCATTTGCATAATTTATTGGAGACGTCACCATAGCTACTTGTTTACATTTGATTGAAAATCTTATTTTACAGGTAATCCATATAAATGGAATAAAACATTCACATGTAGTTTAAAAATACGTTATATAGAATAAAAATAAAAAATACACATTGTTTATTTACATGTAATTGAGCCTGCTTGCGATATATACAGTAAGCTTGCATTGCACCAGCTGCAGTGGACAAAGCTTTATTTAACAGTCACCGTTCCAAGCAGCTTATCAGTCACATTTTACTACTACTAAAAATATTAATACTACTACTAATAATATGAACTTATGCTTGTCAAGTGCCTACATGATATGAGTCACTTGCACAGTTTGCATTCAACTTTTTTTTGGTCGTATGGGCATTTAATGATAAAAATCCTAAACAGCAGAGGGGTTTTGAGACATTTATTTCAATACAGCTTATGCCTTACGCACACTACAACACTTTTGTGTCAAGATGGCAAATGAAGAAATTAAAGGTTTGCTTCTGGATAACACGAACTGGAGCCGGGAGGGGTGGACGGTGCTCAGTTTTCAAAATTAAATTATTAGTGTTAGCGTATATTTTGTATGTTTCAAACATATTCTATCATAGCACTTCTCTTATACTCTCTTGTACACTAGGTATTCGGTACATATTTTACTGAAGCAATACAGCCACTAGAGGTACGAGCCCACTGCTTTGGATACTATACCCTGCTCCACTTGTACGTAATGGAACGATTTGGTAACGGATTTTATTAACAACTTTTGTTTACGCAATATGCATTATACAAATCAAAAGATCAAATTTTGCATGTGAGTAACATTTAATGTGTGATTTATAGTATTCACATATTGTCAAACAGTTTCTGTTAATAGGAAGAAAAAATTAATAATAATACAGTGCGTGAACCCGTCTGACGAACCTTCGGAGGTTTAAAACAATCTTCGAATCCTTGGTTAGCGAACGAACCTTTGAACACAGCCCTAGCTGAGAGTGAAAAATGGATGCCTGTGTACCTACAGAGAATAAAACGAGGAGATTTCTTTATTTATGTGTTGGTGTTACAGGTTGTAAGGAAGCCTTGTCAGGTTTGGTACTGGTCAAAACGACCTATTTATTTATTGTACCTACACTTCACAGATAATAATTCAAATAACAGCGCTATACACCAGTGCCAAAAACTGGGGAAGACACTGTACATGACGATGCAAGTTTTCTGATGTATATCTGCTAGATAGAGACTTTAGCATTGATGAGAGTTTGAAGTGCGTCTGCTTTGAAATCTATCACAGAAAAAAAAAATTCTAAAAAGTGATATGCCTGCAAGTATTATAATGTTATTATAATGCTGCCATTGTAAAAAATGGTTATTTATACTTTGTGACAGAAATATAATGAATCTTGGTTGTAAATCGCCCTCCCGACCTGTGAGGGTGCGAAGCAGCGAGGACAGACTTCTTTGGACGGGCTGGCCTGACAGTTCTTTCCCCGCGTCGGAAAGTCGGTCAGTCTGGAAGGCGGCGAGACTCTGTTGCAAGAACATATTGACCTGGAAGGGAAACAATGTAGCAACCGCAGATTGTAAAGGCAGCTGCATTCTTTTACCAAGGGGTCATGCGTGACAGCATATAAGGGGGGATGGAGAAACGTAATCTGTTCCTTTGCTTTGGATACGAAATATAACCCGGAAGGACCCGTGCAGCAATTGTAAAATATCGTTTTTGTTTGTCTTACCTATACTTGTGTTTTATAGACGGCTAAAACATTCCAGAGCTGTCGCTAAGGGCCAGCATAAAACCCGTAACAGCACTGCACTATTGTCACTCATTAAACTGTATCACCACCACAAGCTCTACAGCACGCACCCAGGACTAGGACTGCAACCGGTTATTATTTAACCCCGTGCATTACACATTGCTGTTTTGGTCACCAGACCCGGAAAAATAAAGATACCTTTTCCAAACCGGATTACAATCTCTGTCTGTTTTATTCCTGCACTGCATCACCTCTGCACCTGTACACAATCAACCACTTTGCCACATACTTATATAATGCTCCCATTGGGAAAAAAATAAATAAAAATGATGTTATGTTGTGATCTATATTATAATGCTACAATTGTAAACACATTGTTGTTATTTAAGTTCTATTGAAATACTGTTTTTCCGTTTATCATACTCACAATAAAAAAAGTGTATTTAAGAAAGTATAGCAAAAATAGTTTTGAAAACTGTCCAAATTGCTTATTTGAGGGTGTGAACAGACTAGCTGTAGGGGTGACGTCAGGCCAGAAAGAAACACACAGACAGGCAGTACTTGCAGGTGAAACTAACTCGGCGCTCAGTGAGTTTAATAACACACAGAAAATAAAAGCATGAACAAAACAGAACATGGCACTTGCGGCCAAAATAAATAGACAAACAAAACGAACAGACACTAACAAACGGCACGAACACTAAACACAAGTATGATGCTGGTGCTTCCAGCACTTGTAGCAGTTATTTATTTTTATTATTATTGCTTTTACCTCCGCACTCTCTCCCATTCTTTTGCCCTGAACACACAACCCTGAGTGAGTAAAACGTGCATCTATATATATATATACTGTTGTGCCGGGATTCAATTACTAATTATTCACTTGAATCCCAGCACGTGAACTAATTTGTGCAATCCCCGTGCTCACATACTATTAAATACTTTAAATGCACGTGAAGTGCAATCCCAGTGCCTAAATACAACTATATATTTTAAATCACTCGTGCTACACGGACCCATTTATATGCCGTGCACCGATATCTATACACCAACGTTAACACACCACACGCAACATTAACACACAAATGCACAGAGGGGCGGGGCACCTTGTCACAGAGGGCTAAGAATGAAAAATCTGCAAAAAAAAAAAAGAGCATTTTTAACATGGAAATAGCCAAAATAAATGGTCAGCTGGGTGGTTAACATGGAGGGGGATGATTTCCCCTCATCAAAAAGGTCTTGCAAAAATTGCAGTATAACAGCCATGGGACAAGTCGTGGGGTCGAACCCACGTGGCTGACACCACATCTGAAAGGTGTCCCACTTGTACCCATACTGGGAACACCATAAGGTTCCCCGTGTCTGACTGAGCAGGTCACGTCACTTGGGCAGTCTCCATGGCTGGCCGCTCAAGAGCTGCATCAGGGTTGAAAACCAGAGTCTCCTGGGCCAATAAGGGGCTACTTGGAGCACCATGTCCCAGTCCTGCCTGATTTTCTCCAGACACAGCGGGAGCAGGACAAGCGGTGGGGAAGGCATATAACAGTTGCCTCGGCCACTACTGCCAGCTGGTCCCCACCTCCTACTATGGAGAACAAGAGGGGACTGTGGGTTGATTCATGGGAGGCAAAGCGATCTATCTCTGCTCTCCCAAACCTCTCCTAAATCAGGTACACCACCTCAGGGTGAAGGCACTCTGAGGCGCTGGGAACTCCCCTTGAGAGGAGGTCTGGTGTCCAGTTTGCCACCCTGTGCATGTACTGCCCGCAGTGAGAGGAGGTTCTCGTGTGCCCACAGCAAAAGCTTGTGGGCCATGCGATGGAGACTGGGTGTCCCTGGTGGTTGATATTGGTCACCGCCGCTGTTGTGTTGTCTGTACAGAATAGCATAAGTCTCCCTCGAACCTCCTGCAAAAAATTCTGCAAGGCCAGTAAACTGCCTGGAGTTCCAAAACATTAATGTGGAGACCCTGCCAATGGGGGGTTCCACACACCTTGTGCCCCCTGCCATTTCACACAGTGCCCCAGCCCAGGCTGGACATGTCCGTGGGGATGACCTCCCTTCTGGTGACACTGCCCAGCACTACGCCGTGAGCGTTCTGTTGAGCTGAAAGAGCTCTATACAGACGTCTATTCTCCTCACTCTGCCACCCGACAGAGTGGACAGCATGGACCTGGAGTCCAAGCACACTCCTAGATAGGAGGCTGTCTGAGAAGGCGTGAGCTGGTTCTTTGCATGATTCACCGTAAGGCCCAAACATTGAAGGTGGCCGTTGACAAAGTTCAATGTGGGCCTCTGTTTGTGCTGGAGACTGGGCACAATGAGCCAGTCGTCCAGATCATTGAGCACTCTGATGCCTTTGAGTCTCAATGGGGCCAAGATAGGTTCCATGCACTTAGAGAAGGCACAGTGAGCTAGGGAGAGACCAAATGGCAAGACACGGAACTCATACGTTGTTCCCCGAAAGGCAAACTGCAGGTACTTCCTGTGTGCTGGTTTTATGGGGATGTGGAAATAGGCGTCTTTGAGGTTCACCGTGGTGAACCAGTCGTCTGGCCTGATTGACTGAAACAGCTGTTGCATTGTCAACATTTTGAACCTCCTTCGGATCCAGGGTTGGGGTCAATTCCGAATGTGTTGGTAAACTCCAATTCAATTCAAGAATTTGAATTTGAATTAAAAAACTTTCAGGATACAGAATTGGAATTTGAAATGGAATGAAAGGAAATAGAATTTATTTCCATGAAATTCCACTCATTTTAAAAAGGTTGAATGCCACATTTATTTTATACATCACTATAAACAATACTGATTGCAACAGCATTAATATATACTTTCAAATACTGTATCTTAAGCATGGCTCAAAGATTTAAAAACTTTGTTTTTTGCATTTTTGTACTGAGTTGTTTAAGAACTACAGTATTCCTTAATTATTTGTTTGTCTTTATTCATCCATCATTTAATCCTTTAGTTCTTCACTCCTATGTTACTAATTAAAAAACGAAGTTTTGAAAGCTTTGAGCCATGCTTAAGATACAGTATTCGAAATTATATATTGTTTATAGTGATATAATATAAAAGTATAAAGTATATAGTATAAAATAAATGTGGCATTTCACTTTTTAAAATGAGTGGAATTTCATTGAATTCAATTCTATTTCCTTTCATTCCAATTCAAATTCCAATTCTGTATCCTGAAGATTTTTTCAATTCAAATTCCAATTCCAATTCTTGAATTGAATTGGAATTTACCAACAAATTCCAATGCCATTCGGAACTGACCCCAACCCTGTTCGGATCAGATATACAGACGTGCTCAAATTTGTTGGTACCCTTACAGCTCATTGAAATAATGCTTCATTCCTCCTGAAAAGTGATGAAATTAAAAGCTATTTTATCATGTATACTTGCATGCCTTTGGTATGTCATAGAATAAAGCAAAGAAGCTGTGAAAAGAGATGAATTATTGCTTATTCTACAAAGATATTCTAAAATGGCCTGGACACATTTGTTGGTACCCCTTAGAAAAGATAATAAATAATTGCATTATAGTGATATTTCAAACTAATTTGTTTCTTTAAGTAGTATCACACATGTCTCCAATCTTGTAATCAGTCATTCAGCCTATTTAAATGGAGAAAAGTAGTCACTGTGCTGTTTGGTATCATTGTGTGCACCACACTGAACATGGACCAGAGAAAGCAAAGGAGAGAGTTCTCAGGAGATCAGAAAGAAAATAATAGACAAGCATGGTAAAGGTAAAGGCTACAAGACCATCTCCAAGCAGCTTGATGTTCCTGTGACAACAGTTGCAAATATTATTAAGAAGTTTAAGGTCCATGGAACTGTAGCCAACCTCCCTGGGCGCGGCCGCAAGAGGAAAATCGACCCCATAGTGAACAGAAGGATAGTGCGAATGGTAGAAAAAGAACCAAGGATAACTGCCAAAGAGATAAAGCTGAACTCCAAGGTGAAGGTACGTCAGTTTTTGATCGCACCATCCGTCGCTTTTTGAGCGAAAGTGGGCTCCATGGAAGAAGACCCAGGAGGACTCCACTTTTGAAAGAAAAACATAAAAAAGCCAGACTGGAATTTGCTAAAATGCATATTGACGAGCCACAATCCTTCTGGGAGAATGTCCTTTGGACAGATGAGTCAAAACTGGAGCTTTTTGGCAAGTCACATCAGCTCTATGTTCACAGATGAAAAAATGAATCTTTCAAAGAAAAGAACACCATACCTACAGTGAAACATGGAGGAGGCTCGGTTATGTTTTGGGGCTGCTTTGCTGCGCCTGGCACAGGGTGCCTTGAATCTGTGCAGGGCACAATGAAATCTCAAGACTATCAAGGCATTCTGGAGCGAAACGTACTGCCCAGTGTCAGAAAGCTCTGTCTCAGTCGCAGGTCATGGCTCCTCCAACAGGATAATGACCCAAAACACACAGCTAAAAGCACCCAAGAATGGATAAGAACAAAACATTGGACTATTCTGAAGTGGCCTTCTATGAGTCCTGATCTGAATCCTATCGAACATCTATGGAAAGAGCTGAAACTTGCAGTCTGGAGAAGGCACCCATCAAACCTGAGACAGCTGGAGCAGTTTGCTCAGGAAGAGTGAGCCAAACTACCTGTTAACAGGTGCAGAAGTCTCATTGAGAGCTACAGAAAACGTCTGATTGCAGTGATTGCCTCTAAAGGTTGTGCAACAGAATATTAGGTTAGTGGTCCCATCATTTTTGTCCATGCCATTTTCATTTGTTTTATTATTTACAATGTTATGTTGAATAAAAAATCAAAAGCAAAGTCTGATTTCTATTAAATATGGATAAACAATGGTGGATGCCAATTACTTTTGTCAGTTTCAAGTTATTTCAGAGAAAATTGTGCATTCTTCGTCCATGTAGGACTGGGTAGAAACTGGGTCTGTACCGGGTCGGTTCGGTACCACTCAGGTGACTTTAGCACCGGGTCAGTACAAGAATGGCACCGGGGTAGCACAGGAAAGGTTCCAGTGTGGTAACCTTGGTCCCGGTTTGGTACTGGTCCACCAGTTCGCAGTCACCATGGGTAGCAATGTACAGGGATGCCCACCTGTACAGGCCACTGGCAAAACTACTCAGTCAGTACCACACACAAGACTGAGGGAAGCCTGCTTGTTAGAGGTACTGGCAGCCTTTGTAATGGTGATGCAAAAGCAGTCACCAAAATGGCAGCAAGATACTGTAAATGAGATTGCAAGCAATCACAACCGAAGCGTGTATTTTCGTCCTGCCCAGCAGCTGTGCGCGTAATATATGGGGAAAAAAAACACAGAAATATATACACAGGAGAAAAACTTCTCCACAGAAAGCAGTAATGAAACAATTACATTTAATAATATAATCAGCTTGTATTTTAAAAAAGAGAAAATAAATTAACTCCAGCCGGAGCTAAGCAGCCTGGGGGGAGAGCACAAAGGCAGCCAACTTATGCTGCTGGATCCCTGAGAAGGAGCGACTCAAGCAGCTGGCTTCACATGGTGCACAAGGCAGCAGTGGGGCGTAACAATCAACAGGTTGCAGTGCACAATATACACAAAATTTGTAATATTAACATAGCGTATAAATATTGTTTAGAATTTGTGTAAACACAACAATTTGCGAGAAAAATTATATAGGCAACAAGTACTTATCTGAACCAATCTTGAAAGGAAAAATGGTGCAGAGATTTGTGAGCGCAGTACTTTTATGCCCTCAGGGGCGGGTCATGACTGCGTCACAGGCTCTGCGAGCAGCTTTGATATATCTTATTTAGGATTCGGGTCTTTTAGAGGTAAATAAACACCTATACGGTAATGGTTACATTTTGTACTTGAAAGGGAACTGTGCATGTTTTATTTGCAGGGATTTTAAAAGTGTGTTCCTTTTGCACAAAATATACATTTTACAAATCCCTTTCTTCTGCCATTCCTTAAACACAATTCTACTTTGGAGATTTCTATTATACCTTAGATTAGACAGTTTCTGTATTTTAGTTATTGCTCAATGTGTTGCTTTTATTGTACAGTGTTCCTGTAAGTCCTCTGATAGGACTTTGATGGTCCAGTGGTTAAAGAAAGGGGCTATTACCAGGAGGTTCCTGGTTCAATCCCAGCTCAGCCACTCAGGGTCACTGTGTGTGACCAGAGCAAGTTACTTAACCTCCTTGTGCTCCGTCCATCGGATGTGACGTAGGTCCTATTGTAAGTTACTCTGCAGAAACAGTTGTGATGCATAGTTCACGTGAAAACGTTGATGACCATGATATATCAACAGTTTGTACAGAATCAGTGGCGACTCATGGTTTGAAAAACTGGTGGGGCACATTTTTAAATAATAAACCCTGGCAGCAGTGGCATAGCTGGGATTTTTTTTCAGGAGGGGATGGACATGGTAACTTTAAGGTGAGTAATCACAGAGGTGCAATTGGCAACCTGATTTCTTATTCGTGCACTGACGTTTTATTTTCGAAAAAATAAAAAACAATCTTTTTTTAACAGAAGATCCAATAACCAAATACACTGTTGTGCAAAATAGTTTAAAAAAAAGATTCAGTTTAGAACACTTCTAATTAAAAACAAAAAAGGAAATACAACGCAAAGGACTTGAACTTTTAACATGCGCCTCAGATTTCAATTTCACATTATGATAATAAATACAAATAACTATATATAACTTCATTTGTACTTATGGTTGTTCAGTTTTGTTAACTAACATTTTGTGTTCAAAGCAAAGCAAACCATTTTATTTAATCTCACAAATCCTGACTAATTTAATTACTGTTTGACTGGCACAGGACTGCCGGTGGTAGTTGCTAGTTTGTTGTCTTCAGACAGTTCATCAACGGTTTTCTGCCGTTTAAACAAATTAGGGCGACCAAAACAAATAGCTAATTTTTTTTTATTATTTCTTCCTTTCCCCTACCGCTGTCAGGCCATACTTCACGTCTTTCACTCAGTGTTATGTCACATTGCGTGTCTGTTTGGACTGTAGGCTGGTTCACACTTGGCATATGATTCATACGAACGCATCACCTTGCGTTCAAATCGTAGATGCTGCGGACGAGTTGGTAGATTTCAACTTCTCAGCGTTGGTGACGTCACTCGTGTTCAACCAATCACATGTCTTTCTCTTTCCTTTAGAATTTTACAAGTACAATACAATTTACTGTTTATTATTTTAAATAAATTATACGTATATACATGTAGCGGAAAATGTCTAAAGAACTAATAATTAAGCATGTACGGTACCATAAATAAACAGATAAATAATCAGAATGAAAACTCAGGAATTTAAACCGTGTTTGATGTGTGTCTCTCAGCAGCCTACGTACAGTGTTTACTGAGTCAAATGGGGCTGTGTGCACGACTCCCCAAACCTCCAGAACTTCGCGTTGTCTTTTTGAAACCAATCAGAATGAACTAACGCAGGGAGAAGATCGCTCAGCGTGAACTACAGCCTGCGTCCGTTCGTAGTGTCCATCTGAATCGTATGCCCAGTGTGAACTAGCCTTAAAGTGTAAAAGATGTGTGCATTGTTTATATGAGATAGATCGAGTAACTCTACAAACGGACGCAGTGGTAGTTCACACTGAGTGATCCTCTCCCTGCATTAGTTAATTGTGATCAGTCAAAAAAAGACGCCACTCTTTTGGAGGTTCAGGAGAGGTGGGAGTCATGCACACAGTTAACTACATTGTATAACTACAGTGCCTTTTTTTAAATGTACGAACAGTTGATCCAACAAAAAAAAAGTGGGTTGATTGACAGCAAATCCAACCACTCATTTTTATGGTATCACACTGCACTGACATTCGCTAGCCTATCAGCCTTTGTTGAGCTGACGGATGCGCTGTAGTCTAAACAAATAATCACTCAGGAATGGAAACAGTCGGACGCTGCTGAGAGAGAAACGGCAAAACTGTCATTCTGATTATTTCTTTAGTTATTCAATTAATAATAGGTTGTACATTTACCGCTCCATCTCCAAGACCTGGATGGACTTGGTTACTGTCCCTTGATGAAGCTGGCTGCACAATCCACAATCTTATTAATAGGCTGGTCGCTGGAGAGGTCAGCTGGCAGTAAGATATGTCGTGAGGCGAGTGCATTCTACTTAAATACATAGGCTACTCATTGCATAGTAGATGTCCTCTGTAGCAATATGTGCGGAACCTATTGTTGTGTGTTACTGTGTTCCTGGGGGGGCGCTTTAGGCGCGGGTCTGCTCCAACAGGTCATTGAGCAAGAGCAGAGTAGAAAGAAAGGCAGCAAATGAGTCCTGAGTAATAAAAGCTAAGTTGTTTGTTTCACATCTGGATTTGTGTCGACTTCTTACGCCGGGGAACACATCAAGCTTTAAACATGGTGTCAGCGGTATGCTTTCAGGAACCCTGAAGTAATCCATGAAGACGTGTTTGCGAAAAAAAAAAAAAAAAAACAGCGCGGAACGGAAAGGACTAAAAGTTAACCGTGAGTAGATCGATACATTGGCACCCTGGATATTGTGTAGAGTAACAAGAGGAAACACTGATAACTGATTGTTAATAAAAAAAATAAAAAAAAAAAAAAAAATGGAACACGCACTCAAACCCCCAGGAAATATAGACTTTGATGAAAAGAACTTATCGTTGGCCTGGAGAAGATGGAAAGAGGAGTTTAATTTATACATTGCCCTGACAATGGGGGATAAAGAGGATGTTTTGAAAGTGAAACTATTGTATTACTTGATTGGAGAAAAAGGCAGGGAGGTGTGTGAAACACTGAATGAAGGCGCGCAAGCCGATCGTACGTTAGTACAAGTAATGACTGCGCTAGACAATTACTGTGACCCAAAGAAAAATGAGACGGTAGAGAGATACAATTTCTTTACACGCAACCAAGGCCTGGATGAAAGTTTTGACAAATATGTCACAGAATTAAGGATATTGGCAGCCACCTGTAATTTTGAAAATATTACAGACTCCCTCATAAGAGACAAAATTGTGTGTGGAACTCGAGACGCACATTTAAGAGAACGCCTACTAAGGGAAGCTGACTTAAATTTAGCCAAGTGTCTACAGATTGGGAGAGCTGCAGAACTATCCAAAGAAAGAACAAAAACAATTGAAGAACGGGGGTCTACACAGATACATGCAGTTACACATAAGGAAACAATGAGACAAAAAAGACCCACACCAAATGACGCTAATTTAATACAATGCAACTACTGTGGAAGAAGACATGAGAGGAAAAAAGAAAAATGCCCAGCATATGGCCAGCAATGCAAGGGTTGTGGCAAGTGGAACCATTTTATTAGCAAATGTAGAAGTAGCATTAGCAGGAGAAAGCAAAATGTGTTAGCATTGGAGAATGTTTCAACTGAGTCAGACAGTGGCGAGGATATCCTATGTGTAACCTTGGAGCCGGAATTAGAGAACATCAATGCAGTACAAGCGTCAACACTACAGCCTCACGCAGCACTGTTTGCAACCATGTTACTGAACAAACAACCAGTTAAATTTCAACTTGACTGTGGTGCTAGCTGCAATGTAATCCCAGAGAACCTCCTAACAAGAGACATCCACCTTGAAAACTGCAAGCAAGTGTTAGTAATGTATAATAAAAGCACAATGAAGCCAGTTGGAAAATGCAAACTTAAGTTAAGAAATCCACGCAACAAAAAAGCGTATAGGCTGGAATTCATTGTTGTCAACAATAATGTTCTCAGACCACTGCTAGGCAGCAAAGCCATACAGGCTATGGAGTTAATAACAGTACAGCACCAAAACATTCTAGCAGTTGATAAATCCACCAGCAACAGAGACATTAACTCGTGGAGCATGGAATCAATCCGACAAGAGTTTGCAGATGTATTCCAAGGGGAAGGACGACTCGAGGGAAAACTCAAGCTAGAAGTAGATGATAGTGTAGAGCCTGTGAAACTACCAAAGAGAAGAGTACCGGTGGCGCTGTCAAAACCACTGAAGAAGGAACTGGCTAGACTGCAAGAACATGAAATCATAGCTCCAGTTGAGACATGCACAGACTGGATCAGCAGTTTATTGGTTGTGAAAAAACCCTCAGGAAAGTTAAGGATATGCATAGACCCTAAGCCACTAAACAAAGCACTCAAAAGAAGCCATTACCCTCTTCCAACCATTGATGACGTCTTGCCGGATCTGGCAAAAGCAAGAGTTTTCTCAGTATGTGATGTTAAGAATGGGTTTTGGCACATTGAATTAGAAGAAGAGTCAAGCTATCTCACCACTTTTGCAACTCCATTTGGACGTTATCGTTGGTTGTGCATGCCGATGGGAATCAGTCCTGCACCTGAGGTCTTTCAGAGAAAACTAAACCAAGTGTTAGAGGGGGTGCCAGGAATCAAAATCATAGCTGATGATATCCTTATTGTTGGGGAAGGAAACAATGATATAGTAGCTGCACAAGACCATGATGATAAATTGAGAAAGCTCCTGGAAAGGTGCAGAGAATGCAATGTGAAGCTAAACCCAGAGAAATTTCAGCTCAGGCTGAAAGAAGTGCCATATATTGGACACCTTTTGACATCACAGGGTCTGAAAGTCGATCCAGAGAAGGTCAAGGCCATTAGGCAGATGCCCAGACCAACAGACATTCGGGGAGTGCAACGATTCCTGGGTATGGTGAACTACCTAGCAAAATTTTGTGAACACCTGTCAGGGATGTGCGAACCTTTGAGACAACTGACACACAAAGACGTATTGTGGGAGTGGACTGATTGGCATGAAGAGGCCTTTGAGAAAATTAAAGAGGCAATTGCAAAAACTCCAGTACTAAAATACTACAACCCAGAAGAACAGCTTGTTTTGCAATGTGATGCATCAGAAACTGGATTGGGGGCGGCACTCATGCAATCAGGACAGCCAATTGCTTACGCAAGCAGAGCCCTGACAGATACAGAACAAGGCTACGCTCAGATAGAAAAAGAGCTGCTGGCAGTACTGTTTGGAATAGAGAGATTTCATCAGTTCACATATGGACACACGGTAGAAGTACAGTCTGATCACAAACCACTAGAGAGTATAATAAGGAAACCCCTTCTTTGTGCACCCAAACGACTACAGCGGATGCTACTGAGGTTGCAGAGATATGATGTCAGACTCAGATATTACCCAGGAAGACATTTACTACTGGCAGATACGCTAAGCAGGGCATACCTACCAGACTCCAGCTCAAAACATCCAGTAGAAACTGAAATTGAATCCATTAACATGGTGCACTACTTGCCCATCTCTGACGAGAGGCTAAAGGCCATACAAAAAGCAACAGAGCAGGACAAGGATCTTCAGGTGTTAAAGAAAGTGATCCTACAGGGTTGGCCGGACACTAAGGAACACGTACCTCGGGAAGCAACAGTGTTTTTCCATAGCAGAGATGAGCTAAGTGTACAAAATGGAATTGTCTTCAGGGGTGAGCGTGTAGTTATACCAGCTTCTCTCAGAGCAGATATTATGCGAAGAGTCCACTCCTCACACATTGGAATAGAAGGATGCCTAAGAAGAGCACGTGAGAGTATCTATTGGCCAGGCATGAATGCACAGCTGAAAACATACATGGAGCAATGCAGTGTGTGCAGTGCACAGGGAATCAAGCAGCAAAAGGAAACTTTAAAATCACACGAAGCACCAAGTAGACCCTGGGAAACAGTGGGAACAGATCTTTTTACAGTCAATGAGAAGGACTATATGATTACCGTTGACTACTACTCCAACTTTTGGGAAGTTGACTTCCTGGAGAACACGAAATCCAGGACAATTGTACGGAAGCTAAAAGCACACTTTGCAAGATATGGGATTCCGGACACACTGTACTCTGACAATGGACCACAATACACAGCAGAAGAGTTCAAAGAGTTCAGCAAAAAATGGGACTTAAAACACAAAACGTCATCCCCTGGCTCAATAGAGATGTTCATCATCATTTGTTTTAGTTCAGGTACTAGAGAGTACAAATGCTAACAAAAGTTAGTTGATAATGTTTAGTTGTTTAAAAAAAAAAAAAAGAGAAAGGATGTAGCAATATGTGCGGAACCTATTGTTGTGTGTTACTGTGTTCCTGGGGGGGCGCTTTAGGCGCGGGTCTGCTCCAACAGGTCATTGAGCAAGAGCAGAGTAGAAAGAAAGGCAGCAAATGAGTCCTGAGTAATAAAAGCTAAGTTGTTTGTTTCACATCTGGATTTGTGTCGACTTCTTACGCCGGGGAACACATCAAGCTTTAAACATCCTCTACCCCGTCTATGTGTGTAGTAGCTAAGGTACATAGCCTATAAAGTAATCATAGCCTATATGTTACATGCATATGACAAAAAATGTCAGTATGACATACAGATGAACAGACACATCTATGTATTTATTTTAAATAAATATGAAGTTATGAAATAAAATCTTTCCTTGTATTCTAAATTTGGTTACTTCCAGATGCCATCTTTGATAAAAGTTACTAGAAAAAACGACATTACACTGTCATAGATAGCTTGTGGTGATGTCAGACCAGGAAGGCTATGGGCACAGAATGGTGAGTGAATTAGGAGAATAAACTCTGGTATGTTTACATAACGATAGGCAGCAAAAATGCAAATGAACGACTGCAGTATATACTAACAAACTCAATTATTATTATTTATTTATGTGCGCCATGTACACACACACCTTTAAGGATTTAAAGAAGTCACAAAAGTTTAAAAGTCACAAACTGCAGCCAGTCACGCACACTCTCTCAGCTAACAGTAATCCAGCCTCAGCACTTCCAGGTTACATCACGCCTACAGACGCTTTCACCCCTCCAATAGCAGATAGCACTCAGCAGCTGAGCAACAACAGCCCTCACAGTGCTCAGCAGCCTTCTAACAATGCTCACAGACCCTGCCCCCCCCCCCCCCACCCACATAAGGCATTTAGCAATGGTTACAGCTTTTGCCTGTCTGCCTGACAGACCTTACAGTTATGCACGTAGACAGCAACATCCTTCCATATGTCTGGCCAATAGTCAGCTTGCAGAATACGGTGCAAGAGTTTTGAACCGGCCTAAGTGCCCACTTAAAGGGTTGTCATGATAGGCATGTAATATATCAGATCGCAATTTGTTTGGTATGTAAATTTGATACTGAGAGGCATGGTAAGGCATTTTAATCGCTCGATAGATGTTGTCTTCTAAAATAGTATAAACCTGTGGTAAAGAAAGAGAGAATCAGTGTTATAAATCTCTCTCCCGATCGGAAAGTACGCTGTGTAAGTTTGGTAGTACACTTCCCCATAGACGGGCCAACTTGACGGTGGGCTGAAACAGGAAGTCGGCCATCTTGGTGGGGGCACGTAGCTGTCAGTACACAAAACGACTCAAATGCGATCAACTGCGGGCCAAGCAGCAATTGGTTACACCGGGGCGCTGAGCTGATTGCAGGGAGGAGTTGGGTAGTACAAAGGGGACGCAGCTATGCAGGTACGGACCCTTGCACTGAGAACGTAACCTACGGCCTGAGCGTTGTTTGTTTTGTTTTGTGTATTGCAGAGGAGGAGTAGAGACCCAGGAGCTGCCGCTACCAAGCCAGCACACACCCCTGAGCACTACCTTCACTGCGCAAGCAAAACACCAGCACCACGACTCCCAGGATTTAAAGCACAGTCTTGTGCACTGTGGACGTGGATTGGGGATTTGTTCTTTTTGTTTGGGTCTGCAAGCCCGCCTTGTACCCCCCCCCCCCCCCCCCCGATACCATCGCTGGTAGAGGAGCGGCCCTTTTTGCTATTTATTAATAAACACTGAGGCGTGTGAGTAATAATGGAATGTCCAGACAGTAATTTACGTGCAACCAAATAAAATTTGTTTTATTAATATTATTAGTTACACGATAAAATAAAAGAAAACGAAAAAAGAATGGGGTGAGGGAGGGGGTGCTGGAATAACAATAAAAAGAAGGGTTCGGATACCCCTTAGTCCTCTTCACAATATCCCCGGACATAAAAAGGGATAAAACAGAAAAGAAAACGTTATTGTGTATTCCACCCCCGTGCTGACCAAATAAAAACAAAACAAGCCAACGCTTAGTCTCTCCCTCAGGCCTATTCACCCCGCCTATGCTTTTCAGGACCAACCCTGAACACAGTAGCACGTTCCCTTTAGTATGCAAAGCCCCGCCCCTGTAGTCAGTGGAACACCAATCCCAAACTGACAAGTGTCCTTATAACTCACTTGACTCCAGTAGCCGGAATTTACATACTTGCACTTCCGCCCCTCACCAAGGTGACGCCCCTCAAAAAGATAACTTTCGTCATGGTCACGAGACCTTGGTAAGGGAAGTCCCGAGTTGGTTTGCTGCCTTCTACTGTCGGGAGGCTGAATTACAGACCGAGACCCCTTTGACTCATCACAAACACATACATTTTTGGGAGAATTACTGTGTGGACAGTCCTTTTGTATAGCACACCACTCGCATCACGATAACAAGACCCTTTTCTCTTTTCCAGAGGCGCTATCACCATCATCACTTTTTTCAAGAAGGATCTGGTAAATTGCTTGTGCTTCAGAGTCTTCCTTTTGTGCTTTGCAGACATCCTCAGCTGTGTAAGGAAATGGTGTAATTTTCCAGCCTCAGTTTGTTCAATTTGCACCCCTAAGAGAACTCAATCTGTACTCACTAACAGAGCACGTGACAGAGCATCTGCGGCTTCATTTAATTTCCCCTTCCAAAATTGAATTCCTGTAGGCATAAAGCCCAGCGTATCAGACGAGCGTTAGACTTTATGGTATTAAAAACCCAGAACATAGCAGAATGATCAGTAACCACTTTAAATGGTTTGCAAGATATTGCCTCTATTTCTCAAGAGCCCACACAGCTGCAAAGCATTCCTGCTCAGTGGTGGTATAATTCTTCTCTGGTGGAGAGTGCTCGACTGGCATAAGCTAAAACCTCTTCCTGTGAAGGAGATATGCGCTTAACACAGAACAGCCCTTAGACCAAAACCACTTGCATCAGCACTAAGGTAAATCAGTATTTGGGTGACCTAGTACTGGGGGTGACAGTAAATGTTGTTTCAGCTGTTCAAAAGCTGACTGAACTCAACTTTGCACCTTTCTTTTTAAGGTCATTCAAAGGCTCTGCAATGATAGAAAAAAACAGGTAAAAAACTGAGGTACCAGCCTGTCATTCCTAGGAACTGTTGTAGTTCCCTTAGGTTGGTTGGTAATGGGTAATGATTGCCTCAGTCTTTGCAGGATCTGCATGCACACCAGCAGTAGAAATGGACATTTCTTTAGGTTAATAGTAAGGCCACCCTTACAGAGGTTTTCAAAGATGTCCTTCAAGTGCTGTGCTATATCTGAAGAGTAGATAATAACATCATCTAGATAAACTAGACAAATCCTTCCCTGCAAGTCACCCAATATTAACTCCATTAACCGCTGAAAGGCTGCTGGAGCATTTTTCAGGCCAAAAGGCATGACATTAAATTGATATAAGCCATAGGCGGTTCCAAATGCAGTCAAAGGTTTAGTGTCATCGTTCATTTTCACTTGACAATAACCACAATTCAGATCAATTATAGAAAACACTTTAGCACCAGACAATGAAGCTAGAATGTCATTAACAGTTGACATAGGGTAAGCATCAGTTACACTTTCTGCATTTAATTTTCGGTAATCTACACCGAATCTTTGTGAGGCATCCTTTTTGGGGATAAGCACAACAGGTGATGCCTACGGGGAGTATGAAGGTTCTATAATCATCTAAATGCACATTTACAAGTTGTTGTTTACATGCAGCCATTGGGTATGGCCTTTGTTTAATAGCAGGCCCTTCTTTCACATAGATATGGTGACACAATACAGCAGTCTTCCCAGGTTTCGGTGTACAGACATCTAAATACATTTCCATCATATCAGATATTTCTTGTTCACAATTAAATACAAGATCCATGCGAGACAATGCCTTGTTTATATATGATTTACGCTCTTCCTCCAAAGACATATCTGTTTTAGAATCTGAGGGAGTTACCAAATTAACCAGAATCTAGACAGAAGTATTAGGGATTGGTTTACAAGTATTTACATGTGCAAAACCAGACTGAAAGGGATATTTTTATTTCTACAGAATATAGTTAAGACTCTTCACATCAATCAACATCCCTGCCGATGAGATAAAAGCTTCAGATAATTCATTTATTGATGCGGCACATATTGCTTCAGACCTTCAATTATTTCAATAACACTCTAGCTTCTGGTTAACACCAGCAAATACATTTTTCATCTTTAGTTGGCTTTCAAAGCTGTCCTGCCACTTAACATGCAATTCATCTACAACCAGTCTAATCATTTCCACTGATTGCATGATGGTTGTAAGCGGGTTAAGGTACAAAAGAGGGTGAGCGCTGTTTACAGAGTTCAAATCCATGGAGAGAAGCAATAAAGTTGAATTTTATATAAATATAAAAGACACATTTTAAAAAATGGTGGATTTTGCACCCTGCCGAATTTTCGTCACTGTTGTCAAGGTGTTTAATACCTTGGCTGTTACAGAAATATGAAATGGAAGTTTGTCGCTGTGTGTCCATTGTAATTTTTTTCTGACTACTTGCACAGAACATCAGATTACTTATAGCTTTACACCGTAGTACAGGTCATTACATCTTCCCCGCAGGGTAAACGGAAATCCACAAGTTTTACAAACAAATTTCTGCAATTAATTGTTAGTCCTATTACACATTATTTTATTTTAAACAGATTTTGCAAGAGCCTTGTAAACGCCATGAAAGCATAAATGACTGTTTAGCAGAGGATAGCGTAGAGAACACTACTGAATCAGAATCATTTCCTGCAGCAGGGTGTGATGTAGGTGTAGAAAGATGTCAGCAGTCCAAACACTGAAATGGAGAGTGTCTTACAAAAGCCATGGGTAAGAGTACAATTTAACACGGTAGTAATACAGTAACATTTTGTAAAGATACTTTCATAAAAACAAGATCCCATCATATTTCACAATCAGGGCACTTCCTGAGTTGCAGGCATAAGTATTGGCACCCCCTATCTGAAATCAGATAATGTACCTGCAATCTTTACTAGTGCTTGCTAGGATAAATGAGTGTTCAATAAACTTCATAAACATATCACTGTTATATAGTTTAATTAACAATTTGTTTTTTTGCAAATACTTGCTAGCTCCCTGCGTAGCCATGCTGTTTCTGTTCCACTTCCCTTCCCCTGTGATTATCTGTTGCTCCTGCCTCCACCGCCAGAGGAACTGGAGCTACCTACCAAGGGTCCGCCTAGGGCTGCAAAGAGACATTACAAAAAACTGCTGTTTCCAATTAAAAATTCATTAATAGCTATGGAATTGTTGCTGAAAATAGAGCTATGAAATAAAAAAAAACACTAATAAACTGGAAATACATTTTTACAATTTCATTCTTTTTTTCATATTGGTGGGCATACAGTTTAAATATAAGGTAACTTAAAATATGAACAGCCTATTGTGTCCTTGATTGTTATTGACCTCTCTTTTTTTTTCTTCTAAATACTAGGCTTAGTCCAGTTATTTTTTATGAGGTATCTGTAACACTTCGGTATCTGCAGAAAGATTGATTAACGGCCACATTTGTTCCGTCAAGAATAAACTTATTTACCAAATTAAAATCAGTGTCTGTGTTTTTATCTGCTGTACATGGATAAACTTATGAAGCCTTCTTGTTTTAAATTTAGTGCTGCCTGACCGTCACAGTCTCCCATTATATGCAATATATAAATATATTGTTTGAAAACACTGCATACACTTTTAAATATATTAATGTGAATATATTTATTTACAACATATTTTACAATGTATTTTTAATATAATTTAGAAAAATAAAATGTATAAATGTGAATACGTTGATTTACAAAGTACATTTATAGTATATTATAAATATATTTAAGCAACATGTCATGTTTAAGAAAATATATTATAAATACATTTCAAGTTTAAAAAATATATAATTCCATATATTAAAAATATATTTATTTTCCAGGCATCCATTAGCCATAGATTCCAATTTACTGTATTCGTCTGTGTGTGTTTCTGTATGTAGTGTTTTTTTGTGTATAGTTAATTTTGGTAATTTTTATTTTTTGTTTGCTTTGTATTTCAACTCCGTATTTTAATATACAGTACATTTGTACGGTTACAGTTTCTATTAGTACACTGATATGTTAGTTAATTCAGTTTGCTTTAAACAATGTGTTTTGAGCTTGAGAGTGTTTTTAAAGTGACTAGTAGTGTGTTTTGAGTGTACTACTACACCGGTGTATTGCCTGTGCATGCACTGTTTCAGAGCGGGAGAGTAAACATCAAGGAACAAGTGACTAAGAAAATGATGAAAAACAATGTAAGCGGCGCTCAAAAACCTGATGTGTCAAAGACAACTTCTGTGTCAATCCCTTGTCTTTTACAATGGTTCCACAAATGGGGGCCCACAAATCTGTTTGGCGCCAGGCCCACACAAGGTTAATCCGGCCCTGGCTGTGGTAGTCGTAGTTAGAGCTCTGGACTCTGACGGCTGGGTTTAAGCCATATAATGGCTGTTCATGTACAATATTTGTATGACTCTATAGTACTTTGACAAGGTAGTCACCAAAAATAAAAACAACAACACCAATAATAATAATAATAATAATAATAATAATAATAATAATAATAACTAGATGGTAACTTTACAAGTAAAGTTGTGGGGCTTGCTTTAGCTCTTTAAAGGTATTTTTGTGGTAGTGGATATTTAAAAAGTTTTACTTTTTAAAGCAAAGCAGTTACATACAGTCAAAGTCAAACTGAGTAAAGTAATTGGTCTGATTACTTTGATAGACTACTATATCAACCTTATTACTTTGGATTGTGGGGCAGTTAGATCACACATTTCATCAGACATGTACCATTTGATTGGTAGAAGGTATTTCTGAACTGATTTCAGATTTGAATAGCAGAGAAGTAGAGGAAGATTTCATAAACTCTAACTTATTGGGAAAGTGGTCAAAGTAGCTGATTTGTGTCAAAAGTTACATCGTTTACAGGAAATGGAATGTTGGAAGTCTGGGAGTTTTTAAACAATGGGGAGCTTTAGAATGTTGAAAAAAGTACCATTAAAGTGAATGAAGATGGACAAAAAAGGACAAAAAGCTTAATAGTTTAAAAAGTATAAAATATATCAAAAAGTTGTATACAAGCACACTATTCCAGACCGGTCTACACGTTTTAAAGTTTGAATTACGTTTCAGCTTAAACGATGTAAGAGGAGTAGCGTGCCGAAGAAGAAGAAGAAGAAGAAGAAGAAGAAGAAGAAGAAGAAGAAGATCGAAGATTTAAAGTGGGGACTCTTGCTTCGCAAGCCCCACTAATAATAATGTGATATTCCCACCTCTGAACGCTAGATCTCCTTTGAACGTTTATACAGTTTCTCACTCAATTCTAATATTATTTTGTCAATATAAATCGACGATAGGAAGTAGTACAGTACTTCAGGCGGGGGAAACCGGTCGCAGAGGTCCTGGTGCTGCCTAGCGCACAGGCCGGGTCGCTATAGATCCAAATACACAGCAACTATGCTAGAATAAAACGCTATGCTATAGCAGGTAGGGTGGTACTTGGATGAGCTGAATGTCCATTTAAAGTGACGAGAAAAAAAACAAACAAACAAAAAAAACATACAGCCAGCTATCCCGGTTTAGCTTCACATTTAATGTCATCATAAAAACGGGTACTTGGATTTTTGCTGTGCTGGCGTTAAAACATTCTACATGAAAAAAAAAAAAAGATTTATCAAAACGTACTGCAGCTAAACATCACATTGCGTAGGGCAAAAACAACAATATAAATGATTAATGCACTTAACATTGATTCTTATCAAGAGTTGGCTTCTTTAGAAAGAAATGTATAATTGGTTGTTTTTTTTCTCTGTTTCGTGTTAGTGCTGCACTGTAAACCAGAGTACAGAGTAACTTGGGAAAGTGACAGTAATGAGAAACGTCTTTGTGGCTCGAATTGTACATACCGCAGTGTCTGTACAGCCCGAGATCACAGTAATGTGAAGAAATTAAAAACAATATTTATAATGAATTTTACACTCTTAAAAAATAAAGTGGGTACGTTTTTTTATCATCTTTTTTTTTCGTCTTCACAATGAAGAATTGAAACGATTTCTACCGAGGTGGCTGCCTCAATGGACGCTACGCGCCTGTATTAATAATAATAGTGGGGGGTGGGGGGGTGCCATGACAGCGGCCACCGTGGCAACTCGGCAAGTATATTCTCTTTAATTATTTGAGAAACTATTACCCCGACAACAATATCGGTCTTAAAAGCAAATATCAACAGAGCCCAATGTAATATTTCTAGCAAGTGTGCACCCTTAGTGTAAAATAGACACTGATCCTACCGCTATAACAAAGTTTACAATCGGTTTGAATTTTCTTGTACAGGAGGCAACCCCACTCCTGGAAGGAAGACGCCAACCATTACTCCAACAGGTAAGTGTTATTTTTTATATGAAACATATCTGCATTAACAAATAACAATTCTCCACACAGTTCAGGTTGTGCCAGTATATTTCGAGTGAAGGACTATTCCTCCATCACATGGTTAATCAAAAAAGTGCTCTGTGCATAAAAACATTGTGTGTTCATTAATATACGACCTCCATCAACAATAAAGGACTATGTCATTTGGACTACCGGTATTTATAATTTGTTCAAACATATCTCAGTCTACGAAATTCCCTTCACAATAAAAACATCACTTCTCCATCCATATAAAAACAAATAAAAACGGCTACAACAGCAAATACATTTCACTTGCCAGTGGCACAAACGGCCTTTAATAGTTTCTGAAATTTAAAATCACCTACCTGTTTGTGCTCTAGGTACTTTATTCTCATACTTAACGTTGTGCTTTTTGATAAGATGCAGTCTGTCCCACTTAATCTAGCAGTAGTAATATTCAACACTGTTAATGGCTGTATCTTCAATACAATATTACTATGGGAATTTCTATACTGTGGTCTGTTTTAGTTCACCTGTTTCTGAAGCTGCACAACTGCATGCATGCTGGCAATAGGGTGGGGGGTTATTCATTTTGGGCATTATTGAAAAAGAGCAATACAGTTATAATAAACACAACCTGATTATTTAACCCAAAAATTACTCCTGATTAAACTGACAATAATTACACAACATGCTATTTATATGTCATATGTTGGTGACATATACAAATGGCTATATTGTATACTGCAGCAACTTAAAAAGATTTAAGCTAGTAAAATAAAAATGAAATAAAAAAAATTATAAAACCTACTCATATTTAATTTTTTTATATTTAAAGTTAAATTAGAGACGTGTCACGTGATAACAGCATCATCACACCAGGTGAAAAAAAATAGTCTGAAGATACATGGCACTTACATTACCCTGCATAGCTAGGAATACCCACACCCTGCAAAATCCAATAACCTAACCATAGAAGGATCCAGCTTGAAAGAACAATACTCACCAGTTCTGGCTTCTCAACACCGACTTCCATCTCATAAAACACTCTGTTCAGGAAAACCCATTTTAGTTGGAATTTTTCCCACAGATACAGTAGCTCCTCTGTAGATTCAGATTAAGCAAAAAGCACAAGTTGGGAGGATGAAGACTTCAGCATTACTTCTAACCTCAAATTGACATTTTAACACTCTGGAATAGCAGACCCTCTGAACTAAGGAGAGTATTTTTAAGCCATGATAAAAGCATTTTAAGTACATTTACAAAATGTTATAATGTTCCTAAGTATAAACCTGCTTTACATTTGTATGTTTTTTCGGTTAAGATTATTTTGATTCTATTTTTAGTCCAGATTTTTATTAATATAAATATACTTAACACCAATTACAAAAACTAAAAAAAAAGACCTCTAATAACTTTTGCCCATACATTAACTAGCATCGTATCGATCAGACCCTTTTACAAATTTCAAGTTTCCCTATCATACCCAATTGCTGAAGTAGCTGCTCCCAGTTTTCCACTTCCTGCCTGAACTCAGAGATGTAAGGGGATGACGTCATGATAGAGAGCGTCATGACACAGTCCTCAATCAGAGTCCGGAGATCCTCTGAACCTGTGGGGATGGACACTTTAATGCATTCATTGTCATTAACTCTAGCTGTGGGGTTGCCTTGAATTAATGGGGGATTATAGCAAATGATATTGATCCATAAAGCTTACCAGTCATGCACTTTTTCAGTTACTTTTGGACAACACTGTATATTGCAATAGGAATTTCCTTTAACACATTTGTATTCCTGCTCGGTAAATATGGCACTTTTACAAATATAACGAATTACATTGTAAATAGATTACTTTCAATGTGTGCTTTAAAACATGTGTGGAGTAGTGGTTAGGGCTCTGGACTCTTGACCGGAGGGTCGTGGGTTCAATCCCTGGTGGGGGGACACTGCTGCTGTACCCTTGAGCAAGGTACTTTACCTAGATTGCTCCAGTAAAAAACCCAACTGTATAAATGGGTAATTGTATATAAAAAAATAATGTAATTGTATGTAAAAATAATGTGATAACAATTGTAAGTTGCCCTGGATAAGGGCGTCTGCTAAGAAATAAATAATAATAATAATAATAATAATAATAATAATAATGTTGTATTTACTGTTTTAAGTATTTTCTTAATTAAATCGATGAAAAATAATCCTCAGACGCATCATTGCAGTTACCTACAGAACCTCTTGTGGCTGAATATGTTTATTTTAACAATATGTTTAACACTATATTTATAAACCTCTCATCCTTGGCATGTTAGCAGACACAGTAAAATGAAGATACCGCTAGTAATAGGTATGTAACAGGACGGCTGAATGATGAATTACCCCACACCAGAAAGCAGACAGACACAAGTACTTGCGGGGGAAAGCGCTGGTGCGCACGTATTTATTTAAAATAAAGTAATTAAATAAAACAACATTCACAGAGCTAAATAAAAGGGTTGAACAAAAACAGATCTTGAACACAAACAAAATAAACTTCCACCAAACAAGCACCATGCTTCCTGCACACGTAGCAATTGTTTTACTTTTTACTTTCTGTTTCGTTTTTTCCTGTCTCTCTCTCTCATACACACGTTCCTCCTTCCAAACATGTATAAGTAGGCTTGAGGTTTTAGGTTTTAACCAATAATAACTGAAAAAACACCCACGAAGACCTATTTAGAAAATTCAATTTTTTAAGATTATTTTTGTTCTTGTTTAGGACCAATAAATTCAGGACCAGTAATTATTTTAAAGTTAAGTTAACATTTATATTTACAAAATGAATAATTAATGTAAAATATTCAAAAATAATAAAACATCAGTATTACAATAAAATAAGTGTAATAAATAACCAAAAATACACATTAATAATAAGTCAACTGGTTAAACTCTGTTAGCATTAAGCTTTGCAGTAGTGTATTCGTGTTTGCCTCCTAATTGTTTGTATAAACCGGTGAGTTGAGTTGAAAACCTATGTGCAATTTATTATAGAAACTGAAAATTGATGCGTTTGAGTGGTGTTTATTTTTCCTATGTTCGTTCTGTTGCTAGAAAGACACTCCGGGTATATTTCTAGCGAACCACGCAAGTTTCTGAAAACTGAATTGCGGAAGTCTAGCACCTACACAAACATTTTTTAAAGTGTTTACATCCCACCCCTATCACTTCTGATTGGCTAGCTGTGGAAGAAGCTGATCTTCTATAAGTTACAAAGAAACCCAGAAAAGGTTGCCTGACAGCCTCAGGCAAGGCAGACTAATATTTTAAACTTAAGATATTATTTACATTTTTTTGTAAATTAGCAAATAAGTGATACTGCTTTCTTAATGCATGAACCTGACATTTAAATGCAGCAGTCTAGTAAAGTTACAAAAAAACAAACACATAGTCGCTAAGGAATTAGCGGATTGGAGAAAAAGGTGTTGTATAATGTACTTGTTGGGATGTTTTAAAAAAAAAAAAAAAAAGGTTTACTGTTTAGAAGCATTTCAAGGAAAACTTTCCCTGGCAAAAAACATAATGATTTTTTTTTTCTTTTTTTTTCTTTTGCTTTCAGTGTTGCTAAACTAGTTTAAAAAAAAAAAAAAGTGGAACATGTTAGCCATCATGGGACACGGTTTAAAATAAATAAGTATATGTGAATAAGTATATTGCAATGTGCAGGTGTAGATGGTGCAGTGCTCAGGAATAAAACTTCAATGAAACAGCTCCTTTATTTGGCTGGGTTGCAGGCTCGCAACACTTAAATAATAAGTACCTGGCTCTACACAACGACGTGTATCGCACAGGTAATACCAAGGGATACAGTCCTGAAATAATAAACAAAACAACACAAATAATACACAATCAGCCACTCAGAGAGAGGGAAAGCCAACACACCCTCTTCCCCAGCTCTCCGTGTCATTGCCATGACTGACAGGTGGATCTTACGAGGCTGCTACCCTCTTCCTGCAGAACCATGCATGCGCCAGACAGTCAGCACAGATCTCCTCTGTTACAATCACACACACACCAGGCTTACCCAGTTCCTTTGAAATAGACTCCTATATATTATCTTTCAAATCTATCTTTATAATTGTGATGCCCTATGTCATAAGCTCTGGGTATTTTTTCATCGACAAATATTATTGTTTTCTCGTCATTTTGGATACTGCCGCATCGCGTCTGGTGGGTAGCAGCCTTTATTACTTCCTTCTGGCAAAGATAATTGAGTGGTATAGTGAAGAGGAAGAAGTCGTACAAATTAATAAATTCACTGAGACCAGTGTTGGCGCTAGGATTTAATGCGAAGTAAACCCACCCCCCACCCCCCAAAAAAAGAAAAGAAGCAAAACACAGAGCGCTGCTGCAGCACAACCTAAAGAAAACCTTTTGAAAATAAATACATCAGCAGCAAAATCTGAAATCGGTCAAAAACTTATTTTTTTCTTCAAGAAAACATATTCTAACAAGACAGTAATTAATCAAGTAACAGTATATCCAAACATTTTAATAAATCAATTATGTAGCAAGATTAATCAATTTGATTAATAACTCGATTTTGTTAATATTGAAACATATTAATATCTTCAGATTAGTCACAGAACCTATTAATCATAGGCATCAATTGGATTTTTAAATTAATGTTATCAAGTACAAAAAAGTTAGTATGAAAATGTATATATAAAAAAAACATTCTCAAAACCTAGCCTGCAGTACAAATGCATTCGTTACAACTCATAAGCGAAAACATAGTTCTATGAACATACTTAAATTAGTACTGCAAAAGCTATATTGCATACATAGAAAACTTTTGTTTGAGTCTATGTATATTTTAGTTGTATATTGTTGTGTTGTGTAAAAGAAAAAAAGTACAGTACATACAGTAAGCTACACAAGTAAATACTTTTCGGCGTATTTCAATTGTCTATGTACTACATAATTAATTACTGATAAGAAAATATTTAAGTTTGTGTTTAATTAAATAACTCTGCAATGATTTGTTGCAGTGCTTCTCCCTTCATTAATAAAGCACATTAACATATAAAAGAAACCAAAACAAAATGTATTTATTGCCGTTGTTATTTAATATATATTTTTGTAGTTTCTTTTATATTTTAAGATGCTTTATTTTAACGTAACGAAAAGCCCAGAAACATTTAAACAGGAAGTTTCACATACAAACAGCTAGTTGAATCTATGCCATTGAGAGGTATGCATAAAATAACAGGCACAAACCAAAGTCGTAAATCAGGGAAAAATGATAATACATCAAGGGTAAGCGAGAAACTTCGATATTATAATGAGATTCGTACATTTGCATAAAAAGTAGTTTGAAAGGAACAGTCATAACTAAACTACAGCAGCAGGGATGAAACTGAGTTACGGGAGTTTAAATGACTTTAGTACGTCGTGGGTAGGTCTACGAAGTCACAAAAACCTACGAATAGTCAATATACGAAAGAAAAAACAAAGATACATAGAGCCCAAAGAGTGGAAAACAGGGAGAACCTATTTTTATATTTGAATAACTCCCAAGTATTGCTTATTATAGTTCTACTCTTAGTATGTTGCTTAAATTTACCAGCAAATATGTTGCAAACTGCACTGAAAGGAAAAATAAATTTGTTGAGGTGAGGTGGGGTCACAGGGAACCTTTTGTGTATCTCGAAGAATTTAGTGAACCCGTCAAGCTATATGACTAGATCTGCCCCAGTTAATCACTAATTGATTGATTGTGTTCACTGTTAAATAAAACAAAAATTCTACAAAGTTATATTCTAATTTTGTGTGTTTTGTGCGACGGGGAGGGGTCAAGTAGATTTTTCTAGCATTTTGTCCCTTGGACAACAAGCTTTTTTCAAAAATTGCACACCCCTGTACATGGGTATAAGGTTAGTGTTTTAATTGTATAGAATTCAACCTTTTTTGTACCTATGATGAGCAGTAGAGAAGCTAATATGTGTAGAGTGGCGAAGAGGACTGTAAAGGGACACCTGAGTGGTACCATAAAGAAAGCAAGCTTAGAACTGATACATTATTTAGTACTTCTTTGTAAAGAAGATTTATAAATGAATCTTTGTTTATTATCGGCTTACCAATGATTGTGAAGGTGCCAGTGTCCCGTGAGCGTCTCCCCTGCTCTGGTTGCCGAAATTTTCCACTGGGGGGTCGCTTGGAGCGGTCAGGGGGCAAGTCCTTATGGATCTCTGTAAGGATGAAATTGGCCAATCTGAACTCCTCTCCTTCCCATCTCCTCTGTAACTTCCTAAAGACCTGCTCCATGTCAAACTCTGCTTTCCCTTCCTGCCAGGTCTAAAACCGCAAAACAAGAACGAGAGTTCAATTGAAAAGTGACATACAGTCAGGTAATTCAAATAACAAAAAAGGATTCTGTCACATGTTTGACTACATATGTGGTCATGTGAACTTCCCATAAAATCATCCTGTGAAATTAATATCTTATTCAGGTCTACGTAATTATTAGTGGGGATTATGTAGCTCTCGGCACATTCTTCAGTGTAAACAGATGTGTATTGTCCAGTTGTTGAAGGTTTCTGAAAATGTGTGCCATTGTCGATCAATCATGACCCGCTTGAGGGAAACTGTTTATGAACAGTTGCACACTTGCACCCACTATCATGTCCATTATAGTCACCAAGACTGATAGTTGCTAAATTGTTGCCTACCAATGGTAGCTTTGTTTTGTTGGTTTTGTGTGTCACTTTTTGTGCTCTATTGATTGGAATGGTAAGAATTGCTACATTTGCTAAAGGAAGGGTTTGTAGTTTACTATAACACCAACACTAGGCATAAAGTTGTTATACAATGTTAGTTATGTTTGCTGTAATAATACAGTACATTTTATGATTAAATAATTGGTATTGTACTGTGTGGTACTATTATACGACACATTTTGTATACAGTGTTTAAATTAAGGAAAACAAATATGAGCATTTAGTGAGGTGAAGGGAAGGCTATTTTTGTAAGTTGTAGCTATCTGTGACCTCATTTTTGTGTTTCTTTATACAGTGACGGAGATTACCTTAATGATTAGGTCCTGGTGCTCTAGCAGGTTTTTGGAGAGCAGGTCTGAGACTGACATATTGATTACAGGCTCATACACCAACTCCATACCTGGAACATAGAAAATGTATTGTATATTGATGGTTATTTATCCAGTTGAACTTATTTTACAATTAACAATTCTTGAAATATATACCAAGATTCTCTTTATCTCAATAATTTGTGGAAACAATTTCATAGATGTACAGTACAGTTAGTTATCGGTACAGTAGTCTCCACGTATAGGAACACCTCTTAAGAGAACACTTCAGCTTCGGGAACAACCTTGGTGAAATGGAATGTTCCCATCGTAAATGCTCTGCCAAAATGAACCGGAACGGCGCTTAAAAGAACACCTTTTTGGCACCGATAGCGATTCGTTGCTAACTGATTCAAAACTGATACTGTACTTTTGTAACCTTGTAACAGGTCTGTGCTGGCTATCTGACACATGCATGATCCTGCAGGATGAGGTTGTGAGCCCCGTAGGATCTGCCTGTCAATCATGGCGGTGACACAGAGAGGTTGGGTGAGGGTGTGTTGTCTCTCCCTCTCTCTGAGTGGTTGTGAGGCAGCGGGCCTTGGGGGGGGGGGGGTCACTCAACCTATAAAATTATGCTTTGCTGCTCTCTCCCTATATAGTGTATTTATAATTTTGATACGTACCCGAGTGGGATGTGTAGCAGCTTAGCTGGGGAAAGCCTGGGCAACCCTGACAGTACAGAGAGAGATTAGCAAAGCACAGGCTAAAGACCCAAGCCGTAAGGCTATTAACGGTTGGGAACGCTGCAGATCGCAACACCTTTTGTTTGTAGTTTTATTATTGTGTTCTATTTTCCTTTTTTTCTTTTGCCTTCTGTTTTGACTGTTATTTTCAGCACCTGTGTGTGCACTGGAAGTCGCCTGATCAGAGAAATTTACCATCGTTGGTATTTTCACTAAGATAACCTGAGACCGAACCTTACCATTGCTGGTATTGTTCATCCGCAGTACATCAGTGCCCCCTTGTGTCCCAAATAAAACTTGGACGCTGGTGAGGCAAACTCAAAGAAACTTTCTGTCTCCCTTATGTTCAGTGAAACCCCACACCCTCTCACAAACCTGATAACTCATCATCATCAGACTCAAATTAAAATGGTTTATTCAAAACTGACTTGTCATCACGAGAGTAATCTAGATCTGCTGCTGCATTTTTTAATGTGTGTACGGGTGCTGTGTTAATAACCATTGTGTTAAAATTCATGCTCATGTATTCATACTGTTAGAGAGGCTGCTGCATTCTTTTCGTATGTAAGGTATGTAGTTTGTCAGTTTATTAACGTTAGTTTATTAGTATAGTTTATTAACATATGCTTGCCTATTGCTTTTCTCTTACTTATCTTGATGTACGTGCGTCATTACATAATAAATACATTTAAATGTATTGATTCATATTATGATTGGCCTTGGTATATTCTGCCTTCTGCATTTACTAAAGGGCACTACGGGAGTTAGAAAAAAGAAAAAAGAAAGAAAGAAAAAAGCCTTCTTTATTTTCTCCCCATATACAATAAAAGTCATGTTGTGCAATGGCATATTTTATATATTTCTGCTTACTCGAGAAATATTGATTGATGAGACGTAACCTCAATTCTCTTCCTTTCGGCATTGTCAGGCTCCATGGATTGGGGTGACAGTGCTATGTGAGTACAATCAATAGCACCCATCACATTGGGGAAGCCAGCAAACTGTTAGAAGCCCACTTTCACATCCTGTAAACCTGTCCTCTATGTGGGAAATTCCCTGTGTATTCAACATGTGTAGGATGCATTGTATGAGTGACATTCCCATTAAGCCAATCCCAGCTCACAGAGGTAGTAAAATAGCCAATCAAATGGCACACAGAATCCATTTCCTCATCCACATGTGTAACAGCACAGCACACATCATTTTGATTAGGATAGCGAAACAAAGGCATGTTTAAACTGTTTATTTTACTTTGTGTAAAATTTAAAATCAGTAGCCAAAAAGTAGTTGGAGATGTCATGGAAGCGAAAGGAGGAGGCGGAACACAGAAGATTCCAAAATCGTTAGCCAGATTATTTTTTCACTGAATAATTTTGACAGCAAGGCAATATGTCTGATTTGCAGTGCAACGGTTGCGGTTATAAAAGATTATAGCATACAACGTCACTATGACGCTGCACAAAGCAACGCATTTTGAGTTTACTGGAAATTAAAGAAGCTATGGAGTCTCAACTAAAGGTTGTTTTTTTTTAAATGAGAAGAAAAAATGAAAGTGCTGTAGATGTCAGTTTTATTGTTAATAAAGAGATTGTATGTGCTGCCAAACCTTTCAGATGGTGAATTTGTTAAAAGGTGCATGCTTAAAACAGCTAATGTAATATGCCCTGAACAAATCTAATTTTTTTCTAATGTCAGTTTGTCTCGGAACACGGTCGCTGAGCATATTACCGAAATGGCAGGTAATATTAACTTTAATGTTATTGAAGAGCTTTTAAGTTTAAGCATGAACAACACAACCATTGGAAAGGACTTTTTTAACTCCAAGAAGCCATGGAAAGTGCAGAATCACCTTGGAAGAAACTAACTGGGATTACAACAGATGGTGCACCATATATGACTGGGCAAAAGACTGGACTGGCTAAAACTAAAGAAAGAAATGCAGAAGAACCAATTTTCTTACACTGGATTCTGCATCAACAGGCATTATGTGGAAAAGTTGCAGAATTAGAACACAATGATCAATTATCAAGTGTGTGAGCAAAGAAGTGCCAAGTGTCCTGTCAGAAGTCATAGAAAGGTGCATTTCATAGTGGTACTGTTTACTAAATCACATTTTCACCACTTGCCAGTATCTTTTTTTTCAGTGCTGTTAAAAACGTTATATTTTGGAATAGAAGTTAAATATTGAAACTTAGCATTATATATCTTTTTCTTTTTACTTTTTTTAGATTTCCATTGAATGTAAAATACTCTTCCATTTCCTCCATTGTATTATATTTGTGATATTGAGTTTTGAGTTTTGTCAGTGTTCTAGGAAAGCTGCTTCTAGTTATTTGCCTATTTTTTACTATAAAATACATTCAGTAATATGTTGATTAATTGATTGAAACCGTACCTGCATACTTATTGATGACGAGGAATCGGGCAGTGGGGGTAATGTGTTTTGTGTAAAGTAGTATATTTGAATATACTGGCCTGCATACAAATTCTATAGACATTTTTAGCTACATTTATAACTTTTTTTTTTCGGTGTGGCTGACCAAGTGAACAGAATTACGCTGGAAGAAAAATGTCTTCTTTTTGGCAGGTTAAATTAAAAAATATATATTTGTATAAAAACAAAACATAAAATACATGTTTTCAGCTTATTTGTCTTAGTCTTATCCAGACACAACAGGCCTATTTGTACTTACCTAACAATGTGCGCAAAAAATTTTAAAGTTTCATGGCTTCATTTCAAATAATTTCTCCCCACAAAACACATTGTGGCAGCATCACTCCCCAGCACCATCGCATGCTTGCATGATGCCTTGTGAGTGCAGACGCTGTATAAAAGCTGAACAGGACCCATTTTATCATGCAAAGCAAAAACAGTGAGCTGTGGAAACACCTGACTTGGTTTCAAGAAAAGCACATTTTATTGTTTTTTTTGTTTGTTTGTTTGTTTGTTTTTGCTTTCAGATTACTAAATGATTATTATTTTTACTGTCGAATTTCATTTTTAAATTAAAATGTCTAAAAAACAGTGTTTGATGGACAAGTTCCTCAAAGCTGTAACCAAGGATCCAGTTCCAGCAAAACGTGATTATAGTGATTCAGAAAAGGATGATGGACCAGAATCTCATCGAACAAAACGAAAGAATGCATCTTTCACAAGAAACTATGATGGCGATTACTTGGAAGTTCGGGTTTACAGTTGATGACCATGGAGAAGTGCCGTGCCACAATGTGTTGTGTGTGGAGAAGTTTTAAGTAATGAAGCCATGAAACCTTCCAAATTGTTGCGACACCTGAGCACTAAACACAAGAATTTTGTGGAAAAGCCATTCGAATTCTTCCAACGAAAACGGGATGAGTTAAAGAAGCAGCAGAATTGAATGAGCTAAGCAGCTAAGGTCAGCACTGCCGCGGTCAGCACTGCCGTGTTCACAGCGACAGCGTGGGAGAAGTATGAGTGGACAAGGACATCACAGTTAGAAGCAGTAAGGAGAAATTACATCTTTAATTCCTTTAATCAGAAAACACTGCAGCTAAAGTCTAACAGCTGCGTGTCTTTTTCTGATAACAAGCTGAAACTCAGAACAGCTGATTCAAATTCGCCGCCGTTCTGAGACATGGGGGAGGGGCGGAGCCAACACCAAACAAACAAAAGCCAGCCATTGTTCACAGCGACAGTGGGAGAAGTACGAGTGGAAAAGTACATCACAGTTAGAAGCAGTTTAAAAGCAGGTTGACAGCTGCAGAAGCTAAACTAAACTTAAAAAACCCCCAAAAAAACATGGTTTTCAAGCCAGTAATCTGTGACAACTGCAAGATGTGGGAAATCCGAGAAAACCCAACAGAGCTCAACCAAGTGTGTGTAAAGTGCTGCACGATCCAGGACTTGCTTCAACGAGTAAGTCTGTTAGAAATGGAGCTGGAGGAAATGAGACCGCAACAGGAGCTTGAGTAGCTGACACATCCACAATTCATGGAAGTCTGCACCCCTAGCAGACTGAAATCCACCAGGGAGATGGAAGAGAGTCGAAACAGCTGGGTTCAGATAGGCAGAAGCAGGGAAAAGAAACTTTGTCAAACACAACCACCAGAAATCCAAACATCCAACAAATTTGAGCCACTTCAACAATTGGATGACCAAAACCAACATCAAGAGAATGAAAGGAACAACATCCAGGACCCTATAAACAGTGCTGGCCAGGCAGCAAAAAGAAGGGAGGTCATGATTGTTGGGGACTCCATATTGAGAAACACAGCAAGTTCAGTTCGCAGTTTGGACCCCCTTACTACAACAGTGTGCTGCCTTCCTGGAGCCTCTGTCACGCACATCACTGAGAAGGTGGACAGGCTCCTAGAACGAACAGGAGACGACCCGGTAGTAGTCGTCCACATCGGTACAAACAACATTGGAAGAGACAGGCCAAGATCCCTGCAAAACAAAGAGAGCTAGGAAGGAAATTAAAAGACAAGACCAAAACTGTGGTATTTTCTGGGATACTGCCGCCACCTTGCAAAGGACCATATGGACAGCTGGAAATACAAAATCAAAATGCATGGCTGAAATCGTGGTGCACACAGGAAGGCTTCACCTTTCTTGAACACTGGAGCACATTCTACAACAAGGACTATCTATATAGGTGGGACGGACTGCACTTAAACAAAAAGGGAACCAATCTACTCGGACAAAGGATCCTTCAGGAGGTCCAGAAGCATTTAAACTAGAAAGGATGGGGGGAGAAAACAAAAAAACAGAAGGGAGACCACATCAAAACAAGGGCAACAACTCAGGTAAGACCACTATTAAATGTATTTATCTTAATGCTAGAAGTCTCCGAAACAAAATGTTAGAACTTGAAGCTATTGCACTAACAAGTAACTACGATGTGATAGGTGTTACAGAAATGTGGTTGTCTGAGAGTGATGGAGACGAATATAATATTAGTAGGTACACACTGTATAGGAAAGACAGGCAGGACAGAAGAGGCGGAGGGGTAGCGCTATACATAAGAAATAGTCTTGAAGCCCAGGTGTTAAATGTGGACAAAGAAAACAACGGCGACTCAATATGGGTCAGAATAATGGACAAAAATTCAAAAGGCATAATAATAGGAGCATGCTATAGACCGCCAAATTCAGACGCCGTGCAAAATAATCTGATATACAATGACATTAGAAATGCGTGTAGAAAAGGAGAAGCCATACTAATGGGGGATTTCAACTTCCCCCATATAAAATGGGAAACCCGGTGGGGAGCACGACGGAAGAAATTGAAATGGTGGAAATGACAAATGACTGCTTCATAACGCAATTTGTCAAAGCACCGACTAGAGGGGAGGCATGCCTTGATTTAGTCTTTTCAAATAACGAAGACAGAATAACTAAAACAGAGGTCAGAGAGCCATTGGCAAACTCAGACCACAACATGGTCTCATTTGAAGTATTTTTTAAAACCCCAAAAGTAATGACTAAAGCTAAGGTTTACAATTTTAGAAAAGCAAACTATGAAGGTATGAAACAGAGACTAACAGAAGTAGATTAGAGTAAAATAGAGAAAACATCCACAGAAAAGGGATGGTTGTTTTTCAAAAATATAGTACTAGAGGTGCAAAACAATTACATCCCAAAAGTACAAATCTAAATCTAAAACAAAATGGCCAAAACTGTTTAATAGATCAATATTCAGCGAAAGAGGCACTTTACAAAGCATTTAAAAGGGACCAAAAACAAAGTACACAGAAAGAGTACTTGGAACTGCAAACACAAGTCAAAAAGGAAGTTAGAAAGGCCAAGAGAGAGATAGAAATCAATATTGCTAAGGGGGCTAAAACCAATTCCAAAATGTTTTTCCAATATTATAACAGCAAGAGAACATTCAAAGAGGAGGTTAAATGTCTAAGAGACACAAATGGCAAAATCATAGACAAAGAAAAACAAATAGCAAATATATTAAATGATTACTTTTCACAGGTTTTTACAAAGGAGGACATGGACAACATGCCCCACATGTCGACCTGTTCCTATCCAGTTTTAAATAACTTTAGCATAACAGAGGCAGAAGTGTTAAAGGGACTAGGAGCTCTTAAAATAAACAAATCCCCTGGGCCGGATGAGATCCTCCCAATAGTACTCAAAGAAATGACAGAAGTTATTTACAAACCGCTAACCAAGATCATGCAACAGTCTCTTGACACAGGGGTTGTAGTGACAGACTGGAAAATTGTAAACGTAATACCGATCCACAAAAAGGGAGACAAAACCGAACCAGGTAACTACAGTAAGCTTGACTTCTATTATATGTAAACTTATGGAAACTATAATAAGATCCAAAATGGAAAATTACCTATATGGTAACAATATCCTGGGAGACAGTCAGCATGGTTTTAGGAAAGGGAGATCGTGTCTAACTAACCTACTTGACTTTTTTGAGGATGCAACATCGACAATAGATAATTGCAAAGCATACAATATGGTTTATTTAGATTTCCAGAAAACTTTTGACAAAGTCCCGCATAAAAGATTAATTCTCAAACTGAACGCAGTAGGGATTCAAGGAAATGCATGCACATGGATTAGGGAGTGGTTAACATGTAGAAAACAGAAAGTACTGATTAGAGGAGAAACCTCCAAATGGAGCGAGGTAACAAGTGGTGTACCACAGGGATCAGTATTATGTCCTCTGCTATTCCTAATCTATATTAATGATTTAGATTCTGGTATAGTAAGCAAACTTGTTAAATTTGCAGACGACACAAAAATAGGAGGAGTGCAAACACAGTTGCAGCTGTAAAGGTCATTCAAAATGATCTAGACAGCATTCAGAACTGGGCAGACACATGGCAAATGATATTTAATAGAGAAAAGTGTCAAGTACTGCACGCAGGCAATAAAAATGTGCATTATAAATATCATATGCGAGATACTGAAATTGAAGAAGGAATCTATGAAAAAGACCTAGGAGTTTATGTTGACTGAGAAATGTCTTCATCTAGACCAGGGGTGTCAAACTCCAGTCCTCGAGGGCCGCAGGGTCTTCTGGTTTTCATTCCAACTTAAGCTCTCAATTAACATAATTTATCTAATTATTTGTTGAATTTGACTTATTTAATATTTTTCAAGGTATTTTACAGTTGATGGTTTTAAAAATGCACTTGATTCAAGGTACACTACATATGAAACATTTTGAGGCCTAAAGATAAGTGTTAAATGTGTCCAGTTAATCAAATAATTAGACCAATTGAGTAATTGAGAGCTTGGGTGGAACGAAAGCCAGAAGACACTGCGGCCCTCCAGGAACTGAGTTTGACACCCCTGATCTAGACAATGTGGGGAAGCTATAAAAAAAAGGTCAACAAGATGCTCGGATATATTGTGAGAAGTGTTGAATTTAAATCAAGGGAAGTAATGTTAAAACTCTACAATGCATTAGTAAGACCTCACCTAGAATATTGTGTTCAGTTCTGGTCACCTCGTTACAAAAAGGATATTGCTGCTCTAGAAAGAGTGCAAAGAAGAGCAACCAGAATTATCCCAGGTTTAAAAGGCATGTTGTATGCAGACAGGCTAAAAGAATTGAATCTATTCAGTCTTGAACAAAGAAGACCCAGGGGACTTTTTTGACCTGAAAAAAGAAACAAGGACCAGGGGTCACAAATGGAGATTAGATAAAGGGGCATTCAGAACAGAAAATAGGAGGCACTTTTTTACACAGAGAATTGTGAGGGTCTGGAACCAATTCCCCAGTAATGTTGTTGAAGCTGACACCCTGGAATCATTCAAGAAGCTGCTTGATGAGACTCTGGGATCAATAAGCTACTAACAACCAAACAAGCAAGATGGGCTGAATGGCCTCCTCTCGTTTGTAAACTTTCTTATGTTCTTATGTTAAAGACATCCTACCATGCTTCCTTACAGATCGCTAATGCTCACAGCTTACACTGTGGGAGAAGAACCCATATTACCCTGTGCACAGCTATCTGCAAGGAAATGTTAGGAGAGGAAGCGGACAAAAAAATAAGGTTGATCCCCCTTTCTGACAATACTGCGTAACAAACGCAACCCTTACGCAACGTCAAATAACTAGTATTTTGTAACGGAAATATAAATAAACTACTCTGAAAAATATAAATTGCCAAAGCAGTAGGATTGCACGACAGAAAGAAGAAAATTGATGGACAAGGCAGGATTGTTTACAACACATATAATGTAATAGGAAGGACATTAAATCAAATGGCAACACCAGAATTCGAATAGTAGATGAAATGGGATAAGCAATGAACATTACAATTATAAAACACAGTATCAAACACTGATTAAGTAACAATTTGCACAAAAAGTGTTCCCCTATGCAGACATTTAACCCAGACAGTCCAGCACAGATCAAAGCTTTTAACAATGAATAACTTCATATAGACGGTATTGTACTGATTAAAGTGTTCAACAATTAGTCCATTAAAAGAGCCAAACGCCCTCCTTAGAGAAAAAAATGTCCAGAAAACCAAAACAAATAATTCAAGGAGAGTCCCGAGCTGTTGTCTTAGGTCTGTATTAAGACAAGGCAAAATCGGCGCCAGAACAGTTCAAACACAAAAAAAATAAACAAATGAGGCGTCTGCATGAAGTGCTCGTTCAACCCTGATTAATAAATAAATAAACAAATAAATGAGACTTCTGTACAAGGTGCTCGTTTAACCCTGATTAATTAATAAATAAATAAATAAATAAATAAATAAATAAATAAATAAATGAGACTTCTGTACGAGGTGCTCGTTTAACCCTTATTAATAAATAAATAAATAAACAAATAAATGAGACTTCTGTACGAGGTGCTCGTTTAACCCTGATTAATAAATAAATAAATAAATAAACAAATAAATGAGACTTCTGTACGAGATGCTCGTTTAACCCAGATAAATAAATAAATAAACAAATAAATGAGACTTCTGTACGAGATGCTCGTTTAACCCAGATAAATAAATAAATAAACAAATAAATGAGACTTCTGTACGAGATGCTCGTTTAACCCATATAAATAAATAAATAAACAAATAAATGAGACTTCTGTACAAGGTGCTCGTTTAACCCTGATTAATAAATAAATAAATAAATAAACAAATAAATGAGACTTCTGTACGAGATGCTCGTTTAACCCAGTTAAAATAAATAAATGAGACTTCTGTACGAGGTGCTCGTTTAACCCAGTTAAAATAAATAAATGAGACTTCTGTACGAGGTGCTCGTTTAACCCAGTTAAAATAAATAAATGAGGCTTCTGTATGAGGCGCTCGTTTAACACAGATAAAATAAATAAATGAGACTTCTGTACGAGGTGCTCGTTTAACCCAGATAAAATAAATAAACAAATTATGGTAATATCCCCAAACAGTCAGTAACAGCATGGCCAATCCAGCAGCAAAAACAACAATATCCCTCCCCAGTTGGGGATCTCACCCAGCTCTTCCTCGGTGCTGTCACGCTTGGAGTTCCAGCCAGAAATTAAGACAAAAGTGAAGTTTGGGAAAATAAATGGACTAGTTGCTGTCACCGCTCTCAGGATAAAAAATAGTTGTATTCCGTGGATAGTTTAATTTGATCAGGATTTTAGATAACTGGATACTTTCAGGCTGGAAAATGGCAGATTAGATGAACTATTCTGTTTCTAACAAACCAAACGGGTGAGGCTTCCCTGTCTCTTCTTAGCAGAGCAGCCAACTTTTCCCTCAAACACACCATTTCAAAAACAAACAAACAAACACACACACACACACCAAAAAACAGACAACCACTGCAGAGGTGTTCCGCGTTCTGAACGAATACTTTGATCGATGTAGCCTTGATTGGCGTGAATGTTATGGAATCCGTACAGATGGTGCAGCTACAATGGCCGGGCGTCATTCAGGTCTGGTAACCTGAGTGAAGCAAGTTGTTCCAAATTGTCAGTCGATCTGGTGTTTCATTCATCGCGAAATGCTAGCCACCAAGACGATGAGTTTTCTTCATTAAGTTTTGAACCATGTCGTCAGAGTTAATGTAAATGTTATCAGAGCCAACACTCGCTTGTTTGCAAGGATGTGTGAAGAGAGGGGAGCGGAGCACACGCAGCTGCTACTACACACGGAGGTTCGTGGCTATCAAGAGAAAAGGTTCTCACTTGAACCTCGAAATGAACTCAGAGTGCTTCTGTTACAAAAGAAACCTGCCCTGACAGAAATGTTCAGTGATGATCAAATTTATCTGTTTGCATATTTTTGCTGATATTTTTTCACAGATGAATGAAATGAACTTGTCTCTTCAGGGTAAGGAGTTGAGCATATTTTGTCTGGCAGTTAAAGTGTGGGCATTTAAGCAGAAACTTTTGACATGGAGGAGGAAAGCTGGATTAAACATTTACGATGTTTCTGACCTTAGCTGAGGCTTTGTCATCTGGACTGAGTGATAAGCTGATTGAATTGTCCAATGACAACGGCCTGAAGGCAACCTTCGAGCAACACAGCTCGCTGGCTGCATTTTGGATCAGAGTGCAGCCTGAATATCCAGAGCTAAGCGACAACGCGCTGAAAAGCCTGGTCATGTTCGCACAACATATCGTTGCGAGGCTGGGTTCTCAGCTATGACGGTGATTAAAACAAAGGACAGAAACTGTGTGGACATCTGAAATCCTCTGCGAGTGGCTCTGTCCACATTTCAACCAAGAATCAAGCTTTTAGCAACAGGAAAACAAGCTGAAGTTTTGCATTAATTCACCAAAGAATTCAAGGGTGAGTAAAGTTTCACAGTTAATATATATATATAGATTAACAAGTAAAAATGTATTTCAAAGCTATCTTAAGTGTTTTTTTTAAAACTTAATAGGGCTGGGCCGCAGAGACCTGACTAATTTAAAAGCTGGTCCACGGAATCAAAAAGGTGGAAAAGCGCTGGTTTAGATTACCTGCTGTCCTGACCTTCAAGTGTGGTCTAAACAAACAAAGCTGATTCTTATATGTTAATTAAGAACATCTGTTTGGTAGAAAATAAAGAATAAATCATTGAGATTGAAGCATAACAAATAAGTAACAACTTAACTGATTAAATTGGTTTTAGAATGATTGTAAGTATGTTTTCCCAGTAAAATGTAAATGTTTATTGTGTTTTAATTCTTAAATTATTATTTTACTTTATTTATTGTATAACGTGTTTAACATGCTTGTAACGGTAATTTAGCTAGGAGAATGAAACTTACATTTGTATTCTTCTATGATCAATATAACTAAAGTTAGAACAAAATGAATTGTTGTTGTTTTTCCTGTTATTCTCCATGGCGGAGGGGACACTACCTGTGTTAATGACACACCTTTTGAAAAAGCATCATTCAAATGTTGTAAGCCAATGAAAGGGCTGATTTCAGTCAGGCATATCTTCCTGCTTGACACAGAAGTGATTGGATCACCAAAGTAAATTCCTCTTTGAGCACTATATTTAAATAAGCATCAACTCCTATCCTGGTTCAAATCTTATCTTTCTGATAGGCTTCAGTTCGTCTCTATTGGGGAGGTAAAATCGGCATTATCAGAAGTTGTCTGTGGTGTTCCGCAGGGCTCTATTTTATGTCCCTTGTTGTTTTCATTATATATGCTACCGTTAGGTGACATTATTGAGAGGAATGGTAATCAGCAAGAACTGCCAGACTTTCTATACAGCAAGGACAGTTTACGTGTTTTCAGGATATTGGCGCAGCAAAAGTAAATCAGCCAAAAGCACCATTTGACATTTAATTTGTAGTTACCAACACTCATAGGTGAAATGTAGAAATAAAAGTCAATACCTGTGTGACAGACAAAATTATTCTTTGTGATACATTTCCCTCCCAACCTGTGAGGAGGCAGTGTAAAGGGAACAGAGTGCCATGGACTGCATGGCCCGACAATTCATTCCCAGTGTTAGGTAGAAAGGGGGCACAGCTGCGGTACATTAAGTCATTGCCCCAGAGGGAAAGCGATGTGGCAACCGCATATTGGAGGAGAAACAGCTGCACTCGCTAACCAAGTGGGCGTGACTGAAGGTACAAATAGGGGACGTAGCTTTGTTTATGGTTAACGACTTCAACACCATGACGTATGCACGTACATCAAATGAAAACCCACTTACAGTACCATGCCGTACCTGCATATGTCAAGTTTCCCATTCTATTCTATGATGGGTTTCTTAGTCTAGTGTTTCAGGTTTCATTCTCTAAAGCTGTGCTAGTACTGTGGAATGTGCAATGAATATTGGAGGAGGGTCAGGTGACATTTGTATCCAATTGCATGTCATGTAACGATTCCAGTCTAGCTGTGGGTATTTAGAAGGCTGAGATATATTGCAGGAAGCCATTCAGCCTTTACAAGTATATATATATATATATATATATATATATATATATATATATATATATATATATATATATATATGTGTTTTAAATTATTATTTTTGGATGTATTATTAGTTTTACTTGTTTAGTTATAGTTTATATAGTTTTAGCGAAAGCTAAACATGGCAACGTACGTGGTCTTTCTATAATGAGAAACGGGAGTGAAGTTGGTTCGGAGGATTTCGATACCAGCTACAGTGATGCTAACTTATCACTCAGCAATGATGATGAAGAGGAAGTGGAGCCAAGAACAGTACAAAACTGAACAAACAGAAGAGCATGCAGCTACTTTACAGGTAAACCAGCTGCAAATGGGAAGCTGTTTGGTTTGAAATGGCAGTACTGTGACCAAATACTATCAAAACACAGCACTGGGTACAGGCAATGCGGTAGCCAGATCCATCACAATGCCTGCGCAAAGTAGCTGTGTACACGCCTTTGTGACTATCCCTCCAACACAAGGGAAGCAGAGACCGCAAAAAAGGTGCAGGGTCTGCTACAAAAATGAAAACAAAAGAAAAGACACAAGAAAAATGTGCAGTGGTTGCGAAGGCAACCCTGGGTTCTGTTGTATTGAACATTTCAATAAATGGCACAGAGCAAGTTGATAATGGCACATGTTTTGATGTTGTTTGATTTTATTTGATAATTACTGTTTACTGATTATTATTGTTATTATCGTTATTAGCAACGTTTTTGTTTTCATTGTTAAAAAAACAAAAAAACGTTTTTTATCTCTATATTGATTATGGGTTTCATTTTTACATCTGAAGTTGAAGTGGTTAAGAGAAACTCTGAAGGACAAAAGTAAAATAAGCATGTTTAGTGTTTTTTTGTTTTGTCAAGTCTAATTGTACTGTTTGTTATTTATTAGACGGCTAACATGATCCAGAGCTGTCCCTACAGGCCAGCACTTACCAGGACATCACTGCACTTTGTTTCACAAAGAACTGTATTTACACCACAAGCACTTTAGCATGCACTGTGGACTTGTGTATGTGTTTTGTGTTTCTATATCTATCTATTCATATATATATATCTATATATATATATATATATATATATAGATAGATAGATAGATAGATAGATAGATAGATAGATAGATAGATAGATAGATGGATATATATATATATATAGACATATCTATAGATATATATATATTAAAAAAACAGTTACCTGCATAAAAATATCAAACGCTAAGTGACTGAGTCAGGGCGACCACAACAGGTACTGCGGTTCAGACACCGAGCGTGCACACATGATGCATGGCTCGTGTCTCGCCATGTCATAAATGCCGTATCGATATCGTATAGTCGAAGCAGGGTAATAATGCAAAAGAGTCGGAAGTGCCGTGCGTTGTAAGTTGAAGCGTCGTAAGTCGAGGAGCGCCTTTATAATGCATTTAAAATATATAATAATTTGTTATTTTTTTCAAATCACCAACCTCTCCAAAAAAAAAAGGACACACAGCCCCATAGTCTGAGAACCGCTGTTCTACAGGATTCTCGTATCTTTTGCTACAAAACACTAATGCAGCATCTGTAACTATTGCAACAATAGAAATTGCAACAATGCAACAATAGAAATTGGTACTGTGGTAGGAGAATCTTTTCCAGATTTTGAACTTTCAATCCCTACTTTAGGTAGGAATTCCAGCTGTAAATCTCCCTCCCGACCAGAAGGTTGGTGGTATGCTTCCTCCTAGATGGGCAGCCTCGACGGTAGGTTGAAACCGGAAGGTGACCATAATAGGGGAGCATGTAGTTGCACGTAACCGGAAGGACTCCATTGCAATAAGCTGTGGGACGGCCCTCTATTGGAGAAACCATGGCGACGGGTTGATTGCAGGGAGGAGTTTGTCGGTACAAAGGGGAAGCAGATACGTCAGTACTCGCTCTTGTGCTGAAAGCTTAATACAGCTGGAGCTTGTGTTTTGTTATTGTTTTTGATGTGCTTTGTAGAGGAGGAGTAAGAGTCGGGAGCTGCAGCCACGTAGCCAGCACTAAACCCGGAGCACATCCCTCACAGCACAGCACAGCACTCACCACTATTCCTGGAGGAAAGCAGCACATTTTCCTGCACGGAGGATTGTGGTTTAGGAGTGTATTCTTTTTGTTTAGAACAGGACTGTAACCTGACGTGTTCCCCCCAATACCATTGCTGGTAAAGGGGTGGATTATTATTATTATTATTATTATTATTATTATTATTATTATTATTTAGCTCATTTAAAATAAACACAGATATTTTGGGAGAATACTGTCTGGACATTGCATTGTTTTACCACACCACTCACATCCTGTTCACAGTAGGATACCTGAAAATGTAACTATGGGAGAGGAAAAATATTTTATCAAAACTTTTCCAAAAGGTTTGATAACTCTTCAACTAATCTGGCCTTTTGACAATGATGAGAAGTACCAATGTAAGATTGAAAGTGATCATATAGTTTTGTCAGAAGGAATTGATTCTTGTGACTCTAAAGTTGTCATTACATTAAGTACAGTGGAACTGTCTGATGAAATTGAAAATTGAGTAGAGAATGGAAAAAATTAATTAAATGATGAATTCATGAAAATGGTTGAAAGTAATGTACTGAGCAGTGCAGCCAAAAATTGCATCAAATGTTCATTTATTTTCAAGATCTGTTTGCAAAAGGCACTTACGATTGTGGTGTCACAGATTTACATGTAAAAAAGATTCCTACATATCCAGATAGGAAACCAGAGTATGTAAAATAATATAGAATTCCACTAGCGGAAGAACACACAGTACTGCAAGGTGAAATGTGAATTGCGCTGTTGCATGGTTTAATAATGAACAAAATAAAATGTTTAAACAAAAACAGCAAAAAGGCACTTGAGGCCAAAATAAAATAGACAAACAAAACGAACAGACACTAACAAACGGCATGAACACTAAACACAAAACAATTATGGTGCTGGTGCTTCTAGCAGTCGTAGCAGTTATTTATTTTTATTATTATTATTATTATTATTATTATGTTTATTATTATTATTATTATTATTATTATTATTACCTCCTCACTCTGTCCAGTTCTTTCGCCCTGAACACACAACCCCGAGTGAGTAAAACATGACTGAATAAATATATACTGTTGTGCCGGGATTCAATTACTAATTAATTATTCACTTGAATCCCAGCACGTGAACTAATTTGTGCAACCCCATGCTCACATACTACTACATACTTTAAATGCATGTGAAGTGTTTGTGCAATCCCAGTGCCTAAATACAACTATATATTTTAAATAACTCAGCTACACAGACCCATTTATATCCCGTGCAGCAATGTCTATACACCAACATTAACACTCCACACGCAATACAGAACACATAATACGCACGGGGCGGGCACTTGGCCACAGTCTTGGTTACATGTATGGAAAGTTAATGGTATGCTTCAACTTCAATGCATAAACCTGTGACTAATTTAGGCATTATCTTAGCTGATTTAGTTTCAGAGTATGGTCTGAATATTTACTGGGAAAAAAGTACAAAGTCATTCTAAAACTCAGGGAACTGATAAACAGGGTAATGGTTTAGCTGATTCTTTAGCAAAGGAAGGAGCTATCGCTGGTAATTTATGGGAATGTTCCACAAAGAGAACAGTAGAGATTAAAGTAACTACTCGACAACAGGCAGCTAATGCTAAACCAGACACAGTAACACAGCTCTACACAGATCAACCAGATTATGACCTAATACAAATGCAAAAGGAATATGATACAGTAGGGAAATGTATAGGTTTGTTTCTGACCCTGTAAAGATCATGTTTAGCCAAAATAATACATTTCAATTATTCAAGGACTTATTAGTCAGGATTGATAAAACAGGAACCCCAAAGTGGGTGGTCCCTTTAAGACACAGAGGAATAATGCTTCAACAGACACATGATGAGTCATGTGGTTGTCACAGGGGGGGATAAAAATATGTATGACACACTTAAGCAAGTAGCTTATTGGCCAAATATGTACAGTGATGTTATAAATTATGTAAAAGGATGCATAATTTGCTGTCAGTTTCAACCCCCTTCCAGTAGGCATACAGCACCGTTGCAAACTAAAGGAGTAGTGTTACCATGGTCAGACATACAGATTGATTGGATAGGTCAGGTTACAAGGTGGAGGAAATAAATATTTACTTACAGTAACTTGTTGTTTTACAAAATGAATAGAGTGCATTCCTGTACTGAATAACACAGCCGAAACAACGGCTTTACTGTTGTAAATCATTTGTTTTCTAGATGGGGCCTACCTTTGAAAATAGAATCTGACAAGGGATCGCACTTCACTGCTGAGATCTTGGAAAATGTATGGCAAACCTTGGGTGTATTTCTTACCGTCCTGAATCGTCCGGACAAATAGAGAGATCTAACCAAACCATAATTAATATCCTAAAGAAATATATTTCTACATCAGGGAAAGATTGGGATAGAAAACTACCATTGGTTTTGATGGCTATAAGATTCACCCCAAATACTTCAACTAAAATTACACCCTTTCAAATGATGACTGGTAGAGAAATGATTATACCTATACATCTACTGCAGTAGTTTTCAAACTGGGGTACGCAAGCTCTCGTTAGGGGGTACGTGAGAAAAATCCTGTAGGGTGAACAACTGATTTTTTTTTTACCACATTTTAGTACTTTGTGACTTAACACTAGAACGACCAAGGCACCCATTTTGACCATTGTTTTAATTTTAATTTTAATTGCGGTGCGTGTGTTTAAGAGACGGAGCTGTGCTTTCCTGACTTTTCCTTAATATATGTACTAATTACCCTGACAAAGAAACAATCGCGTAGCTGCAAAAATTAGTGAGATAAAATACCATCATACGTATTCTGACCAGGAGCGGTCAAATTGATAGATGCATATAAAACATATTATTATTTGTATTTATCAGTCAGAAGAAGAGCGACCAGAATTATTCCTGGTTTAAAAGGCATGTCATATGCAGACAGGCTAAAATAATTGAATTTATGCAGTCTTGAACAAAGAATACTAAGCAGCGATCAGATTCCAGACATTCTTTGAAGATTACACCTTTAGAAGGATGTGAGACTTAAGAGGATTATAAATTGAAATAACTAGTTTTTGGTCTGTTTTACAAACCACTCCTACTGTGAAGAGCAATCACACGTGACTTTGTTAAACAAATTCAGATTGTTATCAGAATTGAGTACCCAGCTTCAAATGATATGTTTCACAGGGATTAAAATGACAGTCTCCCTGATTTTTCTAAACCTGTCAAACATAGTGAAACAGTGCCATCTAGTGGAGAATGGAACTACAAGTCGAACTGAAATTAGTTATCAAATTTAGAACAAAGAAATGCAGTCACACAATGGAATTACAATTCTCAATAAAACAGAATTCAGCAAGAATTATGAGAATATGAACCTTTTTGTTCAAAATTAATAAAGTAATATCACATTCAAATCTCTTTGTTGGATTAACTGGATGGACATGAAAACGTTTCCAAGATTGAACATTGTCATTGACATTTGAAAAGCTTCTAAACATATTAGAATTAAAATCTTGATGAATAAGTATTCTAAAAGGTCCTGCAAGGAAATATCATGACCGCGTAGAATACATGTTTTAAAATATAATTTCTTGCAAGAAGACATAAGTGTTATTTAGTATTAGCAAGTTTGAAATAATGTAGGGGAGAAGGAATCTGAAATATATAAAAGACTATGAGGTATCATATTTAAGTTATAGCTAAAAAGGACAGTTTGCTTAGAATATGATAAAAGTGTCAATGAAGGGCGTTGACTTTTTCCAGACCTCATTCGAAAGGAACACCTCTGATGAAGAATTTACCAATACGATGACTGAGTCCTGATTGAGGACTTACCAATGGAATGACAAGTAGAGTCGACCAATTGAATAACAATAAATCTAAGAGACACACCTATTCTCAAATGTTATAAAAATTCAAATACAGGACATGATATATATCAATATAGCTATCTCTCCCTCACCTGCTCATCAAAATCAAGACCACCTGATTCCTGATTCCTGGTTCCTGTTTATTTATGCTGGAGTGAACTCAAAAGACTGCTTGTTTGACTGCTTTACTACTAAAGAAAATATTCCTGCTACAAGTGAACTCCAAGACTGTGAACTTTTGGACAAAAGAAAAACTTTGTCATCACATGGACTCAACGCACTGCGAGAAAGACTACCCAATAACAACTACACGCTTCACTGCAACGCTGACTTCAAATAACTACACACACGCTGTCGTGGTAAATATATATTTAGTTTACAACATCTTGATGGTGCCGCCAATATTTATATACATTTGCAATCTATTAAACATGTTAAATGCTTGATGTAAACTGCTAAAATAACTTTAGAATGTGCCAATACAATTATTAAATTTATTTAGCTTATTTTAAGACATTTCATAAAATATACTGTGCAAACTTAACTGATTGAATTACTTCTAAAATTTCTATAATCTAGATGGTTTTAACTAACTAAGTCAAACTTTCTGGGTATCAGAAAAACGAATGATACTTTATATTATTTTGATACAGTAGTTTTTATAGACCTTTGATATTTTTTCTTAACATGGTATAACTTTGTTCTTAAATACATGATTAAATGAAACTTGATACTGTAAAGATTATTTGGACTATTACATTTTTGTTAACAATTTTATAACCATTTACATTTATTAAAAATTAGAGTTTTTCTGCACTGGTCACGTAATTTGAACGAACGCTGAATTTATAAATTAAATTGTATTTTTAGTACAATTTAATTTATAAATTATGGAGAGCCAATGGGGACAGTGGATTGATTCATGGGAGGCAAGATATCTATCTCTGTTCTCCCGAAATTCTCCCAAATGAGGCTACCACCTCAGGGTTTGCCTCCACTCTGAAACGCTGGGACCCTCCTTAAGAGGAAGTCAGCTGTCCTGTTTTTTTCACCCTGACCCTCACCCTGGCTCGGCCAATTGAGCGCCACCCCCTGGAACCTCCCGTCCTCGGTCGGCAAAGGAATAGCCTGGACTCGAACTCGCGACGTCCAGACTGTAGAGCGCATCCTGCACTCCACACGGAATGCCTTTACTGGATGCGCCACTCGGGAGCCCCCAAGAGCTGAATAGTTCTAAACAGGCGGCTATTCTCTGCACTCTGCCGTCCGACAGAGTAGACAGCATGGATCTGAAGTCCAAGCACACTCCTAGATAGGAGGCTGTCTGAGGTGTAAGATGGCTTTTCGCATGATTCACCATAAGACCCAACCGTTGAAGGTGGACGATAACCAGTAACATGTGAGCGTCTGCCTGAGCTGGAGACTAGGCACAATGAGCCAGTCGTCCAAATAATAGAGTACTTTGATACCTTTGAGTCTCAATGGGGCTCGTATAACTTCCCTGTGCTTGAAAAAGGCATCGGGAGCTAGAGAAATGTTCCTTGAAAGGCAAACAGCAGGTACTTAAGTGCGCCGGTTTTCATGGGGATATGGAAATTGGCATCTTTGAAGTCCACTGTGGTGAACCAGTTGCCTGGCCATGAACGACTGCAACAGCTGTTGCATTGTCAACATTTTGAACCTCCTTTGGCTGAGAATGCGGTTGAGGATTAGTCTGAGGCCACCATCCCACTTGGGCATGGAGTAGAACCTGTCCTCCAACTGGAGGGGGTATACCATATGAATAGCCCGTTTTTGCAGCAGAGACACCACAGAGTTGTCCTGTTGGTCCATGACTGATGCTGCAGTGAGTAGCCGGTCTGAACGGTAATAAGCACCCAGATGTCTGTGGTGCACTGACGCCAATACTCCAGATGGCTCCCAGGAATGCCAGCTCCTAGGGACTGCTCTACTCTGAAATACTGAAATTGTCAGTACTGGGAGTAGCTGGCTTTGTAGTCGACGCTGAGCGGCTGGTGTCGGTGCACAACTACATTGAGGCTACAACACTCAGGAGCTGAACCTGACAAAGCCTGAAGCAGCGAGTGTGTGTGAGAGTGTGTGAGTCGGCTCCTCCACTACCTGCTCTGAAGGAGAAAGAGTAAGACACATACGAAGCCGCTCCAATTTTCTCAAGGAGTCAAAGACACCAGCGTGTGGGAGAAACAGGGTTCAGCCAGTGAAAAACACAAAAAAAGAAAGGTTTGACCATTAAAACGAGGGGAGAGACAGTCCGCCACAGCAGGTCTTCCTGTCGCTGTGTCGGGGATGACCCACTCTGCCACAGAGCTCGACTCCAGAAGAGGGCGGACTCACTCAGACACTCCCTTTCCTCAGAAAAATTATAAAAGAGTGTTACGTAACTCACTACAAAATAGCTTTTCGTGAGCTAGAGAGCAGCGGGAGTCTCAATCTGTGCTCGAATGATGTCGGGGAGGGCCAACCATTTGATGGACTGGTTCTGGGCGGGCCCAGAAGAGGTTTAGTATAATCATTCATTGAAAGAGCATGGAAACAAGGGTTCTCCCATTTATAATGGAAGGTTTCCTGACTGAAGGAGAAGTGCAAATTTGTCATGCAGATATACTGCAGTAATATTTTATTCTTACCTCTGAAGAGGATTCTCCAGTGCTTTTGCTTGAACACTGGGCTGCTGAGCTTGCCCAGTAGGGGAAGATATTGGCTGAAACTCTCAATGAGCTCCTTGGTCTGTCTGAGAACGCCATCGTCCACTGGGAGGGACAGAGATAGCTGCGTTGCCATCAACAACCCCTCGTTAACCTTCTCCAGGGCATGTGCCACATTGAACTGCAAGATAATAAAAAGAGATTCAGCTCATCTAAAAAAAAAAAAAAAAAAAGCAATTTCTGATTAAACTTTGGACGCTTTGCAAGAAGATTTGTATGATATTCAATGGGCTGGCAGTGATGGGCATCTCCTTGTTCAAGCAGAAGGCAGATGGTGTTGATGGACCTTAGTGTTTTTACAGCTCATCTCTCCAGTAGCTATTGACGGATAATGTTGCCTTCAGTAAAAATAAGTATTTGAACTCTAGGGGATCAAGAAATTGCAAGACTATAAAGTAAGGCAGATATACTTCTAAAAATGGTAATTACATATTTGGTACAACATGTGTTCTTTCAAAACTACACATGAGACAAAATGCACAACAAATGTAAGGAATTGTTTCATCAGCTAGAAGTTAATCATGACAATAAATACCTTGTGAAAGGGGAGCTGTTTCCAATCATTTATCTTCTGTTTGGAGATGTGGAGGAGTTCCCAAACGGCTTTCCTTGTGTCAAGCTTCCGTCCTGCCGATGGGATGAAGGACACATCAAGGGGCTTTCCTATGAAGAGTGAAGACTCAAGATCAAACCCTTGAATCCAGTTGGCAAAGGAATGAAGAAAATATTTGAAAACAGCTCAAGCATTAGAAAATCAAAGAATACATCTGTGCAAATGAATGTCCTTTTCAAGTTTCATCATAATTGTACAAGTGATTCTCAAGATACACACAAAAGTCTAAAATGATATTCAAAAAGACAGCTGAAGAAACCGACAAAGAGCCTCTGTATACCCCAAAATAGTTATATTTCAAATAATTTGTGCTGGAAAATGTCCCCTGCAAGTTTTGTGACAATTGGACAAAAAGTTCTCTACATATATGCAGAACTTTATTACTGACTGGGAATAATAAACTTGACAGGCGCAAGACTACATTAAAGTAAGGCATGCAAAATGTCTTTTAAAAATGTAAAATGGTCCTTTTCATTTTATTTGTTTTCATTTTATGTAACCCCCTAATTTGTGTGGTAACTGTGTTGTGTGACAAATCCTATTTTAAAAACAGGCGACCAGTTGGGCCCCACAGACCTTTTAAACTCTGCTTGGTCCTGGTCAGTCCATATAGCTGCCCAGCCAATGAGTGGAACTGTCGACTCATCGCCCGCAGCTCCCCCAGCATCCCTGCAGAACTCTGAGACGTGTCCAGGAACTTCCCTGAGGTTGCTAAGAAAACCACATCCTGTAGTTCCTGGGAAAGAGTGTTGAAGGTGGCATCCAGAAAAGCCACCATTGAGGGGAGCTGTGAGCTGACAGTCTCTGCTGCCACCCGCAGAAGGGGCACAAAACTGTCCCACAAGTCCAACATCTGCAAGATAAATAATAAAATAAAGATTCAAGGTCAAGTAGCAGAGTCGGTGGGGTCTAGAGGTGAAAGCAGTGATATTTGCTGATAGGAAATATTTGTTCTTGTTCACCTGCTCCTCCATCGCTTCTTCTCCTCCACTGAGCTGTCTGTAATTCATCCGAATTCTCTCATGAAGGGAACGCACATATTCAAGCTGCTGGTGAAGGTCTGCGGCCATGTTTTGGTAATGCTCCACCTAGTGAAAGATAAGAAAGGATAAATATCCCACCCAGTTGTTTTGCATTTGTAATAAAGGAATAACATTGTACTTGCGATATATTCAGTAAGCAAGCAGTCAATAGTGTCACTATTCCTACAGCACTACCCTCATAGAAGTTTACCATGGTATTTTTGCACTGTATTTTTGCACTTGTACCATGCTTTTCCATGGTAATACCATGTATTAACCATAATTTACCATGGTTTACCATGTTTATTAATATGCTTTACATTCTTCTTTACACTGCTTTCATATACTTTACCATGCTTTCACTATGCTTTATTAGGCTTTGCTTTTATAAGGGTAACAGAGAACTATCTGAATTGTGTCAAATGGAGCCTTAGTTATCCAAAGAGAAGAAGAATCCTTGTACCATGTTTGTATAGTGGCCGAAAGCCTCAATGTCTGAAGTTGTAATGCTCAGTGACTCAATTGCTCTCTTCAGCTCCAATATCCAGCTCTCTGCTCGCTGCTCCACCCCAGAGGTCAGAAATCTTAAGATGTCTGTGTCAATGGAGTCCAGCATACGAACTGTAGAGGAAACATAAAAAGACAGAATGATTTTCAAAAACAGAAAAAAATACATACTACACAGATGTATCCCTGAACTATATACCTATTTCCTCCTGCAGGACTGAGCAATCCACAGTGAAGAGTTTGTTACTGGTGGTAAAACTCTGCTCCACAGTCATCAGTTTCTCAGTCCAGGCTTTGATCTGCATGATACGGTCATCGTACTGGTTTGCCCTCCAGCCTTGCATAGCATCCAAACTGTCAGGGCTCCACAGGCATATAAACTGGTGAATTTCAGCCAGCCAGCAGTGACTCTCACAGAATTCTTGCACTTCTCTTAGTGCTGCCTGCATGGGGAAACAATCATATTATATGTTTCTAAGTGTTCTCCTTTATAAAAGTTTACCATAGTAAAAGTATAGCAAGGTGTATAAATCACAGTGAAAGCATTGTGAATAGTGAAGCACAGGTAAACACTGTTAAGTCCAGAGAGTCATGGTAAAGATGTTAAAAAACATGGCAAGCCATGTTAAACTATGGTAAATGCATAGTTTAACCATGGAAAAACATGAGCAAACTGCGAAATTACCATGCAAAAATACCACAGAACACTTATAAACATATTATAAAACACTAATTGTTAAAAAAAGAAAACACAGCTTTAAAGATGTGAACAATTCTAATAATATTATAACTAGGGCTTCTGATTCTCGGTTTTAACCAATAAAACCCGATAAAACAACCCGATACAAAAAAATTGATATCAGTGTATATCTGATAAACACCGGAAAACACTGGAAATGGTTACTCAACTCACATTGACTTGACCCCTTTTCTTGTGACAAAAAATAAATACAATAACCTACCCCCAAAAAAATAAACAATAATAAAAAACTTCCCAGTGTAGTTGTGCAATGTCCCTCCTTCCTGACTTGTATCTCGCATTGATTCATCCTGAATACTTTGAACCTACCCCAACTACTGAGTGGCAGCAAATTCCTACATTTCTATTGGAGAATTGTAACATGCTTGCGAGATTTTAAACAAGATTACAATTACAAACAGAGCATTGTTCTTGCTCGCGACACTTAAAGCTATATTACCAGGGGTTCAAATAAAAAAAAAAAAAAACAGTTCTCATATGCAGACCGTCATAATTAAGAACATAAGAACATAAGAAAGTTTACAAACGACAGGTGGTCATTTGGCCCATCTTGCTCATTTGGTTGTTAGTAGCTTATTGATCCCAGAATCTCAACGAGCAGCTTCTTGAAGGATCCCAGGGTGTCAGCTTCAACAACATAACTGGGGAGTTGGTTCCAGAATTCTCTGTGTAAAAAAGTGCCTCCTATTTTCTGTTCTGAATGCCTCTTTATCTAATCTCCACTTGTGACCCCTGGTCCTTGTTTCTTTTTTCAGGTCGAAAAAGTCCCCTGAATACTTGAATTGCTGGCCTTTTTTTATAGCTTCCCCACATTGCCAACAGAGTCAACATAAACTCCTAGGTCTTCTAGACTCCTTCTTCAATTTCAGTATCTCCCATATGATATTTATAATGCACATTTTTATTGCCTGCATGCTGTACCTTACAATTTTCTCTATTAAATGTAATTTGCCATGTGTCTGCCCAGTTCTAAATGCTGTCTAGATAATTTTGAATGACCTTTGCTGCTGCAACAGTGTTTGCCATTCCTATTTTTGTGTTGTCTGCAAATTTAACAAGTTTGCTTACTATACCAGAATCTAAGTCATTAATGTAGATTAGGAAGAGCAGAGGACCAAATACTGATCCCTGTGGTAAACCACTGGTTACCTCACTCCATTTTGAGGTTTCTCCTATAATCAGTACTTTCTGTTTTCTACATGTTAACCACTCCCTAATCCATGTGCATGCATTTCCTTGAATCCCTGATGCGTTCAGTTTGAGAATTCATCTTTTATGCGGGACTTTGTCAAAAGCTTTCTGGAAATCTAAATAAACCATGTCATATGCTTTGCAATGATCCATTGTCGATGTTGCATCCTCAAAAAAATCAAGCAGGTTAGTTAGACACAATCTCCCTTTCCTAAAACCATGCTGACTGTCTCCCAGGTTACTGTTACCATATAGGCAATTTTCCATTTTGGATCTTATAGTTTCCATAAGTTTACATATAATAGAAGTCAGGCTTATTGGTCTGTAGTTGCCTGGTTCGGTTTTGTCTCCCTTTTTGTGGATCGGTATTATGTTTGTAATGCTCCAGTCTGTCGGTACAACCCCTGTGTCAAGAGACTGTTGCATGATCTTGGTTAGCGGTTTGTAAATAACATCTTTCATTTCTTTGAGTACTATTGGGAGGATCTCATCCAGCCCAGGGGATTTGTTTATTTTAAGAGCTCCTAGTCCCTTTAACACTTCTGCCTCTGTTATGTTAAAGTTATTTAAAGTTGGATAGGAACAGGTCAACATGTGGGGCATGTTGTCTGTATCCTCCTTTGTAAAAACTTGTGAAAAGTAATCATTTAATATATTTACTATTTTTTTCTCTTGAAAGTCTATGATTTTGCCATTTGTATCTCAGACATTTTACCTCCTCCTTGAATGTTCTCTTGCTGTTATAATATTGGAAAAACTTTTTGGAATTGGTTTTAGCCCCCTTATCAATGCTCATTTCTATCTCTCTCTTGGCCTTCCTTTTTGACTTGTGTTTGCAGTTCCAAGTACTCTTTCTGTGTACTTTGTTCTTGATCCATTTTAAAATGCTCTGTAAAGTGCAGTTTTTCTCTTAATATGTTTTTTAATTGATCTATTAAACCATCTTGGCCATTTTGTTTTAGATTTGTCAACTTTTGGGATGTAATTGTTTTGCACCTCTAGTACTACAGCAGCTTCTACAGCAGACCCGCAGGTGCCCTATCGCCCACAGAAATCACTGGTGCGCGGTGAACTGAGGATTACCCTGCCAACCTGAACCCTCCCTACCAGGGCGGCGCTCGGCCAATTGTACGCCACCCCCTGGGAACTCCTGGCCACGATCAGCGATGGCATAACCTGGACTCGAACCGGCGATCTTGCTATAGGCTATAGGGCGCATCCTTAGTACTACATTTTTAAAAAACAGCCATCCTTTTTCTGTGGATGTTTTCTCTGTTTTACTCCAATCTACTTCTGTTAGTCTCTGTTTCCTTCCTTCATAGCTTGCCTTGCTAAAATTGTAAACCTTAGCTTTAGTCATTACTTTTGGGGTTTTAAAAAGCACTTCAAATGAGACCATGTTGTGGTCTGAGTTTGCCAATGGTTCTCTGACCTCTGTTTTAGTTATTCTGTCTTTGTTATTTGAAAAGACTAAATCAAGGCATTCCCTGATCACCTGCATTGACTGTCTATTACTTGACACACCAAGACATTTTGACAGGTCAGTTTGAATTGTGGGCTTGCTTATATACACAGTATTAGTGAAGTGAAGTATCCTTTCTGATAGGTGGATGCTTTCATTACTATTTTTCACAAATAAATTGAGGTCCGCAAAAGCACTTTCATGTGAAAGGATTAAGTCTGCATTTTTACATTTTGGTGTGCACGCGGACCGGTGTTCTGGCCTTTTTTGCTACCTGCCACCTTTTGCTTCCTTCGGGAACTGCGCATGGTCTATGCATGCTCTTTTCTACCTTTGCACACTGCACATGCTCAACACATTTACTATGCCAGAAATAGTTACCCAACCCAACCAACAGATGAAAAAGATTTAGGCAATATACTTTCATTTCTGTGACAGTGTGATGGGAGAATATGCCCGGAATGAAACCCACTTTAGTTTGATTGAAACCTATAAAAAGAAATATGTATGCATGAGTTTTGAAGTTTCGTTGTTTGTGTGGATGGCCGAGAATAGGTGCACATATGCTACAAGCGAGTTTATAAATTTTAGGCTCAGATTAATATTAGTTAAAAGGAAAAGGTTAAAATTGCTGGATAATATTTTAAAATACAACTTTAGTTTTTAAGATGGTATCTGCAATCTGTAAATTTAGGTAGCCTTGGACGCCGCCATCTTGGAGGGAGCGTGTGATGATGGAAGGCTTTAATATATTTTTATTTTCTATTTATTGCATTTATATAGCACTTTTTATACAAATAACAGAAAAAAAGAACAAACCACAATACATTTGTATAGCATATCACACATACAACTGCCATAATCAGACCATTTAAATAACATATTTAAATAACAGTATACACGTAATACAAAAGCAGCAATTTTAAAGTTCCATTAAAACCCACTAAGATAAGAAAGCCATTTTATAAAAGTGTGTTTTTAGTCTTGACTTGGAAACTGTAACGGTCCCAGCTTCCCTGACAAACGATGGCAGAGCATTCCATAATTTAAGTGCTATTCAAGAAAAAGCCCTTCCTCCCATGTTGCTTTTGTTGACCCTAGGAATAATCAGTAGCCACGCATCCTGTGATCTTGGAGTGCAGTTTGGAAGATACGGGGTCAGTAACTCCTACATATAACTAGGTGTTAATCCATTCAGGGTCATTTGTCAGTTAACAGCAACATCTTAAAATCTATTCTATACTGCACAGGGAGCCATCGTAAAGAGGCCAAAACAGGGGTAATATGTTCACTTTTCCTGGTTTTAGTCAGAATTCCAGCAGCAGTATTCTGAACAAGCTACAAGCAGGATACCACACGTTTTGGGACACCAGAAAAAAGTGCATTTCAATAATCAATTCTAGATGAAACAAAGGCATGCATTAGTCTCTCGGCATCAGATATGGAAATAATTTGTCTAAGTTTGGCTATATGTCTCAAACGGTAAAAAGATATTTTAGTAACTTCCCTAATATGAGTCTCAGGGGGCTCCCGAGTGGCGCATCCAGCAAAGGCGCTCCGCGCGGAGTGCAAGATGTGCCCTATAGCCTGGAGATCACAGGTTCGAATCCAGGCTATGTCACAGCTGACCGTGACCGGGAGTTCCTAGGGGGCGGCGCACAATTGGCTGAGCGCTGCCCGGGTAGGGAGGGCTTAGGTCGGCAGGGGAATCCACGGCTCACCGCGCATCAGCGACCCCTGTGGCCGATAGGGCGCCTGTGGCTCTGCAGCGGAGCCGCCAGATCTGTGTTGTCCTCCGGCACTATAGGTCTGGTGGCATTGCTGTGGATCTGCAGTGCGAAAAATGACGGCTTGGCAGGAGCACGTTTCGGAGGACGCGTATTCCAGCCTCCGTTTCCCGAGTCGGCAGGGGGGTTGCGAGCGGTGAGCCGGGGATACAGATAATAATTGGGCATGCTAAATTGGGGTGAAAATCGGGGTAAAATAATTGGCGACGACTAAATTTATAAAAAATAAATAAATAATAAAAAAAATATGAGTCTCAAATGTGAGATTGGATCAAAGATGACCCCCAGACACTTAATTTCTAAAGTTTTGGTGAGAGACTGCAAGGGTCGCGCTCATGTAATCCCACATTTCCTTTTAGTTCCAGTGCTTGATGTCTGTAAGGCAAGTAGCTCATAACACCCAGGTGTGTATCATCATCATAGCAATGGAAGTTCACTCAGTGTCTGCGGATAATGTCACCTAACGGTAGCATACAGTTGTAGTCAAAAGCTTACATACCACAATGGAAATTTTATAATTTCTAGAAATTTCTCGAAAACAAAGAATTTTAGGAAAAACCTTTTGTAGGAAAAGTTTTGCTTTTGTGGTTAGGAAAAAAAGTTACAGGAAATAGAGGTCTACAGTTATTTATTTCAGCAATTTTTTTTGCAAAACTCCAAAAATGCTTATTCAAAAGTATTCATACCCTGACAAGGAAAATTAAATTAATAGCTAGTTGAGGCACCTTTAGCAATAATAACCTCTTTTAAATGATTAGGATATCTGTCAATGAGCTTTTGGCATGATTCTTTAGTGATTTTTGACCATTCCTCAATGCAAAATTGTTCTAGTTCATTCAAATTCCGAGGATTTCTCTTGTGCACAGCCTTCTTCAACTCATACCAAAGATTATCAATCGGATTTAGATCAGGACTTTGACTAGTCCATTCCAGAACCTTGATTTTATTCTTCTTTAACCATTCTGAAGTAGGTTTTGATGTATGTTTTGGATCGTTGTTGTGTTGAACGCCCAGTTGTGCATTAAACCAAGTTTTGTAACAGAGGGTTTCAGATGATTGGCCAATATCTTTTAGTATGCTATGGAATCTATTTTACCATGTAATGGAGCTAAACTTCCTGTGCCATTTGAGGAAAAACAGCCCCACAGAAGGATATTACCACCTCCATGCTTGACAGTAGTTATGGTGTTCTTTTCTTTGTACGCCTCACCAGACTTTTTCCAGACTATCAGCGTGACCAAATAGCTTGATTTTTGTTTCATCACTCCACAAAATCTTTGACCAGAACTCATATCCATCATTCAAATGCCATTTTGTAAACTTTAAGCGATTGTCCTTGTGACGTTTTCCTAAGAGTGGCATTTTCCTTGGCCTGCGACCATTGAGACCTTCACCATGCAATACTCGACCTACAATTGAAAAGGAAACCCCAGTCCCACTTGCAGCCAGTTCACTTTGAATATCTTTGGCAGTCAATCTCGGATTGTTATTAACCTTCCTCACAATTATTCTACTTGTTCTTTGTGAAAGAACCTTCTTTCTTCCAGACGAGGGAGCGTTGTGACAGTACCATGAGCCTTGTACTTCTTGATAATAGAAACAATAGTTGAAACTGGGATACTCAAATGCTTGTATCCTTCTCCAGCTTTATGACAATAAATAATTTTCTGCCTAAGGTCTTCAGATAGCTCTTTACTTTTTCCCATATTGACTTATTGGTAATAACAGAAATCATCCTATGCTTAACTGTTTTATACTCTCTACAACATCTATAATTCAGCATTTTCTAGACTTTTACAGAATTAGGTTCTGCATGATCATATTGAAATTTCTAGCACCTTGTAGACAATACTGTCATAGCATCAATGGGTATGTATACTTTTGAATTAGCATTTTCAGAGTTTTGCAAACAGAGACAAACCGAAACCTATCAGAAAGATAAGATTTTGAACCAGGATAAGACAAGATCAGACAGTCCTACTGTGCTTTCAAGCAGGGTTGGGGTCAATTACGAATGGAATTGGAATTTGCTGGTAAATTCCAATTCAAGAATTTGAATTTGAATTGAAAAGATCTTCAGGATACAGAATTGGAATTTGAATTGGAATGAAAGGAAATATAATTTAATTCCATGAAATTCCACTGATTTTAAAAAGTCAAATGCCACATTTATTTTATACTATATACTTTTATATTATATCACTATAAACAATATATAATTTCGAATACTGTATCTTAAGCATGGCTCAAAGCTTTCAAAACTTAGTTTTTGGCATTTTTGTAATGAGATATTTAAGAGCTACAGTAGTCCTTAATTATTTGTTTTTCTTTATTCATCTGTTATTTAATCCTTTAGTTCTTCACTCCTATGTTACTAATTAAAAAAAAACATTACACAGAATGCATGTAATCAAGCACACCTGAATGAAGAGTAATGACTTGCCTTATATAAAGAGAAGCCAACAGTGCCTCAGTGAAAGGGGAGTAGAAGGAGGTTGGTGTTGTGGTGAGAGGTTTTGGTTTGTGCTTTTGATTGGATTGGATTGCTTTTTGTGTATGACCTTGGACTGTTTGGAGAACCCTGTTGGCTGCCCTGACCCTGCTTTGGAAGACTACCTGATTTTTGTGAGTGAACTCTGGACTGGCATAACTACTCTGAGATTTGGATGTCTCTTGAAAAATAACATCATGCATAAACGTTCAACTACAGATGCAAGGTCTGGAAAGACTTCAGTCCTTATTCACTTTGGTGAGCCAACTGCAAGTGGTACAGCAGGAAACCATTGTGCTACATGTAACCACTGCAGTACACCTGTATGTGGTTCAACCAAAGCAACCTCCAACTTAAAAAGGCATCGTCAAGTAAGTACATGGTGTCATAATGGTTTTTCCCCCTCAAACGCTTACATGTCTTAGAAATAATCAAATTATCAAATTTCTTTAACACTCAAAATATGAATATTTTACAAAAGCAATTAAGTACCATCATTCATCTGTGAACTGTTCACCACATCGGCCATTTAAAAAAAGTACAGTTAATGCTAAATACAAACATCTATATAATAGCTAACCCTTACTGCACACACTGAGAATCAAGGCCTCTTTCATGCATGGTTATTGGTGATGAAATAATTTAGCAATGCCCATTTGCACATTGTTCTGGTTTAGGTTTTTGTATGGATGTGATTGACCAAAGTTTTATTAGTATTGATTTAGCCATCAAGAAAAGATTTAATGAAAAATGATTGATACATAATATCCTGAAGGAGCCTGAAGATACCAGTATGAACAGATCTATGCAACCTGACCAGACTGCGGTGGATTGCCACCCTCAACCCATGGAATGGCCAGCTACAGGCAGTTGTCAAGTGGCGCTAACTGACAGCATTGTTAGTTACATAGCTAATGGTCTTCTCCCTCTGTCTGCTGTTGAACACAATGATTTTCGCAACATCCTCAGCTTGGCTGTACCACGTTTCAGCATGCCCAATAGGAAACACATGAGCCAGACGCTTATTCCTCAACGCACTGCCAGTGTCAAAGATCATTTGAGGGTTCAAATGCAACAAGCTGAAGACATCTGTCTTACTATAGATCTGTGGTCAAGCAGGGACATGAGGTCATTTTTTGGGATAACAGGCCACTTCCTTATGGATTTTGCTCTTCAGAGTGTCATGTTGTCTTGTCAGCGTTTTAAAGGTAAACATACAGCAGAAAACATCTTTAGAATGTACGAGGAGACCATGGCATGCTACAACATAGCAAACAAGGTATCAGTGATTGTGACATAATGCTGCCAACATGGTGAAGGCATTCACTTTATTCCCACCAGTAGAGGTCCAAGATGGTGAAACCGATGAGGATGAAGCAACTGACCTTGAAATGGTCAATGTAAGCGAGGAGCTAGATTATGTTCCACCTGAACAGAGTCCATGCTTTATTCACACTGTACAACTTGTTGTCCGTGATGCCATGGAACAAGCAGGCCCTGTAAAGATATTGATGGCAAAGGTTCACAAACTTCTGGCATTTTGCCACAAATCTACAAAAGCCACTGAGGTCCTAGAAGGACATTTCAAACTGCAGCTTACAAATGCTACCAGGAGGAATAGCCAGTTGAAGATGATGAGGTCCATCATGCGAGTCCCTGGAGAGGTTTTGTCGGAGCTTCATGCCCGCATTCAGTTAACGCCATATGACCTGCAACTCATAGGAGAACTCTGTGAAGCACTGGAGCCATTTGAGGAAGCCACTGATAAATGTCAGATAGATGAGGTAGTCACAGCCAGTTATGTCATAGCATGTGTTTGGGGTCTCCGTCATGCTGTGGCAGACTTAAGGGCAACCTACAACAGTAAGCTGGTGGTGACCATGCAATCCTCAATAGAGAAACGCCTTGCCAAGTTTGAGAACATGGAGTATTTCCAGATGGCCGCCACCCTTGACCCATGTTTCAGAGAGAGACAAGGTCAGCTCTCTCTCTCCTAAAATGACTGCCATGGCAAAGGATTCCTCAGCCCCACAAAAGAAGCACACAAAACAAAGAAGCATACATGAGCAGCCAGTCCACAACCCCACCAAGAATTCCTGCTTCAGATGAAATCCCAACTGACTTGAGCTTACCATGCTTATCAGAGGATGCCGATCTACTGGCATACTGGAAGGAAAACCAAAACAGCTTTCCTTACTTAGCCCAACTTGCCTGCAGATACCTTGCCATGCCTGCCTCATCTTCCCCTGTAGAGCGTATTTTTAGTGTGGTAGGCAAGATATTCAGGCCAAAGAGGTGTAATTTCAGTGATAAAACATTTTTGGAACTTATGATGATCAAATGTAACAAATTTGAATAAAAAATGCTGGTTTAACCTTTTGCGGTCCTATGTTAGACCTGGTCCGACATCGCAATTTTCCCTTTCCGGTCCATCATCAAAAAGACACAAAAAACAGGTCTCTAGTCGTATTTTCTCCGGAAAAAGCTGAGAAAATCATTCAATGACCGAGTGAGACCGATAGGAGCCGAGAGAAGCCGAAAAATAAAAAAGGGCGTATCTCATAAATACTGATAGACCCGGCATCACATAGATAACACGGACATAAACAAACAAGATAGCTGCTTCCGCATCCAGCGCTCAAAGAATATCACAGACATTTGCAGAGCTTTTTTTAGATGTTATAGTAATAAAATAACGACTTGGATCACATTATTGAGGAGTTTGGTGATAACACGAGTGATCAAGAGATGATGTATCGGTATGTACTATTATAAAGAGTTATTTGAAAAATATAGCGAACGAGGGGTGGGGCAGTGCTGGAGATGCAGTACCGAGTGTCCCGTTGATATGCAGTGCCTTTTAAACCTGTTTTACTGTGAAAAAAATACTTTTAAACAGCGCATCTAAAATAAACTGCGTGTGTGAAAATAAATTGGACCTGACGAGCCTGAGACGCACTGAATAAATGGACCGCTAAGGGTTAAAATAAAGTAAAATCATATAAAAAAAAACTAAGAGTTGTTACTGTTTTGTGGGTTTTTAATATTTTTAAGGTAAAACACTATTTATAGAAATATTTTGTGTGTGTTTTAAAAATGAGTGGCATGTAACAACATAGGAGTGAAAAACTAAAGGATTAAATAACGGATGAATAAAGAAAAACAAATAATTAAGGATTACTGTACACCACTGGTTACCTCGCTCCATTTTGAGGTTTCTCCTCTAATCAGTACTTTCTGTTTTCTACATGTTAACCACTCCCTAATCCATGTGCATGCATTTCCTTGAATCCCTACTGCGTTCAGTTTGAGAATTAATCTTTTATGCAGGACTTTGTCAAAAGTGTTCTGGAAATCTAAATAAACCATGTCGTATGCTTTGCAATGATCCATTGTCAATGTTGCATCCTCAAAAAAAGTCAAGTAGGTTAGTTAGACACGATCTCCCTTTCCTAAAACCATGCTGACTGTCTCCCAGGATATTGTTCCCATATAGGTAATTTTCCATTTTGGATGTTATTATAGTTTCCATAAGTTTATATATAATAGAAGTCAGGCTCATTGGTCTGTAGTTACCTGGTTCGGTTTTGTCTCCCTTTTTGTGGATCGGTATTACGTTTGCAATTTTTCAGTCTGTCGGTACAACCCCTGTGTCAAGAGACTGTTGCATGATCTTGGTTAGCGGTTTTTAAATAACTTCTTTCATTTCTTTGAGTACTATTGGGAGGATCTCATCCGGCCCAGGGGATTTGTTTATTTTAAGAGCTCCTAGTCCCTTTAACACTTCTGCCTCTGTTATGCTAAAGTTATTTAAAACTGGATAGGAACAGGCCATCAATAGCTCAGCGTAGGAACATTGGAAATTGACATATCAAGTCTTGTTTGATAGATGAGGCTTCACTCTATTCATCAAGCCTAACCAAGACATCATAGGTTGCCATATAAGAACATAAGAAAGTTTACAAACGAGAGGAGGCCATTCGGCCCGTCTTGCAAAGGAATATACAGGAAGTATATCTGCCACAAATTACTACCTGTAGCAAATTCTGGCAGGGAGGCATATTCTGGCAGTACACTGGCGGACCATTACAGTTCGATAGGGAGTATTTACATGCTCCTGGAATTTAAAACAGAATTGCACATTGTGTCGAAACGTAAAAAAATGCCTAAACACACAAACCCCCCAGAAGAATCCTTATGTGACCATAAGGATTACGTTGTGGAAGACAAGCAAAGGAAAGAAGGTACAATTGAAGTGTGCAAGTACTGTCGTGTTACTATACATATTGTGACAGAAAAAAATGCCCAAGAATTTTGGAAAGTAACCGAAAACAATTATTTCATACAATATAAAAAGCAAAAGCTCAGAAAAAAAACACTGAAAAATGAAATTAATAAAAACCGAAAAACAGAAGCCCTATATAAGTCAGTAAATAAAAATAAAAAAGCCAAAAGCTGATAAAATAACTAATTAAAACTTTTTGATGTCCACAAGGAGGATATGTTTAGGTACACAGTTCAGTTTTTATAAATATTTGAATTACAGTAGAACCCCAGAGTTACGAACACCAAACTTTCAACTGGAAGTATGCAATCACTCAATCATGCATGCAATGCAACCAGACAGGCGCGCCTACATAAGAGGCGTCTCCTGATTATGGAGAAGGCAATATTACTGTACCAACAAATTCAAATTCAGAAAGGTGAGGCAGATTTCAAAGCAAGTACGGGCAATTTTACTGGGAACATTTTAGTTTTAAACAAAGCACAGGTTTATGTTCAAGCCAAAGGAGGCTGAATGATTGAGCAAGCTGCACGAATGCATTTTGTTTAAAACAAGCACAACGTTAACCCAGGTTTTCTTGGACATTTAAACCTGTGTTTGCGCTACAGTTATGATTTCAGTGGTAAATTCAATTTAGCCTTTTTCCATTTATAGTACTGTTTTAAAGACTTTAGAACCACAGCAATATGCGTATTGCATTACTGTGCTGTATCCTTGTATTATTCTTCAGATTGAGGGTGTAGATAGCAGGTGTAGACATTTATTAAAACCATTGAAAACTAATTTTCAGAGTTACGGGCATTTCAGACTTAAGAACAACCTCCTTTCCCATGGAGTTCGTAACTCTGAGGTTCTACTGTATTCGTAAAAAACAAACAAACAAACAAACAAAAAACCTAGTGTCACTTTTTAAAATTATACAAATAATTTTACAATCTTTATTTTTTTTTCTCTGGCTGCTGCTTATATTGCAATGTACAGACAATCCTATGGTAGACTCTGTTTTTATTTATTAAATACATTTGGATATTCATGAAACCTTTTATAAGGATGTATTTGGGCACCACTCTCATCAATATTGTAAGTGTAGTTGCTACTAATAGTTTAAAACGTCTGATTTACTATGTGTTTTACCACCCTGAAATTGAAATGTTACAAACTACATCATCCTGGTCCATTTTCTGTAGGTCACACATTCTGATTAAAGCTGTAAGTTTTAACTAGGCACCAAGAAGCAGCATCTATTCATTGGCTTTGAATGTCTTCATAATTCCAATTGAGGTATAAAATACAAACAAAAAACTACGTAATCTATTTAAAAAACATTTCTATTAGTGGTATGATATTGATAGGTCATTATACTAACCAGCTATACCTTTAATATAGGCATCATACTAAATTCAACTTCAATTTAAACCATTGTAATCAGTTATCCCTGGTTTGGGGTTTAAGTTGTTACTTTTGGTCTACCATATCCCCTTTTCTGGAATCAGTGCTATGCAGGGGAGCTCTAGTCATTTTATACGTTTATAGGATCTATAAGGTATATAGTATATCTTTTGTGTATACTGGTGGTGATGGAGACAATTACCTCTGTCATCTCATGCAGTTCTCTCTCTGCCTCTTGGACTCCACCATGTAAATGCAGATGCCATTCCAGTTTCTCTCTGCACAGAGTGTAGTACTGCCCCTTCACCTGCTGTCCACTAACCCTCACTGCTCCCAGCTGGGAAAATACCAGTCTGGGCTCTTTGGAAAACTTGGAGTGCAGGTGAGACACAAACTTGGGCACCATAATATCGCTCAGCTCACTGCCTGTGTCTCCTAGACCTGGAATGAGGGCATTTAAAAACAAATTATGCAGAGTTTGAAGTTACATATATGTATATGTGTGTGTGTCTGCGTGTGTGTGTCTGTGTCTGTGTGTGTTAGCACTAAACAAGTAATAACTTGGAAAACAGTACTTCATATATTTGTTTTAATTAAACAAGTTTAAGAAGATTTCTTTTTTTGCTATTATTAAACATTTGAGAAAAAGTGGTGCATGTTTAAAAACACATACTGTAGTAATAAACAGCATAAGAGTTGTTTCTCCCAAATCCATAATTCCAGTTCTTCTAAATCCATATATTAGGACCAATTTTCTTTCTACTTGCACCAGGGCAAAGTTTGTCTTAAATTTTTTTTAAAGGAAAAAAACATTGTAAAAGTTTTAAAAATAACTTGCTAAAAAATGTGGGTGCTACTATGCTAAAGAACACTGTGTGTTCTTTAGCATAAGACATGTTTAGACATGTTTTTTTGTTTTTAAAATGTAAAAGATGTGTGGTAGCTAATTTCATATGATATACGATGTTGACACTTTTGTAATGAGAAAACCCTGCCCTTCACACTTTTCAAAAAAGAAAACCCAGTACTCAGCAGTAACAGCACTCCCTCAAGTTGTCCCTGCTCTCTAACCTTTGAAGCCTGTGTCCCATCGAGGGCTGCTCCAATTCCCTGCAGGTTTATTCTCTGTTTCAGTGTCCTGGTTGTCTGATGTGTTACTGAAGCAGTCAAAAACCTGAAACCAGAAAAAATGTAAACAGAATTACTGTATATGCAGATAAGCCTGTTCTAATGCAAATTATCACATAATGTAGACTAAACTCAACTGGTTGTCTCTTACATTCAGTCAACATGCTGCATTATCTATAGGGGTTCAAACTAAAATAATTGTGGAGTGTGCATATGAGGACCATCACAATTTTTGCATTGAGACCAATATAAAAATGAGACAGAACAACCGTTATATATAGAACATAGGGGTAGAAAACAGTAGCCCAGCCCATGTGTCATTGTTGAATGCTTTTATTTATTTTTGCTATGAAAAATATAATAATAATAATAATAATAATAATAATAATAATAATAATAATAATAATAATAATAATAATAATAATAATATGTCCAAACATCTATTGAACATATTCTTGTTACGGAAGGATTTTTGTAACATTGTAATTGTTTTGACAAATCCAGTTTTTAATTTAATCATGTTAATAATAAGTTCAGAAAATTATGTTCTATAGTATTCATATACACTCTAACCTGTCTCTGCTTCCTGGTCTTACTTACCTGAAGAGCCGAATCAGCCACAGACTTTAGAGCCCCTAATAGGGTGTCTGCAAATAGATGAGCGCTTGGAAACAGTGTGAGCTGACTGTCACTGTCGAAGACAAAATGAGCCTGGAATAGGCTGCGTCTGTCCAGCTGTCCTGCCTGAAGAGAAGCCAGCAGTGGGGAAGGGGTGTCACTAAGAAGCATGGTGATTTAGTGTGAAGAAAACAACAAAAAAAGCTACATTCAAGTTAATGGTAAGATATTACATTCTCCTAAGTAGCACAGAAGGTTCCCATTTTTTTGCTTGTTCCATTCCTAAAATAGATTATAATATTATTTAATAATTCGTCATTCACAAATTCCTTACGAATAGCGGGCTTCTGATACTAATGTGTTAGTCACCTGGATGTTTGCGTTTCTGATTGTTGACTGGCAAGCACAAAGTATGAATGAACATGAATATTTAAAGGAATTGTAGCTGACAAAACAAAATCATTCCATAAATCTTGCAGATTTTGCACTTCCATTAGCTACACATGTCTCAAATGTGCAGTTTTTAAAGAAACTTATGTTATAGCAAACATGTATTTTCTTTTTAAAACAGACATCTGGTACCAGTTTGCTTGCATTGCCTTCCAGGAAGTCTGTTACTGTTTTATCCCCTTGGTCATTTCAGCCCAGCAGTGTTTTCTAGATCAAAGCATGTTACTGGTTAAAACCAACTGATTGGTTACTTACAGTAAAGAAGCCAGTGAAAGTGTGGGGACAATTTCACCCTCCAGCTGAAATGACCTAATGCCTAAAAGCTTGGCTTGCAAACAGATGCCCCTTTTCCACTGGCACATCCGAGCCACGAGGGTCCCAGGTGGTTCTCCATTGGCTATTTAGGGCAAGGTCAAATACAGCGCCTCTTAATACCGAATCATCTACACGTGACGTCTGTTGCACAGTTCGGGCTCTTCAGCAGAAAAACACCCGGGCTCCTCCTGGGTCTTGCTGGGCTGGCTCGGTTGTGCAGTGGAAAAAGAACTAAGAGATTTCTTAATGTTTGCTAAAACATATGTTTACTTCAAAACTACACATTTGAGACCTATATACAGAATGTACAGTGCCGAGAAAAAGTTTGTGAACCCCAATGATAATTATGGAAATTCCATAGTTTTACCATGATAGCCTTCTTGAATCAAAACCTTTTCTTTTCTTTTATTAAATATCCAATAGGGTTTATATTAACCAATTTTGAAACAAAATGATGTATGAATTAGACAAACAATGAGTAATTAAGATTCAGGGTATGTGAAAAAGTAAGTGAACCCCTGGTTTTATCAGCTCAATTAAGGGGATAATTAGAATCAGGTGTTTAAATAATTAGGTAAATCTTCAGGGGTGAGTTTGGGAGGCCCCATCCTAGATAAAGATAAGAAACTTTGTGAGTTTGGTCTTCACCATACAGGTGTGTGGAAACACGTCATGCCACGATCAAAAGAAATCTCTGATGCTCATCAGTCTAGAAAGGGTTACAAAACCATTGCTAAGGATTTGGGGCTCCACCAATCCACTGTCAGACAGATAGTCTACAAATGGAGAAAGTTCAAGACCACAGTCACTCTACCCAGGAGCGGTCGTCCTACCAAAATGTCTCCAAGAACAAACCAGAAAATCAACAAGGAAGTCACAAAGAACCCCAGAGTAACATCCAAGGATCTGCAGGCCACTCTCGCCTTGGCTAATGGCTCCTGGGGAATGGCTGCCAGATAGACCTTTAACGTAGAAGGGAATTCATATCATCCAAAAGGTCCTGCAAAACTGCAGTATTACTGCCATGTCGGACAAGTCGTGGGATCGAACCCACGAGGCAGTCACCATGTCTGTAAGATGCTCTACTTGTACCCATACTGGGAACATGTGGATGCTGTTGTGGCATTTTGCAAGGTGTCAATAACCCTATTGGACAGACCCAGATGGCTCAACGCAGTCATTCAGGGGCCAGACCCAGAGCTACAGGCTGGATGGGTAGGAATGCTATAAGGTTCCCTGTACCTGACTGAGCAGGTCACGGCACTTGGCAGTCTCCACGGCTGACCGCTCAGGAGCTGCATCAAAGATAACACACCCCCTGCGCCCCCTCTGTCATTCTACACATCGCCCCAGCCGAGGCTGGGCGCGACCGTGGTGACGACATCCCTTCTGGCGCCACTGCCCAACGCTACGCAGAGGCGCAGAATGGTAGGCTGTTTGCACCGAGAGTGCCTTTAGACAGTGACGAAACACAGTCAATAGGCTGAAAAAGCCCTGCTGTTGAATCAGGCTTGCAGAGAGTCTCAATGGGGCCATGTGGCAATGTGCCCCGCCCCTGTGTGCATATTATGTGTTGTATGTTGCGTGCGTGTGTTAATGTTGGTGTATAGATTGGTACACGGGATATAAACGGGTCTGTGTTTCACGTGTACTTAAAAAGTGTAGATTTGTATTTAGGCACGAGGAGGGCACAAATCACTTCACGTGCTGGTTAAATATAATATGTGAGCACAGGGTTGCACAGAATTAATTCACGTGCTGGGATTCAAGTGAATAATTAATTAGTAATTGAATCCCAGCACAACAGTATATATAGATGCACGTTCTTTCACTCAGGGTTGGGTGTTCAGGGCGAAAGAACGGGAGAGAGAGGAGGTAAAAATAACAAGAATAATAAGTAGTGTTTCTCACCGTGTTTGTTCGTCCCTGTTTGTTAGTGTCTGTCCGTTTTGTTTGTCTCTTTATTTTGGCTACCAGTGCCGTGCCCTGTGTTTTTGTGTTCCAACCTTTTATTTTCTGTTCTGTTTATTAAATGCTGAGCGAAAGCATTCGCTCAGCTCCACCAAACTCTACCTCTCGTTTTGTTTATTTATTTCCTGGCTCTGGTCTGACGCCACCCACTCCGGCCGTCTTTGTGACACGCCAGTATAGCTTCCCTCCACTTCGAAAAGGCATGGGGAGCTACAGAAAGGCCAAATGGTAAGACCCAGAACTCGTACACTGTTCCCTAAAAGGCAAACCGCAGGTACTTCATGTGTGCTGGTTTTCATGGGGATGTGGAAATAGGCGTCTTTGAGGTCCAACGCGGTGAACCAGTCACCTGGCCTGATTGACTGAACATTGAACCTCCTTTGGCTCAGATACAGGTTGACCTGCCTGAAGTTGAGGATTGGGTATGGAGTAGAACCCATATGCAGGGTGTGTACCATACGAATAGCCTGTTTTTTGCAGCAGAGCTGCTACCTCCTGCTACGTGGTCTGAGATACCACAGTGGTGTCCTGTCGGTCTGTGACAGATGCTGCAGTCACGCTCCGAAAGGGCGGGGGACCGTGATTAAACTGCAATGAGACTGAATGGTAGAAAGCACCCAGATATCTGTGTTGGATGCACTAATGCCAGTACTCCAGATGGCTCCCTAAGAAGGGGATTTGGACTTATAGCCTCTGCAAAGAACGTCTGTGGGCCGGTTCTGAATAACACCTCTGGCCGCCAGCACAGTCCCTGAGGCTGCTGGCACAGGGATAAAACCCAGGCATTAGCAAGCAATGTACAGTAAGAATGTACAGTTGCTGCCTCAGCTGCTAAAGATAGCAGCAGGACTATCAACAAGGCCTGCTTGGTATCAGACTGGGGATGTAAACACCGGTCGGTAGCAGGCTGGAACCGGACAGAATGGAGCAAGTGCACCAGCTCTTTCGTGGATTGCCGCACGCGGTGAGAGCACTGCAGCATCTCGTTCAACGCAGGACCAAAGGTATGCCCCGGTTTTGTAATAGGGTCATCCAACAGCGGCGCTTTGTCCCCATCTATTCCCAGGTGCGTGGCTCTCCCTTGGCACAGAGCCATGGGGTGAGGATGCAGCCATCACTCTATGAGAGGGTGATGGGGGAGAGCGGAATGCAAGTGTGAAGGACGCAGAGCACTGCCTCAAGCAGTGCTTGTCCACAGAAGCTGGCCTTGCATGTGTCACAGGGATAAAACCCAGGCATTATGAAAATATCAAGCAATGTTCAGTAAGAATGTACAGTTGCTGCCTTAGTGTGCTGAAAACAGCAACTGGGCTGTCAGCAAGGCCTGCTTTGTACCAGACTGGGGATGTAAACACAGGTCGGTAGCAGGTCGGAACCGGGATGGTACTGCAATGGTACGGGGTCGGTTTGGTATCAGTTCGGTGCCTGTAGCACCGGGTGGTTACAGTAGTGCGCAATGGAGGTTACACATCCCCTGTGCCCCCGCTGCCATTCTACAATGCCCCAGCCCAGGCTGGGCGCGTCTGCTCAAGCAGCAACACCACTGTACAGTAATGTAACAGGGCTCATATATAAGTGATAAAGATCGGCGGCACCATGCGTGGCGCTATTTAGTTTCAGCTGCATTCATTGAGCCTATCTCGGCAGTTTAATGGAGTCTAACGGAAATTAACGTGTATGGCGTGCAGTGAACAGTTGATACATCCTGAAAATGTCGAAAAGAAAGCAGCCAAATTTAACGGACTTTGGTTTCAGGAAACTAAATTAAAAAAAAAATAGCAAGGTTTTATTATTACTATGTTGCAGGAATTGCACACTATTGACAATACCCGGTAAAACATTGTATTAAAAGGCAAATATATGCAGTATTATCCGTAATCCTTGAACACAATTGAATGCTAGTTTTTATGTACTGTACAATGTTGTAATCAGACACTATTGAATGTTAGTTTGGTATAATTATGTACAATAAGATTGAATGTAAGAACGCAAAAGCATTAGTCTCACACGCTGCGGTACACTTGACAACCAGCGTGAGCCCAGAGTGGAGCCATGTTCTGTAGGATTTTGACCAATTAGAGAGTTTTGATAAGGACGCCGTACTTTCTATAGGTTGCAGTGTGGAGTAGTGGTTAGGGCTCTGGACTCTTGACCCAAGTGTCATGGGTTCAATCCCAGGTGGGGGACACTGCTGCTGTACCCTTGAGCAAGGTACTTTACCTAGATTGCGCCAGTAAAAACCCAACTATATAAATGGGTAATTGCATGTAAAAATAATGTGTAAAAAATAATGTAATTTGTATGTTAAAATAATGTGAGATCTTGTAACAATTGTAAGTTGCCCTGGATAAGGGTGTCTGCAAAGAAATAAATAATAATACAGGGACTAGGGGCGGAACTAGGGCTATTTAACCCCGGGAAATGTGAAAAAAATGTTGTACTGAGCTCAGTGCCTGAAGTTAGACCCAGGGATCCTTTTGATTCCTGTATTGAAGATTGTTATTTTGTGTACACTTTACTATTTTAATAAAGCATTTTAAAAACCAAACAAGACCAAGAGCTTTCCATTAAACGCAAGCGTGCAAAGCAGAGTTCCAGAATCCAGCATTTCCCAAGTCAAAGACGGAGCAGTGCGGTGAGGAGCGGCAGCAGCAGATCCAGCGTGTAAGCAGAGTGAGCAGCCAAAGATTCCTGAGTCAGACGGAACAGGCGGTGACGCGACTCGGTAGCAGCGGATCCAGCGTGGAAGCAGAGTGAGCAGCCAGCGATTCCTGAGTCAGAGACGGAACAGGCGGTGACGCGACTCAGTAGCAGCGGATCCAGCGTGTAAGCAGAGTGAGCAGCCAGCGATTCCTGAGTCAGAGACGGAACAGGCGGTGACGCGACTCAGTAGCAGCGGATCCAGCGTGGAAGCAGAGTGAGCAGCCAGCGATTCCTGAGTCAGAGACGGAACAGGTGGCGACGCGACTCGGTAGCAGTGGATCCAGCGTGTGAGCGCTGAGGCAGCAATTCCCGAGTTAGAGACGGAACAGCGGCGGTGCGGTTCTCATTAACAATACAACACATAACACAATAAGCAACAGATCCAGTGTGTGAGCGGTGAGGCAGTAATTCCCGAGTCAGAGATGGAACAGCGGCGGTGCGGTTCTCAACAACAACACGCAACAAAATAATATAACTAAATACACCACATCCATGAAAGACATCCAACTACAGTCTGATATAATCTGATCAGTGTACTGAGCCCATTTTAGCACCGTTCATACCTTGAAGTGAAACTAACAGATCCATTTTGCTAAAAGCCAGCCTTTCTTTGCTGATTAGATATGCAGTTCGGAATACTGCAGCTGTCTTGTCTAGTAAATGAGAGTTTAGTTCTGAAATCATGTTCGGAAGCACACTTTTCTCCTTGATGCTGTCAATCTTGACTGCCTTTTGATGTGCAGAGCTATCTTGGTGCTTGTATATTTTATGCATTTTTTTTGGATCAGACGAGCTTACCTTGCCACTTAACCATTCTTCAGGTAGATGAACTCCCTTTTCAGAAAGAATAAGTCATTTAGCTTGTTTACAGACTGTGCAGCCTAGTTTTCCTTCATTGCAAAACAACCACGGATTAAGTTCTTTCCAGTCCTCCCATTGTTTATCATTCCAGAAGATTGGTATTGATTTCGTGGTGTCACTCGTGGTGGTACTTTTTCCTTCGGTGTCACTGTTATTATCGATGGCTTCATTTATTTAGTATTTTTCTGTTTCTTTTCTTACTGTCAAATCTTTGTTTGATTGGCCTAAATCATCAGATGCCATGGCCTGGCTTTTGCAACCAGTCTCATCCTTATTTAGTTTCCTGAAACTAAAGTCAGCTAAATTTGACTGCTTTCTTTTCGAGACGGGAATGCTGATGAGGAATTTTGTGCCTGGAAGCTGTATTGTGCTTAAGTGATACAGGCAGGAAGTAGTGGAAGGAGTTGAGTCTCTACGGTACTGTGAGTCAGTGAAGTTGATTTGGCTGCATGCTTTATAAATCCGGTTCTACTATATATACATTTCTTTTATTTCTACTACACAACAGGTGTATATATAAATATATATGTGTGTATACATATATTTATTAATTTTATTATTTATAATTAACATCCAATATAAATAATACAAATACAGGGAAATATATATATCATTTATTATTATTATCATAAGAGGCTGGGCAGGTCAATACCAGAACCAAGTCCTTTATTACTGGACAAGGGATGGTATCGTTGTCAGAACCGGGTCAGAGCGGTATTGTACAGGGATGGAACCGGTACCAGTCAGTACCTTCGGTACAGCACCCTCAGTATGGTATGGTAACGGTCGGTATGCTATCCTCGGTAGGGTGCCCTCGGTGCAGTACACATGCAGGGACTTGCACCGGGTCGGTACAGTACATGTGTGGCGACTTGCTCCAGGTCGGTACGGTACCGGTGCAGTAACTTCGTTCCCTGTTTGGTACAGGAACCGGGTCGGGAACAGAGCAGGTCGGTGCCCTACACGTCAACACGGTTGGCATTACCGCAAGAAGCAGTATTTAGGGATGCCCACCTATATAACTTCTGGCAAACCCAAACAGTTTAAACGTATACAAGACTGAGGAAAGCCTGATGTTAAGAGTCCTAACAGAATTCGTAAGCAATCTCAGCTGAAGCTTGTATCTCGGTTCTGTAAAAAAAACAGAAAAGACACACACACAAGAGAAAAACTCTCTCATAGAAAACAGTAATAACAATATTACAGTTCAAATAATAATAAATCTTAACTTTCATTTTAACTCCAACCAGAGCTAAGCAGCCCATAAGGAGAGCACAAGTTAGCAGACTCAAGTTGCTTGATCCCTGGGAATGGGCGACAATAGCCGGCGGCTTCACACGAGTGGCACAAGGCCGCTGTTGGACGTCACAAACAACAGGCTATGTGCAAAAAATTACGTGTAATTAGTAAAACTAAAACAACGTACACTACCGGTCAAAAGTTTTAGAACACCTCCATTTTTCCAGTTTTTATTGAAATTTACGCAGTTTAATGTCTCAATGTACTCTGAAATTAAAGCATAGAACAAATAAACAATTGGAGATAAAAAAGAAATCATGGAATCGTTTTGTTTAACAAAATTTAATCTAAATTTTTGACTCATCAAAGTAGCCACCTTTTGCAGATATAACAGCCGAACACACTCGTGGCATTCTTTCTACAATGGAAATCAAATATTGTTCGGAAAGTTCTTCCCAACACTGTTGCAGAAGTTACCACAAATGTGTTGCACTTGTAGGTTGCTTTGCTTTCACCCTTCTGTCCAGTTCATCCCAAACCAGCTCGATGGGGTTTAAGTCTGGAGACTGTGCTGGCCATTCCATGATTTGAAGCCTACCGTCTTGTTCTTTCCTTCTAAGGTAGTTCTGACATAGCCTGGAGGTATGTTTTGGGTCATTATCTTGCTGTAGGATGAACCCCTGACCAACTAGGTGTATACCAGAGGGTATTGCATGGCGCTGCAAAATGCTGTGGTAGCAGTTTTGGTTCAGGGTGCCACTCGCTCTGTGCAAGTCGCCGACTCTGGATCCAGCAAAAGAGCCCCAGACCATCACGCTTCCTCCTCCATGTTTGACAGTTGGTGTCACACACCGAGGAACCATCCTTTCGCCTACTCGACGGCGTACAAAAACCCTGCGTGATGAACTGAAGATTTCAAATTTTGATTCATCGGTCCATAAGACCTTCTTCCAGACTTCAGTAGTCCACTGGCAGTGCTTCATGGCCCAGGCAAGCCTCTTTTTCTTATTTTGCCATCTTAGCAATGGCTTTCTTATTGCCACTCGACCTGTCAAACCTGCAGCTCGAAGTCTTCTCTCACAGTTGAAACTGAGACTCGCTTACTTCGACCAGTGTTGAGCTGTGTTTGAAGCTGTTGTCCTGTGAGCCGCCTATCACGCAAGCTGTTGACTCTCAGAAACTTGTCTTCTGATTCTGTTGTGGCTTTGGGTCTGCCAGACTTCTTCCTGTCAGAGTTTCCTCCAGTTTCCAAGTGCCTTTTGATGGTGTAGGAAACTGTACTCACTGACACCTTGGCTTTCTTTGCAATTTCTCTAAAGGAAAGACCTACACTTTTAAGGGTTATAATGGTCTGTCTGTCTTCCTTTGTTAATTGCCTTTTTCTCGCCATTATGAGAGGAATATACTACTTCCTGCAGTACAATACTGTCCAAATAATGCTTAAGAGGGTGTAGTAACACAGTCTGTTCCAACACTGCTTTTATACAGACAGAGGGTTTGTAAGTAATCAACAAAAGTTGGGACACCTGTAGGAATTGTTAGCATCAACTTTCAAGGCTTAATTTACTTCCATTGCTGCAGAACAGCTGTAAGTTGTTAACCCATTACTTCCCTGAAAAAGGCTTTTTTGTATAACTCTGAAATGTACATTATTTTTCAGTTTTTGGTAACCTAAACTTTTTTTTTTAACCTCTGGCAGTTTACCGCTTACCTTTGTACCATTTCAGGTTATGCACTGGACTTGAACTGCTTAAATTTCAATAAAAACTGGAAAAATGGGGGTATTCTAAAACTTTTGACCGGTAGTGTATATAAGTATCGCTACAGTGTATTACAAAATTAGCGATTAAATATATGCAGTGTAAACGGGCTGTCACTCACGGTCGTTCATTTGCCCCCAATATGCAAGACCCAGGACACAGAAATGGAGTTCAAAGCGCTGACGCGCTATTTTTAATAAACAAAATAAACAAAAACAAACACCTAGCTCTATTCGAGCAATAACTAAAACACAAAACAGGAACCTAAACTATAAAACAGGACAGCTAAGCCGGTTACTCATCTATCTATGGCTCTCCTGATAGGTTCAGTCCTGTGCCAGGAAAAATTATGCTGGTGTCTGTGTGTACAGTCTTCTTATGCCCTCAGGGGACGTGAATGACTGAGTCACAGGCGCTGATGTGCAGCTTTGGTATAATCTATTCAGGGTCTTTAGGAGGTAAACACCCATACAGTAATGGTTACATTTCATACTTGATAGGGAACTGAATGTTTTGTAAACATAAAGCAATATGGAAATGTAAAAAAGATGTGTATCATTCACATATCCAGAAGTTTAAACAATGGCGCAGTGAAAAGGGGACACCCCTGGGTTTACCCAGGTAGAGTTGCATGGTAATTTTGCAGTTTTCCCATGGTTATATTATGCATTCACCATAGTTTACAATGATTTCCATGGTTGTTTTATTTGCTTTACCATACCTCTCTGGACTTTATAATGCTTACCTGTGCTTTACTATGCTTTATTACACTTTGCTGTGCTTTTACTATGGTAAACTTATAACGGACCGTCAGTAACGGAACTTTGAGAGAATCATAGAATAAAGCTTGTAAAGACAACGTCTGAAAAGGAAGTGTCTGTTTTTTAAAAATGTAGTACTAGATGCGCAAAACAATTACATCCCAAAAGTAGACAAATCTAAATCTAAAACAAAATGGCCAAAATGGTTTAATAGATAAATTTAAAAAAATATTCAGCGAAAAAAGGCACTTTACAGAGCGTTTAAAAGGGACCAAAAACAAAGTACACAGAAAGAGTACTTGGAACTGCAAACACAAGTCAAAAAGGAAGTTCGAAAGGCCAAGAGAGAGATAGAAATCAATATTGCTAAGGGGGCTAAAACCAATTCCAAAATGTTTTTCCAATATTATAACAGCAAGAGAACATTCAAAGAGGAAGTTAAATGTCTAAGAGACACAAATGGCAAAATCATAGACAAAGAAAAACAAATAGCAAATATATTAAATGATTACTTTTCACAGGTTTTTACAAAGGAGGACATGGACAACATGCCCCACATGTCGACCTGTTCCTATCCAGTTTTAAATAACTTTAGCATAACAGAGGCAGAAGTGTTAAAGGGACTAGGAGCTCTTAAAATAAACAAATCCCCTGGGACGGATGAGATCCCCCCAATAGTACTCAAAGAAATGACAGAAGTTATTTACAAACCGCTAACCAAGATCATGCAACAGTCTCTTGACACAGGGGTTGTAGTGACAGACTGGAAAATTGTAAACGTAATACCGATCCACAAAAAGGGAGACAAAACCGAACCAGGTAACTACAGTAAGCTTGACTTCTATTATATGTAAACTTATGGAAACTATAATAAGATCCAAAATGGAAAATTACCTATATGGTAACAATATCCTGGGAGACAGTCAGCATGGTTTTAGGAAAGGGAGATCGTGTCTAACTAACCTACTTGACTTTTTTGAGGATGCAACATCGACAATAGATAATTGCAAAGCATACAATATGGTTTATTTAGATTTCCAGAAAACTTCTGACAAAGTCCCGCATAAAAGATTAATTCTCAAACTGAATGCAGTAGGGATTCAAGGAAATGCATGCACATGGATTAGGGAGTGGTTAACATGTAGAAAACAGAAAGTACTGATTAGAGGAGAAACCTCAAAATGGAGCGAGGTAACCAGTGGTGTACCACAGGGATCAGTATTAGGTCCTTTGTTATTCCTAATCTACATTAATGATTTAGATTCTGGTATTGCAGGCGACACAAAAATAGGAGGAGTGGCAAACACTGTTGCAGCAGCAAAGGTCATTCAAAATGATCTAGACAGCATTCAGAACTGGGCAGACACATGGCAAATTAAATTTAATAGAGAAAAGTGTAAAGTATTAGAACATAAGAACATACGAAAATTTACAAACGAGAGGAGGCCATTCAGCCCATCTTGCTCGTTTGGTTGTTAGTAGCTTATTGATCCCAGAATCTCATCAAGCAGCTTCTTGAAGGATCCCAGGGTGTCAGCTTCAACAACATTACTGGGGAGTTGGTTCCAGACCCTCACAATTCTCTGTGTAAAAAAGTGCCTCCTATTTTCTGTTCTGAATGCCCCTTTATCTAATCTCCATTTATGACCCCTGGTCCTTTTTTCTTTTTACAAGTCAAAGAAGTCCCCCGGGTTGACATTGTCTATACCTTTTAGGATTTTGAATGTTTGAATCAGATCGCCGCGTAGTCTTCTTTGTTCAAGACTGAATAGATGCAATTCTTTTAGCCTGTCTGCATACGACATGCCTTTTAAACCTGGGATAATTCTGGTTGCTCTTCTTTGCACTCTTTCTAGAGCAGCAATATCCTTTTTGTAACGAGGTGACCAGAACTGAACACAATATTCTAGGTGAGGTCTTACTAATGCATTGTAGAGTTTTAACATTACTTCCCTTGATTTAAATTCAACACTTCTCACAATATATCCAAGCATCTTGTTAGCCTTTTTTATAGCTTCCCCACATTGTCTAGATGAAGACATAAACTCCTAGGTCTTTTTCATAGTTCCCTTCTTCAATTTCACTATCTCCCATATGATATTTATAATGCACATTTGTATTGCCCGCATGCAATACTTTACACTTTTCTCTATTAAATTTCATTTGCCATGTGTCTGCCCAATTTTGAATGCTGTCTAGATCATTTTGAATGACCTTTGCTGCTTCAACAGTGTTTGCCACTCCTCCTATTTTTGTGTCGTCTGCAAATTTAACGAGTTTGCTTACTATATCAGAGTCTAAATCATTAATGTAGATTAGGAACAGGAGAGGACCTAATACTGATCCCTGTGGTACACCACTGGTTACCTCGCTCCATTTCGAGGTTTCTCCTCTAATCAGTACTTTCTGTTTTCTACCTGTTAACCACTCCCTAATCCATGTGCATGCATTTCTTTGAATCCCTACTGCGTTCAGTTTCAGAATTAATCTTTTATGCGGGACTTTGTCAAAAGCTTTCTGGAAATCTAAATAAACCATGTCGTATGCTTTGCAGTTATCCATTTTCAATGTTGCATCCTCAAAAAAGTCAAGTAGGTTAGTTAGACATACAGGCAATGTAAAAGTGCATTATAAGTATCATATGGGAGATACTGAAATTGAAGAAGGGAACTATGACCTAGGAGTTTATGTTGACTCAGAAATGTCTTCATCAAGACAAATGTGGGGAAGCTATAAAAAAGGCCAACAAGATGCTCGGATATATTTATTATTATTATTTGCTTATTTAGCAGACGTCTTTATCCAAGGCGACTTACAGAGACTAGGGTGTGTGAACTATGCATCAGCTGCAGAGTCACATACAACTATGTCTCACTCGAAAGACGGAGCACAAGGAGGTTAAGTGACTTGCTCAAGGTCACACAATGAGTCCATGGCTGAGGTGGGATTTGGACCGGGAACCTCCTGGTTACAAGCCCTTTTATTATTACTATTATTATTTGTTTATTTAGCAGACGCCTTTATCCAAGGCGACTTACAGAGACTAGGGTGTGTGAACTATGCATCAGTTGCAGAGTCACTTACAACTATGTCTCACCCGAAAGACGGAGCACAAGGAGGTTAAGTGACTTGCTCATGGTCACACAATGAGTCAGTGGCTGAGGTGGGATTTGAACCGGGGACCTTCTGGTTACAAGCCGGTTTCTTTAACCACTGGACCACACAGCCTCCTATTGTGAGAAGTGTTGAATTTAAATCAAGGGAAGTAATGTTAAAACTTTACAATGCATCGGTAAGACCTCACCTAGAATATTGTGTTCAGTTCTGGTCACCTCGTTACAAAAAGGATATTGCTGTTCTAGAAAGAGTGCAAAGAAGAGCAAGAGAATTATCCCGGGTTTAAAAGGCATGTCGTATGCAGACAGGCTAAAAGAATTGAATCTATTCAGTCTTTAACAAAGAAGACTATACGGCGATCTGATTCAAACATTCAAAATCCTAAAAACTATAGACAATGTCGACCCAGGGGACTTCTTTGACTTGAAAAAAGAAACAAGGACCAGAGGTCACAAATGGAGATTAGATAAGGGGCATTCAGAACAGAAAATAGGAGGCACTTTTTTACACAGAGAATTGTGAGGGTCTGGAACCAACTCCCCAGTAATGTTGTTGAAGCTGACACCCTGGGATCCTTCAAGAAACTACTTGATGAGATTTTGGGATCAATAAGCTACTAACAACTAAACGAGCAAGATGGGCTGAATAGCCTCCTCTCATTTGTAAACTTTCTTATGTTCTTATGTTCTTATATCAATAATATGGTCAGAGGTTAAATAAATGTGGCACTGAAACTGTTAATATTCACTGGCCATCAAGTGTAATGGAACTTTATTTACAGAATCATAGTATACAACTGTGTACTAACTATATTAGGTCAGTGGTAATATAACCCTGCCCAATGTCGCCCTCTCCACTCCTCCACCTCCGGCAGACTAGCTGTACCCTGTCGCCCCCGTGCTCCCCCACCTCCAGAGCCCGCTTCTTATCCACCCTTGCCCCTGAGTGGTGGAACGACCTACCCACGGATATCAGGACTGCTCAGTCCCTGACCACCTTCCAGCGCCTCCTCAAGACACACCTGTTCAGACAGTATCTGTAAGCATCGACCATACTGGACTATATGCCACCCAATTGTACCAGTACTTGCACCAGCTTGCACTGATCTGCTCCATACCTTGCCACATTCAACTACTGCTCCTAACTATAACTACTTACTGTATCTTGCATTTGATTTTACTCTTATAGGTAACCATACATATAGGTAACCGTTTTTTGTAATTGCTCTTATCTGAAATCATTCTCATCCATTTATCATATTTACTACCTGTTCTTACTGGACTTTACTCATATAAGCTCATATTTACTATAAGTTTGATCTACTCTCAATCAAACTCGCTCTTACTTATAATTTACTGTATTCTTTATCTTGCTCTTACTTTAATTTGATCTTATTGTGCCTTCATAACTGGTCTTATGTATTATGATATTCTGTAATGTGATATTTTATATGTGATAACTTGTAATGTGATTTTTTTTTTTTTAAGTTTTTTATTTATTTTTTAATTTAGTCGTTGCCAATTATTTTTTATTATTTTCTCCCAATTTGGAATGGCCAATTATTTTATTATGCTCAGCTCACCGCTACCACCCCTGCACTGACTCGGGAGGGCGAAGACGAACAAACGCTGTCCTCCGAAACGTGTGCCGTCAGCCGACCGCTTTTTTTCACACTGCAGACTCACCATGTAGCCACCCAAGAGCTACAGCGTCGGAGGACAACGCAGCTCTCGGGCAGCTTACAGGCAAGCCCGCAGTTGCCTGGCCAGACTACAGGGGTCGCTGGTGCGCGGTGAGCCGAGGACACCCTGGCCGACCTAACCCTCCCCCCCTCCGGGCGGCGCTCGGCCAATTGAGTGCCGCCCCCTGGGAGCTCCCATCCTCGGTCGGCAAAGGAATAGCCTGGACTCGAACTCACGACGTCCAGACTATAGGGCGCATCCGGCACTCTACGCAAGTGCTTTTACTGGATGCGCCACTCGGGAGCCCCAATGTGATATTTTATAATGCGATACTTTGTACTGTGATATTTTGTAACAATTGTAAGTCGCCCTGGATAAGGGCGTCTGCTAATAAATAAATAAATAAATAAATAAATAAATAAATAAATAAATACCATTCTTGTACAATACCAACAATAAATCCACATGTGTATGAAGCCAATATCTTGAAGCATTAGGTCTTTATCCTCTGGAAACCAAAAAGTCACATCATCCCAGTATGGTGGTCATAGCAGGTCATAGGTCAAAGGGTGCCATTATATTTTGTCCAACGTTTATGAGATTATTAGCAGTAGTAGGTGTGGCGGCAGCAGTTTTGCAAATACAAGGATGCTTAATAAGTTTTGTATATGAAATTAGAATGAAAACATGAAAACACAGAATCTTAAAGTGTGTAGTCTCTATCATTGATATGGCCAGAAATTAAAAGCAAATGATAAGCCTACCTGCATGACCTTCTTGATGAAGATGGTGACCTCTCGCTGTACAATAGTAACCAGGTTCTGGACAATCATGTGATCAGCTAAGGAGGCCATGTTCCCAAGCCTCTGCAGGATGCTCTTTGCCTCCTGTAAGCTCTTATCTATTTCTATCTGTTGGGTGTGCTGTAGAGAGATAGACTGTGTCCCAAAGCCAGACTTAGCCTTCTCAAGCTGGGTCTGCAGGTCCTGAAATACCTTATAACTGTCATCTTGTACCTGCCGGAAATAATCTCATATGATTATAGGCATCCAACCACAACTGTGACCAATAAGAAGTTTATAATATTTCTATTTTTCAAATTAGAATTCTATAGGACATGGAAGAAAGAAAAAAGTATGAAAAAAACAGGGGGATGTACCATGTTCAATATAATAGTGCGGTACTGAAGAAATTTCTCAAGAAGGCCCCTGGCCTCACGGTTTTTCCTGTAGAGGGCTCCCTGGAACTGAATAAGAGTGTAGCTCTGTGAGTCATCCAGGGGCAGCCAGTGGACTCTCTTTAGCTCTTCAATCAGTCTGAAAAGGAGTGTTGCAGAGCGACATGTTAATGGTTACAATCAGCTGAATTTAAAGAGAAGACGTTGAGATGTCTGAGAGCCCTCAATATCAGAATAATAATGGTGACATAACTGTGATATTTCAGACTTGTACCAGCTGCAAATCTTGAGTTTGGATTGAGAATGGATTTTAATAAATACAATCATGCCAAGAGGTTTTGTGGTTCCCCAAACATTATACATTTACTATCAAAGCAGACCGAATTGATGGGACATTCATTCTTCATTTTATGCTGAAGAAATTGGTTTTTATAATGGTGACCACAGCCCAAACTGAATCCATGTAGCAGTCCCCACCCACAGTACACACTTCCTAACTATAGATTGTTACAAAGCAACTGAACTGTAGTTTAAGTGCACAATTTAACTGTTCTTGGAACTTCCAACTTTCCTTTGTTGTGCAATGACTATAATGACTCAGATCCTCTCCAAAATCTAATCAGTGCACCTTTATATGATGGATTATGACTCAATAAAATGTGACAGAAATTAATTCAATTTATTTATTTTGGAACAAAAACACCAATGCAAAGTCAACAAGTTCTCCATTAGTGTTGATAATTAAACTGATAATTTGCTTAATTAAACCCTTTTGCTTGTTTTCAGCTCTTAAACAGTTGCAGATTTCAAGTTAGCTATAACATATTATAAGTAACTTGAACTCTGCAATTGTTTAAGAACTGGAAACAATTAAAAGGTCTAATTAAACAACTTCTTAGTTCAATTAACGGTTTAGTTAAGTGATTGAGAGCTCAGTTGGAATGAAAACCAGAAGACACAGGGGGTCCCCAGGACCGGGTTTGAGAACCCCTGTACTAGGGAAAGTGTGACACCAAACGTCAACTTTACTTACCAAAGTGAGTAAATGCAAATGCCCCGCATCCTGATGCACAGGAAAAAAATCCTGATATTTTATCCTTTTAAATTTTTCACAGCTAGCTTGGATACAATTTCTATTTTCACTACAAAAAACATTATTTTGATATTGACCCTAATTATATCATACAAAACCAGACATTTATTAACATTGTAGCTAACAAAATAATTCAATTTGCTTTGCATTTTTTTTTTTAAATAAAAAAATAATGGACGAATAGCACTGTGTTAAAGGTGAACTATATGTAACTGTTATATATATATATATATATATATATATATATATATATATATATATATATAGTTTTGCTATTTCTGTGAGATTATTAGGCTTCACAGCGTATCTCGGCTGAAAAAGCACAGCAGTATAAGCTACACTGAAAACTCTAAACTCTTTTTTTCATGGCAGAAAGTGAACGTTAGATAAGAGAACTTTATTAAAATTAGGTACTTTTGCAGTGTTACATTTCTATCTAACGAAGAGCACATTATGAACAAAATGTATATATGTACTACAAGACTTAAATCTTATGGGAGAGAAAAAACGAATAGTAGAACTTCAATTGTAAGACTGCAGAGGAACAGAAAAGGCAGATGCAGGAGCTCATGGAAATGCAGAAGGTTGCAAAACAAAGAAACTAACGTTCACTGATGTATTCAAAGAATCGTTGAAGAAATAATGTGTTTGGAAAGTTTTTATTTCATTTGCTGTATAAAAATGTTACTGGGTTGAATAATTGTTGAAAAAAGTTTTTATTTTATTTTGCTGTACAACAATACTTACATATAATAGAAACATCTTAATTGCAAGTGTAAACTGCACTGTAGCCACCTGTAAATAAAACATGCAATATGCAACAATCACAGTACTGAGGAACAATGTCGTTTTCAATCCGTACAGGATTCTTGCATGTGTTTGAATTCACTGCCGCTAAAGCCATGGTGTTGTGCAATAGAGGCATTAAAACAGCAGGTTTTCTGCACAATCTTCCATAAATTCATCCAAAAACAGCACTAGTACTTTGTTTTCCGCCATCTTGAAAGTTCTCTCATTGTAACACACTGTTCAATAAGAGCTAACTTATGTTACATAGCGCCACGGCAGAGCACTCTGCCTATTGAACGTAGCCCAGGTGAAAAAGCAGTCCTGTCCTGGTCCTTCTGGTGTTGAAGGGAGAGGAAGCTCCTGCTCCTCTCCCTCAGGTGGTAGTGAAGGTGAAACCAGCAGGTATTCTCCCTGTGCTGGGGGAAGTGAAACCAGCAGGCATTCTCCCTCTACTGGTGGAGGTGGGAGCGACACGTAGTCTTCCCACGGCAGTGGAGGCGAAACCAGCAGGCATTGTCCCTCTGCTGGTGGAGGTGGGAGCGGCAAGCTCCCTCCCCCCTTTTGGGCTGTGGATGCACCAACTCCTCCCTCTTGGGCTGTGGACATTCGGCCTCCCCCCTTTTGGGTTGTGGATGTACCGGCTCCTCCTCTGGGCAGTCCTCCTCCTCATTATGGCGGAAGGGATGATTGGCGAACCGATGGTTTTGGTCACAGAGGGGGCATGCCGGCGATGACTGGCTATATCGCCCTGGATTTCTGGCCTTAAGGCGGTCCTCCTGCTCCCTGTCCTTCACCTCCTGGTCTGGTTCCTCCTCCTCCTCTTAGAAGGGGCAGATGTCCACTGTGTGCCCGAACTTGGTCTTGAGTCCAGCTCACTGCATCCATCTCTCCAGCTCCAGCTTTCCAGTTTTTTTTTTCTCAGAAACAAAAAATTTTACACCCACAGTATCCCTGGTCTAACGCTTGGAGGTGCTGTTGTCCCGGTCTGACACCACATGTGAACAGGCTGGCTGTAGGGGTGACGTCAGGCCAGGAAAAGAATGCAAGACACACATGCACGTGAAGTGATTTGCAATCCCCGTGCCTAAATACAACTATATATTTTAAATCACTCGTGCTACACAGACACATTTATATCCCGTGCACCAATACCTATACACCAACATTAACACACCACACGAAACATTTAACACATAAATACGCACAAGGGAGGGCACTTACACTTTTGCAAAAGTCGCTTATCCAATTATCATGAAACTTGGTACAAACATTATTTAGCACATGTTATTGAGAATATTAGATGCTGGGGATATGGGGTGTGTTTGTAAGTCCATTCATTCATCAGTCTGTTTGTCATACTGACATTTTTGCAGACATCAGGAGAATTGCTCAAATTGTGATTAAACATCACATAGCTAACTCTTACTCTATACAATTCGGTAATACTGTTGATATATGTCCGGGGTGGCCAACCCTGGTCTGCTGGTTTTTGTTCCACCTGAGTTCTCAATTACTCAGTTGAACCAATTATGTTCTTAATTGGTCAACACCAACTGTTTTTCCAGGTCTTGAGCCATTGATGATTTGAGGATACCTAGAAAACCTGTAGGATTGTGGCTCTCTAGGACCAGGGTTGGCCAGCCCTGATATATGTCACGATCATCAACTTTTTTTATTATACCGATAGCTCTAATTTTGACTTTACATTACAGCCGTGGTGGTGGGGTTTTATGTTACTGACGTACTTGTTTTATTACAGAAATGAGCATACATTTTGTGTTTCAGGTGATGTTTGGTCGGGGGTGGAGCATGCCACACCTACGCCCTATAAAAGAAGGAAAGTCTGTGTGTGCTTTTGTCTTTTTGAAGATAGAGTGTCATTTTTTTGTTTTAAACATATCTGAGGGACTTTAAAAGAAGAGAAATAAAAAACACCTAGACACTAAAGGACTTCCGTGTTATATAGCAGTTGAAGCAACAACTAACAAAACAAAAAGATGACTATGAATTTAATATTAAGAATGGCTGGTCATTTTGCTGGTCATATTGCAAAATGCAATTAGGCATTAAAAATGCACAGAAACACATTTTCCAAAATCTTACATTGGAAATAAATATTCAATGCATGGCTGATGGGGGTGGGGGTGGGGTGGGGAGCCTGGTAAATTACAATGCATTGCCTTTTTAAACAGTATGCTAAAGAAAAAAAAAACACAATAAAAAAAGATCTTACCTTTGTTAAGACAAAGTCTCTGTCCTCTTACAGACGATATTCTATAGCTTTGATTTTCAACTTAATGCATAGAAAAAGAAAGCAGAAGCTACGGGGGCTCCCGAGTGGCGCATCCAGAAAAGGTACTCTGCAAGGGAGTGCAGGATGCGCCCTATAGCCTGGAGATCGCAGATTCGAATCAAGGCTATGTCATTGCTGACCAGGACCGGGGGTTCCTAGGGGCGACGCACAATAGGCTGAGCGCCGCCCGGGTAGGGAGGGCTTAGGTCGGCAGGGGAATCCATGGTTCACCGCGCACCAGTGACCCCTGTGGCTGATAGGGCGCCTGCGATTCTGCAATGGAGCCATCAGATCTGTGTTGTCCTCTGGCACTATAGGTCTGGTGGCCTCGCTGTGGATCCACAGTGAGAAAAATGACGGATTGGCAGGAACACGTTTCCCAAGTCACCAGGGGCTTGCAGCGGTGAACCAGGATACAAATAATAATTGGGCATTCCAAATTGGGGAGAAAACCGGGGTAAAAATCCATTGGCAACGACTAAATAAAAAAAATAAAAATAACTACAGCTGGACGGCTACACCATTTACCAGCCCAAAACAAACACACACTTTCACACACAATCACAGTATCTTCCTGCTTTACATTGGTCTCTTCAGCAGCTGACTTGTCCTTTGTCAGCCTTGCTGCCTCTCCATCAGCCACACACTCTCGACTGCAGGGTTCTCCTGCCTTTTATACTACAACTTTCCTCCTTTCTCCCCCTACTCTGCCATATCCTCCCCCTTGTGCAAACCACACTGGCTATTCCAAGGCCTCGGCCTCCCCCCCCCCCCTCTAAAACACAACCACCCTTGCTGTGGGCAGGCTTGAGGGCCGGTCGATCCATGTTCCGGCGCATCCAGGCAGGGACCGCAAACCGGCGATGAGGGACCCAAATGGGGTGAGAGGGGCAACTGGAGCGCAGGATGCTGAACTGGAAGTTGCAGCAGCATGCAGAGGTGAGAGCCCAGAAACCGGCATAGCGACGTCTGACCTTCCAGGGGAACAAAGTATAATGTAGGGGTGTCACAAAGACGGCCGGAGTGGGTGGCGTCAGACCAGAAACAATACACAGAGACTTGAGGTTTTGGTGAAGCTGAGCGCGTGATCGCGCTCAGTATTTAATGATTAACAGACAGAACAGAAAATAAAAGGTTTGAAACAAAACACAGGACACGGCACTTCACGCCAAAATAAAGAGACAAACAAAACAAACACGGTGAGTGAAACACTTCTATTTACGTTCTTACTTTCGTTTTGCTATTTAGTTTCTCCTTCTCCACACTCGTTCTCCACTCACCGAACACCCAACCCCGAATGAAACATGCATCTATTTATACCGTTGCGCTGGGATTCAATTACTAATTAATTATTCACTTGAATCCCAGCACGTGAATTAATTATGTGCAACCTCGTGCGCGCATATTACTTACTTTAAATGCACCTGCAGTGATGTGCAATCCCGTGCCTAAATACAATTATACAATTTAAATCACACGTGAAACACAGACCCGTTTATATCCTGTGTACCAATGACTATACACCAACATTAACACACGCACCATACAACACAGAAACGCACACAAGGGCAGGGCACATTGCCACAAGGGGGAACGCCAGTGACGTCTGCTGACAGCGCAGTGACGTCTGGGGATTCAGGCGGAGTGAAGTAGGGGACCAGCCAAACAACTGTGCCTTCCTGAACAGCAGCTCAAGCTCCAAAGGCTGCTTCTCCGGTTCCGGCAACCCCCACTTTTGCCTCAGTTGCTCGTTGCTTTCCTGCTGTGCCACTGTGATCTTTAACCACTTCAACTTCAGATGTAAAAATGAAACCCCTTCCCAGGTACCAGATTTTGAAAATAATAATAATGTTTTCAAACCTGTAATTGCTATAAAATGTTCAATACAACAGAACCCGGGGTTGCCTTCGCAACCACTGCACATTTTTCTTGTGTCCTTTCTTTTGTTTTAATTTTTGTAGCAGACCCTGCACCTTTTTTGCAGTCTCTGCTTCCCTTGTGTTGGGGGGATAGTCACAAATGTATGTACACAGCTACTTTGCACAGGCATTGTGATGGATCGGGCTGCCGCAGATGCCTGCTTTATTGCTTTGTACCCAGTACTGTGTTTTGATGGTATTTCGTCACAGCACTGCCATTTCAAACCAAACAGCTTCCCGTTTGCAGCTGGCTTGCCTTTAAAGTAGCTGCATGCTCTTTTGTTAGTACTGTTTTTACTGTTCTTGGCGCCATATCCTCTTCATCATCATCGCTGAGTGACAAGTCAGTATCACTGTCGCTGGTATCGAAATCCTCCGAACCAACTTTACTCCCATTGTCGCTCTCCACGTACGTTGCCATGTTTAGCTTTCGCTAAAAACTATATAAACTAAACTATATAAACTACAACTAAGCAAGTAAAACTAATAATAAAACAAAAAAATATATACAGTATATACTTGTAAAAGTTGAATGGCTTCCCGCAATATATCTCAGTCTTCTAAACGTCCACAGGTAGACTGGAATCGCTACATGACACGCAATTGGATACAAATGTCACCTGATCCTTCTCCGACTTTCATTGCACATTCCACAGTACTAGCACTGCCTTGGAGAATGAAACCTGAAACACTGAGAAACCAATCATAGAATAGAATGGGAAACTTGACGTACGCACGTTCTGCATGGTACTGTAAGTGTTTTCATTTGACGTACATGTGTACGTGTGACAGAAATATAATGAATCTTAGTGGTAAATCTCCCTCCCGACCTGTGAGGGCGCTAAGCAGCGAGGACAGAGTTCTTTTGATGGGCTGGCCTGACAGTTCTTTCCCGGGTCGGGAAGTCGGCCAGTCTGGATGAAGGTGAGACTCCGTTGCAAGAACGTATTGACCCGGAAGGGAAACAATGTAGCAGCCGCTGATTGTAAAGGCAGCTGCATTCGTTTACCAAGGGGTCATGCGTGACAGCATATGAGGGGGATGTAGAATCGTAATCAGTTCCTTGGCTTTGGTTACGGTGTCCCAGGAAATAAGTTGATTGGGAAATAAGTTGATCAAGCTCTGAAATTTAAAGGGGAGGTTCCATTGTTTATAATGTAAACGAGCCTAGGCTAGGAAATAAGTAGATAGAGCCAGGAAATAAGTTGATCGGATATATTAATGAACAATAAATAATTTAAAATTAATTTTGTAAGTATAATTTAAATCAATTAGTAGATCGGATTTATTCGGCAGTATGCTGCTAGATGAGATGATGTGAATATTGCTTTAGATCCGATATATTAGCCTAACAAAAATGCATTATTTAAAATGACTTTTGTACGTATAATTTACATTAACATGTAGATCGGATATATTCGACAGTATTACGCTAGATAAGGGAATGTGAATATCGCTGTAATATATATTAGCAGCAAATAAATAATTTAAAATGAATTGTATGATTGTACATTTCTGATTGTGTATTTCTGTTTGTGTAACAAACGTTAACTAGCAAAATGTGTTACGTAATGACGTTATTTTGCATTTCTGGAGGTGTTTCTGTTTTGGGAAGCACTACAGTATGGACAGCAGGTATGCGAGCGATTGTCCAAAAAATTAAGCTCCATGCTTGGATTACTAACTAGGCCACGGTGCACATCAATCACATGATGTACTTAAAAAACGTTACTTATACAGTATTATTTTATATTTGTTCTTTCATTTATTTTTACATACAGTACTTTAAATAATTAGGACAGAAAACGAACATGAGACTGGTTATCATAGTGCATGTATTTCAATTACAAGTTTGGGAAAAAAACAATACGTTAATTAATTAAAAACTAAAGAGTTAACGTCTTTGCTAAACCGTGGTAAATACCTGTAGTTCAATACCAACCAAGATTTTGTGTTGTGAGAACGATCATACAGTATATGTAGGCTACTGTATATCAGCATCATTTTAAAATGGTAAATCCCTGTAGTGCAACAACCAAGACATATAACGAGAAAGAGATACAGTATGTTGAATTAAAGTGAATTATCACGATTTAAAATCATGTACATATATACATATATACGGTATCTCTCTTCCTCATTATATATGTATGTTGTATATTACTGAAACATTTTAATTTCAATTAAAGATTGACAACATTTTGACGTGTAAAATCATTTAATATATAAATAAATCTCCGAGATCACACATAAACTACATCAGATTGACATCGATGTTATAGAAACATAAAAAGACAGAGGTTTAAAATAGTTTACCATAGAAACAGTCGTCGATCACACATTTTTAAGTTCATACGAAAAGACAGTGGCACGAACACGCACCAACATACAGTCTACTAAATATAACGGCCAGATAAAAAATAAAATGCCATGCAGTGAACCTTACCTTTAATCAAACAGTAGCCCCGCCTTACTTTTGTCTATTTTTGCCTTACTGCGCTTGCGCGATCAACTTATTTCCTACGACAACGGAAATATAACCCGGAAGGACCAGTGCAGCATTTTATAAAAAAATCGTGAGTGTTTGTTTGTCTTGTCTGTAATTGTTAATATTGTTTTATAGACAGCTAACACATTCCGGAGCTGTCGCTAAGGGCCAGCATAAAAACCCGGAACAGCACTGCACTATTGTCACTCATTAAACTGTATCACCCACCACGAGCACTACAGCACGCACCCAGGACTGGTAACCATGTATGTATATTGTGGGAGGGATACCTGTGTTTATTGTTTGGGACTGCAACCCGTTATTATTTAACCCTGTGCATTACACATTGCTGTGTATTGCTGGGGATCATTGTTTTTGTCACCAGACCTGGAGTATAAAAATAAAATACCCCTTTTTTTATACCGGATTACAATCTTTGTCTGTGTTATTCCTGCACTGCATCACCTCTGCACCTGTTCACAATCAACCACTTTGCCACAATACATCATGGCGTTGAAGTGGTTAATAATGCTTTTAGCATTTCCTCCATTCTTTTTCTGTTCTGTTCTTTTTGTTCAGTTCTGTGCTGGGTGTGTAGGGCGCACTTCAACCGCTGCCACCAAATGTAACGAAGCCTTATGGCTGAGGCTTATTTTTCACCCTACACACACCAGAGACACAGACACAGAATACTGGCCGAAGGAATACTGGCCGTTTCTCTGGACTGCAGGGTTCTCCTGCCTTTATGCAGGCCTTAATTGGCCTCAAATGCTTTCTCTCCTGCAGTCCCGGGGCATTCTGGGAGTTTTAGTCCTGCAGCTCTCTCCTTGGACTACAACTTTCCTCATTTCTCCCCTTACTCTGCCACAACACATATATACAACGAATGACTGCTATATAGCCCCAGCTTAGACAAAGAATGTGTAATACAATATCCAGCAAGTCCCAAAAAACACCAAACATAAACACAAAAGCACTGTCACTTGGAAAAAAGGTAAAATCCTCCAAAAAACCCTAATATGAAATCAAAGGTGTGCTTTTAGAAATTATATCCATTAGGAACATTGTCAGGAAATTGCTTCTCAAAGTTGAAGTATACTGAATACAGTTTGATCTGAGCCAAGTGATCTGCTTGACCTCCTCTACACTGCAACACAGAGTGGAGTTTTGTTCTTGGAGAGTGCCTTCCACCAAGACAGCCCCTTCACTTGCTCGGAATATGAGAAATAGGGATTTTACTTTTTAACCTTACTATAGAAAATTGCAATATTAGCTACGAGTATTCACTTACCCGTTACCTGGCACGACCTTAGTTTATGCTACAATTTAAAGCTTGGAATTTAATAATTTAAAATACTGGCATGTACAACTTTTTAAACTAGCAATTAAACATATAGTTTGATTAGAGCACCTCCAAAACAATTATGTAAATCAGAAGTTTAATAATTTCAATCTAACTGGAATCTTATTAAAATAATAATAATAATTTGGACCAAGGAAGGCCATTCAACCTATCAGTTCTCCTCTGGGTCCTAGAAGCCGATTCATCTCAAATCTTGTCAAATCGGCTCTTTCAGGATCCCAGTGACCCAGCATCAACAACCCTAGACCTAACCCTTCTGTGTACTTATATTCTAAGTTAATCAGTAAAATATCCTATTATTTAGTTCTAAAATACCAAACACACTGATTATTAATAATAAAAAAATGGTGCATGCAAGATGACGAGTTGTTTTGTTGATTGGCTGTTCCAATGGAAAGGCATATGTTTTGACAACCACAACACAGCTAGCATTAAAGCTGAGAAAATAAGCTTTCAAAGGATATATGATGTGTCTTGGTGTATATATGTGGGATTCAATTCCTAAAATAAGCCTTTTTTGCTCATTTTACTGCTCACCTATCACCTTTCTTTTCTTGAAACCTTTATTTTGTTGGTCGTTGCTTTCCTGTTTCTACATCTGATACTGTTGCCCCTGTGATGTTATTTCAGCAACTGGTTAATTTTTGGATTAAGCAGGCTAATAATTGTGTATCCCATATTCAGTATACCAGTAAACAAATGAATACATAAATAGTTTACCTGGAGAACTGGAGCAGGGCTGCCCCAAACTGAGGCACAGCCAGTAGGTGAAGTCTCTGTAAATAATCACATCTCTTCAACAAGCAGAGATGGCGTACATTTGTGTGCCACCTGTGGAAACACATATTTGTAAAACAATTTGATATACAAAAACACTTGCAACAGTATCATAGTAGTACTGTAGTCTCTGGCTAGGAGAACACTCCTCGGGAAGCAAGCAAAGTGTTCTCTAAAAGAGTTGACCATCGGACACAATATGCCAAGGCCAATCACAATGTGAATCAAATAATGCAAATATATTGTGGAAGTGCGCCTCTAATGGACGAAAAGTAGGGCAGCTGCTTCCTTTAAGTAGGGACCAATGTGTGCAGGTGGAGGCAGACAGATAACAAAATACTACTTTCACTCAAAAATAAACAAACAAAACCTTTGCCACTAAACAAATGAATGTCCCTACCTAACGAGGAGGGCTAATCCCTTTACCTCCAAAACAAAAAAATGGCAAACACTCAGTTAAAAAAATAGCTAAATAAAACAAGATGAACAGAACATAAAGAAAAACCCTCAGACCTTTTTCAAAAGTTTTCAGCAAACAATTACCTCTACAAACACTCGAATAAGTAAAAGAAAAGCAATAGGCAAGCGTACGTTAATTAACTATAATAATAAACTAACTAACTAACAAAACACCCTTACATTCGATAAAAATGGAGCAGTGGCTCTAACAGAAATTAAGAATATGAGAATTAATTTTAACACAATGATTAGTAATACAGCACCTCTACACACTTTAAAAAATGCAGCAGCAGCTCTAGATTACTCTCAGGTAATCTAGTCAGTTTTGATAAGGCTGAATAAATAAACCATTTGAATTTGAGTTTGATGATGATGAGTTATCAGGTTACAAAATAGTACTGTATCAGTTTTAAATCGGTTAGCAACGAATCACTATCGGGGTCAAAAAGGTGTTCTTTTAAGCAAAGTTCCTGTTCATTTAGCTGGAGCATTTACAATGGGAAAAATCTGTTTCACCACAAGGGTGTTCCCTAAACCGAAGTTGGTTTAGTTCAGGTTTTAATTCAACATTTCAATGTGGTCATAATAAACAGAAGGTGACATTAACAAGAGTGATATTAGTGGGTTTGACTATATTATGGAAACTAGCAGGTTCCTAGACATATGCAGTAGCACTATGATGTCCCAATAGACAGACATAAAAACTGTTAGACAGACAGATAAACTCACTTTATGAAAGTTTTCCGCAACAGAAATTTCCTGAAGAAGGGAATTTCCTGTAGTGCTTGCCACAGCACAGAATCCCTGTGCCACTCCCCCAAGGTGATAAGCTCTGAGCTGTGATCGGGCTGCACATGCAACACAGAGAAGGGAGAGAATATGTAGTGCTCAGGGTCCACCTGGCTCTCCGGTGCCACTTGCAGGTCATAGGGCCTGTAGTCAAACACACACACAGCAAAATGTGATACAAAAATAATAACAACAAACAGTGACAGTAAATAACAATAAACAATAAACGACTGACCTCAATAGGAAACAATGGGAGAACAGTGTAGTTTTGTTGTATAATTAAGGGATTATGGCATTTCTGTGGCGTGTTATGAGGTTGTCGTACAATTAGGCAATAAAACAACCATGTATGCAGTACTGTTCAAATAATACACATTTTGTCATGCCTGAAGTGAAATTGAGTGTGTATAATTACTGAACATTAATGTCTGGTTTCATAGACTTAATTTCCACTAATTTTTTCAGGTAAAGTAGTCCAAGACTAATGCTAATCAGGGTCTGAGAAACCAGCGATATATCACACTGGGAGAGTTTACATTGAAGCATTTTTCATGCTTCACATGAGCATAACAGCAATAGCAATCTGCTGCTAAGTAGCTTCACAATTTACAATACTTTACCATTTCATGATGTTTGGAAGTGTTTTTTTTTTTTTTTAAATAAATATTTTTATCAAAAAAAAATTACTTTCTTTCACTGTGAGTTCAAGAGAGGCTCTTCGGTTCTTGTTGTATGCCATAGATATATGTACTGAAGGCTAGATAAGTCAAAGTGTCTTTATATAGTGCCAGTACCATCTAGTTCTAGTGCACAGTCGTGTATTTACAGCAAAATAAAATTAACCTTGATCCAAGTTAAAACTTGATTATATGGCACTTGCTATGACACTTAGGCTTATCTAGATATGTTACATATATATATGGCAGGTAACTAGAATTTAAGAGCAGCTCCTGAACTCAAGTGAAAACACCTTAAACATAGTCTAATCAAGAAATAAATAAAGCAATATTTGAGTTATTCTAATAAGAACCAATCAGAATGATCAGAATGGTTGCAAACATCATAAAAGGAAAGGGAACTGAAAACTACAGCCGTGCCAGTGATGCTGTCCTGTTACAGGTGGTCAGCATTTTTTTCTACAATTGTGCTGAAAAAGTTGCAGATTTCAAGTTCCTTATACAATGTTCTAGTTAACTTGAAAATTGTAACTTTTTAAGCGTGGAGAACAATTAAAAAGGTCAAATTAAGCAAATCACTAGTTCAATTAAGGGTTTAGTGAAGTAATAGAGAGGTCAGTTGGAATGAAAACCAGAAGACAAGCGCTTCACAGAAATCGTGTATTTAACTGCCTACCGTGAAAAATATTTATTTTATTTTCCTCACAGTATTTTACATTACTATTCACCTCCCCTGTTCATGTCATACTTTTATCAAGTAGAAGCAGCGCTACAGTAGCTGTACACGGTCTGGCGTCAATGCCGTGCATTTGGTTACTACGGCAACAGGGTCAAACAAAAACCAGCTTCATGATTGGTGAATCCCTCATACTGTACAATGACATTTCTACATCCTACTAGAAATGCACAATGTGTGTATAAAAGAAAAACACAAAAGCTTCAGTTTTGTCATTTTAGGTGAGCACATTATAACCTGCCCCCTACCACCCAAACCGCCCTGCACACACACACAAACACATTTCATACGGAAAGAAAAAATATGACTTGGGTTTGAGGAACTGTACAGGGAGACGTTGATTCTTTCATTGAAATTTGTTTGAGTTGGGGGAATAGCACAGCAGTAAAAGACAAAAACTTGTCAGTTTTTCAGGGAACACAAAAAACATACAATGTCAAAAATACATAGCTGAAAGGGCTGTGTTTTAAAATAAGTAGGCTTCCATTTAGATGTATATTTTCAACAGATGTAGTATTTTAATTCAGAATGATATGATTCTGAAAATATCACTTACCAATACAGTACATGCTTTTAAATCTGGTACGTATTGTAGCAGTATTAAAATTCCCCATTAACGACCGCACAGCAAAATGAAATCAAAATGCTACCCATGCACAGAACTGCATAAAATGTAAAAGGCAATGCAATTTAGCAAAATATTTAACAATAACAACAACACCAGTTTCCAGAATTAATACAGTATCTAAAGTCAGTCTTCAAAATTGCAGAATATAGTGCTCGATAAGGCCCTAATGTCATAGTTCACTTGCAAACGACTTAAACAAGTCAATTGTAATACTGAAGAGATGGGCTTTGTATCAGAAAACTGGTGACAGAGTCGGAAATCACTGACGGGTAAGTGCATTCATTTGTTACGTATATATAATGAGGAGTGTCATATATCCGAGTGCTGACTGTAATGTATCAACATAAGTTTTAAAGGTTTACAAAACACCTTTGAATTTGTCATTCAAGATTGTTTTTTAAAAAAATCCATTTTAAACCAAATTTAAAAATGTTAAAGTTTGTTACATTATAAAGTTTCAATAGCAACTCGAGTTCCAATGTTACAATGTACATTTTAAAGAGCTCACTCAGTAGCTAGGCTAAATGTTAAAATGTTTTTGATGAACTATCAGTGATAACACATTTAGGCAACTTACATCAGTAGAATATAATGTAAATAGAAAATGTGTTGTTTTTTTTTTTTAAATAAAAAATATAAAATGGCGGTTTCTGACATTATGTGAATTCAGTTTTTTTTATTATTATTGTCATTCATGAATTTCTTTAAAAAATACAATGAATTTTCCAGGCCCCTATACATAAGGAAGGAGCAATCCTTTGTCTGGGGGTGGGAGTTTGGTGAGTGTGCACACTGTGTGTTGTTGGTAAATGTCTAGTGACTTGGTCAGTGAAGGCCAATGCCCAGCCTGACATCAGAATTGTTTTGTTTAAACTTTTTATATTGGCCGTCGTGCCTTGTTAAATAAACGTGCGCATACGTGCTTTAACTGCAATTTCTGTCTCCAAGTCACAAATTCTTGCCGGTAAAATCTTGGGCCGTGATGCCATCCTGTCACAGTTGGTGTCAAGGTGGGATAGTGCCCCCTGGAGATTTAGAGCAGGACTGCAGTTACATTTATTTTATTTTTTTTAAATGGACAAACTAGCAGAGGCGTGGGAGCTGGAGTAGAGGCGTCTGCAAGTGGAAGGGGCAGTCATTTGCAGGGCTTGCCTGGAGTTTGGGCACCACAAAGGGATGAGGTGGAGTCCCTGGATGAGTGGCTCTGCCTTAAAGCTCAAGACCAGCTGCCTACCCGAAAGCCAGAGGTGGGCCCCTCTGCCTCCCAAGCCATCTGGAGCATTGGTTTGGATGCTGTCCTTGCAGGACTGGAGGAAAAAGGTTGGTGCCTCGCCCGTGGAGAGTTCAGCCACCCTACGGCGTGCTGCCCCCTTCAGGGAGAAGAGGAGTTGCCACCTACCCAAAAGAGGAAAAAGGGGAGGAGCGGCCGTTCCTGGAGGCGAGCAAAGGAGGTGTTACCTGCCCGTGCCAGAGAGGGAGGTGCTGCCTGCCCAAGTGCCAGAGAGGGAGGAGCCGCTGCCGTCTCCTGAGCCAAAGGGGGAGGAGCCGCTGTCATCTACAGAGCCAAAGGGGGAGGAGCCTGTGTCATTTCCAGAGCCAAAGGGGGAGGGGTCTGTGTCGTCTCCAGAGCCAAAGGGGGAGGAGCTGCTGCCGTTTCCAGTGTGGGTGGAGCCATTGCCAACACAACCTCTCCAGTCATTACACCTGCTGCTGAGGGGAGCATGTCAAAAACCAACTGCACGTCTGCAGTGCCCAGCACCGCCGGCCCATACAGACACCACCCCTATGGTGTCTATGGTCGCTGGTCCTAGCTAATGGGTCGCTGCATCACTAGGCATAGTTGGTCGCCTGGTCTTCTGCTCTGCTCCCCCTGGTGGCGCAGACGTCGCTCCATGGTTGCCGGGGCTCACACCTCTGCCGGCTGCTGCACCTGCCCAGTCGTCAACCTGCTCTCCCGATGCCCTGTCCACATCACCTGGGAACCCTGTCACTGGTTCTCGGTCTCCAGTTTTGTTTAAACCTTATATTTTGACCCTCGTGCCTTGTTAATTTGTTGTTTTTTGTGAGTTTGTTAAATAAACGTGCGCATGCGTGCTTTAACTGCAGTTTCTGTCTCCGAGTCTCTAATTCCAATGGTAACATCTTGGTTACTTCCCTTGATTTAAATTCAACACTTATTACTATATATCCAAGCATTTTGTTGGCCTTTTTATAGCTTCCCCACATTGTCTAGATGTAGACATTTCTGAGTCAACATACAGTGCCTTGAAAAAGTCTTCACACCCTTGAACATTTTTCACATTCTGCTGCCTAAAAAATACAATTCAAAATGCATTGAAGTAGGAGTTTGTTTTACTGATCTACACAACATCATCTACACTTTCAACTTTGTTATGTGCTTAGGATCATTGTCCTGCTGAAAGGTGAATCTTCTCCCCAGTCCCAGGTCTCTGGCAGACTGGAACAGGTTTTCCTCCAGGATTTGCCTGTTCTTTGCACCATCTATCTTTCCCTCAATCTTCACAAGCCTCCCTGTCCCCACTGCTGCAAAGCATCCCCAAAACACAATCCTGCCACCCCCATGCTTTACTGTAGGGATGGTGTTAGCAGGGTGATGTGCCGCATTTGGTTTACGCCACACATATCACTTAGCATTGAGACCAAAAAGTTCCACTTTGGTCTCATCAGCCCACAAAACCTTCTCCCACATGCGTGCAGTGTCCCCTAAGTGTTTCTTTGCAAAAGCTATGCGGCACATCATATGGCATTTTTTTCAGCAGTGGCTTCCTTCTTGCCACCCTCCCATACAGGCCATGTTTGTGGAGTACTCTTGAAATTGTTGAAAGTTTCTTATAGCCTTCCCCCCAATCTGTACCTTTCAATAACTTTATCCCGGAGTTCTTTTGGCAGCTCCTTGTTCGGCATGTTTTGCCATTTGCTTCAAATTCACTTCATACAACAGAAACAGCTTGATTCTTCATCCAGGAGTATTCGAATCAGTTGAACTACTGTGATTGGACACAGGTGGGCTCTATTTAACTTATTATGTGCCTTGTTAAGGCAATTTGTTGTACCTGAGCTAATTTGGGTTTGCTATGACAAAGGGTGTGAAGACTTATGCAATCAAAACTTTTTGGTTTTTTATTTTTAATTACTTTTTGAATATTTCTATAATTGTTCTTTCACGTTGAAAGTGTAGATGATGTTGTGTAGATCAGTGAAACAAACTCTTACTTTAATGCATTTTGAGTTGTATTTTTTAGGCAACAGAATGTGAAAAATGTTCAAGGGTGTAAAGACTTTTTCAAGGCACTGTAAACTCCTAGATCTTTTTCATAGATCTTCAATTTACAGTGTCTGACATATGGTATTTATAATGGACATTTTTATTGCCTGCGTGCAGTATCTTACACTTTTCTATATTAAATGTCATTTGCCATGTGTCTGCCCAGTTCTGAATGCTGTCTAGGTCATTTTGAATGACCTTTGCTGCTGCAACAGTGTTTGCCACTCCTCCTATTTTTGTATTATTACTATACCAGAATCTATTAGTATTATTATTATTTCTTAGCAGACGCCCTTATCCAGGGCGACTTACAATTGTTACAAGATATCACATTATTTTGCATACAATTACCCATTTATACAGTTGGGTTTTTACTGGAGCAATCTAGGTAAAGTACCTTGCTCAAGGGTACAGCAGCAGTGTGCCCCCCCTGGGATTGAACCCACAACCCTCCGGTCAAGAGTCCAGAGCCCTAACCACTACTCCATACTGCTGTAAGTCATTAATGTAGATTAGCAAGAGCAAAGGACCTAATACTGATCCCTGTGGTATTCACTGGTTACCTCACTCCATTCTGAGGTTTCAGAAACCGGTTATCCAGTAAGTATCAGAAAGTAAACATAATATAGGAGACAGATGGCATGATCTATACCTGTAGGCACATTTCTCTTTGACGTTCAGATGAACAAACTGCACCTTTCCCAAGCGTCTGTTCTTCACCAACAATTCGGATACCTCACTGCCAGTCATTCCCACAGGTTGTGACTTTTCACTTTTCCCAGAAGCCCTTTTATCGGGCAGCCTGATCAGGTTTGGTGTCTCCTTAGAAATTCTGCAAGAAATAGAGAGGTGAAGGTGAAGACATACAGAGAGCGGAACTTTCCTATTTAAGTGAGCTACAGATTTAGTAAATTGGGGGACTTTTTATTTACAAATTGTATTAACTTTTATCTTCTGAAGCCACCCTTCCCTACAGTACACTCAAGTACTTTAATCCTTATCTTATCTACTTTAATACAGTCTCAGACAAAAGTACTGGCACCTTATGCTTATTATAGACCATCATCATCTTTGTTGCCAAAATGTTTTTCTTCAATAGATATTGGAAATTGTGACAGGGTGAAGGTACATAGATGGAGTGAAGTGTGGCCTCCTGACATACGGAGGTGCTAAAGATGCTAACTCAGGTACCCATATCAAGATAGAACTGATTAGGTCTAGAGTCGGGTCGCGGCAGCCCTCTTGATAAGGGCACCTACACAGGTGCTCCTGATTCCGACACATCAATCCCAAGTCATTTGAGACGTATATTAGGGAAGTTACTAAAGTATATTTTTACCATTTGAGAAATATAGCCAAACTTAGACCAATTATTTCTGTATCTGATGCAGAGAGACTAATGCATGCCTTTGTTTCATCTAGAATTGATTATTGTAATGCACTTTTTTCTGGTGTCCTAAAACGTGCGCTATCCCGCTTGTAGCTTGTTCAGAATACTGCTGCTGGAATTCTGACTAAAACCATGAAAAGTGAACATATTACCCCTGTTTTGGCCTCTTTACGATGGCTCCCTGTGCAGTATAGAATAGATTTTGAGATGTTGCTGTTAACTGACAAATGGCCCTGAATGGATTAGCATCACAGGATGCGGAGCTGCTGGTTATTCCTAGGGTCAATAAAAGCAACATGGGAGGTAGGGCTTTTTTTGTAGAGCTCCTAAATTATGGAATGCTTTGTCTTTGTGGGTTTTAATATAACTTTAAAATTGCTACTTTTTATTATGTGTATACTGTTATTTAAATATGGTATGTAAGTGGTCTGATTGTGGCAGATGTACAGTGCCCTCCGAAAGTATTGGGACAGTGAGGTCCAACCTGTTATTTTTGCTTTACAGTCAAGCAATTTGTATTTGTGAGCATGAGAGTAATATGAATAATAAGTACAATAATATATGTTTTATTTTTGGGTAATTAGATGCATACATTTGATCATATTAGAACAAAAACATTCTTTGTGTTCAACCCACTTATTTCAACTGACCATAAGTATTGGAACACATTCACTTTAAGTAACTTTCAGGGTGTAAAAGTCAGTATTTGGTTGCATATCCCTTTGAGGCAATATCTGCATGAAGTCCGCGACCCACTGAGCTCACCAAACTCTTTGTGTAATCATTTGAGATTGCCAAGCCTTTGCTGCAGCCATTTTGAGTTTTTATTCTTGGGGTGTTCTGACTTCAATTTTTTCTTCAGCATGTAAAATGCATGCTCAATTGGATTCAAATCTGGAAATTGACTTGGCCAGTCTAAGATTTTCCACTTTTTTATCCTGATAAACTCCTTGGTTGCATTGGCCATATGTTTTGGGTCATTGTCATGCTGCATGGTGAAGCGCCGCCCAATAAGTATGGAAGCATTTTCTTCTACATAAGCAGACAAAATGTTTCTGTAAACTTCAGAATTCATTCTGCTGCTGCCATAATCATCAATAAAGACGAGTGAGCCAGTTCCAGAGGCGGCCATGCATGCCCAGGCCATGACATTACTTCCACCATGCTTCACAGATGAGGTGGTGTTTTTTGGAGCATCTGCATTCCTTTCTTTCTTCACACTTTAACCTTTCCATCACTTTGGTAAAGGTTTATTTTAGTTTCATCTGTCCATAAAACTTTATTCCAAAACTCTCCTGGCTCATCTTTGTACTTCCGAGCAAATTCTAATCTGGCTTTTCTGTTCTTGGTGCTGATGAGAGGTGTAGCCTTTGTACTTCTGCTGTCTCAGTCTTCTGCAAACTGTGGATTTTGATACCTTCACCCCTGCACTCTGGAGGTTGTTTGTGATTTCACTGACAGTTGTTTTAGGGTTTTCCTTGACAGCTCTGATAATTTTTTGTCATCAACTGCAGATTTTGTTCTTGGCCGACCCGGTCTTGGCTGACTTGTTGATTTTGGTATGCCCAATTTCTGTGCTATGGTTCTGATTTAGTTATTCATTTCTTTCAGCTTCAAAATTGCCTGCTTTTCTTTAACAGAAAGTTCTTTGGTTTTCATATTGATTTTCGACTATGGACTCCAAACACTGATGTCAAAGCGAGACAGGTTGATAGGATGTTCACAGCTCTTTTATGAGTGTCTAATTACCCGACAACAAACACCTGACCAACAAGAGACACCCAATTGTCCCAATACTTTTGCTCCTTCAAAATAAAGAGGTTCAACACTATCAATTTGTTTAATTGACCCAAGAGGGTAGAATTGACTTTATTAAAAATAAAACATTTAAGAGTTGTACTTATCAGTCATGTTTTTTATTTTTTATTTTTTCAGGAGAAATGATTATTATTAGAGTTCATAGTGAAAATCCCAATTTAGACTTCACTGTCCCAATGCTTTTGGAAGGCACTGTATGTGTGGCATGCAATACAAATGTATTGTGATTTGTTATTTTTTTCTGAGATGTACTGTACAGTGCTTTGTGATATTTTTGTATAAAAAGCGCTATATAAATGCAATAAATAAATAAATAAATAAATAAATAAATAAATAAATAAACAAACCACTTGAATAATGACTGGTTGAGGATGGGATTGATGGGGCAGGTTTGGGAGTATCAAGGGAACTGTGATAGCTGGGGAAGGGGCTTCTTGTTGGTTAAAACTTGGGAGTCGGGACTATATATATAGGAACGAGACAGGGATCCTAATCTGTAGCCTTTTTTTCCTGTGACCAGGAACCCTAAGGACAGCCCATGTAACCAGGGCTGGAGAACAAAGTACCTGTCACAGTGGAACTGTCTGCATCAGTCAATAACGGGCACATCTGGTGCCAGAACAGCCCGCTCGTCTGTTATTGTTTTATTCTCGTCCCGCTCTCTTTTGTTTTGTTTGTTGTTTATCACCTTGTAAATATTGTAAATATACCACCGTTTGAACCACACTCCTGGACTCTGTTTATTAGTTCATCCCTGCACCGCCTACAGAAATAATAACCACTTTTTTGGCTATTGGCTTTATTACGGAGCTCAATTATTGTGTAATGGTTTTCAGTCAATTAATATATTTTTTAATTAGTTCTATTATATTTCTACAGACTTTTAATGTAAAGGTGGCAATACTTTTGTCATGTACAAATATTTTAAATATTTTCATTTATTTTTCTTTGTAAACTATCAATCAATGAATCAATTTTATTTTTATATAGTGCTTTTAATGACAAGTCGCCACAAAGTGCTTTACAGGCATAAAATACATATTACAAAAAACAACAATAAGCAGTAAAAAAGAACAACAAAACAATAAAATATGTTTAAAAAAAGGGTAAAAAATGTGGATATAAGCTATGTTATAAATATGTGTTTTTAATCTACTTTTAAAAAGGGCAACAGTGGGAACAATATGGAGACAAGAGAAATTGTGTATTTTGGTCTTTTTTGTGTACTTTGGTCTTCGACATATTCGTTAGTGGCTAATGTTCACTAAATGCTTTCATTTAATGTGTTTTCTTGAATTATCTTATATTAAGTATAGGGTACCTTCTGTCTGTGACTGTACATTTTAAGTTTTATGAGTTAAGGAGGGGTATAGCTTGGTGCGAGTTGACGAGGGTTAGGCAACTGTGCTAAAGTCATTCTCTGCAGTCTCTTACCTCTCTGATTTCTGAATATCTGCTGGCACTGTTTGGATGGGAATGTCAACTCCGAGTGTGGCTGCCATCAGCCCCAGTCCCTCCCTCCACACTGCATCCCTGCGGGCCAGCTGTGGACCCACTGCCCCCACTGAATGGGACACCTCTGCCATGGATACTAGTGCAGGGAAAGGGGCATGTTCACAGAGTGAGAGGGGCCTTCCCAGGCGGGGTTCTGACAGGTAGGCAGGGGTAAGTTTAGGGTGAGCCGGGGTAACTCTTGATTCAAGGGAAGGCAAGACATTTGGGAAGATCAGGGAAGAGTCTGAGGAATTAGGAGTGTTTGTTAAAGGAGTCCGGATGTAAGAGTCTGCTTGGCTTGCCCCCATTTTTGGGGAATCCAGCCTATCAGTTTTCTTAAGGCTAGTGGGACACCTTTGCAAGGGGCTCCGGGTTGTGCTTTGCTCAAATGCAGCCATTGCTCATTCATGCAGCTGATTTGGTAACTTGTCAAACCGTACTTGTAGCCCCAGGGTAGTCGGTCATGTGCCCATTGCTTCCAGTCTTATTGTTGACCTACTGTACATAAAAAAGCAAAATAAGTTTCCTTACAGATAACAAAAAATGCAATAAGTTGCCATTAAAAAAGATTGAATTCCATAACCAAAAAATATCAGTTTACATAATAACTGATTTGCAGTGGTGTCTTTGTTGACTGAGGGCAAAGGACTGAAAGCCAGGAAGTCCTGAATTCATTTTCCGGTCAGCCGGTGTCCAAGATATCTAAATGTCTCTAACCACGAAGAACACAACTGTGTGAACCACTTATTTAGCACTTCAATTGAGTGATCTCTTCAACTCCAGCCTTGCAATCATATTTTAAATATACCTGAAAGACAAATGTCAAGTTTTCTGGACAAGCATAGTACTGAAATTGGACATGGCAACCTTTAAAATATCTACATTTTAATTCTATGAATTATTTGGTCAAGAAGAATAGTAACCCTGAAACATACAGTATCCACCACTTACACCGTACAGGGTTATTTCGGACAGCCGTTTATATCGGACAAATAGAGTTTGCCATTCCTATTGATTTCAATAACAAAGAGATTGTTTATACTGTGTTAAGCATGGCATATATTCTGGGCAAACTCAGCTGTTTGGCTCTCGTTATGTTCCATTCACATAGATTTCAATAACAACGCACTGCTTATTACTGTAGTAATCACTTTTACTAATCCACCAATCAGCTGTTTTCACCTCGTTACCTTGCCATTCACATAGATTTAAATACAAAAGGATGCACTTTACTGTAGTAAAAGCTTGACAGACAGATCAATCAGATGTTTGCACCTCGTTACTCTCGTTATCTCGAGTGATTACCCCTGTACTGTACCTTGGCTACTTAATCCCTGTACGCAGTGTCGGGTTTACAGTTTGAAAAAACAGCACTGACTGCAATAGCAAACATGGCTGGAAAGAGAAAAGTGTGATGCGCATCAGCACAAAAATTCAGTGTGTAAATAAAATGTCTCTGTTAGATACTGTGCGCTTGCTAAAGCATGCTTGGAACTCTGTCAGTCAGCAAACAATGCAATGTTGCTTCAAAAAAGCTGGGGTTTCTATAGTTGAGGAGAGTGCTAATGAAAATACAACCAAAACTGAAACTCTGACAACACCACAGTGTTCTCAGCTGTGTCACCTTAGTGACCAGGACACGCTGCCTGAAACAGACACAGATGACGTAAGCATGCGTGTTGCGCTTGTAACACTGATAATATGGAGCATCCGGATGTAAAGCCGAATTGGGGTTATTTAGAAAACGCTGACAAGGTTTACCGTCCATACTTGCAAAAAAAGATCGCCCAGATGCGTATCACAGAGTTCTTCGCTGGTAACAATTTGCAGTAATGTAGCTGTATAGTACATTTCTGCACTTGCATTACTTTTTTGCACTTTCTTTTTAATACAGGTTTGAATACATATTTTTTATTAGTGTAATGAGTGTCTTAATAAAGATTTTTAACTGCATACATGCTTGTTTGTTTTGATTACTGTACTGGTGACATTTTTTAATGCCAGATTATTGTATGGGAGTTTATACCATCCATCGCTTAATGTGGGTGAATCACGTTAACACAAGCACACCCGTTCTAAGCGGTGGTGACTGTATTAGTTTACAGGGTGTTATGGTGAGTCACATCACAGTAATCAGTTAGTAGAGTTAAGCTGTATTCACACTGGGTCCGTTTCAAACAAACTTGGTCTGGTTTGTTTCGTTTGAAACAATGTATCAATGTGCTTGCTGTTCACACTGCATGAATTTGGATGCGAACCAAAGTTTTCTTTTTGTGGTCTGTGGCAGTGTGGAAGGGCGAAAGCTCTACCGAAGCACGGGTGTGCGTGTGTGGGGAATATTGGGTGGCAGGGAGGGAGATAAAATCCTCACTGCAAAAACACGTGGGAATGTGGCTGGAGCCAGGAATTCTCAATAAATGATTAAGTGATTAATTAAGGCTCTAGCCACAGGTGTATAAATAGGGTGATCACGGGTGTTAGAATGGGTTATTTTTGGGGTTAATGTTGGTATTAGTGAGAGGGTATGTGTTTTCGTGTTCTGTGCGTTTACGTTTGTGAGTTTATTGTAAATCTTTTGTTTTGGCCCTTGTGCCTTTTGTTTTGTTAAATGTGTTTTGTTTAGAGTTTCTGTCTGTGTTATTTTTGTTTTCACTGTAACTTCTGTGTCTGAGTCTCTCTTCCTGGTCAACAACAGCCATGCCAGTGACGCTGTCCTGTCACAGGTGGTGCCAGAGTGGGATAGCACCCCTAGAGACTCAGACCAGGACTGCAATTTAAAAAAAAGAAAAGATAATGAAAAAAAAGATGGGAAGAAAAAGGCAAGATGCCAGGGACGCGCGGCGACAGGAGAAGCAGAGCGCCATCTTCGCACAGGGAGCGAGGGAGGTGTGGTTTGGCCAAGAGCCATGGTGCCTAATTTTGCGAAGACTGGGGGCACTAGGGCTTAATTGCCCCCTCCAAAAAGAGGAGTGCCCCACACTGTGGCCAGCATTGCCACCTGCCCAAAAGAGCCGGCTGGAGAAGGGAAGCCTGGAGGAGCAGTAGCGCCGGTTAAAAGGAGGGTACTCCGTGGTGCCTCGCCTGTGTGGAGTATGGGCACGTCCCGGACATATGCCCCTACGAAGACCACCTTTTCATGGAGGCCTTCTTTCAAGGTGAGGTGGAGTCATGTGAGGAATGGCTCTGTCTGCAGGCCTTGCAACGGAAACTTGCATATGGAATTTGACATCGTCCTCACCTGCCTCGATGACCAAGGTTGGTGCTTTGCCTGTGCAAAGCCCGGGCACTATACCCATGTGCTGTCCCTTTCACGGTGAAGGGGAGTTGCCACCTGCGCCGAAGAGGAAGAAGGGGAGGAGCGGCCATGCCCAGAGGCGAGCCGGTGCCATCTCAGAGAAGGCGTAGCTGTCTGCACAAAGGTCAAATAAGGAGGAGTTGCCTACCCAAAGGCCAGAGAAGGAGAAGTTGCCTGCCCAAGTGCCAGAAAGGGAGGAGCTGCTGTCCTGCATGACAGAAAAGGTGGAACTGCCATCCTGTGTGCCGAAGGGGGAGGCGCTGCTGCCATCTCCACGGCCAAAGAGGGAGGAGCTACTGTCGCCACTGGGACGCCTACCTCCGCGTTCTCAAGGTCTCGAGGTGGTGCCCAGCCTGCGTGGAGTGGGGGCACTTTGTGGTCAACTGCCCCCTCCCATTGCCGGAGTGCGTAGCGCCACTGGCACCGCCGGAGGGCCCCACGCTGAGGTCAGCATTTCCACTGTCAGCACCACCGCCATGTCCGGAGTGCTCAGCGCCACTGCCATTGCTGGAGTGACCCGTGCTGCTATCAACATTGCTGCTGCCAGCATTGCCACTGCTAGCTACAGGTCTGGAGGAGCCAGCCTTTCCGTTGTCAGCATTGCCACTGCCGGCATTCCCAGGGCTGGAGTGCGCCGCACCACTGTCGGCCTTTCCGCTGCCAGCTTTGCCACTGCTGGCCGCAGGTCTGGAGGAGACAGACTTTCCACTGCCGGAGTGCCCCGCACAGCTGTCAGCATTTCAGCGAAAGCTCTGTGTCTGGGGGGGAATATTGGGTGGCAGGGAGATCAAATCCTCCCTGCAAAAACATGTGGGAATGATTAATTAAGGCTCCAGTCACAGGTGTACCAGATGGAATTTACCTGTAAATGGGTTTCTTCCAGTTCGGAGTGGACTCCACACCTGTCTTCATTGTTGTGTGGAGTCCGCGTAGAACTGGTAAGAAATAGGGTTATCACAGGTGTTAAAATTGTTAGTTTTTGGAGTTAATGTTGGTGTTGGAGAGAGGTATGTATTTTCATGTTCTGTGCTGTGCCGTTCGTCCATGTGTGCTTACGTTCTTGAGTTTTGTGTAAACATTTTGTTTTGGCCTGTAACGGGGAGTATCGGTGAGTCATTGATGCACACAGAGTCAGAGATGTTTATTTGAGATGCCGCACAGTTTTATTTTGGTTACCAACAATGATATTTTATTTCCGTGTTTTGTTGTACTTTTGTCACAGTCCTTTCAGCACATGCAAGTGCCAGGTAAATAAACAGCAAAGTGAGAAAACCTAACGATGAAAGTAAAAGTTTTTTTTTAATTTATTTTTTAAGTGCTTTATGCAGGGTCTCACTACCTCCGCTACTCTGTGAGGTGCCAGGGTTCTCCCCAGGCCTTTTCAGCCAGACGGGCCGCCTGAAATGGCTGTCGCCGCCTGGCTGAAAAAACCTGATCCACCCATCTTGCAGATGCTACTGTGCCTTTAACAATAAGGATTGAACACGCTTCTAGCAGACTAGATCAGTAGCGCGTTTTTGGGTGAAAAAAAAATCTTGGAACCACATGACAGCTGTGTTAAGTCTTGACACAACATTTAACCAATCAGTTGAAGGGGCGGGTTGTTAAGCACTTCGAAAGGCTAAAACGTTAAAAATGACTGCTAAAAAAATAACCAATTATTTTCAAAGCAAAAATAGTGACAATGAATGCAGGGGGTCAAAATAAGATGGCGATCGCCGCAATCCACTGCCTAATACTATATTTGCGCCGGATTATTTTCGGGTATTATCATTCAGTCCATTTTTTGTCGTATTATTGTAATGTAAGGTGATATATAGTACATAATAGCTATACATATGCACCAAAAAAAAAAAAAATACATAAATTGTATTCCTTTTGTTGTGATATCGTAACAATATGAACCCAGGTGCTTGTGAGAGATATTGCGGGTTCATATATAGATGCTGTACGCCTTTAAGAAAGGCGTGATGGGATATCAGCTGAACACTTGTCAGCTGACAATACAAATGCTTAAGTGCAGAGGTGCTGGATTATTACATTCCGGTTTCATGCAACAGTTATGATGGTGACCAAACGTGTGTGAGTACAGTTGTGTTAAAAAAATGGTTAAAATGAACAGTTGCATTCAAAAAATGTAGAACAGTAAAAAACAAAAATAGACGTGCATTAACAAAATGCCCTGAAAACTTAACATAATGAAAACAATTTAAATGAAGAAATAAGCTCAATAATTAAGCTAAAAAGGAAGTGAAAAGGTTACAATTTTTTTTTTTTGTGAACTCCAATAACCCTACATTATCTTTACCCAGTCAAAACGTAGAGTGCCTAAATAAGCATGGTAATTTACCATAACAAAAAACAGTAATGATAAAGAAAATGTATAACATAAAAAAGCGCAACCAGATATAGTCAACGAAAGACAACACGTTATTCAAATTCTTTGTCGTATTATATATTTAAGGTAAGGCAAGTTTATTTTTCTGTTAAAAGTGCTCCCGGCTATAATGTTCTGTCGCCTGGCTGTACAGAATTCCTGGGAAGAACCCTAGGTGCAATTTGTGAATGACGCTCCCTTATTCCTCACTACGGACTATGGGGTTGCCCAGATCCCCTCTGAGATAACTTACACAACGTGCCAGTACAGGTACGTAACAAAAGTAAATTCAGCGGCTGCCTTCTACAGCCGCTGTCGCTGCCTTCCAATTCCACCTGTTGCTGTCCCGAGCACAGGCGCTCTATTTGTACTCCTTCTGTATATTCTCGTTCTCTGTTCTATTCCAATACTCCGGCCAGAGATTACAATGGATTGTACCCTGTCAGGGCTACCAGAGGAATATGAGAGCGTCACTCTTATGGGATCGACCGTCCCTCTAAGACCCGCTCCCAACCAATCAAAGAGGTCTGAGCAACACACCCCTGCTCCACCTCTTTGTGTCATCACCATGATTGGCAGGCAGGTCAACAGGGCTACCAATCCCCACCTGCAGGATCACATATGCGCCCGATAGCCATCACAGGTCTCCCCTGTCACATGGCCCTTGTGACTTGTTTTGTTAAATGAGTTTTGTTTAGAGTTTCTGTCCGTCTTATTTTTGTTTATTGGATAATTAAACGTGCACATTAGCGCTTCACTGTACATTCTGTGTCTGAGTCTCCCTTCCTGGTAAACAACAGCTGTGCCAGTGACGCTGTCCCATCACATGGTCCTTTTCCATTTTTTCAGGATTGAGTTCGTTTGTGTGCAGAATGCAGTTTGCAAGTGCACTTGGTTAGTTTATGGTTGGTTAGTATATGGTCTGTGAACCAGGTATCTTGAAAGATGGCAGCTATTTAAGTATTGCTTCAGTTTTTAATAGCATGTTTTAGATTCTTACATATTGCTGTGGAAGAAAGCATGGGAACGGGGAGGGGGGGTGGGGGGGGTGCACTCCACTAATTTAATTAATACATTTGTTGAATGCCTGCAGTAGGAGAATAGTACAGTATTCAGTTACGTGATACTGCACTATTGTCCTACTGTAGGCATTAAACAAAGTAATTTGAGAAAAGACTGAATATATGTTACTTGGCTTTTGGTGTCTGACCACATTTCTGTGAGAGCTTTAGTTTCTCGCACTGTCAATGTAATTTAAGGTTACCAGATTTGCTCAGACTCATTATTGTATTTATATTGTAGTGTTGCGTGGAAATGAAACAGGCTCACACAGGTTTTGCAGGTGCTAGAATGCAGCGGTTTATTAAGGTAAAATGTGCTGCTTTAACAGCCAGTGGTACAACTACAGCTGAGCAGCGTAGTGCTACTCAGACTGCGACATAATAATAAAAGAAAATCAAAGAAAGTCCAAAAGCACACTGTTTTGGCCGTGTGCTTCAGCCAACTAAGTGCAGTCTCTGGTTTTCCTTGGTTGTTTTTAAGTCCTGCTTCTCTCTGGCTCTCCTTGGCTGTTTCTCTTTAAATCTTTCTCTCATCACATGTTTAAATGTTAATACTAATTGGTGATCTATTTTTTACATTTTTTGTACATTTAACATGTTTTGAGATGACAATATAAAGAAAATAATGAGTTGTTGTGATGATTTTATTAATGGCTTCAGAGTTGCTACAGCATCACTGAATTGAAATCTGCAAATCTGGTAACCCTAAATTAAATGGACAGTGCGAGAAACTAAAGTTCTCATAGAAATTTGGTCAGGCACCAAAGCCAAGTAAAATATATTCAGTCTTTTCTCAAATTACTTTGTTTAATACCCACAGTAGGACAACAGTGCAGTATTGCATAACTGAATACTGCACTTTTCTCCCACTGCAGACATTCAACAAATGTATTCCTTAAATTAGTGGAGTGCTCCCCACATTCCCATGCTTTCTTCCACAGCAATATGTAAGAATTTTAAATATGCTATTAAAAACTGAAGCAATACTTCAATAGCTGCCATCTTTCAAGATACCTTGCAGGATATTGTAAACATCCGGTTCACAGACCATATGAACCAAGTGCACTTGCAAACTATAATGTGAACACAAACAAACTCCATCCTGAAATAAATGGAAAAGGTTCAAAATAAACGAAGGGCTCTTTCACGGTTAGTTCATTTGACCCTTTATTATTATTATTATTATTATTATTATTATTATTATTAGTATTATTATTAATTTCTTAGCAGACGCCCTTATCCAGAGCAACTTACAGTCATAAAACAAATACATTTCAAGAATCACAGTACAAGTATTAATTACAATTAAGAGCAAGATAAAATACAATGACTTCAGTTCTAGTAAAGTACAAGTATATTACAAAATATGAATCGATATCAGAGCAGATAACAGTGTCAGTGATAGTTACATCAAGATACGATTAAATGCAAAATACTACAGATTGAATAACACTAGTGGCAGATTACAGTACAGTACTCTGTAACGTACAGGATTAAATGCAGTAAAATAGGGAGCAGATAAGTGCAAGTAAAGCGCATTAAGGAAGAGTGATAAAGTGTCCAGAGGGAAAAGAGGAGTTCTATAGGTGCTGTCTGAAGAGGTGAGTCTTAAGGTGAGTCTATGGGCAGCAGTGTGGAGTAGTGGTTAGGGCTCTGGACTCTTGACCGGAGGGTTGTGGGTTCAATCCCCGGTGGGGACACTGCTGCTGTACCCTTGAGCAAGGTACTTTACCTAGATTGCTCCAGTAAAAACCCAACTGTAAAATGGGTAATTGTATGTAAAAATAATGTGATATCTTGTAACAATTGTAAGTCGCCCTGGATAAGGGCGTCTGCTAAGAAATAAATAATAATAATAAAATAATAATAATTAAGGAGGCGCCGGAATGTGGTCAGGGACTGGGCGGTCCTGACATCTGTAGGAAGGTCATTCCACCACTGCGGGGTGAGGGTGGAGAAGGAGCGGGCTCTTGAGGCAGGGGAGCATAGAGGAGGTACAGCCAGTCTTCTAGTGCAGGAGGAGCGGTGAGGTCAAGTGGGGGTGTAGGGAGAGATGAGGGTCTGGAGGTAGCTGGGTGCAGTCTGGTCAAGACATCTGTAGGCAAGGACAAGAGTCTTGAAGTGGATGCGAGCGGTGATCGGAGCCAGTGGAGTGAGTGGAGCAGTGGAGTTGCGTGGGAGAAGCGAGGCAGTGAGAACACCAGGCGAGCAGCGGAGTTCTGGATGAGCTGGAGCGGACGGGTGGCGGACACAGGGAGGCCAGCCAGGAGGGAGTTGCAGTAGTCTAGGCGGGAGAGTACCAGGGCCTGGACCAGGAGCGGGGTAGCGTAGTTGGTGAGGAAGGGTCGGATACTTCGTATGTTGCTCAGGAAGAATCAACAAGTGCGTGCCAGAGTGGAGATGTGCTGGGAATAAGAGAGGCAGGGGTCCAGGGTGACTCCGAGGTTCTTAGCTGAGGAGGAGGGAGAGAGTGTGGTAGATTCCAGAGGAATGGAGATAGAGAGATCAGAGGGGAAGGGAAAGAAAAGGAGGTCAGATTTAGAGAGGTTGAGTTTGAGGTGATGTGAGTGCATCCAGGAGGAGATAGCAGACAGACAGGTAGAGATATGGGAGGGTATGGTGGAGTCAGAGGGGGGAAGGAGAGGAAAATCTGAGCATCATCAGCATAGAAATGGTATGAAAAACCATAGGATGCGATGAGGGGGCCCAGGGAGAGGGTGTAGAGAGAGAACAGGAGAGGACCCAAGACTGACCCTTGGGGGACTCCTGTTAAGAGAGGGCGAGGTGTGGAGGTTGATCCATGCCAGGTTACCTGGTAAGTGCGGTTGGAGAGGTAGGAGGAGAACCAGGCCAGAGCAGTGCCAGAGATTCCCAGGTCAGCGAGAGAGGATAGTAGAATAGAGTGATCGACAGTGTCAAAAGCAGCAGAGTCTGAGAGCGGGGAGAAGGTGGAGGAGGAGGGCGAGTTAGTAGGGGACGCAGTGGGTGTAGGGGTTGAAGCGGGAGGGGGTGGGGCGAAGAGAGAGGTGTTAAAAAGTTTGCGGATATCTGAGATTTTAGAAGAGAAGAAAGAGGCAAAGTCATCAGAGGAGATAGAGGAGGATTGAAGTGCAGTTAGGTTTACTTGGAGTTATCTGTGAAACCTCTGAGAACCACATAATCACACAAGGATGCGCATGAAACCAAGTGTACCGAGATCACTTGAAATGGTTTATGGTTTGCCACTTTGCTCTGTTTCACCTTTTTGCAAATGTGAAACCCAAATGTATTCCAGTTCACTTGAAAACAAACCGCTCCATACAGTGAAGCAAATCGTGGAAGTGATGTACTTCAGCAAGCACCAAGGAAAGTGTCTCCCTTTGTTTAACATACACAACGCAGGGCTTGTCAAAAAACACACAAATACACACACACACACACACACACAAGACAAGAACACCATAATCATACCCTCCAACTGTACCAATTTAGCCAGTACAATACCTAATTTCTAACTTTGGTACCGAATCCCCACAAATATAGTGTGTGTACTGAATTTTGAGCTTCATCTGAAGCCTTTTTTTTTTTTTCCTGCACGGCCCCGCCAGGCCACTAGAAGCATGCGGGTGCTAGCGTCACATCCCCGTGTACTGTATACATCATAGAACCGATGAAAAAAAATGTCTGTATACCAATACATACATTCACATAATAAAATAAAGTTCAGTTATTTTAACTATAGCCAAATGGCAGTCTGTTACAGAAAAAAAGCCTATTGGAAAATGTAATGGCAATTGGCAAATCACTATTGGTAATAAAGAGGAATGCAATTAAACAACATTAAAAATGGTGTACCTATTCTCTGGTTATACTAAGTGAAATTCACATCACATGCCAACTCTACAGATGAAGGAGCTATAGTACAAATTGATAACCAACTCAGTAGGCTACCAATTTTCAGTTCTGCTGTAATCCTACCACAATTCGCTTCTCATACTATATATCCCAACAAAAAAAAAAAATACTAATGGTATCTGCCATTTCTTCTCTCTATCAATATGTATTTTGATATATATACAAATGTTTATACTGTACATCATGCAGGTACAGAAGTATATTCCTTCTGTAGTATTTGTGCACTTTGGTAAGAGATATAGGGCAGGATTTTCAAAAAACAGTGTTACTGTATCGAACTCGTGGTATAGTAACAACAGCTTTAGTAGCAAGTGATTTTCAAACAAAATTTGTTAATAAAATCAATCCGTTAATGCTTTGAAATTGAGTCAATGAGGTCGTTTAATGAACGCATTCCTCGTTAAAAAGTTTTGTCGCAGGTCACACTGGTGGGGTGCCCCGCCCATGCGTATTTTTGTGTTTGATGTTGTATATGACGTGTTAATGTTGTCTGTTATATGTATTATTGTATTATAGATGTAAAATTTATATTTAGGCACAGGGAAATGCACAATCACTCCACATGCAGATTAAAGTGGGTATTAGTATGGAAGCACGGGGAGCACAATTAGTTCACATGCAGATGTACCGAGATTCCAATTGAATGATTGATTAGCAATCAAGGCTCGGTACAGCTGCATAAAAGATGCAGTGTTTCACTCACTCGTGGTTGGGTGTTCGTGAGTGGAGAATGGGTGAGTGAGAGAGGAGAAATGATTATAAAAGATAAACAATTGCTACACGTGCTAGTTTAAACTAGCACGATACTTGTTGGTTTGTTTCATCCACTGTCTGTCTGTCTGTTCGTTTGGCCATTGTGCCGTTTACTGTAAGTGAATGTTTTGTTTTGTTAACACTAGCACCGCCACAGCTGCTTTTTGAACGGCTTTTGCAATTCAAATTTAAATATCTCCGCATATGTGAATATCTCGTGCATGTCCGTTCTTACCCACTTCAACTCCAGATGTAAAAATTAAACCCCTTCCCAGGTACCAGATTTTGAAAAAAAAAATAATAATGTTTTCAAACCTGTAATTACTATGAAATGTTAACATATGATGAATAAAATACAAATAAATAACCTAAACTGTGTTTTCATTAACCCTTTATGCTCCTGTGTACTACATACCCATATTCTATAGAGATAAAAACAGGTTTTTTGTTTTGTTTGGTTTTTTTGAACAATGAAAAAAAAACGCTGCTAATAACGATAATAACAGTAAACAGTAAAAATCAAACATCAAAACGTGTGCCATTTATTGAAATGTTCAATACAACAGAACCCAGGGTTGCCTTCGCAACCACTGCACATTTTTCTTGTGTCTTTTCTTTTGTTTTCATTTTTGTAGCAGACCCTGCACCTTTTTTGCGGTCTCTGCTTCCCTTGTGTTGGAGGGATAGTCACAAAGGCGTGTACACAGCTACTTTGCGCAGGATGGATCTGGCTGCCGCACTGCCTGTACACAGTGCTGTGTTTTGATAGTATTTCGTCACAGCACTGCCATTTCAAACCAACAAACCAAACAGCTCCCTGTTTGCAGCTGGCTTACCTGTAAAGTAGCTGCATGCTCTTTTGTTTGTACAGTATGTACTGTTCTTGGCTCCACATCCTCTTCATCATCATCGCTGATTGATAAGTCAGCATCACTGTCACCTATATCGAAATCCTCCGAACCAACTTCACACACGTTGCTCACGACACGCAATTGGATACAAATGTCACCTGACCCTCCCCTGACTTTCATTGCACATTCCACAGAACTAGCACTGCCTTAGAGAATGAAACCTGAAATGCTAGACTGAGAAACCGATCATAGGATAGAATGGGAAACTTGACGTACGCAGGTACAGCATGGTACTGTAAGTGGGTTTTCATTTGATGTACGTCATGGTGTTGAAGTGGTTAAGTGTTACTAAATATTTGAATTGTAAAAATGAATAAGTTATAAGCACTTGCTTCTTCAACCGCCAGACCTGCAGTTTATGCGGCATATTGAAATCAATACAATGTAGCCGACAATTTAGTCTGGGCTTTGTAATAAAATCAACGTTATTGTGAAATAACGTATTATAATATTATTATTTACACTACATTTCTCAGGAAGAACGACTGTGCCACCCTGAGGTGTGACGGTGCAAAAATTTTTTTAAAAATGTGCGTATTCTAAGCTCTGCACAGATCAGTGACCATCGGGACTGGTGCTAAATGAAAGCCAGACACTGCTGCATTTTACAACGCAACAAAGTACGGTGTGGATATACTGGATCAAATGGCATGGCTGTATTCTGTCAAAGCTGGTACTCGCAGGTGGTCTGTGGCTGTTTTTTATAATGTTTTGGACCTGGCAGCCATCAGCGCTTTTTGTACAAGGAGTGTACCGGCAACACAATCACTTGGCGGGACTTCATTTTGCAGCTAGCCCTGGAGCTACGGCAGAAACATTTTGATAAGAGACACGAAAGTCGGCTGGCAAATGCCCCTCAACCTTCAGCCAGCACTGCGCCCACTGGCACATGGAATAAAAGACAATGCCAGGTTGCTAAATGCAATAAAAACAGAACTTTTGATGTCTGCGCCCATTGTGAAAAGGCAAATCTGTGGCAAATGCACTGGTACAGTTGAAAAGCGTGTTTTCTGCGTAGATTGTACTTAGAAAGCTGTAATAGAACTCTGAATGCGCTTTCACGTTGCATAAGCTATGTTATATTTTTGTTTTATGCTATTTCTGCTCTGAAAATGTTATGTATGATGTTCATAAATAAAAATATTAAGTTGTATCCGATTGTTTATTTTTTATTTTCATATCGAAGCAGTTTTAAAATGGAGCCACACATTTTGTGGGTGCGGCGGTTGTATGTAGTCCGAAATCTCGGCGCATTTATTCATACCTCGCAGTCCTGACTGTCTGTGGTCTTCCTGGTCTGACGTCACCACCAGCCAGCCTGTTCACATCACCTACATCACTTCCTGTCTCAACGACTAAATAAGGGGAACTCAATAAGCAAAATGCATGTTAACGAGATGAAGAAAAATGAATGGAAGCATAATTCCCTGTTATGGAAACTAGCATACAGCGAGATGGCTCTTCCACCAGCGAGCAGCAGCCAAATTTAAATAAAAAATAACGGGAATATCTATTTTGTGTATAATTTGTAAACTTAATTTAAAATTGTGCATTTTGTCATGCAGAATGTACATTTATTTAGAACACTTGACATATAAAATGCTGATTTACAATTATCTGGCGTGTGGGTAAAAATCGGATGGCACATATTAATGGATGGGACGGAAGTGGGGGTAAACAATCTATGTGTACTGGTTGGAATTTATTTTCTTATGTTGACATCTACTTATGTGTGTATTTTAGTATGTACGATTGTAGGCTATAAATAAATATGTTTGAAGTGCCATTTGTGTTTGTAGTTGTTAGTTATTATACATGTATGTATACACTTAATTATATATTTATTAAGCTTTTAAAGTTACGATATAACTCCCTAACCCATGCACAACTTGTTTATAGTTAATTGTTCGGTGAATTCCGCTAATCAATAAATTTAGGCAAAATCCATGTCAAAGTATTCCATTGACCTACTTGACTTTTTTGAGGATGCAACATTGAAAATGGATAATTGCAAAGCATACGACATGGTTTTTTAGATTTCCAGAAAGCTTTTGACAAAGTCCCGCATAAAAGATTAATTCTCAAACTGAATGCAGTAGGGATTCAAGGAAATGCATGCACATGGATTAGGGAGTGGTTAACAGGTAGAAAACAGAAAGTACTGATTGGAGGAGAAGCCTCAAAATGGAGCGAGGTAACCAGTGGTGTACCACAGGGATCAGTATTAGGTCCTCTGCTATTCCTAATCTACATTAATGATTTAGATTCTGGTATAGTAAGCACACTTGTTAAATTTGCAGATGACACAAAAATAGGAGGAGTGGCAAACATTGTTGCAACAGCAAAGGTCATTAAAAATGATCTAGACAGCATTCAGAACTGGGCAGACACATGGCAAATGATATTTAATAGAGAACATTGTAAAGTACTGCACGCAGGCAATAAAAATGTGCATTATAAATATCATATGGGAGATACTGAAATTGAAGAAGGGAACTATGAAAAAGACCTAAGAGTTTATGTTGACTCAGAAATGTCTTCATCTAGACAATGTGGGGAAGCTACAAAAAAGGCCAACAAGATGCTTGGATATATTGTGAGAAGTGTTGAATTTAAATCAAGGGAAGTAATGTTAAAACTTTACAATGCATTAGTAAGACCTCACCTAGAATATTGTGTTCAGTTCTGGTCACCTCATTACAAAAAGGATATTGCTGCTCTAGAAAGAATGCAAAGAAGAGCAACCAGAATTATCCCGGGTTTAAAAGGCTGTATGCAGACAGGCTAAAATCATTGAATCTATTCAGTCTTGAACAAAGATGACTACGCGGTGATCTGATTCAAACATTCAAAATCCTAAAAGGTATAGACAATGTCGACCCAGGGGACTTCTTTGAACTGAAAAAAGAAACAAGGACCAGGGGTCACAAATGGAGATTAGATAAAGGGGCATTCAAAACAGAAAATAGGAGGTACTTTTTTACACAGAGAATTGTGAGGGTCTGGAACCAACTCCCCAGTAATGTTGTTGAAGCTGGCACCCTGGGATCCTTCAAGAAGCTGCTTGATGAGATTCTGGGATCAATAAGCTACTAACAACCAAACGAGCAAGATGGGCTGAATGGCCTCCTCTCGTTTGTAAACTTTCTTGTGTTCTTATGTTCTTATTGGTTTGTATATAATCATGTCCGTGCCGATATCTTTTGAAAACAAGCCCTGACAGCCCCATATTGCACTTTTTAACTATTAGACGAAATGCTTACAAAATACTTAACAATTGCTACTAGGACCATGCTGCATGATTTGTTAATAGCATTATAATTAAATTATACCAAATCACATTTTTATTTACAACAAAGGGAAAACATAATACATGACTTTATAAGCATTTGGGCGACACAGTATATGTTACCTTCATTGTACATAAAATTGTGATTTGGTATCATTTAATGATAACGTTAATTAAATCCATCCTTTTCCAAGTGCAAATTAACTCCTGATAAATTATGACAATTAACACAGATTTGCTTTTAAATTCCCAAGCAAACAAAAGAAATAGTCACAAGAAGCACTGCTCGGTAATATTCCGTAAGGTTACAAATGGTTAAAACAAGTGAACACTGGAGTTATCATTTACGACCTTTTGAAAATCCTGCTCATAAATTCTTAAAATTAAAAAAAGGATACTTTTGGAGTAAGTCTGTTTATACCACCTGCTTTAAAAACAAATCAAGTGTGGTCCAGGCCAGGACAGGGCAACTGAGCACAGGGTTAAGAAGACAGGGCAGGCTCATCAGCACGATGGGATTTCATGACAGGGCACTGAGCACAGGGTTAAGAAGACAGGGAAGGCTCTTCAGCACGATGGGATTTCAGGACAGGGCACTGAGCACAGGGTTAAGAAAACAGGGAAGGCTCTTCAGCACGATGGGATTTCAGGACAGGGCACTGAGCACAGGGTTAAGAAGACAGGGAAGGCTCTTCAGCACGATGGGATTTCAGGACAGGGCACTGAGCACAGGGTTAAGAAGACAGGTAAGGCTCTTCAGCATGATGGGATTTCAGGACAGGGCACTGAGCACAGGGTTAAGAAGACAGGGAAGGCTCTTCAGCACGATGGGATTTCAGGACAGGGCACTGAGCACAGGGTTAAGAAGACAGGGAAGGCTCTTCAGCACGATGGGATTTCAGGACAGGGCACTGAGCACAGGGTTAAGAAGACAGGGAAGGCTCTTCAGCACGATGGGATTTCAGGACAGGGCACTGAGCACAGGGTTAAGAAGACAGGGAAGGTTCTTCAGCACGATGGGATTTCAGGACAGGGCACTGAGCACATGGTTAAGAAGACAGGGAAGGCTCTTCAGCACGATGGGATTTCAGGACAGGGCACTGAGCACAGGGTTAAGAAGACAGGGAAGGCTCTTCAGCACGATGGGATTTCAGGACAGGGCACTGAGCACAGGGTTAAGAAGACAGGGAAGGCTCTTCAGCACGATGGGATTTCAGGACATGGCACTGAGCACAGGGTTAAGAAGACAGGGAAGGTTCTTCAGCACGATGGGATTTCAGGACAGGGCACTGAGCACATGGTTAAGAAGACAGGGAAGGCTCTTCAGCACGATGGGATTTCAGGACAGGGCACTGAGCACAGGGTTAAGAAGACAGGGAAGGCTCTTCAGCACGGGATTTCAGGACAGGGCACTGAGCACAAGGTTAAGAAGACAGGGAAGCTCTTCAGCACGATGGGATTTGTTAATGAGATTTTCCGAGACATAATGAAACATATACAGATTTTTGTTGTATCTGAATGTAAAAATGTGCAATATAGGTTGCATGAAACTGCATATTTTATAGTTAACATTTCAAAAAATTATCTGTCAAAAAACTGTCACAAGCAAAGAAGAAAGTCACAGGAAAAATATGAAATGACAACTGAATAATGATTTAGCACATGTATTGCGTTTGGCTTTATTATAATTGTGCCATATTCCCTCGCAGGGAAAACATTGTGCCAAGACAAAGTGGTACTGTCTGTACAGACATTAGTCACTGTTACAGTTGCGCTGCTCCGCCTGAGTTTAGTAAACCAGCTCCTGTTGCATCTGTAGCTCACTATGGAAGGCCATCCGGGTCAAAAACGCGTTATTTAGTACATGTTTCGAATATTTAGTACATGTATTGATTTGGATCAATCAGAATACATAAAATAGTACGTGTTCTAAATAAATGTAAATTAACTACGCATTTTCTATGTATGGTCTGGTCATTTTACAGTAGTACCTATGTAGGGGCTGGTCATTTTTAGGGCTGCAACGAAGGGTACATTTTGACCTTTGAAGGTTCGTAACACATTACGAAATGCAGGTTCGAACCTTCAATAGTACCAATACGCATAATTTATTGGTGACGTAACCATAGCTACTAGTTTATATTTGATTGAATATCCTATTATTTTACAGGTAGGCCCTAAGCCATATAAATGGAATAAAACACTCACATGTAGTTTAAAAATACGTTACATAGAGCAGTAATCATGTTTTTATAACTTAAATAAAAATACACGTTGTTTATGTACACGTAATTGATGCTGCTTGCAATATACTGCAGGTCTTGAATTTCGGCGTTGAAGCCCCGCACTATCTCATGGGGTGCAGTTTCTCGCTGTCCTTACAAAGGAAACACAAAATTCTACTGTCAGGACACTACACTCTGATTGGCTATCATATTATTGTTACTAAAACAATGAATAATCCTCTCCCTATACCGAAAACCTAAACCTAAGGTCAGTATACTATACTGCAGTCTTTGCACATCTAAAGTAGTTCGTGTTTAGCAGTGAATAAGTGTTTTTGTTACTTTAAAAAAAGTGACCGGAGGTGCTCACTTCTTCAGTTATCCTGACAGGAACATTTCGTGGTACCTTTGTAAGCACTGCCAGTTTCTCATGCTACATCGGCCCTAAATAAGTGGATTTCCCCTACCCCCCACAGCGTCCATGTCGCCGCCGGGACTGCACAATTAAGAGACTATGTGAAGGGAAAACACATGTTTTAGGATTTGGTTACTGATATAAAAATGAATGAGAATTTATAAATGCTTAGCTAGTCATCTTTTGCTTTTATATTCTCTATGTATGTTTTGCTTACCTGCTTTGGAAGATTTTTCTTTATCCTCTGTGATAGAACGTTACTTTAGTTGCTAGTAGTAACCAGGCAAATGTTTATAGCAGTTGCTAGGGCCAACACATTATTTATTTACACAAGGACGGTGGCTGAGAGAAGTCAAACTGTGCAGATCAATCTGCATGCCTTTTGCTCATGCTGCCCAACTGTGTGGTTTTTCATTCAGTTTTGCGGATAGCTTTATACGTTTGATGCATAATCCAAACAATTAGCGTCTGGTTTCAGTAAACTAGACGTATGAATGAATTATACAATACAGCGAAGCACGGTTTAGCAAAATAAATATAGCAATTAAACATGGGCCCCTATTCATCAAAGTGTCGGTGTTCAGATTTTTTAAAATAACAGATCCAAAATATAATCTACCTGATTAAATGTGGCAAATGCTCCAATGGGACCTACATAGGAGAAACCAAACACCACCTTCGGACAAAGACGAATCTACACAGACACACCATCAGCAACAACATTACCAGCACTCCTTGGCAACCATTTAAACATGCCAAACATTATCTGCATGATCTGACGGTTCTTGTTTTAAAGGACAATTTCAAAAACACAAAAGACAGGAGAACTTAAATGTATAAAATTACTGGACTCAAAAAACAAAAGACTCAATAGAGATACTGGTTTTATACTTCATTACAGTTTATAATATGTCCTACTTGTGTATATACATTGTAATTGTAATACAGTGAACCAAACAAACAGGTTTGAATGTACTTTAAGTGAAACTCAACTTCGCTTGAAATGTTCTGGTGTGAAACGAACCAAAGCAAACCAGGAAAAAAAAATGTGTTCGTTTGGAGGTGAACCACGATTTAAATCAATCGCAAGTGAGGTGTGAAAGTGCCCTAACTTTAGCTCGCATCCAAAAGAATTCAGCCCCTTTGCTCGCAGATAAGTATGATCAGCAAGCACATTGATACTTTCAAACAAACCAACCAGACCCAGTCAGTTTGAAACAGACCCTTATGCAGCCTTAAGGTTCAATTTGGTTAAATGTGACCATTCACCTGGCAACAGCATATAATTATAAGATACTATACTCCCTACCAACATGCAAACACTGGAAAACCTTTGTTTCTGTGATTTGTGTTCAATTTATAGATACATTAGCCTAACATTATGTGCTTGAGACAATTTAACATTTTATTTATTTTAGGTCTGCTTGCCCCTTATTGTGTTAAAAAAAATGCAAAATGAAATCACACGTTGTATTATGTAAGGAAAAGTAACATCATATGCTTTCTAATTATTTATATACTCGATTCATTATATGCAAGCATCCTTCTTAATCACACAGCATAGCACAGCACACACTCCTCATAGTAAATTCAGACATACCGGTACATTTTAACAGGTTTTTTACATGTACGTATCTATATGTTGTTTATTATTTTTACACTTTTTCGGTTATCGATTATATTTTCCTCTTAGGTCTCTGTTAACGCAGGTACAGTAACTTATCAACGCCTAATAACACCACAGTGTAAATTAAGAGGCTATGTGAAGGGAAAACGCATGTTTTAGGATTTGGTTACTGATATAAAAATGAATGCGAATTTATAAATGCTTAGTTCGTCATCTTTTTCTTTTATATTCTCTATGTATGTTTTACTTACCTGCTTTTGGAAGATTTTTCTTTATCCTCTGTGATAGATCGTTACTTTGGTTGCTAGTAGTACCCAGGCAAACGTTTACAGTTGCTAGGTCCAACACATTATTTACACAGGACGGTGGCTGAGAGAAGTCAAACTGTGCAGTTTAATCTTTGCGTGCCTTTTGCTTGTTGGTACCAGTGCTGCCCAACTGCGCGATTTTTCAATCAGCTTTTTGGGGTGAGAGAATGATGCTAGGCGGGTTGTCTATTTCTGGGCGGTTTTGGTAAAACGCTCAGGGTTGCCTGATTTCTGGCAGAAAAATAGCGACGTTGTTCTTCAAATCAGAAACCCTAGCCACGCCCTACTGGTCACAAATATGCGCTCTATCTAACCTCAGACGACTCGTGTAATTTTGAAATACCGATATGTAACTAAAATTAGAAGCATTTAAAATCATATAAACGTATAAATCCTTTGCCTTTTTCCATACACTACATGCGTAATTAATTATAGTAAAACGATTACTGTATCAGTGCCGTCGTCTTTAGCAGTAGCACCAGTAACTGATTTGCAAATAGCAGTATATATAAGTTTGATTCATAATCAAAACAATTAGCGTAGTAATAAATGCAACTTTCATTAAGAACATAAGAACATAAGAAAGTTTACAAACGAGAGGAGGCCATTCAGCCCATCTTTGCTCGTTTGGTTGTTAGTAGTTTATTGATCCCAGAATCTCATCAAGCAGCTTCTTGAAGGATCCCAGGGTGTCAGCTTCAACAACATTACTGGGGAGTTGGTTCCAGACCCTCACAATTCTCTGTGTAAAAAAGTGCCTCCTATTTTCTGTTCTGAATGCCCCTTTATCTAATCTCCATTTATGACCCCTGGTCCTTTTTTCTTTTTACAAGTCAAAGAAGTCCCCCGGGTTGACATTGTCTATACCTTTTAGGATTTTGAATGTTTGAATCAGATCGCCGCGTAGTCTTCTTTGTTCAAGACTGAATAGATGCAATTCTTTTAGCCTGTCTGCATACGACATGCCTTTTAAACCTGGGATAATTCTGGTTGCTCTTCTTTGCACTCTTTCTAGAGCAGCAATATCCTTTTTGTAACGAGGTGACCAGAACTGAACACAATATTCTAGGTGAGGTCTTACTAATGCATTGTAGAGTTTTAACATTACTTCCCTTGATTTAAATTCAACACTTCTCACAATATATCCAAGCATCTTGTTAGCCTTTTTTATAGCTTCCCCACATTGTCTAGATGAAGACATTTCTGAGTCAACATAAACTCCTAGGTCTTTTTCATAGTTCCCTTCTTCAATTTCACTATCTCCCATATGATATTTATAATGCACATTTTTACTGCCCGCATGCAATACTTTACACTTTTCTCTATTAAATTTCATTTGCCATGTGTCTGCCCAATTTTGAATGCTGTCTAGATCATTTTGAATGACCTTTGCTGCTTCAACAGTGTCTGCCACTCCTCCTATTTTTGTGTCGTCTGCAAATTTAACGAGTTTGCTTACTATATCAGAGTCTAAATCATTAATGTAGATTAGGAATAGCAGAGGATTAAACCAAACGTATGAAAGAATTATACAATACAGCGAAGCACGGTTTAGCAAAATAAATATAGCAATTAAACATGGGCCCCTATTCATCAAAGTGTCGGTGTTCAGATTTATTTATTTATTTATTTATTTAATAACAGATCCAAAAAAGTAATCTACCTGATTAAATGTAGCAAATGCACCGATGAAACCAAACAACATCTTCAGACAAGGATGAATCTACATAGACACACCATCAGCAACAAAATTACCAGCACTTCTTGGCAACCATTTCAACATGCCTAACCATTCTCTGCATGATCTGACAGTTCTTGTTTTAAAGGGCAATTTCAAGAACATACAGCCAACAGTCCCTATATGGTCATACATGCCAATAGTCCCTATATGGTTGGGACAGTTTCAATTTCCTAGCAAATGTCCTGCGTCCTGATGCATAGGAAGAAAGTCCCAATATTTACCCATAGGAAAAAATCATTTCTTCTGCACAGTAGAGTTAGTGAAAACCTCACCCTGTACTGAATTACAGTTGACCTTTGTAGAGCTAATTAGTAAGTCCAAAAGTGTGGTATGTGAAAAAACGTCCCCCGATCTCCCTGATGTCAACAACAGTAGATAAATAAGAGCAGGTGTGCTTTGTTTGTAACTATTAGTAACATGAAGTATGTGTATGACACAGGCTAAGGGCCTGTTCACACTGGGTATTTTATATTTATTTTTTACTCAGTATGTTTCAGTTTATTTGTAGAGCAGTTTGAGCAACACAGTCTGATTGGAAAATTGCAGAATATCCTCCACATTATTTTACTATATGAAACTTTTGTTTATACACCTTTGTTATATTGTAGTGCAAATACTTTGTATACCACTGTAACACCGGTGTTCTGTTACTGTGTGTATATCTGCTGCTTTGAAGAGAGATACACAGGTTGAGATTGAAAACGCCACTCAGGCATCCAGGTTTTATTAACAAGTTGCAGTGATAGATGGCCGCCACTAGGGTACCAGCACACACACAAAAATATTACATACAAAATGCAAAACAAACAGTTCAAAACAGAACAAACAAAGTCTCCCTGCTACGTCCCTCGAAATAAACCTTTATGGGATTAAAATCCCCTAAACTAAAACCCCTTACTAAACATCAGGACGGTGGTCCTCGGTTCACTCTCCCTCTCCCAAAACATTATTTACATGTGCATTGCCTCACCCCTGCCACAACCACTATCAGAATAAGGAGGTACAGGAGGTTAATTGCTTATTTTCTTCTGACAAGCATAGCAATAAAAATTGTCATCAGTGAACTGTTGGTTGCTTACACAAACAAGGTGGAACCATCACATGCACAAATCACATTCTTGTGTAAAATGAACAGCAATCAAACATATTTTTTTTAAAAAAAAGGGAAATATTATTATTAGTTTATTTAGCAGATGCCTTTATCCAAGGCGACTTACAGAGACTAGGGTTTGTGAACTATGCATCAGCTGCAGGGTCACTTACAACTACGTCTCACCCGAAAGACAGAGCACAAGGAGGTTAGGTGACTTGCTCAGGGTCACACAATGAGTCAGTGGCTGAGGTGGGATTGTACTGGGGACCTCCTGGTTACAAGCCCTTTTCTTTAACTACTGGACCACACAGCCTAGTTTATTCATAAAATAAAACAAACACCTCACTCCAACTAGGAGTGCAAACAAAGCTTTGCAAGATCCCTGTCTCACAACCGGACGGATAAGCCATTGACCGGTTAAACAGAACATTTGTTTTAAACACAGGTCAGAGCATTTCAGCTTATTACAGCCGTTACCAGGTCTTCCCTCAGGCCTTGGCCTTCACACAGACAGAGGTGCATGATACTAGACCTCTGAAATACATAACTGCTTAATTTAAGGCAGGTGTTCCTCATTACACTAGTATTGTTAGCTAATCATTCCGGCCCTAATTTCAAGACCAGATGTATTCTGGGGGAAGTAGTTCTGCTACCCATTTTAACCCCAGGACTATAGTTTCCTTTGTTCCTCCCCCTACACTGTCACAATATGCAATAAAAACTAGAAATGTACCCTCTTCAGATGACTGATCATGTGTGGTGTTCTTTTCTCCACATGTAGAGCACCAGTCCTTTAGATTCTCCGTGGAACAATGTTGTCTTGTTTAGATAAGATGGTTCAACTGTGTTTATAAAATCAATTTATTCAGGTAGAATTTTGTTAATTTAGAACTAACAGTTTAGTGAAATTAACTTATATTGATGACACATTTCATTCTAAAGTGTTACTATCAAAATAAGTACAATTATTTAGCTTGCACAATTACATTTCAGTTACCACGTTAAGAAGCCAATAACTTCTACATTTTTAGCGATTATCATAACATCCATGCACTTGTTAGTATAAAACAGTAAAAAAGGATTGTGATCATGAACAGGCAATGCAATTGTTAATACAAATTAATAAAATTGAACAGGCATGCAATTGTGTAGCATGAAAGAGTAAAGAAAAAGCAATGAGCAAAAGCAACAAACAAAACAGAAGTATTGTACTGTTTCAATCGTAGTTATAAACCTTTACTGAGAATTGAAGTACAGTAGTTATATTTAATCAGTTAACAAAACAATTGTAGATGGATATCTTAATTTTCATGATTATATTTAAAATGATCCAAATACTCTACATAATAGTGTGGCCATACAGTACAATATAATCTTTTATAAAAATGTAACTTAGCAGAGAACAATTTAAGTGAACAGGTAAATTGATCATTTCGCTGGCTGTGGTATTTTGAATTTTGTGACTTCCAATATATGTCTTTCATTCTTCTTAAAGGTCATTCAATGACATCTGGTAACATCTTATTTATTCAAATACTGGATTTACTTTCGTCAACAAAGACCAATGATTTATCTGGTAAAAATATGAACTTTTGAACATTATTCATATTCTTATAAATCAGAACAATACCGGAGTCATGTATTAACATTAATGCTATCCGCCTTCTGTGCAAATAAATAGTAGATGTGTTGTACTTGAAATTAACTTCCTCCTCTTTTAAAATATACTCTGCAAACTGAAAAGTTAGAAAGATTTTGCCAATTAAGCTCATATTCAATTAATTTCAAATGAAATGTATTTCAGGGTAGGTAGGAATCACCAATTGTTTTTATTTTTTCTCCCCAAATGCCCAATTGTATTTCACCTTGGCACACCACTGCCACCCCCGCGCTGACTCGGAAGAGACGAAGACGACACACGCTGCAACCCCCGCGCTGACTTGGAAACATGTGCTGTCAGCTGTCTGCTTCTTTTCACACTGCAGACCCGCCATGCAGCCACCTCAGAGCTACAGCGTTGGAGGACCACGCAGCTCTGGGCAACTTACGGGCAGGCCCGCAGGTGCCTGGTCAGTCTTCAGGGGGCACCCTGGCCGACCTAATCCCTCCCCCTCACCGGGTGACACTCGGCCAATTGTGCGCTGCCCTCTGGGAACTCCCATCCCCAGTCGGCAGTGGAATTTGCGTTTAATTGTCATTAAATTTGGATGTCCTGTAATATAGATATGTGTGGATAAAAGTGCCTGGGGTCTGCAAAAAATATGTGGTGAGAAAAAGGAGAAGGACATTTTTACCTTATTGGTGACTTATTTTACCTTCCTTTGACAGGTACTGACAATACACACAAATAAAATAAACAGGCCTATTAAATATTACTTCACAGGTTGTGTTTCCTCAGTTTAGTTGTACTAGTGTCCATTAAATATATCAGTGCCGTGAAACAGTATTTGCCCCCTGTCTGAATTTCTGCATTTTGCATTTTTCTGACACTGAATGTTATCAGATCTTCAACCAAACCCTAATATTAGATAAAAAGGGAACCTGAGTAAACAAATAACACAAAAATTTGATACATATTTCATTTCTTTATTAAACAAAGTTATGCAACACCCAATGCCCTTGTGTGAAAAAGTGATCGCCCCCTTAGACTCAATAACTGGTTACGCCACCTTTAGCAGCAATAACTGCAACCAAACGCTTCCTGTAGTTATTGATTAGTCTCTCACAGCGCTGTGGAGGAATTTTGGCCCACTCCTCCATGCAGAACTGCTTCAACTCAGTGACATTTGTGGGTTTTCGAGCATGAACTGCTCGTTTCAGGTCCTGCCACAACATCTCAATGGGGTTTAGGTCTGGACTTTGACTAGGCCATTCCGAAACTTCAACCATTCTGATGTAGATCTGCTTGTGTGTTTCGGATCATTGTCTTGCTGCATGACCCAGCTAGGCTTCAGCTTCAGCTCACGGACGGATGGCCTGACATTCTCCTGTAGAATTCTCTGATACAGAGCAGAATTCATAGTTCCTTCAATGATGACAAGGCGTCCAGGTCCTGATGCAGCAAAGCATGCCCAAACCATGACACTACCACCACCATGCTTGACCGTTGGTATGAGGTTCTTACTATGGAATGCAGCGTTTGGTTTTCGCCAGACATAACGGGGCCCATGTTGGCCAAAAAGTTCCACTTTTGACTCATCTGTCCATAGAACATTGTTCCAGAACTCTTGAGGATCATCCAGGTGCTTTTTGGCAAACTTGAGACGAGCATTCATGTTCTTCTTAGTGAGCAATGGTTTCCGCCTTGCTACTCTGCCATGAATCCCATTTTTGCCCAGTATCTTTCTGATGGTGGAGTCATGAACATTGACCTTAGCCGAGGCGAGAGAGGCCTGCAGATCCCTGGATGTTGTTCTAGGGTTCTTTGTGACTTCCTTGCTCTTGGTGAGATTTTGGCAGGACGGTGACTCCTGGGAAGATTCACTACTGTCCCAAACTTTATCCATTTGGACAATATGGCTCTGACTGTGGTTCAGTGGAGCCCCAGAGCCTTAGAAATGGCTTTGTAACCCTTTCCAGATTGATAGGCATCAACAACTTTTCAGGAATTTCTTTTGTTCGTGGCATGATGTGCCTCTAGAACTGCTGCCCAAACCTGGTCCTGGAGAGCCCCTATCCAGCAGGTTTTATAGGTAACCATTAATCATCAATTTCTTAACACCTGGAACAATTTCATTGTGATCAATTAAGCAGATGATTTATTAAATGAAGTCATTTAGAGATAATTTGGTACAAAAAATGAACTACCCTTTTCAGCCCTCAATGGCCTGGATTACATGCTGGGAAAATGGCATGACTTATTTAAGGTGGTACAGCTGAATTATAATTTTAGATAGCTTTGGTTTGTTTAATTTAACAATTCCTGCTTTGCAGCTTCATGTTGTATTTGATTCTTGTATAATGTATTACATTTGTATTCAAACATAAACTAAACATAAACCAAAACTAACTAAAATTGTAATCCAGACCGTACCACCTTAAATAAGTCATGACAGGAAACAAGTCATGACATTTTCCGAGCATGTAAACTGGCCCAATGACCAGAGTTCCCTTAATTGAACAAGTTATTTGCTTAATTGATCAATAACTTCCATGTGTTCCCAGTCTTTAAAAGTGGAATTGAAGACAAACCAACCCTAACCCCAAACCCTAAAACAAGCTGTGATGCAAATAAAAATCCAACTACAGCCTTGAGCAAGGTACTTTACCTAGATTGCTCCAGTAAAAACCCAAAAAATGGGTAATTGTATGTAAAAAATAATGTGATATCTTGTAACAATTGTAAGTCACCCTGGATAAGGGCGTCTGCTAAGAAAGAAATAATAATAATAATAACTGTAACCACTGGGGGTCTTAACGAAGAACTTGATTACATCTTTGCTCTTATGATTTATAATGTATATTAGGTTATAGTTTGTGGCATGGTGGTGTGGTGGTTAGCGCTGCTGCCTCAGAGCTCCAGGGTCCCAGGTTTGATTCCCGTTTCAGGGGAGTTTGCATGTTCTCCCTGTGTTCGTGTTGGTTTTCACCAGGCACACCGGTTTCCTCCCCTCATCCAAAAACATACAGGTCAGGTTGATTGGTCACTCTAAACTGCCCTCTGTGTGCATGTTTGTGTGAGTGTGAGAGTTGGCCAGTGATGGACTGTAGTCCCTGCCGTCTCTTGCACCGTGTCTGCCAACTCCAACTCACCGTGACCCTGTATTGGATAAAGTGGTTATTGATGATGGATGGATGGTTAATATTTGTAATAATAAATTTATTGACATCCACATGTTCTCCGATTAAATATGTTTTATGCCGACTCTGTTTTTATTAAAAAATAAAACGCCCTGATGAACTTTTAAGCTTCTTTCTACTCCAGCGAATTAATTAAGGGGGCAGACTAAAACGAATGACAAAACGGAATGCCCATTGACTACAATGGGGAGAGCCCGCTCCTTCTCCACCCTCGCTCCGCAGTGGTGGAATGACCTTCCTACAGATGTCAGGACTGCCCAGTCCCTGACCACATTCCGGCACCTCCTCAAGACTCACCTCTTCAGACAGCACCTGTAGAACTCCTCCGTTTTTCCCCTGGGACACTATCACCCTTCCTTAAATGCGCTTTACTTGCTCTTATCTGCCCCCTATTTTACTGCATTTAATCTTGTACTTCAGAGTACTGTAATCTGCCAAGTGTTTAACCTGTAGTATTTTGTATTTAATCATATCCTGATGTAACTATCACTGACACTGTTATCTGCTGTATTATTGAATTGTATTTTGTCACACTTGTACTTGCTTGAACCAAGTCATTGTATTTATCTTGCTCTTAATTGTATTATTACTTGTACTGTGATACTTGAAATGTATTTGCTTACGATTGTAAGTCTGCTAAGAAATAAATAATAATAATAATAATAATAATAATAATAATAATAATAATAATAATAATAATAATAATAATAATAATAATAATAATAAAATGCCCATTGACTACAATGGGGAGTGGAATGCCCATTGACTACAATGGGGAAAACAGAAGGACGGCCAATATCTCCAAATCCCAGACAGGAATCTTAAAATCCCGAATACCGTTTCTTCAAAATAAACTAGAACACAAAATAAAAGTGGAATGACATTGAATGACAGCTGCTTTCTATGGAATGACAGGCCTGGAATACCAAAAACACACTAAAAACATAGCACAAATAGGAAAGACAGCCTATATCTCGAAATCTCTAACAGGAATCTTAAAATCCTGAATACCGTTTCTTCAAAATAAAGTGATACACAAAATAAAAGTGGAATGACATTGAATGACAGCTGCTTTCTATGGAATGACAGGCCTGGAATACCGAAAACACACTAAAAACATAGCACAAATAGGAAAGACAGCCTATATCTCGAAATCTCTAACAGAAATCTTAATCATAGCCATATTTGTTTTAGATGCATCTCCAAGTTGTGCTGAAATAAGATTTTTTTGTCTGAAACCGTCATGCCGATCGGCATAGAAATTGGCACAAAGGTCCTGTTTTCTTTTTTTTAAATGTCCATAAATAAAAACATTTTTAATCATTTAATTACTTTGGGTACATCAATATACTTTTTTTATTTTTATTCTGTCATCTACATTTATGTACACTGCAGTTCAACCTTATCTGGACAGGCTCCTAGAACGAACAGGAGTCGACCCGGTAGTAGTCGTCCACATCGGTACAAACAACATTGGAAGAGACAGACCAAGATCCCTGCAAAACAAATTCAGTGAGCTAGGAAGGAAATTAAAAGACAAGACCAAAACTGTGGTATTTTCTGACTGCCGGCACCTTGCAAAGGACCATATGGACAGCTGGAAATACAAAATCAAAATGCATGACTGAAATCGTGGTGCACACAGGAAGGCTTCACCTTTCTTGAACATTGGAGCACATTCTACAACAAGGACTATCTATATAGGTGGGACGGACTGCACTTAAACAGAAAGGGAACCAATCTACTTGGAGAAAGGATCCTTGAGGAGGTCCAGAAGCATTTAAACTAGAAAGGAAGGGGGGAGAAAACAAAAAAACAGAAGAGAGACCACATCAAAACAAGGGCAACAACTCAGGTAAGACAACTATTAAATGTATTTATCTTAATGTTAGAAGTCTCAGAAACAAAATGTTAGAACTTGAAGCAACTGCACTAACAAGTAACTACGATGTGATAGGTGTTACAAAAACTTGGTTGTCTGAGAGTGATGGAGACGAATATAATATTAGAGGGTACACACTGTATAGGAATGACAGGTAGGACAGAAGAGGCGGAGGGGTAGCGCTATACATAAGAAATAGTCTTGAAGCCCAGGTGTTAAATCTGGACAAAGAAAACAACGCTGAATCAATATGGGTCAGAATAATGGACAAAAATTCAAAGGTCATAATACTAGGAGCATGTTATAGACCACCAAATTCAGACGCTGAGCAAAATAATCTGTTATACAATGACATTCGAAATGCGTGTAGAAAAGGAGAAGCCAAACTAATGGGGGATTTCAACTTCCCCCGTATAAAATGGGAGAACCCAGTGGGGAGCACGACGGACGAAATTGAAATGGTGGAAATGACAAATGACTGCTTCCTTACGCAATTTGTCAAGGCACCGACTAGAGGGGAGGCATGCCTTGATTTAGTCTTTTCAAATAATGAAGACAGAATAACTAAAACAGAGGTCAGAGAGCCATTGGCAAACTCAGACCACAACATGGTCTCATTTGAAGTATTTTTTAAAACCCCAAAAGTAATGACTAAAGCTAAGGTTTACAATTTTAGAAAAGCAAACTATGAAGGTATGAAACAGAGACTAACAGAAGTAGATTGGAGTAAAATAGAGAAAACATCCACAGAAAAAGGATGGCTGTTTTTTTAAAAATGTAGTACTAGAGGCACAAAACAATTACATCCCAAAAGTAGACAAATCTAAATCTAAAACAAAATGGCCAAAATGGTTTAATAGATCAATTAAAAAAAATATTCAGCGAAAAAAGGCACTTTTCAGAGCGTTTAAAAGGGACCAAAAACAAAGTACACAGAAAGAGTACTTGGAACTGCAAACACAAGTCAAAAAGGAAGTTAGAAAGGCCAAGAGAGAGATAGAAATCAATATTGCTAAGGGGGCTAAAACCAATTCCAAAATATTTTTCCAATATTATAACAGCAAGAGAACATTCAAAGAGGAGGTTAGATGTCTAAGAGACACAAATGGCAAAATCATAGACAAAGAAAAACAAATAGCAAATATATTAAATGATTACTTTTCACAGGTTTTTACAAAGGAGGACACGGACAACATGCCTCACATGTCGACCTGTTCCTATCCAATTTTAAATTACTTTAGCATAACAGAGGCTTAAAGTGTTAAAGGGACTAGGAGCTCTTAAAATAAACAAATCCCCCGGGCCAGATGAGATCCTCCCAATAGTACTCAAAGAAATGAAAGAAGTAGTTATTTACAAACCGCTAACCAAATTCATGCAACAGTCTCTTGACACAGGGGTTGTACCGACAGACTAGAAAATAGCAAACGTAATACCGATCCACAAAAAGGGAGACAAAACCGAACCAGGTAACTACAGACCAATAAGCCTGACTTCTATTATATGGAAACTTATGGAAACTATAATAAGATCTAAAATGGAAAATTACATATATGGTAACAATATCTTGGGAGACAGTCAGCATGGTTTTAGGAAAGGGAGATCGTGTCTAACTAACCTGCTGGACTTTTTTGAGGATGCAACATTGAAAATGGATAACTGCAAAGCATACGACATGGTTTATTTAGATTTCCAGAAAGCTTTTGACAAAGTCCCGCATAAAAGATTAATTCTCAAACTGAACACAGTAGGGATTCAAGGAAATGCATGCACATGGATTAGGGAGTGGTTAACATGTAAAAACAGAAAGTACTGATTTGAGGAGAAACCTCAAAATGGAACCAGGTAACCAGTGGTGTACCACAGGGATTAGTATTAGGTCCTCTGCTATTCCTAATCTACATTAATGATTTAGATTCTGGTATAGTAAGCACACTTAAATTTGCAGACGACACAAAAATAGGAGGAATGGCAAACACTATTGCCGCAGCAAAGGTCATTCAAAATGATCTAGACATGATTCAGTACTGGGCAGACACATGGCAAATGACATTTAATAGAGAAAAGTGTAAAGTATTGCATGCGGGCTATAAAAATGTGCATTATAAATATCATATGGGAGATAATGAAATTGAAGAAGGGAACTATGAAAAAGACCTAGGAGTTTATGTTGACTCAGAAATGTCTTCATCTAGACAATGTGGGGAAGCTATAAAAAAGGCCAACAAGATGCTCGGATATATTGTGAGAAGTGTTGAATTTAAATCAAGGGAAGTAATGTTAAAACTTTACAATGCATTAGTAAGACCTCACCTAGAATATTGTGTTCAGTTCTGGTCACCTCGTTACAAAAAGGATATTGCTGCTCTAGAAAGAGTGCAAAGAAGAGCAACCAGAATTATCCCAGGTTTAAAAGGCATGTCGTATGCAGACAGGCTAAAATAACTGAATTTATTCAGTCTTGAACAAAGAAGACTACGTGGCGAATCCTAAAAAGTATAGACAATGTCGACCCAGGGGACTTTTTTGACCTGAAAAAAGAAACAAGGACCAGGGGTCACAAATGGAGATTAGATAAAGGGGCATTCAGAACAGAAGATAGGAGGCACTTTTTTACACAGAGAATTGTGAGGGTCTGGAACCAACTCCCCAGTAATGTTGTTGAAGCTGACACCCTGGGATCCTTCAAGAAGCTGCTTGATGAGATTCTGGGATCAATAAGCTACTAACAACCAAACGAGCAAGATGGGCCGAATGGCCTCCCCTCGTTTGTAAACTTTCTTATGTTCTTATGTTCTTATCTGTAGTAGACATTTTCCCAGGCTCACAAATTACAGAGTATTCTGCAGGAAAGTCTAAAAGTCACTCAAATAGTGAAGGAGTGTTTACAGTTTCAGCATCAACATTGCTTTAGAAATTCAGATAGGTAAAATGTGTTTGTAACCCCCCTTTCAGTTCTGCTTTAAAAAACAAATAATAATTCATCATTATTAAAATTAAATAAATAAAAATACTTTAGAGAAACTTATTTTGGTTTACAATTTATTCATGCAAACCAAGGGAGAGCTTGACCCAGCCCCTTTGCAGGTAGGGGGAGGGGGGAACCTGTTTGCTTTGCAGGCAGGGAGGGAACCTGTTTGCTTTGCAGGCAGGGAGGGAACCTGTTTGCTTTGCAGGGAGCCAAGCTTATTGTATGCAAGGCTTGGAAGGAGTCGGGTTACTCAATACACAACTCTGCATAAGTAAATTAAGACGTTAATGAAACTGTGCCTGAAAATCTATTATATGTTGACTATAGAACAGGTTGTTTTTATTCCTGAAGGCCTTGCTGGACTGAACGTGCTCTGCTATATATATATATATATATATATATATATATATATAGATGCACTGCCGCACATACATTTTTTAAAATGTATTTTACAATGTAAAATGACTGTACCATGAGTGTTACATATTACAGATACAATGATACTACGTATTATTAATTAAAGCTAACCAAGCTTAAAAATGAAATACAAATGTAACGGTATAGGAGGGCAGCAAACTTTGATTTAATATTTTCAAAGGTCTCAATCGCAAACGCAATCAAATCAAACCGTTCCCATGTATACTGGGTCAAAGAAACATTGACGAGGTGAGCTTTATTTGCGCGGCGCGGGGGAGGCGGAGTAAATGGAATTGTGTCGGTGGGTGTCGTCAGTTCCGTTCGGCGTCTCCAGGAAGGTTCTGAGTCAAGAAGCTGGAGGCGGAGAGAGGGGTAGATAGACTGGAATAATGTATTAAAACACGAACAATATTATTTACTAACATATGCTGTTTATTTATTGCAATTATAATACAAAATACCAACCACTACAGAGGGGAACCTACAGATCGACATACAGACGGAACGGCGCACACGGTACGATTGTTGTTATTTTTGCAAACTGTAACCGTTAAGTGCAGTGCTGATACTGATTTTGTATCAATATGAAATGAAATTAAAAAAAATAATAATACATTTAATTAAAATGGTGGTAGGTTTAGTGGATCCATTTCAGAATGTTAACTCGCGTTAGATCAGGAGAGATGGTGTGGATTAATTAAAAATGTTCATGATCTATGGCGTTGCTTATATATAATGATTTTGTACCAGCTGCTGTATATGGTGAATTTAAATAACTCGTTATGTATGCTATTACAGGCTTCATGATCATCATCCTCCTCATCCAACAATACATATTTATTCGTGGTGTTTTGCAACACTGGATTGTGATCCATACATTTTTGACCTCAAGGTGTTTTCCTGGTTTAATTTTGCATCTTTATTGTACCTGATTCTACTGTGTGTATATCATAAATCATCTATTTTGGAAAAGGATGTGAAATACTATGTGTGTGAATGTGATTACACACTATGTGGTATTTAACCCCAAATCGTGTTGGGTGGAAATACAATTATGATGATCAAACAGGCTTGTGTTCCAATTTACAGATATTTCTCTCGAAGTGTCAAATGGTTTTTTTTTTTTTTTTTTGTTTTTTTTTTAATATTTCTTCATCGACAGTTCCAACATTATTGAACAACGTAATACGGAAGTTATTGTGCCTTTGTAACTGACATTTGTTATTTAAACGGTTTTTCCAAAGGGTTTTGTAGTGTGGGTTTCATTAAGGCCCTACAGGTACACCTGGCCAGGGCTGCTGGTATAGGAAGCGATATATACTCCTGGAAACAACGGGCCTTGACAATTTTGATTAGACAGAACATCAGTTGTATTTTTACAGTTACGTCGTTTTTTTCGTGTGCTAGTATTACATGTTTTACAGAAAAGACTTTTTAACGTATTTTGTCACGTGGAAATGATGCTGTTGAAGGAGCGCAGTCAATGGGATCAGCTCCGTGAATTAGTACTAGGAATAAACACAGGTTGCTTATTATACAATGGTTTTGTTATCTTAGTGCTCCTTGCCCTTGAAGTCCCCTCTCACCCGGAGTTCCTCTCGTATGTGAAGCCCAATTATGATGACGTGGCGTTTGGTTTTTTGCCAGCTGTGTCCAGTAGTGGAATTCTCTTACCTAGATGGCTCGGTCAACACGCTGTTTTTTAATGTGTCGAGTTTTATAGTCCCTTCAGTTTAAGCCCTTTTAATGTGTTCATATTATTCTTCTATCTGAACCAGATCATCACTCCTAAATTATGGTTGGTGATGGGTCTTTATTATGTAGTTGTTGGTGCTGCATTAATGAGGTTCAAAGCGAGAAGTCTGTTGCAACAGCCTTTACGTAGTGTAAAGCTTGGATATGTGTTGAATATATACAAACATTACATGGGTTTTAAAATAAAAAAAAACACCTTTTAAATAAATAATGGATCCCAGTATTAGGTATTAAACCCGATTTTTATTCTCTTCAATACAATTAACAGCATCCCTTATCAATGTTTAGTACTATTTTTAATTGTCATTACACTGACGTTTTCTGAACTTTAAAACATACATACCTGCTGGTTGGCAGTAAACAAATCACCCAAACCAAACGGAAAAAAAAACAAAAACCGGTATTTTCATTTTTTTCTTAAGAGGAATTTAAGTATTTGTCCAACCTATTCTCCGGCCCAGCTGGATTTGTTGTCGGTGCATTTAATAGCTCCGGGAATCAATCAGCCTGGATTGTCAACCAACAGTTTTTAGGGGTAATCCAGTCATAATTACAGATATCTGTGGTTCTTTGTTAACCGGTAAAACCTCCAATACCTGGTACCAATCGGCACTAACAATATCTGTACACTCAGAATGCCGTGCTTTAAATTATTTGATAAAATGTGTATTTGAGTTCTCATTAAATGTAAGATATTTATATTCAAAATAAGAATATTTTATAAACCCGTTTCGAGTTCACACTTTTCATTAATTGTAATCCAGTGTCTTATTTTTTTAATTGCCTCGTGTGTAATCCAGCATTATAAATCTTATCATATATGTATTTAAAAGATATGGAACTGAAGCAAAATAAATAATAATCAAGAAGTAAATGGGTTGCGGACCACGTCTCTGTTTCACTGGGAGGTAAAATTGCATTTAGCTTCTATTTGCTATTAAAATGTTGCCTTGGATAAAGGTAGCAGGCAGTCAAGTGAATAAATAATAATATCGTCATTTTTTTACCCATTTATAGTTGCCCATTATTGTATCCAACAATAGAGCAATAATATGCACCTAAATTAAAGAGTAAGTAGCGGGGTTCCATAAAATATAACGTTTATGTTCCCATATGTTTCTACAACTGTTTAAATAATGTACCTGTAACTTTTATTTTCATTGTTAACATCATGACAACTTTTACACTTAAAACTTTAAAGTCTGTTTCAAAGCTTTTTACAAAATGTCCACTCTAGTGCAGTGGTTTTTGAGATCTGTCCTCTAAATTACTGCAGGAAGAGTGGTAAAATTGATCGTTATTGCTGTGTTACCTGTTTGACAATGTGGACAATAATCCTTACACTACCAGTGCATAGAGCTGACATTTTGAAAAGAGCTTTAAAAAGACTCAAGTTATAAGTTTAAAAAGTTGTCAAAGTTAACAGGTGTGAATCACTCAGAAAACACTGATTTTGTGTTTGTTTGAATTACAATTTCATGAACATTATTTCTTGTAACCGCTGTTACAAAACCTGTCAAACAATGGTGAGAGACTGTATATAGTTCACAGTTCTTGAAATTACTCTTTCAGGAAGAAATAAAAAAAAAAGGTATGCTGTTTAAGCATACACATTCTTACCCCTTTCGTGGAAGCACACGTTTTACTAGTTAAAAAGCAGTAAGGTAGTGCGAATGTATTGCACAAAAATAAAAAAATAAACCAGAAATCGATGCACTTCAAAATTGTGTATTGTTCACTATTATGTTATCTCTCCTACTCGTTTCATAACGCAGGGATCTGCTTTTTTGATGTAAGAATTTGAGCAAAACTAATAATTATCTGCCTATTGTGTGTTCATTTTTAGTGCTGGTGTTTTGGGAGTGAATAACACCGAATTACAAAACAGCAACGGTCATTGAAATCAGGGCCATAGCCAGCCATGGCAAATCACAGAGGCACTTATTTTAAAGTCAGGCACTATGACTAGTCGGTTGTACGTTCAAGTTTATTACATTGAGTTGTTTTGATCAGCAGCATCCGCGCTCTAACATCCTCAGTGCTGATTGGTTACTGTAAAGGGAACACGTGATCGACTTGGAGTCTCCGCTCTTAGTAACAAACTAGCTAAGTTCTGCCTTAAGTATGTGTGGTGCAACCGAAAATAGGACAGCGCTTAGTTATCAACTAACTAGTAACTACTAAGCACTTAGTGAAGGCTTTATGTGTTAACTTACGGACAAACTTACGCATAGCTGGTGGAACCCAGCCCAGGGTCCCCTAAACTAGTATTGTATAGAATTGTTAAAATTTGCATAAACTGAGTCCACTAAACTGCAGTTTACAAGTGGTTTCCACTAGCGGTTTAGAATTGGAATATTAATAAGCTGGGTTTGCGAAACTGCACACTACCAAGGGAATGTATTATTTCTTATTATATTATTAGGCTGATATGGACTTCTTTCTAATCAACATTATTATTCCTTGGTTGTTTCAAAGCCATTTGAACACATTTAACTAACATGGCTGTTAGTTAAACATACAAATCATACTCTGTTATAATCATATGGCCCTGTCCAAACTATACCTTTAAACCGTATTATTGCCTTTAAACCGGCTTAAAAGTGCTAAATATGGTTTGCGCCCACACTACGCAGCGTTTAATACCGTACTCGAGAACTGGACTCGAGACCACCTCAGGAGGTAGTCTTGAGTCCAGTTCTAATTGGATCGCGGTTTAGCTGTAGCGTCCCGGTGGACTGCACACAGGCCAGCTCCTCCGGCCATGGAAATTTTCTGGGAGGTCTCCAGACCTCCCCCCCCTTCTTCATGGCCGGCAGCTCCCCTTCATGGGGCTCCAGCCACAGTATTTCCTGCCGCATGGCAGGACTTGTAGCGACCCCAGGCGAAGCAGGACCCTCTGGAGGCGACGGCAGCAGCTGTGGACCCTCTGGAGGCGACGGCAGCAGTAGCGGACCCTCGGGAGGCGACGGCAGCAGCAGCGGACCCTCGGGAGGCGACGGCAGCAGCAGCGGACCCTCGGGAGGCGACGGCAGCAGCAGCGGACCCTCGGGAGGCGACAGCAGCAGCAGCGGACCCTCGGGAGGCGACGGCAGCAGCAGCGGACCCTCGAGAGGCGAACTCGGGAGGGGAGCCCCTGGCCATGGAGGTGGCAGCGGGAGCTCCACTTCTCCCTCGTACCCTGTAACTGGTGGCTGTCCAGGCGATGCGGAGCCACAGGCATCCCCAGGCGATGCGGAGCCACAGGCATCCTTGGGCAGTGCATGGCAGGCATCCTTGGGCGGTGCGAGGCAGGGCAGGCAGTCCTTCCCAGGACGGTGGAGGTGGAACCAGCAGGTATTCACCCTCTGCTGGTGGAGGTGGAGATGGAACCAGCAGGTATTCACCCTCTGCTGGTGGAGGTGGGAGGGGCAAGCAGTCCTCCCACGGTGGTTGAGGCGGAACCAGCAGGTATTCACCCTCTGCTGGTGGAGGTGGCGGAGGCAGAGGCAGCTCCTGCTGCTCTGCCCCTAGCGGTGGTTAAGACAGAGGCAGCTCCTGCTGCTCTGCTCCTGGCGGTGGAGGTGGCAGAGGAAGAGGCAGCTCCCACTGCTCTGCTCCTGCTGGTGGAAGTGGCAGAGGTGGGAACAGCGTGTAGTCTCCTCCTGTTGCAGGGAACCAGTGCTTCTCCTTCTCCTCTTCCTGGAGAATGGGGCAGTTGACCACAAAGTGGCCCCATTCCCCACAGGCAGTGCACCAGTTCTCGGCCTCAAGTGCGCTGAGGTATGCTCCCCAGCTGCCCTTCGGTCGTCCCTCCTCCTCCGCTCCAGGGCGGGGGCAGTTGACGACGGAGTGGCCCTCCTTCCCGCAGGAAGGGCACCAACTTGAGGCCTCAACCAGGCGAAGGTAGCCATCCCAGCGTCCACTCTTGGGCTTCCCTCTCTTGGGCTCTTGACGCTCGCGCTCCCCCCTTCTGGGCACTGGATGCTAGCACTCCCCCTCAGGCGCTGGAGTCTGCTTCTTCGCCTTCTTGGCACCACCCCTCCTTCCCTTCTTCGGGACCAGCAGTTCCACCTCCTGCCATGGAGGGGGTTGGTCGGGTGCTTTGTGCCCAACGTTGCCGGTGGCAAAGCACCACTCCTCCCCTTTGAGGCAGGTGAAGCAGGTTTCCTGATCCACCTGTGGTGATGGTATGGCCTTCAGGTGGATCCACTCCTCCGCGGTCTCCACCTCACCTCGATCAAAGGCCTGCACAAAGAGGGGGTCTTCATATGGGCACACATCAGGGAGGTGCCCATACTCCAGGCAGGCGAGGCACCATATAGCCCCTCCTTCCTTCAACTCCCTCTGATGCTCATGCCACCTCTCCATGTACTCCTCCACTTTATCCATTTTTTTTTTTTTTTCAAACACTAAACACTATTAAAAAAAAAAACAAAAACATCCTTTTCTTTCCTGGTCCGGCTCTTGGAGGCGTTTTGTCCCACGCAGGACACCATATGTGGTCGAGCAGCTGTAGAGTGGCGTGTGTGGTGACGTCATGGACCAGGAAGTACCAGAAACAAAACAATGGATGGGCGGGTGAAGCTGAACGCAACTGCGCTCAGCGTATTTATTAAATAATAAAACAAAACAAAAGATTTAAACAAACAAAACACAAAACAAAAAGGCGCGTTGGCCAAACAAATAGAAATAAATAAGCGTGCTGGTTTTCTCTCCGCTCCCCGTACTCTCCTCTGTACACTCTCCCCCCGCAGCACGGACAGCTGCAGGTTCTTATACTCTGGCCGAGGGGTTAACTAGCTGTTAATTATCTTATTACCCCTCGGCCACAGTCTGCACGAGTTTAGTAAGGATGCGTGACTGTCAGCTAGTTAAATAAATCAGTAGCTGATCAGCCACGCATCCTCACAAGATTTTTAAAATATAAAAACAATAACAAATACGCTGTGCTTTTATCTGCACCGCAAATAATAATACAAATAATAATAAACAGTGCACATATAAATATAGGGGCGGGACACTCCGCCACACATTTTACAAAAATGTGTTGATTTTATACTGGGTTACGACCCTGACTGAAGATGTCATTAGCAAAGGGGTCCGGTTGTACTAAAGAGGTCAAACAATAGGCCATGTTTTACTGAACTTCTTAAAACTAATAAACAAACAATTACCATATGTTGCTTAAAACATAATAACACAATATTCATAATAAAGTAGAGTTCTTATCCATAAACAGTAACACGTTTAAAGCTTGGGACTCGCTGTCTGTAGATTGGTGTTGTTTACATTATCGTCAGCATATTTTTAGTGATTGGAAGCTTAAATTATTTTTTTAAAAACACACTTTTTTCTTATACCAATACAGTACTGGTGAGTGATAATCAGTTCATTTGAAAACCAGGCTTTAATCACTGATAATAAGTGCACAGGCGGTGATTCCGTGAATGCTCTGGGGCTCAAGCACCAATGCCACGGGGGTAAATAGTCCCGCATAGTGCAAATAAATCCCGTTCTGTCAATATGTAGTGTGGATGCTTCACAAGCACAACTGATATTGCAGCGTTTAAAAATATAAAATCCATTTATACTAAGTCTCCCAGCTTTCTTGAAAAGATCTGCGTTTCCCGTGTTTTCTTTTGTATTTGTTTTGTCATTAGTATCTATATAGATTCAGCGTCTGTCAGTTTTGGCAGATTCTACTTTATTTGCTGAAATGGTTTTCTCCCACTGCTAATTAAAAATAAATAAATAAATAATAAAATCAAATCGCCACCTGTGGCGGAGTGTCCCGCCCCTAGGTATATATGTGCGCTGTTTATTATAAATATTATTTGAATTATGATTTCTGTAAATATATATGTTGATGAAAAGCTGTGTTATTTATTGTCTGGCAAGGACGAGCGAGGTGCCGTCCGCCAGGTTATTTTGTTTATATTTTAAAAACCTTGTGAAGATGCGTGACTGATCAGCTACTGATTATTTAACTAGCTGACAGTCACGTATCCTTATTAAACTCGTGCAGACTATGGCCGGGGGGTAATAAGATCATTACTAGCTAGTTAACCCTTCAGCCAGAATATAAAAGCCGGCTGCTTTGCTTGATCGAGGAAGGGTGTTCGAGAGTGGAGAACAAGTGAGGAGTTAGGAGGTAAAAGATAATTTAGAAAATAAACAATTGCTATTCATGTGGCGTCAAACCAGCACGACTACTTGTTTGTTATCTTTTATTGTTTGTTTGTTTGTTTGTTTGGCCAACGAGCCCTTTTTTGTTTTGTGATTTGTTTAAAATCTTTTGTTTATTATTTAATAAATGAGCTGAACGCCGTAGCGTTTCAGTTTTGCCCCACCATTACCTGTTTGTTTTGGTGTCTTTCTGGTCTGACATCACCCCTGCAAAGCCACCCTTTCACACCACCTAACAATTTCATCCCGAGGCCTACAGTGAAACGTACTGTCTTTAAATTGTGACTTTAATGAAGACTACATGTGTACACAATTATTGTAGATAGTAATTCATAGCCAGCCAGCATTTTTCTAAATAACAACACATGTAATGTACAATAAAATAAACATTTTGCTTGTGTCAATTTCAGGCGGAGCTTCATGGTCGGCATGGTGACACAGCTGAGAGAATTTGTTCCTCTGTCACATCTCGTCTGGTGCTGTTAGTTTCTCAGCGCACAGTACAGCTAGTCGCAAAGTAACAAGGTGAAAACAGGTGATTGATCGATCTGTATGAGTGTTTACGAAGGTGCTTTGTTAAAAAAAATGTAAATCTGAATTCATAACGGTGTTTATTTTTTAGCAAAATAAAATCTAAGCCTATTTTTAGGGACCCCAAATGTTGTTGTTGATTCTAACTTAGGCACTTCACATAAGGACTAGTAAGTTTACATTAGGACTACCAAGTTTCAAAAGGTAGTAGTACTTTGGACTAGTAGCACAATATTGTTAGTTTCTAACCCTGCTGCGGCAATTGCCACTGGTGCCGTCGGTTATTTCGCACCCTGGATATATGTCTGTTTACTGCATTCTTCCATAGTTTAGCCATTTGTGCACTCTACTTCCTTAGAATGCACACGTTACTTATTGTCCAGTTTGTTTATAGCACCAAAAGGACATTTTAGCATTAGGGTTAGTGGGGTGGTCTCAGTCTTGCACACTACTGTGTAACTTTTGTATGATTTAAAGCAGTACAGGTATATTTGAGTGAAAAAAATATTTTGCAATCATTTTTATTTCCACGTTCCACTGAAAATTAAACTGAGAATACAAGTTTGCAAAAATGCTAATAAAAAGAAAAGCTATGAAACATCGGATATACACAATACAGTGATGGAAATAAGACTCCCATTGCATAGCAGTTTGATCCATTCCTGTTTTACTGTCAGTTTAATAGGACATAAGAAAGGTTACATTGCTATTTATTTTCTGTTCATTAATATTAAACCACCCATAACATGCAATTGCTCTCCCAATCAAATCAGTAACGTTGCTCAGTTTTACTTGTTTGCTGCTGATAGTAAATATATAGAGCAGCAGTGTGGAGTAGTGGTTAGGGCGCTGGACTCTTGACCGGAGGGTCGTGGGTTCAATCCCTGGTAGGGGGCACTGCTGCTGTACCCTTGAGCAAGGTACTTTACCTAGATTGCTCCAGTAAAAACCCAACTGTATAAATGGGTAATTGTATATAAAAAATAATGTGATGTCTTGTAACAATTGTAAGTCGCCCTGGATAAGGGTGTCTGCTAAGAAATAAATAATAATAATAATAATAATAATAATAATGATATTATAGGAGCCAATTTACACATTCACTTCATTCAGTTTAGGGGCAATTTTAAAATCCCGTTCAGTCCTGGGATTGTGGAACCTGTTGGCAAGCCTAGTCAACAGCTGACCAACACCTACGATAACTTTGCTGCGTCAAAAAGTCTGCAAACTAGGGGGTGATTCAATCCTTCTGGTGCACCCGTAGACGTGTCTGCAGCTAATGTGCGGCTTTTGTCTGCAAGGGAAGTATAAACCAGCCTTAATACTGATCCCTGTGGTGCTCCTCTGGTTACCTCGCTCCATTTTGAGGTTTCTCCTCTAATCAGTACTTTCTGTTTTCTACATGTTAACCACACCCTAATCCATGTGCATGCATTTCCTTGAATCCCTACAGCTTTCAGTTTGAGGATTAATCTTTTATGCAGGACCATCTGATATGCTTTGCAATATTAGGCGGTTGCCAAAATCTCAAAGGACGAGGGTTTTTTTGGATGTATTTGACTCTTCCTAGAACAATTCCTAAAAAATTTATTTTTTACAGTAGCGTCTTAGAATTGGTGTCCTTATTTTCAGAACACTGGGGAACATTATAAAGTACCGTATTCCTTCAAATTTAAGACGCAGCCCAAATTTCCCAACATCAATTAGAGGAAAAAATAAAACATCAAATAAATATGCATTTACAAAAATTCAGTTACGCTTGTGGAGGCAGTTTGTGGCTGTCTGCTGTCACACAGAGTATTACACTTATGTGCTGCTTCTCCTTTCCAGTCAAGATTACTTACACCTGATTTTCTCTCAGTTTGTATGGGGGTCTGATCAGCATTTCTGGTCTGTCCAAGCTGGTACTGTTTGTTGGAAACGCTGAAATTGTAAAAGCTTCTCTTTGAATTCCTTTGAAAATGGCTGCTGGTATGTCATGGTTGATTTGCGGTCGGGCAGTAACGTTTTGGTTCTTCCTTTCTCAGCAGTAAGTCACGTTGCTGCTTGTATACTTGGATAGTCACGTCTTTTGTTGGCGATTTTTTATAGACACCACTACTGTACTCAAATTTGAGACGCAAGCTATTTTTGAGAAGCAAAAAATGGTTCAAAAAGTGCATCTTAAATCTGAAGGAATACGGTACTTAAGAAACCATAAAAATGTGTATATTTTAACACTTTTTTTTTTATTTAAAAAAATGTAAGCTTTTTTTTTTTTTTTTAATGCATTCCGCTATGTGTTCTTCTGTGACCTGAGGGACCTTATAGTTAGGGGTGCACCCATTCAAGATATTCTTGGCCGATACCGATAGCCAATGGTTATCTACCCATATCATCTAACACCGATTGGATACCGATAGTAATAGATAGTACAGGTTAGCTATTGTAAACTACTAGAACAAGACATGGGGCCTATATTTAAACTTTTATAATTCTAGATGTTAAAAAATGAACAGATATTGTTTACTTGTTACATTTCAGAAAATGAATACAAATAACAACTTAGTATTATATTGTGTGCTTGACAACAATTTATACATTTGTTTTACAACAGTCACACACAAATAAAATGTTGCATTTGTACTAGTAAAAACACTTCTATAGAAAAATCTAATGTGACTAACTTTTATAGCCACTTGCTGTCATTATATTGCATATTATAACTTCTGCCTATATTGTACAGTAGAAAAGAAAATTTAGCACAATAATCAATTTCTGCTTCAAAATGTGGCCGAATACACTCACAACCAATGCAGATTAACCACTTCAGCTGCAGATGTAAAAATGAAACCCCTTTCCAGGTACCAGATTTTGAAAATAGTAATAATAATGTTTTCAAACCTGTAATTGCTACAAAATGTTAACATATGATGAATAAAACACAAATAAATGACAGAAACTGTGTTTTTCATTAACTCTTTATGCTGCTGTGTACTACATACCCATATTCAATATAGAGATAAAAACAGTTTTTTTTTTTGAACAATGAAAATAAAAATGCTGCTAATAACAATCAGTAAACAGTAATTATCAAATAAAAATCAAACAACATCAAAACGTGTGCCAGTATCGACTTGCTCTGTGCCATTTATTGAAATGTTCAATACAACAGAACCTGGGATTGCCTTTGCAACCACTGCACATTTTTCTTGAGTCCTTTCTTTTATTTTCATTTTCATAGCAGACCCTGCACCTTCCCTTGTGTTGGAGGGATAGTCACAAATGCATGTACACAGCTACTTTGCGCAGGCATTGTGATGGATCTGGCTACCGCATTGCCTGTACCCAGTGCTGTGTTTAGATAGTATTTCGTCACAGCACTGCCATTTCAAACCAAACAGCTTCCCATTTGCAGCTGGCTTACCTGTAAAATAGCTGCATGCCCTTTTGTTTGTACAGTTTATTATTCTTCTTCTTCTTCTTCTTATTATTTCTTTCTTAGCAGACGCCCTTATCCAGGGCGACTTACAATTGTTACAAGATATCACATTATTTTTACATACAATTAACCATTTATACAGTTGGGTTTTTACTGGAGCAATCTAGGTAAAGTACCTTGCTCAAGGGTACAGCAGCAGTGTCCACGCCAGGGATTGAACACACAACCCTCCGGTCAAGAGTCCAGAGCCCTAACCACTGCTCCACACTGCTGCCCTAGTTTATATTGTTCTTGGCTCCACATCCTCTTCATCATCAAGTGATAAGTCAGCATCACTGTCGCTTATCGAAATCCTCCATTCCCGTTTCTCATTATAGAAAGACCACGTACGTTGCCATGTTTACCTTTTGCTAAGAACTATATAAACTACAACTAAACAAGTAAAACTAATAATAAAACAAACAATAAGAAGTTAAAACACTGTGTATATATACTTGTAAAAGTTGAATGGCTTCCCACAATATATCTGTCTTCTAAACGCCCTCAGGTAGATTGGAATCGCTACATGACACACAATTGGATACAAATGTCACCTGACCCTTCCCCGACTTTCATTGCACATTCCACAGTACTAGCACTGCCTTGGAGAATGAAACCTGAAACGCTAGACTGAGAAACCGCTCATAGAATAGAATGGGAAACTTGACATACGCAGGTACGGCATGGTACTGTAACTGGGTTTTCATGTGACGTGCGTACGTCATGGTGTTGAAGTGGTTAAGCAAGATTATAATTACAAAAGGGAATTTTGAAGTACATAGTGTAATAATAATATAATAATAACTTAAACCATCGATGTTATTTAGGATTCAACCTCAACTTCCAAAAAGCATCAGAATAATGTAAGCAAACTGTATATTTTCAAACTCTACTTTTTTGCTCTGTGTAAACACACTATTTGATGTTTTGTTATGGTTTTGCCTATAAACAGATAAAAATGTAAAAAAAAAAAAAAAAAAAGTCATTCATAAGACGCCATAAGTCCAGCATTAAAAATAAATATATAAATAAAAACCCAGAATAAAACGGCCCCTACACGAACATTGGTTTTACCCACCATAGTCCGCTCTGCACTATTTACAACAGCCAGCGTTAGCAGCGGTGTGACTGCAACAGAAGATACTGGTCAGTTTGGATACTACAAAAAATGATTAACTAAATATAGGCTAGGTGTATTGTTAGTTAAGTTTGTTTTATTCTTTATTAATTAAATTATATTCTGATGGTTATGTATTTTTTTTTTTTAAATAAGGACGATAACACCGTGTAACAATTTTTTTTTCTTCTTTTGTTCCTGGGTAGTAAGTGTTATTTCCTAATTGCTTATGCCTCAAAAGTATAGAAAATGGCTATTCCCCATAAACTTTGCTTTTGTGACCAGGACATTGATATTTTGAAAGTTACCTATTTTCCAGAACATTCCAGATAGATTCAGTGCTGAGTAAACTTGGAGTAACTTCTAGAACTTTCCAGTAATATAAATAGTAATATAAATACAGGGGCCTTAAGCCCACCAGTTCAGTTTAGTTCCAGCTGCCTAAGTGGATACATATCTGCATTTTTCTGAGATGGCATCAAGGTCATAGGAGACTTCAAAATGGTGGCATTCCTGATGGGTCTCCAAGGTGGTTTTACCAAGTTTCCCTGCTATCTTTGCCTTTGGGACAGCAGGGACACCAAGGCACACTACCACAGGCGGGACTGGCCACAGCGGACCGAGTTCTCTGTGGGGAGGAACAACGTCAAGTGGGAGCCACTGGTGGACCCCCGGAAGGTGCTGATGCCACCACTGCACATCAAATTGGGCCTTATGAAACAATTTGTCAGAGCTCTAGATAAGGAGTCGGCAGCCTTCAAGTACCTTCAAGACTTCTTCCCTAAGCTGACTGAGGCAAAGGTCAAAGCCAGTGTCTTCGTCGGACCACAGATAAAGAAGATCCTGGTGTGCAATGAATTCCCCAAGAAGCTCACTAGTAAGGAGAAAGCGGCTTGGAACAGCTTTGTCGCAGTGGTTCGGGGCTTCCTGGGCAATCACAAGGCCGAAAACTATGTGGAGCTGGTTGAGACTCTGGTGAAGAACTACGGCACAATGGGCTGTAGGATGTCCCTCAAAGTCCATATCCTTGATGCTCATCTTGATAAATTCAAGGAGAACATGAGAGCGTACTCGGAGGAGCAAGGCGAGCGCTTCCACCAGGATATACTGGACTTTGAACGCCGCTACCAAGGACAGTATAACGAGAACATGATGGGAGTCTACATTTGGGGGCTGATTCGTGAAAGTGATTTACAGTATAATCGTAAATCTCGAAAAACTACTCACTTCTAAATCTTTTGTAGTCATTTTTGTATTACTTTAGTATAAATACATGTTAATTTGGATTCATATGTTGTTTTTTTCTGACTTTATGTGAACGAAAAGACACAAATTCGCCCGTTTTCTCATTGGAAATAGGTAATTTTCAAAATATCACTGTCCTGGTCACAAAAGCAAAGTTTGTGGGGAATAATAGCCATTTTCTATACTTTTGAGGCATAAGCAATTAGGAAATAACACTTACTACCCAGGAACAAAAATTGTGTTACATAGTGTAATAGGTTTGTGTTGCTGCGGGGCCATAAATGGGTTTAAGTTCTAACTCTAAATAAAATGTTACTGTTATTAAGCACTGGTAATAATCTGAAGCAGCGGTATTGCAAAATAACAGAATCCTGTTTTTACTTTTAGAAATGTTTTTTTTTTTCATTAAAAACTTGTCATTCTTCATTAATTTATTTTCAGTTTTCATATTGAAGCTTGTTGTGTACTGCTCATTCAAGCAAACCAAGTAGGAATTTGCTTAAGACGTTTTTCAAGTCAAGTTAGCTTATTTGTGTATAAGTAATGACAATAGTTTAATCTTACTTTAAATGCACGCACCTGAATTGTAAGGTATAAACTGTTTGCTTATACTCTCCCTACCGTCAGCCCTGGTTAAAAATATAAATAATGTACCCGATCTGAAGCAAGTTTTACACTTGCTTCGGAATATTAAAGTAAAAAATCTAAATATTTTAAAACTAGCAAGAAATGACTTGTTGAACGCAGCAGTTACATTATTGTTTTACATTATTGTTTTGCTCTCTAACTCAATGGACCATATTTAGAAGTAAGCACAAAGGCAAAGACACAATTGATTAGAGCAATAATAAAATAAGAAACAATTCTTGACTGGTCCTTCCTGCAACTAAGTTTTATACTGCTGAAATTGTTCAGTAAAAAAATAACGTCTTTGCATTTGCTTTTTTTAATAGTAAAGCAGTGCTTTAAACATGGCATGGAATTTTAAACTGCCTTACTTGGGGAATAATTACCTTCTAAAGAACAGTACTTGTTTTTCTTTGTTTGTTTAACACTTTCCTTTAATAACCTACATGTGAGAATTCTAGGTGCAGTACTATGCAGAGACTTGCATGTATTTGTATTTAATGGGTGCTCAGTAAGTACGTATTGTACATTTTATGCTGAAACATCTGCCCAATTTTGCTTGGTTTCTGAGAGCTTCTTAATTGTAAAAAAAAAATTAAAAAAAATAAAACAAACATACATTTGCTTCTCAATGCTCAGCAGTTAGTCCTTCAGTTTGCCCCCCTACTGTTTAACAAAGTTCGGCACCTATGATTGACACACAATTCTTTAACCATTGCTTCTGACATTGATTACAACACTGAATTGTTGTACTGCTTTTAGAATGAAACACTCACCTATAGATACCAAAACTGACTTGTGCTACTGAATAAGAAAGATTACGCCAATTTCACCCATGTTATTGTAATGCACCTTTTTCTGGTGTCCCAAAACATGTGGTATCCTGCTTGCAGCTTGTTCAGAATACCGCTGCTAGAATTCTGACAAAAACCAGGAAAAGTGAACATGTTACCACTGTTTTAGCTTTGTTACACTGGCTCCTTGTGCTGTATAGAATTGATTCTAAGATTTTGCTGTTAGCTTACAAGGCCCTGAATTGATTACCACCTAGTTATTTGCAGGAGTTACTGATCCTGTATCTTCCAAACCGCACTCTGAGATCACAGGATGTGGGGCTGCTGGTTATTCCGAGGGGCAACAAAAGCAACATGGGATGCAGGGCATTTTCTTGTAGCGCTCTTAAATTATGGAATGCTCTGCCTCCATTTGTCAGGGAAGCTGGGACCGTTACAGTTTTCAAGTTAAGACTAAAAACACACTTTTATAAAATGGCTTTCTTATCTTAGTGGGTTTTAATGTAACTTTTAAAATGGCTGCTTTTGTATTATTATGTGTATACTGTTATTTAAATATGTTAAGTGGTCTGATTGTGGCAGTTGTATGTGTGACATGCTATACAAATATGGTGGGTTTTTTTTCTGCTATGTACTGTACAGTGCTTTGCGATACTTTACTTTATAAAAAGCGATATATAAGTGCAATAAATAAAGTTGCAGTCGAATGCGGAAGCTAGGGTTGGTAGGAAGCTAGGGTTGGAATGAATGAATGAGTGAATAAACAGATTATTAAATGAATAATCACGAGGTGGATGGCCCTGAAAATGAATACATTGATTATATAATGATTTCAACTTTTGAGTTTGCCTGCTGGGGCCCCCTAAGTGCGTGGGCCCCTGTGCAACTGCACTGGCTGCACCGGCTCTTCCTCCGCCACTGCAAAACAATGTGTATTGCACGGAGTAAATAACAACGGGTTACAGTCCCAAACAATAAACACAATAATACTAACACGGTCACCAGTCCTGGGTGCATGCCGTAGTGCTCGTGGCGGGTGATACAGTTTATTTAATGATAGTAGTGAAGTGCTGTTCCGGCTTTGTGCCGGCCTTTCCCATTACTCTCCCCTCCCGGGAAAAAATAATCTGCATTTTGGTGGTTTCCCCGCACGGTGTACCATGTAACCACCAAGTTATCCGGGCATTGCTGTCCTTTATTGTGCTTAACCACTTGAGTGGGTCATGGTCTGTGACAAGATCAAATGAATGTCCCAGCAGGTAGTATCGTAAAGAGTGAGTATCCCATTTAATGGCCAAACACTCCTTTTCGACTATGGAGCAGTTGCGCTTTTTTTACTAAGATACAGTATCGGGTGTTGCACTCTGTCTACCTTTTGGGACAAGACAGCACCCAAACCCACATCCGACGCATTGGAGTGGAGGATGGATGTCTTGGTGAAATCAGGTGTGATAAGAGTGGGGGCCTGGCAAAGTTTACGCTTAATAGTATCAAACGCCCCATGACACTCAGGTGACCACTTAATTAAACTTGGAGCACTCTTTTTGGTGAGGTCTACTAAAGAGTTAACCACTGTGGCATACTCTGGGGTAAAGCGGCGGTAATAACCGGCTAATCCCAGTAGTGACCTCACCTGAGTCAGAGGGATCACTGCATCAACCAAAGCCTGGATTTTGATGACAACGGGTCTCACCCTTCCATTTCCAATTAAAAATCCCAAATACTGTGTTTCTGTCTTGGCAAATGCACATTTTCTCAAGTTAGCTGTCAGCCGGGCTACCCTTAGAGACTGAAGGACGGCTGTAACCCTAGCCAAATGCTCTCGCCAGGTGGAGCTGTAAATGACCACGTCATCAATATACGCTGCTGCATATTCATGATGTGGGCATAAACCTAGTACATCAGTCTCTGAAAGGCAGCGGGCGCACCATGTAGCCCAAACGGCATGGTTTTAAAGTGGAACAGCCCTTCTGGTGTTGAAAAATGCGGTTTTCTCTCTAGAACTGCGGGTTAAGGGGATCTGCCAGTATCCCTTTGTCAGGTCCAGAGTAGAGATAAACTTTGCCTTTCCCAGTCTATCTAGAAGTTTGTTGACTCGAGACATAGGGTTCGCATCGAACTTGGCAATAGAATTTACCTTCCGGAAGTCCACACAGAAGCAATTGGTGTCGTCTTTTTTGGCTACTATGGCAATTGGACTGCAGCACTCGCTCCTGGAAGGCTTAATCACCCCAAGCTCGAGCATGTCCCATACCTCTTTGTGAACTTCACTTCGTGTACTTGCCGGGATCCGGTAAGGTCAGAAAAAACATCGCTGAACTCCTAAATAAGCTTACGCAGCTCCCGTTGCTGATCTGGAACCAATTGTTACCCCATCGAAATGATTTTAGTGCTAGGGGTCTCTGGACAGGGGCCTAAATCATCTTGTACGTTGCCTGGGGCTATAAATAAGACCTCCCTTGCCTGCCAGGGCGTTAATAAATGTATTGTATATTTCATGTTCGTTATGGCGATCGGGCTGTCTAATTTCGTAATTCACCTTTTCTGTAGCCCAAATCACATCATATGGCCCCTGCCATTTAGCACATAATATCGATTCTGAGGAGGGAAGTAGCAGCATTACCTTGTTTCCAAGTCGAAAGGTTCAAATTCTTGCATTTTTATTGTAATGCTGCTGTTGCTGGTGCTGAGCCGATTTGAGGTTGTCCTGGGACAAACGACTGACCAAATCCAGGCAATCTAGGAGCACATGCTTCACTACGTTTTTGGATGAGCCTTTGTGCTCCTCCCACCCCTCTCTCAACAGATCGAGGATGCCGCGAGGCTGTCGGCCGTACAAGAGTTCGAATGGGGAGAACCCTGTCGAACTCTGCGGCACCTCTCTCACTGCAAAAAGGAGGTAGGGAAGAAGCGATGACCAATGTTTTTGTTCTTGAGTTACAAAACGTCTCCGCATCTGCCTCAAGGTCTGATTTAAATCGCTCCACCAAACCATCATTTTGTGGATGATAAACAGATGTCCTGATGGGACGTATTTTTAATACTTGCTGTAACGATTTAGACAAAAAGTTGGTTCCATGATCAGTCAAAATCTCCTTGGGGATCCCTACTCTAGCCATAATCTGCACTAACTCTGGCTATTGCAGCGGCACTGGTGGACCTCAATGGAACTGCCTCCGGGTATCGCGTTGCATACTCTACCACTTCTAATATATGAGTATACCCGGAATCATAAGGTAGCAAAGGGCCCGATATGTCCATTGCAATGCATTCAAAGGGGGTAGAAATAATCGGCAGTGCAACCAAAAATGCGGGGTGCACTCGACCCGGCGCTACTCTCTGGCAGTCTGGCAGTCTGGGCATGTGGCTACATATTTCGACACATCAGTATGAAGTCCTATCCAATAGAATCGAGCCAATGTCCGTTTCCTTGTTTTGTCAGCTCCGTGGTGCCCCGTAAAAGGGATATCATGCGCCAGCCTCATGACCTCGGTCCGACAAGATGGGGGAACCAATAATTGTGTTACAGGCTGTCCTGTGCCCGCGGCTAGATTTACCCTATACAGTAATTGCGGTTGATACTGAAGTGTGGATATACTAGCGCACCAGTGCCATCAACATCCTTACCTTCAATAGACCGGAACTGTCCCCAAGTGTGCACTAGTGACGGGTCATTATGTTGGCTCCACACTATGTCCGCGCTTGAGTACCACATGCCCGGTATATTGAGAGGGGTGAGAGTAGCATCTGCCCTATATGGCCAATTAACATCGCCCTCCCGTTCACACTGCATTCCGACTCCCTTTGAATGGCGTTTGTTACCATTCGAGTGCTCACCCACCAAACCCCAGCCTTGTCTCGGTGATACTCCCTCCTGTTTTGCGGTCCTTCTCTCTTTTATTCATTTTTCTAGGACGGAAAATAGGAGAAAACATTTCAGCTTGAAAAGGAAACATAGGGGGCTCCTGAGTGGCGCATCCAGTAAAAGCACGCGCGTAGAGTGCAGGATGCGCCCTATATAGTTCAGACGTCGCGAGTTCGAGTCCAGGCTATTCCTTTGCCGACCGAGGACAGGAGCGCCCAGGGGGTGACGCTCTATTGGCCGAGCGCTGCCAGGGCTTGCCTGTAAACTACCCGAGAGCTGCATTGTCCTCCAACGCTGTAGCTCTTGGGTGGCTGCATGGTGAGTCCGCAGTGTGAAAAAAAGCGGTCGGCTCACGGCACACACTTCGGAGGACAGTGTGTGTTCGTCTTCACCCTCCCAAGTCAGCACAGGGGTGGTAGCGGTGAGCGGAGCATAATAAAATAATTGGCCATTCCAAATTGGGAGAAAATAATAAAAATAATTGGCAACGACTAAATTTATGGAAAAAAAAGGAAACATAACCAATTCGTTCCCTTTTCATCTTTTCTGCCACGTTTACGTGTGTTGCTGAGACTGCCATTATTTGCATTAATTCTTTAAATTTTGGCCAGTCTCGGCCCAGAATAACTGGGTGTGGCAACCTTTCCGCCACCTCTACTACCAGGTGACGTTTTATCGGTCCTACTGATAAGTACACATTTAGTGTGGGGTATGCCGCCGTGTCTCCATAGATACAGGAGATGGCCACCTGACTTTGTGGCCGCCATGACACACCGCCCAATAGAGCTGTTCTAATCAAGGTCTGCTCACACCCTGTGTCCACTAATGTGTGGGTTTTCACATTGCCTAAAACCACATCAATCATACAAGGTCCCTCCCAACCATTTTCCCCTCGCTTTCCTATTTCAGGTGCCCAATTACATGCAGCCACGTCACACTCCATTGCAGCGGGGCATGACCTGGCCAGATGTCCTGGTTGGTTACACCTAAAACATGTTGGGGGGACAAAGGGAACATTGGTTATGTATCTGTCCCGTTTCTGGTATGGCAACGGGGTAGGGGCAGCACTTCTACCCCAGCTGGAGGCCAACCTTGGTCTCCATTAAGAGGAGGCAAGGGGGCCCATTGGGGTCGGCGGTCTCGGAGGTCTGGATCCCGGGGCTGATGGTGGTGGTGGTGGTGGAGGAGACGGAGGAGGTGCTCAGCTGCTCCGAAAGACGGGGACCGACCGTATCTCTGTCCGGGTGGAGACCAGGGAGTCCTCCAAATCCTCAGCCAGTTTCATGGGGTCCTCCAGGGCGTCGGGGCTGTGGCTCAAAACGCTCAAACGCGACCAGGTACGCCTCAGGCCAGCCCATCCAGGGAACTCTGTTCTCGCTGCTTAGCGCCCTCACAGGTCGGGAGGGAGATTTATAACCAAGAATCATTGTATTTCTGTCACACACCTACTTTTGTTATTTTTCGTTGTCATTCTTAATCTACTTTGTGTGTCAAAGTTCCTACTGCTGTAATTTCACTGGTGTCTTTTCTGTGTCTGCAGAACCACATGATGACCGACGGCATAATGAGTAAGGCAGCTACGATGGAGATCCCTATAAACAGCAATGGAGACACGGGGACCCTACCCGAGGACGACAGTCTGGAACAGGTGTGGGTCAGAGCATGTTTTGTATTGGAGCTTGTCTGGTACACATACCCTAAAATGTGATAACTTCTTTGTAAAAGGGAAATATGAAAATCTCAACAGAGTCTGCCTGTTTTAGGTTCTTTGTAATCCTGTATAAATCCTTGGGTTTAAATATTTCGCAGAATATAAATGGCAAGGATAGTTTATATTATAAATTGGGCATGGACTGTAGCTCCCAGTCTTGTCATGGTAGTGTGTTTTGCTGGGAAATAGTTGTAAGTATACAAGAGTTTTGGCTACAGAAACATTAACTCTTTGCGGTCCTATATCAGACCTGGTCCGACATCGCAATTTTCTCTTTCCGGTCCAAATGTCCGACATCATCAAAAAGACGCAAAAAACAGATCTCTAGTCGTTTTTTCTCTGGAAAAAAGCCGAGAAAACCATTCATAGGACCGATAGGAGCCGAGAGAAGCCGAAAAAAAAGTGCGTATCTCATGAATACTGATAGACCCGACACCACATAGATAACACGGACATAAACAAACAAGATAGCTGCTTCCACATCCAGCGCTCAAACAACATCACAGACATTTGCAGAGCTTTTTTTAGATGTTATAGTAATAAAATAACGACTTGGATCGCATTATTGAGAAGTTTGGTGATAAAACGAGTGATCAAGAGATGATTTATCGGTATGTACTATTATTAAGAGGCATTTGAAAAATATAGCGAACAAGGGGTGGGGCGAGGCTGGAGATGCAGTACTGCGTGTCCTGTTGATATGCAGTGCCTTTTAAACCTGTTTTACTGTGAAAAAAATACTTTTACAGCGCGTCTAAAATAAACTGCGTGTGTGAAAATAAATTGGACCTGACACACGCTGAATAAATGGACCGCTAAGGGTTAAATACATATGAAATAGTACCATTTCCAGTTCCAGTGTTCAGCACAGGAGCTAGTTCTTATGGCATGTTAGATATTGGGAATGCCAACACGGAAGGGAAGGATTCCATCGTTTCTGCTCTGTGACCAGACAAAGCCGCTCATCAGCCTCCTTGAAAACACAGCAGGCTCCAGCACCAATACAGGACGAGATGAATGAAGAGTTTAATATACCGGCTACTCCATTCCTGTAGCAGGGCACCGCCATTCCTCCCTGTGGGAGTGGTTTAGTCTATCTGCTTCCCTGTTACTGCAGGAATTGGGGGAAAAAAAAAAACCCTTGCCTGCAAAACCAGTTGCAGCTGCTTCAAGAGACTCCAGCCTACACTGATCAGCTGCTTCCAGTGGCTTAAGGTATGAAAGTTTTCTCTGTTTACAGGTATGGTAGCTCGTAACCCGGCAACGGTCTTGGGTACCGCAGTAAACACAATAGCAGGCTATCTGCTGTACTCTCCGGCAGCTGCAGCAGGTCCTGATGATGTCATTGACCCCGCCCCTGACCATGACGCTCTGGAATACACATTCAAGTATTTATGTATCACCAATACGGCAATACCCAGACCCGGATGTGGACGATTCCTGTAGCATCATTGATGCAAATGATAAGAAAACCTTTAAAGGGTTCCCCTTCTATGAGGCGGTCTGGAGGCACAACAGGTTATATGGAAGAATCGCCTGCATACACGTATACTGATCCTGGGATGAGAAGGATTCATCCTCTCGCAGTATAATACCCAGACTTAAACAGGTGCCAGACCTAAATTCCTGTAGCATCATAATTTTTTTTAAGCGCTTTTGTGGGTTTTTCCCATCTAGAAAAGCTAATTCTGTATAAAGGCGTCTGCCAAGTAAAATAATAATAGATTGGGAAGTCATTTGCATATAGATATGCTGATGCTGTTTTAAGAGGGATTTCATCCTCTCAACTTTAATAGCCAGACCTAAACACATAAGGAAGTTTTCCTTGACATCTTAAGGGGTAAGTTTGACTTGTTAGCAGCCTAACTGAAGTCCATTCTGGCTAAACCAGCTGTGGGTGCACCCCCTGGACAAGAGGATTGACAGCTATCTGAATGCGTTAATAACTATAAGGTGTAGGTCACTAATATCAGCCACACTACGTTGAGTAAGCCTGATCTTGCCTGATCTCAGAAGGTACACAAGATTGGGCTTGGTTAGTTTTTAGGTGGTAGACGGCTAGATTTTTAAAAACACAAGCTGGGGGAAAAGCTGCCTGGCAGACATCTACACCAAGCAGTGTATAACTGGTCATGCAGTAGAGGGCATGTATTTCACCCTTCTTTACCTCGAGGCTGCATGTTACACTTTTGACGCTAAAGTCAGGGCTGTGACAGATGTCATCACGGCAGGGAGGTGTTATCAGACATCCACATTCACATCAGATGTGCAAATCAGACTGCTGTAATTGCCCCGCTCAAGGGGATTCCCTCTTGACACTGGTCTGAAGGATCCCCTGTTCCATATGAAGAAGGTGAGACAGGTGATCTGATCCTGCTTAGCAGCTGGGAGAGGCACATTACCCAGTGGGGGATTTACAACAAGCAGTTGTCTTTCAGGCATCAGCGATTCTATCACTGCGACAGAGAAAGAATGAATTTTGGTTATAAATCTCCCTCCTGACCTGTGAGGGCGCTGTGTAAAGGGAACAGTGTGCCCTGAACTGGATAGTCTGACCATTCATTCCAGGGAAAGGTGGAAGTCTGCCATCTATAAAGGGGACGGAGCCACGGTACACCAAGTCAGCGGCTAGGACAGGAAGCGATGTGGCAACCACGGATTGGAGGAAAAACGGTTCCACTCGCTAACCAAGGGGGCGTGGCTGACTATACAAAAGGGGACGTGGCCGAGCGAACTTCTCCTTTGTATCGGAGCTGTCGCTTAAGGCCAGCACCAACCCGGACAGCACTTCACAACTGTACACGAATAAATTGTATTTCACCACATGCACGTTAGCGCTCCCTCTGGACTTGTGATCGTGTTTGTGTCTCTGTGTGTGTTTATACTGTGTTTTATTATTTCGGGACTGTAACCCGTGGTTTAAAACGGTGCAATACATGTTGCTGTGTACAGCCATAATAAGGAAGTATGTTTTACTTCCTGATATTCCTACCTATCTGGTTAGTGGGCAAAATATACGTCAGCTACCTGGTTTGTGGAGCTTAAATCAGTACGGCTTCACAGCTACCAACACTGACTACCCTTGAAAATACAGGATGAATAGTCAACACATTCAGAGCAGTGTTAACACCAGTGACGGACAGATCTGCATACTGAGAACTGGTTACGCCACAGAGTTTTTTTACTAAAAGAATCAATCCACGCTATATTTCATAGAACACTTTCTCTCATCCTTAGAGGGTGTCCATTTGAGGTATCATCACAGGAAAAACTGTAAATTCGTACCTTTAGTCTGAAATGTTTACATCCGTCCAAAGCAGTCCAACAAGGAGACTGACAAATTCCAACCGGTGTGTAGGAGGGCCACTCCATCTCCATATGCACAAGGACTGCAGTAATACCTCCGTTTCTCCATCAGGGGCCGTCAATACCAACTCAAGGGCTTTCCTTTGGGATCTCTACAGGCCATTTGCAGACTAAGTAATATTCACGAGGCTTGGACATACAGGATAACCATCATTAGAGGTCGTAAGGACAATCTCTCCTCTCTCTCTCTCTCTCTCTCTCTCTCTCTCTCTCTCTCTCTCTCTCTCTCTCTCTCTCTCTCTCTCTCTCTCTCTCTCTCTCTCTCTCTCTCTCTCTCTCTCTGTCTGTGTAGAACTCAGTAGAAGGCTTTTTTTACTGTGTCTTTCCAGTTTCCCTTTGCATCAAGCCGCCTTTGGGAACCACAACAGGAACCAGAAGTTGGCAACATTATAATGTCTCGCTGCTGATCGTTTAGAGTCAGTATTCCATATAGCACTTTTGTGTTCACAAATTCTTTTACAAAGTTTTTTACTCGCATAACACAATCCACATGGGCATTTCAATAAATGCACCACATATTTCATTTGGCAGGTTATTCTACCTGTACCTTTCAATCGTTTGCCAGTAGGATAAAAAAAAGTATCACCTTTAATCATTCTGTTACAATTTACACAATTATGAGAGACAATTCCAAGATGATCTCTTAAAAGGAAATTGTTTAGGTGGTTCATAGACATCTTTCTCTGACTAAATGCTACCCTAGATTCTTTGCCCTATAGGCAAAGCTAGGAGAATCTTGAAAGACATTATTATTATTATTATTATTATTTATTTCTTAGCAGACGCCCTTATCCAGGGCGACTTACAATTGTTACAAGATATCACATTATACATTATTTCACATTATACAGATATCACATTATACATTATTTCACATTATACAGATATCACATTATTTTTACATACAATTACCCATTTATACAGTTGGGTTTTTACTGGAGCAATCTAGGTAAAGTACCTTGCTCAAGGGTACAACAGCAGTGTCCCCCACTGGGGATTGAACCCACAACCCTCCGGTCAAGAGTCCAGAGCCCTAACCACTACTCCACACTGCTGCACATTACCCAGTCTTGAATCGTTGGACAAACTATGCCAATAAAAATTAACAATCGGTGTAATTCTTCGTGAGATTGGCGGAAAATGTTAGTGGTAGATTTAACTGGCAAGTTGACTTGGCTTTTAACAATGATTCCCTCTCAGTTTTATGTACCTTGTTTAGAGACTGATTAAGTAACGATTCAGTTATAACCCTTCAATTGAAATCTCTTACAAAGATCTTTAGCATGGCATTCAAAATCACTTTTCAGGAGTACAGATTCTTTTCGTTGTTAATTGGCTATAAGGTAAAATGCCACTTTAAAGTCGGTACATGATAACTTGTACAATCAAGTAAATTAGTTATCTGTTTTCTTTCTATACACAGATGTATTTAAACTTCATTTTTTAAAAACATCTACATCTAGAAAAGATACTGAGTAAAAGATACTTTTTTTCACTGTAAAACATGTTTAAAAGGCACTGCATATCAACAGGACACTACATACTGCATCTCCAGCCCCGACCCACCCCACCCCTTGTTCACTGTATTTTTCACATACCTCTTCATAGTCTTGCATACCGATAAATCATCTCCTGATCACTCGTTTTATCAACAAACTCTTCAATAATGCGATCCAAGTCATTATTTTATTACTGTAACATCTCAAAAATCTCTTGTTTGTTTATGGCCATGTTATCTCTGTGGTGCTGGGGCTATGTGTATTGCTCAGATCCTCCCCTTTTTTTCCTGGCTTCTCTCAGCTCCTATCGATCTCACTCGGCCATTGAATGGTTTTCTCAGCTTTTTCCGGAGAAAAAAAATGACACGAGACCTGTGCTTTACGACATTGGACTGGAAAGGGAAAATTGTAGTCGGACCTGGTCCGACATAGGACCACAAAGGGTTAAATAATATACTGTAAATAATATACCTCCTCAAATGTAAAATACTTATTTATTAATACTGCTTCTGCTAATTCTATTATATATTGAGTCGTTTGGAATTAATCCCTCCCTCCTGTCCAGAAAGTATTGCAGTCTCCGACCCACGAGCATACAAGCTTGTTACATCCGTAGAGCTAAATAAATCTGAGGGTGACGTATTATCAAGTCATGATTTTGTTCAGAACCTCTGTAGTATCTTTTAATGTAAGCAAACAATCAAACTAATCTTTACTTACTTTATTCACTTATTCTGCAAACCTTTTTGGAAGATCTCTCTGGTAATTTTTTTCTGGTGTATTTATTGAAATGCCATGTGGATTGTGTTACATGGGTAAAACAAAAAGAGAATTAAAAAACAGAATTTGTGAACTCAAAAGTAGCACAGTAGCGAGACATTTTGGTAATACTTTAGGGATTCGATATAAATGATTTTAAGCAATCTATAAACATGTTATTAATTATACTATTAACAATTATAGAATATGATTAGAAATAATAACAGTATTATACATTTTTGTGCTATTGTTTATAATCACTTATAACAGATAGTCTCTCTGTTTTTTCAGGTCTGTTTGTCATGCCTGTCTTCTGTCTTTTTGTATGTCTGTCTCACCAATTATATGGGGCTGCTTTGTTTTTGCAATACAGTTATTATACACTTTTGCCATTGTTTTGTTTTTGCCATTGTTTATAACATCTTATAACAGATCCCTAAACTAAAGTGTTACCACATTTTAAACTAATGGGACATGACATCTGCTCCCTTAGATTCTTTGGTATTGAATTGGTTAAAATCCAATCGTGATAAATTACTGTTACAAAAAGAAGCGAAATGGATACTTAGGCTTCAAACTGAATCTCCTGGAGGGTTAAATGAGGAACTTTCATTGGTTCCATTTCTGTAATTGTAGTGTTTGCAAAATAATTAATTGTAAAATAAGTTATTGAGAAACAACTTATGTGCTGTTTTATTGTAATGTTGAATATTCCCTTTTTAAGAATGAATGAATTAACTAATTGTAATAATCGCCAATAACTAGATAAAAATGTTATTCATTTTGTTTGACTTCACACTGAGGAAGGTATCTAGCCGTAACTCGTCTGTGCTTGCGTATCTGCTGTTTTAAATAAATAAATAAATAAATAAAATGAAGACATGAATAAAGTAATCCTTATTTTTTTTTTTTAATTATGTAGGACAGGGGTCTCCAACCCTGGTCCTGGAGAGCTACTGGGGCTTCTGGTTTTCGTTTCAGACAATCTCTGTTACTTAATTTAACCAATTAATTAGTCAAGATTAACAGGTGTTCCAGATCTTTAGCCACTGATGATGTAAGAGACCTAGAAAACCTGCTGGATAGGGGCTCTCCAGGACCAGGCTTGGAGACCTCTGATGTATGATATGCAGTATCACTATGTAGTGTATGAGGTTTCAGTATGTAGTGTATGATATTTCACTATGTACTTTATGAGGTTTCACAATGTAGTGTATGGGATTTCAGTATGTAGTGTGTGAGGTTTCAGTATGTAGTGTATGAGGTGTTAGTTTGAATTATGTTCCTAACGGCGCCTCATAGAAAAACAATATGTAGTGTGAGTTTTGTACTAAAGCAGTGTCACCTGTTGCAGGGAAAATTTAAGTTTATTTATCAAACTGACCTTTTTAAGGTGAAAGCACAACACTTAGAAATAATTGGGGTTATACTGCAGCTTACTTAATTTGCAGTAAAAAAAATAAATAAATAAATAACATTTAGCTATCAGATTGTGCTAATGAAAAAATTTAAAATATATGACAATGTGCTTGCTGTGGTGTATTTAATATCGTAAATAGCAGAACAAATTCACTGCAATTTAAACTTGATTTTACTGAAAAAATAAACGGTAACATGTAATCATAAGAGCTGTCTGTGTTACATGCTGTCAGATCAGGACTTCACTGACACTGAGCATGGGAGCTGCAGCATGCTGTTTCCCATATTACTGTACACAATTAAAGGTGCGGTCACCAATTCCACACACACATTTTGAGCCAGTCTTGTGTTGCAGTGGCCTTGATGCTCAAAGTAAAATGTTCTTGTTGTTGATCTTGCCTTGCTGTGAGCAGTGCTGAAATAAAGCTCCTTTATTGCACTAATGGAATACTTAGTCAGACTACAAGCAGACCATTACTAGTCTAGCACATGCTTAAACCATGCAGAAACGCACCATTTTCATCCCTTTTTCCCCCAAATTTCCCAGTGGGAGGTGAGACACCCTCTCCCCTCTCAGTGCCTATTATGCGCCTCGATTCAGTCACTGCCCCCTACTACCTTGTAAGTGCCACATACTTTACATATTGAAAAAATTATGCTTCACTGACAGTGAAAATAGCCTTAATATAAGTTATGCTGCTAAACCGGTGTATCCTTACCTAACTTCAGCTCTTTGCAGTACTTTTTCTGTTTTTTCTTCATATGTTGTATGACATTTATGACATGTGAGTTGTAGTGTGAGGCTAGGAGAGAAAGCTAAGTAGTACTTGAGACTTGTTTTGTACTGGATGTTGAATTAAAAAAAAAAGGTGTTCAAATAAAAATGACCGTTTTCACTTTGTTCACGGGAAAACGAACAATCATGATATTTGCAGTGCAGCATAACACAAACTGTGTAAACACTGTAATATACCTTAACAGCGGTAAACTGCAAAACTGGTATAAAGACTCGCCCTAAAGCAGGTGTATGAAGCACAGAACAGTTTCAGAAAAAAAATTAAAAGTAAAACGCACACAGATTAGTTTCCATTCTTTGTCTGAACTCCTGTAAGGAACAACAAAAGCACTGAGCAGCTTGAGAAACACATAACTGAACTTGAGATTTTGTGCTGAAGCACTGTGAGAAAAACATCATTGAACTTGATTTTGTGCTGAAGCACTGTGAGAAACACATCATTGAACTTGAGATTTTGTGTCTGAGGATGTAAGGTATTCTATCATGAAAAGGAGATCTTCCCCTCTCTTTTTAAAAACACACATAATAATCCTAAATTATAGATTTGTTCCATTTATCAAAAATTCTTCCCTAAAGTACAGTATCCACCGTAATCCTTCAATTAGGATGAACTCCACTATAAATTACTTAAATTACTTTTAAAATAAAAATATTTAGCTTTTTATTCCTCTTTTGAAAAACAAAAAAGGTAAATGCTGCAAAAAAGCTCAATTAGCAGTTTGTCAATAATATCATCTTTATGAAGCTTACTATAGATTTCTGAAGGAAATCCATCTTGGACAATTTTGGACCAGTATTTTGTATCTGGTTTAAAATCTTAGTTTAAAGTTAAAACCTTAGTTTAGAGTAACTTGAAGAAATTAGCATTGAAATTGGAGATTTATTTTTTATTTGCTTTATTTTATTTATTCATTGTTTTAATTTTTGTATTTATTTGATTCATATCTGGTAAAGAATCTACAGCTTTGAACTGGTGATCGCAGCTTGTCTATCGAGACGATAAAAATGTATACATTAACGTTCATCTAAATAATATAATTATTAATACATTTAAATCCTGCATTTACTATTTTCTTTCTTTATTTCTTTATTATTTTTTTTTTTTACAGGCGACACAGATTCAGTGGAGCTTAGATGAGAAGGTAGGGATATGCAGTCTATCAGGGCTGCACACAGTGGTAGATGGGGTTGGGGGCTGTGATCTGAGTTTGTTGGGTTACTTCAAAGGTGCCGAGATGCTCTGGTTCTAATCCCAGCTCTTTCCCCACAGGCAGGGATGGCACGTGTGATTAAAAATTCAGTTACTTTCTAGCTACCTGGAAAAACTCTACTTTGCAAACTCCATTCACACAAACTTACTTGCCAAAGCAATTAAAATGTAATTTTGTGACCTTCTATAAAGACCCTTTTTCTTAATACAAATATTGACCTTTAACTACCCCGTGTAAAATCTCTTGCAAACAGTTTTTTGGCTACTACGTTTTCAAAGGTCTGTTGTCGTGGGACAGCGTCCCTCTCAGGAAGGTCTACAACTTTTTGATTCTGCAGAGGCAAGGAGACACGATGCTGTTAATAATTTACCAGAGCTCATTAAACTCTGAAAAGTCTATGCCAATTGATAAATGAAACATTCTACCCAGAGAATAAACAGATGTACTAGTGATACAAGTAATATTTATGTGGTATGAGACATTATATAATTTAAACTGGTAGACACTGAAGGAGGGCAGGTATAACCAGACTTTTATACCTTAGAGTGCAAAGAAGTTTATATGGGTTGGGTTTGTTGTGTATAAACCAGCTGCTATACTAGAAAATGTGTGCTCCATACTCACAAGGATGCCTCATTCCACAGGCACTATTTCTCTGGGAGTTCCTTTGTGTTTGTGTACTTATTCTATCAATTAATTTAAGTCGCCAAATAATAATTAAAAAAAAAAAAAAAAAAATGTATGGAGGTTTCATTCATTCACCTTTTAATAAAACTAAATGAAACTTTTAATTTCAAGGTGCCGGCATGAAACATTACTTTAAATTGGCAGAAGGTAACTATAAACACTAGCTTATTAATGAATAACAGGAAGAAAAAAAGCCATGTAGTGCTTACTAGGGTAGCAGTCCCTGTGGTTTAACTGGAACTAGAAAAGTTAAACTAATATTGTTTTTTATTTGGGATGTGACAGCAGTTGGATTTCTATCTGGTATATGACCTAAAGTTATGACTTGCTCAATTAATACCCGAAATTCCAAATGTACACAGTACAAAGTAAATAGCATCAAGCAACAGAGGCCTGCAAGCAAGATGGGAGCCAGTTAGATCCAGGTAAGCAATAGAGAAAAATGATAAATGGAAATATCTCAATATTCGAGCAACAGAACAGAATCATTGCATCATCAAAAAATTGCATTTGTAGCTATAAGGTGTCTTTATGCTGTAACTGCGCATGATTCAGTGATTTTATTCCTTGTATTAAATAAGGCTGTCAATCAACTTAAATAGATTAAACTGTTTAATGTAAATGGTTGATTAACCGTTGAAAAAGTACAGGAGCCTTAGCAGTACATTTCCAGTTAAATGTTAGATTTTTAATTTGCTGTTTTAAACCTTTACAGCCTTAGTATTGAAATTAACAGAAGAAAGGCTTCCCAGATGTCTTCATTATCCATCTATATTTACTGAGCTTCCTGGGGGATATATAGCATTTGCACAAGTGTATTAAGAGTGTGCTTCTGCATTACATTTATATCTGATTGTACAAACTTATTTTTGTAAATTCATGTCGCGTCAACTCATGGAACTTCAAAATAGAAATAACGTTAATATTACAATGTTAAGTAAATTGTAAAAAAAGTCACATTTTAAAAAGGATTCTTAAACTAATAAAAACTCAAAATATACACAAATATAATTTAAACACATTAGTAATACCCAGCAGTCCCTCAGTTGATAGAATTAAAAAAAAAACACACACAGTAGTGTACAGAAGTGTAGTTTAAATGCTTTGACATTTATTTCTGTGGTTAGAATGGGTAATTCAAATTGAGATGTAGTAGCTTAAGAGTTTTAAGGATTTGGATCTTTTTTTGTCTGTAGGTTTCTAATTCATTCTCAGTGTTGGGAGGGAGTTTGAACAGATTGAGCAGAGTTCACTTGTCCTTTTGTGAAACACTTCTACTTAAAGAGTAAGTTGCGCGGTTCCGAATAAATACAGCGTTAAACGTCCCCACACGTTGCTACAACTGTTTAAATAACGTACCTGTAATTTTATCTTTTTGTTGTTAACATTCTGACAACTTTACACTTATAACTTTAATGTCTGTTTCAGTGCTGTTTTCAAAATGTCCGCTCTAGTGCACTGATAGTGTAAGGATTAGTGCCCACATTGTCAAACAGGTAACACAGCAATAACGATCCATAATCCATGAGAAAAGTCAGAGCACTTGTTATGTTTTTTTTGTTTTGTTTTTTTATCGCTTTCCCTGCAGTGATTTAGAGTAGAGGACAGATCTCAAATCCCAGTGCACTAGAGTGGACATATTGAAAAGAGATTTGAAACAGACTTTACATTTATAAGTGTAAAAAGATTTTAACAATGAAAAGAAATGACAGGTCAGTTATTTAAACAGTTGTAGCAACACGTGGGGACGTGTAACGCTATATTTTTCAGAACCCCGCTACTTACTCTTTAACCCCTAGTTGTTTAAGTGAGCTTAATGGTCACCTTGTCATTCCTTATTGCTTTGTGTCTAACGCTGTTTTGTAGCAGTTGGTATTGTACAGTGTGGCATTTTGTGAAGCTGTGTTGGCAGTGATGGAGACATCTCTCTTAGCCACTGTTTTGAGCAGGTTTTTTTTCTCATTATCCACAGGATCTGCAGCAAGTAATGGTGTCAGGGCCCAACCTGAATGAGACCAGCATTGTATCGGGAGGCTACGGAGGCACGGGGGAGGGGATCATTCCTACTAGCTCTATCAAAGGTACAGAAGGCTGCCAACCGATTAGTTGATTGCTATTTTTATGTTGGCATACCCATCATATTGACGAGAAAAGATTGTTTCAGAAACAGTGGATGTTAGTTCTAGGTTCTGGGGAAATTAAGAAAAATATGTAATTGAAATAATTTTTATACCAATGTGTGGGTGCAAGATCACCGAACAAAATACTGCAAACCTCTTTATATCCAAATTGCAAATTGAGTGCCTACTATAAGCCCTCTTTATTATTATTATTATTATTTATTTCTTAGCAGACACCCTTATCCAGGGCGACTTACAATTGTTACAAGATATCACATTATACATTATCTCACATTATACAGCTATCACATTATTTTTACATACTCTTACCCATTTATACAGTTGGGTTTTTTACTGGAGCAATCTAGGTAAAGTGCCTTGCTCAAGGGTACAACAGCAGTGTCCCCCCACCTGGGATTGAACCCACAACCCTCCGGTCAAGAGTCCAGAACCCTAACCACTACTCCACACTGCTGCTCTATCACAGTATGTCAGATCTAATCGGTTCACATTTTATTTGCATTAGTTTTCCAGTAGATTATGCCTATATGTGGTTAGCTTTACAGAAACACCCGATTTATAATGTCAGTGGAGTGCAAGGCTGATCATTCCTGACCCTGATAAGCAACTGGGAGATGCAACTTTGATATATTATAGAACAAATGTCAGTGGAGCCATATAAAAACATATTAAAAAAGACTGCTTAAAAGAATAACTTCACTACACAGAACTCTATATTGCACCACCAGGTGGACAAGTACTTCTGTTTTACTTATTTTAAAAGTCAAGTCTGTGAGCTTTTTACTCAAGTGTAAATTATATATATTTTAAAAGGTACAAAAAAAAAAACGTTCAAGTTACAAAATGAAAAATAAACTGCGTCACTGAAATGAAATAACTGGCTGTGTTTTATTTCTAGTTTTGTAACTAACCTGTTGCGGTCCATTTGTTCAACGCGTCTCAGGTGCGTCAGGTCCAATTTATTTTCACACGCACAGTTTAGTTCAGACGCGCTGTTTTTTTTTTCACAGTAAAACAGGTTTAAAAGGCACTACATATCAACAGGACACTCAGTACTGCATCCCCAGCCCTGCCCCGCCCCTTGTTCGCTGTATTTTTCACATACCTCTTCATAGTCGTGCATACCGATAAATCATCTCCTGATCACTCTTTTTATCACCAAACTCCTCAATGATGCGATCCAAGTCATTATTTTATTACTATAACATCTCAAAAAGCTCTGCAAATGTGCATGATATTCTCTGAGCGCTTGATGCAGCTATCTTGTTTGTTTATGGCCGTGTTATCTCTGTGGTGCCGGAAGAGCTATGTGTATTGCTCAGATTTTTTTTTTTTTTTTCCGGCTTCTCTCGTCTCCTATCGGTCTCACTCGGCCATTGAATGGTTTTCTCGGCTTTTTCCAGAGAAAAAACAACTAGAGACCTGTGTTTTACGTCTTTTTGATGATATCGGACAGGGTCCGACGTTTGTACCGGAAAGGGAAAATTGTAATGTCATAGGACCACAAAGGGTTAATGGGTGTTTTATCCCTTTTTGAAAAATGTAATATACTCTTTTGCATAAAATTAGCCCCATTATCTGAAGAGGCATGCAGGTGACAGATGGAAGTAACATAATGTGGATGAGGTTGTAATTTTTGGTTACTGTTGAGATGAATATGTTGAAAATAATGCATTTGTGCATTTTAAGACTTTTTACAAATGCAGATCATATTAATTGTGGAGGAGCTTCATGCTTGTTCTGTGTCCTATCCGTACACATTTGTGTCTGATCGCCTCTAATTTTGCTCTTTCTATGTCCTATCTGCACACATTTGTGTCTGATTTTGCTGCAGGGCACCATATCACTTATTACACAGTGATATGGCTTGGTAAGATTTTCAGCATGTTTATTGGTGCTGACTGTGTACAATGTGTGTACAGTGATTTAAAAGTGATTTTTAATTTGTCAACATTCACCTGAAATTCATATTCTTTTTTACCACAAGAAACTTCAATTTTACATAGTGCTTTTTTGGCCTGAGCCATGCAAGAACTCTGTATAGCATGAAATAAGTAAGCTTACAGTGGATAAACAGACTAGTACAGATTAAATAAAGCTGGGAATTAATTACAATTTAAAGTGTAGTCTAAAAATCAAGCTGCAGTAAGAAAAAGAAAAAAACTGAAAGCTGTTTTGTAAAAATAAGTTTGTTTTAAATTGTGTTACTGAGTTAGAATCTCTACTGGGAAAGTGTGGTTAGTTTCACCCTATATATATATATATATATATATATATATATATATATATATATATATATATATATATATATATATATATATATATACTGTGTGTGTGTGTATATGTGTGTATGTGTGTGTATATATATATATATATATATATATATATATATATATATATATAATGATCATTCCTTAAATATTGGGGATGTAGACTTTTAGCTGTTACTTTAATTGTTTTGCAAATAATGTGTGATGCTTATTATGCTGTTAATTAACTATTTTAAGGACTGTTTTGTAAATAGGTCTCTGAGTGCTAATGTCCTCGAATGATACCATGCTGAATGAATAAGCTGAGGCATCAAACACAACAGTGACAGTGCCAAAACTCAGCACTATGCACTGGCTATATAAGCCACAGCATGTGGAAATACAAGCAACTACATGTATTGTTTTTACATTTCCTTAGCACAAGGTCTAGCACACAATAAATAAATCTTGTGCACAACCATTTTCATTTAGGACTCCGTGTGGGCTGGGGATATCTCACTTGATTGAGGATCAGATTAGTGCTCATTGTTACCCATCCCTTTGTCTTTTGTTGTCAATCTGACTTTGTTCACTAATGTTGTGTTTATGGTGTGTTCAGGTTTTCAAATATTAATGTGAGTTGCGCTTTCCGACAGTTGTTTTTATTTGTCCACTTAATTATCTTTCATTTATAAGGTCTGCCCCCTTCATAACACTAAAAGAATAAGACAGTGCTTCACTTTATCGCTCCTGCTATAAATAACCAAATTATTAAATGTAAATACATTCTTCTTAGGACCTGGGATCTGCTACAACCCATCCATTCTGAGAAGACACATCCTCCCGCAGGGACAAGGTAGCAAATTCTCCTCTGTTAACTCTCTCTTATTAACTCCTTGCTGCTGGGCAGCTGCTGAGTACCCACATTTCAGAGAACTTTAGGCCTTTTCTCTTTTAATATGATATTCTTCTTACGAGGGGACTTTTGGATAGAGTCAGTCCTGGATTGGTGAAATGAATCTCAATAAATTGGAACATACTACTAAATTTCACAAAAAATAACAAGTATCTTAATTACTTAATTCATTGCAAGTGGATATACGGGGTGTGACACAACAGCAGTCATGAATCCACAAGACGCTATTTTAGTGTCTCGGGAGGTGTCAGCCCTGTTCGTTAATAGGCTATCTCCACAGTACAGCCTCTTGACAAGAGGGGTCGGGCGGGGGAGGGGCTTTACGCCAGATACACCCTGGTGCAGAAATGGGATGGTGGCCTCAGATGGAAATTCAAGTTGCTGACAACTCAACTGCTGTTGCAGACAGTGACGCCAGACGTCTGGTTCACCACGGTGGACCTTAAAGCATGTCTATTTCTACATCCCCATGAGACCTGACCACAGGAAGTGTGGTTCGTCTTTCAGGGAGCCTTGTGTCCTGCTATTTGGCCTATACCTGGCACCTTGCAGGTTTTCCAAGTGCGTGGATACTATACTTGCCCTCTGAGACTCAAAGGTTCAGGGTTCAGCTATCTGGACGTCTGGCTAATATGTGTCGAGTCACCCACACAGGCAGTGTAACACATGGAGCTGGTCACTGCAAAAGCCAGCTGACACTTCCCAGACAGCCTTCTATTTCGGGGTGCATTTGGGCTCCGTCCATGATTGCCACTCTATCGGAAGACAGTCCAGAGGCTAACTGCCTGCTTAGGGCTGTTCCAGACCAACGTGGCACTGAAGGCTGTCACCTTCTGAAAGCTTCTGGACCTGATGGCCTCCACATGCTGTTTCCCATATTACTGTACACAATTAAAGTTGTGGTCACCAATTCCACACACATTTTGAGCCAGTCTTGTGTTGCATAAGAAGAACATAAGAAAGTTTACAAACGAGAGGAGGCCATTCAGCCCATCTTGCTCGTTTGGTTGTTAGTAGCTTATTGATCCCAGAATCTCATCAAGCAGCTTCTTGAAGGATCCCAGGGTGTCAGCTTCAACAACATTACTGGGGAGTTGGTTCCAGACCCTCACAATTCTCTGTGTAAAAAAGTGTCTCCTATTTTCTGTTCTGAATGCCCCTTTATCTAATCTCCATTTGTGACCCCTGGTCCTTGTTTCTTTTTTCAGGTCAAAGAAGTCCCCTTGGTTGACATTGTCTATACCTTTTAGGATTTTAAATGTTTGAATCAGATTGCCGTGTAGTCTTCTTTGTTCAAGACTGAATAGATTCAATTCTTTTAGCCTGTCTGCATACGACATGCCTTTTAAACGCGGGATAATTCTGGTTGTTCTTCTTTGCACCCTTTCTAGAGCAGCAATATCCTTTTTGTAACGAGGTGATGAGAACTGAACACAATATTCTAGGTGAGGTGTTACTAATGCATTGTAAAGTTTTAACATTACTTCCCTTGATTTAAATTCAACACTTCTCACAATATATCCGAGCATCTTGTTAGCCTTTTTTATAGCTTCCCCACATTGTCTAGATGAAGACATTTCTGAGTCAACATAAACTCCATGTGCATGCATTTCCTTGAATCCCTACTGTGTTCAGTTTGAGAATTAATCTTTTATGCGGGACTTTGTCAAAAGCTTTCTGGAAATCTAAATAAACCATGTTGTAAACTTTGCAGTTATCCATTTTCAATGTTGCATCCTCAAAAAAGTCAAGTTGGTTAGTTAGACACGATCTCCCTTTCCTAAAACCATGCTGGCTGTCTCCCAGGATATTGTTACGATATAGGTAATTTTCCATTTTGGATTTTATTATAGTTTCCATAAGTTTACATATAATAGAAGTCAGGCTTATTGGTCTGTAGTTACCTGGTTCGGTTTTGTCTCCCTTTTTGTGGATCGGTATTACGTTTGCTATTTTCCAGTCTGTCGGTACAACCCCTGTGTCAAGAGACTGTTGCATGAATTTGGTTAGCGGTTTGTAAATAACTACTTCTTTCATTTCTTTGAGTACTATTGGGAGGATCTCATCTGGCCCGGGGGATTTGTTTATTTTAAGAGCTCCTAGTCTCTTTAACACTTCTGCCTCTTATGCTAAAGTTATTTAAAATTGGATAGGAACAGGTCGACATGTGGGGCATGTTGTCTGTGTCCTCTTTGGTAAAATCCTGTGTGAAAAGTAATCATTTAATATATTTGCTATTTTTTTCTTCATCTATGATTTTGCCATTTGTGTTTCTTAGACATTTAACCTCCTCTTTGAATGTTCTCTTGCCGTTATAATATTGGAAAAATATTTTGGAATTGGTTTTAGCCCCCTTAGCAATATTGATTTCTATCTCTCTCTTGGCCTTTCTAACTTCCTTTTTGACTTGTGTTTGCAGTTCCAAGTACTCTTTCTGTGTACTTTGTTTTTGGTCCCTTTTAAACGCTCTGAAAAGTGCCTTTTTTCGCTGTATATTTTTTTTAATTGATCTATTAAACCATTTTGGCCATTTTGTTTGAGATTTAGATTTGTCTACTTTTGGGATGTAATTGTTTTGTGCCTCTAGTACTACATTTTTAAAAAAGAGCCATCCTTTTTCTGTGGATGTTTTCTCTATTTTACTCCAATCTACTTCTGTTAGTCTCTGTTTCATACCTTCATAGTTTGCTTTTCTAAAATTGTAAACCTTAGCTTTAGTCATTACTTTTGGGGTTTTAAAAACTATTTCAAATGAGACCATGTTGTGGTCTGAGTTTGCCAATGGCTCTCTGACCTCTGTTTTAGTTATTCTGTCTTCATTATTTGAAAAGACTAAATCAAGGCATGCCTCCCCTCTAGTCCGTGCCTTGACAAATTGCGTTAGGAAGCAGTCATTTGTCATTTCCACCATTTCAGTTTCGTCCGTCGTGCCCCCCGTCAGGTTTTCCCATTTTATACGGGGGAAGTTGAAATCCCCCATTAGTATGGCTTCTCCTTTTCTACATGCATTTCGAATGTCATTGTACAACAGATTATTTTGCTCAGAATTTGGCGGTCTATAGCATGCTCCTATTATTATGCCCTTTGAATTTTTGTCCATTATTCTGACCCATATTGATTCGGTGTTGTTTTCTTTGTCCAGATTTAACACCTGGGCTTCAAGACTATTTCTTATGTATAGCGCTACCCCTCCGCCTCTTCTGTCCTGCCTGTCTTTCCTATACAGTGTGTACCCTCTAATATTATATTTGTCTCCATCACTCTCAGACAACCACGTTTCTGTAACATCTATCACATCGTAGTTACTTGTTAGTGCAGTAGCTTCAAGTTCTAACATTTTTGTTTCTGAGACTTCTAGCATTAAGATAAATACATTTAATAGTGGTCTTACCTGAGTTGTTGCCCTTGTTTTGATGTGGTCTCCCTTCTGTTTTTTTGTTTTCTCCCCCCATCCTTTCTAGTTTAAATGCTTCTGTTCCTCCTGAAGGATCCTTTCTCCGAGTAGATTGGTTCCCTGGCCTTGATGCTCAAAGTAAAATGTTCTTGTTGTTGATCTTGCCTTGCTGTGATCAGTGCTGAAATAAAGCTCCTTCATTGCATTAATGGAGTACTTAGTCAGACTACAAGCAGACCATTACTAGTCTAGCACATGCTTAAACCATGCAGAAACGCACCATTTTCATCCCTTTTTCCCCAAAATTTCCCAGTGGGAGGTGAGACACCCTCTCCCCTCTCAGTGCCTATTATGCGCCTCGATTCGGTCACTGCCCCCTACTACCTTGTAAGTGCCACATACTTTACATATTGTAAAAACTATGCTTCACTGACAGTGAAAATAGCCTTTCCAGGCTTTGTTCAATTGCAGGTTTTTCAACCTGCTGTGGAACAGCACAGCCTACTCAGTGTCTCGGCACTGTTTGAAAACCATCTCATGGTGGAAACATCAAGATTCTATGATGCCTTTTGAGTTGCCATGGTGCTTGCTCTAAAACGTGCACTATCCTTGCAGACTAAAGTGGAGGTGTTGGAAGCGGTGGATAAATATTATTTATTATTGCTCTTATCCAGGGCAACTTACAATTGTTACAAGATATCACATTATTTTTACATACAATTACATTATTTTTTACACATTGTTTTTACATACAATTACCCATTCATACAGTTGTGTATTTACTGGAGCAATCTAGGTAAAGTACCTTGCTCAAGGGTACAGCAGCAGTGCCCCCCACCTGGGATTGAACCCACAACCCTCTGATCAAGAGTCCAGAGCCCTAACCACTACTCCACACTGCTGCCCACCATACAAGATAATGCACCACAGTACAAGAATGATGCTACTACAGATTTCAACATTCCCACGGACGCTGTCAACCATTAAAAAAAACGTGATACAATAATAGTCTTATGAACAGCAAGCTGTGCATACAAGTCGTCAATGTTTCTGATTTGCTCAATACCTGATGTTGAGGACGCCTTGCTTTTGTAGTTTAAAAATGTGATCACAATGGGGACATCCAGGTTTCAAGTGTAGTTAATTTGCAATGTATACTTTTTCAAAGTTCACTTACAGACCTATTTTCAACAATGCACAGTACTTTTAAATGTATTACTTTTCATTGTTTTATATTTGAAATTTGATTTCAGTGTTACTGTAACTTCAATAAAAACTGACAGTATGCATTTGGGAAATCTAAAACACAAAACAAAATAGCCAATACAGGTCAGGCTGGGCAAACGCTGTCACTGATCCTGTTCGATCCTGTTCGACCCAGGAACTCGAGAGCGGATGTCAGCGAGCTACCGACCTCTGGAGGACAAAGTCCAGCCCTGCAGGTGTCCGCTCTTAGCCAGCAGGGTTTTACCTCCCTAACCCACGGGAGCGCCTAAGCCAAAGCAGTGCTCCCTTCGGAATCCCCAGCAAAGACCGGGCCTGCTCCGCTAAGCCAGGACGTGAACCTGCACTGTATGACTCACCCTGCTCCGCACAGCCAGGATGTGAACCTGCGCTGTGTGACTCACCCTGCTCCGCACAGCCAGGATGTGAACCTGCGCTGTGTGACTCGCCATGCTCCGCACATCCAGGATGTGAACCTGCGCTGTGTGACTCGCCCTGCTCCGCACAGCCAGGATGTGAACCTGCGCTGTGTGACTCGCCATGCTCCGCACAGCCAGGATGTGAACCTGCGCTGTGTGACTCGCCATGCTCCGCACAGCCAGGATGTGAACCTGCACTGTATGACTCGCCCTGCTCCGCACAGCCAGGATGTGAACCTGCGCTGTGTGACTCGCCCTGCTCCGCACAGCCAGGACGTGAACCTGCGCTGTGTGACTCGCCCTGCTCCGCACAGCCAGGATGTGAACCTGCGCTGTGTGACTCGCCCTGCTCCGCACAGCCAGGACGTGAACCTGCACTGTGTGACTCGCCATGCTCCGCACAGCCAGGATGTGAACCTGCGCTGTGTGACTCACCCTGCTCCGCACAGCCAGGACGTGAACCTGCGCTGTGTGACTCGCCATGCTCCGCACAGCCAGGACGTGAACCTGCGCTGTGTGACTCGCCCTGCTCCGCACAGCCAGGATGTGAACCTGCGCTGTGTGACTCGCCATGCTCCGCACAGCCAGGACATTAAACTGTGCTGTATGACTCACCCTGCTCTGCACAGCCAGGACGTGAACCTGCGCTGTATGACTCTCCCTGTTCCGCACAGCCAGAATGTGAACCTGCGCTGTATGACCTGCCCTGCTTCGCACAGCCAGGACATGAACCTGTGCTGTATGACTCTCCCTGCACACCACAGGGCTGCGCTTCTACCAGGTAAGCCACTTGGGGACCCCATAATCATTATTATTTATTTATTTATTTATTTATTTATTTATTTTATTTTATTTTATTTTTTTAAGAGTAGTGCCTGTTGCATCAAAAATGAAATGAGTATTTCAGTCCCTATTGCACATTGTTTAGCTTGGACTTTTTTGTATAATTTTTTCATAGCACATTTAGGGGTACATGTATTAAGATGGGCCAGTCGCAGCGCAAACATACCGCAATTTTCATTTTCGTGCACGTTTTGTCATATGTACTAAGAAAAAATTTGCGTCATCTTAGTGAGATCTCTAGCGAGAGTTGTGCGACATTTTTTCAAATAAAATAGTGGGAGTTGAGTTGTGGTTTGCTGCAGCAGAGGGTGCCCGAAGGATAACGTCTATACATGCAAGGGTCCAAGAATCAAAATAACATTGTTTTTGTAAATGTAAACGTCATCTGTACAATGCATTCTGTTCTGTCTTCATTTTACCTATTTTAATACTGTTATATATATAAAAAATGAAAGGCAGTTTATTCCCATCAGATTCTATACTGGGGCACCAACCTTAACTCCCAAAAAGCTTTTCAGAATCATACAGTAGCCCCTTGCTAAACCAGACATGTTTGTCCGACATAAGGAGGTGTCAGGTTTAAAAACAATACAATAAAATCACACACACATACATTTACAGTTCTCAATGTATTTTAAATATAAATCATTGCGCTGAAATGACACTAATGTGTTTTGGGTATGCTGCACATTACATTATGTATAAACATAAATCTGTACAGTAAGCCTATACAGTACAGTAGTAAAATCAATTGAATACCTAGCGCATTTTCTTTTTACTTTAGCCTGCTGGTAACACAAAATAAATCGTGCTGCTGCATTGTACACATTGGTGTACAATGCAAATAAAAGATTATTTTAAATTGAAACTAAATGATTTTTGGTTTTTTATTTTATTTTAATTGTTATTATTTTTAACTTGGTCTACTTAGTAGAATAGACAGTTAGCACACAATAGATCATGGTCCTATACAGATGCTCAGAATGAGCTGGAGGGGTTAGTGGCACATGTGTGCAGTCTATTGCTTCCAACACACTGGGAAAACCAGAAATGTCATAGAAATTTGTTTTCAAGGCTTGTAAGTACACCCTGACTTTAGTGAAAATTAGGTACTTGGGTGTTTGTCTCAAAAAATGAGCACAACTGGCAACACACAAGAAAAAGCGGACTGGGAAATGCCAGCAACAATTGCGACTGTTTAAAACGTGCTTTCAAAAGTACTTAACAAATTGATGCAATTGTAAGTGTTGCAATTGTCCGCAGCTTTAGTACGTCTCTGTAACAGGGCGAGCAGCCCTGTACATTGTTTGTTTATTTTGAGATTGGGGTCTCCCCCTGTGCAGATTGTTTTGTATTGTTTATTTACTTTTATTGTATTTATGTCGGCGAGCGCCGTATGTGTTATTGTTTTGATTAAATGACGGCGTAGCCGGTTTGTTTTGTTTAGCGTGGATGGGTAGCCCCATCCACAACACAATTAAAACTCGTGCAGAAGGTGGCCATCTCCCGAATGAATTAAGTGATTTAATTTGTTGCTAATCGGGAGAAGGTCACCTGTTATAAAAAGCCTGCAGCTCTCTAGTTCAGGGTGATAGAGAGGAGAGAGCGAGCAGAGAGACGGAGAGCGAGCGAAATTTACTTTAAAACGAAACTAACCAAGGATAGGGTCAGTGAAGGCGATTGCCCAGCCTGACGGGTGGTAGTGTTCGTGAATTGTTTTTGTTTAACCTTTTATTTTTGCTCTGTGAGCGCAAGTGTTCTTTTGTTTAAATATTTATTTTATTTTTGTTATTAATAAAAACGGCAGCCAGCCGATTCTTTCTTTTGAACTGCAGTACTTCCCCGGTGTCAGTTTTATTTTTCCCTTCCTGCTTCTGCCTGACGTCAGACCCTCGGTCATTCCTGTCACAGTCTCATTACAATATTTTGGTCCCTGTTTTTTTTAAGATTTCTGCAGGAACGCCCAGAATTACATATTCATTTACGGCTAAAGCGCAAATAAGAACTACGGCTGCAAAGCATTCGTTAAAATGATGCTAACAGCGTTGCGTTTGTTTACTGCATTTCACGCGACACTTCCGACTGGTTTGCAACGATTGTGACAGACGCAACACTTTAGTACATCTACCCCTTAGTGTTTTTGTATACCATCTTTTATAATATCACCCCTTTTTTAGGATATCTTGAATCAAAACTCAGTCTCTACAGCAGTTACTGCATAGTGTAATATTTCTTAATGCTTGTCATTTAAGGTTTAGCTTTAAGTTTTCTATTGCATGACTGAGTGATACATGCAGAGGGTACACAGCTTTCAGTATTTTCAGCTTCCTTGTTTATGGTGTCAACTCCTTTTAAATTATGTCCTCCCTGTTTCTTATTTGTTCCAGGCTAAATAGATTCAGTTCTTTCAGCCTTACTTTGTAGCTCAGTCCTTTAACCCTTGGCGGTCCATTTATTCAGCGCATCTCAGGCGCGTCAGGTCCAATTTATTTTCACACGCGCAGTTTATTTTAGACGCGCTGTTTTAAAAGTATTTTTTCACAGTAAAACAGGTTTAAAAGGCACTGCATATCAACAGGACACTCAGTACTGCATCTCCAGCCCCGCCCCACCCCTCGTTCCACAGATTGGTCACACGCCCCCCTCTAGCAATTTCCTGTCAGCGGACCCATGGAGAGGGTTGCGATTGACATCTTGGGCCTGTGCTTCCGCTCAGACAAGGGGAACCAATATGTCCTGGTAGCCCTCGGAAATGGTGGCTGAAGCACTGCTGGAGGGGTTCTTCAGCCGATTTGAGGTCCCTCAGGAGCTCAACAGTGACGAAGGGCAGAACTTTGAGTCGAGAGTGTGAGCAGAGATGTGCTGATGGCTGGGTATGTGCAAGACGCGGACGACCCCTCTTCACCCACAGAGTGATTGCTTGGTCGCGCAATTTAACCACACGCTCGCGGTCCAGCTAGCTATTACCACCGCCACTCGCCAGCGCGACTGGGACGCCCAGCTGCCCCTGGTCCGGGAACTACTGCTGAGATGGTGTTCAGCTGGCCACCGGACCCCTCCGCTGAACCACCCAGACCGGAGTATATCTGGCTGTTGGAGGACCGCCTGGAGTTGGCCCACAACTTTACCTCAAACCAGTTACAGGCTACGGGCTGCTGGCAGAAAAGAAACTACGACACCAGGGCACGAGGGAGGCAGCTCACAGGTATACAGCCGCCAACGGAAGCGGGGCTGCTGCCCCAAGCTGGACAGCCACTGGTTAGGACCTTGCCAGGTCTTGGAATGCATCGGGGAGGTTGTATGCCAGATTCAGTTATCACCCAGCGGACAAAAAATACATAGCAAATATTTTGCTTTCAACAATACTTCTTGTTCAAGAAACAATATGCTTTTCATCAGTACTGTAATATACTATATCAGGATTTTTAATGGTAAGCCTGTGGTGAAAAAGTAGCCTACATACAATTCTACACACCATATTAATTTCTTGAGTAAAGGGGCTAACATGGGAGAAACCTCAGCCTTGTTTGTATTCACTACTCGCAATATAAAGTAACTGGAAGTATTACACATGGTTGTTCTTTAATATGATTGTGAATACAATTTGTGTGTATTTTATAAGCTGTTGAATAATATGTGTGTTCCCATGGTACTAAATGGCACAAACAGGAGCCCAGTCCCGCGAAGGAGGCGAGGGGTCCTGAGGCGTAAGGGAATTGCAGGAATGGCTCCGCTGCTACAGCGATCAGTGACGGTGTTGTTACTGCCAAGTTGTAGGCTAACGACTAAGAGGGAGTGTATCCTGCACATAAAGGGTTTTTTAATGATTTGTTTAAAATTGCAACAAGAGCAAGCCATAATTGTGTAGATCCCTGTTCATCATTGATGTGCTCTTTCAAATAAAAAGTTACCCTAATAGCTCCCTGTGCATCATTCATGTGCTGTTTCATTCTTGAGACTGTGTTTAACAGCCTGCAGTAAATAATCTATTCCCTTTGCTCGGGCCACCTCTTTTTTTTTAAATGCCAAATGAGTGTCAGCATTTAATACTGCCTCCTGAGAGATTCGTGGCTTCATGCGAATCATCCAGTATATTTAGATAACACATTTAAATTTTCCTTAAATAATTAACAGAATTACATTTACCCATAATTATACTCTACATTTACATAGTACAATGTGCACTCTTCTGAAGGAAAGTTGTAATTACTTGCAGACAGGCTAATGATTAATAGCGAAAACATGGTGGCACTCAAATGCATGCAAGCATCCCTTCTGCTGCTTTCCACAGTGTCCTTTTTATTGAAATACTATACCCTCTATTTTCCATGCATTATTCATGATTCATAAGTGTTCAAATCCAGCCGTGTCTTAAAAACATAAAACTCACACACAAACAAACAAACATTTATTCACAAAAATATTTTTTTTTAAATATTCCCGGGTATATATCTCTTAGTTTTGCTCAATTGTATCCCTATTTCTACAAGTCCTGCTTTCCCTGTGTTTTTTTCTTCACTCCTCTCTGTTCCTTCACTACCTGTCTCTTTGTTCTCTCCTGACGCTTTCCATAATTCTTGATAGGCTGTCCAATCCTTTTTCAAACTGCTCTCTACTTTGGCTGTTTTTTTTTTAGCCATATCCTGCAGCTGCCTTGATTGTGCTGCATTCTCTTTGCTCAAGTCCATTTGCTGGGTTGCTGTCAGCTGTGTCTCTGCCATAAAAGCTTTTGCTATCCCTTACACCTACTTTCCCGTTCATGGAACCTACCTCTCAGTTAACTTATCACTGTTATTACATAGTTCAGTGACCCTTCATAGACTTAACTAATTCTTGAATTCAGTGGTCTTATGTAGCCTTAACTCATTCTGTGAGTTCAGCAGTCTTCCCTTTGGACTTAACTCACTCTTTGAGTTCAGTGTTCTCTCATAGACTTAACTCACTCTTTGAGTTCAGTGTTCTCTCATAGACTTAACTCACTCTTTGAGTTCAGCAGTCTCTATGATGGCCCCTCTCTTGGTACTTGTAGGAACCCAAAGTCTGTGTAACTAGTATAGCGACTAGTGCTGCATGAAACGATTATTAATGTAATCGATTAATATATACCATATGGAAAATTTACCTATACGGTAACAGTATCCTGGGAGACAGTCAGCATGGTTTTAGGAAAGGGAGATCATGTCTAACTAACCTGTTTGATTTTTTTGAGGATGCAACATCGACAATGGATAACTGCAAAGCATACTACATGGTTTATTTAGATTTCCAGAAAGCTTTTGACAAAGTCCTGCATAAAAGATTAATTCTCAAACTGAACGCAGTAGGGATTCAAGGAAATGCATGCACATGGATTAGGGAGTGGTTAACATGTAGAAAACAAAGTACAGATTAGAGGAGAAACCTCAGAATGGAGAGAGGTAACCAGTGGAGTACCACAGGGATCAGTATTAGGTCCTCTGCTATTCCTAATCTACATTAAAGACTTAGATTCTGTTATAGTAAGCAAACTTGTTAAATTTGCAGACAACACCAAAAATAGGAGGAGTGGCAAACACTGTTGCAGCAGCAAAGGTCATTCAAAATGATCTAGACAGCATTCAGAACTGGGCAGACACATGGCAAATGACATTTAATAGAGAAAAGTGTAAGGTACTGCACGCTGGCAATAAAAATGTGCATTATAAATATCATATGGGAGATACTGAAATTGAAGAAGGAATCTATGAAAAAGATCTAGGAGTTTATGTTGACTCGGAAATGTCTTCATCTAGACAATGTGGGGAAGCTATAAAAAAGGCTAACAAGATGCTTGGATATATTGTGAAAAGTTTTGAATTTAAATCAAGGGAAGTAATGTTAAAACTTTACAATGCATTAGTAAGACCTCATCTAGAATATTGTGTTCAGTTCTGGTCACCTTGTTACAAAAAAAATATTGCTGCTCTAGAAAGAGTGCAAAGAAGAGCAACCAGAATTATCCCGGGTTTAAAAGGCATGTCGTATGCAGACAGGCTAAAATAATTGAATCTGTTCAGTCTTGAACAAAGAAGACTACGCAGTGATTGGATTCAAGCATTCAAAATTCTAAAAGGTATTGACAATGTCGACCCAGGGGACTTTTTCGACCTGAAAAAAGAAACAAAGACCAGGGGTCACAAATGGAGATTAGATAAAGGGGCATTCAGAACAGAAAATAGGAGGCACTTTTTTACACAGAGAATTGTGAGGGTCTGGAACCAACTCCCCAGTAATGTTGTTGAAGCTGACACACTGGGATCCTTTAAGAAGTTGCTTGATGAGATTCTGGGATCAATAAGCTACTAACAACCAAACAAGCAAGATTGGCCGAATGGCCTCCTTTCGTTTGTAAATGTTCTTATGATTAATCTATCGATTTATTGCTTTGATTTAATCGATTATTCGGATAAATACCAACACATCACTCAACAGCTAGCAAGTTGAACTATTTGTATAGATTTTTATGTACCCAGTGCAATAAATGTCTCAAGATGATTGCACTTCCTTTGCTTTTTTATTTCAGCAACAAAAAATACTCTACAATTTCTAAAGTATCTAAAATAAAATATTAAATAAGGAATACTCTGCGAAGTATCATTCTGATAAAAACTGTCAAGGTCAAATGATGGCAGCTAACTCTAATGCATTGAGACAATTAAAACATAGCACAAATAAACTTTATAATTTTACAAGCAGAAACTATGTATTTAAGTTGACCACTTCATAAGACAAAAAGCAACTATGGGTTAATTGTTGCTTTTTTATAAATGTTTTTCTAACAATGGAATGGTATGAAAAAAAAGTAATTTTCTTTACTTGTGAAACAAATCAAAAATGGTCTAACGTTTCTATTGCATTTCACAGCAGGATGTACTTTAAACAAATAACCTGTTTGTTTTCAAATCTTAGTAGTCCTATTAATTATTTTGCTTTTGTAGAAGAGCTGCAATATAAACAAAATGAGAAATGTACAGTTTAAAATATCAAAACGATTTTAAAAATACACATCTTTTTACTTAATGTTTTACACTTGTATTTGATACAAAGCCCTTTCGTTGAATAATAATTATAATAATGTAAGGATAATATTTTGTGTGTTTCTTTGTTTCATTCTAGTTATCTTTCTTTTAACTCTACCACTCAACAGTGAACGCTAAACACTAAATAATTATTAGAAATACATAAAATATCATCCCTACATTATTATTATAATTATTATTCAACAAAGGGGCTTTATTGCAGAAATATAAATCACTTAATTTGCGAGTCACCAAGCGTTTTGAGACGGACGCATCGTCATAGTTATAACTTATAAACATTTCAAAGTAACGAGGCATATAACACAAGTGGGGAGCCTGATAAGTAAGAAATGCACTTTTTATTTTCGTTATACTAGGCCTTTAACTGACACAGTGTTAGCTGAACTGACACAGCTTAATGTATTAATTACATAATTGGCCTTCCTTTCATCTGGTCATTTTACTTTTTTATATTTAGTGATGCAGATTCAAAGTCTGATATTTTTTTTTTTTCTTTTATAATAATAGTATTACTTACGTTTCATCTTATTTATTAATGCAAAGGGGTGCTTTCTTAGGTGTTCAAGCAGAACGGTCATGCTGTTATGATAAATCTGCCCTGGTCCACTGGAACAGCTGGATGTAGACCTGGAGTCCGAGTCTTTGTTTTTTGCGTTCAAGGACGAAGACCTCATGTCCGCCATTTCAATATTTTCACCTCTTCTGTGTGAGGGCCTATTCAGATTGGACGTGGCACAGACAAAATGTTGTCACTGCTGATGATGGAGCGGGAGACTTAATTTGATTACAAACTGAATGCAGGCGGCCCCACACGGCAAGAAATGTTGTTCTGCTTGTTTTGAAGGGCGATGGAGTGTGGGGGGAAAAGAATATCCCCCGACGTCCGTACCCCAGGTCCCACTATCACGTTCTAACACTACACGATTTCAAAAAACTGCATGTTCATAAAAACAAAAAACTGTATTTACTCACAAATGTGGGTGGTTCGTGTTGTAGTACTGTAGTCTTCCTTTTCAGTCCCAAATAGACGATGGGTTAGACGAAGTCTCTAGGCTCCTGAGTGGTGCATCCAGTAAAGGCGCTCCACGTGGAGTGCAGGATGTGCCCTATAGTCTGGACGTTGTGAGTTCGAGTCCAGGCTATTCCTTTGCCGACCGAGGACGGGAGCTTCAGGGGGCGGCGCTCAATTGGGCCGCCCGGGGGGAGGGAGGGTTAGGTCGGCCAGGGTGTCCTCGGCTCACCGCGCACCAGCACGGTCTGGCCTGTAAGCTGCCCGAGAGATGCGTTGTCCTCCGACGCTGTAGCTTTTAGGTGGCTGCATGGTGAGTCCGCAGTGTGAAAAAAAGCGCTCGGCTGACGGCACACGCTTCAGAGGACAGTGTGTGTTCGTCTTCGCTCCCCCCGAATCAGCGCAAGGGTGGTAGCGGTGAGCTGAGCCTGAAAAAAATTGGCCATTCTAAATTGATGAGAAAATTAATAAGTCTCTGTCTGTCCACTGGATCCTGGTCCTGTCGACTGGATTCAGGTCCTTTTGGTCAGGTTTCACTGCAGTCTGGTCTCGACCTCACAGGTTTCTTTATACGTACAGACGTGCTCAAATTTGTTGGTACCCCTCCACAAAAAACGAAGAATGCACAATTTTCTCTGAAATAACTTGAAACTGACCAAAGTAATTGGCATCCACCATTGTTTATTCCATATTTAATAGAAATCAGACTTTGCTTTAGATTTTTTATTCAACATAATATTGTAAATAATAAAACAAATGAAAATGGCATGGACAAAAATGATGGGACCGCTAACCTAATATTTTGTTGCACAACCTTTAGAGTCAATCACTGCAATCAAACGTTTTCTGTAGCTCTCAATGAGACTTCTGCACCTGTTAACAGGTAGTTTGGCCCACTCTTCCTGAGCAAACTGCTCCAGCTGTCTCAGGTTTGATGGGTGCCTTCTCCAGACTGCAAGTTTCAGCTCTTTCCATAGACCAGGACTCATAGAAGGCCACTTCAGAATAGTCCAATGTTTTGTTCTTATCCATTCTTGGGTGCTTTTAGCTTTGTGTTTTGGGTCATTATCCTGTTGGAGGACCCATGCCCTGCGACTGAGACAGAGCTTTCTGACACTGGGCAGTACGTTTTGCTCCAGAATGCCTTGATAGTCTTGAGATTTCATTGTGCCCTGCACAGATTCAAGGCACCCTGTGCCAGGCGCAGCAAAGCAGCCCCAAAACATAACCGAGCCTCCTCCATGTTTCACTGTAGATATGGTGTTCTTTTCTTTGAAAGCTTCATTTTTTCGTCTGTGAACATAGAGCTGATGTGACTTGCCAAAAAGCTCCAGTTTTGACTCATCTGTCCAAAGGACATTCTCCCAGAAGGATTGTGGCTTGTCAATATGCATTTTAGCAAATTCCAGTCTGGCTTTTTTATGTTTTTCTTTCAAAAGTGGAGTCCTCCTGGGTCGTCTTCCATGGAGCCCACTTTCGCTCAAAAAGCGACGGATGGTGCGATCAGAAATTGATGTACCTTCACCTTGGAGTTCAGCTTGTTTCTCTTTGGCAGTTATCCTTGGTTCTTTTTCTACCATTCGCACTATCCTTCTGTTCAATCTGGGGTTGATTTTCCTCTTGCGGCCGCGCCCAGGGAGGTTGGCTACAGTTCCATGGACCTTAAACTTCTTAATAATATTTGCAACTGTTGTCACAGGAACATCAAGCTGCTTGGAGATGGTCTTGTAGCCTTTACCTTTACCATGCTTGTCTATTATTTTCTTTCTGATCTCCTGAGACAACTCTCTCCTTTGCTTTCTCTGGTCCATGTTCAGTGTGGTGCACACAATGATACCAAATAGCACAGTGACTACTTTTCTCCATTTAAATAGGCTGAATGACTGATTACAAGATTGGAGACATGTGTGATACTAATTAAAGAAACAAATTAGTTTGAAATATCACTATAATGCAATTATTTATTATCTTTTCTAAGGGGTACCAACAAATGTGTCCAGGCCATTTTAGAATATCCTTGTAGAATAAGCAATAATTCATCTCTTTTCACAGCTTCTTTGCTTTATTCTATGACATACCAAAGGCATGCAAGTATACATGATAAAATTGCTTTTCATTTCATCACTTTTCATTAGGAATGAAGCATTATTTCAATGAGCTGTAAGGGTACCAACAAATTTGAGCACGTCTGTATGTATAAATATATATATATATATATATATATATATATATATATATATATAAAGATGAACAGCAAACAATCCTGAATTGCTGGCTTGCCATTGTAGTTATAAAAGCTTAAGAAAGGGAAGAAAAAAAAAAAAAACTTGTTGAAAAGTAATGTGAGTAAAAATAAAGTAGGTGGTAAAATAAATGATCCGGTCATCGGTTTTGTTACATTATGCAGGAGACACTTCTCACAAGCACATGAGTATTCAAAGATACAGGAATTCATCAGATCGTATATAGTTTGCACATAGCAATCATCCCTTCCTGGCTGCATCAATAGGCTGCTGATTGTAACTAGTCTATCCTTTTGAAGATTACATTACTTCCAGGAGCTTTTTAGTTGTGAGTTAAGGGCTTTTGTCTATTTTCCTTTGAGATTTTAACTGTGGGAACTGAATGTTTAGCAAAAGGTGTCACTTCCCTAAGAATACAGAATAGAGTGCAATCATCTGTCAAGTTGTCCTAAAATTTAAGGTACACTAAAGCTTTCCTGCCGTCTGGCTGTGTCACTTAATATTGAAACCAAATTGCCTTCATACTAGCTGTCTATGTAATCTAGCTAACTTTTGAACTATCCAGTTTCTCTAAAGCAACGTTTCCCAATGTGGAGGTGTGGCAATGTGCCCCGCCCCTGTGTGCATTTGTGTGTTATATGTTGTATGTTGCGTGTGTTAATGTTGGTGTATTGTAGTTGGTACACGGGATATAAATGGGTGTGTGCAGCACAAGTATTTAAATTGTATATTTGTATTTAAGCATGAGGATGGCACATCACATCACGTGCATTTAAAGTATTAGTATGTGAACACGGGAAAGTGCACTTTAATTAATTCACGTGCAGGTGTACCGAGATTCCAATTGAATGATTGACTACCAATCAAGTCTCGGTACAACTGCATAAAAGCAGCATGTTTTCACTCACTCGGGGTTGTGTGTTCGGTGAGTGGAGAACGGGTGTGGAGAGGAGAGAATTAAGAACGAGAAAACTTAGTCATTTATATGACCGTTGTTTTCACTCACCTTGTTTGTCTGTTAGTCCGTTTTGTTTGTCTGTTTATTTTGGCTTCACGTGCCGTGTGCTGTTATGTTTAAAACCTTTTTATTTTGCAATAAACCTTCTGAACACTACCATTGCATCTCAGTTTCACTCACCACTACTGTCTGTCTGCGTTACTTCCTGTTTCTGGTCTGACGTCACCCACTGCAGCCGTCTTTGTGTCATTGTGAGATTAACAGCGCCTCTTAGACGCAGACCAGAGAAGGAGTACAGTGTGTTTTTTTTTTTTTTGGAAAGGGGAAAAAGAAAAAAAATTGATTTTTTTTTGGAAGAAATGGAGGGAGGAAAGAGCCTAGAGAGGAAGCAACAGCAGCACCCATCCTGCAGGCCAGTGACAGAGGAGGTGATCGACTGGCTGCTGGATCGGGAGAAGCAAGGGGGCCCCAGAGTAACATCAGCGCAGCAGTTGCAGGCGGTGTTAAAAAGGTGCCCCGCACCGCTACTAGCAAGGCTGTTGTCCTCTCTAGCGCCCAAAGGGGAGGAGCCCAAACGTCCTACGCCTGAGTGGGAGGAGCCCAAACGTCCTACGCCTGAGTGGGAGGAGCCCAAACGTCCTACGCCTGAGTGGGAGGAGCCCAAACGTCCTACGCCTGAGTGGGAGGAGCCCAAACGTCCTACGCCTGAGTGGGAGGAGCCCAAACGTCCTACGCCTGAGTGGGAGGAGCCCAAACGTCCTACGCCTGAGTGGGAGGAGCCCGAACGTCCTACGCCTGAGTGGGGGGAGCCCAAGAGGAGGGAGTCGGTGCGTCCACAGCCCAAAGAGGGGGGAGTCGGTGCTTCCATAGCCCAAGAGGGGGAAGTCGGTGCTTCCACAGCCCTAGGACCCAAGCTGCCAGCAGAGGGAGAATGCCTGCTGGTTCCACCTCCACCAGCAGAGGAAGAATGCCTGCTGTCCCTGTGTCCACCAGCAGAGGAAGAATGCCTGCTGTCCCCGTGTCCACCAGCAGAGGAAGAATGCCTGCTGTCCCCGTGTCCACCAGCAGAGGAAGAATGCCTGCTTTACATGTGGAATATGATGCGTAGCAGTTCTAGTTTCTAATTAATAATGTCCCTGACATGTATGATGAAGCAGAATCTGTGCAAGTCAAAGCCACATTTTCCCAAGTTAGCTGGTACTTTGCAAACGTTTGGGCAATTGCTGTGCTGACAGAAACAGTATCTACAGAAGGTATGAATATGACATCAGCACAAAACAAGCCAGGTTTATTCGCCTTGAAATCATTAAAAGAAAAGAAAATTGACAAAACTGGGTGGTGTAAGCCATCGGGAGACGCGTCAAAAATCACACTGGACATTTCCATCAGTGCGTTCCATATAAGTTTACCAACTAAAGCATCACCATTTTCTGTCAAATATTTACGATCAATATTGTCAGCGTTAGGCAGTGTTTTAGCTGATGGACAGACAGTACTGTTGCACGAATACATACCTCTCTGCAATAAACAGCGTCTGTCCAGCAAAGCACAGAGCTCTGACAAATTCATTAACAGTCATTCTGCGCTCTCTTTTATTAAAGCGTGTGTAAAAGCTGCAGAAATGGATTGCGTGTCTCGGTTCATTTTATTGTTTTAGTTTAATGTGTCCACTTATTTTTCAGTATGTTCTTTTATTGTCAACGCGAACATGTACCTCGATGCAGCAGTATTTGCAGCGCTATGCATCCTCTTCCTCATCTGACCCACTTCTGCTATTTTTGCTTTTTGTATATTCAAAACCATTCATTTTCTTTTGAATATTCATAAACCGATTTATGTTTTCTCCCCATTCCTCATCCACTAAAAATATTATGTTTTTGTCCAAGTATTTAAATTTAGTTTTTGATCAGGTTAGTAGTTAATACGCCCAGCAATTACCTCAATAATGACTTTGATTGGCCAACATAATCAGGTGATAATGTGTTTGTGAAGTGACAGAGAACCAGGTTTGAACGTTATTTGATCCTCTGACATCTAAACGTCTGCTGTACCTAGAAACAGCGTAGGGCTGCTCATTACAATGTCGGAGTCGAAATAAAACAGCATTTTAATCAGAATATTGTGTATTTCCTAGAAATTAGTACTGGGAAAATAATGAATAATAGACACACATTGGGTATAAAATCAGTAAAAACCGACATCCAGTTAAAAAAAAAAAATCCTGTAATTTTTTTGGTAAAATTCGGAATAAACCGCAAATGCGCAATGCTACACATGAAGACTTCAATTTTGCTATCCCCCGATTTTTATATAGCAAGATCTGACTCCTCTTCAGACTATTTAAACTGTTGTGCTTTCGATTATAGTTTGACTTCAGTTCATTAAGTTCAACACTCTTGAGTTTTCATTTTTCCATATTTCTTACATATTAACAAATACAAAATTATGATGTTTGGAAATGTACAAGAATGTATTAATGCAAATAAAATGTTTGCATTAATAAAGACGCTGCCGATAATTTCAGATTCTTGCTGGATTGATCATCTCCTGTAGACATAAAAAAGGCGAGTGTTTTATACTTGTAAGCACTTTTTATACAGCCTGCACTATTGATTTGAGTACAATAACTATAACTCCTCCCGTTTGAACGAGCGTGAACAGTCAATTGACGTCAGAGCATAACTCCAAACCATGTGCAGTTTGACAAAATGCAAGCTTAGTCTTAAGTCCACAGCGCTCCCTGCTGTTTTGTTTAATGCTTTGTCTGCTTTTCTTGGTGGTCAGACTAATGAAGTGCAGCTGATTCAAAACTGGTCAGAAAAAATAAGATTGCACAGCTATGACATTTTTGCGTTATTGCACTGTAACAGTCTTGCGACAGGTAAATAGCTGGCTGTGGCTACCATTGTAGTTCCGTTTCAATTTGAAGACAACCACCAAAGACATTACGTATGGGATATGTCTGCCCATTGGGTAGGTATCGCTGAGCTCTCTATACCAGAGCTGCCGATAGGCCCCTTCCTGGGATGATGCAGTCGATCCTGCCTACTGAGGGTATAAAACTGCTATCCAAAGGAAGCCATTTCTCTTTTTCCTTCTCAAGATGGTACGGTAAGACCTCTGTGTTGAGCTGAGCGTGTTGATAGAAAAGAGCTTCTGAAGTTGAATCGAGTCAATTGTATTTCCCTTGCATTTGTGCTGAAAGCTGGCTTGCCGCTTTCCTGGAAACAACGACTTGAAAAAGACAGAGCCTTTCTGTCTTTCAGCGGCCTCCTCGCTTGCGTGGTAGACCGCTCTTTGTATCTGTCTGTCATCCGCGAATGGTTGTCTATTCTTCCGGAGAGTACACAGTTCCTCCACGGGGCTAGGCCTTGCTGTATCCCCGCTGTCGAGTAGACGTAGTGCTTGGCCATTGACTAGACCTAGCGCAACAGCTCACAGTTCTGCACGGTACTCGGGGCGCACAGGCTCAGCACGCATGGTGCACACGGTGCTTGGTAATACACTGCTGCACGGGCATACGGTGCCGCACGGTACATGGTGCACAAGGTGCCCACGGTACTCGGTGCGCGGTGTTCGGTACCCTCTGTTACAGCGCTAGTGGGTGAGTGCACGGCATTCGCATTTAACCAGTGCTCAAGCGCAGTGCTGTTTTCTGCACGGCCCATGCAAAACAGCAGGCCCATGTCAAGCAAGTCAGGGTTCCACCCTTGCACGGCCTGCAATGCCAATGTCCCTCAGGAGGACAAGCATACCCTCTGCGTGCGATGCTTGGGTGTTCAACATGCCACCTTGGCCCTCGAGAGGGAGGTGGCCTGTAACATCTGTGAGGCCTTCCAGCCCTGGTTGAAAGAAGCTCGTTTGGGGAGGGCCACGAGGGCGAGCTTCGCATCCTCTATGGCCGGACTATCAGTGGCTGTTGGAGCCCCAGAGCCCCTCCCCCATGACATGTCCCAGGACCCCCTTCTAGACATCCCTGATGCACAGGCCGCCCGCAGTCGCTCCCCATCGCCACGAGCGAGAAGGGTGAAGCATTCCAAGCAGGCAAGGGATATTATGGACTTTAATGCCCAGATGGCCCAGGTCTTAGAGCTCTTGGCTAAACAGGCACCAGCGGCTCAGGCCCAGGCCCCTGTGCAGCCCCAATCATACCCCCCTCCCCTAGGGGAGTTCAGGGGGGATGGGAAGAGGCATTTCAGCCAGCGCAAGAGGACACGCTCTCCATAGCAGCCTCTGGGGAGGAAGCCTCCTTCTCCTCTGACATGCAGGTGGGCGAGACTCCTGCTGAGGAAGAACCTGGCTTTGGAAGTCAGTGCTCCCCCCCCACCCCCAGTGTTCATCTCAGTTTCGGCTCTTATGGTATGCGCTGCAGCTTTCTTGGAGGTTACTTGGACTCCAGCGACGGAACCATGCTGGTCCATGTTCCGGACGCAGGCGATGGCTCCTCGCCCTCAGAAATTCCCGGCCTTCCCAGATTTCATTTATTATTATTATTATTATTATTATTATTATTATTATTATTATTATTATTATTAGTTTATTTAGCAGACGCCTTTATCCAAGGCGACTTACAGAGACTAGGGTGTGTGAACTATGCATCAGCTGCAGAGTCACTTACAACTACGTCTCACCCGAAAGACGGAGCACAAGGAGGTTAAGTGACTTGCTCAGGGTCACACAATGAGTCAGTGGCTGAGCTGGGATTTGAACCGGGCACTTACTTGGACGGTGTATTGCGCGAGGCCCCGCTCCCTGAGCTGGTTGCCATGGAGTTACATCTCCTGTCCAGCACACTACTGCAGATCTCCGGTCTCCAAGGGCAAGCTCTTGGCCGGAGCCTGGCTAGCTTGATCGTGGCATGTAGACAGCTGTGGCTGTCACAAACCCAGGTTCCTGATGCGGATAAGGCTGCGCTGCTTGATGCACCTATATCCCCAGGACATACCTTTGGGCCAGCCGTGGAGGAGATCCTACAGAAATCCCACCGGGAACGCGAGGCGTCCCGGTAGGTGGCCTCGTTGCTCTCTCCCCGCACCTCCGTCTGGGCAGGTCGAGCTGCTGCCGAGCTCCTCAGACACGAACTGTCAACCAGAACAGTTCCAGTCCACACGGCTCCGCTGCAAGCAACCGGGCCCACACACCAGTGTCACACCAGCATTTTCAGGGCCAGTGCCCTAAACAGCCACTTCAAACTGCCCCGCCTCAGCCTCGGCAGCCCAAGCAGGGCCCCTAAAGGGACCGCTGGTTAGCCCTAACGCTATCAGATGCAGTTGTGGGTACGTTGCAGAGCGCTAAGGCAAACTCCACTTCACACTTTGTATACTTATAAGTGGAGGGATTTCCAAGGTTGAGGTCTGGCTAGAAGCCATGACCCCATATCTTGCCCTAGGCCAGTCATATTACAGTTTCTGCAATAACTGCTTGATGCTGGTAGGTCACCTTCCACCTTGAAGGTGTATTTAGCGGCTATCTCTGCTTGCCATGCCCCCGTAGAGTCAATGTTTCTGGGCATGCATTTTTTGGCTATCCGTTTTCTTAAAGGCGCTCTGCAATTACGCCCTCCTAGGAGGACTGTTCTCCCCGAATGGAGCCTCAATATTGTACTGGAGGCTCTCACGAAGGCCCAGTTTGAGCCCTTACACTACATAGAGCTGAAGTACCTGTCTATTAAGACAGCCTTCCTCTTGGCTATCACCTCTGCTAAGCGGGTCAGTGAGCTGCAGGTGCTATCTGTGCAAAGCTCCTGCATGTGTATTTGGGAAGATGGCAGCAGGGTGTCTCTGCGCACCAACCCTGCTTTCCTCCCCAACATGATCACAGCCTTCCGCATTAATCGGTCTGTGGAACTGGAGTCCTTCCATCCACCTCTGTTTGCTTCAATGGAATATGAGAGATTAAATTTCCTCTGCCCAGTGCATCAATCTGACCAGCTCTTCGTCTGTCACGGGACACGGACCCTAGGACAGCCCCTCTCTAAGCAGCGTCTGTCGCATTGGATTGTGGATACAGTATCGACTGCATTTAATAGTGCTGGTTTGCCCCCCACCTGATAGGGTAGCCGCACACTCCACTAGAGGGTTGGCTGCATCTTGGGCCCTCTTCAGAGGTGCCTCGATGTCTGATATTTGTTCTGTGGCTAGCTGGGCTACACCGCAGACCTTCTCCAGGTTCTACCGTCTTAATGTGGTAGATCCTACCTTGCCCTCTGTAGGCACAAGGGTCCTTGAGGGTGTAAGTTCACACTGCTAACCTCTGGGTTAGACAGTGCTTGTGCGTCCCTCATATGCTGCCGTTCCTTCTCCGTCGCGACGGCTCTGGTATACATTATCCCATACGTAATGTCTTTGGTGGTCGTCTTCGAATTGAAAGGGAACATTAGGTTACTTACCGTAACCCTGGTTCCCTGAAAGAAGACAACCACCAACCGCGAGGTCGCATTGGTCACCCTCACAGGTTCGTCAGAAAAAGAGAAATGGCTTCCTTTGGATAGCAGTTTTATCCCCTAGGTGGGCGGGACAGAGTGCATCATCCAAGGAAAGGACCTATCGGCAGCTCTGGTATAGAGAGCTCAGTGATACCTACCCAATGGGCAGGCATATCCCATATGTAATGTCTTTGGTGGTCGTCTTCTCTTTCAAGGAACCAGGGTTACGGTAGGTAACCTAACGTTCTTCCACTATTGACTGCTAATGTTTTTGGGGTTTTTTTTGTGGGCATCAACACAAACATTTTTTGGTCACGTGTTTTATGTATCAGCTATTAGGGCTGTGAGTTGCAGTCTATGGTTTTACATTTTTTCCAGTCATTTATGACACTACATATATACATATTGCTCAGATCACTTAAATGACTATATCCAGTAGTTATTTTAATGTAGAACTACTGTTAAATTTATAGTTATTTGACGAATGGATCAATTATTTTCTGTTGAGTATGAGCACTACTTTATTATCTTACAAATTCTGTGAGAGGCTCTCTACTATAAAATTGTCTCCGATGTACCTCCTGTCAGGACTCTCTTCAGTCTTTTTTGTTAACCTGTAATTACTTATCAGTTCCTGTGTTGTGTCCATGATCTGTGTCATTTACATGTTAACTACATTGCTCTTAAACTCATCAGTGTTCCATCTGTTTTTTCTTAATCTTGAACTGCTGAATCCCACCATTTCCCCATCCCTCCCCTCTCTCCCATTTCCACTTTCTATCTATCTTTCTTTCCTATCCTCGCACCAAAACCCAACCCTTCATTCCAAACCCCTTTTTATTTGTTGCAACTGCCATGTATGACATGGCCTGGTCACAATATCCCTTTCTAAATGGCTTCCTGCCTTCTTTCTGTGTGGGCCACCCTACGCCTTCCCAACCCACCTGCCCATTTCAGGCCTGCGTTTGTCCAGGGGATCCTACATCTGTCCTAGCGAATCAGCAGCCTGCCGGATAGCCAACCAGGGAGAGCTCTGCACAGGTATAGGGGGACTGCGTGCTTCCTTCCACTCATTTCCTTATTCTCTGTCACTCACATTTTTTGTATTCATTGATTTTCCACTTGCTTATACAGCTCAGTCTTAATATGTCAATCCCCTGTGAAAAGCGCAGCAAATTTTTCCAAATTCTGTGGCAAAGGTCCATGATTTCTGCAACAGAAGTTCTTGAATTCTGTGGTACCCCTTTAAAAGTTAAAACCAACCTGTTCTTTGTTAATTTCTTTTTTTTATAGGGCTATTTTCAAAGTTTATTACAGTACATGCTAAAACGAATAGCAAATGAATACACAAAAACATTTATAGAAACTTTATTAACTTTTATTAATTCCAAAAACTAAATTGTGAGGCCACTGTTAGCAGGTAGAAAAGTAAAATAAATGATTAAGTACTGGTGTTTTCCACTTTTAAACCTTTACTGCTATGAGGAAAAACATACTTTTAAAGTGAGCAACTGCAACTAGAAACTATAAAATTGACCTGAAATAAAAATAAATAAATAAATAAATAAAATGTTCTCTATTTTCTCAGGACTGTAGTCAGGTATTTAAAGTCCTGCTTTCCCATTGAAGTAGAGGAAACAGGGCTCTGATCATTTCTACAGAAACAACATGCATGGTCAGCAAAACAGTTAACCCCCTTCCTCATACAAGAGTCTCGGATATTCCCCAGCACGACCAGCAGCTGTTTTATTTCCTAAGTGGCTTTTGCCTCCAGGCACATGTTTGTTCTCAACAAATGTATCCGTGTTAGCTGAGGATTTTAATAGCCACAGCATGTCAGTGTCTAAAACGAGTGGTTTGCTTTTCCTAAGAGCGGGTTGAGCAAGATAAACAAAGCAGAGGTATTCAAAAATCTCACTGCGCCACCTTGTGGAATGTTTAAAAAACTTGAATTTGTTCTTATGAATGCTAGGTAGGCTTGTTGCCGTGGAAAATCAATAATTCTGCAACCCAGAGTGCATTCCGCGAAATCGCACCGTGATCCGCAATCGCGTTTTTCTCTTAGAGATAGGTAGGTAGTCCAAAATTAGTGCCATCTGGGATCTTTTAAAGTAGCCGTTACTCTTACCTTTCACATACTTGATAGAAGAAGCATTGAGTTTCCGTTTAAAAATATAGTAACAGATTTTTTCTTATCTTTTACTGTTCTGCTGTGAGCTCTTTAGTAGATTGAGTGGATTTACCGTCCCTATTCCTTTACAGGTTCCAGCATGCACCAGTCACACAGCAGCTCAGCCGTCACAGCTGAAGAAGCATCACGGGGTGTTGCTGTGGAGAAACTTGACATTGTCAAGAAGTGGGGGATCAACACCTACAAGGTAGGAGGAATGTGGTAGAATATTATTTTTTGAGGGCAGGGTGTTTTCCAGGACACACTACTACAACATTCAGATATTACAACTTTGTTAAGTAATAACTAATGTATCTGCTTCTGCTTGGTGTAGAGCCCCAAATCACGTGGTTAACAATGAGTGTTAAAATAATCGAATGATGATATGTTACCCAACAGTGCTTGCATTTCACTTTTTAAGAATGGGGGGAGGGGGGTCACCCCATAGAGTTCCAGTTTTTTTGGGGGGAGCGGCATAAAAAACATATAAAGCCAAATTGAAATAAAAACTAACACCTAATTAATTTGTAACTATCACTACTTAATCATATCCTGATGTAACTTTCACTATTATCTGCTGTATTATTGAATTGTGGTTTGTCACACTTGAGAATTATTGTATTTCTTGTTCTTATTGTATGACTTATATTGTAACACTTGAATGTATTTGTATTTGCTTGCGATTGTAAGTTGCCCTGGATAAGGGCGTCTGCTAAGAAATAAATAATAATAATAATAATAATAATAATTTCCAACGCTTTTTATTTGAGTTTTTCTCATCAAGACGTCGGGGTCAGTTCTCCCTTTTTCTCTAAGTTGCTTGGAAAAAGGCGTCTGCTAAATGAATAAATAATAATAATAATAATAATAATAATAATAATAATAATAATAATAATAATAATAATAATAATAATAATAATAATAATAATAATAAAACAAGCACAAAATAAAAACATTTTATACCCATATATGTGAATGCAACAAAGGATGGGTAGTGCAAAACTCGACTTTAAATTTTCTACAGCTGCATATCTGCAAAAGATAGATAAATGGGAGGTGTGTGTAACATGATTTTACACACACCCAAGGTGTGAGATATAAACCCCAGGAGCGGTAGCTTGAGAGTTTCATCATTATTATTATTATTATTATTATTATTATTATTATTATTATTATTATTATTATTATTATTTATTTATTTATTTATTTATTTATTTTGCAGATGCCTTTATCCAAGGCGACTTACAGGTGTTACAGGGCAGTAAAGGGTTACAATGCAGCATAATATTTAAATAATGTAGTTTACAGTAAGTGCAAATAATACTACTAAAATACAATACAAACTAGGATGCAACAAGTTAAGATTACAACAAGTTATATCTACAATGACATGTTAGTAATGCAATAGTGCAAGGACAGTGCATTAGCTGAGGATCCAGTAATGTAGTGCATGTGTCAGGCAAGTTCAGTGCATCATAGGAGCAGTAGAGCAAGAGATCTACGAGTGCAGTCTAAACAGGTGGGCCTTGAGGAGGCGGCGGAAGGACCTGAAATTCTCCGGTAGCTGTTTCCACCACAGAGGGGCTAGGGAAGAGAAGGAGAGGGCACTGAAGGATGGAAAGTGGAGGGAAGGCACGACCTGTCGGCCAGTAGAGGAGGAGTGGAGAAGGGGTGTAGGGAGACACGAGGGATTGGAGGTAGGAGGGGCGCTGTGGTAAAGAGAGCAGTAGGGAAGAACAGGGGTCTTGAATTGAATGGGAGCAGAGATGGGTAGCCAGTGGAGGGTGCGAAGCAGAGGGGTAGCATGAGAGTAGCGAGGTTGGGAGAATACAAGACGAGCAGCAGGATTTTGAATGAGCTGAAGGGGGCCGATAGCTGAAGCAGGGGGATCAGCAAGGAGAGAGTTACAGTAGTCCAGTATGGAGAGTACAAGACCTTGGACCAGGAGCTGGATGGAATAAGTAGTGAGAAAAGGACAGATTTGGTAGATGCTACTAAGAAATAAGCATGCATGTCAGGGAAGAGATGTGTTGAGAAGGGAGGGGTCAAGAATAAAACCTAGGTTTTTAGCAGAAAACCTAGGTGTGATGGTCAAGGGAGACTGAGATGGAGAGGTCAGAGGAGGGAGAGGAAGCAGAAGGAAAGTAGTGGAGGTCAGATTTAGAGAGGTTGAGTTTGAGCTGGTGAGAATGTGTCCAAGTTGAGATAGTCGAGAGGCATTCTGAGATGTGGAAAGAGATGTGGGTGTCAAAGGAGGGAGAAGAAGATCTGGGCATCGTCTGCGTGAAGGTGGTAGGAGAAGCCAAAAGAGGAGATGAGAGTGTATAGCGAGCGGGTGTAATGAGAAGTGGAGGGGTCAAGACAGATACTTCCTCTACACCTGTAGAGGTGGTGAGGAGAAGAGAGAGAGAGCCACGCCAGGAAACCTGGAAGGAGCGGTTAGAAAGATAGGAGGGAAACCAGGCAAGAGCAGTGCCTGAGATCCCCCGGTCAAAGAGAGAGAGGAGAGGAGAATAGCCAGATCAACAGTGTCAAAGGCAGAGAAGAGGGAGGGCGGTTTCCGTGGAGTATGCAGGATGGAACCTGGATTGGAGAGGGTCGAGCAGAGAGTGCTTGGTGAGGAAGGATGCCAGCTGTCAGTGAACAGCTCGCTCGAGAGTTTTAGGGGAACAGAAGGAGAGAGAGAAAGGGCGATAGTTCTGAGCAGAGGAAGGGTAAGAGGTTTCTTAAGAATTGGGGTGATGCGAGCAGTTTTAAAGGCTAAGGGAAAGAAGCCAGAGATCAGAGAGGTGTCAATGAGGGAAGAGATTAAAGGAAGAAGAGCAGGGGCAATGGATTGGAAGAAGCGAGTAGGAAGGGGATTTAGGGCGCAAGTAGTTGGCTTGGAGTCTAGGAGTAAGGAGGAAATGTCCGGGTCAGATAGAGGTGTGAAAGTTGAGAAGGAAGGGGGGTGGGGGTGCAGGGGGACGGGATGTGGGAAGGAGGACGGTGGGAAGGAGAAGTTGGAGTGGAGAATAGCAGGGGGACGGTGGGAAGGAGAAGTTGGAGTGGAGAATAGCTTTTGAATGTCATGTCATAATGGATAGACATTGGCAGTTACAAAGCAGCCATTGGGAGTGCAGGATGCACAGCCTGGAGATCGCGAGTGAATCCAGGCTATGTCATTGCCGACCGTGACCGGGAGTTTCTAGGGGGCAGCGCACAATTGGCAGAGCGCCGCCCGGTTAGGGAGGGCTTAGGTTGGTAGGGCAATCTATGGTTCAACGTGCACCAGCTACTCCTTTGGCTGACAGGGCGCCTGCGGGTCTGCTGTGGAGCCATTCAGATCTGTGTTGTCTTCCGGCTCTAAAGACCTGATGGCTTCGCTGTGGATCTGCAGTGCGAAAAAAGACAGCTTGGCAAGGACATGTTTCGGAGGACGTGCGTGTCAGCCGCCATTTCCAGGGGGTTGCAGCGGTGAACTGGAATGAATAATAACAGCATTGGCGATTCCAAATTGGGGAGAAATTTAGTCATTGAAAGTCCCTGCATTCTGGGATGAATAAAACAGCTCAGCTGTGTACTGAGGCAATATAAATAGGCAGTGTGAACACAGTAGCAATTCACACAGGTCTCAGTTGCACCTGGGACAATCGAAGACATTTCACACCAAGGGTGTATTAAATTACACAAGTGATACTAAAATAGTAACCAAGTTTCTTATCTCATACAATGAATGCCACACACAGTGAACTCCCGGTCTCCATGTTGCTTGGTCAGGAGAAACAAACTGATCCCTTATCTAGAGATCATTGATGTAATCCTTTTCGGCACCAAAGCCAGTGTACCTCTGCCATAAAACCCCACGTCATAACCAAATCATTGTCCAAATTTCTCCTGTGCTTTTAAAGGGTTTCCCTTTTAGAAGGCGGTCTGGAGACCCAATGGACTATATTTGCATACAGGTAGGCTGATGCTTTTTTAAGGATTTAATCCTCGCAACGTCAATAGCCAGACCTAAACACATAAGGACATTTTCCTGAACATCTTCAAATTTGTTAACATCTTGTATTTTGTCACTGAAAGAGATTTGTTGTGTTATCTGACACACTCCAAGAGCGTATTAACACTTTGCACAGATGTATCATGCACAACCATTGACATAACATTTTAGAGTAGGTGTACTAAAGTGTTGCGGCTGTTGCAAACCAGTTGCAAACCAGTTGCAAACGAGTCGGAAGTCTTGGGTAAAATGTACTAAACAAGTGCAATGCTATTAGCAACTTTTTAGGTAATGCTTTGCGTTAGCAGTTTTGCTTTGTGGTTCACCCTTTGTTGAATATGTAATTATGGGTGTGGAGATAATGCAAATGAGGGTTTTCAAATATTATAATGAGATGTACGGAAGCTGCCGGCAATTGCGACACTTACAATTGCATCAATTTGTTAAGAACTTTTGGAAGCATGTTTTAGACAGTCGCAATTGTTGCTGGCATTTCCCAGTCCGCTTTTTGTTGTGTGTTGCCAGTTGTGCTCAATGTATTTGAGGCAAACAGCCAAATACCTACTTTTCCCTAAAAGTAGGGTGTACTTACAAGCTTTGAAAACAAATGTCTATGATTGTCCGGTATTGTCTTAAAATGGTTCAAGTCATATCTCACTAACAGACAACAATTTGTTTCATTAGGAGACTCTGTGCCTGGATTTTCATCGGTTGCCTGTGGCATTTCCCAGGGCTCTGTTTTGGGACCCATTCTTTTCTCTTTGTACATGTTATCACTGGGTGAGATAATCTGTAAACATGGTGTTAACTTCCACTGCTCTGCTGAAGACACACAGCTCTACATCTCTGTAAAACCTGATGATACTCTGGCTGTATCAGCCTTAGCTGAATGCTTTACTGATGTGAAGAGGTGGAGTAGTGGTTAGGGCTCTGGACTCTTGACCGGAGGGTTGTGGGTTCAATCCCCAGTGGGGGACACTACTGCTGTACCCTTGAGCAAGGTACTTTACCTAGATTGCTCCAGTAAAAAAAAAACAACTGTGTAAATGGGTAATTGTATGTAAAAAAAATAATGTAATTGTATGTAAAAATAATGTGATATCTTGTAACAATTGTAAGTCTTCCTGGATAAGGGTGTCTGCTAAGAAATTAATAATAATAATAATAATAATAATAATAATAATAATAGGTTCTCAGCAGCAACTAGAAGCAACAAAATCTCTAAAAATAGATCTGGGCAATTTGACCACAAACAAAAACAGAAGTGAAAAATCTAGGGGTCTTATTTGACTCTGATTTATCTTTTGAGTCGCATATTTGTAATGTCACTAAAGTGTCCTTTTACCATTTGCGAAACATTGCTAAAATTAGGTCATTTATGTCTTTGTCTGATGCTGAGAAATTAATTCATTAATAAATTGCTTTTGTGTCTTCCCGACCTTTATTTTTCTTAAAAATATTTACCAACATAAAACCAATGTCACCTTACAATAATTGATTTTGAGTTTCAGTGTTTTAAAATAAAATATAAAACAGAACAAAATTTCAATGTACCATTTGTAATTCAGTAATATGAGAGAATTGGTCAGGGGTCTGAATACTTTTGCAAGGCACTCAGCGATCAGGGTTCAGGTACGTCTTCGTTTGGGGACCTGGCGATCAGGGTTCAGGAACGTCTTCGTTTGGGGAGCTGGCGATCAGGGTTCGGAACGTCTTCGTTTGGGGAGCTGGCGATCAGGGTTCAGGAACGTCTTCGTTTGGGGAGCTGGCGATCAGGGTTCAGGAACGTCTTCGTTTGGGGAGCTGGCGATCAGGGTTCAGGAACGTCTTCGTTTGGGGAGCTGGTGATCAGGGTTCAGGAACGTCTTCGTTTGGGGAGCCGATCAGGGTTCAGGAACGGCTTCGTTTGGGGAGCTGGCGATCAGGGTTCAGGAACGGCTTCGTTTGGGGAGCTGGCGATCAGGCTTCAGGAACGGCTTCGTTTGGGGAGCTGGCGATCAGGGTTCAGGTACGTCTGCGTTTGGGGAGCTGGCGATCAGGGTTCAGGAACGTCTTCGTTTGGGGAGCTGGCGATCAGGGTTCAGGAACGTCTTCGTTTAGGGAGCTGGCGATCAGGGTTCAGGAACGTCTTCGTTTGGGGAGCCGATCAGGGTTCAGGTACGTCTTCGTTTGGGGACCTGGCGATCAGGGTTCAGGAACGTCTTCGTTTGGGGACCTGGCGATCAGGGTTCAGGAACGTCTTCGTTTGGGGAGCTGACGATCAGGGTTCAGGAACGTCTTCGTTTGGGGAGCTGACGATCAGGGTTCAGGAACGGCTTCGTTTGGGGAGCTGGCGATCAGGGTTCAGGAACGGCTTCGTTTGGGGAGCTGGCGATCAGGGTTCAGGAACGGCTTCGTTTGGGGAGCTGGCGATCAGGGTTCAGGTACGTCTTCGTTTGGGGAGCTGGCGATCAGGGTTCAGGAACGTCTGCGTTTGGGGAGCTGGCGATCAGGGTTCAGGTACGTCTTCGTTTGGGGAGCTGGCGATCAGGGTTCAGGTACGTCTTCGTTTGGGGAGCTGGTGATCAGGGTTCAGGAACGTCTGCGTTTGGGGAGCTGGCGATCAGGGTTCAGGAACGGCTTCGTTTGGGGAGCTGGCGATCAGGGTTCAGGAACGGCTTCGTTTGGGGAGCTGGCGATCAGGGTTCAGGAACGGCTTTGTTTGGGGAGCTGGCGATCAGGGTTCAGGAACGGCTTCGTTTGGGGAGCTGGCGATCAGGGTTCAGGAACGTCTTCGTTTGGGGAGCTGGCGATCAGGGTTCAGGTACGTCTGCGTTTGGGGAGCTGGCGATCAGGGTTCAGGAACGTCTTCATTTGGGGAGCTGGCGATCAGGGTTCAGGAACGTCTTCGTTTAGGGAGCTGGCGATCAGGGTTCAGGAACGTCTTCGTTTGGGGAGCCGATCAGGGTTCAGGTACGTCTTCGTTTGGGGACCTGGCGATCAGGGTTCAGGAACGTCTTCGTTTGGGGACCTGGCGATCAGGGTTCAGGAACGTCTTCGTTTGGGGACCTGGCGATCAGGGTTCAGGAACGTCTTCGTTTGGGGAGCTGACGATCAGGGTTCAGGAACGGCTTCGTTTGGGGAGCTGGCGATCAGGGTTCAGGAACGGCTTCGTTTGGGGAGCTGGCGATCAGGGTTCAGGAACGGCTTCGTTTGGGGAGCTGGCGATCAGGGTTCAGGTACGTCTTCGTTTGGGGAGCTGGCGATCAGGGTTCAGGAACGTCTGCGTTTGGGGAGCTGGCGATCAGGGTTCAGGTACGTCTTCGTTTGGGGAGCTGGCGATCAGGGTTCAGGTACGTCTTCGTTTGGGGAGCTGGTGATCAGGGTTCAGGAACGTCTGCGTTTGGGGAGCTGGCGATCAGGGTTCAGGAACGTCTGCGTTTGGGGAGCTGGCGATCAGGGTTCAGGAACGGCTTCGTTTGGGGAGCTGGCGATCAGGGTTCAGGAACGGCTTTGTTTGGGGAGCTGGCGATCAGGGTTCAGGAACGGCTTCGTTTGGGGAGCTGGCGATCAGGGTTCAGGAACGGCTTCGTTTGGGGAGCTGGCGATCAGGGTTCAGGAACGTCTTCGTTTGGGGAGCTGGCGATCAGGGTTCAGGAACGGCTTCGTTTGGGGAGCTGGCGATCAGGGTTCAGGAACGGCTTCGTTTGGGGAGCTGGCGATCAGGGTTCAGGTACGTCTTCGTTTGGGGAGCTGGTGATCAGGGTTCAGGAACGTCTGCGTTTTTCAATAAGTATTGAATAGGCTACTGATGTATACCTGCTTTAAATATGTACATTTCAGAACCATTAGTTGATTTCATAAGACCTTAACATTGCATTAAAACAATATGCAGATTTAAGCTTGTGGAATTTACATTAGTTTCAAATTTTATGCATGTGATTGTGTTTCCTCGTTTGAACAGATGAATATACAGTGCCTTGCAAAAGTATTCAGACCCCTGACCAATTCTCTCATATTACTGAATTACAAATGGTACATTGAAATTTCGTTCTGTTTGATATTTTATTTTAAAACACTGAAACTCAAAATCAATTATTGTAAGGTGACATTGGTTTTATGTTGGGAAATATTTTTAAGAACAATAAAAAACTGAAATATCTTGCTTGCATAAGTATTCTACCCCTGTTCTGTGGAAGCTCCCAGTTTACACCGATGAAAGAAATTGCCCTAACGAGGATACAATTACCTTACCATTGGCCTCCACCTGTGAACCATTAAAGTTGCTGTCACATTTTCTGGATAAAAACCCCACTTTTGAAGGATCATTGGTCAGGCTGTGAATCTGAAGGAAAATGAAGACCAAAGAGCATTCTACAGAAGTTGGAGATAAAGTAATACAAATGCATAGATTAGGGAAAGGGTACAAAATAATATCCAAGTGTTTGGATATCCCAATGAGCACAGTTGGATACATAATCAGGAAGTGGAAGCTGCATCACACCACCCAGGCACTGCCAAGAAAAGGCCGTCCCTCAAAACTCAGCGCTCAAACAAGAAGGAGACTTGTGAGAGAAGCCACAGAGAGGCCAACAATCACTTTGAAGGAGCTACAGAGTTCAGTGGCTGGGAGTGGAGTAATGGTGCACCAGTCAACCATATCAAGAGCTCTGCATAACACTGGCCTGTATGGGAGGGTAGCAAGAAAGAAGCCGTTACTCAAAAAGTACCATCTGAAAGCATGTCTGGAGTTTGCCAGAAAGCATGAGAGTGACCCAGCTGCGATGTGGGAAAAGGTTTTGTGGTCAGATGAGACCAAGATAGAGCTTTTTGGCCAAAACTCAAAGCGCTATGTGTGGCCTAACCTAACACTGCCCATGCCTCAAGACACACCATCCCTACAGTGAAGTATGGTGGTGGCAGCATCATGCTGTGGGGATGCGTCTCATCAGCAGGGACTGGCATCTTGTTAAAATTGAAGGAAGAATGGATGGTGCAAAATACAGGGAAATACTGCAAGAGAACCTGCTTCAGTCCGCTAAAAAACTGAACATTGGACAACTATTAAATGTATTTATCTTAATGCTAGAAGTCTCAGAAACAAAATGTTAGAACTTGAAGCTACTGCACTAACAAGTAACTACGATGTGATAGGTGTTACAGAAACGTGGTTGTCTGAGAGTGATGGAGACAAATATAATATTAGAGGGTACACACTGTATAGGAAAGACAGGCAGGACAGAAGAGGCGGAGGGGTAGCGCTATACATAAGAAATAGTCTTGAAGCCCGGGTGTTAAATCAGGACAAAGAAAACAATGCAGAATCAATATGGGTCAGAATAATGGACACAAATTCAAAGGGCATAATAATAGGAGCATGCTATAGACCGCCAAATTCAGACGCTGAGCAAAATAATCTGTTATACAATGACATTCGAAATGCATGTAGAAAAGGAGAAGCCATACTAAGGGGGGATTTCAACTTCCTCCATATAAAATGGGAGAACCCGATGGGGGGCATGACAGACGAAATTGAAAAGGTGGAAATGACAAATGACTGCTTCCTAACGCAATTTGTCATGGCACCGACTAAAGGGGAGGCATGCCTTGATTTAGTCTCTTCAAATAATGAAGACAGAATAACTAAAACAGAGGTCAGAGAGCCATTGGCAAACTCAGACCACAACATGGTCTCATTTGAAATAGTTTTTAAAACCCCAAAAGTAATGACTAAAGCTAAGGTTTACAATTTTAGAAAAGCAAACTATGAAGGTATGAAACAGAGACTAACAGAAGTAGATTGGAGTAAAATAGAGAAAACATCCACAGAAAAAGGATGGCTGTTTTTTTAAAAATGTAGTACTAAAGGCGCAAAACAATTACATCCCAAAAGTAGACAAATCTAAATCTAAAACAAAATGGCCAAAATGTCGTATGCAGACATGCTAAAAGAATTGAATCTATTCAGTCTTGAACAAAGAAGACTACGCGGCAATCTGATTCAAACATTCAAAATCCTAAAAGGTATAGACAATGTCAACCCAGGGGACGACTTTGACCTGAAAAAAGAAACAAGGACCAGGGATCACAAATGGAGATTCGATAAAGGGGCATTCAGAACAGAAAATAGGAGGCACTTTTTTACACAGAGAATTGTGAGGGTCTGGAACCAACTCCCCAGTAATGTTGTTGAAGCTGACACCCTGGGATCCTTCAAGAAGCTGCTTGATGAGATTCTGGGATCAATAAGCTACTAACAACCAAACAAGCAAGATGGGCTGAATGGCCTCTTCTCGTTTGTAAACTTTATGTTCTTAAAGACTTTTAGGAAAAATCTTTTGTAGCAAAAGTTTTGCTTTTGTGGATGAGGAAAAAAAAGTTACAAGAAATAATGTGTACAATTATTTATTTCAGCAATTTTTTTGCAAAACTCCAAAAATGATCATTCAATACTATTCATACCTTGACAAGGAAAATTATAGCTTGTTGAGGCACCTTTAGCAATAATAACCTCTTTTAAGTGATTAGGATATTTGTCAATTAGCTTTTGCCATGATTCTTTAGTGATTTTTGACCATTCTTCAATGCAAAATTGTTCCAGTTAATTCAAATTCTGAGGACTTCTCTTGTGCACAGCCTTCTTCAACTCATACCAAAGATTCTCAATCGGATTTAGATCAGGACTTTGACTAGGCCATTCCAGAACCTTGATTTCATTCTTCTTTAACCATTCTGAAGTAGATTTTGATGTGTGCTTTGGATCGTTGTTGTGTTGGAACGTTCAGTTGCGCTTTAAACCAAGTTTTGTAGCGGAGAGTTTCAGATGATTGACCAATATCTTTTTGGTATGCTATGGAATCCATTTTACCATGTAATATAACTACATTTCCTGTGCCATTAGAGGAAAAACAGCCACATAGAAGGATATTACCGCCTCCATGTTTGACAGTAGGTATGGTGTTCTTTTCTTTGTACTCCTCACAAGACTTTCTCCAAACGTAACATCTATCAGTGTGACCAAATAGCTCGATTTTAATTTCATCACTCCACAAAACTCATATCCATCATTCAAATGCTGTTTTGCAAACTTTAAGCGATTGTCCTAAGACTCTTTACTAAGAGTGACTTTTTCCTTGGCTACCATTGTGACCTTCACAATGCAATACTCGACTTATGGTTGAAATGGAAACCTGTGACAAATACAATGCGTCTTGGTTGTAAATCTCCCTCCCGACCTGTGAGGGCGCTAAGTAGCGAGAACAGGGTTCTTTGGACGGGCTGGTCTGACAGTTCTTTCCCCGGGTCGGGAAGTCGTCCAGTCTGGATACGTGTATTTATTATTTGGGCCTGTAACCTGTTGATTTACTTCCAGTGCATTACACATTGTTGTGCATTGCCTGGAGTTATTGTTTGGTAACCAGACCGGGATTATAATCAATAAAACCATTTTTCTATCTGGATTACAATTCTCTGTTTGTTCATTGTACACTGTATCACTCCTGCACCTGTACATAATCAACCACTTTACCACAAAACTCCAGTCCCACTTGCAGCCAATTCACTTTGAATATCTTTGGCAGTTAATTTCAGATTGTTATTAGAATTAGGTTCTGTATTATCATATTGAGATTTCTAGCACCTTGCAGACAATACTATCATAGCATCAAAGGGTATGAATACTTTTGAATTAGCATTTTTTTATTTACTTTTGAATTAACTTTTTTCCTCATCCACAAAAACAAAACTTTTGCTACAAAAGATTTTTCACTATAATTTGTTTTCAAGAAATTTCCACTGGGGTATGTAAACGATGACAACAGGAAAATAATTCCATCTTGGGTTTATTTGACGTCATAAACTACGAGAGTGTTAGGTCGAGTGCTTTATAAACTGTCACAGAAACCTGAGATGGAATTATTTTCCTTTAACTCACTGAAGTTCATCCTATTATTTTTTTTTTTATATATATCTGTAATAAAAAAAAAAACAATAAACGTGTGTTAAGGTTCAAATTGCAAGTGAATGTAATGAATAATAAAACATACATTAAGTCAATATTAAAGAATCTTAAATAAAATGTTATTTTTGATAATTCAGGAACGGTGAATTAAACTGGGTAGATGGTGAACTGCGTATTTTTAAGGAAAATGTGTTTCAAAGGGGTATGCTTTTTTTTTGTATTAGTCTCTGTCAGAGTCAAAGATTTGTGTCACTCGCTTGGTTGGTGCTCCCTTTGGTGAAGGATGATTGTAAAACAGAGACAGACTTGTTAAAAGTGGCTAAACAACACGAATTGTGGGTGTCGTCGAATGTTTGAATTTTTGAAAGGCATTGACAGGAATGTTTTTAATTTCCCGTTCCTCTCCAGTTTCTCTGAGATACGAACATACTTTTTTTTTTTTTTAAACGTATTCTCATTTTGTTGCTCATTAATGAAATTATTGAAAATGAGACATTATGTGTTTGATGAAAGTGGTCGAATGGGTCAAAGTTAAAGTATATTTTCCCCTTAGAGGAATTATGACATTTTTACGTCACTACGGTGCTATTATGCCATTTTTTTCGAATGGCTCAGGATGCAAATATAGCCTTCATCCATCCATCCATCCATATATATATATACTAATTATTTGACTGTTTTCATATCCTTTCCTAGAAAAGTCTAATTTAAAAACAATTAGACACAATGTGCCATATTTAACAATGCTTGCATGACATATGTAGTAATGTGATAAACTCAGAAAACTGCTGGCCATCTTGGATTTTGCATATAAAGCTATATCCGCAACACTGCTGTCATATATATTTTTAAAAGCTCTTGACTAGACCTAAAAACTGACACCACTCACAATTTGCCCCCAAAAGTGGTACCGACCAACTAGCCGGGCTCATGGACAATTACAATTGCATCAATTTGTTAAGAACTTCGAAAGGATGTTGCAATTAGCAAACCTTTAAAAGGCAGTATGAACATTTTTTTTTTTTTTTTACATAATGTAGTGTCTAGTCTTCCCAAAATACATTAGTATTATTTCAGCGCAATGATTTATACATTTAAAATATATTAAGCACTATAAACATATGTGTGTATGATTTTATTGTATTTTTTAAAAACCTGACACCTCCTTATGTCGGACAGATATGTGTGGTTAGCGAGGGGCTGCTGTGTGATTTATGAAAAGCTTTTTGATAGAAACACATTTTTTATTTTGGGGGTGAAGGTGGGGTCCCCACTATAGAATCTGATGGGATTAAACTGCCTTTCATTATTTATTTAAAAAAACATTGCACGACTCGCAATGCTAGAGATCTCACTAAGAGAATACAACAGATATTTAAATTAGTATATTGTGGCTCTCTTCATTAACCTATTTTCTCTTAGTACATATGACAAATAGTACACTTTTCGAATTGTCACAACGAAAATGCAGATTGTTGCTGTCATACACCCTGTCGCTTCATGTCATTTCCACCCTCTTCTTACTCTTACCACCAGCCTTCTATCATTCTGACTCTCATTCTTTCTCTGGATGTCTAGTGTACAAAGCAGATGATTTCTGAGAGGTTTGGCCGTGGATTACGCACTGTGGACCTGGAATTAGAGGCTCAGATTGATGTACTGCGGGACACCAAGCGCAAATATGAGAACATCCTGCGGCTGGCAAGGGCGCTCACCAACCACTTCTACAGCATGGTGCAGACGCAACGTGCGCTAGGGGACACCTTCGCTGACCTGAGCCAGAAATCACCTGAATTACAGGTAGCCCTGTCAGTATATCATATCACATACACCTGAACTTTGGATACCTACCGATATGGCCAAAAGTTTTGCATCACCCTAGAATTGTCTATTGCTTCATAAAGTCCAATGAAACCTGCTGAATAATGTTGCATTAACATATAAAATTGCATACCGCTTTGTAGTTTTCCATATACTTAACTGAAAACTGACAAATTGAAAAATGTGACATTTTGAAATCTAATTTGAAAACACATGATTTCCGAAAAGACATCACAAATGTTGACATGTGTTACTCAATTAGAAGTAATCAAATTGACAATTAGAAGTGGTACCGAGTGGATTTAAGCTTTAAAGGCATGATTTTTACATAGATTTTTTTTATCTTCAGAGCAAGCCTCAGAAAAATGCTCTGCCATCATTGCACTTCATAAGTAAGGTTTTAGCAGTCATCTGATAGCCAGTGGAGGTTATGCTAGCCAAAGCACAGTATCTAGGATCATCCAGATATATCCAATATAAGAAGACTGGAAGCTGTAAAGCTGCCCCCAGGTCTGTACGCCCAAGTCAGCACTGCTCGTCAGGATCGCCACCTATGTTGTTCAAGTTTGAGAGATTGGACAGCCAGTAGTGTCCACTTACTGTGGCAATGGAAAGAAGTTGGAGTAAAGGCATCTGTACGGACCGTAAGAAGATGTCTGAGGCCTGCTAAGAAGCACCTTCTGAGCAAAAAAAAATAAATCAGAGATTGCTTCAACTTTTGTCACACATACAAAGACTGGGGTGATGCAAACCTTTTGGCTATAGCTGTAGATCCTGTTTTTAGTTATGTTCTCAAACCACTTCCAAAGATTGTGAATATAGTGTATATTTGTGTATAAATACATTTCATCCTTTTAAGGACAGTCCTGTAGGACCTAATCAACTTCCAGTGGCAGTGCTGGAATTAAAATCTGTTTAGATTGAGAATCATTATATTGTAGAAGATCAATGTGATGTAAGACTATAAACACATCATAAAATATAGTGACAATAAGAATATTTAAAGTAAACAAATAAATAAGCAATAGTATTGACTGAAGACCTCCAGGTATAAATATAACTCATGTGTGAAGTTCTGCACTCAAATCAGAAGAATGCATGCTCAGGCATGATAAATGTTGAACATTTTTCTTCTTAACATATTTTTAACCAATTTCTGTTTAAAAATAAGTAAATAAATATAGCAAACTATGAGTTAACATATTGCTGCACAGAGAGATTCAACTATAAATAACCTGAGGTTTACAATTTTACAATCAAGTGTTTCCAGATCAAATGTCTTTCTGATGTGCAGGACGAGTTTGGATACAATGCTGAGACACAGAAACTGCTGTGTAAGAATGGGGAAACTCTTCTGGGGGCCATCAATTTCTTTGTTGCCAGCATAAACACACTGGCCAACAAAACCATGGAGGACACGCTGATGACTGTCAAACTCTATGAGAATGCAAGGTAACCACCACAGGCAAAATCAGACTTGTTTTTCTCTGTTCTTCTGGAATGTGTTAGCTCATTAAATATTCAGAGATGTACACATATTAAAATCTTAAGTTATCAGATCAACTTCTGACTTGGGCTCAAATTGTTTTTCAAAAGTTGACCTGGACTTTTGTCATGACCTGGACTTGAATGTATCAGCCTTGAATACACCTATAAATCTGATATCTAAACAGTGATACAGTTCCTGTCTCCTCACCCAGGCTGGAATTTGATGCCTACCGAGCAGACTTGGAGGAGTTAAACATGGGTCCTCGCGATGCTGTCACCCTTTCCCGCATTGACACAGCACAGCAGCAGTTTCAGATACACAAGGAAAAGTATGAGAGGCTGAGAAGTGACGTCACCATCAAACTCAAGTTTCTGGAGGAGAACAAGGTACACGGAGTAGAGAGGGCGATTCATTCTTTATTGTTAAAGGTAGAGTGGAATGGGTCCCTGTCACAAAGACGGCCAGAGTGGGTGGCGTCAGACCAGAAAGGAATACACAAACACAGACGGTTGTTGTGATGAGCCGAGTGCAATGGTGGCACTCAGCGTTTAATAACAAATAAAAGGTTTTAAACGGTACACAAAACAGGACACGGCACTTGACGCCAAAATAAACAGACAGACAAAACGACTAGACACTAACACACAGGTGAAACGGAGACGAACAAACACGGTGAGAATACACTTATTATATTTATAATTACGCTGATTTTAACTCTCCTCTCTCTCTCCCGTTCTCCCCTCTCTGAACACCTAACCCTGACTGAATGAAATGTGCATCTATATATACTATTGTGCTGGGATTCAATTACTAATTAATTATTCACTTGAATCCCAGCACGTGAATTAATTCTGTGCAACCCTGTGCCACACATTATACATATTTTATCTGCACGTGAAGTGATGTGCCATCCTCGTGCCTAAATATAATTATACACTTTAAACACACGTGAAACACAGACCAGTTTATATCCCGTGTACCAATCTATACACCAACATTAACATACGCACGCATACATACATACACAGAACACACAAATGCACACAGGGGCGGGGCACTTTGCCACAGTCCCACATGGGCTTTATGTTTCTCCAGTGTGAGATTAGAGGTTAGAGAGAGACTAATTACACTTACCTTAAACACCTCAAACAAGTTTCCTGCTGACTGCCTGATTGTATGCACTGGTTGAGTTCATTCCTGCTGTTAACCAGTTCCATTGAGTTTGGTGGGATTGTTTTTTTTATTTAGGGAAAAAGAGAAATTCCATAACTGTATTAAATGTATGTAGTATTGGGGCTCCCAAGTGGCGCATCCGGTAAAGGCACACCACATGGAGTGTAGGATTCCCCCCATAGCCTGGAGGTCGCTGGTTCGAGTCCAAGCTATTCCACTGCTGACCGTGGACGGGAGTTCCCAGTTGGCAGCACACAATTTGCTGAGCACCGCCGGGGGGGGGGGAGGGAGGTCCTCGGCTCACCACGCACCAGCGACCCCTGTTGACTGGCGAGGTGTCTGCGGCCCTGCCTGTAAGTTGCTCAGAGCTGCGTGGTTGTCTGACGCTGTAGCTCTGAGGTGACTGCATGGCGGGCCTGCAGAGTTAAAAGAAGCGGACGGCTGACAGCACACGTTTTGGAGGACACATGTGTCCGTCTTCATCCCACCCGAGTCAAAGCAGGGGTAGCAGCGGTGAGCCAGGTTGAAATAAAGCAGGGGTAGCAGCGGTGAGCCAGGTTGAAATAAACAATTGGGCTGATTTCCATTACATGAGAGTAGATGTTAAAACTTCATACTGATTTGAACTTGGTTCTCGCCAAGATAAGCACCAACTAAGACGTAGCTTTACAGTAAACTAATGTGATCCATAGATGTCTCCATCCATTTGCATTTCTTTCCATCTGATGATGTAGATATCTTGCTGCCCAGTGTTGATGGCTGAAGTGTAATGATGGCTCCAGGGATCTAATTATTTTGCCTGCCCAGCACATCTTCACACACAACGGTTGCGATGTTGGCTCCGGGGATCAACCACAGTGCGGTCTCCCCAGCGCATCAGCATGACAACCGTCTGGATTGAGCTAAGTAGGGTACATCTCTGGGGTCAAGTGGGCATCTGCCATCCTTGGTGTTTCGTCAACTAGCCCACGACACCTCAAGAGGGCTCGATGGTGATTCTGGCGTCCCAGCATCACCCCCCTCAGCCCCCCACTCAGCTCAGCCCAGCTTACTTACCCGTAAATCAGCGTTTCTTTCTTTCTATTGTGCTTGAGATTCCCAGCCAGAATCTTTCTGTCTCAACCACAGCCAGTTGCTATTCCTTTCTGCTGCTTCAGATAAGTTCTTCACTGTGCGACACAACTCTTGACCACTGAACTCAACATCTCTGAGAAACCGGGTTGTAGAGTGTGCCACAAATCCTCCACAACCCACCTCCTCTGGGTAAACCCGGACTCTCCATCATCACTGTTCCGCTTCATTGGCTAGTTGAGCATACCGAAGTTTCTTCCTCTCATGACACTGTTAACACTACCAGATGAGCAAGACGTGCTGATCCAGACCACAAGACAATGTCTGGTCGAAGGTTAGTGGTGGCAGTCTCAGATGGAAAAATAAGCTGTTGACCAACATCTGCCAGCATTTTCCAGTCTCTAACAGCTTCCAGTTGTCCTGGGCGAGGCTTGGTTTTAACACCTTTTCTTGGTGGCTGCTCTCCTGGATGGAGGAATGTTGTCTTTTGTGTGTAATGTTTTGATGGAACAGGTGGCAACTTATTGGTCATGTTACACTTGTCTTCCAATGCTAAGGCCAGACATCGCAACACCTGGTCATGGTGCCAAGTAAACCGTCCTTGGCTAAGACCCACTTTCTTCCAGCTTTCAACACAGGTGCTTCCTCTCATGCATTTGTTGCATGACTCTACTAATGTAGTTTCCAGTCGGACCTTGGCGCACTTAAACTCCTCGGTTAGAGCAGAGACTGGTACCTGCAGTATTCCTTTACCATAAACTCCCACTCTGCTGAGGCAGCGTAGAACTCCCAAACATTTCCTGATGTATGAACTGATTAAAGCTTCCAGCTTCTCAACTGTTGTCAAAGAAACCTCGTACACAGTAAGTGGCCACAGCAGCCTTGGCAGTTTGACCAAACTGAAAGCACCTGTGTTTCAGTTTGCCGGGTAAAGCGCTGCTGTCTGTGCTCTTCAACCTTTCCACTGCTTGTTGTCTAACTTCTCCCACACAAACTGTGTCCTTTAGATCCCCGTCTTACCGTCTCCCAAGACTTTTCACTGGCTTCTCAGACACTGTTGGTATTGCCTCACCATTAATGTAGAACCTTTTTATTTACTACTTTACCTTTAATTATAGAGATGCTCCTTGATTTAGTGTGCTTGAATTGCATTCATGCCCATTCAATGTTATTGGTTAATTTGCCCAGTAACCGATTAGTGCAGGCTACTGTTGTAGTCATGGTTGTCATGTCATCCATGTATGCTCGAATTGGTGGTAGTCGCATTCCAGAAGCCAAGCGCTCCCCTCCCACTACCCATTTTGATGCCCTAATAATTACTTCCATTGCCATGGTAAAAGCCAGTGGAGAAATGGTGCATCCTGCCATTATTCCAACTTCTAGGCATTGCCATGTAGTGCTGAATTCTGAAGTTGAAAAACTAAATTTCAAATCTCCAAAGTAGGCTTTCACTAAATTTGTTAGTTATCGTTACACTGAAAAAATTAAATGCTGCCCAAAGAAGTTCATGTGGCACTGAAGTACAGTGCCTTGCGAAAGTATTCGGCCCCCTTGAACTTTGCGACCTTTTGCCACATTTCAGGCTTCAAACATAAAGATATGAAACTGTAATTTTTTGTGAAGAATCAACAACAAGTGGGACACAATCATGAAGTGGAACGAAATTTATTGGATATTTCAAACTTTTTTAACAAATAAAAAACTGAAAAATTGGGTGTGCAAAATTATTCAGCCCCCTTAAGTTAATACTTTGTAGCGCCACCTTTTGCTGCGATTACAGCTGTAAGTCGCTTGGGGTATGTCTCTATCAGTTTTGCACATTGAGAGACTGAAATTTTTGCCCATTCCTCCTTGCAAAACAGCTCGAGCTCAGTGAGGTTGGATGGAGAGCATTTGTGAACAGCAGTTTTCAGTTCTTTCCACAGATTCTCGATTGGATTCAGGTCTGGACTTTGACTTGGCCATTCTAACACCTGGATATGTTTATTTGTGAACCATTCCATTGTAGATTTTGCTTTATGTTTTGGATCATTGTCTTGTTGGAAGACAAATCTCCGTCCCAGTCTCAGGTCTTTTGCAGACTCCATCAGGTTTTCTTCCAGAATGGTCCTGTATTTGGCTCCATCCATCTTCCCATCAATTTTAACCATCTTCCCTGTCCCTGCTGAAGAAAAGCAGGCCCAAACCATGATGCTGCCACCACCATGTTTGACAGTGGGGATTGTGTGTTCAGGGTGATGAGCTGTGTTGCTTTTACGCCAAACATAACGTTTTGCATTGTTGCCAAAAAGTTCGATTTTGGTTTCATCTGACCAGAGCACCTTCTTCCACATGTTTGGTGTGTCTCCCAGGTGGCTTGTGGCAAACTGTAAACAACACTTTTTATGGATATCTTTAAGAAATGGCTTTCTTCTTGCCACTCTTCCATAAAGGCCAGATTTGTGCAGAGTCTCCTATGGACAGAGTCTCCCACCTCAGCTGTAGATCTCTGCAGTTCATCCAGAGTGATCATGGGCCTCTTGGCTGCATCTCTGATCAGTCTTCTCCTTGTATGAGCTGAAAGTTTAGAGGGACGGCCAGGTCTTGGTAGATTTGCAGTGGTCTGATACTCCTTCCATTTCAATATTATCGCTTGCACAGTGCTCCTTGGGATGTTTAAAGCTTGGGAAATCTTTTTGTATCCAAATTCGGCTTTAAACTTCTCCACAACAGTATCTCGGACCTGCCTGGTGTGTTCCTTGTTCTTCATGATGCTCTCTGCGCTTTAAACGGACCTCTGAGACTATCACAGTGCAGGTGCATTTATACGGAGACTTGATTACACACAGGTGGATTCTATTTATCATCATTAGTCATTTAGGTCAACATTGGATCATTCAGAGATCCTCACTGAACTTCTGGAGAGAGTTTGCTGCACTGAAAGTAAAGGGGCTGAATAATTTTGCACGCCCAATTTTTCAGTTTTTTATTTGTTAAAAAAGTTTGAAATATCCAATAAATTTCGTTCCACTTCATGATTGTGTCCCACTTGTTGTTGATTCTTCACAAAAAATTACAGTTTCATATCTTTATGTTTGAAGCCTGAAATGTGGCAAAAGGTCGCAAAGTTCAAGGGGGCCGAATACTTTCGCAAGGCACTGTATATGCATTAGCCAAATCCAATCAATCAGCTAAAAAGGAGAGGAAGGAGCTCCTCCTTCCTCTCCTTTTTAGCTGATTGAATTTGTTGCCAGATCACATTGATGTGTTCTAAGCATTATGATTATTTGTTTATTTAGCAGACGTCTTTATCCAAGGCAACTTACAGAGACTAGGGTGTGTGAACTATGCATCAGCTGCAGAGTCACTTACAACTACGTCTCACCCGAAAGACGGAGCACAAGGAGGTTAAGTGACTTGCTCAGGGTCACACAATGAGTCAGTGGCTGAGGTGGGATTTGAACCAGGGACCTCCTTGTTACAAGCCCGTTTCTTTAACCACTGGACTACACAGCCTCCTGGGAAACCTGGAATGCCTGCTTTTTGTACTGAAGTGTCAGTGAAGCAGTTCTTTAATAGGTAATTTGACAATCTGAGCAATAATGCTGAAGAAAATCTTGCCTTCTACATTTAATAGGGAAATAGAGCGAAACTGACTGATGCTTGTAGAATCTTTTTCTTTAGATATAAAGACTTTTTTTCGGCTTCTCTCGGCTCCTATTGGTCTCACTCGGCCATTGAATGGTTTTCTCTGCTTTTTCCAGAGAAAAAACGACTAGAGACCGTTTTTTTACATCTTTTTGATGATAACGGACAGGGTCCGTCATTGGACCGGAAAGGGAAAATAATAATCTCGGACCAAGTCCGACATAGGACCGCAAAGAGTTAATGTTAATCGATCATCTTTAAAGCAGAAATTAAATCAACCAGCACATCACAAAGCAATTGTCAGCAAGGAAGCTCACACAGGCATCGCTCTAACTTTGTGTAACATTGATGACACTAAAAGCCCTTGTTCAGTACTGAACTATGGCCAGTTGAAATGGTCTTCTCTGCTAGGCTGGTGGCTATGAACTTAAATATTTAAAAAAAGAAAAATAAGTTTAAGTGATGAAAAACAGAAACCAGCCAAGAACTGGAAAGTAAATAACATGAATGGGTAAGAGAATAATATCCCCCCTCAGATCATCTTAGCCAATGAAATTCCAAGTAGAGTAGTCTTTTCCTTTTGTACAGTAGATTCCACGAACTTTAGCTTCAAACATCAGTTTAGTCAGAAAAAATGCTTTAAACAATTTGCCAAATGGTTTGTGTTTCGAAACAAAAATTGGTGTCAGTTTTGCATGTAAAAGTTGTTCACACTTTTGCAGTCTTAGCATGAATTTTATATTTTCATTTTAATAGTTAAGCATTTTCCAAACACGTTTTTTATAAGCAATTTATAAACAAAAATGAAAACACTGGCAGCACTTGTTTTAAACACAAAAAACAGTAGAATGAAGCACCTCTGATTAGTTGTAGTGGTGAAATAAGTATAGGCGAATTCAATGGTAAACTGTGCCTTTATGCTTGGATATATTTGGCAGACAGAGGCGAAATAATATGAGGAATCCATTCTTGTTAAATGGCAGTGATACACAAGGGTGAGAGCAAGCGCTTGCTTGTTGTCAGTATCCCAGGCAATAAATATGAACAGTACAGTATCAGAATACTTCACTTACCTCTTGTCCATTTCCGGATATTCTGGGTTGTAATCCACTCATTCGTGTCCTGTTGCTTGATATTTCAGGTGAAGGTGATGCACAAACAACTGCTCCTGTTCCACAATGCAATCTCAGCCTACTTTGCAGGGAACCAGCAGCAGCTTGAACAGACCCTCAAGCAATTCAACATCAAGCTAAAGCCCCCTGGTGCGGACAAACCATCGTGGCTGGAGGAGCAATGAGATCTCACTTTCCAAGGAACACACCGAATGACCAACAGACCAAGACAGCCAGTGAGCGCAGGGCCAGGGAAGGCCTGTAAAACAGCAGTGGTGGAGAAGTGGACTGTTCCCCTGTCCCCCTGTCCCCATCCCCCCCTCTTCTTGCGTTTTAAAGAACTTTCAGTTTTTCAAATGCCATGGCAGTTAGCATAAATATATATTTATGATGAGGTTTGTAATATTTGATTGAAAGTAATAGTCGGGTAACAGTTGCCATCCTTGTGACTGCAGCCAGCAGGGCAGCTTGGTGGCTATATCTATCTGTTCTATGTACTTCAGTCACTAGCTAACCCTGCTGATACCCAGAAAATCCAGCGTCTGGATAAGCGTCTTTTGTAATGAATTGTTTGCTTCTAATGGGATATTGTGACTCTACAGCCTGTGTAACAACCCAAGCCAGGTTCACAAGGTTTACCGTAACCTCTAGAATTTGGTTGAAATGCATATAATGATACTGATCCTTGAATTTGTCATGCAGAGTTCCAGATCAAATGCTATAATGATATTGAAATGGCTTTTTTCTGACCCCCTATAGGGGACAAATAATTACCATTCAGTCATTATCATAATAGAAAAAAATAACAGTTTGATAAAAAAAAAAAGCAATGCTGTGGTGGAATTTATAGGAAATTAAAAATGACTCGCCATCCAGGTATTTGGTCTGAAACACTGCATGGTGAATTCTGTGGTTCCCTTTCCATTATCGATTGGTTTGCTGGGGACACGCTATACAGAGGTATATCCCAATCGATAATGGAGAACATTTCTATTTCAGGGAACCAGGTTTGTGATGTTAGTATCTTTCATATGATACATTTACTATGATAACCCTGTTTTTTAACTTGGTCTATATATTCCATCTAGAAATTAAATATGCTCCTGCAGGAAGTTGGGGGTAAATCTGTTAATGAGTATTTGGTATGAATACAGGCAATATTTATGTATGTAAAAAAACAAAAGGTAATGTTTTTAAGAATCAGTTAAGTGTTTTGTGGAGCTGACCATGCAGCAGACATTTCAGTGGTAACACCGAGGGGCTCGGGCTGCTTCATTCTGACCACAAAGGATTCTCTACCTGGGAGCACATTATGTGTTTGTCATACAAACCACAACGCATCTTTTGCTGAACAAAGTTCCTGATTAACAGTATGACAAATTTTCATAGCGCAAATAAGCTATACAACCATTGCTCTCCATAATTACCACATTAAATATGTATTCCACTGTTCCAACAGACAAAGATATTAATACTACAAATCCCAGCATTACAAGAAAAACCTAGTTGAAATTTTTAGTAGCATTTGCATATCTTGTAAAAAAAGCAGATGCGAGAACCCACACCTCCCCCAACACCAATGTGTGAGAGGCAAGGAGTAACTTCAAATCCATATCTGTGACTTTACTGAGGCCCATTAAGAAAAGCTAGGAGATTTGGAGACAACATGGGCCAGTGGTAAGCACCCATCTCTTAAGCTAGAATGGTGTGAAGCAGTGATACCTGTTTTACAACCACATTAACACTATCAATATGCACTACTCATTTATTTACAAAGAAAAAAACTGTTAAAACTCTAATCCTGCAAACAAAATAAGGTGCAATTTACAGAGGTGGATAATGAATAATTAACGTGTATTTAAAAGTTGTCCTGGGTCTCAGTTTGCACATTAATCCTTGTAGAGAAGGAGATTGGGTGTAGAAGATAAGCCTACTTCAGCTTTTATTAGTGTGGCATTAATAATAAATTCCCATTTTAGTAACGAGTATCTATGAAGCAGCAATGGAGCCTTTTTTTCAGGTATTAAAAGTGTTCTTATTGGAGGGTTTTAGAACATTGAAAATATTTTAAAAGAATGGTACACTGTTTCTGTTTCAATTTATTTGTTTTTTTGAAACTTTTAATTATACAGTTTATGACCACTAGATGGCAGTCTAATATAAGAAATGACAAAGGGAATGGGTTCCTTAAAATACACCTTTACCTGGATTCCTCACTTTAAATTGGGCACCCATTTTCTCTTTCCAGAATGAGAGCTCTGGGGTTCTACATTTCTGTGGCACTCTTCTCTGCCACGGATCTTCTCTATAGCTGTAGTAGCGAGCAGCTTACCATCACTTAATACACCAGTATAATATGCCTTCCTTGTAAATATGGTCACTGAGGTTGAACCCAAAATGTTCCTCACCTTAAGCCGCTGTACTTACGGTTATCCTACCTGAACTGTAACCAGATGAGACCAGTCCCATGAGCATACCAAGTCCCATAGTTGACCCAAATAAAGGGGTGCTTATGGACCATGTTTTTGTCTTTTAACTATTTCTAGTGATAGATTTCAGGCACTCCATAGGTAGTTTTAATTATTAGACAGAAAAAATGAAAGGTTTATATTATTTGCGTACAATCAATATTTTTTTCAGGCTGCTCTGTGATATTGTAGTGTATGAATGATTGTATATATGTAATGATATTTAAAATAATAAAAAATGAGTTTCTGTGGAATTTCACCATTCGTCCTTGCACTCCTCATTAGTGACACAGATTTAAAAAAAAAAAAAAGCAGCAGCAGCAAAATAGTAAAAACATTACACAAAGCCGTTTGCAGAATGAAATGTCTGGATATGTTATTTGCAGAACATTGTTTTATCTTGTAAGTTTTTAAAATTTAGACTTTTGGTTAATAAAGCAAGTTTCAAGTTGCAATATGGGCAATATGCAATTTCCTCTTCTGGCTTTAAAGACGATACCCAGCAGCTGAGTCTTTGCTGTTGTTTCTCTTAATTGCTTGTTGTGGCCTGGGACTGCTTATCTCAACACTTTGGATTAAGTTTAGTGGATTTAATAGCCTTTCTTTACAATTTCAACACAATCACTAGTTGACCTGAAAAAAGAAACAAGGACCAGGGGTCACAAATGAGGATTAGATAAAGGGGCATTCAGAACAGAAAATAGGAGGCACTTTTTTACACAGAATTGTGAGGGTCTGGAACCAACTCCCCAGTAATGTTGAAGCTGACACCCTGGGATCCTTCAAGAAGCTGCTTGATGAGATTCTGGGATCAATAAGCTACTAACAACCAAACGAGCAAGATGGGCTGAATGGCCTCTCTTTTGTAAACTTTCTTACGTTCTTATGCACATGACTTTACAATTACAGGTCTGCACTTGAACATGTTAAAGCAGTCCCTATTCAGCGCACACACGGATATGTTCTGTTTGAGAGCTTTGCTATTCAGCACACACACGGATATGTTCTGTTTGAGAGCTTTGCTATTCAGAGTACACACTGATATGTTCTGTTTGAGAGCTTTGCTATTCAGCACACACACTGATATGTTCTGTTTGAGAGCTTTCCTATTCAGAGCACACACTGATATGTTCTGTTTGACAGCTTTGCTATTCAGAGCACACACGGATATGTTCTGTTTGAGAGCTTTGCTATTCAGCACACACACACTGATATGTTCTGTTTGAGAGCTTTGCTATTCAGAGTACACACTGATATGTTCTGTTTGAGAGCTTTCCTATTCAGAGCACACACTGATATGTTCTGTTTGAGAGCTTTGCTATTCAGCACACACACGGATATGTTCTGTTTGAGAGCTTTGCTATTCAGCACACACACTGATATGTTCTGTTTGAGAGCTTTGCTATTCAGCACACACTGATATGTTCTGTTTGAGAGCTTTGCTATTCAGCACACACACTGATATGTTCTGTTTGAGAGCTTTGCTATTCAGCACACACACTGATATGTTCTGTTTGAGAGCTTTGCTATTCAGAGCACACACGGATATGTTCTGTTTGAGAGCTTTGCTATTCAGAGCACACACTGATATGTTCTGTTTGAGAGCTTTGCTATTCAGAGCACACACTGATATGTTCTGTTTGAGAGCTTTGCTATTCAGAGCACACACTGATATGTTCTGTTTGAGAGCTTTGCTATTCAGCACACACACTGATATGTTCTGTTTGAGAGCTTTGCTATTCAGCACACACACTGATATGTTCTGTTTGAGAGCTTTGCTATTCAGAGCACACACGGATATGTTCTGTTTGAGAGCTTTGCTATTCAGAGCACACACGGATATGTTCTGTTTGAGAGCTTTGCTATTCAGAGCACACACGGATATGTTCTGTTTGAGAGCTTTGCTATTCAGAGCACACACTGATATGTTCTGTTTGAGAGCTTTGCTATTCAGCACACACACTGATATGTTCTGTTTGAGAGCTTTGCTATTCAGAGTACACACTGATATGTTCTGTTTGAGAGCTTTGCTATTCAGAGTACACACGGATATGTTCTGTTTCTGAGAGTTCAATGATTTATCATTTTTTTGCCAAGAAAACCAATGTACTCTCATTATTGCATATTTTCATTAGGTTTGTATTATCATTAACAAACACAGAAAATGTACATTAAATACCTATTATGCACAAAAAAATAGCTGTCAATAAATCAGTATGAGTTAAAACACAAAGATTGTTCATCAAAGCTGCTTCTGTAGGAAGTAGAACCTTAGTTAAACCTGCTTATATTAACCACTGAGGTAATTTATATACAGCTCATTTAACACTGAAAATGTATAGTGTAAGCATAAGGGTCACTATAGACAAGGCATTCTTCTCTATAGGTTTGACTATTTGTAGAAAAAGTGTAAGCTGTTACATAATTAGACATGCAAGTGGATATCACAAGGATGAAAAAGTTTCAAATCAAACCATTGTGAGAAAATTAAGAAATGCTTAATCAAAGACCTGCTGTTAAAATCTGGCCGATTCAACATATCCCTATATTCTAGGGGCCTGAATTAACCGCTTAACCTCCTTGTGCTCCGTCTTTCGGGTGAGACATAGTTGTAAGTGACTCTGCAGCTGATGCATAGTTCACACACCCTAGTCTCTGTAAGTCGCCTTGGATAAAGGCGTCTGCTAAATAAACAAATAATAATAATAATAATAATAATAATAATAATAATAATAATAATAATAATAATAATAATAATAATAATAATGACATCTATTCTAAAACTACTGCTTACTGATGAAACGCTTCGCATGGACACATGAGCCCTGCGCTCAAAAAATGAACTACAAGACAAACAAATAAATACATAATTTAAACGATTGTAGTATAATAGTGATAATGATGTTGCTTTGGTGTGTTCCTCTATAATAATGGCCTCCGCTTCGGGCTTTATTGACTTGGAGTTCTATTATTACCTTGTAAAACACCACTGCAATGCCATTATCCCTTAAGTATAGTACACAATGTACTGTCAACATGGCCTGTGAATTAAATGAAATGCAATAATGAGTGAGAACTCTAATAATGACAATAGTAATATGTAAAAAAAGTAGGTGGTATGTAAGGCCTACACAAAAAATAAAAAATAAAAATAATTTTAGTAGAATTGCATCACACTATGTAAGCAATAAGACCCGACAGAGTGGGCGTTATTGGGCAATAACAGTCTGCTCAAGGGCGTAATGTCCGGTATTTCTCAATACCACCCACCCTGGAGGGTCTTATTTACAAAATGGGCAACTGTTACGAAAAAAAAAGACAGAAACCAGTTTTGTGTTTTAAAAAGGTGGCTCAAGGATATCTGTCCAAGTGAAAAGGCACTTTTATGCTGGTACTTTTTATTTCCTGGTCAGCTGTTGAAAGTTAATGTTTCCCCCTGCCAAGGGTACTAGCCAATGAGATGCCAGTAAATAAAAAGGCAATTTTCTAAACATAACTAATATATGTGTGTCTTTTTTAAGTACAACATATTTTAAAACAGAAATGTACTTCTATCTAAGACGCTCACCCAATAGTCATTAGCAAATTTTAGCCCACTTACATTTTTTACGTATATGGGTTTTACACTCATAACATCTTCTTAATGTGCAAGAATGTAGTTGATTAAGATTGCATTGGTCACAGTCGTGTCATCACACAGTCTAATCGCTAATAATTATGCTGTCAGGACCTTGCCCTATTCTTGTATTTATATGAGCATATACGCAATGTGTTCCATAAATCACGTTATGATTGGCTATATTTATTTACTCTACAGCTGAAGAATTGTAACCAATTTAATACGACCCAATGTGACTTTGTATCAAATAGTGCAGTTGAACTTGTGTGCCCCACTCCATTAAGAATAACTGTGGATTTAGACATACAGAAAGTGTCTGTGCTCCAGCTGTAATAATACTGGAAAGCTTAGAACGTTAAAGAAAAAAAACGTATCTTATTATGAGAGGAAAACTTTATTTTGGTAACAGGTGTGTAGTTCAACTGCACAAAAGGCCATAGTCTTGTCACCTTATCTGCTTGTTTCACAGACCGTTAGCACTAATCTTATAATTTTTAGAATGGTAGTCCAGGATTTGGGCTCTGAAACCAGTCATGTTAAGGTCAATGAATGGAAGTAAAATGCACGGTAGGCTTGCGTTAGATAGTGGTACCATAATTTGGTTGATATATTGGTTAAATAAGGTAGCATAAGTACCCACACTGATTTTAACATAGCTATGTGAAATGCATTTAAAAAAAGTTCTAGACCGTAGTCCACAGGTAGAGAACAAGAACCAGCGCATTGAGGGTTAAACCTGGGCGTGTAAGTAATGAAAAGGTGTGCTTAATTGGGGCGGCGCCTTACAGCTCAGCAAAACAGTGTTTTATGGGAAAAGTTAGGAGATCGTGGAGCGTCTGATAACGGTGGATTAAAAAAAAAAAGAAAAACTGAAGATATCAAAACTAACCTACTGAAGTTCACTCTGATATGGCTTGGTATGTACACCACTTTTTTTTTCTTTCTAATCGTGGGTGTTTGTTGGTACTGGTAGTTCAATTGCTTGAGACACGTTTCATTGCCAGCTCTGGATTATATATATATATATATATATATATATATATATATAGTGTGTGTGTATATATGTATGTATGTATGTATGTATGTGTAATATATATATATATATATATATATATATATATATATATATATATATATATATATATATATATATATATATATAATGTGTAGTAGGTAGGTAATGTCTAATTTAGTATTGACAATACATGTATTTTTACACATTACACAGGCAGCTCAAGTGACGACAGACGTTCACCTGAAAGACATTTTAAAAAGGGATACGATTTTATATTATATTCTCATTATGCAAGTTAGGTGGTTGCGTGTTATCATTGTTCACGAATAACTTGTATGTTCCTATTTACCGAGTTAATTTCTCTAATTAGCAGCTGGGAGCACTAGGTTAAATTTCGAACAGACGCGGAGCTCAGAACGTCGAAGTTTCGAAGTTTCAAACTCTTACTAGCAGTCGCGCAGTATCTGTATTTATCTTATTGGCTTTGGGAGTATAAAAAAAGTTTTCTACAGATGTTATAGTCCTATATATTTGAAAAAAAACTGCTAAAGTGAGCTGGAATCATTTTTTAAATACGATTATTTAATAATAAACGTACGTTACTTGCAGCGTAATACAGTACTTAACAGCCATTCAGTTTTATGCCAAAATGAAAAAAACAACAACACATACATATCAAAATAAATACATTTCTGTATTTGTTTCGATATTTATTTATTTATTAATTTTTTTTTTATTATTAAAGCGATGTTATGAAACGGTTTGAAAAATAACACCCTCGGATTGGTTAAACAGCATCGCCTGACCGTGCGAATGAGCCGCTTCACACTGTATAAATCAATACGCACAACAAACTGCCAATAATAATAATGTTGTACTTTTAAAATACTTAGTTAATAAACAAAAAGGATCAAAGAAGGAATTTGTAAAGAAACACAACTGAGATTGTAGTAAGTTGTATATATAAATGTATTGTCCAGCCCTATTCTGACAGCTGGAGAATTGGACTACTACTGGTACCACGAAAAAAAAAAAAAAAAAAAAAAAAAAAATCCTACAACTGTATAATTACTGGGTCATTCCATGAAACCAGTACGATTTGAGTATATTTTAAGTATTGGGTCACCAAAATCTAATTTAAAAAGCTTTTTTTATATAAATTGAAGTGTCCCCTGTAATGAAGTGTAAGAAATATTACATTAATTTCATCTTTAATATCAGAAAATATCTTGTTTTCAACTGACACCAAGCATTTTGTCATGTCCTCTGCGGCCTTCACTGAATTTGTACTTGGAATATGACTAATAAAAATGCCAAATAATGCATACATTTTGCCATTGATCTAAACATCTATTTGTGCTCTTTTGATGAGTGTATGTTTTCCATATAAATGCATGATTATTGATTAAAATCACAATATTTAGTTGCGTACCTCAGTCTAGCCTCAACCCTGTTACGCCAACCAATCTCCCCCCATAAAAACAGTGAACTTATCCTTGTGTGACATCATCAACTGGAAGCTATGTCATACAAGTCTTCTGAACAACATGGTGCAAAGACAGGCGAGTTATCACATTCTTTTATATCTATATTTTATAAATTTTTATTGTTAGATTGGGGCCGTCGAGCTCAACAACTCAACTCTGTTAGAAATAGAGATAGAAAACTATTACTTATCAAAACTATCTTTTTTTATTGCAAAAAATATATGCAATTTTTTAATTTCATACATGCCATGTGGTCTCCTGTTCGTCACCACATGAGGAGCAGTGGCCATTTTGAGCCAAAAAACCCCATCACACTCAACCCCATTACTCCACACCTACTTGCACAGGTTTAAAAGACACTTGTTCAACATTAAACAGCAGTATGTCTACTGCAGAGAGCTGAAGGAACGCATGTCAATGACACCTGTAAATACAGCTCTGAGATACAAGCTGTCCACTTTGGGGCCTCACACCAGCAGGCCACTCTGCATACAGGGGTGCTGTACATAGGTGAAAAACCAGAGCCCATATGCTTCAGCACCATCTTCCCCTCCAGGCACAAAGGCCCTCCAGCAGTATGGCAACACTTCGATCCAGTGCTGGATTACCTTCAGGCCACACATCCGCAAGTGACTGTGCTGCACTTTTTTTTAGTGATGGCCCCTGTACACAATACAAGCAAAGAGGCAACTTCTTCCTTTTCAGCACGGAATTGGACAGAAGCAGCTTCAAGGCTGGCACTTGGAATTTTTTTGAGTCAAGTCATGGCAAAAAGGGGCTCCTGATGGTATCGGGGGAACCTTAAAAAGAACAGTTGACATGTTGGTGGCTAAGGGCCGAGATATCCCTGATGCACATGAGCTCTTCAAGGCCCTGACTGAGACAAACACAACAGTGAAATTGTTCTTTGTGAAGAGTGAGAACGTAGAGAATGCATTGGAGAAGATGCCAACCCAGATACCAGCAGTGCCATCAACAATGAGGATCCACCAGGTGATTACTCTTGCTCCAAGAGAGCTGCTGTATCGTGATGTCAGCTGCATGTGCTCAACACAGAAACAACTTGACTGCAAGTGCTTCAACACACAGCATTTCAGTTTCAGCAGGAAGGTTCCAACTGCTGCGCCACAGCCAGCTAGTGAAGGAAAGCCACAACCAGTGAAGGAAATCCAGTGGGGAAGTCCAGGGCTGCTTGGGCAGTGGTGTATGCTCAGATACAGTGGAGACCTATATCCAGGCATCATCCTTAACACAGATGTGTATGCATGGCGTTGGATCAAACAGATTCTTCTGGCCTGTTCGTGATGACATCCTCTGGTACCTGTTTGATGTCCTTGAAATCATTCCACCCCCACAGCCTGTGACATCCCGCCACGTAGAGATCTTGAAAAAGGTGTGAGACAGACTTTCGGGATGAACGCCATGAAGCAAGACACACACACACCAAAAGTGTCTACCTGTGAGACCTGCTTCATGGTGCCCCTGAGTGTCTCCATGTCCACACACACACACCCCAAAAGTATGTAACTACCTGTGAGACTTGTGAGTGTCTCCATGTGCAGACTATGTTTTTATGATTCTGATGACCGTATATAAGAAATACAATGTTTATAGAACATCTTTGTGTGAATTTGAGAGTAAACAAAACCAATTTATATGGAAGCCCTATTTGTCTCTTCAACCCCGTTACCATCTTCAACCCCGTTACCCTTGTCTCAACCCTGTTACATGACAATTTTGTGATAAAATGTTGGTAAGGTTATGGAATATGAATTCAGTGTTTGTTGAGCTCAGTTTGAAATGTTTAGAGCAATCATGAGAATGTGTTGATTTTAGTTCAAATTCTGAAGTAAAACCATACTTTTGATAAAAAAATGATGAGGCCGCTGACACACAAAGTGTCCATTTGAGGCTTTAGTATAGCAAAAGTGTGATTTTATATGAATTTTATATTTGCAATTATTGAATTTGTTTGAGGGACATGTGATTAATAAGAAAATGTTGATTTTATTTCAAGAATCTTTTTAAAGTCATATTCAGACAACTTCCATAGTGTCCGTAACGGGGTTGAAGACAAATGGTGTCCATATCAGAAGAACATGGCTGATAATAATAGGGCTTTGGTGCCTGAGATGGGGAAATGTGTTTTCTTGGAGGTTAAATATGTCCATCATGTTGTGGGGTGTTTAGAAAAATTATTTATTTTAGTAAAAAATTTAAAAATGTCAAAGTCCAAATCGTACTGGTTTGGTGGAATGACCCTACTACTAATAATAATGATGACAATAAAACTGATGGATATATAGGAATGTTCTATAACTCTGATCTATAGACTTTACAAGTCCAACCTTTATTTTACAACGGAGTTGCCGAAGGTCAGGGTGGTAACCTTATCAAAACAAGCCCTGTTTTGTAATGGGACAGCCCAGGGTTGCCAGATTTCTACAGTGTTTATAGCCCAAAGTCACTTCAAAACTAGCACAATTTGATGATTTTCTTTTTTTTTTTACTGAAACCAAGCTTATTACTATTAACATGTAGCCCTATCCTTTAATGCTGCTATTGTTTCCCAAAGAAGAAAACAGTTCAATATTTTATAGTTATGCCACCAATCTAATTAGATGATCACATCAATTAAACAGCCACAACAATTAAATGCACCTAACAAATTGCAAACAAATTGCAAAACTGCAAAAAATAGAGCCAACAGCTTGCCTTTCTTTTTAAATAAACACAAAAAAGTTAAATTAATTGAAAGTATGCCCCATGCATTGAAATAACACATAAAAAACATTTTTAACTTCTTACCTTCAAACTCCTCGTGCAAGGGCCAGGTGTATCTCAAGTCGATTTTAAATATGTACAAAGAAAAAAGTCCAAAAGAGAAAAGTGTGTACAAAATAAAACATTTTTACTTTGTTTTTTTTATTTGTTTTGGTTTCAAAAAAGCTCCTCTGAGTCTGCACCATCTTCTGCGTTATTTGCTTCATAGATGTCGCCTGTAAACAGTGACAGCATTGCTTTGGATGGCTGGAATTGGTTGCAGCAACACTTACGCTGCATATATGCTCTGACCCCAAGAATGTTTTCCAACAATTTCTCTTGCATTCGGTTCCTTAGTTTGGTTTTGATTAGGGTCATTTGTGAAAAAGCATGTTCCACTGATGCATTGCTAAATGGTAGGGCTAAAAGAGATAAGGCAAACAGACCAAGTTCAGTGAAATCTTTATCACCAGCTGCATCGATGTGTTTAGCCACTTCAACCCAGAACTCTTCAATTTGGCTGTCTTCAGTGTGCTCCCAGTGTACATTGTTCAAAGCTCGCCATTGCTGTTCGAGTTTGCCAAGATCTCCATTGTAAAATGGCAAAAATGATAAATTTGCCAGCTGTGGCTTTTTGGAATTGAGTACAACAGTTGGGCTGAGAATGGTAAGTGACTCAAGTTGCTGGATATTGGGAGGCAATCTGTTTGATCTCTTTCAGAAACTCAAACATGTGGTCTCTGCATCTGTGTTTGATATCCTCTGCTTTCTGAGGTTCGATCATTGATTCTGACAGTTCTAACTGGAACTTGATCCCGAAGTCCACTGCTGAAAGTGGCAAGCTGTTTCTGTCGGACGTTATGTCAAAATCCATTACAGATGACCATGTTGGGAAAATCGTGAGGTTTCATGATTCGTTGGATCAAACTGCGGTAAAATGTCATTAAATCGGCAAGAAGTTTCGCTGGATTGGCACTGTCAAGCTGAAACAGCTTGTTTATTCTGTTGACCTCAGTGACGAGGGGCTGAAGAAAAACCAGATACATTGTGTTTACGGCGTCTGAATACATCTGGTACAGTAGTTCAGCACTGTAGTTCATTTCAGTGTCCTTTGTAAGCTGAAAGTGCAGCTTTAGCTCTTCATACTGAGAAAGCAATTGTTACTAACTGGCAGATACAGGTGACTATCTCCCAGTTAGCAACAATTAACCAATGAATTAACTCTGGCGAGGGTCACCTTCTGCATGGGGTTTTTAAATAAATAAACCAAACACAAACGCACAGCTTTTCACCATCATCTTAAATAATAAATAATCATGTCGGATGGCTTTCATCTGTCTGCACATAAACACAATATATTTAAATAATAATTAATAATAAAAATAATAAATGAATACCTACATAAATAATAAAATGCACACAAGGGGTGGGCACCCGTCACAAAGTGAAACGGGGCTTGACTTCAAACCACATGACATGAAGCTGTTCTCTGATTGCTCGGTTGTGTAGTTGTCGCGCAACGAATTCGCAAAAATAGCTGCCACAGGATCAAGAAGCTCTGCCACAGGATGAGGGATGTAATTTACTAACATTTTCTTTGCAAGTTTTGCTGACATTTAACCTCATATAACAGTGTTCAGTTTAACCACTACACCTTTGAATAAAATGAGTTTGTTTGAAAAACTGTGCATACGTTATTTGTAATTCAAGAAAATGTGACTTTATTGGTAGGGGGTGAATACTTCTGCAAACCACTGTATATACAACTCCAAAAATATTCCACAGAATAGAACTCTCACAAAACGGCTAGTTGCTTTTTCAAACAACTCTACTCACACAGCACACAGGCAGCGCCGCGGCAGACACACAATCCATCCATTTTTTTTTTTTTTAAAGGTGCAGTTGCAAATCGGAATTCCATTCCCAAAATGCCAGTTCCGTTACCAATGCCTAATTCCGCGATCGTGGAAAATCAGTAGCCGTACAGCTGTATTCTATGATTCTGTCAGTTAAGTTCGAATTCTGTTGTTGTCCAATAATAAATGGTTTCTCTTCCACATTTAATACAGGACATACTGATTCATAGTGGAATCTATTAAGTTTATTTAAATAGTCATTGTTTAAAACATTAAAAGGGAAGTTTGAGAAAACTAACATTGTGTGTGTGTCAAGATTATCCTTGTATTGTATTTGTCCTAATTTCAGCAGTTTTGATCTGCCTGTTCAGTAGATTGAACCCAGTCTATCTACAGTAAGTACACATCTGTTTTCTTAGATTATGTTTTTGTCAACTTGTATTACTTTTTGTACAATGAAGATGAAGAGTTTCACTGTTTTAACCTTTGTAATGTCTGATACAGACCACACACCTTTAGATGGTGTCTTCACAGTATTTCACAGCTGTATTCTATAAGAATATAAGAACGTTTTCAAACGAGAGGAGGACATTCAGCCCATCTTGCTCCATTTGGTTGTTTAGTTGCTTATTTATCCCAGAATCTCATCAAGCAGCTTCTTGAAGGATCCCAGGGTGTCAGCTGCAACAACATTACTGAGGAGTTGGTTCCAGACCCTATATATATTGCATCACAGGTTTGCTGTTTCTTGCATTAGAATTATTTGAATGCCTTTGGTAAGACAGAAACTTGACGGCATCAAAATACTCTGGACGCTGACACTTTGACATGATGCGCTCAGTGTAAAAAGACCTTTACTCTTCTCCTGCACTAATCTCTGTCTTTTCATTTTCGTTTAAAGTGGGAGGCTAGAAATCCTAAGTAGAAGGCCCCCCTGCCTTCTACTTAGGATTTCTAGCCTCCTACTTGGTCCTCCCCCAGGGTGGCTGCAGAGTCATCCACAAACTTGACTTAGCACACTGTAAATTAAGTAAAGACCACATATTTAAGCAAACTCCGTTTTTGGTTTTGCAATAATTTATTACACCCAGAAAAAAGTGGTGAAAGAAAGACCGAACCAGACACTAACGAAACAGAGAAATTATATTTCAGACACAAAAACAAACAGTCACACTATATAGATACTATAATACCAAGTGAGACAGAAGAGAAAAACGTGATGCAAGATTATTAATTGGTAGTAAATTTGAATACAGAAAAGTTAAGCCATGAGCTGTGTTGTGTTGCATTTTTTCTTTTGCATTTTATACAAAAAAACTAAACAAAAACAAGACACATTTTAAGTTTCTAAAAATATTCATGGAACCAACCAGTCCTTACATTTATTTTAAGACTTCCAAGATTCTGAGTATACATACCTTACCATGTCACAGTTTCTCATTAACTAGAGTCAGAGAATATGCAAGTGCATTAATAAATAAATAAATACATTTTTAAAAATGCGCTTGTGAGAACTGCGATTTCGAACAAAATTTTACAGTTTTCAGAAGTTCGTTTCTGTTGCATTTTCTGTAAACATTAATGCGATTTCTACAGTAAGTTGTATTTTTTCTTTAGTTTTAATATATATATATATATATATATATATATATATATATATATATATATATATATATATATATATATATATATGTGTATGTCTTAACTGTTGCTTGATTAAAATAAATACAAATAACAAATGTATTGGCATTTACTTGAACAGCATAGCGTGAAATAAAGTCTAGTACATAAGTATCAAGTTATAGGTATATGAAATGGAAAAACATAACTACAGTACGTCAAATGGAAAAGAGTAATGTTGAAACGGAAAATCACTTTGTGTACAAATTACACACACAAATGGTTTTGGATATTTCTTATTTATACAGATTAGCACAAACAGACATACCACTTCCTTAGGAGATTAGCATGAGCTTTTATAGGAAATCGTGAGCAGCTTCCCTTTTTGGCTGGTGCTTGCAAAACACTGCAATACATGGCTTGCTAGCTTTAATTTGTATTAAAGTACGACCACTTACTATAGAAATCACATTAATGTTTATGTAGTACCCTGGACAAGGGTACAAGTTATTAATGTAGATTGTATACACTCTATTTATGACTTTCAATATGTAATACTGTTTTAGCTCAATTTTGTCAGAACATGTTGCCACGAGAGGCACTCAGATCGATGAGCCAACTATACAGCTGGCGAGTGCCTAGGAGTAAAAAGTTTCAAAGTGAATGCGAACGCAGAGTTAACCCATTCATTAATGCCTACATGTTTATACTGTGTATCTATGTTTGCACCATGCCTTTTAGCACCCTGAAAGCCTGGACCCCCCAATGGTTTGCTTTGTTTTGACGCACAGTAGACGGTGCCACACCAGCGCGTCGATACCCAAGCGTCAATTCGCTTTCCCCCCAAAAAAAGTAGCTGTGAAAATACCCCCCCCCCCCCCCCCCCACTGTTGTTCTTGCCTAATATACAAAGAAAATAAGGCTGTGTTTTGGGAAGCCATGCTAAGTGTGACATCAACAGCAGAGGAGGAGGAGGAAGAGATTCGTACTGTACAGTTTGAACATACATTTCCATTTAACTTGAACGTCTTAAAGGAAATTTAGATAGTCTTCTAAAAATAACGAACCTTTGTCTTTAGTCATCTCAAGTAGCGTGCCTAGTTAAACATATAGATAATGACAGTGTGTGTTTGTGTGGGGTTTTTTTTTTTTTGGGTTTACTTTTTATCTGCATTTTCTTTGTAATCTGTCAATAATATTACTTGACCTCAGTTTTACAGCATCTGATTATGCAGCAAAACTAAGATCTGACCGGTACATCTTGTTGCTCATATAGTGATATTTTTCATTTAATAAAGACTGAATCAGCAAAACAAAGCAAGGTTTCAGATCGATCTGCTAAGTCCATGCATAAGACATTTTACAATGCTATAACATATACTCGCTGTATTTCGTACACTTGGAGTAAAAAAGACGATCTTGCATAGAAACAGATAGTCATACAATTTCATAACTCTGCTGTACGGTTACTGACTCGGGTACAGTGTATTATTGTACAGTTCGACCTTCATAACTCTGCTGTACGGTTACTGACTCGGGTACAGTGTATGATTGTACAGTTCGACCTTCATAACTCTGCTGTAACGGTTACTGACTCGGGTACAGTGTATGATTGTACAGTTCGACCTTCATAACTCTGCTGTACGGTTACTGACTCGGGTACAGTGTATGATTGTACAGTTCGACCTTCATCACCAACATCGCTTGTAAGATCGAAACTGGTCCATTACGATTCACGGTGTCATAAGCCTGGAAACAAAATGCCCCCAGAGAAGGAATGTTTTACTATAACAATAAAAAAGTTTTACTCGACTTACATACGTTTGTGGAAATTGACACTTTTATTGGAAGAAAATAAACATTTTGAATACTATTCACTAGAACATAGGAGCACTGTAAAAAAAGATTTATTTGTTAAATAGGAGTAGCAGTGTGGAGTAGTGGTTAGGGCTCTGGACTCTTGACCGGAGGGTTGTGGGTTCAATCCCCAATGGGGGACACTGCTGTTGTACCCTTGACCAAGGTACTTTACCTAGATTGCTCCAGTAAAAACCCAACTGTATAAATGGGTAATTGTATGTAAAATAATGCGATATCTGTATAATGTGAAATAATGTATAATGTGATATCTTGTAGCAATTGTAAGTCGCCCTGGATAAGGGCGTCTGCTAAGAAATTAATAATAATAATAATAATAATAATTAAATAACTATTTTAAGCGGCTCATCTGGCAAAGTAGACTGCAATTTATTTAAATGAGAAGGCTGAATCTACCACTCTGCTGCTATGCAAGCAATATATTTCAGTTTTTTATTTTTCTTAAATATTTCCCAACATAAAACCAATGTCACCTTACAGTAATTGATTTTGAGTTTCGGTGTTTTAAAATAAAATATCAAACAGAACGAAATTTCAATGTACCATTTGTAATTCAGTAATATGAGAGAATTGGTGAGGGGTCTGAATACTTTTGCAAGGCACTGTGTGTGTGTGTGTGTGTATATATATGTATGTGTGTGTGTGTGTATTATATATATATATATATATATATATATATATATATATATATATATATATATATATATATATATATATATATATATATATAAATATATATAAAATATATAATTATACTGTATCATACTGCATAGAAATACAATGGATCAGCTTTTCAAATTGATATTGTTCTGCACTCATGTCCTGCCTGATTATAGGAGAATGTAAGAAACATTTTAAAAGTGTATCTGGATTTTGTGGATGGTGGTGGAGGTTCAGTTTTTATGTGGGCTATTGTAGATGGTGTGAAATCATACCATCTACTTTTATTTAAGCCACATTGTGAATGTACAGCCCATCTTAAAAACGTACTAATTTGTGTATCGGAGAATGATGGAGCTAGATGCCAGCATGCAGTCTGTAAAAACCTGAGGCGGATTTCAACTTGTGCAAAAGGTGTCTGCGAGGTAGGAACATAATGACAGCGTGTCAGAGGAGGGAACATCACCATGTGTGCTGCTACAACCCAAGATGGGGTCATTTCTCTCCGTCCAGTGATTGGCCAATATAATACTGAGCGGCTCCTGGTATTTCTTGAAACACTTCATGCTCAGCTTGTCCAGCCGCACATAGACAACCGGGAAGCAGTGAAGGAGGAGAGCCCACAACATTTGTCATTGTATGAGACCATGTCAGTTTTCATCCTGCACTGCAGGTGCAACAGTGGTTTCTTGTTTCTTTCTTCCTCTCTACTCCCCCTTCCTTAACCCTATTTTTCTCTTGTTGGAGATGGAAAGTATTAGGGGTGTTTCTGAATATGAATTCATTTTCAGATATGCTTGAATAATGGTCTTCTTCCTAATATTAGTAATGGCCGAATAGTGTCGGGCAGTATTCGTTGCAAACAAAGTGTTTTGAAGTGTCTCTCATTTCAACCACGCCTCCCTCTGCAGTCTGTGACACTGGAAGCCAGTCGGTGTGGGGAAGAAGGTCGAGCTGGTCTGTGTCACTGTACAGAGTCAATGCTTCAGTTCATTCGATTCGAGAGGACTATATAAGGAAAAGTAAAGTTGGAATTGTACTTAAATTTCTTTCAACGTGTCAAGAAAAAGTTTGTGTTATAAATAAAATATATTTTTTGGATGGGGTAGTTTTTTGGAGTGTTGGCATTTTTTTAAACTTTGTGAAAATATAAATGTAATATTTGTGAACAGTTTAGCAAGACGCCATTGTCTCTGTGTATTGTGCACGGTTGCAGCACTAGGCTCCAGTTAGGATGTGGACTGCAGGCTTTGTGATAGCAGAAAAACACTGTCTCACTGAGGTTTGGGCTTTTAAAGTTTTTTTGATTTAAAAAATATACATTTTTTGTGTTTTTTTTTTAATACAATTATGGCTTCTCCGTGACTGTCTGTGTTTACAGCTTTGAGTCACTATATTTCTTTAGCATAACTCGCAGTGCTGTTTTTTCACCCCATTTCTCTGCTTTGCCTATGCTTGCCTCTAAGTTTATTGCAGATTTTTTAAATTCTTAAATCATTTTGATCAATGTTTTGATTCCTACGTTTCACTAGCTGTCTGATTTTGTGAGAAGACATTTGTAAATAATAAGTTAAACTAATAACTTATTAGTGTTCTGTATTATAATAGTTTTGATTGTGTCTTGTTTGATATTGGTGCTGGTTTCTCTGCATTTAATCGTTTGACAAAAAAACTTTTTTTTTGTCAAACATTATCGTTCATTCCACTTTGTTATTAACGGTTGAGAAAGTGCAGTAAACTGGACGGAACTGCAAGTGTATATATTGTACTTTTAGCTTGCATGCATGCAGAGATATAGGTTTGCATCAGTGCTTAATTTGTAAAGAAAGAGGTGCCGGGGCGCAGGCAATGACAATAAGACCGTTCTTATGAACCGCACATTCAAAATCATAACACATTTATTTGAAAGAGTATTGTACGTACTAGTGTTAGATGTTTACAATCACGTATTCTACAAAGTAGTAGTACGTGCAGATAAATTAATTAAAGGCAACCGCAGGACAAATAAGAAATTAAAAAAAGTCTATATACATATTTTGTTACTTTTTTTTCATTTAAATGGTTTAAAAAAACAAAGAAATTAAGGCTAGGTAGTTGTTATCTTAGTATGGTTTTTATTGTCTTAAGTTATATTCATTGAAAAAGTCAAACGAGAACCAGATTTGTTATTTTTTTATTGTTTTGGTTTAATGTAATATAGCAGGCCAATGAGCCTATTGAAGTAGGCTACTTCAAAAAGTTGTCGTTCTTTTGTTGAAATTAATGTTCAGCTTTCATATTTTGTTGTGTACTACTCATTTAATCAAACCAAGTAGTGTAAGAAGTTGCTTGTATCGTTCATGATGTTTTTCAAATCAAGTAAGCTTATTTGTGTATAAAAAACGACAATAGAGTTGCAGCCAGTGTCATCTTACTTAAAGGCACTCAAGCTAAAATCATAAAGTAATTTAAAGTAGGCTACAGACGTGGCTGCGGACTGTCTCTCTTTAGCACGCACGCAAGAACTTGCAGACTTGATACACCTAACTGTTGAGAATTTAAAAAGAAAGCATTTTATTAGTTTAACTGGAGGTACCAGGAATATGACTCTGCATGCCCAGAGGTTCCGGGGCTATGCCCTGGCACAAATTAAGCACTGGTTTGCACGTGGGAACAATACATTTGTTGAAATTATTACACATATGACAACTGCTGTCAGACCACGAGCCTTAAAAATCCCAAATATTATGTATCTATTTTCATTATTGTTAATTTTAAAATAGCACAAACGATTAAAACAAAAAACAACAAAAAAAAACCCTCCAAACATAAGGGTAAAAAAAAACAACTTTGATTTTGCCCAGCCCACTTCCGGTTTGATGAATACACATCCGAATTAATAAACTAATAGCATGGGCACGAATACAGGTAATGACTCTATGTACCACCCCTAGAAGGTATGCGATCACTGCACCTATGACCAGGTCACACTTATCCAAGTGACATTATGCTTGTGGTGACATTGGGACAGCAGAAGCCTTTCAAGGCGGGATCCGTCATACCAGGCCTTTTTTATTTTATATTATTTTTATTCGGTCTGTTACCAGAGAGTAGATCCGCTGTGATGTGGATAAAATAATGTGGCCGGAGAGAGCCGAGGCACTCCAGTGGAAATGATACTGAATATTGTCATTCATGGGGTTTCCATGCAAGTTTTTTGTTTTTTTTTTTGTTTTTTTTTAATTCGAGACATTTACCCGAGGAAATGTCTCATAAAATGTTTTTTGGGTTTCCGTTCGCTCAGTTTATTTCTCGAGTAAATCGGGCTTTTCACCCGACGTCATGCAAATGAATGGGAAAGGTGGGGGTTGATATGTAAATTAGCTATGCGTAAAGTACTCCTGCTGTTTTTGAAGATTACTGGTGAAATTGTGTGAAAATGTGGTTTCCATGCACAGAGAACTGGTACACAAGTTAATCTAAGCTGCTGTAATAAAGCAAAATACCTTGTGCCTGGTTGGTTAATAATGTGTTTTACTGCTCTTGCCCAAATTGTTTTTCAAATGTCATTAGCGTGGTGTCATGTTGTTAGTTGTGAATACTGTTTATACTAATTAGTTGAAAATGAGTATAAAATGAAACTGACTAACAGGAATTGCAGATCACCATGGCTGAAAACCGGCAGAGACCTATATATCTCCCTTTCATTGAGGCAATACAGCATATAGGGGATCAGGTGATGCTGCGTATACTACACTGGCTTAGAAACCCTACCTGTCTGGATGGCTGACAGCTGCTGAGGAAGCATTCAACACAACACTTGGGCAAATAGGGCTAGTGGGTACTTAAAAGGAAGGTAGCAGATACTGAAGTGCATTAGTTCTTTACCAAAATTGCCACTGCTGTATCCTGCACAAACGCTTGTCAACAACAAAATGAGGCCTGTGAGACACACAGGGAATGTTACCAGTGTTGCCAAGTCTCAAAAAAAAAAGCAGCACTGCCTTTCTAAACAAGCGCAACTCATGGTAGAGTATGGGTGATTATGCAAATTACAACCCGCGACTCTCAAAATCAAGCCCAATCCCGCTTATTATAAGCAGACTTGGCAACTGGGTTACCTGAGCTGCCAGTTTCAATTGGACAGAAGCGATCTGAGGCTCGTGCTGTCAGAGATTCTCTCCTTTCTTGTAAGTTGTGTTGGAGTTGCTGTTGTGTTAAATATTAGTGATAAAAACAAATAAAACACAATCAATACACTCATTTCCAATTTTATTTGGTCAGTTCTGAGAGGGCATCAACAACTTCGGATGTTACGCTGTTTTTGGCGATCGAGCTGGCTCACGACATCCAGTTCACCAACTATATTAACGTGGAGGGCAGACACGCATTGTCTTTGGACATAGCTGGGAACAAAAACAGGACAGGAATTAATTCAGTTAGACATTAAAGCAGCTCACTTGCTCTTCGTGTTTAACTTTAGTGTAGTTTTTACAGCAAGGGTATTCTCAAACAGCTGCATTAATACTATAACAAGGGCATAACGCAGTTCATGCGAAGTGGTTTTATGCAGAACTGTAAACCCACAAGAGATATACAACATGACAGACCAGACACAGCAAAAAATAATAATAATAATAATAAAAAAAAGCCGCCTGCATTATCATTAAGGTGAACTACACCACTGCTAACCATAAAATCGCCCATCAGCCACTACTGTCTGCCATCTTGGAATCCACAGTAACAACTGACCTGCTCCCTTGCAATATTTATAGTTAAGGATAAACACGCTCATTAACATTTACACGTGAAATGCAGGTTTCCATGCGAAACTGGCCGTGGATTTTCCCGTGTGTTTCGTTATTTACACGAGTAAATGAGATTCTATCCCTCTCTTTGGCAGTTTTTTCCGGCCACAAACCTGATTTACTCGAGTAATTCTCCCAAATGTGCACATGCATGTGCATGTAATTACGTGAACAAATGAGGGGAAAAATCTGGTTTTTAACTCAAAATAATAAAAGGACTGAAAGTTTTGCAAGTACTGTTTCTATGTTAATTCATATGTTTTGTTTTAACTAAAATATTTGTTTTACAAGGTGTGAAGTTTTGAAAATGCAGAAAGTGATTGGTATTTGAGTTAAATGTTTTGCTAATTGTTTTAGGAGTATACAAAATTGTGCTTTAGCAATTGAGAAAAACTGTAATATGGGATTGGCATGTCGGATGGAACATTGATTTGAAAACCAACTCTATTTTGAATATAAGTGGTATACAGAATTCCATGGTTGGGCATTGTGGTTTGATGAAGATAACTTGAAATATGGAGAGAAAAAAAAAAGAAACATTGAAGCCAGTTTCAATAGAACCTAATAATTTTATTTCCCTATATGAAAATCAATCCCTTTTTTGCACAGCAGAACATTATGGGTGTGTCAGGTTGTGTTGAAGTTTCCAGACAATTGGCCAAAAATTTAAGTTCTGCATATTTAGTAATACCCTACAGCTTCTGAGTAATCCTGCCCAGTAAGCTCAAAAGTATGCTGATTGCACTGTTAACATATTTACTTTACAGCCTAATCAGTTATATTATGATCCTATTATAAATGGTTGACAATAACCCCACTGCTTCCAGCACTTTTAAAAAGGTATTATCCACAACCGGAGATTGGTATTCCTGTTAATAAAATACCTGCCGATGGGAACACCTAGAAGGCGTCTGTTGTACAATGTGACACCAAACGGGTCCAATTGTTGAGACTTGATATGGGTATTCTTTTGTGTTCTTAAGGCTTCTTAATCTTGGTCAGTTTCACCTACCTGTGCATTGGCTCTGGCCTCTGCCTGTTTCGTTGTCAGTGTGATGTTGTGGACAGTATATTTATAGGGGTGGAGGGAAGGTTACTGTATGTTCCAAATTAAATTCACATTTGGGGAATGTGAGAGGCCTCAGAATGACAGTCAGATTTCAAAAGAAAATGTGCAGCCACTTCTTTTTTATTTACAGACAAAAAACATGCACAAAACAAAAAGCACACCTATTTACAAGAGAGGAGAGTCCCATGCTTGACCAGTCCTTGGCAACCAAAAGGCAGGAAAGAGCACTGCTTAGTCTGATGAAGAAACACACAGAAAGGTTCAGGCTTTTTGCCCCTGCACGCTCGCTCTCCTCTGCCCCAGGAACAGCATTCCTGCTAAGCTTTTTAGATACTGAGAAACTTGCCGTTTTTAACTGAAAGGGTAAATTTATCAGTGAAAAACCTTTGGCCACACATTAACCCTTTTAATATATTATTTTTTGTTGCATTATACAATGTTGAAACAATATTCCAACACAAGTATCTCAACAATTATACAATTTGCTTTACATTTAAACAAGACATTTATTGTGGCTCTGCCTCGGATTCTGAATCATCCTCCGATTTATCTATATAAAATAAATCTAGAATTTTTACGAAGCGTATATTTACCTTTTTATGAAGCCTGTCTCAGATCTTATCATAAATGTAGCCCTGTTGGTTGTTATCATAGATATAGACTGCATGCTTAACTAATGGCCTGCATAGAATTGCTTTATACTTCTGTATAAAACACTGGTGCCTGCACTGTCTTCAATTGCAACCATCTACTGGCTACTGATTTTACATTTTTGGGAATAGCCAATTCTGTTTTTAAAAAATGGCCAGTGGTTTTTCCCCCCAGTTTTTATCAACATATTAATAAACATGGCATTTGAACATAAATATAATGTTAATAGTTAAAATAAGTACATTTAATAAATATTACCACAATTCTTTATTTTTTATTTTTATTAAAGCCAAGAGGTTGTTTTTTTTTTTGTTTTTTTTTAATCAGACTCTTGTTGCTGTAATAGTAAGGAAAGCACCTGAAGACACTTCAAACCTGTCATAATGTTTATAGACATCGCCTGGCTCATTGTTGGCATTAAAATAAGAAGGGAAACCTAAGAATTATTATATCAGTTCAGAAAACCAAATGTCCAGCACAGTTGTGAAAATAATATTTACAGTCTTTCACTGACACTGTAGTTCAGTCTACAAATGAAGGTGTTTTGAAAATACCTGTTTAGTTTATTGCTGGCATTACAATAACAATGCAACATATGAAAGTTTAGTAACAGTCCCTCAATGTCATGTGAGAGCAATCCTATGTACAGTACTGCACAAATTAAGTTTTTCTGGCATTAAAATAACCAGGATGAAACACTGATTTAAAAAAAAAAAAAAAAAAAGGCGCACTGTTGACTGACTCGTTGCTCTACACGGGTTCAGTGTATCGCCAGATTGTAATTGAAGTAGCGCCCCTTTAATGTAAATGCATTATTAATCCCCCCAATTGTTTCTGTGCTGATTCTGCCTTGTTAAATTGAGCAAGTAACAAGAGGTGTGTCTCCGGACAGAATATCTTTATGAAACAAACGGTGTGTCGTGTAGTGACTACATCCCTTACACAGTAAAGAGATACGTTTCCTTTTAATGTAGCTAGAAAAATAGCTTTGAGCTCGTTTCTTCATATAATGTAATTAAGAAACGGCCATGGTTTAATATTGCTAAGTATAGCTTTATTAAAGGCAAGGAAGCATGTAAAGAAATTAACTAAACAATTAAACTTGCAATTAATTTGGCTTCCTTACTTCGGGAAAGCCCCGCCTGAGCGCAGTACAGTTTTCATTAAAAAAAAAAGAAAAAAAAAAAACCAAAACGTTACCAAAGATTCTTAAGTTAACTCTCCAGTCAAGGATCTGCCTATTGAAAAAAGTACCAGTGCTTTTCTGGGTTGACTACACTTCTGCTGGCCATATGATCTTTTAATGTATTGACTCCTACATGATCAATGGAATGGCAACAAAACACATAGATAATCAGATTTTTTTTTTTTTTTTAGCCCTGTTTTTTTACTGAAACACTGCGTTTTTTTTAATCATTGGTGCAGCTGCCATGTTGAGTTTTAGCAGAGACACGTGAGTGAAGTCACATGATGAATAAACTCAACTTGCAAAAAAAAAAAAAAAATACACATGATAGGTCATCTTCAATTACTATGCGATACATTTTAAATGTGTATTTTCGACTCTAATATTTTGATTACATTTCTACCACAATTTTTTTTACTGCGTTTCAAAACGCTTGATGATATTTCTGAAATGGTCGTTTTTCTAAAAGGAAATAAAACAAAAAACGTCAAATTGAGCATTTGTGATTTATATTTGTTTACCGGAGTATTTATACTTCTAAATAATGCAGGAAGATTGTGCTTCACTGATTTAATATTCAATTATACGACAAGTTCAAAACGGCAAAGTTCGTGAGCAGCACTCTCTTGAGGCAGAATCGCCCCATGCCTGCTTTGCCCACCCTGTACAGGAATGTGACGTACATTTTTAAATGGGGAAATGGGAGAATCAGCTGCAAAATGGGTGCAAATATGCTTATGTTAATGCTTTGCAAGAATGCTCTCAAAATGGTTTACCTCGAGATGTTGGAGTCTCGATTTTTAAGGTTGATATTTATGATAATAACTTGCGAAAGTTAGTAAACTGAGTGTGAAAGCTGTTGCCAGTTATTGTGAAAAATGTGCATTTTAGCTTTGGAGGGAACGCTGCCCAGGAACACTGTCCCGACCGGTGGAGAGGCTGCCCCTTTTGTACACCTTGGCTCCACCCCGTACCCGCTTTTACCTGGGCTTGGAACCAGGTGTACCTCGTTCCCCTCCACCAGCCTCCTAGCAGGCCAACTCCTACAGAATGTTAACCATGTAGTCGCGAGCGCCTGCTGAATGGACAGGTCCCCCATGTTCCCCCTGCTGGTAGGAGGTGACCTTTTTAGTGCATTGAATTAATCTACCCCCGCGTTCCCCACTAAAATACAGTGGAGGGCCACATAAGTAACTCTGCGATCATTGGCGGGCCACATAGACATATCATAACCCCCTTATCCCAAACATTAAAAATGGAATATGTTTTTAACTTACATTTTACTCGTTGGAACTTCAGAAACGTGTGAACTTGCTTGTAATATTCTGATAACGTGGGTAGTAGGAGGTTGTTCCCGCATGCAAACAATGTAGCAGGCGGTATTTTTTCTTTGTTTGGAAAGTTAGTGTAAAGAATTTTAGCAGATTCAATGAAGCACTCCTTTATGATTTCCGCATCACTCAAAGCTTTCTTATGTTTGAGTAAAATCCATATAATTCAAAAAGACGCTTCAGTAACAACCAATTCCTGCCCAGTTGCCTGAGTTAACAACTGCTCCTGGTAATTCAGGGATGTTTTCAGTTTCCGTACTTGCTCTTTTTTCTTCTTCCTCTTCTTCTTCCTCTTCTTCCTCCTTAGCAGACGCCCTTATCCAGGGCGACTTACAATCGTAAGCAAATACATTAAGTGTTACAAATTCTTATAAATTTAGTCGTTGCCAATTATTTTTATTATTTTCTCCCAATTTGGAATCGCCAATTTATTTTATTATGCTCAGCTCACCGCTACCACCCCTGCGGTGACTCGGGAGGGCAAAGGCGAACGCATGCTGTCCTCCGAAGCGTGTGCCGTCAGCCAACTGCATTTTTTCACACTGCGGACTCACCATGCAGCCACCCAAGAGCTACAGCGTACAGGGTTCGCTGGTGCGCGGTGAGCCGAGGACACCCTGGCCGACCTAGCCCTCCCTCTCCCTAGGCGGCGCTCCCGTCCTCGGTCGGCAAAGGAATAGCCTGGACTCGAACTCGCGACGTCCAGACTATAGAGCGCTGCACTCCACGTGGAGCGCCTTTACTGGATGCGCCACTCGGGAGCCCCCCGTACTTGCTCTTTTCTAATTATAGATCCCCTTGGAAAGTGGGCTGAATAATCTCTGTGTACGGTTTTAAAATGCCTTTCCAGATTGCTCCATTTCATGACTGACATGGATTTCTGACAAATCAGACAGATGGCTTTATTTTCTAAGTCGATAAAGAAAAATTCATCTTCCCCGACAGTTACAGTTTCTGTATTTTAAGAGAATCATTTTTATTAGGCCTACTCCTCACACGTGTGCCTTAATTGTGTTGGTTGAATGTGAGGACTTGCTGCCGAAACGTCTTTAGAATCAGAGAGCGCTGGGGACTCGCTTGTTGTACTTTGACTGGGAACAGTATTGGTGGCTTCAGTAGAAAGCTCTTCATTTTCATATCTTTTTCGTTTTTTGCGAATTAAACGCTCAATTTTTTTTACGGCTGCTTTCAATCCCTTTTCAAATTACAAACCTCAGTAGCTATCACCGCTGTAGTGGTGCCGGCGGGAACTGACGTGTGGTCACGCGGTTCTCAAGCAACAGCCAATAAGAAGAGTAGGATTTATGATTTAGATTTTGTGATTGGCTGAATAACAAAAAAAAGTAGGCTGGTTAAAAAGGCAGTGGAGCTGGTGAAACGGGAATGAAAAATACACAAGTACGTACTAAAAAAACAAACAAAAAAAAAGTACTGTAATATTATAAAGAAGTACCAAACGCGGCGGGATTATACAGAGGCAGCTGGCGGGCCACTCCTTGGGACCCCGAGGGCCACTTTTGGCCTGCGGGACATGTGAGTAGGGGTCTACCTAAATCGCGATTTCGCAGAAAACCGTGGAATTGAGGGGTCACCCCGAAATTCACCTCTTAGGGGCCAATGCATACAAACAAGTATGGAGAGGAAAAAAAAAATAATAAATAACCTTGTTTAAATAAACTACTGCACAATGCAAGCGACGTTTCTTCCTTCTGTAGATATCCTTTTGTGATTCTTTTGCCGTCCTGTGTGCATTGCACTTAAGCAAAAATCAAACAAACAAAAAACGTCCAAGTTACAGCGGTTAACGTTCTTGTTTACTAATATGACAAAGTTCTGATAAGCCTATAAGTGTGTCTTTACCGCTTTTATGTGATCTGTGCTGTGCAGTAGGGGGCGGGATAAAGTTGGTACTGCATTGTTTTGATTTAGTTTACTAAAATCTAGTTTTCAGCATTGGAAGTAAAATAGTAGAAATGAACGACAAAAAAAAGCAAAGTATATTTCGGCTGATGAAACTGTACATGCAGACTGAGGTAATTGTTTTCCATATCTTAATGTGTCTTTGGAAAAAATACGATTGATCGCTATTTAGCTTCAGAATCACACATTCAACAAAGGCTACTACAGAGGCTGCTGAACAGAACGTAAAATAAACAGCTTTCAGAAACCAAACTGGAAAGTCAGCCCAGACAAAAAATATTCCTGTCTGCAAGTTAAATCAGTACTACAACGATCCAGCACAGCCACCTCGCTTCAACATGCTATTTACTTTTTCGCAGTTGTTATTTTAGACCCGAAATAGCCACGTTTTCTTTGTTTTGACTCGGTACTAAAAAAATAAATTATTGGATGGGACAAATTAACATGACAACGAACGTGCTGCATATATTGCCTTTATTAGTATGCCAGATGCCCTTGTGTAACCGAGTTTTTGGGCTAACCGATTTCCACATCTGTATAACTTGGAAAAGCTTTGCCTGGACTTCCAACCAATTCAGTGGAAGCAGAACGTGCAGTCTCAGTGTATGGGCAAGTCAACTACTGGGGGAATGCTGCATGCTTGCCTTTAACAAATGACAGCACTCTTAGTAAGGAAGCAAGTACCACTTTTTAGGCTTTATAGTGTTCTGAAATACTGTCTACTTAGGTTTATTTAATGTTTAAACAGGTCTGCGAAATCCTAATTTTGTTCCGCAACATACCCGTGAAAAATACGTAAATTTACGTCGATTTAAGCAGACCCCTAATAATGAGGAACGCAAAAGTCTTGGTTGTGGTGAAATAGAGTACAGATAATATTATAAACCCCCGTAAGCTTAATATTAAGTAAGCTGCACCTTGTATGTGTTTGTAGCCAAATACTGTTTTACTGGCCCAATTAACTGTTTCTAGCCTGATCAATGATACTGACCACATGATTTACTGTTTACAAACCGTTTGATCAGAGATGCCATTCCCCTTACATTATGCCCCTGGGAATGCTTCATAACTCGTGCTTCTGTTTTGGGGTTTTATTCATTGTATTTTTCGGTGTTTATTTTTAGCTTTCGAGTTTTATGTAAATCGTTTTTTTTTTTTCGGGGCTTTCGTTTTTGATATACTGTATGGAATTAGTGTTTTCAATTACTTTTTTTTTCTGTCAAAATATGTATAGTAGTAACTCGACAGTACTTGCACGCTTAAGTTGTACCTTCTTTCCTTTGCTGTCTTCCACAACGAAATCCCTACGGTCACAGGCACATTCTTCTGGGGTTTATTTGTGTAGGAATTTTTGTACATTTCGCCACAATTCTGTTTTAAGTCCTCCGTGTCTTAACTGTAATACAGCTTTCAATACTCCATCCTGATTGTAATCTCGTTTTGAATCTCGCAAGCAGAGTCTCCAATAGAAATGTAGGAATGTGCTGTCACTCAGTAGTTGGGGCGGGTATATTCAGAACTAATCAATGATCGATGCAAGTCAGGAAGGCGGGACATTGCCCAGCTGCACTGGGAAATGTATTTATTATTATTTTTGTAGTAGGTTTTATTTTTTAATGGGAAAAGGGTAAAGTCATCGTGAATTGATTAACCATTTCCACAGTTTTTCCAGTGTTGTCTATCCACCGATTTCATTTAAAAAAAAAAAAAAAAAAATTGTGTGGTGGGGGGGAGGGTGGGCGGTGTTAACGGGTTTTCTTGGTTAAAACCGAAAATCAGAAGCCCTATTCATAACTTTACAAAATATGTTTAAATAAACAAAAACAGTACTGATATAAAATAAGCTTAACAGATTAAAACAAACAAACCCAAAATAACTCAATTTAGGAAACTAGGGCTGCAACAAAGGGTACATTTTGACCGTTGAAGGTTCAAAACTTTGATGGTACTAATTTGCATAATGTACTGGTGATGTCACCATCTACTTGTTTATATTGGATTGAAAATCCTATTGTACAGGCAATTCATATACAGGGTTCGTACGCTACTCTGGAAGTGTGGAAAAAGTATGGAAAAATGCCAAACTGATTTCCAGGTCTTGAAAATGCTTGAAAAACCATGCCTCCATTATGAAACTCTTGAAAGGTCTGGAATTTTACTAGCATCACAGGATAATGAAAATAATTCCGCAATTTTATTTTTTATTATTAATTAATAATCAATCTCGAAAGCGGGCCAGCAGCTGTAGCGGCAACTGTCTAGGCAATTTACTATATTGCTTGCGACCAAATCCCGCGAAGATTGCCCTGTGTAACACCCCTGACAACTCAAGCAATCCTATCCAGTCAGCGCACTGGTATATGTCAAATGACTCTGTCTGCTCCAGTGAAACGAAGGGTAAAATGGACACTACGACCGCCAAAATAGATATTTATATTGAAGGCTATGATTTTTTAAACAAAGTTACAGACTGGAATTACACTCTACTGTACTCTGCTCACCAAGATTAACATTGTGTTATCTTGTTATTACTTTTATTAAGTCGTTAACGTTATTTCCCAACCCAGAAAAAAAAAAAAAATTGAATACAAAACAAGTTATTATCATCACTGACTTGGATAAAAAAAAAAAAGAAAATGCTTTCTGTAGCCCCTATGGTGTGTATAAACGTAGCATGTTAACATCACCTTTTTCATTTATTTTTCTCATCATCATCATGTGAAAAAGATTGTAAGTTGCTGTGGATTGTAAGTCGCCCTGGATAAGGGCGTCTGCTAAGAATTATATAATAATAATAATAATAATAATAAATGTATTGTGCTTGCTTGAAACTCTCATTACCGAGTGCAGCAACAGTCTCGGGTCTAAACCGTCAGCCGAGTGTAGATACAGTGCCTATATAGAAAGTCTACACCCCCTTTCAAAATGTTCACCTTTTGTTGCCTTATAGCCTGGAATTAAAATGCATTAAAATTGCTTTTTTTTCATTTTTCTGCACATTCTACCCAACAACTTCCAAGTGAAAAAAATATTCTAGAAATTTGTAGAAAATTAATTAAATAAAAATTGAAATAGCTTGGTTGGATAAGTGCCCACCCCCCTTGTAATAGCAATCCTAAATTAGCTCATGTGTAACCAATCGCCTTCAAAATCACACACCAAGTTAAGTGGCCTCCACCTGTGTTAAATTGTAGCGATTCACATGATTTCAGGATAAATTCAGCAGGTCCTGTAGGTTTCCTCTGCTGGGTAGTACATTTCAAAGCCTCAACCATGAGCACCAAGGCACTTTCAAAAGAACTCCGGGGCAAAGTTGTTGAAAGGCACAGATCAGGGGATGGGTATAAAAAAAATATCAAAGGCCTTGAATATACCTTGGAGCACGGTCAAGATGATTATTAAGAAGTGGAAGGTGTATGGCACCACCAAGACCCTGCCTAGATCAGGCCGTCCCTCCAAACTGGATGACTGAGCAAGAAGGAGACTGATCAGAGAGGCTACCAAGAGGCCAATGGCAACTTTGCAAGAGCTGCAGGCTTTTATGGCCAAGACTGGTCAAAGCGTGCATTTGACAACAGTATGCCAAGCACTCCACAAATCTGACCGGTATGGTAGGTGGGCAAGAAGGAAGCCATTACTCAAGAAAGCCCACCTTGAATTCCGTTTTGAAGTATGCAAAAAACTCAGGAGATTCTGTAGCCATGTGGCAAAAAGTTTTGTGGTCTGACAAAACTAAAATGGAACTTTTTGGCCTAAATGCAAAGCGTTATGTTTGGCACAGACCCAACACAGTGCATCACCCAAAGAATACCATCCCTACTGTGAAGCATGGTGGTGGCAGCATCATGACATGGGGATGTTTTTCATTGGCAGGGACTTGGGCACTTGTCAGAATAGAAGGGGAAATGAATGGAGCAAAGTACAGAGAAGTCCTTGACGAAAACCTGCTGCCCTCTGCAAGAAAGATGAAACTGGGACGGAAGTTCACCTTTCAGCATGACAACGACCCAAAGCACACAGCCAAAGCTACACTGGAGCTACTTAAAGCCCCGACCTAAATCCAATTGAAAATTTGTGGCATGACTTGAAGATTGCTGTCCATCAACGCTCCCAAAGGAGCATGACAGAGCTTGAACAGTTTTGTAAAGAAGAATGGTCAAATATTGCCAAATCTAGGTGTGCAAGGTTGGTAGAGACCTATCCCAACAGACTTACAGCTGTAATTGCTGCCAAAGGTGCTTCCACCAAGTATTAAGGGTGGAGACTTATATGGCTATATGGCCTTCATTTATACGATTTAAATACTGATTTAAAAAAAAATAAAAAAAAAAAAAAAAAATGCTGCTGCTGTTGGCTCATACAGGGGTGATCTTATTACCCCTCGGCCAGAATATAAAAGCTTGCAGCTGTCTGTGCTCATGGTGAGGGTGTTCAGAGTTGGAGAACGTGAGTGGAGACAGGAGGTAAAGAACTGAAATATAGCAATTGCTAAGCGTGCTGGTTTATACACCAGCACGATACTTACTTATTTGTTTGGCCAACGTGCCCTTTTGTTTAGTGTTTTGTGTTTGTTTAAATCTTTTGTTTAAATCTTTTGTTTTGTTTATTATTTAATAAAGCACTGAACGCCGTTGCGCTTCAGTTTTGCCCCGCCATTCGTTGTTTTGGTTTTGTCAGCTAGTTAAATAAATCAGTAGATGATCAGTCATGCATCCTCACAAGGTTTTAAATAATAAACAAAGGGGCGGGACAGTCTGCCACAGTTTAATATACAACACTTGCACATTTTAATATATAATGCACTATTTGTTTAATTTGTTATTTTTCACCTCCCATAGTTTTGGCTCAGAATCAGATATCATCCCTTACAAAAAAAGTTGTAGCCTATACTGCAAGTATACTTTTGTCAAAATGGTCTGGTTTTAGTATACTGTTGGTACCATTATACTATCCTATTCTGGCACAAGTACACTTGCAGTATACAACTTTTTTTTATATTCTCTTTGTAAATAATGCAACATAGTTTTCAAATATTGGGCATTTCTTAGATGGAATCTTCCTTCTCTTTTGCATACCTGCATTGTCTCTTGCTAGATATGCACCTCCAGATTCTGACAAATACTTTTTAGAAAACCAGGAGCAACTTCTGCTCTGGATCAAAAAGGAAAAAAAAATCCCATTTTTAAATGCATCAAGATTTCAGGTTGTAACACAACAAACTGAAAACGTCCAAGGGAGGTGAATGCTTACTATAGGCACTGTAACTAAAAACAAATGGAAATCTGGAGAGGTAAGGAATTTTGATGTTGAAGAAAAATATGTTATATAGAACACTAGTCATTTTTTTTTTATAATTAATAAAAATCTGTTTATTTACATGTGGTTTGCTGCTGCTTGCACTGTATACAGTAAGCTTGCATTGCAGCAGCACCAACTGCAGCGGACTTAGGCAAAACAAAGCTTTATTTAACAGTCACCGTTCCAAGCAGGTTGTCACATTTTACTACTACTACTACTACTACTACTAATAATAATAATAATATGAACTTGCGCTTGTCAAGTGACCACAGAGATTGGTTGTGCCTCCATCTCTTGCACAGTTTGCATTCAACTTTTTTTTTTTTTTTTTTTTGTCTTCTGGGCATTTAACAAAAAATCCGAAACAGCAGAGGGGTTCGAGACATTTCTTTCAATACAGCTTATGCTATACTACGCTTTGCTGTCGAGATGGCGAATGAAGAAATTAAAATTATTCGTGTTGGTGTATATTTTGTATGTTTCAAACATATTCTACCATAGCACTTCTCTTACACTGTCTTGTACACTAGGTATTCAGTACATATTTTTACTGAAGCAGTACAACCCCCCCCCCCCCCCCCCCCCAGTGCTTTGAGTACTATACTCTGCTCCATACACAGCAGCATGTTTACTTAATATGCATTATACAAATCCAAAGATCATGTTTTGCATGTGAGTGACATTTTAATGTGTGATTTTATAGTATTCACTCATTGTACTTTTAACAGAGAAAAGAAAAAAAAACAGTGCGTGAATGCCACTTGACGAACCTTCAAAGGGTTAAAACTACCTTTGAATTCCTGGCTAGTGAACAAACATTCCAACGGAGCCCTAAAGCAAACTACAGCCAAATCTGTTGAGGGGTTCACAAAACCTTTGGAAGTCTTACGTTATGGAATTTGTAATGCAATATGGAACATTTTATGACAAATTCAGAGGTATAAAACTATTAAACAATAAAAACACTACTTGGTAAAGCAATTCAAGTAAACAAACATTTCTGCTAGTTCTGATGAAGTAAGACATTGATAAAGCCACTCCTGCATCTGTATTTTGAGTCATTCAAGTGTTTCCGCCCCGATTGCTTGTGCGGGCTTGTCTTACAGGATCAAATTCCCAATTAACAGATTCTGCAAAACACATGTGGCATTGTGGTTGCTTGGCTTGTTTTATGTGATTTTATTTTTTGTGGAATATTTCTTGTTTGAATCTTTTTGTTTTGTGATATTCCACTAAATTGTGTGTTTTGTCTTTGCAGGTTTTGACTTTTTTGACACTTCACCTTGGCTCCAGGCTTTTTAATGTTGAACTTGGGGTAGAAGGCATCAGAAGGTTTCTCCCACCATCCTATGACTTGTTTTTTTGAGGGTAACCGATATTAAAATAAAACTAAAGTAATACAAATCTTCTAGACTGGCCTGAAGGCCGTAACCTTTGTTTTTAACAGGTCGCAACCAATATTGATTTTTCTTCAGTTACAATCAGATGGATGGAGAGGTTATCATGGTCATCACAGAGTACTCCAAGCTGCCCAATTCAGGACCACCCCCTCCAGCAACTGCCCCTCATCTGCCTTCAGGTATAGGCCCACCTCCCCCTGCCCCTCCCCTGCCTTCAGGTATAGGCCCACCTCCCCCTGCCCCTCCCCTGCCTTCAGGTATAGGCCCACCTCCCCCTGCCCCTCCCCTTCCTTCAGGTATAGGCCCACCTCCCCCTGCCCCTCCCCTGCCTTCAGGTATAGGCCCACCTCCCCCTGCCCCTCCCCTGCCTTCAGGTATAGGCCCACCTCCCCCTGCCCCTCCCCTGCCTTCAGGTATAGGACCCCCTCCACCACCTCCTCCATTAAACGGTATGGGGCCCCCTCGTCTGGGGACTGGGTTATTCCAAGGAAGTTCTCATCGCCGTTCCAAACTGCGCAACTTTAACTGGGACACCATTCCACACCAACGTGTGGTAGGGAAACTGAATATCTGGACAGAGGAGAAGAAAATGGATGACTATGAGTTGGACACTCAGAGAATGGAGGAACTCTTCAGTCAAAGCGAAGTGGGATTACAGAAAGGCAGAAGCAGCATAAGGAAGAGCTTCAGGGGTAACCCTGTGTCTGGCACTGGAACCGATGTGAGTAGTTTGTTTTGAAGTTTTATTAATTTTTATTTTATAAAAAAATATATATTAAAATGAGTTGAAAAGGCATAAATATGCTGCAAAGGGGATATATTAGTGGAAGTCACATAGGTGCCTAACTGTTAAAGTGTATTTGTGGGTGGGGAGGGGGGAGGTCTCCTTTTTTACTTTATATATATATATATATATATATATATATATATATATATATATATATATATATATATATATATATATATAAATATAAATAAAAAGCATACAGATGCAAATCAGAGTAATAACGTGTTAAAATATATAAAGAGTTTTAGTGGGAGTTATTCTTGGCTCACTCTGATAAGGCCAAGTCTCAGGCAGTAATTGTGCGTGCTGCGATTATTCGTTTAAATAATTTATATAAGATATGCAACGCAAATGTTTTTAAATAGCATGTTTACACAGATAATCATGAATAACCTAATATAAGAGGATAGATAGTGTCTTGCTTTGTTTCAATTTGGCAAATTTGTCAACACTACTGTTTTTAAAGATCGCTCATCTCCAGTACAATTATTCAGAGAAAGTGGATTGGTAACTAAATCTACTACTGTGTTTGCCTTGTCTGGTGAAATTAAAAAAAATATATAGAGAGAATTAAATTCTAAATACTGAAATGTATTATTTTTTCTCAAATAAGTTGGTGAAATTCATTGCTTGCCTGGCATATTAACACCCCCCTCTGCTTATGAATGATTGGACAGCTGTCAGATCTTTCACTTTCCCATTGGCTACTCATTTCGTCTTCAATTTTTATGCAGAATACCGTGAACAGCTTCAGCTTGCTTATGATTGGACAGCTGAGTAAAACTTGGCAGATATTTGTCTGTCCTATTGGTTAAACTTACTGTCAGTACCTACAACTGAAACAGACACAGTTTATGTCCCACCCAGCTAACATATGATGTGCAGATATTCAATTTGTTGATCCCTTCAGGAAAAAAAAAAAATCTCGTATGTACAAGCACAGCATAAGCGAGCAGCACTGTCAACAGATTGCTGTGACGCTTTTGTTGGAAAATGTGTTTAAAGCTTTATTTATTTTCCCACGCTACGACCTGCCAGAAATGTGTTCACGACCCATAATTTAAGAACAGCTGCCGCGGGCACGATGGCCTGGCTTCGCAGGCACCACTTTGAGGACCACTGGTATAGCATGTCACACATACAACTGTTTAAATAACAGATTTAAACAACTGTATACACATAACACAAAAGCAGTAATTTTAAAGTTGCATTAAAATGCAGAAAGTTAACAGGACAAAAAAAAAAGATTTAGCTGCTTCCATTTGTACTGTTTTTGAATTAATACTTCTGAAACTCATGCTCTATATTGATCAAATCCCTTCTACTTTTTTTTATTTTATTTTTTGCAACATAGAGGATTTTCAGTTTGTTGTATTGTTTTAGTAAACTGGGGAGGCGCAGATTTTTTTTTTTCATAGCTGAGGGAGGCTCGCTGACAATTTGAGAACCACTAGATTTTTAAATGAATGGTACTCAACAAGCTTCAATATGGAAGCTAAACATTCATTCATTTTTTTTTTCAATGAAAACAATATTGTGGCCTGCTTCACTAAAGTAAAAACAGGCTTCTGTTATTTTGAAATACCACTGCTTCAATAACAGTAACAATTTTATTTAGGGTTGGTGTTGAGCTTAAACCTGTTCTTGGCCCCACAGGAAAATTTAACCTGTTAACTTCCGTTTATTTATTTTTAAAAAACCCACAACATTGAGCAGGTGTTTCACCGTAAAGTGTTCAGTATGTACTTACTGAGCATGTAGTGTTTTTTTTGTTGTTGTTTTAATCAATATATATATAATATAGTGTGTGTGTGTGTGTGTGTGTGTGTGTGTGTGTGTGTATATATATATATATATATATATATATATATATATATATATATATATATATATATATATATATACACACACACACATTATATATATATATATATATATATATATATATATATATATATATAATGTGTGTGTGTGTATATACACACACACACACAGACAGTGCAGTCAGTTTATAAGAATCACTGATATAAGAATCAACTGCATATAGTGATCAAAACCACTGGGACCAAATCATTCCTATACTAACGATGTTAAAATACTCCGCTTGTAAGCAATCAAGCAATCCGCTTATAAGAATCATTCCGGGGCAAACTGACTACATGTAACACGATACTGTATTAAGTGCAATGACGTGTACAATCAATAAAGCTTTTTTTAAAATTTGAATTTGATCACATCTCGCGTGATTAGGCACGTACGCAGCGTGGATAGTGCATGATACAGGAAACACTGCATTGTTTGTAATCAAACGTGACTGCGCCACTGCATTGTGCAGGTATGTTTTTTTGTGTTCTCTGTTTGTGAAAATGTGTTTCAATAAAGTGAATACACATTCATTGAATACATACAGAGTACAGAAGTGTTACTGTGTGTGTAGCAGGGCGGTAGAAAGCCCTGCTGTGTAAATCTATTTATTTTTAGAACAGGGTCTCCCCCTCCGCCCCTGTGCAATTTATTGTTTTGTATTATGATTTATTTATTGTAATTCTGTAGATATGACAGCGAAGCGCCACAGGTTTTGTTATTGTTTTGTTATTTATAAATGTGACGGTGTAGCCATGTGTTTTACTTACTGTTTTGTTTGGTAGTGTGGATGGGAAGCCCATCCACGGTGATTAAAAACCTTGTGCAGAAGGTGGCCATCTCCCAAATTAAGTGATTTAATTTGTTGCTAATCAGGAGATGGTCACCTGCATAAAAGCCTGCAGCTCTCTGCACTAATGGTGGGTGTTAGGAGCGAGAGGAGCGGGGGGGGGGGGGGGGGGGGGGGGGGGGGTATTGCGGAGCTTTCTCCGCTTTAATGAAAAACTGTGAGATTTGCATCGCAACAGAAAATAAGTAAGCCATAGATGCTTAAATGCAGTGGTAGTCTTGACAGTAAAATACTGTACTGTGAAGTCATTTTAATTCAAAGGCCATTACACTTAACACCGCAGGGCAATTAAACTAGGCACCCTCACGAGATGATCGCTTCTCAAGTATACTATAGTAAGGCCTAAAGTAAACATAATCGTGATCATACAACAAGCTGCTTACCCACGAGGACTTGTTTCGTATTGTCCTCAATGATTGAGCACCATTGACATCTGTATTTCAACTGCTGATGGCACGCTTTTGCTAATTGTAATGCGACAGAGTGGCAGAGGATCAGGCTGGGGTCTTGAGTTAGTTTTAAACCGGTGTTTTATTTCTTACACTGCGGTGGTGAAAAAAACGCTAATAAAACAAACAAAAATTAACCTAGTTCTCAGCTGGAACACTAACTAACAGTACTTCGTGTGGAACAAACACTAGATCTCTTGAGTTTTGGTTTCTTTTTGTTACTTCTGCTTCCTTGCGCCTCTATACCTCCATCACAAAGCTATCGACTAAGCCATTCCTATCGGAGTCATTTAACTTTAACAAGCAGTTAACCAATTGACTATTATCCATAATTCGTTAAGGAAAGCAGCTGTGGATTTTTGTGACATCTAGTGGTCAACCCATTACACTGCAGCCAGGGAACAAGCTTGTATAATTCTCATACGAAGTTTGATTCTGCACCACAGTAATCATATCGGTCCACTTTTAAGAATCATCTGCTTTATAAGATGTGACTCTTATAAGCGGACTGCACTATATATATGTATTGTGACAGGGTGGCTGTGCGGTGACGTCAGGCCAGAGTCAGGAAAGAAAAACACTGACAGATACTGCAGTCAAAAAGATGCAGCGTGCGTGGTTTATTTTTAAACCAACAAAAATTAAATTAATGTTTAAACACAACACTGCTCACAGAGCAAAATAAATATTTAAACGAAATAAATCTCGAACACAACAGTACATAAATCGGTCAGGCTGGGCAGTAGCCTTCACTGACACAGATTTATTTTAATTTTGTTTTCTTTTCAGTTTACCTCTCTCCTCTCGCTCCCGTTCCTCTGTACACCCACCCCGAGTGCCGAGAGCTGCAGGCTTTTATTCAGGTGACCAGCAACAATTTACACAACTAATTAAACTCGGGAGATGGTCCGTCAAAACAATAACAAAGTGCGGCTACGCATACATACATACATACATACATACACACACACACACACACACACACACACACATACAAACAATACACCCATAAACAAAACAAATACAAAATACTAAACTGCACAGGGGCGGAGGGGTACCCCATTCTATAAATCCATGGAGAGTGTGAAGCAAAGCACCACTTAAGTTACTGCTTTTCATATGTAAATATCTGTGTGTGTGTTTGTGTGTAAGCAGTGTGGAGTAGTGGTTAGGACTCTGGACTCTTGACCAGAAGGTTGTGGGTTCAATCCCTGGTGGGGGACACTGCTGCTGTACCCTTGACCAAGGTACTTTACCTAGATTGCTCCAGTAAAAACCCAACTGTATAAATGGGTAGTTGTATGTAAAAATAATGTGTAAAAAAATAATGTAATTGTATGTAAAAAATAATGTGATATCTTGTAACAATTGTAAGTCGCCCTGGATAAGGGCGTCTGCTAAGAAATTAATAAGAAGTAGTATGTAATAAGGTCGGCTGGGTGTCCGAATACGTCGAATATTCGGATGCCTCGGGGCATTGCGAGACACGAGACGAAGTCAAGTGCCTTCAGCCCCTGAGAAGTCTGTATATTCCATGTATACGGACGCCCTAAAGGGCCTTATTGTATTTATAATCCAGGTAAAACGGTGGATTTGAAGAAAAAAAAAAAAAGCATAAATCATATTTGATGCAAAAAATTATTAATATTTTATTAAATACCCTTACACCAAATAAAGCATCCCATGTGTAACTTTGAACTACACACTAAGTTAAGATGAATAAATTAATTAAATGAAAACACAAGAAAGTAAATCATTTTTTTGATAGTATGCATATTGCCATTGAAAAAATACACCAGGGGGCGGAGTTGAGACGGCACAGAGTTATTTCTTTTCTTCCTGTCAGTGCAGTCACACTGTGAGGAATAAAAATAAATTCAACGACGTCTCGGATTTCAGTTATTTGTTCAAGATCTATCAGAGAGGGGTGGATAATGTGCACAAGTGTCTCTGTTTTTCTTTAGCGTTTACAAACTGCTAGAATACATTATTTGAAGTGACAGTCGGGGTGGGTTTTGCTATCTTCCAGTTAATTTAATTGTTCTTCATCCAAATCGGCATGTCTACGTACTACTTTGTGATTTTTTGCAGGCAATTGATCACTCATTTTCATAGTTAAGTTTCATAGCCGGCTCTTTTGTACAGCGGTATCGGCGCTATGCTTTAGTGCGAGGATTGTGTGTGGATTGCCTCTCCCTGTGTGATGCACCTGCCTGCAGGAACTGAGATTCGCTACAGTGTGTTTGATGTTGTAATTGTTATTCTGTTTCTGTGTTTTGCAAGACTTTGATATTATTGATGTTGAAATATGTGTACAATATCGTTATATAGAATTTTCATTTCGTTGCCAACCCCTAATTTTAATCGGTCGTAGCTGTTTACAGCCCTATAGATTATATTAGAACTCCCAGAGTTTACAGTTGTGTACAGCTGTAAGATTGTAAGGTTTAGTATGTACAGGTCGCGTGGGCATCTTAACTGACTTCACCACAGCACACGCACTCGCAGTAATGAAAATGACAACCAGATTTCAAAAGTTGCAAATCAGGAAAATGCTGCCACAAGAAAAATGAGTGATTATAAATGTACTAAAAGTGTAACTGGAAGAAAATGGAGAAAACATGAAAATTCATCAAATACTAGTATAGCAACTCGACAACATGATGGTATACTGGGAAGCAAAGACAGGTATTTAAAGTGATAGTTACATTTACTACAGTAGCCTAATAGAGTTCACAAAAACAAAACGTTTAGTGGCAAAACAAAAGCATTAAAAGGGAAGGGAAATGGTCATATCAAGCTATTGTAAACCACTACAACTAATTTATAGCAAATAAATTGAGTGTGCAGTAAATATCCTATAATTGTATCTCAGGCTTCTGGTCTCGTCATTTGTCTTGCCTCGAGTTTATTCCTATTGTTGATGTTTTGTCACGTGTATCATAAAGTTTGTTTATATGCTATGCTTGGTGGATGAGTAATGATTGAGAGTAAAATAATTAGAAATGGAACTAGCATAAAAGATTTGTGAACTAGTTTTGCCCCTAGTTAAGTCTCTGTTTATTGTAGCTTTTATTATTATTGTTTTTGTTGTGGACTATATGACCTGTCACCTGTATTTTGCTGTTCTGTTTCGATGGCAGCATGCTATGTTTATTCAATTTTACAAAGGAAAACAGTGATGCAGTTTTCTAATGTGACAGTATAGGTGCTATGAAACTCAGGAAAGAACAGAAACGCAGCACTGTGAGTGGCTGAAACACTTCACAGCAGAGGTCTCCAAGCCTGGTTCTGGAGAGACCCTATCCTGCAGGTTTTCTAGGTGTCTACATCATCAGTGGCTAAAGATCTGGAACACATGTTAATCTTGACTAATTAAGCCAATAATTGGTCCAATTAAGTAACTGAGAACCGAAATCCAGCAGAGCCAGTAGCTCTCCAGGACTAGGGCTGGAGACAGTGCTTTACAGCATGGTGATGCAGAGTCAAGGGGTGGAGACTAGCGCTTTACAGCATGGTGATGCAGAGTCTAGGGGTGGAGGCCAGCGCTTTACAGCATGGTGATGCAGAGTCTAAGGTGACCACATGGCTCTGTGTTCAGTGGGACAGTTCAGGCTTTTTGCTCACAACCCAATGCATCTTGGTACATTTTACCTGTCTCGGGTACCATTCTTTCCTTTGAGAAGCGGGACTGTGCTTACCAGAATGCTTTGGAACACAGGGCCATATGGTCACCTCAGCAGAGTCGTTATGGGCATGAGAAGGGGTGGTTTAGCTGTGCGTACCGTGTGAAAGATTTCTGGGGGGGCTCCTGGATCTGAAAATAACATACATAAGGAAAGTCATACAGAAGAGAGCCTCCATGTAGGCTACCTTGATTGATACATCCAGTAGCTTGGGTTTAATGAAGATCCTTGGCACTATTAGGCAAATGGTTTTCTGTATGTAAACCCGTCTACACTATCTTTCAAACATCTTCACCTCTGGACATATCCCTGGTACAGACCACACACTTTGAGGTAATGTCCATCATCTTTCATTATTGGTATTAAAAATCACTACTTGTTCAGGGGTTCCCGAGTGGTGCATCCAGTAAAGGCGCTCCACGTGGAGTGCAGGATGCGCTCTATAGTCTGGACGTCGTGAGTTAGAGTCCAGGCTATTCCACAGCCGACCGTGGACTGGGGGAGGGAGGGTTAGGTCGGCCAGGGTGTCCTCGGCTCACCACGCACCAGCGACTCCTGTAGTCTGGCCGGGCGCCTGCGGGCTTGCCTGTAAGCTGCCAGAGAGCTGCGTTGTCCTCCGACGCTGTAGCTCTTGGGTGGCTGCATGGTGAGTCCGCAGTGTGAAAAAAAGCGGTCGGCTGACGCTTCGGAGGACAGCGTGTGTTCGTCTTCGCCCTCCAGAGTCAGCGCAGGGGTGGTTGTGGTGAGCTGAGCTTAAATAATTGGCCATTCTAAATTGGGAGAAAATAATACAAATAATTGGCAACAAAAAATCACTACTTGTTCTTTTGTTCACAAATAGCACACTTATCTTTAATAATAATAATAATAATAATAATTGTTTGTATTGGGTCTATATTCTGTATAACTTCCTTTTTTCTTTCTATATCCTCCTCTGCTTCTCTCTGCACAGCCTCTTACAGTAACTGTTTAAAATGCAAAACTACCTGTAGATATTTTCTACTGAACAATTTGAATGGCAAATACTTAAGGCATTCCATACAATGCAAATCAATAGGAAAACATTTGTGACACATTAGTGATCCTCCTCGCGCTTTTAAACAGTTATTATGCATATGCTGTCGCAGGTGGTCAGATGTGGTTTTGAATACGCATATCTCCTGTAGGAGGGCTCTAAAGTTTCACAGTTACATAAGTAACATGCCAATAACTGTGAATGTACAGTAAACAACTATAAATTGCACATGTGGTACAGTACATGAAAAACACTGCTGAGACTCGTGAGACACTACTGCCCGTGTAATTACTTGGGGTAGCACATAAGTTTGCTAGTCAAATAGACAATTTACCTCAAACTGGTAGTCCACTAATCTAGGTCACATGGTTGTGAGGAACAGTAACAATGAAGTGCTTTATTTCACATAAATGACATCTTGGTTGTTGTTTTAATTAGTTAACATAAATTACATTTTAAAACCAATAAAAATTGCACATCCCCACGTGCTGCTACAACAGTTTAAAATAATGTACCTGTAATTTTTATTCTTTTCATTAACATCCTGACAACTTAGGCCGGCACCCCGCATCAGCGACCCCTGTGGCCGGTAGGGCGCCTGTGGTTCTGCAGTGGAGCCGTCAGATCTGTGTTGTCCACCGGCACTATAGGTCTGGTGGCATTGCTGTGGATCTGCAGTGCGAAAAATGACGGCTTGGCAGGAGCACGTTTCGGAGGACGCGTGTTCCAGCCTCCGTTTCCCGAGTCGACGGGGGGGTTGCGAGCGGTGAGCCGGGGATACAGATAATAATTGGGCATGCTAAACAGGGGAGAAAACCGGGGTAAAAAATTGGCGACGACTAAATAAAAAAAATAAATAAAAAAAATAAATAAATAAATAAAAATAAAAAATACAATGAGAATAAAAATTACAGGTACGTTATTTAAACAGTTGCAGCATGGGACAATAACACTATTTTTCGTAACCCCGCTACTTTCTCTTTAAGGGGCAACAGTTGACCTGTTAGACCAGTGTTTCTCAAACTAGGGGTCCCCACCCAAAAGGGGGTTGCAAGGCTATTGTAGGAGGGTCGGGTGATCACAAAAAATACTGACATAACCTTAAAATTAGGGCTTCCGATTTTTCAATTTTTGTTTTTATTTATTTATTTATTTATTTATTTATTTAATTTAGTGGTCACCAATTCTTTTTATTGTTTTTTTCCCCAATTTAGTAATGTCCAATTAATTTTGGGCTCAGCGTTTGGTACCTCTGATGCAGACTTGGATTTTTCTAGAGTGGTGGTCTCTTCAACATCCAAGTTTTAAACTCTTTTTCTTCTTTTTCACTGCCTAGTTGGCACTTCTTTTCTGGTGGCATTGAGAAGACTGGAATGTGATGAAAGAAAGAGGGGGGATGGTGTGTGTATGTATGTATGTATGTATGTATGTATGTAACTAGTGTATATATGTGTGTGTAATATATATATTATATATATATATATATAAGTGTGTGTATTACACACACACACTTCAATGGAAAGATTCCACACATTCTAAATACGGTTTAGGTAGAGGGATATAATCCCTGATGTATGCCCTTAGAATCTTTGTAACCGCATCACAAAAAAAAAATCAAACAAGATCACTCCATCAGCTATTAACAAAATGGTGTTTTAAAGTAAACCTTTTTAATAAGATGTCAATTGAGGAATGGCTGAATCAAAACATCCTGGAAAATACGAGCACCTCTGAGATGTCTACAGTAGCACAGAGAGAATTACTGTCGGGCAAACTGAACTTTCATGAAGCTCTTCCAAAGGTCACACTACTTCTGCTGTCCAAGAGCAAGGCAACTTTCCTGGAAGCATTTTTAATAACTGCCCGATATATCTGGAAATATTCAAATCAATTAGCAAGGAAAAGACTAATTCTTCTTCTTATTATTACAATTGCACAATTAGATTTTCCGATCTTTGTCCTCAGTTTATTTTCACAAAAGCATTTTTAATAACTGCGTAATAACCTTTTTTTCACAATTTTTGTTTCACTTTTGTGCTCTGTTTATTCAAATAAAAGTGCACAGTTTTAAAAACGCTGTTTTGTACACATTTTATAGAGAAGATCGTTGTTATGGAGGACTATATTTATAGAACATTCACTTTAGAGTGCTTATGTGGAAGAATACATGAAAAAAGGAAAACCTAAATAAATTCAGTTAATCAATAAAAATGATAGTTAATTGTGCTGTAACATTGAAGTATATAAGCAACAAGACCCTCCACGTCGGGCATTACCAGACATTATAGACCGTTTGATTGTAATAGCGTCTTGACTTCGTCTCGGGGCCCATTACCCAAACGGTCGTGTGATGACCTCTGTGTCGGGTCTTATTGCTTCCATATGCAGTGAATACAGCAAGTTGGAAAAATGCCCTTCTATGCTGTTGACTTACTTTCGTAAAATAAGGTTATGTTTATTTTGTTGTTCTTCCCTCAAATGCAGTTTCTACTAAATTGATTCACTTTTAATGAGTCTTTGGTGCTTTTGCATGCAGTTTACATATTGGTGTTGACTGACCAGCAAGGAGAGTGTTTAACTCCTGAGTTAATATGAACTCTACCAGTGTGGACCTGGTGTTCTGTTTATACCCTATATACTTCAACATCCTAGCAAGGTGTGTAATTTTATGGTAATATAGGTCAGATGGATTTTAATTTGCTGATAATCCATTAAATTATACAGTTTCCATTGCGCAATGTTTTCTTCTCTAAACAGCCCCTCCCAGTTCTGTTACTATAGTGATCACAGGGCCTCGATGAGCCGGTGCAGTGGGTTTCCCTTAGGCTTGAACTGGTTGGGAGGAACAAACTAACAATCCTCAGGGCAACATCACTTCCCCCACATTTTAATGTTTCCAGTCAAGTCAATAATGATCAACCAATAACCAGAAAAGGCAAGTTTTCACTCTCAAACAAATAAGAGTTTAGTTATCTTCTGTATTTTGGCCATGACAATTCCATAGATAAAGCTGTTGCTTTTCCAGAGATATCAAGTTGTGATAGTTGTAATGAGGGAGATTATAAGAACACCAATATGTGATGTCATCATTGGTTATAGTTACAAAAACAAGCAATGAAACACTAAAGCCTATCATGGCTTCATTCCATAATAATGGGAAATACAAGCAAGAACAAGTATTATAGGGATTATTTTGGTAATATCTTTGTTGGTAAAATGTTCTGTCATGCATAATAATACTTGACACCCAGTTGTTTAAAATGCTGCATATCTTAAAAGAATCTGAAGCACTGGGCTCAAAACGAGGCAACTATCCAACCAAAACAGGAGATCAAACGCAGATCAATACAGTTAATGTATATCAAAGTAGATGTTGCTTGTAAATCAGTTACCAGTTAGATGATTTACTGTATAATTCTAACATTACAGCCTCGTAATCTATGGCACAGGATTGTGTATACTTAAACGTGTCATAGGCTTTGCCTTTCTGGTGTTAAGTTTGGCAAGTTTTTAAACATTTGATTTGTGGTAAATTCAGTAATTTTGGACAGTTAAGTATCTAGCTTGATAGATATTCAGATAGATATAGACACTTTTAACCTGTTTAACATAGTTAACATCTGAATTGTATGTCTTAATCAAATTCCAGGTGAATACCTTCTGGTCTTCACATCCAGGATTTGATCAGTGCTATAGTTTTACCATTGTCCGAATGTGAATATTTGTTGCAGGACTTGTCCATGTTGTTTTTAAAGTGTTGAGGATGTTGATATTGAACTGACTAGAACATCTATATGTTTGTACAGAATGACTCCTCCCTGATACCCTATTCTTTTTTTCACCCCCTTAGGAGTCTATACTTAATGCTAAGAAAAGCATGAATGTCGGTATCTTCCTGAAACAGTTTAAAAGGTGAGTCTAAATGATTTATTAAATTCAGATGTCCTCCATGCAGATTCAAGTACACTGCTTCAGTCCCTAAAATCTTACGTCTACGGACACACCCTGTCTCTGCAGCCTTCAGTGATCAAACCTTCACTAAGCAATGTACCACGGTCATGTGGCATCAGTTGTCAAACAGATCATGTCTCTTGATTGATTACCTTTATTATTATTATTATTATTATTATTTATTTCTTAGCAGACGCCCTTATCCAGGGCGACTTAATTGTTACAAGATATCACATTATTTTCACATAAAATTATTATTTTTTTTTTGTTTCTTACATATTATTTTTACATAGTTACCCATTTATACAGTTGGGTTTTTTACTGGAGCAATCTAGGTAAAGTACCTTGCTCAACGGTACAGCAGCAGTGTCCCCCATCTGGGATTGAACCCACAACCCTCCGGTCAAGAGTCCAGAGCCCTAACCACTACTCCACACTGCTGCCCTAATTGGAGAAGAGTTTTCATCATATAGTTATCCACCTTTCCTATCATCATGGGTACAAGCATAGGAGGGTGTTGATACTGTAGGGGGGGTAATGTAAAGCTACATTTTATATTCAAATTATATTTAATAATTTATATTGAATTTAACAATTAGTAATCATTGCAGTATATAAATCATTCTTGATGTTATCCTCTGAAAATAACATCAGATTTACATGCTGTTACAGATAGTATTAATTACCCCTTGATTTCAAGTTTCGGTCTGGTGTTGATATATAAGGAAGCTTGCAATTGAGACTATATTCAATTTGTTAAAACAATAATGATATAGCATTCAAGTAATTAGTCAAAGCAACTACTATATAATTAACTAATGAGATGCTCTCAATTAGCTTTAAAACTATAAGTTGCATGCAATACAATGAGAGCTCTTTCCCAGTTTCCCTTAAACAAACATTTGAGTTGTGTGTTGTTGTTTTTTTTAAATTGTTTTAATTTAGTCATTGCCAATAATTTGTACCCAGTTTTCTACCCAATTTAGAATCAGCAATTGTGTTATTAATCCCGGTTCACCGCTGCAACTCCCCGGCGACTCAGGAAACGGAGGCTGAAACACGCGTCCTCCGAAACGTGTTTCTGCCAAGCCGTCATTTTTCGCACTGTGGATCCACAGCAAAGCCGTCAGACCTATTGTGCGCATCCTGCACTCCACGCGGTGCACCTTTACTGGAGAGTTGTGGTTCTCAAAAGGCAATGCTCTGTTTCTGAAATATCTGATACTCTCCACTAGTGTGTGACAAAGTAACTCCTATAGTATTGCATACAAGACATTCTTAAAAATGACTTGGAGACGAATACCAGAGTTTACAACAGTTAAAATGTCCCAGTACTATAGCATGTGCAATATTAACTACGAAGATATTGTCTAAAATGACTTGGCAATGAATATCATAAGTTACCAAAATAACAGTAGGAACTATTTCAGTTTCCTAAGGACAAATCAAATTGTACTGGATGCAATCAGATTAACAAACCAAAGCAAATAATGAATATTGCCAAAACATGTGTCATTTGAAATTCTGACAGTATTTGTTCACTAATTTTTATGATTTTGCCTCCTGCATTAAAATCATACCCTAAACTTCTAAACTTTTTTTTCCATTTTGGTTGAATGGTGATAATACTAATAGTTTGCTAGTCTGCACGTGGCAGACCCTTACATGTGGGTCATCACATCTACAGTGCACAAAAGGTCAGGTATTATTGGAAGTCAGCGACTTTTAAAAAATGTATCCTCGTAAATTGGCTCTCAGAAAGAGAAGAGAGAGGAAAAAAAGAATTAGAACTGAGAAACGAGCAGCTTCTTAAGTATTTAACTGCAAATCAAGCCAAAAATGACGTCCTTTCACAAGGATAATTTAACAGCCTGGACAAAGACGCAGCTTTATCTCTGTTGGAATCTGACATTTAATTATATTTTGCCTCCAAAATCCGTTGTTGGTTTTTTTTTTTTTTTGGTTTTTTTTTTTTTCTCTGGCCACACATACCTGGGTCGTTTTTTGAGTAACACAAGTCACTCATAACATGTTGGAGATGAACTGTTGTTGAGTTGTCTTTTTTTCCCCACGGTGAGTGGCTGTCAGATTTATATGCGAGTGCACTGGTTATGTTAGGTATGTTTGTGGTCACACAAATATTCAATTTAGAACAGAAGAGGACAGACAAATATCACAAGTGTGAACCTTCACAAACTCTGTTAACATATACTAATCGAGTCTAATATGGATTATGCACTTTGATATTTTTTTTTTTTTTTTTTTTTTTTTTAATTTTCGAATGCTAAAAAATAAAAATAACAAACAGCATTTTGCTTGAAACAGTCGCACTGCCTAATCGGGTTACTGATCATCAAGATTTCTGCTTAAATCGGATACAACTCTGGAAGTTTATTCTGAGATGGAGAGAATTGTAAAGTTACGTCTTCTGAGACCTACAATCATAAAATTATCTGAAGAATTAAAGGACAAACTGAGCCCGGCTACAGGTAGAAAGTGTCCCTGAGGTGTTACAGATTTGTTTGGCTCTGAGATTCTATGCAACTGGGTCTTTTTAAAATTCTGTGGGGGATTGTTTTGGGACTGCATAAATCTACTGCTTTGAGAATAGTGCACAGTTTCTTAGGAACTTGCAACTAAATTAACATCCTTTCCACAGGAGTTGTCTACACTAAACAGAATGAAAGCTGATAGAAAAAGTTACAACAGCATAAATGTCCAAGTGGTTTATTGATGCTAAACTACGAATTATCAATTGTGTAGCTCGCTGACCTGGAGGTTCTGACTCACGTATCCTAAAACATTCTGCTATATTTGACACTTTTGAAGATGGGGCAATAAATGGCTTCCTCCTTGAAGACCGTAGATATCAACCAAAGTCTTGGTTACTTACACCATTCATCAATCCAGGAAATGAAGCTCATATGCGTTACAATGTCTCACATATGAAAACTAGGAATGTGATTGAAAGATGCTTTGACGAATTGAAACTACTCTTCCGTTGTCTTCATGGAGAACTGAGGATGGCTCCTGACCTGAGTTTGTAGCATTATTTGTGCTGCTGCTGTTCTGCATAACATAGCAAGGTAATAGCTGGAATTTGCAAATCCAGTATATTGTAAACAAAAATGAGCAGTTAATTGCAAATAGTTTTAACTAAATTAATAACACTTGGTTAGTTTTGGATACTGAAGGTGAGACTGAAAACGACTCTGATTTTAACTTTATAAATGTGCCTGCTCCATGTGATGTTTCAGTGCCACAGCATGAAAGTGGAACTGAAAAGGTACATAGATGGAAGGCAGAAAGTGAGTGGGGACTGGGTAACTGTTAGAAAAAGTACGAAGAGGAGGACGACACCGAGCAGCCAACATAGAGAGGAGATTGAGCTAGCTAATAGATTCCAAGCACTGAGCAATGACGACCTAGTGCTGGATGAAAACAAGGGTGAGGTGTTAGTAGGTGATTCAATTCTATGCAATGTCGACAGTGATTTTAGCCGTAAAGATCCCGTAAATAGGGTTGTTACCTGCCTGGAGCAAAAGTAAAGGATATTGAATGAAGAGTGCACAGATTATTAAATCATAGAAAATAGTCTGTGGTCATTTTACATGCTGGTACAAATGACACAAGGAACAGAACATCTGAGATTCTGAAAGAGGATTTTAAATCATTAACAAGACAGCTGAAAAAGTTAGGATGCAGAATTATTCTCTCAGGTCTACTACCCTTTGTTGTACATACATAACTGTAAAAAACGAAAGTAGTTTTTAATTTAAAATGAAAGTAACATGGTTTCTCTTGCATGTGTGTCACTCGGTGCAGCACAGAATCCAGGTTGAGCTGCTGCAGCCTGCAGCTTTGCAGTTTTCTGATTTGAAATGTTTCTGCTGAAGCTCTGTGGCTAACTTCAAGATGAAATCTCTCCTACCAATATTTTCCCCGGTGCATTCCTTGTACAAAATGAAAGAATTGATGGCTGCCAGGTCCAGTAGACAGGCTTCTATATAAAAAATAAAATAGAATATTGTAGGTTATATTCAAAATAAAAAATATATAAAAAGAATTACTACTCTGGCAGTTCTAGGTAGAGGGGATTATAAATATATATATTTTTTTATCTTTGCGATTGTGCCTTTCAAACGCCATCACAGTATTGTAGGAACAATTCAATAATTTAATTTAATATTTATCTGGGTTGGTTAGTTCTCTTATTATTTAATTGATGTGTTACAAAGATCGAGGATTTACTATGAACACATGCAGACACAAGGAATGTTTAATCAACAGTAGTATTTTATTAAGTACACAAAGAATAAACAGAAATCAGAAAAATAAAAAGTAAATCTTAGTCTCTAAGCACAAACGCAATTCAAAAAGCTCTCGCTACACTCATGCTGGCTAGCAGGCAATTGGAATATGACACCACCTGTCTCCTCACACACAAGCAGCAGCTTCAACAGCAAGCAGGCTGTGACATAGCTAGTACCTGGCTCTCACACACACACACACACCCCTGCACGCACCCAGCCTAACTGAAATGATGCAGAAAATCTTAGAATGTATCACATTAAGCTTATTAATTAAGCTTATTAATTGTATATGGCAAGTTTACTTTTAACAAAATTCTTCATACAACAATATGAGGTAGATTACTTATAGTTACTTCATCAAGTTTCACAGTTATTTCACACGCAAAGTGTGCAAACTAAATAATTAACAGTTCAATTCTATGTGAATGTGTTACAATTAGTTTAATTTAGTTCCTTGAAAGAAAAATGCAACTGGAATTATACTCAACGGTTCCTTGAAGCTTAGACTTTTGGTCTGCTGGCTTGGAATCTGTTGAAGTGTCCAGTACAAAAACTCTCTAAAATAGTTCTATTTTTGTAAAGTTGATACGGTTCTGTAGCCTGAAGTGAGTGTTGTAAGTGTACATGTATATCCATTGCTACAGCACCGGTGGACCATGATGGAAATCTGGAACGAGTTGCATGTTCTATGTCTTACCTGATGACGACAGTCTGTAGTGCTTGTGTTGTCTGGTTCCTTTGGCTGCTTGTGTGTGGGTGGGAATGGTGAGTTTGGGTTAAAAACCCTAACGCCACATTTCCTTGCCTTTATGGCGATGGGTTCAACCCTAACTGCTGCATTAACACTAGAACCGCCACGGCAGTCATTTTGATGGTTTTCACTTTTAAAAGACGAACACACGCTATCCTCCAAAGCGTGTGCCATTAGCCGCCCGCTTTTTTATACACTGCAGACTTGCCATGCAGCCACCCAGAGCTATAGCGTTGGAGGACAATGCAGCCCTAGGCAGCTTACAGGCAAACCCGCAGCGCCCGGCCAGACCACAAGGGTCACTGGTGCATCCTGCACGCCACGCGGAGCGCCTTTACTGGATGCGACACTCGAGAGCCCCCCATTTTCCTTGCTTTTTGAGGAGACTTTGTTTGTTTTGTTTGTTTGTTTGTTTGTTTGTTTTTCTATTTTCATTATAAACTACACCACTTCTGTGGAGGTGTTCCATACATGACTGCTGCATTTTACCACATATTAGACATGTGGCAAAGTGGTTTGCAGTGCACAGGTGTAGAAGTGATGTAATGCGTAACAGATGACAGACAACAACCGATTCAGTCCAAACGATTCTTTACTGGTTCCCGTTTGTAATCCAGGTCGTGGCGACCATAAATAATAGTCCCAGGCAATACACAGCAATGTGTAAGGCACTGTTTTAAACCACGGGTTACAGTCCCGAAATAATAAACACAGTATAAACGCACACAGAGACACAAACACAATCACTAGTCCAGAGAGTGCTAATGTGCATGTGGTGAAATGCAATTTATTCGTGTACAGTTGTGAAGTGCTGACTGGGTTGGTGCTGGCCTTAAGCGACAGCTCCTTGTACGTGTTGGCCATCTAATAACAACAAACGAATATAATTAGAAACGACAAAACAAACACTAAACACTCAGTTATTTTATTAAACTCCTTCAGCGGTTCTCTCGCAAATTTAAAATCAGTTCCTTCACACCTTCTATGTTAGCCCTACATTCTTCCCTTAAATGCTTAATTACACCATTGACACTTTTAGTGACAGCATCAGACAACTCATTCACCGATGTTTCAATAACACATGGTATATATCGCTTTAAACCCTCAATGCTTTCAATAATAAACCCTTGCTCCTGTTTAAGATCAACCAATTCTTTTTCCATAGCTAGTTGTTTTCTTGAGGTTTCCTGCACGATGGTTTGCAATTCATTTGCCATCTGTCTACTTATTTCCACTGATTGCGCCAACACCCGTATATCTAGATCTCCTGATCGTAAACGGTGTAGGCAATGGCCTTAAAGGAGGATATTCTTGAGGCGAACAAACACCCTCAGTTTCAAAATCTAGCAAGGACATATCAGCTGTAGGCATTAACTGATCATCACTCAATTCAAAAACATTAGCCATTTTTTTCCCCTCTAAAACAATCGCCCAATTATCAACTCCAATTAATTATATCCCAATTAGTCCAGTACTAATTAGCTCTGTCCCATCTGGGGTGCCACTTATGTAACGGCGTCAAGCTCTGGGGTGCCAGATAGTAATAAATGTCCTATCAAATTATTTAACTTAACCACATTACCAGGACCAGAAAGCCCGTTATCCTATTCAAGTCCTATATCAACCAGAGTAAAAGGGGACTAGTAATTAATTGAATGATCAAACAAGTTGCTTATGAGGTAAAATATATATATATATTTAGATGGCTCCAGCTTTAAGTCCATTTACCCCAAAATAATGAAACCAAATTATAAACAAAATAAAAAAACAAGTTTTACAGAACAAAGAAACAAAACATGTACAGAACAAAATATTAATTAACCAAACATAAAAATAACAGTTAATTGCTATGGTAGTAACAAACAGTACACAACAATGAAAAGCTTTTCATCCCTATTGGAAACCTGCTTTAAATACGGTCCTTCCAAGAGACAAACTAACTTTACCATCGTGTTACCAAAGACACCTCTTTAGTAATCAACGCCAGTGGTTGCAGGAATATACCCTCACGAGCCAATTTACACTATTAAACTGCAAGCCGGGTTTCAATAGTCTCAGCAAACACACACACAACGCAATATACATACCCAACAATTAATCAACAAAGCAAAAGTTAATTAACAATTTACTAAAATAAAATACAGAAACAAAAAAAAAACAGTATACTATAAAGCAATATTTATAATTATTTACTGGTGAAAACAAAATAAATAAATAGAAGAAAAATAATAAAGTACGGAAAATAACACACGAGTCTGTAATAACACACACAAGGATTGGCGGTAATTCTATAGCAGTTCTGATAGACAGAGTAATGTTCATTTAATATGCTGCAAGTCAGTTATATTCGAATTATTTTCTCTTCCTTACAGCGACTGAATTGGATATTGAACCAGTCACAAAAATGTCAATTTCCCTTTAGCAATCGAAACAACGATGTGGGAATCCTTTCAATGACCTAAAACCAAACTACCCAATTTCAAAACTGTACGACCTGTTCCGCTGGAACAAACAGGTTAGTTAACCTTGTTTGTTCATCTGGCCTCCGGCACGTAGTTTGTTCCAAATACTTGGCAAGTAGTTTAGTTAACGTTTTCCTCATGCAGCCGCTGATAATATAGAACACTTTTTCCCTTTCAAAATTGTTTCGTTCGAACACGCCATCAGTTACAGCACTCAGCTCCAAACTTCCTGATGACATCAGACAATGCCTTCCATCCCAGACTGCATAGCAAACAGGAACCGCCAACCTCCATACAGCACCCGTAGTGACCTCCAGCAAGCCTCCTCAACAAGCTAATTGTTCAGCTTTTATACGCAAGTGGCTCTCTGTTAAATGTACAGTATCGATATGTCATGTTTGCCACACCATAACAAAAGAAACAGGTTGTTTAGCCCTGTCCCCTTTTTGTACTGTCAGCCGTGCCCCCTTGTTTAGCGAGTGCAACCGGTTTTCCTCCAATCCGTGGCTGCCACATTGCTTCCCGTCTGGGGTATTGACTTGGTGTACCGTGGCTCCGCCCCTTTCTAGATGGCCGACTTCTACCTTTCCCTGGAATGAATTGTCAGACCATCCAGTCCGGGGCACACTGTTCCCTTTACACAGCGCCCTCACAGGTCTGGAGGGAGATTTATAACCAAGATTCATTCTTTCTCTGTCGCAACATGTTAATGCAAAGAGTGCAAACTCAGTTATTACTAGTAAAACAGTTTTGATAGCTTATATCTACAGTTTTTGAAATCTATGATACATAATTGTAAGATAAGAAATGAAGTGTCTGTTGAGGTGGAGTCAGACTAGACAACATAAGTGACTTAATGTAATGTAGTAGCCCTCTGTCAGTTTTTAAACAGGTTTCAATGGACAAGACAAAATGCCTCAAGGTCTGATTACACTGGCGCGGTAGTGGAAAGCAGAAAGCAATAAACCGTGTGGCAAAAAAAATGGAATCTATTGTTTTAAATGGGTGCAATTACACTGAGTGCGGAACGGAAAAGCGGCACGGTGGAAAACTTCCATCTAGACCAATCAAGTGAAGTGTTGTTGTGTGACGTTATCTGCATTATGTATAGTGAGAGATGGTGAATGAAAGACTGGTTTTCAGGGTGCAAAAATGTCCAACTATGATACGTCCCGTCCAGATTATAAGGATACGCAAGAAGCAAGACACCTGGGACACCATAGCGGCCAAACTAGACAAGTAAAAACATTTGCATTTGAAGAGCAACAGAAAAGATACACTATATAGCGTACTGTATGCCAGAGACCTCCAAGCAAAACACTTCACTTCAAAGTTGAAAAAAAAGAGGTCTCAATAATGATGGGCTTGTAGTTTTTCATGGAGGTGCTTGTGTGGTTTTTTTTTTTTTTTTTTTTTTTTTTTTTTTTTTTTTTTTTTTAAAAAGAGAACTCGGTCCGCTGTGGCCAGTCCCGCCTGTAGTAGTGCGCCTTGGTGTCCCTGCTGTCCCAAAGTCCATATCCTTGATGCTCATCTTGATAAATTCAAGGAGAACGTGGGAGCGTACTCGGAGGAGCAAGGCGAGCGCTTCCACCAGGATATACTGGACTTTGAACGCCGCTACCAAGGACAGTATAACGAGAACATGATGGGAGACTACATTTGGGGGCTGATTCATGAAAGTGATTTACAGTATAATTGTAAATCTCGAAAAACTACTCACTTCTAAATCTTTTATAGTCATTTTTGTATTACTTTAGTATAAATACATGTTAATTTGGATACATATGTTGTTTTTTTCTGACTTTATGTGAACGAAGACACACATTCGCCCGTTTTCTCATTGGAAATAGGTAAATTTCAAAATATCACTGTCCTGGTCACAAAAGCAAAGTTTGTGGGGAATAATAGCCATTTTCTATACTTTTGAGGCATAAGCAATTAGGAAATAACACTTACTACCCAGGAACAAAAATTGTGTTACATAGTGATACTACGATTTTTAATAAATAAATACATGGTGGATACTGCCTGAACATTTATGAAATATTTCAATACCATGTTTTTATTGTTGCTTATTTTTTTAATGCGTTAATGGTTCGTAATACTGTATTTCACTGACAGTATATTGTGACATTGACATACTAAAATCTCTGAGTTGCTTAGTAACTGATTTAGAAACTGAAACTGACGCACAAAACTCTAAACAGTTGTTTTTATATTACCAAATTTATATATTACATCATTATATTGCACATTGTGCTAAGAAAGACCCTGTGCTTGCACTGTATTTTTTAATAAAAAAAACTAAAACTAAAAACAAATTACTAGCAGTATACCGGTAGTGTTCAATCAGAACCCTATAAACCCTAATTGTATACATGAATCCGAAAATATCTGTACCTCTAAATAATAGTTGATCTCTGTTTATCATGGGATGGGATTTTTGACAGGACAGGATGGGACAGTACAGGAAAAATTTGAATAGGATGGGACAGGATTGGAAATGATGACTTTCATGGGATGTGACAGGAACATTTTTGACAGGACAGGACTGAAGTTTTATTCCCGTGTAACTCTCTATTGTGCGTTGACATTAATGCGTTGGAGCGTTTTCATTGTTTACATCCAAAGAAACTGTCGGCATCCAATGCAAACTTCGATCAATTCATTAGCCCTGTTAATCGGAGCAGCCCTAATTATTTATTTATTTATTTATTTATTTAATATATATATATATATATATATATATATATATATATATATATATATATATATATATATATATATATATAATATATATTAAATAAATAATATACACCGTGCCTATAGAAAGTCTAAACCCCATGCATTTAATGGGGATTTTTTTCCACTTATCTACACACCATACTCCACACTGTTAAGGGGAAAAGTTTTTGACTGAAAAAAAAATTATATATTAAATACAAAACTGAAAGATCATAATTGGATAAGTCTCCACCCTCCTGAGTTAATACTTCGTAGAAGCACCTTTTGGCAACAATTACAGCTGTGAGTCTGTTGGGATTGGTCTTTACACACCTAGATTTGGCAATAATTTGACCATTCTTCTTTACAAAACTGTTCAAGCTCTGTCAAGTTCCTTGGGGAGCGTTGATGGACAGCAATCTTCAAGTCATGCCACAAATTATCGATTGATTTAGGTTGGGGCTCTGACTGGGCCACTCAAGGACATTTACCCTTTTGTTCCTTAGCCACTCCAGTGTAGCTTTGGCTGTGTGCTTTGGGTCGTTGTCATGCTGAAATGTGAACTTGCGTCCCAGTTTCAGCTTTCTTGCAGAGGGCAACAGGTTTTCCTCAAGGACTTCTCTGTACTTTGCTCCATTCATTTTCCCTTCTATTCTGACAAGTGCCCCAGTCCCTGCCGATGAGAAACATCCTCATAACATGATGCTGCCACCACCATGCTTCACAGTAGGGATGGTGTTCTTTGGGTGATGAGCTGTGTTGCGTTTGCGCCAAACATAACGCTTTGCATTTAGGCCAAAAAGTTCCATTTTAGTTTTGTCAGACCACAAAACTTTTTGCCACATGGCTACAGAATCTCCTGAGTGTTTTTCTGCATACTTTAAACAGGATTCAAGGTGGGCTTGTAAAGTAAAGCCTGTAGCTCTTGCAAAGTTGCCATTGGCCTCTTAGTAGCCTCTCTGATCAGTCTCCTTGCTCGGTCATCCAGTTTGGAGGGTCTTGGTGGTGCCATACACCTTCCACTTTTTAATAATCGTCTTGACCGTGCTCCAAGGGATATTGAAGGCATTTGATATTTGTTTATACCCATTCCCTGATCTGTGCTTTTCAACAACTTTGTCCTGAGTTCTTTTGAAAGGACCTTGGTGCTCATTGTTGAGTCTTTGCTTTGAAATGCACTACAGGAGCTCCTGAATTTATCCTGAAATCATGTGAATCACTACAATTTTTAACACAGGTGGAGGTCACTTAACTTGGTGTGTGATTCTGAAGGCGATTTGTTACACCCGAGCTAATTTAGGATTGCTATTACAATGGGGGTGGACACTTCTCCTACAAGCTATTTCAGTTTTTATTTAATTAATTTTCTACAGATTTCTAGAATATTTTTTCACTTGGAAGTTGTGGGGTAGGATGTGTAGATAAGTGAAAAAAAACTAAACTATATTAATGCATTTTAATTCCAAGCTATAAGGCAACAAAAGGTGAACATTTTTAAAGGAGGTGGAGACTTTCTATTGATGATTTGCACCTGATGTCACAAGTCACGTGCCAGCAGTTTGTCGGCCATTTGGGACGTCAAAAACCTTCAGACTGCATACTGACAGCCTGTTTCACAATGTTTTAAAAAAACTGAAATAGAAGATGGTTGTAGCGTGTTGTGCTGTTGGATGCAGCAATAGACAAGGCCAAAAGCTGAATCTATCATTTTAACGCATACCAAAAGATGCTGAGAGACGAGAAAGATGGATTACTGCCATACATTGTAAAAACTGGAAGCCAACAACGTACAGTCGTTTATGCAGCGAACACTTCATAGCAGGCAAGATTCTGCTTTTCAAAAATATATATCCGTTATGTTGTAATTCAAATTAACCTCAAATTATATATTTGTCAATCACGTTAATAGATGTTTTTTTGTCACTGAAATTTTTATTTATTTATTTTAATGTGTAGGGTTCCTGCCAAGTCGCGCTATCAGTGCATTGGTGGGTCAGTTTTTTGTTGAAATTTCTAGCGTTTTATTATGTATATAAAATACTGTACACTTTGCGTTCAAGTTGGTCTTATATAATGCGGTTATCATACTACAGTGTTTCCCCTACCATTCGGGCACAATCCGGGGACACTTTGAGACAGAACTGGATTTTAAACTTGCTGCTAAATTGAAATAAATTAACGTGTTAATTAGCCTGACACCTTTGCTAAAACGAATCATATTGCTGAATTACTGTGCGCAACAAACAAGTCATTCTAATCAGTTCAACATACTGCCTCCGAACAGCTGAGCAATGTTACTGATTGGGAGAGTAATTGTACGTTTTAGCTATTTATTATTAACAAACAAAGTAAGCGACTTTTACGTATTAGTGTCTGCAAATAAATAAAATATTATAATTTAATAATAATGAAATACATGAAAAGTAATATATTGTATTCATTATTATTATACCATTGTTTGCCGTGCATGGTAATTAAGCACCATCATTAATTTGATCGAAGGTATCGGAGCTCATTAACATGTTTTCTCTCAGTTAAGTAGTCTTTTTAAAATCCTGTTCTGTCTGTGTCCCGGGATTGTGGGGTCAGGTGGCAACCCTATCGGTAATCAATATTATTTTCATTTGCACACCCTCAGAAAGGCGGGATTCTTACACAACAATGTCACCCTGTAATTCGTATAACTTAAACATAACAAAACTACAACAACAAAAACCTCAGAATTATTTGTAATTCTGGTCTTATATTTCCCTTGGCTATATTAGTGCTGTCACTGTCATTGCTAGTTTATCAAGTGAAATTGAGACGTGATTACCTTAGCCATGATAAGATGACGGACGCGTCCCCTTGGTATAGCCACTGATGCAAACATGTCACTCATCCTGATACGAAATACAGGTATACATCAATGCTTTTGTATGCCTTGAGATCTTGGCCGGTGTACGGGGAGATGTTGTTTATTACATAGTGATATATATTGTGAGGTGTAAAGTCAGTCAGGGATGTACTGTCACACTTGACAACCTCAGAGAAGAGACCAGCTGGCAGCAAATACACATCATTTTGAAGCCCGGCGAGAAGAATTTTCTCAATTGAATCTATCTTGATGTTCACTTCTGAGATGACTGACATCATCGGACAATGTCAAGTATGGTTTTTCGGACTGCATGAGTTGAAAAAAAAAGTAGTGTTTTACAAAAAAAAAAAGAAAAAAGTTCTACGTCTTCGCAGGTTGTCAATAGGACGGCCAAAGCTTTTTGACGTCCAAAATGGCTGACCACATGTGACATATGTGCAAATCATCAATAGGCACTGTGTGTGTGTGTGTGTGTATATACAGACGTGCTCAAATTTGTTGGTACCCCTCCACAAAAAATGAAGAATGCACAATTTTCTCTGAAATAACTTGAAACTGACAAGTAATTGGCATCCACCATTGTTTATTCCATATTTAATAGAAATCAGACTTTGCTTTTGATTTTTTATTCAACATAATATTGTAAATAAGAAAACAAATGAAAATGGCATGGACAAAAATGATGGGACCGCTAACCTAATATTTTGTTGCACAACCTTTAGAGGCAATCGCTGCAATCAAACATTTTCTGTAGCTCTCAATGAGACTTCTGCACCTGTTAACAGGTAGTTTGGCCCACTCTTCCTGAGCAAACTGCTCCAGCTGTCTCAGGTTTGATGGGTGCCTTCTCCAGACTGCAAGTTTCAGCTCTTTCCATAGATGTTCGATAGGATTCAGATCAGGACTCATAGAAGGCCACTTCAGAATAGTCCAATGTTTTGTTCTTATCCATTCTTGGGTGCTTTTAGCTTTGTGTTTTGGGTCATTATCCTGTTGGAGGACCCATGCCCTGCGACTGAGACAGAGCTTTCTGACACTGGACAGTACGTTTCGTTCCAGAATGCCTTGATAGTCTTGAGATTTCATTGTGCCCTGCACAGATTCAAGGCACCCTGTGCCAGGTGCAGCAAAGCAGCCCCAAAACATAACCGAGCCTCCTCCATGTTTCACTGTAGGTATGGTGTTCTTTTCTTTGAAAGCTTCATTTTTTCATCTATGAACATAGAGCTGATGTGACTTGCAAAAAAGCTCCAGTTTTGACTCATCTGTCCAAAGGACATTCTCCCAGAAGGATTGTGGCTTGTCAATATGCATTTTAGCAAATTCCAGTCTGGCTTTTTTATGTTTTTCTTTCAAAAGTGGAGTCCTCCTGGGTCTTCTTCCATGGAGCCCACTTTCACTCAAAAAGCGACGGATGGTGTGATCAGAAACTGACGTACCTTCACCTTGGAGTTCAGCTTGTATATCTTTGGCAGTTATCCTTGGTTCTTTTTCTACCATTCGCACTATCCTTCTGTTCAATCTGGGGTCGATTTTCCTCTTGCGGCCGCGCCCAGGGAGGTTGGCTACAGTTCCATGGACCTTAAACTTCTTAATAATATTTGCAACTGTTGTCACAGGAACATCAAGCTGCTTGGAGATGGTCTTGTAGCCTTTACCTTTACCGTGCTTGTCTATTATTTTCTTTCTGATCTCCTCAGACAACTCTCTCCTTTGCTTTCTCTGGTCCATGTTCAGTGTGGTGCACACAATGATACCAAACAGCACAGTGACTACTTTTCTCCATTTAAATAGGCTGAATGACTGATTACAAGATTGGAGACATGTGTGATACTAATTAAAGAAACTAATTATTTTGAAATATCACTATAATCCAATTATTTATTATCTTTTCTAAGGGGTACCAACAAATGTGTCCAGGCCATTTTCGAATGTCTTTGTACAATAAGCAATAATTCATCTCTTTTCACAGCTTCTTTGCTTTATTCTATGACATACCAAAGGCATGCAAGTATACATGATAAAATAGCTTTAATTTCATCACTTTTCAGGAGGAGTGAAGCATTATTTCAATGAGCTGTAAGGGTACCAACAAATTTGAGCACGTCTGTGTGTGTGTGTGTATGTATGTATATGTGTGTATATATATATATATATATATATATATATATATATATATATATATAATTATAATCTCATTATAATGTAATGTATACAGTGCCTATAGTAAGTATTCACCCCCCTTGGACGTTTTCAGTTTGTGTTACAACCTGAAATGCATTTAAATGGGATTTTGTTTCCTTTGATTTACACAACCTACTCAACAGAGTCAAGATAATTTTTATTGTGAAAGAGGCAAGAGAAGAGGCAAGAGAATTTTTATTGTGAAACAGTTAATGAAAACAAAAAAAAAAAAAAAAAAAAAAATGAAATGTCTTGGTTAGATAAGTATTCACCCCCCTGAGTCAATACTTGGTAGAACCACCTTTGGCAGCAATTGCTGCTGTGAGTCTTTTGGGCAAGTCTCTACCAGGTTTGCACTTCTGGATCGTGCAATATTCACCCATTCTTCTTGGCAAAATTGTTCAAGCTCTGTCAAGTTGGCCACAGTCCAGGCTTTGACTGGGCCACTCTACGACATTCACTTTCTTGTTTTTAAGCTACTCCAGTGTCGCTTTGGCTATGTACTTGGGGTCATTGTCCTGCTGAAAGGTGAATCTCCGTCCCAGTCTTGGGTCTTTTGCAGACTGAAGCAGGTTTTCCCTCAAGGATTTGCCTGTATTTAGCTCTATACATTTTGCTCTCTACCCTGACAAGCTTCCCAGTCCCTGCTGATGAAAAGCATCCCCATAGCATGATGCTCCCTCCACCATGCTTCACAGTAGGGATGGTGTTACCTGGGTGATGTGCTGTGTTGGGTTTGCACCAGACATAACGCTTTGCATTTAGGTCAAGTATTTCAATTTTTGTTTCATCGGACCACAGAATCCTTTTGCCACATCTTTTCCCACATGCTTTTTTGCAAATTCCAAGCAGGATTTTACATGGGCTTTTTTCAGAAATGGTTTCCTTTTTTCCACTCTTCCATACAGGCCAGATTTGTGGAGTACCTGAGCTATTGTTGACACATGGATAGTTTCTTCCATCTCAGTCATGGAACGCTGTAGGTCTTTCAGAGTTGTCATTGGCCTCTTGCTGGCTTCTCTGACCAATACCTTTCTTACCTGGCTGCTCAGTTTGGGAGGACAGCCTGCTCTAAGCAGATTCTGGGTGCTGCCGTATACCTTGCACTTCTTAATGATCGACTTGACTGTGCTCCAAGGGATATTCAATGCCTTTGAAATCTTTTTATACCCCTCCCCTTTCCACAACTTTATCCCAGTTTTTGAAAGCTCCTTGGTCTTCATGGTAGTATTTTTGCTTTTGAATGTACTACCCAACTGAGGGACCTTACAGAGAGAGACAGGTGTATTTAATCTGTAATAATCTTTTATTGCACACAGATCGACTCCATTTAACTTATTGTGTGCATTCTGAAGGCAATTGGTTGCACCTGGGCTTATTTGAGTGTCATAGCAAAGGGGGTGAATACTTGTCTAATGAATACTTTTCAGGTTTTTATTTAATTGATTTGTTCCCCCCCACCCCATTTTTTCACCATTTAAAAGTGGTGAAAAAAGATAAAAAAATCAATTTAAATGCATCAAGATTTCGGGTTGGAACTAGGGCTGTCAAGCGATTAAAAAAATTAATTGTGATTTAATCTCACTAGTTAAAAAAAATTAACTTTAGTTAATCTCGGTTTTAATCGCATATTAAATTGTTACAATTACTACATCTTATTACTGATGCTATTGTATAATAAAATTGTTTAAAATGTATTTATGTATTTATTTAACCAGGAAATTTACACATTGAGACCACCACCAAAATTTACTAGGGGCAATAATTTAGAAATTACAAATACAATCAACACAATAAAATGTGTGGTTCAAGCTTGATCAGCAGCATACAGAGATCAGAAAACATAATACATAGGATATCTATTTTTTAAATGTGATTGTGAACTGCAGTTACAATGATTTTCAGTCTAGTGTAACACTGCAGTTACAATGTCATGTTATTAGTCTAGTGTTAATCTGTAGTTACAATGTGATTATATTACAGGCAGCTGTGAAATTGCAGTTGCAATGTGTTTACTGCTTTTTTTGGTTGTTAAACTGCAGGTACAAAGTGATTCTCAACTGCATCTCTGTTGAAAATGTCACTTAAATGTTTTTTGCAAAGGGCCCCTTGCATTTTTTTGTTGAGCCACTCTGCTGAGGTACCAGTGTTCTAACAGAAAAACAAATTCTATTCCTTAACACTTTTCTAATATGAGACAATTTTTAAATGTAAAGGATTTAACTGATGAAAAACACAGGCTTACAAGTAAAGGTAGATAATCGGCCGTTTTAATCTGGAATTTTAATTCATGAAACGCGAGATAGTAATGAACCTGCTAATCAAAATAAATCTCTTTTTTTTTTTTTTTTTTTTTTCATCGATCTTCATTGAACAGAAACGAAAGCTTCATGCAGATTGTTTTAAATTCGCTGATGTCGCATAGCGCTAGCACTCAAGCAGGCTATAAATTTGTTTAAAAACTGTCGTTTTTTAAATTAAGACGTACCTGATGCATTACGCAGCACTGAGGAGAGCGTTTTGGAGAACTTACCTGGTATGTCCAATAGCAAGGGGTTCAACGTTTCACTAAGTTATTTATTGTTGCCCTTACATTAATTGGCGCTCCATACTCTGTGTACAGTATATATTTAAATGCTCATTCACCTTGTATTACAATTACAATTAATGTTAAAAAAAGTTACGTTCTACACAGTAACGGATAGCAGTTTGAAAATGAACAAATGTGTTGATTTTAAAATGTTGTTGTTGTTGTTGGCATAATTTTGTTTTAAAGTGGGGAAGGGGCAGTTTCTGTAGCTGGGGCATGCATGAAGATGATTCTGTACTGAAATAATAAAGTACGTTACAAATAAGCATAAGAAAGAATTGCATCCCTTGTATGTCTAATTAAAAGATCCAAAGACATTCCTGCGGCTTAATCATTCAACCAATAAATTGTTGGCACAATGTTGTCAGTGATGAGTGTGGCAAATAGCTGTATTATTCAGTCGCTTCTGAGTCATGGAATTACGAAGCCATGGCTTTAGTCTTCGAAGAGCCCTGAAGCTCCTCTTGGATCGGAGCCTGGATCCAGGATCGGATCCCTTTACAACCGACCCCTGAGCCAGTGTTGAGTGCAGTGTGGCATAATGCAGATTTAATGAGAGGGATGAGAATTGCCCTTGAAATATATTTCTAGAAATGTTGAGGTTTCCCCATAATTGAAATATTTAAGATAAACAGAGTTGTGCTATTAAAATGATGCTAGTACTGTATTAGTGGTATAAGAAAAGTTACTTGTAGTGTATCAACAATAAATGTAAATAGCACCAAGCTCCAGACAATGAGTTTCAAACTTTAAACGTACTGTTCCTGTTTACAGGTAAGAACTCAACGTTACTAGTATGAATACGATAATGTTTGTTATGGTGAGTGTTTATTTATTAGTTTAAACATGTTTAGTAAAATGTGACCTAGAGTGAGTCTTTGGAACATTGATAGAGATGCGAGAGTCTGTGCGATGTATTTAAACATGCAAAATAATTTAGAATCAGTAAAATATTGTGATTTAATTTGGTATAATTATTGTGTAAAAAGTTATTGGTAATGGTATTTAGTTTTTATTGATGTCTATATATTTGCACAAAGGTCATTTTGCCGTTTTTAAGTTTACTGTTTCAATTTAAAATGAAGTGTTAAATTTAAGTAGACAGAAACCTCAGTGTGATTTAACATTAGTAAATAACACAAGCTATGGTGAACTACAAACTTAAACCATTTTCCTGTGTTTTGGATACAGCAACATAGTGCATCCTAAACCATCGGTTTACCATTTTTCCCCAACATTACTGTGATCTCAGGCTGTATGCAAATGTCAGCCGGGGTCTAAACTACGCGCCACGTATGTTCACTTCTCATTTGTCAGTTTCCCCAGTTAAGGTGTGTGCAGCTCCAGGATCGGATCAACATTACGGATCAGCGAAGCCTGATCCAGATCCTCATAGTGAAACACCATCTCATGATCCGGCTCCAGTGATCCTGGATCCGATCCCATTTTTTTCCCATTGACGTCTATACGGACTAGTGAATTATAACAAAAAATGATCATGAAATAAGTTTTAGTACTCCTGCAATGTGAGGGGGATGTTTCCCCCATCATTGAAAAGTGAGGGGGACCTGTGCCCTGTGTAAATTACACCTATGCTACATCTAAAATAATTTCAGTAACACTGTTGTCTGTTTCAGAGGCAACAACTTTTCTGAAACTGAAGGTTTTTTCATACTTCAGACTCTGTGCGACAGGTCGAGATCACGTCATCCACACTCTGCGACCGTATGTCTTTTTTGGAAAGTCGTACAGCCTTTTCTCATCCGTCTGCCACCTGAAATCGCATGGGGTCAGATGATGTTGAAAATGTTCAGCATTTGCTGCATGGTTGGAGTGAAGCTGCATAGCCTGCACCATATTTTTTCCACCGTTTCTGCACGTCTTTTACAGACCGCTTGCTCCGTGTATTAACACTATTTATTTTCTCAGTAGTTCTTCCCCATACTTGGTGTTTTGTACTGGTTCGTGCACTTGTTAGAAAATGTCCCTAACTGTGTTCCTTTTTCAACATTGTATTCCTCAAATACATACATTTTCAGCTGTGGTAAACTATGTACATCTTTTTCTAACATCGGCCATTGTTGCCTTCTCGGTCAGTGTCTTAAATCACCCAGAGTACATTGTGATTTTGGCTAGTTTGACCGGTTTAGGTAAGACATGTTTATGCCGTATGGCTTTAGCAAGACTGACTTAACATTAGACATAGTCTCAAATGTTAGTCTGTCTTTATGCAACTGGCCAGGTCTAACAGCCTGGATAAAGACACAGCTGTATCTCTGTTGGAATCTGATAGTCACTCAACGTGGGGAAAAGAAGACAACTCGGCGACAGTCCATCTCCAAAATGTTACGAGTGACTTGTGTTTCTCAAATGACCTAGGTATGTGTGGCCAGAGAAAAAAAGACAGAAGCAAAATATCACAAAATGTTGTCTAATAAGCGTAGTCCTTTTAGAGCCACGCCATCTATGAGAATAGAAGAGTCACATTTGTCTGTCACCTAGTAGTAGGGCCGTTTTCAAAAATAATCTTTAACCCAACTAACAGTATAACAGCATTGTATTCTTAACAAAAAATCTATCCAGCTGCAGTGAAGTTCTTCAACATGACTTGAATTCTCGAGCAGTTTCTGGTTAACTCTGTTGTTGTGAGAGATTAATTTGAAGGTTAAAACAAACTCCCGGTGAATGTACATGTGAAGACTAATAAACAACGCAAAACTTTTCAGTGACATCAGGGTTTGTGTACTATTAATTTGGACGGGAGTTCCCAGGGGGTGGCGCACAATTGGCCGAGTGCCGCCTGGGTGGGGAGGGTCTAGGTCGGCCAGGGTATCATCGGCTCACCTCGCACCAGCGACCCATGTAGACTGGCCGGGTGCCTGCGGGCCTGCCTGTAAGCTACCCGGAGCTGCGTGGTCCTCCGACGCTGTAGCCATGAGACGGTTGTATGGCGGGCCCGCAGAGTGAAAAGAAGCGGACGGCTGACGGCACACGTTTCAGAGGACGCTTGTGTCCATCTTCGTCCCTTCCGAGTCAGCATGGGGGTGGCAGTGGTGAGCCGGGTTGAAATAAAAATAATTGGACTTTTTAAATTGGAGAAAATAAGAAAAAATTGGTAAGAAAAAAGAAAAAAAAAAGGTAAGTATGGAACACCATGTTGTCATGGAGGAGGAATGCTGTGGTAAGAACTTGGCAGTGAGCAGCTTAATGACATACATTCATAAACTATGCACAAGATATTGGGTAAGAGTCCCAGTACTTTGGATGTAGTATGAAGAGGTGGAAAAAGACTGTGTGCGTATATTGTACATTTCATAAGAAATTTCAAGGTTAAGAATAATGTGTTTTGGACTTGTACCATGTAATAAATCCTCTTGATTCCAAGTTTGTAATGAATTATATCATAAAAATCAGTAGGAAATATATTATTATTACACTATGTAACACAATTTTTGTTCCTGGGTAGGAAGTGTTATTTCCTAATTGCTTATGCCTCAAGTATAGAAAATGGCTATTATTCCCCACAAACTTTGCTTTTGTGACCAGGACAGTGATATTTTGAAATTTACCTATTTCCAATGAGAAAACGGGCGAATTTGTGTCTCTTCATTCACATAGTCAGAAAAAAACAACATATGAATCCAAATTAACATGTATTTATACTAAAGTAATACAAAAATGACTACAAAAGATTTAGAAGTGAGTAGTTTTTCGAGATTTACGATTATACTGTAAATCACTTTCACGAATCAGCCCCCAATTGTAGTCTCCCATCATGTTCTCGTTATACTGTCCTTGGTAGCGGCGTTCAAAGTCCAGTATATCCTGGTGGAAGCGCTCGCCTTGCTCCTCCGAGTACGCTCCCATGTTCTCCTTGAATTTATCAAGATGAGCATCAAGGATATGGACTTTGAGGGACATCCTACAGCCCATTGTGCCGTAGTTCTTCACCAGAGTCTCAAACAGCTCCACATAGTTTTCGGCCTTGTGATTACCCAGGAAGCCCCGAGCCACTGCGACAAAGCTGTTCCAAGCCGCTTTCTCCTTACTAGTGAGCTTCTTGGGAAATTCATTGCACTCCAGGATCTTCTTTATCTGTGGTCCGACGAAGACACCGGCTTTGACCTTTGCCTCAGACAGCTTAGGGAAGAAGTCTTAAAGGTACTTGAAAGCTGCCGACTCCTTATCTAGAGCTCTGACAAATTGTTTCATAAGGCCCAATTTGATGTGCAGTGGTGGCATCAGCACCTTCCTGGGGTCCACCAGTGGCTCCCACTTGACTTTGTTCCTCCCCACAGAGAACTCGGTCCGCTGTGGCCAGTCCCACCTGTGGTAGTGCGCCTTGGTGTCCCTGCTGTCCCAAAGGCAGATAGCAGGGAAACTTGGTAAAACCGCCTTGGAGACCCATCAGGAATGTCACCATTTTAAAGTCTCAAAATGTGTCTGCCGGATGCTTGCAGCCTCTTGATGCCATCTCAGAAAAATGCAGATATGTATCCACTTAGGCAGCTGGAACTAAACTGAACTGGTGGGCTTAAGGCCCCTGTATTTATACTACTATTTATATTACTGGAAAGTTCTAGAAGTTACTCCAAGTTTACATAGCACTGAATCTATCTGGAATGTTCTGGAAAATAGGTCAATTTCAAAATATCACTGTCCTGGTCACAAAAGCAAAGTTTGTGGGGAATAATAGCCATTTTCTATACTTTTGAGGCATAAGCAATTAGGAAATAACACTTACTACCCAGGAACAAAAAAAAAAAAAAAATTGTTACACAGTGTTATTATTTATTTAGCAGACGCCTTTATCCAAGGCGATTTACAGAGACTAGGGTGTGTGAACTATGCATCAGCTGCAGAGTCACTTACAAGAACATCTCACCCGAAAGACGGAGCACAAGGAGGTTAAGTGACTTGCTCAGGGTCACACAATGAGTCAGTGGCTGAGGTGGGATTTGAACCGGGGACCTCCTGGTTACAAGCCCATTTCTTTAACCACTGGGTAATGCTTTTATCAGTTTATGATTAAGTATATGAAGTTACGGATGGGGTCACAAAATTCACTGTTCAGCAGAAATAAACTCTATTAATTACTCCAGATAATGTTACCTGGTAGTTTATCTACATTTCTTATTTAGGCTTATTATCTAGTCTCTTCTTCAGCAGAGATCTGCTTTTTTCTGAAAAATGAGACATTTCACCAGGCCATTTACTTTCACAAGCTGAAAAACCTGAGAACCATTTTGTGAATTAGACTTGCAAGGAATGGCTAAATAAATTGCTTCATTTTACTAAGTGAACTCAAATTTAATGAAATGAGGTGCTAAAGCTCAAGTTCGACCCTTGAACTTTGACCACTTGTCACCCAAACCAGGCACTACCCATTCAATCACAGCATACACCTGTAATGTTCTGTGGCAGTAAATAATGTTTGTTTGTTTGTTTGTTTGTTTGTTTATTTTTTGTTTACTGCAGGCCTATTCAGGAGATGGTGGAAGACATTAAACTAGGTTCCATGAATAAATTTGGAGTAGGAAAACTACAAGAGCTTTGCAAACTCTTGCCAGAGGATGGAGAAGTGGGTCAAGTTTTATTTATATATTAGAAAATGGATCAGAGATTTTCTTTAACCGGATTGATCAGTAAGAGGTTCCTAATCTCTGGTAAAGGACCTCAGATGTTATCATTCATGTTTAATCTCTGTTTCAAATCAGTCGGGTGGAAAATGTTTTAAATTGTATTCATTTATGGAATTTTAGCATTTTTCTGCTTGATGAAAGAAAATCTATATTCAATTGCATGCCCTCTGAATGTTGTCTTTGCAATGTAGTCTACAGTGTGCTTCCTAGCTGTCCTATATGTTCAGTCAATCCTATCTTAATTTTGTATAGCAAAAAGTTAAAATTGCTATCAGCGGCACTGCAGTAACCATGTGATCGATATTTATTTTAATTATTCACATTTATATAGCACCTTACATCACATGGACTCCAAGGCGCTTTTACACCAAATTTAAAAATCAATCCGTTGTAATAAAACGGTTAAATACAGCGTTTGGTAACAGAAAGAAATCCAGTTTATATAAAAAGAACAATAAAGACAACATAATAGGAATGTTTAATACAATTTCAAATTAGAAAGGACAACAAAAAAGCAGTTCTATTGTATAATAAAACCAAAAACTGATAGAAGGCTAGTTTGTAAAAATACGTTACCTTTCAAGTACGAAATGGGATGTAATGTAACCGTTACCGAAATGGGATATAACCTCTTATAGTGTGAATTACCTGAGCTCTGCTCTTTCAAGAGCCCCCTGTGCATTAAAACGCCGTCTCCGCCCCCTGGAATGACGCGTAAGGCTCAGCACCATTTTCTCTTTCAGCGTGTCTGAGGAAGAAGTGAGCTCTGACTTTAGGTCATAAAGAAACAGAAGTTGATTTAATTCACTTTTTCTCTCATTACATATTGAAGAAATTTCACTTTTAGCGATAATTCTTCTTGGCTTAGGGTTTGATTTAAGTCCCCACTGCAGCCGTGTGCCCTGTGCGAAGCCAGTGGCTCTCCCCGCCCCTTCCTCGGGATTCAGTACCAAGTTCACGCTCTCTCCCTTGCTGCGTAGCACCTCGGCAATTGAATGGTTTTCTCGGCTTTTTCCGGAGAAAAAACGACTAAACACCCGTTTATTGCGTTGCTATAATGATGTCGGACCCAGTCCGACAAAGGACCTGTGAGGAATAATTGCAATGTCGGACCCAGTCCGACAATGGACCGCAAAGGGTTAAAATTGACTCGGTCTCCCCAGGAGCACTTCCTGGCGGGACAGTTTTTGAAGGTGTTCTGAGGTTTAGACCCCCTAGAAAGGACCTTGTCCCTCGCTGGCGGCTTTTTGTAGTGCTGGATGTACTTACAAAACCACCATTTCAGCCTCTACATTCAGAATAGCTGAAATTCCTGTCATTTAAAGGCAGATTTCCTGCATGCTATTACCTCCGGTTAGCGAACAGGTGAAATGTAGGCCTTTTCAACAGCGAAAGCCTGTTTGTGTTTTGCGGAGGCTAGAACTAAGATTACTGTCCGCACTAATCCTGTTTTTCTTCCTAAAGCATTTCTGTTTTCCATATCAACCAGTCAGTGGAATTGGAGGCCTTCCATCCACCTCCTTCCCAGTCTGACAGGGAAAGAAAGTTCCATACGCTCTCTGGTTAGGGCACTGCCGTATTTTGTTGACCACACTCCGAGTTGGCAGCAATCAGAGCAGTTTTGTTTGTTTGTTTGTTTGTTTGTTTCGGTTCCAAGTTCCATGGACAAGTCCTTCACTTGCGACGGCTTAGGTATTTTATCCCATTCGGTAATAGTTACATTTCGTACTTGAAAGGGAACATTAGGTTTATTATCATAACTCTGGTTCCCTGAAATAGAAATGTTACCATTACCCTTCAAGGTCGCTGCGTTCACTCCAACGCAGCAGGCCTGAAGAGAAAATGGAGCTGACCCTTATGCATCATTTGGATTATCTCCAGGGGGTGGTGATGACATCTGACGCATACGGGGCTCTTAAAGGAGCAGCTTTGTTATAAGTGCTCAGGTAATTCAGGCTATAAGTGGTTATATGCCATTCTGTAATGGTTACATTTCAATTTCAATGAAACAGGGTTCATCTAATGTTTTCAGTCTTGATTTAAAGGCAGCAAGAGTCCTAGCTTCTCTGACAGAATAAGAAAGAGTCCCATAGTGTTGGAGCCTTGCAAGAAAAGGCCCGTCCTCCCATACTCTTTCTATTCACCTTCGGAATAACCAGCAGCCCCGCATGCTGTTATCTAAGAGTGAGACTAGGAGTGTACGAGGTCAACAACTCCTGGAAAAAACTGGATGCTAATCCATTGAGGGCTTTATAACTTAAAAGCAAAGTCTTTACAATGTATTCTAAACTCCACAGGGAGCCAGTGCAAAGATGCCAAGATAAATATACTAGCAACTAGTCTCTGGTTTGAATGAGAAGTTGTAGAAATCAAACAACTGGATGCAGACTGATTTACTTTCAGCAACTTTATAGAATAGCATAATAACAATAGGCACTGTGCTCTCCTCTTCTTTAATACCTCGTTTCCGCTGCCTGGCTCTGTAGGCTTCGGCTGCCAAGGGCTAGCTGCCAGAATCAAAAGAGCATTTCAGTGCTTTTTGCCGAACCTGGCCAACCTCTGAAATTCTTGCTGTGCATCAAAGGTCGATTTTGTATTGTATTAAACAAACGACAGTAACAAATAAATTAAACCATAGGTTTATTACAAATAAAAAGCAGTCTAGTTAAGAAGAGCACAGCCAAACAGCCGTGCGACTTCAGAAGTTTGTCTTGTGTACCTAAGCAAGGTGAACATTGTTCAATTTAACAAAGTTCTCTGCTTTCGGAGAATATAATAAAGCTTAAAGAAAAACAAAAAAGTGTCATATGCGAGCTTTACCCATATAAAAGAAAAGTGTCATATGCGAGCTTTACCCATATAAAAGAAGTGTCATATGCGAGCTTTACCCATATAAAAGAAAATTGGCCACAGTGGCAGCGATTTTCCTTGTCTGTTTCTTCTCTACATGCACCTCCTGCACTTCCTTTGTAGCCATTTTAGCTACATCCAGTATGCGATAAAAACCTGACCAGATGGGCATACTGGCCACTTGGGCGAGCAGTGGAAATGCCCTGTTTTATTGGCGTGAGTATAACAGCTAGGAGGCCTTTGAATAAACTTCATGAACACACTGAACAAGTAACTGAACAAACAAGATCTGCATTAACACCTGTAGGCTACTACAGATTTAATTACTAAAACTTATTTTCTTTCACTAATACATTTTAGGACCTAATTGTATCTTCTTAAATACTGAAGCTTACACAAATACACAAACCTGCACTCAAATCCTAATTTAAAAAAGTAGTTTTATATACTTCTTTATTCTTAAATGTTTTACAACTGGAATCTGGAGGAAAACCTTTTGTATTCATTCAACAAAACTAGTGCTGAATAAAATCACAAAAAAAAGAAAACTGAAATTTGCTGATGGACCTCTCGCTATCAACAATACAGGTGCAGAAGTAACACACAAGCTATTTTCATTCACATTTTTGCATGGTGGTATAGTGTTTTTTTTTTTCATAATGTACAAAATAGAATAACAGCTGATACAAAACAATGATCTGATGGTGGATTTTAGGTTCTGTAGTGTGAACAAAAATGTGTTATTTATTTTTTTATTTATTTTTTTTTTAATGCTGGTGTTCAGGAACAAAACTAGGAATCAAAGGGTTTGCATGGTATGTCTCTGCCAATGTTGCATTGCATAGGGCAGATTTAGCCATAGCAAGCCAGAAAAGTGTTGCTAGGTTTACGGATACAGCACTCCACTGTTCCTCATACTGATCCCAGTGGTCTTCTCCATCCCACAGGTGAAGAAGCTGCGAGCATTCCGTGGAAGTCTTACTCGGCTCACTGAAGCAGATTTGTTCATGGTTATGCTTGTCCAGGTGCCCAGGTGAGTTTATCCATCTCTCTTCACAGTTTCACAGCTAACATAGGGTTGTAATTTAGGTTTTTTTAGTTGTGAATATATTTTCCAAAACTAGTATGTCTTTTGCAGAAACTAATTTTTGATGCACCTAATCAAATTAGAAGATGAATTCACAAACCATGCATTTGAGGACTGAAATAACCCTAAAGTAGCATAAAGCAGTATATTTTTTACTTTAAGGGGACTTTGTTGTATTTAATAACTTTCAAACTCTCTCTCCACCCACAGCTACAAGGAACGCTTGCAGTGTATGGTCCTAAAAGAGGAATTCATTCCACACGTAGAAAACCTCAACTACGCCATCTGCACCATGACGTTTGCAGCTAGAGGTAACTTGTTGTTTATCAACTTGTTTATTGCAACAACAAAAACAAGAATGGAACAACTAGGCTGTTCAATAAAATCCAACATCCCTGGAAGTTTGGGTTATGGGGAGAGCACTTGATATTTAACCCTTTGCTCATTTGATTAAAAGTTTTACAAACTGGCAAAAGCATGCTGCCGTGATGTACACGCGAGGCCTCAGGAATGTGGTTGGTGTGGAGATTTTAGATGTTTGGTACAGAGTAAATGAATTATTAGGGATAGAGATGGTTTTACAGCACAAACCATTCTGTCCTTTCATTCTGATTGAGCCTGTATCAATGTACACACTCTCTTTTAAAGAGAAGGCTTCTCCTGAATGACCTTAGTCAAGTAACCCTTTGATAAGCACCGTCAGATTCCCACCAGTGTGTCTGTGATTTTGTAGTTTACTGTTAACGAAGACAATATGACTTACAGGTGAAAGAACCTTCGATTTTGTCTCCCAGCTGATGGGTGAAAAACTGAATGTGAAATAGAAAAATGAAATCATCTGCATACTCTTGTGCATAAAAATTAAATTTAAAACATTTCTATGATGCCATCCTTTGACATTTGAATTGGAAAATAAATCAATTAAAATATTAAAGTGGATTTGAAAAAACAAGTCTCATGAGTTTGTTACAAAAGCCAGTAGACAACAGCTTGTTTATCTCTAAAGTCCATTGGTAAAACTTTGAGTTGGACACCACACCATCATAAAGGATATATAACACTGCAACTATTTGCATACATCTTCGTAATCACTTTGAAAACCAACATAAGGTGCATATTCCTAACATGTAATTCTTGATCTATTAAATATTTTTTGCTGAATTTGTATCAAATGTTATGAATACATATGATGTCAGATTTTCAACATAATTATATGAAGGATTGTGCACGTAGTTAAACAAAGCTATGAAGGTGTTAAGAATGCTACACTGTGTTCAATTCAAACTGAGCATTACCAGTCAGTTATATTGCTAATATTAATATGGGTTAATTACAATTGGTAATGGCATTTGGAACAAATATCAGTTGAAAAGTTTTAAGTGCAATAACTTAAGTGGTGAATCTATGTTCAAATAATGCAGTGTGCCTAACTGTACTCGGAGTGGATTTTTTACACAGATTCACTAATTTATTGTTGTTTATGCCTTATGTAAATTGTTACATTTATATGTAGAATGTTTGCAACTACAAATCAAAACATAATTATAACTTAACGTATTAGTAACAAACGTGATACTGCTCCCATTAACACTTTCCATTGAACTGTTTTAAAACAGTTTTTCATTGAAGATGTCACAATTTGCTACAGAAATTCCAATAGTCAAATAGAACACAAATAGAACGATCACCAGTTAAGAAATGTGGATGTAGAAACTGCTACTTTGTTCCTTGACCAAGTGCCTGTCTTCCCCAGAGTTGCTAAATTGTGTTGACTTGCATACAGTCATTCGTCTAGTGCTGAAGTTGGGGAATTACATGAACGCTGTGAGTACACCATGTGAAGCATTCTGTATAAGAGATTGGGAACAAAGATCAGGTGTTGCGGTTTTAGTTCTAGATTATTAGGAATGGCATAAGGTTAAATTGAAGCTTCTGTAGCCTATCTCACCATTTCAGAAGCTGATTGCTAGCTGTGGTGCTGTTGGCTTGGTAGGGGAAGTACTTTCCTCTTTTTAATCTTATCCATTGTCATCTATTCTGGGTGCATGTTAATGGTTCTCACAGTGGGAACAGTTATTGTATATATCAAAATTTGAAAATATCACAGATGAAACACTTCTTTATGGGCTGCTCAATAGGAATGTTGTAAGTTTGATATCACACACAGACCAGGAATGATTTCTATGGGGGAGGGGGGGGGGGGTGGGGTTGTTCTCTTGACTACAGAAAGCCTACTGTTTTGCCAATACTGACCACTGTATTTGTACTGGGAACGTTTGCCTCTCATGCTGTCTGGTTATACATGGTTGATTGTGTGCAGGGTGGCTATGCGGGCAGTGCTGTGGGGTTCCGGATGACATCGCTTCTCAAACTGGTGGACACAAAAGCGAACAAACCAGGGATGAACCTGATGCACTACGTTGTGATGGTGAGACATGAGTGAAGTGGTGGGGGTTGGAGATTCTTACAGTTCTGCACTCTGGGCTCTCTCCAGGAAGAATGTGAATGTATGGAAGCAAGTCTCAGCTGCACGTCTCACATGTACGTATCCCTATGCCCAATTCAGAAAGGTTTCTAGAGGCCACAGCTTGTAGCAAATTAACTTCTGCTCCTGGAGTTGCTCATTTGAATGCTTTTTTTTTTTTCTTTTTAGACGTCCGCAAAGTTGGTTGCTCCAATGCGCTTGTGCAGTACGCTGATCAAGCCTTGACTGTAAGATGTCAGTTAAAGCTGTATTATACACTTTTTAAAACAAGTAAACATATTTGGTTCCTTTTCAGATGATAAGCAATAAGCCATTTCTTAAGCTGCTGTGATAGTGTTTTAATAACATTCCCCATTCTAATACATTAGAAAAACAAAAACAAGACTACTTTGGTTCTGCAAAAATATACAGTACCTACCCTAACAAACCTCCTCGTGCTGAAAGCAAAACAAATGTCTTAAATGGACAACAGTGGCGATTTAATTACACAAGATCAATTACATGATCCTTGGCATCGTCTGGTGTTCAAAAGAATGCCAAAGCAAAGGCTATATCATGGTCAGTTTTAATTAGGGTACCCCTGCTTTAAAACTGACCATTTATTATATATAGTATATGTGACTTAAAAAGAAAAACAATGTACCTGTAACATTATTGCAGGTAGAAAATTATCAATTTGATAACATGATTTTGTACATCAAAATATAATCACATTTTTGCACTTTAAGTTACAGAAATAAAGCAGAAGTAATTGGGTTATATATAAAAATAAAAAAAAAGCACAAGTGGTCTTTACAATATTAAATTGCATGGTAACTACCAATTAGTAACATGTCTGTGCTTTAATGAAAAATATCACTAACCTTTTTAAATATTAGCCTTTTATTGTAAAAATGTTTAGTCAACCTTACGCAGCACTGCAGAGTTAGCCACCAGCCGCCAATATGAATCAATAAATAAATTAATACAAATATATTACTTGTCATGATGCATGTGCATCAACATATGAAAAAAGTAAAAGAAAACAATAAGCAAGTGTATGTTAATAAACTAATAATAATACAGTAACAGACAAACTAACGTTAACTAAAGCAAAACAACACCATCAAAAAGCTTAATCGCTATGTACTATGAAATTTAACTGGCGGGTGTGTTTCAGTCTATATGGTTAACTTAACGTTAATAAACTGTCAAACCTAAATTAACACAGCAACCCTACACACGTTACAAAATGCAGCAGCACTGTACAAGACATGCACGTTATTTAACAGAATGGTGAAGCAACTCAACAGAACGGGGAACACCAAATTGCTTGGCGACTTGTGTATGATTTTCATGTTTTTTTTCAAGAGCTCGAACAATTTCCAGCTTTGTGTAGCAAGAGAAACAGCAGCGCATTTTTCCATTTGTTTACATGCCATTTTGTAGCGATGAGGTGCACTCGTGGAAATCACAGTACAAAACGAGTCAGTGATATGATGATGATTCTGGAAAGATTTAAAACCAGTCAGTGTTCCTCAAGACACTCTCACGATGACAAGGTGCTTTTTTTACAAAACAGCACTGTATCCATGTGAACAAATTGATATCAGTACCAAGAAGGTGTTCTTTTAACCCTTTGCGGTCATATGTCGGACCTGGTCCAACACTGCAATTATTCCTATCCGGTCCAATGTCGGACCCTGTCCAACATCATCAAAAAATTGCAAAAAACGGGTTTCTAGTCGTTTTTTCTCCGAAAAGAGCCGAGAGAAGCCGAAAAAAAAGGGCGTATCTCATGAATAGTCATACTTGCCCCTGGCATCAGATAACGACGGCCATAAGGAAACAAGCTGGCTGCTAGTGCATCAGCGCTCAGAGAATATCACAGACATTTGCAGAGCTTTTTTCAGATGTTATAGTAATAAAATAATGACTTGGATCGCATTACTGAGGTGATAAAACGAGTGATCAGGAGATGATTGATCGGTATGTAATAATAATTATTATTATTATTATTATTATTATTATTATTATTATTATTATTATTATTATTTATTTATTAGCATATGTGAAAGCTATAGCGAACGAAAGGGTGGGGCGGGGCTGGAGATGCCTAGTGAGTGCTTTGTTGATATGCATGGCCTTTTAAACCTGTTTGACTGTGGGGGGGAAAAAAAAATACTTTTAAACAGCGCTTCTAAAATTAACTGCACGTGTGAAAATAAATTGGACCTGATGCGCACTTAATAAATGGACTGCAAAGGGTTAAAACCAATCCTCGCCCAAGACAACTGGAAGCTGCTAGAATGGAAAATGCTGGCAGATGTTGGTCAACGGCTTATTTTTCCCACCTGAGATTGCCACCACTAACCTTCGACCAGATATTGTCTTGTGGTCTGGATCAACACGCCTTGTTCACCTGGTAGAGTTAACAGTGCCATGGGAGGATGCTGTAGATGAGGCGTATGAGAGGAAGAAACTGCGGTATGCTCAACTAGCCACTGAAGCGGAACAGCGAGGATGGAGAGTCCGGGTTTACCCAGTGGAGGTGGGTTGTCGAGGATTTCTGGCACACTCTACAACCCGGTTTCTCAGAGACGTCGGATTCAGCGACCAAGAGTTGCGTCGCACAGTGAAGAACTTATCTGAAGCAGCAGAGAGGAGCAGCAACTGACTGTGGTTGAGACGGAAAGATTCTAGCTGGGGATCTCAAGCACAATAGAAAGAAAGAAACGCTGATGTACGGGTAAGTAAGCTGGGCTGAGTTGAGTGGGGGACGGAGGGGGGGTGATACTGGGACGTCAGAATCACCGTTGAGCCCTCTTGAGGTGTCGTGGGCTGGTCGACGAAACACCGAGATGGAAGGTGCGCACTTGAAGACCCCAGAGATGTACCCTACTTAGATCAATCCAGACGGTTGTCATGCTGATGCGCTGGGGAGACCGCACTGTGGTTGATCCCCGGAGTCAGCATCGCAGCTGTTGTGTGTGCTGATGCGCTGGGGAGGCAGTAAGCTGATCCCTGGAGCCAGCATTACACTTCAGCCATCAACACCAGGCAGAAGGAGATATCTACATCATCATATGGAAGGAAACGCAAATGGATGGAGACACATATGGATCACATTAGTTTACTGTAAAGCTACGTCTTAGTTGGTGCTATCTTGGAGAGAGCCGAGTTCAAATCAGCATGAAGTTTTAACATCTACTCTCGTGTTTGTGTTCATGAGTGCGAACATCCACAATGCTAACAGTGTATTAAGAACATAAGAAAGTTTACAAAACAAGGGGAGGCCATTCAGCCCATCTTGCTCATTTGGTTGTTAGTAACTTATTGATCCCAGAATCTCATCAAGCAGCTTCTTGAAGGATCCCAGGGTGTCGGCTTCAACAACATTACTGGGGAGTTGGTTCCAGACCCTCACAATTCTCTGTGTAAAAAAGTACCTCCTATTTTCTGTTCTGAATGCCCCTCTATCTAATCTCCTTTTGTGACCCCTGGTCCTTGTTTCTTTTTTCAGGTCAAAAAAGTCCCCTGGGTCGACACTGTCTATACCTTTTAGGATTGTGAGTGCTTGAATCAGATCACTGCGTAGTCGTCTTTGTTCAAGACTGAATAGATTCAATTCTTTTAGCCTGTCTGCATACGGCATGCCTTTTAAACCCAGGGTAATTCTGGTTGCTCTTCTTTGCACTCTTTCTAGAGCAGCAATATCCTTTTTGTAACGAAGTGACCAGAACTGAACACAGTATTCTAGGTGAGGTCTTACTAATGCATTGTAAAGTTTTAACATTACTTCCCTTGATTTAAATTCAACACTTCTCACAATATATCCAAGAATATTGTTGGCCTTTTTTTATAGCTTCCCCACATTGTCTAGATGAAGACATTTCTGAGTCAACATAAACTCCTAGGTCTTTTTCATAGTTCCCTTCAATTTCAGTATCTCCCATATGATATTTTCTAATGCACATTTTTATTGCCTGCGTGCAGTACTTTACACTTTTCTCTATTAAATGTCATTTGCCATGTGTCTGCCCAGTTCTGAATGCGGTCTAGATCATTTTGAATGACCATTGCTGCTGCTGCAATAGTGTTTGCCACTCCTCCTATTTATTATATGTAATACATACAGTACCGTTTTTATTAGGTACAGTTTTCCTGTTCCACAGGCAGATGTTTTGCGTATCTAAGGTGCATCTGGGACAGTAAATTACAGTCACGGTGGCATTTGTGACATCGGGCAGGAAAAACAGTTGCTGTTTACTTTTCACTCGTTTCACTCCTCAATAATGCAATCCAAGTCATTATTTTATTACTGTAACATCTCAAAAAAGCTCTGCAAATGTCCGTGATAGTCTCTGTGCGCTGATACAGTAACATCCAGCTTGTTTTCTTATAACCGCCCATATGGGATGCCAGTGGCAAGTATGACTAATCATGAGAGAGGCCTTTTTAAAAAAAAAAAAATAAATAAATAAAATTTTATCGGCTTGTCTCTGCTCCTGTCGCTCCCAGCTTTTCTCAGCTTTTTCCGGAGAAAAAAAGACTAGAAACCCGTTTTTTGCGTTTTTTTGATGATGTCGGACAGGGTCTGACAATGGACCGCAAAGGGTTAACACCTTTTCTTGGTGGTTGCTCTCCTGAGCGGAGGAATGTTGTCTTTTGTGTGTAGTGTTTTGATGGAACAGGTGGCAACTTATTGGTCATGTTACGTTTGTCTTCCAATGCTAAGGCCAAACATCGCAGCACCTGGTCATGGCGCCAAGTAAACCGTCCTTGGCTAAGAGCCACTTTACATCCTGCCAAAATGTGCCTTAACGTTGCAGGTGATGAACACAAAGGACATGAGGGATCCTCTCCTACCCAGAGGTTTAGGTTCTGTGGTGATGGGAGAACATTGTATGTTGACCTGATGAGGAAACTGATCCTGCTCTGTTCCATTGACCATAGGTCTTGCCAACCAATCTTGCGTTGTTCCACACTCTCCCATCTCGTCCATTCTCCCTGCTTGGCCTGGGAAATAGCCTTATACACCTCATCCTCTCCTCCTGCTTTTGCACCTCGTTGACTACCATCTTCCTCCGTTGAGCTGGGGCTGCCTTGTGCCATGTAGGAGGAGCTGAACTGAGACCAAGACCCCCTCTTCCATGCTGAACTTGCCCCATGATATCACCAATTCGAGGGGCAGCCTTTGCATCTTCCACAGCTTTCTTTGGCCCACTTTCTTCCAGTTTTCAAGACAGGTGCTGCCTCCCTTACACATTTGTCACGTGACTCTACTAATGTTATTTCCAGTCTGACCTTGGCGCACTTAAACTACTTGGTTAGAGCAGAGACAGGCAGCTGCAGTATTCCTTTACCATAAAGTCCCACTCTGCTGAGGCAGCGTGGAACTCCCAACCATTTCCTGATGTATGAACTGATTAAAGCTTCCAGCTGTTGTCAAAGAAACCTCGTACACAGTCAGTGGCCACAGCAACCTCGGCAGTAGACCAAACTGAAAGCACCAGAGTTTTAGTTTACCTGGTAAAGCGCTGCTTTCTATGCTCCTTCAACCCTTCCACTGCTTGTTGTCTAACTTCTCCCACACGAACTGTGTCCTTTGGATCCCTGTTGTACCATCTCCCAAGACTCTTCACTGGCTTCTCAGACACTGTTGGTATTGCCTCACCGTTAATGAAGAAAGTTTTATCTACTACTTTGCCTTTAATTATAGAGATGCTCCTTGATTTAGTGGGCTTGAATTGCATTCGTGCCCATTCTATGTTATTGGTTAATTTGTCCAATAACCGATTAGTGCAGGTTACTGTTGTAGTCATGGTTGTCATGTCATCCATGTATGCTCGAATTGGTGGTAGTCGCATTCCAGAAGCCAAGCGCTCTCCTCCTACTACCCATTTTGATGCTGTAATGATTACTTCCATTGCCATGGTAAAAGCCAGTGGAGAAATGGTGAATCCTGCCATTATTCCAACCTCTAGGCATTGCCATGTAGTGCTGAATTCTGAAGTTGAAAAACTAAGTTGCAAATCTCAAAAGTAGGCTTTCACTAAATTTGTTATTGTCATCGGTACACTGAAAAAATCAAATGCTGCCCAAAGAAGTTCATGTGGCACTGAACCATATGCATTAGCCAAATCCAGGAATGTCACATGGAGCTCCTTCCTCTCCTTTTTTAGCTGATTGAATTTGTTGCCAGATCACATTGATGTGTTCTAAGCATCCTGGGAAACCTGGAATGCCCGCTTTTTGTATTGAAGTGTCAATGAAGCAGTTCTTTAATAGTTAAGTTGACTATCTCTGAGCAATAATGCTGAAGAAAATCTTGCCTTCTACATTTAATAGGGAAATAGGATGAAACTGACTGATGCTTGTAGAATATTTCTTTAGGTATAAAGACTCCACCTGCTCTGCACCATGCTCTTGGTACAACCTGTTTTTCCCATGCCACTTTCATCAATTTCCACAGAATTCGTGGAACTCCTGAAGCACTCTTGTACACTCTGTACGGAACTCCATTAGGCCCTGGAGATGATGAAGCCCTTTCTTTTTTCACAACTTGCTCTACTTCTTTCCACTTAAGTGCACAGTCCTCCATTTGGTATTCTGGTGGATTGATAGGTGGGATGTCTGACGGAATTGACATAGGCTCCTGCCTTTTTGAATCTGTATGTGTTTCCTCCAAATATCTTTCCAGCTCAACCTTAGATGCTTTTAGTGTGCCATTCTTCTCACTGGTGAATAACTTCACAAATTTGAATGGGTCTTTATAAAAGTTAGTTTTCGCACCCTCCTTCTTTTTGTAGCGTTTCCGTAGGTGCTCAGCTCTGCGCAATGTTGCAAGCTTATCTTTTATGACCCTTTGTAAGAGATTGAGTCCCTCCTTCTGACTTTGTTCTGCTCTTCTCCATTGCTTCCTCAGCTGTCTCCTTTCTCTAACTAAGCGTTCAATCTCCTGCTGCCGTCTAGACTTTCCAGGAATAGTTTGTACTTTTTCCTTCCTTTTTTCAACTCCAAACCTCTCGCTTCCATATGCGTAGATGATGTCCCCAAATTTATCCAGCTTCTTTTCAACTGTCCCACTTAATCTTTCCAATGCAAAGCAGAGATCTGTGTTTACTGTGTCCCATGCAGTTTTCTCACAAGCTCTTGGCCATTTAACTCCAGGCTTGTGCCCGTTGAGGTTCTTTTCTCTCTTATGCTGGTTTGTCTGACCGGGTTCACAAGGATCATTAGGTTCATCACTAACTGTGTCCATGCAAGTCCTCGTCACGTCTCTGACAGGGGTGCTGATATCCTGCAAACCTGTGGTTTGCTTCCTGTCGCTGGATTTCATTCGACTGACTTGACTGACTTCGTAAGAAGTACTGATCTATGCAAGGCCCTTGTCCCTTCTCCACTCAAGCATTTCATTCTCCCTTGATGAATCTTCAAACCCCTCCCCTGCTCCAGCCGCAGACAAAGACCTGGAATTCCATGTCTTTGCTAACTGCCGATCTTGAACTAGTCTTTTGTGAAGTACTCTCCATACTCATATCTGTTTCAACGTTGAGTCATCTTCCACCCCCGCTCTCGCAGACTCTAGGGGTATTTTTCTCTTTACTTTCTTAGAAGCTTTGGGCAGGTGTCTCCAGCCTCCTGTAAACACAGAGCTGGATACTGCCGACAAGGGTAGCTAACCCTTGCCAGCCCCAATGGGGTCTCTTTCCTCCTGTCAGCTGTCTCTCCAGGCTGTCACGTGGTCTTTCCCTTGTTGCCAGCTGCACTATTCACAGAAGTCACTGGATGTATCCAGTTCTTTTAAATTATGTAAGTATAAAAGTATAATTAATATATATAAAAAAAAGTTTTTGATCCAGTGATCTTTGGTGTGCTAGGCAAACATGCTAACCTCTACACTACAGTGATGTCATCACCTCGCACACAGAGCTGACAGGCAGGCAGGGAGAATGAGCCAGTGTAGTGTTAGAAAATTTAACTTGCGGTAATACGGTATTACAATTGGCAATCTAAATGATCAGGAGTTTGTCTCCCGACAAAAAAGTTGATTCGCAGAGGGCATGCTCTTCACTTTTTATAATACAACAGCAGTTATCTGCTTATTTAGAGGGAAGTGCCCCATGCCCCTATATTTGTTACTCTAATAGCTTTTGTTTTTCATGTGCTACATAACTTTTCCACCCCCCTCCCAGTGTATATTCTAACACACTTTCTATTATTCTGCCTCTGATGCAGGAAGCAGAGAAGAAAGACGTCTCTCTTCTGAATTTCTCCAATCAGTTGCAACACATTGGTCCTGCTTCCAGGTAAGGATGACCAGTCCTATCTTGGTCCCCTTGGCTTCCAAAAAGGGGTCCAGTTGCCTGTCAGGTTGGTTAGTTTGTATTACTGATGCAGCGCAAGATTTCATTTCATTATTGGAGAGTGTCTAATTCCACAACAGCCAGTGTCTGGATACTCCGTGCATACCTTTGCTATTGTTTTCTGTAAATCGATTGATCGGAATTAGAATATAGTGGAGAAACGTTTGAACTTGTCAACAGTATTAAGTTAACTATTGAGCTGTTGCCATGTGGGAAATGTTTTGTAATACTTTCTGCTTAGTTGTTGGTCATGTTTACCTCCTGCCAATTGAATAGCACCATAATTATGTCTAGTTGTCTTGGGATATGTTTTAAAAAAAAAAAAAAAAAAAAAACATACATACATACATACATACATACATACATACATACATACATACATACATACATACATACACGCATACATACACACACAGTTGTAGTCAAAAGTTTACATACCCCAATGTAAATTTTTATAATTTCTAGAAATTTCTCAAAAACAAAATTATAGGAAAAATCTTTAGTAGCAAAAGTGTTACTTTTGTGGATGAGGGAAAAAAAGTTACAAAAAATAGATACTATTCATACACTGACAAGGAAAATTTAAATTAATAGCTAGTTGAGGCACCTTTTAGCAATAATAACCTCTTTTAAACAATTCGGATATTTGTCAAGGAGCTTTTGGCTTGATTCTTTAGTGATCTCTGACCATTCTTCAATGCAGAATTGTTCCAGTTCATTCAAATTCCGAGGACTTCTCTTGTGCACAGCCTTCTTCAACTCATACCAAAGATTCTCAATCGGATTTAGATTAGACTTTGACTAGGTCATTCCAGAACCTTGATTTTATTCTTCTTTAACCATACTGAAGCAGATTTTGATGTGTGTTTTATTTGGATCGTTGTTGTGTTGGAATGTCCAGTTGTGCTTTTAAACCAATTTTGTAGCGGAAGGTTTCAGATGATTGGCCAATATCTTTTGGTATGCTATGGAATCCATTTTACCATGTATTGGAACTACATTTCCTGCAATTAGAGGAAAAACAGCCCCATAGAAGGATGTTCCCACCTCCATGCTTGATAGTAGGTATAGTGTTCTTTTCTTTGTACGCCTCACCAGACTTTCTCCAAACGTAAAGACTATCAGTGTGACCAAATAGCTCGATTTTTGTTTCATCACTCCACAAAACCTTTGACCAGAACTCATATCCATTATTCAAATTCCATTTTGCAAACTTTAAGTGATTGTCCTTGTGACGTTTTCCTAAGAGTGGCTTTTTCCTTGGCCTGCGACCATTGAGACCTTCACCATGCAATACTCGATCTATGGTTGAAATGGAAACCCAAGTTCCACTTGCAGCCAATTCACTTTGAATATCTTTGGCAGTCAATATCGGATTGTTACTAACCTTCCTCATAATTCTTATACTTGTTCTTGGTGAAAGAACATTCTTCCAGACTGAGGGAGTGTTGTGACAGGACCATGAGTCTTGTACTTCTTGATAATAGAAACAACAGTTGAAATTGGGATACTCAAGTGCTTGGAAATCTTCTTGTATCCTTCTCCAGCTTTATGACAATAAATCATTTTCTGCCCAAGGTCTTCAGATAGCTCATTACGTTTTCCCCCATATTGATTTATTGATAATGACAGCAATCATCCTATTCCTAACCTATTTATACTCTCTAAGAATGTTCACCTACAATCCAGCATTTTCTAGAATTAGGTTCTGCATTATCATATTGAAATTTCTAGTGCCTTGTAGACCAGTACTATCATAGCATCAAAGGGTTTGGATAAGGGTAAGGGTATTGGATAAAGGCGTCTGCTAAATAAACAAATAATAATGAATACTTTTGAATTAGTATTTTTGAAGTTTTGCCAAAAAAATGTACCCTAAAATTTGTTTGAGATTTCCATTGGGGTATGTAAACTTTTGACTCCATCTGTGTATGTATGTATGTATGTATGCATGTATGCATGTGTGTGTGTGTGCGCCTTGAAAAAGTCTTCACACCCTTGAACATTTTTCACATTCTGCTGCCTAAAAAATACAACTCAAAATGCATTAAAGTAGGAGTTTGTTTCACTGATCTACACAACATCATCTACACTTTCAACGTGAAAGAACAATTATAGAAATATTCAAAAAGTAATTAAAAATAAAAAACCAAAAAGTCTTGATTGCATAAGTCTTCACACCATTTCTCTTGGCAAATCCAAATTAGCTCAGGTACAACAAATTGACTAATATATATATATATATATATATATATATATATATATATATATATATATATATATATATATATATATATATAATTAGAAGGCTTGGTAGTTCTAGCATTAAAGGCAAGATGCCATGGGGGTTTTTCTGGTAAGAATATAAATACCTAGGAACTGGGATTCAAAGTTGGGAGTGTTCATTTCATGTATTTAAGGGATTCAAAGTTGGGAGTGCTCATTTCATGTATTTAAGGGATTCAAAGTTGGGAGTGCTCATTTCATGTATTTAAGGGATTCAAAGTTGGGAGTGCTCATTTCATGTATTTAAGGGATTCAAAGTTGGGAGTGCTCATTTCATGTATTTAAGGGATTCAAAGTTGGGAGTGCTCATTTCATGTATTTAAGGGATTCAAAGTTGGGAGTGCTCATTTCATGTATTTAAGGTTCCTTAAACAAGAAGTGGAGGCAGATTTCCAGAAGGAAGTGAAAAGGGTTGCAGATATGCAGTTGATTGTTGAGAGACACGAGGAGCTGCAAGAACAGATGGCATCCTTCATCCAGGTGAACAAAACACTGTAGCACCCTGTAAATAGAATACTCTGCTCTAACTTATTTCAGTCATTTTGGTACAACATTCTCACTGTTTCTCTCTATTGACAGCTCAGTCAGTTAAGTAGTTATGCTTTTCATGATGCTTCTCATTTGGATGGTGATTTGTTTTGGATTAGTTCATATGTATGTATGTATGTATATATATATATATATATATATATATATATATATATATATATATATATATATATATATATATATATACATATATATATATATACATATATACATATATATACAGACAGACGTCCTCAAATTTGTTGGTACCCTTACAGCTCATTGAAATAATGCTTTATTCCTCCTGAAAAGTGATGAAATTAAAAGCTATTTTATCATGTATACTTGCATGCCTTTGGTATGTCATAGAAAAAAGAAGCTGTGAAAAGAGATGAATTATTGCTTATTCTACAAAGATATTCTAAAATGGCCTGGACACATTTGTTAGTACCCCTTAGAAAAGATAATAAATTATTGGATTATAGTGATATTTCAAACTAATTAGTTTCTTTTAATTAGTATCACACATGTCTCCAATCTTGTAATCAGTCATTCAGCCTATTTAAATGGAGAAAAGTAGTCACTGTGCTGTTTGGTATCATTGTGTGCACCACACTGAACATGGACCAGAGAAAGCAAAGGAGAGAGTTGTCTGAGGAGATCAGAAAGAAAATAATAGACAAGCATGGTAAAGGTAAATGCTACAAGACCATCTCCAAGCAGCTTGATGTTCCTGTGACAACAGTTACAAATATTATTAAGAAGTTTAAGGTCCATGGAACTGTAGCCAACCTCCCTGGGCGCGGCCGCAAGAGGAAAATCGACCCCAGATTGAACAGAAGGATAGTGCGAATGGTAGAAAAAGAACCAAGGATAACTGCCAAAGAGATACAAGCTGAACTCCGAGGTGAAGGTATGTCAGTTTCTGATCACACCATCCGTCGCTTTTTGAGCGAAAGTGGGCTCCATGGAAGAAGACCCCGAGGACTCCACTTTTGAAAGAAAAACATAAAAAAGCCAGACTGGAATTTGCTAAAATGCATATTGACAAGCCACAATCCTTCTGGGAGAATGTCCTTTGGACAGATGAGTCAAAACTGGAGCTTTTTTGCAAGTCACATCAGCTCTATGTTCACAGATGAAAAAATGAAGCTTTCAAAGAAAAGAACACCATGCCTACAGTGAAACATGGAGGAGGCTCGGTTATGTTTTGGGGCTGCTTTGCTGCGCCTGGCACAGGGTGCCTTGAATCTATGCAGGGCACAATGAAATCTCAAGACTATCAAGGCATTCTGGAGCGAAACGTACTGCCCAGTGTCAGAAAGCTCTGTCTCAGTCGCAGGTCATGGCTCCTCCAACAGGATAATGACCCAAAACACACAGCTAAAAGCACCCAAGAATGGATAAGAACAAAACATTGGACTATTCTGAAGTGGCCTTCTATGAGTCCTGATCTGAATCCTATCGAACATCTATGGAAAGAGCTGAAACTTGCAGTCTGGAGAAGGCACCCATCAAACCTGAGACAGCTGGAGCAGTTTGCTCAGGAAGAGTGGGCCAAACTACCTGTTAACAGGTGCAGAAGTCTCATTGAGAGCTACAGAAAACATTTGATTGCAGTGATTGCCTCTAAAGGTTGTGCAACAAAATATTAGGTGTGTGTATATGTATATATATATATATATATATATATATATATATATATATATATATATATATATATATATATATATATATATATAATTATTTCTATAGATTGATTGATTACTAAAACATTCACTTTACATGACCTAAACGGGAATTCTGGAGAGCATTATTTATTGATTTATTTTTTCAAATACTGCTCTTTACCGTACTTTTCCGATATAGCCGTCGTGCAAAATGTGCTCTGATGCATTCCACACACTTGTTGTCATTCTTGTACAGTTTGTTGTGTTACGCACTCCTATGGATAACGCACACTGTTTTAGCAACCCCCGGTGTCTGTTTTTAACACTACATTGTTCTGCACACTTCACATAGCAACAAACGGTATACAGTAGGCTACTGACTGTCTTAAGGCAAGAAAAAGCAGACCAAGGTCAAAGTCTGCAACACACTATGGAGTACGTTAGATTTAGAAAATCCTATTTGAAATGAACAGTAAGGCTGTATTTAAATTTTAATGTGATGCCTCCCTCCCTTTGTCATCTCTCTTACTGCATGGCTTCAGGTTTTGAAAGATATTTGGAAACGGCTAATACGTTTCTATGGTACTATGCTGATATGTTGCCGAATTCAAAACACAAGCTTGTTGAATTTCACAATTAGAATAAACATACAAGTTAAAAGATTGTTCTTTTTCATATCACCTAGCTCAGTGGTTTTCAAACTTTAGGCCCCGTACCCCTTTCCAAAAAAAAAATATGGTCTACTGCGTACCCCCGTCTGAGATCGGGTCATAATATACCTATGAAAACAGAACAAAATGGTATTTTCTAATTACTAGGCTTAAATACGTACTGATGTTAACTGAAAATATACCAATGTGTGGACATGCCTGCTTTTTATCACAGATTTCGGTAAAACTGCACCCTGATTAGTAAACAGTGCTGCCCACACACAAGGGTATGTCATTCTGTATTTTAAAATGAGCGAATAGGACTTCACAAATTTAAGCAGTCATTAAAAATAAATAAATAAACAAGCCTCGATTTGCTGGCCCAGAAGACACACAGGGAAGGAGGCGGGGCTCGAGTTCAGCCAATTACTGTTCATGGAAAACTGCTGTTAAACCAATAAAATCAAATAAAAACTGAAAATGCTATGGCAAATTATTTCAAAATCCAGACCAATAAGTGTGGCAAACCAAGTCCAAAAACAGGTTATGCTTTTGAAAAACAAAACCTAGGGATCTAATTTAAAACAAAATCAGAAAGCAATTCTCAACAAAAGTTGCACATTTCTTCCAACAAATGCAGAAGTGTAGAGAGAAAACAGACGGGGTATTTTGCATAAAAACAATTTAAAATGTACAAATACAGGCTTTTTTTTTTTTTTTTTAAATCAGGTAGCATGCAGAACTGTGTGAATATTGAATAACATATTGAATATGTGTTTTTTTTAGTTTTTTTGTTTTTTTTTTATTTAACTTGAATGTTATCGTTTAACACTTGAGCTGGACATTTAAAGTGCTATGTGTGTCTTGTGCAGTATTGAATCCAGCCAGAATAAGCACATTGAATATTTCCAAAAGCTAATCTTGATGAAAGTAGAAAGGTGACATTTATATCATGCAGTCAAAATAACTTTTAGCAAAATGCTTCCATGTTAGTGCTTAGTGCAGTCGTCTGTTCATGTTAATCAGCTGCCAGACATTTTGTTGATGGGCACTCGCTGTATGATATGAACACACGCAATAGGTCTGGAGTAGGGAATCCAATTCCAGACACTTCCCAATCCCAGCAGTTAGGGATTGATTTTTTTTATTTCTTTTTTAATCCTGCAATTCCATTTGTGTAATAATAATACCGTGCTTTTGCTTCTATTAGCCTAATAATTAGCGGCGTACATGCGTAGGCTAATGCAATCACTCGACAAAGGAGTTCAATGAATTAGTCATAGTGAAAAAACACACAAAGCATTGCAAGTAAAGATAACACAGTCGTGTACGCTGCAGCTCCAGCGCAGTGATTTCACTCTCTGTAGGGCGGCACAGCTGCCTGCTCAACTCAGTAATACTGTTATTTAAAAACATAAACTTAGATAAAACACACTGAACTGATTAAACTACAAACACTGAACATTTTAACTCCAGAAAGTAAACGTACCTAGTAAATACTACACATTTTTAAAAGCAGCATCATACAATGTTTTTTTCTTTTTATCCTACAGACAGCAGAACCCCCGCCCTGCTGTTTAAATATGTAATTTTATCCATCTGCGCTCTACGCTCACTCACTGTCAGCAGCCGGTTGGGTGTTTTATAGTTAACCTCGCCCAACAGAAAGGAAACGTACGCCAGTACGGCTGTGGTTTTATTAGAAAGGAGATTCAACATTGTTAATTCGATTGCTAAGTCGCAAAGTACTACAATGTGGTAAAAAAAAAACAAAAAACTGTTGTCCGCCATTTCAGGATTTTTCTTAGTTACCCCCTGAGGAATGCTCAATTAACCCCAGGGGTACCCCAGTTTGAAAACCGCTGACCTAGCTGTTCTCAAATACTACTTTTTTTCTAACATTACTGAATAAAAATGAATAAAGTCTTTAAAAGCCTAATTTCCCTGCGTTTTTAAAGATCAACCAATGTATTTTACATCAAGATGAGTTTGTTCAAAACACTATTTCTAATTAATTATTTAATATTCAAGAAACCATTATTTAAACAGCTATAATAAGCTTTTTTTCTTTAGGTACTTTAACAGGTCTGTCATGTTTTTATTCAGGCGTGCGAAATGTCAGCAGCTACACAGCTGTATCTTCATACGGCTAGAATCAGACTTTAAAGAAATTAAACAACCTTTGACAATGTGAAATATAGTTGATGTATTATGTTAACATTTTAAAAATAGGCATTGCGCCAATGAATCACAGTCGCTTCTAACAACTTTAAGACTGCGTCAGTCAAGCTTAAAAAAAATGCATGTTCAACAGTGTTGCTGTTTTATTTGTACCGTAATAAAAACTATGGTATAAAAGTAAACTAAACAAGAGACTGGAAACCACTAGAGTCCAAATCTGGATGTAATGCAAGATTTCAGGTTTATTTTGAGAGAAAGTCGTAGCCAGTTTGTAAGTAACTCCCCCTTCCCCTGAATTCCTTTCATCACCTAGAAAATGGGATCATCTGCTTGTAAAGGTCATCAGTAAGTTCACCTTTCTAGTGTTACTACTGTGATGCATGGGACATCCGTTGTAAGTAATATGGTATTATCAAATAATAAATAAAAACATCACACACAAATCTATTGGTTTATTCTATGATTTGTTGCAGTAGTTCTTTAGACGTTCTCTTTGATTTAAATACTGTGTTCCACTACCAGCAGCTCTCACATGCTTTTCAGGAAGCCTGTATATTTCAATGTCATATTCAAGTTTTAGTGGTATCTCCAGCTTTCGGCTGTGCTCTGGCAAAACACGGAACTATGCGCGCCACATGTGCATGCGCTCCCGTATTCATTGTGCGTTCAGGGAAACTTATGCGCTCCCGTATTCATTGTGCGTTCAGGGAAACGCATGCGCTCCCGTATTCATTGTGCGTTCAGGGAAACGCAACACATTTGAAAACCAAATCGTAGATGTGCTTCCATGCATTCTGCTCACCACCCGTCATCCTCAATAATAAGGAAACGGGTGCGCATTATGCTCTGAAAACTACAGTATTTCAACGATCAAGTTTATCGATGACTTATTAATGTAACAAACATACCATTTTTCATTGAGTGGTCCAGTAGCCTACATTTCATAAAGCATGGCATCAAAGTGCTTGCTTCTGATTTATTTAAATCAGTGACAAGTTATGAGATAGATTCTGTTTGCAGTTGAATATGTATTTTTTTACAATATTATTTTCTTAGTATTTGGCTAGAAGTTTTGTTTAACAATTCGGACAAAATGGTAATATTCTGTGAAGGAACCCAGGTTATCATTGGTTCATTAAATCAGAATACTTTGTCCTTTACTCTCCCTGACTTCTCCATCTTCTCTCTAGGAAGCAGAGAAGCAGCTGACTGAAGTTAACTCTTCACTGCAGGCTCTCAACTCAGTGAGCCACTCTCTAGCAGAGTATTTCTGTGAGGATCCTGAACAATTCAAGCTGGAGGAGTGCTGCTCCATTTTCCACTTGTTCTGTGAAAAATTCATCCGAGCCACCCAGGTAACAGGGGCCAGAATAAGCCTATTTGGAGCAAGTCTAGAAATGGGTAAACTCAATCAAGGCTTTCACATTTTAAATCTGTTGAACATGAGTAAACCATCTGCAGTGAGGCAAAATCATATTTGACATGGGCATGCCTGACTTGCACAGCAAAGTACGTATATGTTAAGAAAACCAGCATGTTAATGATGGACTTGCAGGCTGTCAACACAGATTTGCAGTTGTTAATAAACAGCATGTTGCTGTTTCAGTTTCAATTAAGCAGGTAATCCCTATTACAATAATAACCTTGAACTTTGTTGGTGTGTCATGTCTTTTGGTGATCTTACTGTTCTGCAGTAATTCACTTGAAAGGATATATTTTTATCAAAGCAAAATTGAATCACAACATCCTCAGGAAATTGCAGTAATAGCTTATTTTTCTGTGTTTAAAAAAAACCCCAAAAAACAAACCTGCTTTTTGTTCTGCAGGAATGATATGCATCTTGTAGATATCCTCTTGAATACAATGATTGGCACATTTAGATAGTAGAAATTTGGTGTCTTCTATGCAGCAAGACCATTTGCAGAGTAAATGTCAGTCTTGCACGGGTTTGATTTTTACGACCTGCTTCCAACCCGGACCCGCTACTACAGGACCCGACCCACACAACCCGCCGCAGCACCATCTTCTTACCTGTGACCTGACCCGCTTTAAGACCTGCAACCCGACATGAACCCGCAAGTCCGGTACATACTGCCTGCCCCCTCTCATACTCTCACATTCACCATATGTGCCTATAGTCAATAAGGATTGGCTATACAGCGCTTTCTCTAGTGGTCTGGATATATTTTAGCATAGTAACATATTAACTCTCTCTATTTACTTTACTATAAAATACCTGTCTCTTCCTTTTGTGCCACCAGTTGAAAGGGAGCTACACCTGTACTTTCAAAGAGAAGATGTACCAGTTTTGTGGCTGTTGTACACAAAAACATGACAGTTTTACAAGCAACGACACATACTTCTGATTTACCTCTTGAACTATTATCACTACATGATATAAACCCTGCGCTATCTTTTGTTTCACCTCGTTCACAAACATTTTTTGATATCGCCGAGCAGACATGATATAAGGATCTTGTGACGTATCAAACAAGCGGCAATACAAACAAGAACACTGCTTAGTCAGCCGACTCCTCCCTAATAACCTGCTTTAGTGCTAGAAATACTGGTACATTTACCTTCTAATACGCTATTTGCGAAAGGGTTTACATGCGAGTACGCTGAAAGGACAAACGTTTTTGGCGACTCAAATTCAGACCCAAACCTGACCTGAATGACCCGCGTCCGAGCCGCAAACCGCGAAAAAATTCACATTCCAACCTGAGCCCGACCAGCTTTGCGGGTCACCCGCGGGTAACCGACCCAATGCACTAGTAAATGTAGATAAGCACAACCTGAGATCAAGCACTGATACTACAGATTCATCCTAAATCCCCAATAATCCCCTTTAAGCCTAGACAGAGCAGCTTTTTGCCATATATTTTAAATTATAGAACAATCAGACTCTTTCTGTGAATAATTATTTTAGACAAACAAAGGTTAATACATAAATTACTTTATAAAGTTGTGATACAATAGTGTTAATGCCATTTGCTGTGGCATGTTCCATGGAACTCCCTTGTCAAATAATGCCCTTGATCTTGGTATTTTATTGACTCAAGAGTTAAATTATTACCTTGTAACATGCCACAGCAATGCCAATGTCCCTTAATTATAGATAGCTGACACTGGAATCAAAACTGGGCAGCCATACCATAATGAGTTTCTACTATGCTTTGCTCGGTACAGTTGACATCACCTCTTTATACAATTCCATTCAACTGCAAGGTCAGTTCAAATTGGTGACATCACAATCGTCCACTTATTCTCTTGGTCAATGGTTTTCCCTTCTGTATTCCACATAAGGAGAAACCCTATTCATGACAACAACAATCCCACTTTCAGTTTTTACTGTGCTATATTCTCTATAACAGTACAATTGACGTTACATGCTTTAAAAAATCCTACCCGAGGTACCATTCGGAATTCCATTCAGCTGGTGACATCACAATTGGCTGCGTACCTCAGCCACTTAACTGTGTTTTTCTTTTTAATGAAATTGACAATGGACTAAGAAAAGATTGGCAATGATTAGGAAACAAATATAGCTTGATGTTTAGCTTGTATATTAATAATAAAGCATTATATAATTAGTGCTGGGATAAATATCCGAATATTCGAACAAATATTTTTTGACATGTATTTGGATACAAAAATTAGATGTTTGTATTTGCTACAAATGACAGAAATACCTTGCACTTATTTGTCAGACATAATAGAGCAAAATAATGTAGCTTGGCAGAAGGCTAGGGCTTCTAAGGATTCTAATGACTGGCTTTCATTTAGACAAATTAGAAATAAATGTACACACACCATTAGAAGCTCTATTATAATAGTCAATTCACTAATCTTATTAATAATCCTAAGAAATTTTGGAACTCGGCTAATATGTTGGAGAATAAATTGTTTTCTTCTCAATTGCCTGTATCAATTGCTTATAAAAATACAGATAGATAAAAAATGCATCAATCGATTACTCTTTATTTTATATAGCGCCTTTCATAGCGGACCACCATCACAAAGAGCTTTACAAGATAGTGAGGAACAATGCATAATACATTAAATACAACATTAGAAAACAATGCAAACACATTAAATACAGGCATAATACATGAAATACAAGGCTAGGATGTGAATTCTAAACATTGTGGATGCGTGTGTCATACAGAATCATATAAATAAGATGGAGAGAAATACCTGAAATAGCAATTTAGACAACAGCTAATAACAGATATCAGGCTTAAAGAGCATTGAAAGCAAGAGAGGGTCTTGAGAGTTCATTTGAAGCGGGTGACTGTGGGAGCTACACGCACTAAAGCTGGGAGAGAGTTCCATAGAGTCGGGCCATGCAGCTAAAAGAGCGCTCTCCGAGTGTGGTGCACTTTTGCTTGCGTATAACAAGCAGGCTTGAGTCAGAGGACCTCAGCTTGTGTGCAGGGACATAGCGGGTCAGCACTTTGGAGAGGTACTCTGCACCTGTGTCTGGAAAGCATGGTTGATACTTTTCAATTATCATTTCATTGAAGCCGGACATATGTTTGATAGGTCTACTTTTTTTTTTTTAGATGGCAATAATATTCTAACCGATATTCAGTCTGGTTTTTGTTCTGGGCATGGTTGTGTTACAGCAGTTTTAAAAGTTTTAGATTATATCATAATGTGTCTTGATAAAAAATTATAGCTGTGCAGCTATTTTTATTGATTTTATCTGAGGCTTTTGATACTGTAGATCACTCAATTCTCTTGAATAAGTGCGATATTGGTTTTGATGTTAATTCTCTTGCATGCTTTCAAAATGATTTTCAAAGTAGGGCTCAGTGTGTAAAATCTGATAGATTTGTTTCACAATTCCACAGTTACTAAAGGTGTTCCTCAAGCATCTATATTGGGCCCTACTCCTTTTATTCAATTTATGTTATTAATTTTGCTCAGGTAATAGGCGACTCTCATAGTCACCGTTATGCAGATGATGCTATTTTGTATTCAGTTGGTCCTACGCTGCCATTAGTAATGTCTGATTTGCAACTTAGCTTTGATAAAATTTAACGGGCCTTTTATGACTTGCGTCTTTTGCTGAACATTGATAAAACTAAACTCATGCATTTTAATAGTAAAAATATGACAGGTTCTCCTTAAGTGTTTGCAAAATTTTTACTTCTAGTAAGATTGAATTAGAGCAAGTAGCAGTTTATAAATATTTAGGAATTTGTCTGGACAGTGCTTTCTTTTAAAACCCATATTGATAAAGTTCAATCTAAAGTTAAATCTAGAATTGGTTTTCTGTTTCTCAATAAATCATGTTTTGCATGTTCCGCTAGGTATACTCTAGTCCAGATGTCTGTTCTTCCAATACTGGATTATGGTGGTGTTGTCTATGAAATGGCCTCGAAAGCTGCTTTGTGGAAGCTTGATGGTTTATACCAGTGGTTCTCAAACTATGGGGCGCGCCTTTTTTTTTTTTTTTTTTTTTTTTTTTTTTTGAGAGGTTGGATGATTTGAAAAAAATTGCAATTATTATATATTTTAAATGTTTTATATTTAAAAATAACTAAAATAAAATAACGCAAAAAGCTTTTGTTTAACGTGCTAAAGTTCCTTAGCAACTGAGACACGTCACACGTACGTTGCGTGGTTCCCCCCCCCCCCCCCCCCAAAGTAAACTTAAAAACAGTATCAGCAGCATGCTTACAGTGAGAAACAGCTTTGAGAAATGGATCTTTTTCTGACAAAGGGAGAAAAACGTACAACACAAAGCGAAGTGAGGGCAGCAGCGGAGGTTCCAAACGCAGAAGCCAAAAATATGAGGAAGCATATTTAAAACTGTGCTTTACATGGAGCGGGTCCAGCGGTGCACCGAGGCCTCAAATGTGCGGCGAAATACAAGCAAACCACAGCATGTGGCCCTGCAAGCTACACCGGCATCTCGAAACACGACAACCCTACCGTAGTATCTAAACCTGTAAAGATTTCACAGGAAGCGCAATGAGTTTATTTCTTTATTTGTTTATTGCATTTATATAGCGCTTTTTATACAAAAGTATAGTAAAGCACTGTACAGTACATATCAGAAAAAAGAACAAACCACAATACATTTGTATAGCATGTCACACATACAACTGCAACAATCAGACCATTTAAATAACAGATTTAAATAACATTATCACATAATACAAAAGCAGCCATTTTGAAGTTGCATTAAAACCCACTAAGATAAACTTAACAGGACAAAAAAAAAAGATTTTAGCTGCTTCCATTTGTACTGTTTTTGAATTAATACTTCTAAAACTCATACTGCTCTATAATGATAAAATCCCTTCTACTTTTTTATTCATTTTTTTGCAACATATAGGATTTTCAGTTTTTATATTCTTTTAGTAAACTGGGGAGGCGCAGTAATTTTTTGCATAGCTCAGGGAGGCTCACTGACAAAATTTGAGAGCCACTGCTTTATACCATTCTGCTATAAGATTTATAACTGGTGCTGCTTATCTTACTCCTCACTGCGATCTTTATATCATGCTTGAATGGCCTTCATTGCACACAAGGCGATTGGATCATTGGCTTTGGTTAGTTTTATAGAACCCTGTTTGGGGAAAACCCCACTATCTGCACAACCTATTGCTTCAGTTTACAATTTAAGATCAGATTCATTATTAGATTGGTTCTTCCCAGTGTCCACTGTTTTTGGGAGTTTTGTTTGAGAGGATGTTGTGTTTTTTTTATTTTTAATTTTTTTTAGTAATCTCCAATTATTTTATTATTTTCTCCCAATTTGGCATATCCAATTATTTTCGGCTCAGCTCACTGCTACCACCCCCGTGCTGACTCGGGAGTGGCGAAAACAAACACACGCTGTCCTCCGAAAAAAAAAAAAAAAAAACAGAATCAACACAGCAGCTCTTGAGCCTCTATTTTAAAGTTTCAGACAGCAAAAAGTAAACAATCCAGATTATGCGTGCGCAACCTTAGTGATATCTATGGAAAGCCATCTAGGACAAACAATGTGTTGTGCTGCTTTAGACTAGAGGAGCGAACCAAAATCTTATGGGACTGAAACACCTCGCTTAAACAGTACCCAACTTCCTGAAAATGCTGTGTAGTGATTTTTATATAGTGTGTGTGTGTGTGTGTGTCTAATATATATATATATATATATATATATATATATATATATATATATATATATATATATATATATGCATGCACACACATACTGTATATATATATTTATATTTTGTTGTGGTTTTATGTGGAATGTAATAAACGAGAACCAAAACGGTCAGTTTTCGTTTGCTTGTTCAGCTACAAAAAGGCGCAAGTAAACCTCATGTTATTACTTTATGAAAACGTGTCGATGGCCACTGTTTACTGTGAAGAAACGGCAATGGCAAGGAATGAAAAAAAGAAATAATGCATTGTCAACTTTTCTATACTATTTATTTTGGGGAATAAACAAAAAAACATTTAACTTGAACTGCTATTTCTGGCATCCTTTTGTTTTGTAGTTAATTCACTGGGGTAAAGGTAAGTCCTACACAACTTATTCTTTGCTCCTGGGATATTTTTCTATTTTAACGTGTTACGTGCTGTAAGGTCTTGCTGTAAATTAAAGACACACACACGGGGGCCACGCTCCCTGCTGCTATGCTGTCTTTGCCTGCGTTGAGCGCAATATAATGGCTTTTACTTTTTGAAAAACGAATGAATATTTAAATTATGAATGAATATACGAACATGAAAATCCTGTGTTCGTCCCAGCACTATATATAATATATTTATAGGACGTCAAGTCTCAGTGTATGGGTAGTATCGCACTCGCAGCTCATAAACAGACCTTGGCTGTCCATCTCAGTCCATTCACTTCTACTCGTGCCGCTATTGCCCACGTACACAAATGTTTGTTGTCTTATAAACCTGTATCATATCACCATAATAGATTACAGATAACATTATTTGTAAAGCTGCCTGTGAGTACAATTTTGCCACCAGTACTTAGATTGTGAAAGACTGTATTTTAATGGTGACAAAGGAATTATCTGACCAATATTAGGACAAATGTGCAATGTAAAAATGTTCCTCTGTCTCGCATAAACTTGAACTATCTTTCTCTCCCTCTTTCTCTAGGAAAATAGGGATCGTGGTGTAGTGGAGGTAAAAAGAATGCAACAAGAGAGACAAAATAGTGCCTCAAAGCGTAAATCTACTGCCACCTGCTCCCACAGGGACAAGGACATGGAGAATGTGGCGCTTGAGTCTATCCTGCAGAAATTCATGCACACCAGAAGCATTCGTCGGAAATCTGGGAGAGGGACTTCCTCTCCCCTTAATGGCAGCCAGCCAGAGTTAGCAGAAAGCCAGCTTGCAGCAAAAGAACTCCCTAGCCGAGAAAGAGAGGTTGAGAAAAACTCCCAAACAGGCGAGAATAATCAATACCGTTCAGAAAAGGAGAGGGCGCTGTCTGGTATAGGGGAGGAACTGGGGAATAGCGCTGCTTTTGACACGCCTGTGAAAGGAAGCAACTCTCGAAGTAGAGCCCACTCAACCATCCGTACTGAAGGCGACTCGGATGACAGAGTCCCTACTAATGGGGAGGGAGATGATAATGCAGAACATCTGCGGGAAATTTCCCGAAAAGTTTTAAAATATCAAAACAGCCGAAGCAGCTTGAAGTCAAATGATGGTATGCCTGCTGCCACTTCCCCACTTTTAAGGGAGATTCAGGGGGAAAGACAGAGGGCTCTAAGTGAGCAACCATTGGACGGTGAAGAGAATTGCATTAAAAGGACTGTAGTCAGCCCTCCTGTCTGTAGGTTTACACCCCGCACCACCCCTCAGGAGCTGACACGGCGGCACACCTTGAACGTTATTCCCATTCGCTCATTGGGTCACTTTGACTTTGAAGAGGAGACACTAGCAGTGATGGCTGAAACTGGTGGCAGAACTCCTCTAAAACAAATTGGGAAACTGCATTCTGTAGATAGCTGGAAATTATTAATGAAACTAGACAAGGCAATCCCCAAGGAGCAGAGTGCTACGCAGACGGAAAAAGAGATTCCACCGTCCAGTCACCAAACAGATGAAAGGCAGCCGGCATCTCCAGCAACAAAGAAAACTGGGATATTCAAGACCCAGAAGGTGCAAGGGAATCAGGACAAAGAGAGCACAACATTATCATCTTCTCCAAGCTTCCGGCTCAGCAATTTCTTACAGAAAAAATTCAGTCCGAAGAACCCAGAGCGCTTGAAGCACTCTGAAGTAACACAAGATCGCCAGGAGAGCTCGCCCATCCTCAACTTTTTCAAACGCCTCAATGAAAGGACAAGCAAGGCCAGCAACAAGGAGCCAGAATATGAGAGTACAGATTTGTGATTGCCTTAGTAAAAGACTCTCTTCCTTCTTGATACACTGATTTTGTATATTGTATAAACATCAGTATTCAGTTATGATTTAGCATTTAGTCTAACCAAGGACCTTTGGACCCCACCTAGGATTGCCATCTTGGATCCCTCTCCAACCCCTTACTGATTTAATTTTATACACTGTACAAATAAATAAAAATACAGGATTTAAATGTTCTGAATTTTGGTATTCACCAAAGTTTTCAAAGTTAGATGCATCTACTTTGATTATCCTATATATTTTTTTTTTTAGCTGTTGTAGGGAAGCTTTGAACCAAGGGTAATATGCAGGCTTCCTCATTTAACTTTACTAATAATTAAACACACAGCAACAACAAAACCATGTTGCTATAGCGACATTCAGTTCTGGTGACTGTCATACTTATAGTCCCAGCAACAGGCCCCAAGTTGGTTGCTAGACTGGAGTCCTATTTTAATAATTTTAAACCATGATCCAGAAGCTTTTTAACTTGTTGACTTCCCCTTTTGATATCAACTCTACATGTAATAACCAGAGTTTATTAGTACCAATAAAGACTTATAGTGTTTATGGGTACTGTGTTTGTGTGTGATGTTATCTTTTACTTAACTACTTGTTGGGATGCAGTACTGTACTGGTTAAATTATTGTTTTTATATGTATATTCAATTATTACGGAGTGTATGTGAAGCGTCAATAATTTCAAACCTATATATATATATATATATATATATATATATATATATATATATATATATATATATATATATATATATATATATATATTAGTGCCTACCTTGTAAAGTTCTGTTACAATATCCAAAACTTTAAGTGGCATGTGCACAGCTATGGCCAAAAAAGTTTTGCATCACTCCTGTAGCAGTGGTGCTCAATAAAAAGTACTGTTTCTGACTAAGACTCTGCTAGTCTTATATAATGGCTTACGCAGGTTTGTAGAAAAGGTTGCCTTCGCTTTCTCCCTCTTGTTAGGAATATGCATACAGATTTACAAACACATTCTTAAAAATCTATTTGGGCGAACACCCCATCCACCTTAATGGTTTACAGAGGAGAACAAAAAACTCCTGGGAAATTGTTTGTTTGTTTGTGATGCATTTCTTTACAGTTCTTCTATTGTAAGTGTGAGAGGGAAGACATTCACTCTTTTGCCAAGAAAATTGTGTTTATTTACACTGTGTAACAGTGAAATAATATCCCCTCATTCCCACTACACAGGACAAACATGGCCCCGTTATTTAAGGCTGCGAACAGCCTTGTCTTGTGCACCAGTGGCTCCCAATTGTCTGCAATTCTCCTAGAAGACAAGTCTGAACTCTAGCAGAAACTAGAGTCGGGGTTGCCATGACAATGAGGCCTGTTCCTTGTCCTTTATCTCCCTCCTTCTCGCAATTAAGTTTTTCAGACACAAATTTCCAATTACACTTAGTCCCTAGAAGTGCTTTATCCTAGTTTTGGTCACCAATAAGTTGTCCTGTACTGCCATCAGATACACCATAGCTTGGGGAACAAAGTTTTTAGTCACAAACTAATTATTTTTGGGTTACCCAGTATTGTGTTTTTTGTTCTGTTTGTTAAAATTGAAAAAGGTGATGAGGTAGTATAACAGAAATGAGAAATCAGAACGCTGCAGTGAAAGTGCTTGTTGCGCATGTTGAACACAGAATAAACAAAACAAAGAAACACAGGCAAAAATAATAAACAAAACAATGCTTCCGCTTATCCAGGCTGACCAGAGCCTTCACTGGACTTTTGCATCCCAATTCTTCCACTCGCCCCAACAAACAAAGGGTCTGACTCCCATGTATATACCATGTGGCTGGGGCTTGATTAACCATCAATTAATCAATCAAGACCCAGCCACATTCTGCACATGGATTCTGGCAGGGATGGAATTAACCCCATCTCTGCCTAACTTTAAATAAAAAAAAATACGTATTTATTTACACCAAAATCCATACGCACACACTTCCGCCCTGCCCCATGTAGATTAACGCAAGTAGTTTTGAACTGTGACTAGGTGTTGGATATTGCCGTGATTGACTATCGCACATCAGCGTTATGGATTTCTATCCTGAACGTAGACGTCATAAACCATATGGCATAATTCTAGGTGAACAAGTGCACGCACATAGAGGGTTCTCATTAATGTTTAGTAATTGCACAGTACCAGATGTGTTAAAACTACTGTATTATAGTCCAATGCAATCCAAAACATCTGTAATAGGCTAGAGGTGTATGGTAAAGGTTTAGTGAAGATTTCTGCAAAATCAAGGCAGTAATCATGCTCATTGTGTAGCGTGTGACAGATGGATGGACACAATCAGTGCATAAGGATCCTCATTTTTGCAAGGATGACCCTAAAAAACACTTATGTTTAATAGTAGTTTCTGGAAATAATCTTAATTTCTTATCTTAATTACTCTTATTATATAATTTCACACGGGTTGAGCAGCCATAACCACTGTGCTTAACTTTGAGGTTCTCTTGCCCAAACTTTGTCATTTATTATTCTCTAGTCCCTAAACTAGTAAAGAAACTTTGCTCAACAACATGCACGAAACATAACAAACCACTGCTCCATCGCCAGTAGAATAACATCATAATAATAATCACAGTAAATGGCAATGACATATTAGTGAGGGTCTGACCCTCACATGGTGCGTCAACGATCTTATTTGTGGATGAGAACAATGTTTTAAAAGCAAGCAGCTAAAATAAATGATTGGCGTTTTAATGTAAAGACACACTTCTGTAGCTATATATATATATATATATATATATATATATATATATATATATATATATATCGTTGCGTGCAAAATAAACAATGGTGGCTGAATATACCAAGTCGCTCTGCATTTTTGAGATTCACAGTCCTGCAGTTTTTATATATCGCTTAAAATAACAGGAAGAAAAGGTAAATGTGACAAATTAAGCATAATGACCATTCAATATTGATCCACTGCCGTCTTGGCTAGCAGAGCACTCAGCTTTGTATTTACCTTTTGCGTGTGCGAGAGTGGGAGTGTCTACTGAGCTATGTAACCTCTTGCACTGTTCCCATAGCAACCAACCTTTTATTAAAGAAGATGGCCAATAAACACTGTCTGGTTAGTCTGATCATTGTTTAAAAACTGTTTTTCTGGGAAGATGGTTTTTACTTTATTTTTTTACAGTGTTTAATGAAAATAATAAAATGGTATTGCTATTCTAAACTCTTCATTTCAACTATAATTTTCCTGTTATAATATTGTAGCGATTCTGGTTCCCGCAGACAGGTGCATCACACAGGGCGAAGCAATCCACACGCAGGCGATGGGCGGACGCGAACCCGGGACCTCTCGCACCAAAGCATAGCGCCGATACCACTGTACAAAAGAGCCGGCTCCTTTGTACAGCGGTATCAGTGCTATGCTTCAGTGCGAGAGGTCCCGGGTTCGCACCCGCCCTCCGCCTGTGTCTGGATTGCCTAGTATCAAAAAAAGCCGCTTCTTTTAGCTACCTGCATGTCAGATTATATGTAGGGGTTCTTATTTTAGGGTTTTAACAGTTAACCCGATTTCTCCCCCCTATGCTTTTTTTTCTGCATCAGGGAAAACTCCCCGAAATAATAGTGCCATTTCTCTGGTTTCAATATGCTAGTGCGATTTCATCGGGGTAGGGTCGGGAAACATCTTTTTAATTGCATGTTTAAAATACTTCTGCCTCTGTTATGCTAAAGTTATTTAAAATTGGATAGGAACAGGTCGACATGTGGGGCATGTCCGTGTCCTCCTTTGTACAAATCTGTGAAAAGTAATCATTTAATATGTTTGCTATTTTTTTTCTTTGTTTATGATTTTGCCATTTGTGTCTCTTAGACATTTAACCTCCTCTTTGAATGTTCTCTTGCTGTATAATATTGGAAAAACATTTTGGAATTGGTTTTAGCCCCCTTAGCAATATTGATTTCTATCTCTCTCTTGGTCTTTCTGACTTCCTTTTTGACTTGTGTTTGCAGTTCCAAGTACTCTTTCTGTGTTCTTTGTTTTTGGTCCCTTTTAAATGCTCTGTAAAGTGCCTTTTTTGCTGAATATTATTTTTAATTGATCTATTAAACCATTTTGGCCATTTTGTCAAAGTAAGCACAGATAATTAAAAACAAAATTATAACTACCGGTAAGGTAAAACCAGGGAATACAATAGAAAAGAAGCTTTCCAAAACAAATTAACAGCAAAAACAAGTTTTGCAAAATATTTTTATTTTTTTCCCCAGTAACACATAACATGCCCTACTTTTAAGCTATCGTTGTAAGTAACATTGTAACAGTATGTATTATATACAACATGCACACCTTATCTTAGTTAATAAAAAAATCATTATTGCAGACAAAAAGCACGTGGCCTATCTTTGTTAATAAACTGATAAAACATTTTTGAAGTGTTTTTTTTTAATAATTACTTTTCAGTTCCCAGCATTATATTTTGCATTGAAAGAACGTCTCTGCACAGGGCCAATTAAATTGGACATAAAATGCTGTATAATGAAAATAAATCTTGACATTGTGTAGCCACTAACATAAACACACAATTTCATACCATGTTAGAATAGTAGTCTCTGTAGAGACATTGGGTATGAATGTATTGCTGTCATTATAACAAATTTACACATCCAACAGCACTCCGTATGGATTAAGCTCTGCAACAAAAATAATTGTCAAATGACAATTTCTTTTTTTTAAGGGAGTAAATATAACCTGCATTATTATTTTATTTAGTTCCTATTGCCCTTCATAATAGATCAGTAAATCCCACTGCACCTATTAAGGCTTTAATTTAGTTTTTTGTGATATCCAATGCTTAACTTTACCTTCAAAGACATTGTGAAAGATCATTTAAAATTAGCCAGCAGGCAATGTGTTGATTACATGCTTATTCTTTAAATCCAGTTTCTTTAGAGTTGCTTGATACATCTGGACATTTCAGATTAAAATCCAGGTAGTCACCTGTTAATTTTGCAGGGACTTGTAAATGTCTAATATCTAATGCTTTGCTGCTTTTGCCTCGTTGATATTAGCAAACCTAAATATTATAGCACAAATAAGCTGAATAAAGCTAGATGACAAGCAGTGGCACTACAGCCAAGTTAGGTTATGCTTCATAAATTGGGATCCAATTTAACTTCATCTATACACTTCCTCCCAAATAGTTTTTCTAGATACAGCTAACACTTTACATAAGAATCGAAGCAGAATGCATAACATGTATAAAAAGCTAGAAACTATAGCAAAATAATTATGGCCATCGAGTTTGTTGGTAAGACAAGACCACCGTAGCAATCTTAATTATCTAACGTTGACCAAACCCTGGAGAATTTTGTATTCCAAAATCCATGATGGTGTTTTGAATTGCTCGTATGAGCCAGAGACTGGAAGTCTTATAACATTTCCGCAGGTGTTGGGCAAGGGGAATGTGAAATTGTAAATTAAATCTATGGATGGCCATGGTGGCAGTGTTCGGAGTCATGTGGCAAACCTCAATATGTCCTCCATTGAAACTCTTTCATTTTGCTCTGAAATAGTTATACAAATGTTATGTATGTTCCGATTTAAATTTTATAATTTTCAAAATCATGTTTTTTTAACCCTATTCACAGATTTCTTCACAGAAAACAGTACGAATCAAATCTATTTATAAAATAAAAATAGCATTTGAAAAAATAACATGAAAAGTAAGCGCACTATAGTAAGTCACCATGTAAAACGTTACAAAGTAGAGTTTAATAAAAAAAAAACCAACAAACAGTTTATTTTTATGTAAAGTATCTTGCTCATGGATACAACAGTCATTGACCATCGGTTCAGAACCCTAAGCACTATTCGTCATAAGGTGATGTATCTGGTAAAGCATGGCCTAAGCATCCATGCAGGGCCTGACGCCAAAAAAAAAACTTGCAAAAAGCTTATTTAAATACGACACAGGTGCAGCTGTACTGTGGGAAAACTGGACGGTTCCACTTTTATGGAAGAGCTCCATACAATAAAGATTGCAATATATTTTATAATAAAGTTGCATTTATTAGGAAAACTATTTGTTTAATTAGTGAAAATGTATGTGGAATGAGAAGCACAAAAAAAAGTAAACAAAAGCACACTTTCACAGTCCAGCAGGTAGTCTGCCCAGTGACCTATGATTCTGGTCTCATCGCTGCATCTATTACTACCTGCTAAGCTAAACTCCACTCCAAAGAGATTTTCTATGTCAGCAGCTGTCATTTTCTTTCCACTGCAGCACATGTAATCAGCCAAAACACTTGTGTGTTGCTCCAGAGTATTGAGAAGATTTAGAGTGGCCAGTCCATCCTTGAATCTGAAAAATAAAAAATAAAATGGATCCAGTAAAGACTTAGGAACTACACCTGCTATAAGGATTTACATATACAATGACCTGTGTTTTGTAGTTCATAAAGTCATTTAAGATTTTTTATTTCCTCATGTATTTACTTGCAATTACTTTTCCTGAAATCTGACAACCATAAAAGTAAAAAATACAAATAATAACATTTTAATCAAACAATAGGAATAAAGTATACTTGAACATAAATTTTAGCTCCATTTTGTGATTTAATTCTCAATTTATAAAGCTGGGTAAATTAGCATACATTAACAAAACAATTTGAACTACACTCCATATGACAGCCACACCAAAGGACCAATCATATTTTGCAAACACTTTTCTTCACTACTTCTGTGTGTGTGTATAGGATTAACAAAGGACTGTTTTCTTGATGTCACTAACTTCAAATATTTAAGTTTATCATTTATGTTGGTTGATGATTATATGGCAACAAAAACCCATTACCTTTGAATTTGAAAGTGATTTCTAAATACAACATGCCACCGAAGGTAGTCCCTAACAATCGTCTTTCTATCCTCCACTGTTTCAGCATAACGTAAGCATCCGGCTGTCTGAAACATAGCACTGTTTCTGATCATGACCGTTCTGAGAGCATCCAATGATTCAGCATTTTCTACCTGTTAAGAAACAATTGAATCTTTATTCATCAATAGCTCACAATTACAGTATAAAACATTAGGATTGTGTTACAGGCTAAGGCAAAATACTCAACTTGAAGTGTAAGTTGAGGGCGTGTATGAAATGGATAAATCAAAACACTGCATTTGTACCCTTTTCATCCATTTTATTATATATTTTTTTAAAGAATGATTACAGAATAGTAGCAGTAAAAACATGATTGGGCGCAGCTAATGAAGGGTTAAACGTAGAGTGCTTGCTGCTTGATGTTAAACTGTTTAAATAAGTAACTGCATTATTATGCACTTCAATGTGTTGCTATTATCCTATGTGCAACAATCCAGCAGGTTTTACAATAACCTTTAAATCATCAATTTTGGAACAATTTGGTACTTCAAGCAGGTGATTTTTTTACAAATTCTGAGTTCATTTGGAACAAATACCTGCATACCCTTCAGCCCTCAAAGACCAGTGTTTCATTAATGGAACAAGTTAATTGATAAATAACTTTCATGTGTTCCCAGTCTTTAGAAGTTATTTAGGGTGACTGTGGCAAAGTGGTGAATACGTGCAGTGCAGAGCGGATTAATCACACAGACAATGTTGTACAGGTGCAAGGGTGTTTATTTAAATTATTAAATGTCCAGAGCCTCAAGGCAAAACCTGTAAACAATAATGAAAGAAGTGGTATAGTGGCGTGTAACACTTCTGTTTATAATCCAGCGGGTTTGACCCATAACCCAAAGTCCAGTTCTTTCACCCACACAAAACACATATACACAGACAGTGCGTGATTCCGTTAGTGGTGCAAAGACAGTTCCTGTAGTGGAAAAGGTGAGCAGTGATGTCCGGTTTTTACGCTGGCCTGCGGCTGCAGCTCCGGATCGTGTGGGTTAGTATTCTTTGAATACAACAAACCCAAGACAAACAGTGTTAACACAAAGACTCACAAATAACACTCACGGTATTCAATATACAGGCTCCTTTTCTAGGTTGTTCCTAATCATATGCAAAAAGGAACCGATCACGTACGCTACCCCCCTATTTATATCCTCGCTCATGACCCCTAAGTTAACGAGCGCATCCGCTCCGCCAATCCTCGGATGCCACGCTGTTTACTGTCGGGGTCATTGAGTTTGGATACCGTAGCTCTGTTCCTCTCCTAAATGACCGACTTCCACCTACCCTACGGAATAAATTGTCGTGCCATTTAATTAAGGGTACTCTGTTCCTCTTGCACCGTGCCCTCACAGGTCGAGAGGGAGATCTAACACCAAGAATCATTCGATCTCTGTCACAGTGACCTATAAAACTTGCTTGGTTGTTGCCACCCAGGAACAGTGTTGGGGACCACTGGTCTATCATCTCCCTATCTCATACAGAACTTTCCTGATTTCATTATTAGTGATGTCTGTAATGGTGGCATTAATCTGGCTTGTTGCAAATGTGATCAATTAGATCTCTTGATAGGAATCGTGGCGCTGGCCCACCATGAACTGCTGAGACAGCTATCATTCTTCCAGCCAGATAGTACTCCTCCTCCTCTCTAGCAGCTAAGAAAAAATGAGTTTTATATTATTGTAATACTTTCTAGGTTTTGTGTTTCCTCCGACAACATTTGCTGTTATTGTCACATGAATTGAATACCAAATGGCAAAAATCTGTCTTTAATCTTTGTAACCATGGCATTATTTGTTTATGTATGGCACATTAAGTTGAACTTTTTGAGAAGTTAGAGTAATCAGATCTCTTCAGAAACATACTGTAAGAATGGGAACATCTCAGCATTTAGAACAGCTGTGGTATTACCTTTGTGGATATGTATACTCCAGTCTTTCCTTTAACTTGTGTGGAGTTTCTACTGTGACTAAAAGTCTATTTACAAGATCTAGTGAATATCTTGTGGAACTTGATTATAATCAGTAGACTATAGATATTTTTTGGACATTAAACCAATAGAAATATGTATTGTTATTTAAAATTAATAGGATTCCAAAAGTAATTAATACGGACCTGTCATGTTGCATGTTAAATACTCCTGTCCTGATGGCCCATCAAAAATATGTCGATCCTTAAGGTGATCCATAAGTAGGGTTAAAAACTCCCTTTTTGGACCACCAGTATCAACAGTATTCCTCAGAAGAGCCAGCATCGTCTGTAAACTTCACGAGCATCTCACTGTTTGGACTGTACGATGTGCGTTTGAATGCACGTAATGCTCCATCCCATACATCTGCCCTATTAATGTTAAATCTACTGCAGCTGCCTGTTTCAATTGTGTGAGCAAGATTTTCTATGATGTCACTGGCGGACAGTCTGTCTTCACTGGAAAGTACAAAACAATTGATTTAGTATCATGCAGTAAACTGTTAATATGTAACTTTCATATTCATTCACTCAATATCCAGTCCACAATAACAAGTTATTTTTTAAACATAACTTCACATGCAATTTCACGGAGTATCGGTGAAACATGTATAGAAAGTAATTTTTAGAGAGGGATTTATAGCAGGCTCGAAGCGCTTTTTACCTGAAGTGGAAAAAGTGGATAAGAAAGCAAGTCTCAGTCTTGTGATCGGGAACCTTGGTGACTGAAGGCTGGTCGGATGACCCCCGAGACCTGGAAAACAAAGTGTTAGTCCCCTACTCACAGGAGAGCCGCGGCGGCGGCTTGGATGCGGATGCAAACCCGGGGGGGGGGGGGGGGGGGGGGTCTGGAGGAGAATGGCCCTGACTCGATGGGGCCAAAACGTACTTGTGATCAAGTCCTTGAAGGAAGAAAATAAGATAGAGGCCCATATGATTACGCAGCAACGATACTTAAATGAGGCTCCAAGGAAACAGATGTTAGTATAAACTACAAACTTTGAGTAGAGGAACCACAGGGCCAGTATAGATGGAAATGTAGCAGAATACCACACATCATGCAAAAGGTAAGATGATTGTGGCCGGGGGTCCCGCTGGCTAGAGAGCTTGAATGGTGGATGCCTGAGAAGCTAGGGGAAGTGATCAATTCCACCCCCCCCCCAGCAGAGACTCGGTGCGGGGCGCTGTATAGGAAATAAGAAAATAGTAAAGTTTTGGGGGTGGAGGGGAAAGACTATGGGAGCAAACAAAGCTCGAGAGAGCTTGCTAGAAATGGGAGTGTTTTATAGAGGCAGGATAGATTGGTTAACAAATCAGGAGACAACACATCATGAAATTGATTGATGTGCTGGTAGAGATCGAGTTACAGATAGAGAAAAGGAGATAAGTCTCACCTCTTCTTGAAATCTAAAGGTTAACACTTAAAACAGAAAAAGTTAATTACATTGCATGTTTTTCACTTTAAGTTTAGAGGCTATTAACATTAAAGTAAATGTTTGTATAGGATTACCTTATTCCTACGTTAGAGAGCCTTATAGTATGTAAAGAAACTTTACAAGTTCTTGATAAAAATTAATAAAAAAAACAATTTTCCAATTTGGTAGATGCAAAATTCAAATTAAATAAATTTAAACCAATTTAAGTAAGACAGTAATACATTCAGACAGGGCGTAATTGGACACATTTTCACGCTGGACAGACCTCACTTAATCCTGAGCAAGTCACTGGTTTTTCCAAGACGGCATAGCCTGTAGCCTATTGTTACAAGGGTGTGTCCTTTGATCACCGTTGGTAGAGCGTTAGGAACTACACTGTGTGTGGGCTGGCTTTTTTCTTCCATACGCTTCAATGCTGTGTTACCAGTTCGACAGTGTAAGGATTATTGCCCACATCCATGTAAGGATTATTGCCCGTGTCCTGTGAAACACAGTGGCTTACGTGGCTGTTAAATTTAAGTGTAAAAAGCTGTCAAAATATTAACAAATAACCAGAAGAATTAGACACATTACTTCAACAGCTGTAACACAACTTGAATTACCTAATTTACCCCCTTCAAATAAAACTATACTTGTAGCAATTGTGCTCTGACATACTAGTTGCTCCTGTAGTCAAAACTACTTTGTCTTCTGAATCCGAAATAAGCAACTGAAAAGATATTGTACATACATTAGTTGTACAGTTCTGGAAATGGACAATTCAGAAAAATAATGATTTGTATATTAAAGGTTTAATATTATTAATGTCTTAAATATGCAATGTCCTACCAACAGCATGTGGGCAAAACGACCAATTTATAAACGTGATTTTTCACCCATTCCATCTTTAGTTGGGCTGCCTACTAATGTCCATTATTTGGCAGCAAAGGAAGAATGAAAGCTTGAGGTGTCGCTCTATGTAGCAATGGAGGAAGCCACACATTTGGCACGTCAACGGTGGAGTGTTATATGGAGCGTTGTTCTGCAGAACGTACCGGAACCTTCCAAGGTTCTTCCAAGATAAGCTGATACTGGTCAGTATCAATATTATAAATTGTGAAACACTACTTTTGTTTATTAATTCATACATTCTGTAAAATAGAATATAAGACAAACTTACCTTTAAATCATCGTCTTCTGCGTATTTGCTAAATAGAAAACTAAAAGTTTAACACTCAGATTATATAAAGTGATGAACTTAAACATTTCCATTAATCACATCTCATGTACAATGTGAATCCCTTCTTTTAAACATTTCAGTTAATCACATCTCATGTACAATTTGAATCCCTTCTTTTAAACATTTCCATTAATCACATCTCATGTACAATGTGAATCCCTTCTTTTAAACATTTCTGTTAATCACATCTCATGTACAATGTGAATCCCTTCTTTTAAACATTTCCGTTAATCACATCTCATGTACAATGTGAATCCCTTCTTTTAAACATTTCCGTTAATCACATCTCATGTACAATGTGAATCCCTTCTTTTAAACATTTCCGTTAATCACATCTCATGTACAATGTGAATCCCTTCTTTTAAACATTTCCGTTAATCACATCTCATGTACAATGTGAATCCCTTCTTTTAAACATTTCCGTTAATCACATCTCATGTACAATGTGAATCCCTTCTTTTAAACATTTCCGTTAATCACATCTCATGTACAATGTGAATCCCTTCTTTTAAACATTTCCGTTAATCACATCTCATGTACAATGTGAATCCCTTCTTTTAAACATTTCCGTTAATCACATCTCATGTACAATGTGAATCCCTTCTTTTAAACATTTCCGTTAATCACATCTCATGTACAATGTGAATCCCTTCTTTTAAACATTTCAGTTAATCACATCTCATGTACAATGTGAATCCCTTCTTTTAAACATTTCCGTTAATCACATCTCATGTACAATGTGAATCCCTTCTTTTAAACATTTCCGTTAATCACATCTCATGTACAATGTGAATCCCTTCTTTTAAACATTTCAGTTAATCACATCTCATGTACAATTTGAATCCCTTCTTTTAAACATTTCCATTAATCACATCTCATGTACAATGTGAATCCCTTCTTTTAAACATTTCAGTTAATCACATCTCATGTACAATGTGAATCCCTTCTTTTAAACATTTCCGTTAATCACATCTCATGTACAATGTGAATCCCTTCTTTTAAACATTTCCGTTAATCACATCTCATGTACAATGTGAATCCCTTCTTTTAAACATTTCAGTTAATCACATCTCATGTACAATGTGAATCCCTTCTTTTAAACATTTCCGTTAATCACATCTCATGTACAATGTGAATCCCTTCTTTTAAACATTTCCGTTAATCACATCTCATGTACAATGTGAATCCCTTCTTTTAAACATTTCCGTTAATCACATCTCATGTACAATGTGAATCCCTTCTTTTGCATTGATATTTTGGATTTATTACTCCATAGATCTCAAAGAATGGCAAAGTATCTTGTAACTTACATTTTATTTGCTTTGGATTTTGTATCCACTACTGGTGTACTTGTGCCCTGGTGTCTGTTGGCTACAAAAAAGAGTAATCAAAAACAGAAATATATATATATATATATATATATATATATATATATATATAATATATATATATATATATATTACACAGATGAAGGCTTTATTTGCATCCTGAGCCAATAAAAAATATATAATAAATGTTGTACATTAATCCAAATTACAACATTTATGATAAATCAGATTCATTTTTGGTAATATTATGTCGTATGAACACAAAAACAAGATCAGGAAAAAACAAAAAATAATCCTGTTAGTTTTCTCATACTAACTCCATAGGGCTGTGGTCCCCCAAATTGCAAAACTGTTAATTTATGCACCTGCAGCTTTAACTCAATTAGCTCACACACACTTATATTAAATGCAATGCCCTTACATTAAGTTTTTGTACTTTAGACGCGCAAACAAAAGTGTTTTTAATATCATACATTTTAGATGTACAAACAGAATGCTAGATATGCACATTCACTCCAGTTTGAAAAATCTTTACACCATGTTAAACGTTTCTTAAAGACAAAATCCTAACGTTGTATTACTTTAATGCAATAAATTAACTTACTATGGTGTCTGACATTGAAAATCCACCGTCTCCAGGTTGGTTCTTGAGAAAAACCTCAGCTTCTGAATCATAATTTTCTGTAAAATAGTTTTGGTTAGTTTATTATATCTATTAAATCACTTTTCACTGTGATTTGAATCTACATATTTCAAAGTATATATGCTTCTTTATGAAATTACCCATCAAGTCCAAGAATTCTTGCAAGTATTAGCACATTGCTTATTTGTATATCATGGCATTCTAGAATACAGTGGTTTAGTGCAGTGGTTCCCAACCCTGGCCCTGAAGGACCACTTTGTCTTCCGGTTTTCGTTCCAACTGAGTTGTCAGTTATTTAATTGAACTATCTCCACCGGTTTAAGAGCTGAAAACAATGAAAAGTGTCCAAATAAGCTATATATTAGTTCAAATAATGGTTTGATTAAGTACTCGAGAGCTCAGCATGAGCAAAAACCAGAAGAGACCGGGGTACTTCAGGACCAGGGTTGAAAACCACTGGTTTAGTGCATGAAGCATCAAAGAGCTAGTCACTTCACCAGATCAAATTCACCTCAAAATGTGAAGCATTTTCTAAATTCATAAAATTGTTTTACATTTCATAACAGGTGCACACAATATGATGTGTTTACCTGTCTTGTTCTGGAAAAGGTTTTCAAATTTAACTTCAGAAAAACTCGTTTTGACATTGCTTGTTATTTACAATTTCTATACTGTTACAGGTATATATTCCCTCCTTTTTTATTTGTGTATTTGATTTACATTAATAAAATCTAGAGTACAGTGGCACTTGCAGGAGACGTTCTCCATTAAAATGTGTGACAGATTTTAAAAGATGATGATTGTTGTATTCAGGCGACAAAATGTCCCTGCACCAAGCACAATAAAATACCTCCAAAATATTATTTCCATATACAAATGAAAATACTTATAAAAAACCCCCCAAAAACTTGTCTTTCAAATCTTCCTGAAGACACAGAAATAAAGTTATGTGATGATAGGGCTTTCCAATTTCTGTTTTGTATTGTGCAACAGTAAAGAGCTTTACTTCCTGGAATTGTGTTAGCTTCACTTCCATCAGGATACAACAGTATGTATGGTCCCTCACACATATCTTTATTGAAAGATTTCACTTCTCCGTGCAGCTTGTAGAAGCTCTTTTGCAGAGCACTGTGGGTGGACAGAAACTGGCAAGGTTTTCCCTCTTTTAGGTTTCAAGCTGCCATCAACACATAACTCCTACATTTACCCGCAGAGAAATATAAATGATATATATTATAGATATGCACACACACAAACATGCATCAGGGGTCTCCAATCGTGGTCATGGAGGGCCAGTAAGCTTTTGATTGGTCCAATTATGTTATTTAGTGTACAATTTGAACAAAAACCAGGAACAACAGTGGCCCTCCAGGACCAGGATTGGAGACCCCTAATATACATGTATATTGTACACCTTTACCTTGTACAACAAATTAAATATACAATTATTACATTAATAAAACAGACAAATCAGCAATACTTAGATGCCACAATAGATTAAATTGAATTTAACAATGTTATTTTAATGGTTACATAGTGACATAGGTTATATAATATATATGTTTCTGAATATCCACAAATATATCTATATATCACATAAGTTATATCACATATTTCAGTGATACACACTTGTACAGAGTGCTTTTGTGCACTGAATAATAATAAAAAATGTTACCTGCACTTTGTTGAGGTCTGGCTTCAATTTCTTCTTTGACAAAAAACAACTGCTTTTTTCTTTTCCGCTCATGGTTTGTTGCCCCTTTAAAAACAGACCCAGGACACAAAATTGAGTTTTCCAGCACTTCTGAGCACTTTTAATTAACACAAACCGAACAAAACATCTCCACTCTGGCACGCACTTGCCGATTCTTCCTGAGCAACATCCGAAGAATCCGACCCTTCCTCACCAACTACGCCACCCAGCTCCTGGTCCAGGCTTTGGTACTCTCTCGCCTAGACTACTGCAACTCTCTCTTGGCTGGCCTCCCTGCGTCCGCCACCCGTCCGCTCCAGCTCATCCAGAACTCCGCTGTCCGCCTGGTGTTCTCTCTGCCTCGCTTCTCCCATGCAACTCCACTACTCCGCTCACTCCACTGGCTCCCGATCACAGCTTGCATCCAGTTCAAGACTCTTGTACTAGTCTACAGATGCCTTGACCAGACTGCACCCAGCTACCTCCAGACCCTCATCTCTCCCTACACCCCCACTCGACCTCTCCGCTCCGCCTGCACTAGAAGACTGGCTCTACCTCCGCTACGCTCCCCTGCCTCCAGAGCCCGCTCCTTCTCCACCCTTGCTCCGCAGTGGTGGAATGACCTTCCTACAGATGTCAGGACTGCCCAGTCCCTGACCACATTCCGGCGCCTCCTTAAGACTTACCTCTTCAGACAACACCTGTAGAACTCCTCTGTTTTTCCCCTGGGACACTTATCACCCTTCCTTAAATGCGCCTTATTTGCTCTCATCTGCCCCCTATTTTACTGCATTTAATCCTGTACTTCAGAGTACTGTAATCTGCCAAGTGTTTGATCTGTAGTATTTTGTATTTAATCATATCCTGATGTAACTATCAATGTTATCTGCTGTATTATTGAATTGTATTTTGTCACACTTGTACTTGCTTGAACCAAAGTCATTGTATTTATCTTGCTCTTAATTGTATTATTACTTGTACTGTAACACTTGAAATGTATTTGCTTACAATTCTAAGTCGCCCTGGATAAGGGCGTCTGCTAAGAAATAAATAATAATAATAATAAAACAAACAAAAAGCCCAGCTCAAACAAATTTCACAAATTCTCACAAATTTTTGGCAGGGAGAGGAATTAACTGCCAACAACCACCAAAACACAAACATCACCCAAACTATTGCTCTGTTACGATATATATATATATATATATATATATATATATATATATATATATATATATATATATATATACACAGTACTGTGCAAAAGTTTTAGGCAGGTGTGAAAAAATGCTGTAAAGTAGAATGCTTTCAAAAATAGACATGTTAATAGTTTATATTTATCAATTAACAAAATGCAAAGTGAGTGAACAGAAGAAAAATCTACATCAAATCAATATTTGGTGTGACCACCTGTGGCAATGTGCCCCGCCCCTGTGTGCATGTGTGAGTTATATGTTGTGTGTTGCGTGTGGTGTGTTAAAAGTTGGTATATTGTAGTTGGTACATGGGATATAAATGGGTGTGCAGCACAAGTATTTAAATTGTATAATTATATTTAGGCACGGGATTGCACTTCACGTGTATTTAAAGCATAGTATGTGAGCACGGGGTTGCACAGAATTAATTCACGTGCTGGGATTCAAGTGAATAATTAATTAGTAATTGAATCCCAGCACAACAGTATATATAAATGCACGTTTGACTCACTCGGGGTTGGGTGTTCGAGAGTGGAGAACGTAAAATTAAGGAAAAATAATAATAAGTGTTTGTACTCACTGTGTTTGTTTGTCTCCGTGCACCGTTTGTTAAGTGTTAGTTCGTTTTGTTTGTCTGTTTATTTTGGCTACAAGTGCCGTGTCTTGTTTTGTGTTCTGTTTAAACCTTTTACTTTGTTAATAAATGCTGAGTGCTACCATTTGCACTCAGTTTCTCATCACCACCGTCTGTCTGTGTGTTTCTCTCTCTGGTCTGAGTTCCTCCCTGCAGCCAGCCTGTCACACCACCCTTTGCCTTCAAAACAGCATCAATTCTTCTAGGTACACTTGCACACAGTTTTTGAAGGAACTCGGCAGGTTGGTTGGCCCAAACATCTTGGAGAACTAACCACAGTTCTTCTGTGGATTTAGGCAGCCTCAGTTGCATCTCTCTCTTCGTGTAATCCCAGACAGACTCGATTATGTTGAGATCAGGGCTCTGTGGTGGCCATACCATCACTTCCAGGACTCCTTGTTCTTCTTTACGCTGAAGACAGTTCTTAATGACTTTCGCTGTATGTTTGGGGTCGTTGTCATGCTGCAGAATAAATTTGGGGCCAATCAGATGCCTCCCTGATGGTATTGCATGATGGATAAGTATCTGCCTGTACTTCTCAGCATTGAGGAGACCATTAATTCTGACCAAATCCCCAACTCCATTTGGAGAAATGCAGCCCCAAACTTGCAAGGAACCTCCACCATGCTTCACTGTTGCCTGCAGACACTCATTTGTGTACCGCTCTCCAGCCCTTCGGCGAACAAACTGCCTTCTGCTACAGCCAAATATTTCAAATTTTGACTCATCAGTCCAGAGCACCTGCTGCCATTTTTCTGCACCCCAGTTCCTGTGTTTTCGTGCATAGTTGAGTCGCTTGGCCTTGTGTCCACGTCGGAGGTATGACTATTTGGCCGCAAGTCTTCCATGAAGGCCACTTCTGACCAGACTTCTCCAGACAGTAGATGGGTGTACCAGGGTCCCACTGTTTTCTGCCAATTCTGAGCTGATGGCACTGCTGGACATCTTCCAATTGCGAAGGGAAGTAAGCATGATGTGTCTTTCATCTGCTGCAGTAAGTTTCCTTGGCCGACCACTGCATCTACGGTCCTCAACGTTGCCCGTTTCTTTGTGCTTCTTCAAAAGAGCTTGGACAGCACATCTGGAAACCCCTGTCTGCCTTGAGATTTCTGCCTGGGAGAGACCTTGCTGATGCAGTATAAGTGCCTTGTTGCTGTGCTCAGTCTTGCCATGGTGTATGACTTTTGACAGTAAACTGTCTTCAGCAACCTCACCTTGTTTGCTGAGTTTGGCTGTTCCTCACCCTGTTTTATTCCTCCTACACAGCTGTTTCTGTTTCAGTTAATGATTGTGTTTGAACCTACATATTGAATTGATGATCATTAGCACCTGTTTGGTATAATTGTTTAATCATACACCTGACTATATGCCTACAAAATCCCTGACTTTGTGCAAGTGTACCTAGAAGAATTGATGCTGTTTTGAAGGCAAAGGGTGGTCACACCAAATATGAATTTGATTTAGATTTTTCTTCTGTTCACTCACTTTGCATTTAGTTAATTGATAAATATAATCTATCAACATGTCTATTTTTGAAAGCATTCTTACTTTACAGCATTTTTTCACACCTGCCTAAAACTTTTGCACAATAATGTGTGTATGTGTGTGTATATGTGTATATATATATATATATATATATATATATATATATATATATATATATATTGTGATGAAGCTAGACTTTGTCGCTTTTTAAAATGGCTGTCCGAGAGTAAAAAAAAAACTACATGTCCCAGGAGCCTCCATGGCAGAGACAGCCAGAGTAGGAGGAAGCTGAGGAAGTCAGGGCAGTTCGTGGGAGGTTGCTGCAGGGAACAGACTCCAGACTCCAGTTTGCTTGGAGTAAAAGTGGAATACCACAGCCTGTTGCAAGCTTGAAAGGGGTATGTGATTCAGGATTGCTGCAGTTTATGCAATGTGTTTTTTTTTTTTGTCAAATTGGCGGGTGAATGAAATCGCCAATGTTAATTTGCTACAGTGTGGGAAAGTTAAACTAATATAGCCAGCCAAATAGGGATCCTGGGAGTGAGAGGTAAACCTGAAGGCATGTGACTTTGTGATTGAATATAAAAATAACCACACGGACACGTGAGAGACTTTAAAAAAGAAACTTTATTTTGTTGAACACTATTTCTGGTGGGGAAACCAGAAAGCCCGCCTTCTTCACATCTGGGAGGTCTGGAACGGTCATCTCGGCAACGCAGGAAGTGTTGGACCTTGTGGAGCGGTGTTTGTTGCTTTCACTGTGTAGAGAGGGACAAAGAAGAAAGTCAGTTAGGCCCGAACAGGGCTAGGCATATTATTATTTTTTTGTTTGTTTATTTTTGTGTAAATAATAAACTTACCTGGACCATACAGTCCATTCTTTGAGAAACTCCTGTCTGGATATCTGGTTTTTGGGTCTCCCCCACTTACTATATATATATATATATATATATTAATCAGACCTAACAGGACAAAATGTAGGATAAGGCCCTACATATTTTATTTATACACATTATTTATGACGATTCAACAAGTACATACACTTGCGCCAAAAAGTATTGGTCACTTGTTACGTTAAATATTTACCTTGTACAACAAATGAAATACCCTGGACATAGATTTAGTGGATCAAAAAATAGGTACTACTACTCCTGTTCATTTTTAATTAAAAGTTTAATGGAATTAAATTAATTATTTGCCAATAGATGGAAATAAAAAATAAAAATAATAATAAAAAAAGGATATACAGTTGATGCTGGAAAAACAACTTACCCTGTGATGTTTCACCTTCAGCATTGCCGCCTTTGTGGTAGGAACTGCAGTGATTTTCCACAGCTACCACAAAATGACCTACTGTTACCCAAAGTATTACCACAAAATGGACTATACATTCTAATCAAGAAAAAAAAGTTATATTTTTTAGCATTAACAAAAAAAAATCCTCAGATGTTATTAACATTATTATTATTATTATTATTGTTATTATTATTGATTTTATTAGTATTATAGCTCCTGAGTCTCAAGACCTTAGGTTATGAAAATAAATATTCCCCTACTGAAGTGCACATGTCAAAGCACATTCACCCTGTAAAAACATGCAACAATGTGGATGGAGACATTTGTGGAACACCGGTCACGTTAAATTTGACTGTTCCGTTTACAAAGCGGGGTGTTTACTGTGAGGACCTGACCATCACAGCACATAATAAAAGCTTTCATGGTAACTTACTGGGACAGTTGTATTCATGTTAAAAAACAAATCTAACTGCGTCTATCTTCAGTTATTAAAACAGCTTTTCACAATTTTATAATGCAGGTTACTATTTGGTATGCTCCATTTTTTAGTTCCACCTTTACTATGGTAATAATATTCTTTAAAAAAAAAAATGTGATTCTATACTGTTTTTATAGAAAGAAAATTACATTATTTATATATAGAGAGAGAGAGAGAGAGAGAGAGATACTTTGACTTTTAAGATCCTTTATTAAATCATTGCAATTAAAATCCATATAAGGTAAAACACCATTAAGATACTTACTGGCTCCGGGGAACAGCCGAAACCTCCCCAGCGCAACAGCATAAAATCCTAAAAAACAACATCATGCTCTCGTTTAAAAACAGATTTTAACCAAATAAAAGGATCATAAAAATGTATATAAAACACAAAAAACCTATTAATAAAAATACCTAAACAGTGTTTTCCTGTAAAAACAGATTAATAGTAAAGTAATAAAAACACTGTAAAACAATAAAACCAAATATAAATTAAAACTAGAAGTTAAACAGCAGCTCTTTGTCCTCACTTAATGAGCACAAGTCATCTCCCACACACCACCTCTCCTGAAAGCCCTCCAGGTTACTGACCATTTTAAAATAATTAAAATCCACCATTACCCAGCTGATTACTAAAATACGAAACAATCGGACAACGTCTGTTAGTCCTGCCTCTAAAATCTTATTTTTCCTGGATTTTAAAATGGCCAATTTTGCCTGCCCTAAAATAAAGTTAATTAAAACACTCCTATTCCTTGATTTAAAACCATAGGGGAACCCAAAAATAAAAATCTCCTTGCTAAAAATCACCCCAAAAGCTTGCAGGAGCCCCTGCAAGAGATGAAAGAACAACCCCAGCCTGACACAGTCACTGAAGGTGTGGAACACTGTCTCCTCCTCCCCACAGAAACATCACTCAGCATTGATGCTGGGGTCCACTCTGTGGAGGAACCGTCCTGTAGACAAATCGCAGTGCAGGATCTTCCACTGCAGGTCCCCTACTCTTTTAGTTAAGGGCAGTTTGTACAACATCCTCCACACTGGCTCTCTTTCTTCTGCTACCTGTAAATGGCTTCTCCACTTTGTGTCTATAAGCCCTTTTAGCTGCTTGGACTGGACTGTTTTAACATGCAGCTCATATAGTTTTTTCCCCTCTGCTGTGTGGAGAGCTATATTTTTTACTCTCTCCACTTTCCCTATTCTCACTCCTTCCCCACCCTCTTCCTCACCTAAACCTGGGGATAAAAAAACTATAGGGAAAAAGGGGTCCCCTCCCTGATCTGACCCCCCAGCTAGCCCCTCCCCCAAAGCCTCCTTGAGTTTCGGTGGGGTTCTTCAGCTCATTAATCATTCTCTCAGCCAGCCTCTCCGAGTGCCAGCCCAGCCGTCCGGGTAGCTGAGCTGCTGAGATCCAACAGGGGTGGCCTGACACGATCAGGTGGGCCAGTCGGGTTACACCGGCCTTGACAGCACCCCCGACTGAAAAAACTGAATGGGAAAAATGGGATTAAAGAAGAGGGGCTCCTCTAATTAAGACTGCCCTGTCACTGACCCCTCCTCCCTCTCCACTCTTACTGTCTGCCACATTTTAAAAACATTTAAAAACATAAAAAGAAGGGAGACCTGTCTTATCTAACCTGGAAAAATCAATTAAGAACAAGCTCTCTAACCCCATTCCTCCTACTCTTCTCAGAAAATAAAAGGCTATCTCTCTCCAGTGAGCACCTTCCTCAGCATACAGGAGCTTTTTCACTGCCTGCAGTCTGAAGGCTGCCACCCTGCTGGCAATGCTGACCAGGCCTTGCCCCCCTTCATCAGTGGGGAGGTACAGAACTGCCGGCCTCAGCCAGTGTCTCCCGCTCCAGAAGAAATCCAGCAATATCCTCTGAATCTCCACTACCATTCCCCGGGGGGGGGGGGGGGGTTGTGGCAATGTGCCCCGCCCGTGTGTATTTTTGTGTTTTATAATATGTGAGCACAGGGTTGCACAGATTTAGTTCATGTGCTGGGATTCAAGTGAATAATTAATTGGTAATTGAATCCCAGCACAATTGTATATATAGATGCAAGTTTCACTCACTCAGGAACCGTGTGTTCGGTGAGTGGAGAATGGGTGTGGAGAAGAGAGAATTTAAAAAACTAAACTTAGCAAAGTAAATATAAGTTTATTTTTATTCACCGTGTTTGTTTGTCTGCTAGTCCACTGTTTGTTTTAGTGTTAATCTGTTTTGTTTGTCTGTTTATTTTCGCCACAAGTGCCGTGTCCTGTTTTCTGTTTAAACCTTTTATTTTGCAATAAACAAACTGAGCGCAGCAATTGCGTTTCAGTTTCAAGCCCAGTACTGTCTGTCTGTGTGTTTCTTTCTGGCCTGACGTCATCCCTACAGCTAGCCTGTCACAGGAGTCCAGACATGTCAGCTTGTGCCATAACACCAAGGCCACCAAATTATTGATGACCAGGACCCTCCCCTTGAATGACAGCTGAGCCAGCAACCCCTGCCAGCTGTGCAGCCGCCCCCTCACCTTATCCACCAGGCCCTCCCAGTTCCTCTGCATGAACAGCTCTGTCCCAAAGAACACCCTCAGCACCTTAATCCCAGTCCTGTCCCACTGCAGGGCCTGGCAATGTGGGGTCCCCCCCTCCTGCCAACCACCTGACAGAAAGGTGTTGCATTTTGCCCAGTTTATCCGTGCTGACGATGCTCTCTGAAACACTGCCAAGCTCTCCTTCAGGGCCTGGACGTCCCCATCACTGCACACAAACACGTTCACATCATCAGCGTAGGCCGATACTTTCACAGAGACAGGGACGGGTGAGGCAGGCACTGCCCAGCCAGACAACCTGCCCCTCAGAAGATGCAACAGTGGCTCTATAGTCAACGAATACAGCATGCCAGACAGAGAGCAGCCCTGTCTAATGCCCCTGCTCACTGAGAAAGGTTTGCTCAACCCATTATTAATCTTTAAAACACTAAAAACAATTGAGTATAAAAGCTATGTAGGAAATAAAAACAGGGCCAAACCCGAAGGCTCTCACGACTTTCACAAGGTAGGTGTGGTCGACCCTATCGAAGGCCTTCTCTTGATCAAGGGAGACCAATCCCACATTAAAATGATATAGTTCACTCAAAGTTAAAAAATCTCTAATTAAAAACAGGTTATCAAAAATAGATCTTCCTGGGATACAATAACTTGATCTAATGATCTAATGATCTTTGTGTATTACTGTACTTAAACACTTTTTAAGCCTATTTGCAAGACATCTAGAAATTATTTTCGAATCTGCACATAACAGCAAAACAGGTCTCCAGCTCTTTAAAAGGCAGAGGTCTCCTTTCTTGGGCAGCAGTGTGGTCACTGCCCTGCGGCAGCCGAGAGGCATTTCTTTTCTCTCCAGACTCTCCTTCAGCACCTGGAAGAAGTCCTCCCCGATCACCGCCCAGAAATGTTTGAAAAACTCAGCGGGGAGGCCGTCTATCCCAGACGCCTTCCCGCTGGAGAGCTGTGTCATTGCAGTGGTCAGTTCCTCGAAGCTCAGATCTTTATCCAGTCCGCTCTGCTCCTCCTCACTCAGGCTGGGGAGATCCTGGAGCAGGATCTCTGTGTCATCAGGATCACACTGTTCTTTTGAGAATAGCTGCTTGCAGAACTGCACAGCTACCTCACTAACCTCCTCTCTGCGGTGTAGTTCTCTGCTGCAGGGCATCCGCACACACCTCAACTGCTGGCTGCACGCTCTCTTTTTATCCAGGCCAAAGAAGAAGGAAGTGGGTGCGTCCATGTCCCTCAGCTCCACGAAGCGAGAACGCACCAACGTCCCCTTCACCTTCTCCTCCAGCAAGCTGCCCAGCACATTTCTTTTTTCTTTTATTTTTTGGAAGGTTTGCTCATTAAAGTGATCTTCGTTATTTTCTAAATTTAGAATGTCTCTCTCTAACTCCCTGACTGCTTTGTCCAGTGACCTGGTTGCCTCCAGGGTGTACTGCTGTCAAAAAAATTGAATTAGTTTTTTCCCAATGTCCCACCACTGCCTTAAATCTTGATAATTGTTCTTTTGTTTTGCCAGATTTTCCAAAATATTTCCAAATTTGCAGTCTTTTAATAATTGAATGTTAAAATGCCAATAATAAGATTTGTGCCCTTTGGTTGGAATAAGTACATTAACTAACAGGCAGTGGTGGTCTGACAGACTATTAGGAATGATACTTGCCCCTACAAAAAAATTGATGTGACAACGGAATGAATAAAGCTAGTCCAGTCATGCTCTAGATGTGTAATTATTAGGGACCAGGTGTACTGTAGGGCATGAGGGTGCAGACACCTCCATACGTCAACCAGGTCACTGGACTATAAAATTGCAGTCAGCTCTCTGGAGGATTGTGGATGTGGCTCCTCAGTATTCCTATCCTTTGTAAAATCTACAGTGCAATTAAAATCACCCACAACCACTAATACGTCATTATTATTGCATTTTAAAATGGTTTGATTTTAAACAATACAGTTCTTTCTCTTCCTGTATTTGGTGCATAAATATTTATAAAAGTAAAGTTAAAACCAGCTATTTGTGTTTGTACTTTTAAAAGCCACCCTTTCTCAATCTCTTCTACGTGCTTTACACTGACAGCCAGGTCTGATTTAAAAAGCACCGCTACTCCCACGCTGGTGCTGGAGCCGTGGCTGAACACACACTGACCTCCCCACTGACCGCCAGACCGCCTCATTCTCCTGCTCAGTGTGCGTCTCCTGCAGCAACACAACCCCAGCCATTTTCTGCTTTAAAAAATCAAATAACTGTGCTCTTTTAAAAGTCTCTTCTGCTAATCTAGCTCCTCAAGTGTGGACTTCCTGAAGACTACATGCGCAGAATGTAAAAACAATTTTAAATCGGGAGATAACTTTTAATGTCCACTCCCCTCTTACCTTTGGTACTGTCAAGAAAGTTGCAAATATACTGATGTGTATAGAGTTTCTTCCTGACGGGTTGGCTGTCAAGGACGTCCGAGATTAACGAGGAATCAGAGAGCCCCCAGTCATCCGATTTGTACATGCCCTCATCTTCCTCGCAGACTGCCCCATCTTCTTCAGCAGCCTCGCCGCTCTCCACAGCCACAGCTTCAGCCTCGGTGTCCCCTGTCTTACTACCTGTCTGTAGTCAAACTGGGGCAGTTTTGTGCTTGTGCCTTCTTCCTCATGGCAAGGTGGCACAGCCTCCGGGGAAGACATCAGTTCCGCTTCTGGCATCAGTTGGGGATCGCAGCAATGCGAAGCGAGCAAAAATAAGCAACAGCAGCAACTTCCGGTAAAACCTACTTCCACATCTCACTCCGGAAGCGACATTTTTTCCCCCAGATAAAAGTCTCTCCTTGCTCTCATATAACGGTTGTCTCTAACTCCTGTCAATCTAAGTTAATGGTTGGAGGAGAAAGAAGCAGCAAACAGAATAGCACACTTACTAATTGGAAGAGAAAGAACAACACAAAAATAGCAATATTTCAAGTCTACGTGGAAGGTCTACAATAAATATCAGTAGGTAATTACATATTTTAAAACAATCTTTTATATTTTATATTTATATGATATATATTATAGCATTTTCATTGTTATATTGTAATCTACATTAAATATCTGCTTTAAATTGTATTAATTGTATGTGATTATACGTATATGCAATAAAAAAACGCAGTACAATAAATATAATTTAATTAAATAAATAAATTAAACTTTGTGTACATCAAATTAATTTTATTATTTATTTTCTTTTTATCCACCCATTTTTGCATTGTATAATTAATGCTACTAATAAAGAACAAACTTTTTCTGTACTTTATTTGCTATGGATATCAGTTGTATGGTACTGGTAAACAGCACAAGACCAATATGTGCCCAAGATCAGTAGTCGCCAGCCACTACCACAAGGCAGCTTTCCCTGACAATGCAGGAAAGAACTCAAAGGTTTGTAAAGAACGAGCATAATCTATCAATTATTTTTTTATTTAGAAATTGTTTTTAAATAAAATGATCTGGCCATTTTGTGTTCTTTTTTTAGGTTGTTTTGGTTTTTGGTGACTCGCATCTGAGGAGCCTGGTAGATGGTTACGTTCAGATGCCTGAGGGTGACCTGCGCTCTGGATACAGCTGCACTCCAGGCGCTTGTGCAGCTGCACTCCATAAAGCAGTGCTGAATGAAACCCTACCTGAAGAGCCGGACCTGGTGTGCCTTATTGCACCAGGGAACAACCTCTCGAAAAACACCATCCAACAACCAGGGAAGGAGTTTGCCAGCCTTATCCGTTCAGCCCAGGGCAGATGGACTAAGGTAATAAATTGAACACTTTATTTTTTTTAATCTATTTTTTTAAATGAATAAATAAATACATACATACAATGTTATTATTCTGTTTTTAAAAGGTAGTGGTAATTGATTTTCCAAACCGGCTGACAGTGGAGTTCCCATTTCAAGACATGTTGCGACAAGAGTACCATCATAAATGTAAGGTGTGTAGGAGCAATTGTGAATATTTTTTACGTTTTAAATAACCCACACTAATTAGCAATTATGGTTATTATTGATAATAATTTATTTTTTTCTTCATGGTTTTGTTGTTTGGATTATACCCAGCTACCTACTTTCTCTTGGTGGTTTATCGGTTCAATCACTAGATCATGCTTTTTTGTGACAGCTCTGATATTAGCATGATATTAGTACTGTCTAAAACCTGTTTAACTCTTCCTACAGGTACCTCTCCACTGTAGATCACTTCCCTGCAAGGAGCTCTGACCTGTGGTGCCGTGACGGGGTGCATCTAAGTGATGACCATGGAATGCCCATCTTTGCCCAACTGATCTGGTGTGAAGCTTACTTTCAGCTGAAAGTTCCACAGGGAATCAAGACCACCCCTGCTGCACCCAGACGTGCATTCCACAGAGTGACCCCACGGCTGGTGGTGAGAGGGACACCAGCTGCACCACCACAGAGACGAGATCCTTAATCATGGGCTGAGGTGACAAGAGGACAGAGTAAGAAGACGTCGAATAGTAATTGCAGACGGTTCCACTCTGTAAGTATAACATACATTTTTTTAAAATTCTTTGCACTAAGATATTGTATTAATAAAGATTTGTCAGTTGAAATGTCGTTAATTATAATTAATCATTTTTAACCCATACCACATGCTAAAATAAATTAATTGATTGGATTACTATGTAATATTTTTTATAATAAAAACATTAATGTTAACTTGTGTTTACACACATTCGTGTCATCGAAAAAAAATCCAATACTTAACAATAACAGGAAATATATTTTATCATCCTTTAATTCTACAGCTTTTACATTTGTTGTGCTATTTGTTTTTCTTGTTATTCAAATGTTTTATTTTATGAAGAAACTGAAGAGAAATGTCAAAGAAACCAAAAAGATAAAAGAAAAATTTATAAAAAAGACTTTGATAGTGATAAGTGGGTCACAGAACCAGTGTTAAAATATATATTTCACTGGGCATGAGCTGGGGTGAAGGATAAGGCAGAAGCAGCAGCAAGGAGCAGTTAGTAGGACAGAATGTGGTCACCGACTGAGGGCGACGATGCCACACATTCCAGGGGCAGAGGACCCAGCAACCGAAGCGGGATAGAAAAGATGGTCACTGACTGAGGACGACGATGCCGACACATCTCAGGGGCAAAGGACCCAGCAACCGAAGACAGGATAGAAAAGAGGTCGCTGACTGAGGGCGACGATGCCGCACATCCCAGGGGCAGAGGACCCAGCAACCGAAAACACATATGAGGGTTATGACTCGGAAAGCCGCCCCTCGAGAGGAGATGAGAGAGGTGCCCAGCATCTGAGGCTTCTGTAAGGGGCGCTCGTAAAACCCCTGATTGGCCGAGACGTCACGCTGCCTGGGACTTGAAAATAAGGACAAAGCATTGAGGTTAGTATAGGACTCAGCATGAGTGACCACATCCTGAAAGAGATGCAGAATAGAACAGAGCCTCGAGTAAGGTAAGATGAGCGCAGGAGCTGCGACAGGACAGAGTTTGGCCGGGGGTCCACTCTGACTCACATGGTGAGAACCCCCCTGAAGGTAAGGGAGGCGGATGCCTAGCCCTGAGGTCGGGGAAGTGAGACTCACTTACCCCCCAAAGGATGGATCCCCGGCACCTCACGAAAACTCCCACACCGTGCGACAAACAAGAGACAGCACATGCCAACGCATAACGTAAACAAAAGACCAGAAGGACGAACAGGACGCAGAGGGAGATTAGTAATTTGTTAGTAGGATATGACTATATGTATACCTGCCGCTCGGTGGAGAGGAAAAACCCCCCAGATCTGAAAACTGTTAATGAGTGAGAGTAAGCGTTGGAGTTTGGCAGGAGGCAGGCTGGCTTCGAATTTCACTGTATTAGGGGAAAACCTCTGGTGGCCCCGGCGGACAGGTAGCCCCCACTCCGGGCATGCTAGCGATTTTAAAATGGGCTGCAACTATATCAGAGGGAGATGAATGAACGTAAGAATATACTGCGGAAGAGGACCAGTGGCCCATGGTCTTGATCTGGCTGTGGTTGATGCTGGCTCTTGCAGCTGAGGTAGCTGCACCTATACAAAATGAATGGGGAGAATACAGCTGAGGAGGGAGGCCTGCTCTGGAAAGGAGGGTGGAGAGGTGGGCTGAGAACCAGTGACGAGTGACAATAGAGTGAGAGGAATCGATAAATAGAGGGTCCAGGGGGGGAAGGATTTCCTGATGGAGAGATATTTTGACATTGCTGAGAAAGGGCAGATAGAGGATTCAATCCTTGAGAGCTGGATGAACTGACCACGCCGGAGTTGATCTGTCTTTGAGGTACGCAGCCGGATTATGAAATAGGAGTTGAAAATGCAGGAGAGATCACATAGACGAATACCCGCTGCAGGGAAGCTTGAAGCTGAAGGAACTGTGAATTCTGAGCTTCTGAGGAAGCCGAAGAAGGCTGTGAGGCAGATGGTTTCCATTAGGAGATCTTCGTAGGGGGAAAAGCAACCTTTCCAAAGAGTAGAGATGAGAGAATGGAGGATGTCTGTTGATATTGGCAGGCGGGAAGATGCAGCAGGGGGTGAGCTTTTGAAGATTCCGCGGAGGGTCAGACGAACAACTGGTATGGAGAGGATGGCGGGTGAAGGCACGGACATGATGCGGTAGTGATATTGGATTCCTGAAATGTAAGATTTAATGGATGCTGGGGAAAGATGGAGAGATTCCTTAGCATGGACGATGAAGGCCAGGATCCAGTCTTGATTGAAGGGAATAGGGTGGATATGATTGTGAACACAGAAGGTTAAGAATGCTGACCAGGCCGTAGAATAAGAAGCTCTTGAAGAAGGGGCGAGGGCTGTAGACATGAAGTTTTGAGCAGATTGAAGAAGGTTGCAGAGGGTAGGGTTCAGTCTAGAAGCAGCTGAAACTGTGGGGTCTGGAGGGGGTTTGGAGAGGCAGATGGAACCAGCTGACGGAACTTGGCTACCTGTAGGCGAGAGAGAGCATCAGCAGCATTATTATGGGTACCAGGAAGATGGCGAGCTTGTATTAGGAAGTTGAGAGATACGGAAGACCATATGAGACGACGGAGCAGGCGCATAATGAGGGGGGATGAAGAACGTCCTTTGTTGATGATGTGCACTGTGGGTTTGTTATCGCTGAAGAAAAGGATTGATTTTCTTGACCATTGGTGACCCCAGAGGACAGCGGCCACTACGATTGGATAAATTTCTAGGAGTGCCGTAGATTTCTCTTGAGGGGGAAGGAGCTGAATTTCAGGGGGCCAAGTGCTGGAGAACCATTCAGGAGCGAGGAACCAGCCGAATTCGATGGATGAGGCGTCAGTGAAGAGGGCAAGATCATGGGGGGGCTGAAATGAAGTTGTCATAAAAAAAGAGAGAGACCATTCCAGTTAGTAAGGAAACTGATCCACATCTTTATGTCTTTTCTGGCTTCGGCTGAAATTTTCACGTGAGAATTCATATTCTTGACAGTTGATGAGAGGGCTTGGAGACATGAAATAAATGTTCTGCCCTGAGGAATGATGCAGATGGCGAAATTAAAATGACCGAGGAGAGACAGGAGGTCCCTCTTCTTAATGAAAGAGGAGATCTGAAAACTGTTAATGAGTGAGAGTAAGCGTTGGAGTTTGGCAGGAGGCAGGCTGGCTTCGAATTTCACTGTATTGAGTGTAATGCCGAGGAATTCCAGGGAGTTAACAGGTCCGATGGTTTTCTTTTGAGAAAGAGGGACACCAACTGAGGAGAAGAGGGTCTTAAGCTGATTAATTGCTTGCTGGAGGATCTGAAGGGGGGGGGGGGAAAGCAGAAAGTCATCCATTAGATGGAGGAGGAAGGGAACATGGTAGGAGTTGAGCAGAATCCAGCAGAGGGCTTCTGACAAGGAATCGAATATTTTTGGGCTACTGCGGCAACCGAAGGTGAGATGGGTTGAAAAATAGAACTTGTCTGCCAGCAGACTCCGAAAAGGTGACGGAGGGAAGGATGAATAGGCATGACCTTGAATGCATCGGAGATATCGGCTTTGGCAAGCCAGGCTCCGTGACCTGCAATTTTGATGAAATGAATGGCGTCTGAGAGCTTAATGTAGTGAAGAGCGAACTCCTCGCTTGAAATGAGAGAGTTAATGCTGCGTGTGTAACAACCAGACTTTTAAGACACAAGCCAAGACTAACTGATTTCAAAAAACAGATAATTAAAGACTGATTGACAGCAAATAATGGGACCAAAAGTTCGTGGGTAAGAGTGTCATGATCTTCAGTAACCTTTTTATAATGGCAAAAAACTGTAGAAGAGTACAATGTCAATACAAAGGAAGCAAAATATACCTTAAACATTGCTCTAAGAAACCTCATAGCACAATAGAATGCATAGTGTATACACTGATATAAATATTTTGGCAGTGAAACAGCAAGTATTACAGCAAACACTCAAAATGACCCTGTTAACCCTGGGTATTACTGGTAAGAACGATCCACAAAACAGCTTGAAACACAATGAAGTAGTATTAACAAAAGTTAACCAGTCCATGTAAATTAATGCGGTTATAAAGTTCCTTATTGCAGAAAAAAGACAAACCAAACAAAGTCAATCCAAAAAACAAAGTCAAACGTGCTTCAAAACAAAACAAACTTGCAAAAAACATATTCCAGAGAAAAATAAAAGTATCAAAATAAACGCCCATAGTACTATGAAGGAAAAAAAAACAATTGTAATCCAGCATTGTCCAGCACAAAAAAGGAAAAGTTTTAACAGACCGTCTCACCCCTTCCTGCCGTGTGTCCGAGGACCGGCTGTGCGTTGTTCCTGGGACGTAAATCGATCTGTTTTCTTCAGTTTCAAATAATCCATATAAAATGAACGGTATTCCAAAGCTGTATTTGCGACAATTAGCTCAGTGCTACTCCATAAAAAATGTTACATCGTTTCTAGATAAGCTTAAATAATTTAAAAAGCAAAAAAGAAACCGCAACAAAACTGCAAACGACACTCAGCTCTCCTTTCAGGCCATCCTCAGTTCCCACAATATGTTCTTTTTATCAATGAAACCCAGGTGGCTTGAATTAAAACAATTACCGTAACTGGCATAATATAAGAGCCTTCACATAGAAAAAAGAAATAAAATGAACCCCGATAAATCCCCCTCAAGCCTGGACAACTAAGCCAAACGGGAGATAGGCTAATAAACAAGGCAGAGATGAACAATTTATTCTAACCTGGCCAGGTATAATCCATTCTAATTAAAGAACAGATAATGATGTATTTTTAACATCATTTATGTGGCGGTTGCCACACGTGTGTAACTGCCCCGAGGAGCGGATAGGTCAATAATAAGGCGTTTCTTGCCAGAATACTTGCGGGTAGTGATGCCTATGGGATTAATGAGAAAGGTAGTGAAGGGGGGTGCTGAAAAGGTACTGACCTTTGTTGACTTCGGCCTGGAGAAGGGAACTGACGACTTGTGGCTCTGAAATGGCAGAACGGAGGTTTTGACAGATGTGAGACTCGGAAGGAACGTGAGAAATGCCAGTGAGGAAGCCATTTGTAAGTCCACTAATTAGATAGGAGACGAACGGCTTGTCTGGATGATTTTGAAGCGCATTAGTGAGAGCCGGGACGCTGATAGGAGTAGAAACCTGAAATAACTTTGATTGTCACTTCGCTGTAAGAGGACATATGGAGCGTGAGTGGGCGTCGTTGCAGAAGCTGCAGACATGGAGGTTCTTGCAGGTTTTGTTGAAGCAGACAGAAGAATTAGTTATTGCATATTTGCCTGCCACCTGAAAACTTGATGGGACGGCCGTAGACATCTTTGGCTTGAGATCTGGTGGGTGGAGCTGAAGCATGGATGGAAGCAGGGGCAAGATGTCTTGAACTGAGAAGAGAAGGCAAGGGATGAGGAATGGGTTGAAGAGAACTAGCTGCTGCCTTAGGGCATAGGTAAGAGGAGTGCGCTGTGGAGGCACATGCGCTGCAGGCGTTGGCACGAATTCCACCGAAGATCCGGGTGAAAAGATCTGGGTCGGAACGGGACCAATCCACAATACGGTTGTCAGCTGAGAGGGTGAGAGCAGCTTTGGCTGAGAAGGCACAGTGGTATTGATAGAACAAGGCGTGCTCCATAGCGCACTGCCAATTCGACAACCAGGAAGAGATACTGATTTAGCTCCTGCAATCTGTGTGGATAAACAGAACAGAGAATATCACGATAGATGGAGAAGGCGAGGACGAATTCTCCCACGGAAAGGCTTTTTTGAAGACGTGGATCGCGGGACTTTAGAGTGACTGAAACGTCTCCACAGTCGACCACTCTGTGATCTAAAAACTCAGAAGAAGCAATGAGAACAGAGATGAGATTAACATCCTTGCCTTTGATTATTAGCTTTCTAATTTTTGGTGAAATAGAATGGCTGGTAATAGCACGGGGAGAAGAGGAACTTGCTACAGTGGCTGAGGAGAAGTTGAACTCTGTGTAATTGGGTGTACTGAAAAGGACGTACCAAAAGTATAAGCAGGAGTGCTGGAACTGAAGGCAGTTTGTCAAGATGGGCGCTGAGGGCTAGCTGAGAGACTATAATGGTCTGGAGCAAAGTTTGCAGCTGATTAAAAGTGACCTGAGGGGCGCTGCTGGAGGAGGGGACGGGCGAGGTTAGTGACTGCGGCGGCAGATGCTGTGGCTGTGCTGACTGGCGGGGCTGGTGCGGTCATGGACTGGGACGAGGAACGGGATGCCTGACAGAGACCCTTCCCCACAGCCCGGATATAATTATATTCGATCCTTGTTCACTTCTCTTGGCGTCTGTGGTCACCTTAACTGTGTTCCTGGATCCCTTCTTCAGAGGGGGCCCAGCCCGCACGGACCTGTGTTGCAGGATCACTCCACCAGAGGGAGCCCATTCTACATTTACCTGTGTTGCAGGATCACGCCACCAGAGGGAGCCTATCCTGTACTTACCTGTGTTGCAGAATTACTCCAGCAGAGGGAGCCTGTTCTGCGCTTACCTGTGTTACAGGATCACTCCACCAGAGGGAGCCTGTCCTGCACTTACCTGTGTTACAGGACCATTCGACCAGAGGGAACGGTTCTTCATTTATCTGCGGACTGACTCACTCCAGCAGAGGGAACCTCTACACTACTTACCTGTCTCCACTTACCTACGTCGGCCAATGAAGCTCGCTCCAGTGGACTTGATACCATCCAGTTGGAACTTGCACAGGCCAAAGCCTGTAGACGTGTAGTAGTCTTGAAGTAGCTTAGAGAGGGTCGAAGAAGTGAGTCAGTCAGTGGCCCGTACAGGGCAACAGTCTATGGAAGAAACTGTTTTATTGTGTAAATACTATAAATAAAATACACTTACCTGAAAACTCATTGAGTCCGTGCCAATCAGTGGGAGCGAAAAATCACTGACGAGTAGCGTCACATTATCAGTTTTGTTACAATATATATATATATATATATATATATATATATATATATATATATATATATATATATATATATATATAGTGTTTGTAAATTACCCAATAAAAGTAAAAGACCAATGCTAGCTTGTGACATTTGTAACCAGTGGTACCATTTTGATTGCTTAGGTAGTAGCTCAGACTCATTTGGTTGTGTCTGTAGTTTAGAGACATGTCAGTTACAGTAAATGCAGCACATACAGGTTTTACTTTCACAAGAAAACAAAAAGAGTACCCTTTAAAACTGACAGCACATAATAAAAGTAATATTCATGACTGCAATCAAATTAAACAGTCACAATCTAGTTAAAGAATTAAGCTCTTCAAAAATAAGTAGAGGTGTACAAACAGAGGTAGAAGATAACATTTAAAAATCGCTTTCCGGGGCATTTGATGTTGTTGAGTTAAACTCTTTTATAGCTGTAACAAGTTTTAAAAACAGTACAGCAACACAGGAATCAACCGACTATGATCGCATTGACACTGATCTGGACAGCGAGCATAATGTTGTTGACTCTGAATTCAATTTTTCAGATGCAGATGAAAATGACCCAGATAATGCATTAATCAGTAAGGATACTTTAAATAGCATTTTATCAAATAAAGCAACATTTTCTGATTTTAAATGTTCGATTCCAGAAACTGCACATTTTACATTGCCAGTAGAAGTGTGGTTGAATTTAAAAAATAAAAATAGAAAAAGGAAGGTATTTCAAAAAATATACATGGGAAGGTTTATTTGTGAATAAAATCAAAGAGTCAACCCCCTACTGCGTCTTAATATTCAAAAACCACAGGTTCAGTACTGCACATGAGAGAAGGACAAATAAACCTTATCTTCAAATAAATGGATATCAAATCGCGATTTGATTGGCTCTTGTAATGCTTTATTTGCATATCTCCCTACAACCCATTTGTTTTTTAATTTATTGCTTTCACTCACCTTAACTCGAAAGCTACCTGTTTTTATATATATAAGTAGTAAAGGCACGACAGCGTCTGTCACTTTTCTAAGCCTGCCTGTTTTGATTGATTTATGACTACGAGCCCCACCCCTTTCACACGTTTTGATTGATTTATGACCCATACGCCCCGCCCCTTTCCACGCCTCTGAGTGATTTATGACCCTTAAGCCCCACTCCTTTTTCCCACGCTTTGATTGATTTATGACCCTTAAGCCCGGCCCCTTTTTCCCCACTGAAGGAATACATATATTAAGTTGTATGCTAACTATAACTTCATGCAGTTGGCTAAGTTTTGAGCACCTCGTATAGATAATGGTTGGGGTGAAGTGGTGTAAGGATGGGTGGGGAATGGAATGTAGGATAGCGGGACCAGTTTTAACTGCTTCAGTAGACACCATTTGGTGGTATGAGCATATGTTTGTTTTTCTCGATATAGGGTTGAAAAGAGAAGACAAAGTTTATAGACTATCACAAAAAAAGAGAAAGATAGAAAGAAGGCAAGTTGTATTGCAGTGCATTTTTTTTTACTATGTTTGAGACATTCTGTAACAAACAGAGAGTCCCTAAACATATGAAAGAATTTCATGATCAGTATATTATATACATATTACACTCAAAATAACCCATGATAGCACCCTTCAAATGTGCTGGGGGCCCTACATTTCTGTTGGATTTCCAGGCCGTGGTAGGTAACTGTGTCCATTCCATAATACACATGGTTCTATATAATGGTTACTAATAATATTACAACGTATTCTAAAAAAACGATTTATAGGTATTTTAGAAGCTAAAATGTTAGCACAGTTTGAATTGTAAAGGTTTTAATTCAAATTCAATTATTTAATAATTACAATTATTTTAGTTAAGATGAAAACATATACAAAGCAATGAAATTAATAAATACACAAATAAATAAATACATGTTTGCTGTTCAAGTATAGTCTATAATTGTAGACAGTGTTCAAGTTTGTTACAAATATTTTAGTTCAGATGTAAGCAGCGACAAACTATGGACACTTATCTTTGAATTGATTGAATGGAGGTCAGAAATTGTTTTACAATCACAAATAGTCGGACATTATGTAAAAAAAAACATGTTTTTAGTACCGTGTCTGATTTTACTGGGGAATAGGCAGCTACAAATGTGATATGGTTGTCTTTTTATGATACACTTTATATGATCTAACTTAACATGATATTGCCTGTATGTTATAATGTTTAAGATTTTACTGTATTTAACTAAGTATTTGCATTATTTTAACATATTCATTTTAGATCTTGAAACAAAATGACATACTTAAAATACCTGAAAATCATATCAAACACCTTTATGGTATATTTTACATGTGGATAGATAAATAATTCTCTACAGAAGTTATTTGGGCCTCATTTATTTTGGAATTGTTTAGGAGGCTGTGTGGTCCAGTGGTTAAAGAAAAGGGCTTGTAACTAGGAGGTCCCTGGTTCAAATCCCACCTCAACCACTGACTCATTGTGTGACCTTGAGCCAGTTACTTAACCTCCTTGTGCTCCGTCTTTCGAGTGGGACGTAGTTGTAAGTGACTCTGCAGCTGATGCATAGTTCACACACCCTAGTCTCTGTAAATCGCCTTGGATAAAGGTGTCTGCTAAATAAATAAATAATAAATACATTTTCTGTCAGATTAAGATTTTTTGCTGTCAAATTATAATAGATATGTTATAAAAGAAGAAAGATTAAACCAAGCATACATTACCTTGTAGAATGACTGGGAATTTACAAACAGTATGAATGAGAACAACAAAGCATATTGCATAAAGAGGATACAAAATACCCTTTACAAATGGAATCATTTCAACCTTCACCACGGTATGTATAAAGAAAATCAGCATATCTCTAAACTAGCTGTTTTAAAACAGAAAGCTTCCTGTTAAACGTAACACCACAATCAGCATATCTCTAAACTAGCTGTTTCACATTCTTACAGAATACAACCTCCAAAGAATAATATATTTAGAAGCCAGGTGACAAGCATACAAAGAAGCAGTACCCATATACATGTGCACTTTATTTTAGGGTTAATAGATTCCTTGTATCGGCTCTTCTGTTTCTGTTTGACACGTCTGTGGCGTCGGGTCAGGCAGCATCAAAACAAGTCCAGAACAGTTGAATAGGGGTGCCGACACCACTTTGAACTATTGAGGACGTTTCCTGTCTTTGTAAAGCAGGGTCATAAAACACCTTTGCTTAATTTACATGTTAAGATCTCGAACAAACCCCCCCCCGGCTGTTTTTGACCCATGACAACGATGTTACTTTTTTTTTTTTTAACCCTCCACGCACGCCCTAGGTATCTCCACTTGGTCGTTCAGTAACGGGGCTGTACACTTTCAATCGGAGGACTCGTTGAAACGCCATAGGTAATTTAATGTTTTTGTGTTTTCTTTATTTTGTGTTTGTTTTCAGTTGATGTTCATTTGTTTTTATAAGGCGATGTTTCAGTATAGTTTAGTGTAGGTTACTTGTATTCATTCTTTCTTTCTTTATTTTAATTAAGTCAATCTATCCTATCTATATATCTTAATTTTTTTTTCGTTTTTGGCGGGGTTATTTTTAGTACTTTGGAGAAAGAGTTTGGAGAAAGAAAATATTATGGTGATATTTTAGAAGAGGTCGTTACAGGGCATGCAGGATTCAGGTAACACCGCTAGGGTGGGGATACATTCGGCCACACACGAGTATCACCGTTCCTCTTAATCACTTTTTTCATGATTAAAATACATGTTGTTTTATGTACATGTAATAGATGATGCTTGCAAACTCTATGCAGTAAGCTTGTATTGCAGGAGCACATCGGGGCCAAGTACAGAACTGCATCTAACTTACTTGGTCAAAACAGATTTAACGGGGACAGTCCCATGAAAGTTATCCTTCACGTTTATTTTTCTTTTACCATTTCATTTAAGGCTGAGGAGTTTATCAATGTATTAATAAAGTATCACCAGTACAGAACAGAAATAGTTCACTATGATTATGAATAGTAAATTCAGAGAAGCTCTGAAAAACTTTCATAGCCAGTACATAATATAACTCTTTATTTAACATTATTTATAGCATTATCATGTTTCTCAACGGCTATTCTGCACACCATCCAGTTCAAATTCAAACTAATGGAACATATTTTGATGTTTGTAGGAAAAACGTAACTATAGTAAGAGCACTTAAATAAACAGGTTTCCATTACACGAGAGTAGATGTTAAAACTTCATGCTGATTTGAACTCGGCTCTCGCCAAGATAAGCACCAACTAAGACGTAGCTTTACAGTAAACTAATGTGATCCATATGTGTCTCCATCCATTTACGTTTCCTTCCATATGATGATGTAGATATCCTTCTGTCTGGTGTTAATGGCTGAAGTGTAATGCTGGCTCCAGGGATCAGCTTATACAACTACCCTGCTCTGCACCGCTCCCCAGCTCCTTATACAATTACTGTGCCGCACTCCCCCGCTCCATATACAACTACCCCGCAAAACTCCCCCGCTCCATATACAACTACCCCGCTCCGCACCGCTCCCCCGCTCCATATACAACTACCCCCGCACTCCCCCGTTCCATATACTACCCCGCCGCACTTCTCCGCTCCATATACAACTACCCCGCTCCATATATAACTACCCTGCTCCGCACCGCTCCCCGCTCCATATACAACTACCCCGCCGCACTCCCCCACTCCATATATAACTACACCGCTGCACTCCCCCGCTCCATATACAACTACCCCACTCCGCACCGCTCCCCCTCGCCATATACAACTACCCCGCTCCGCACCGCTCCCCCGCTCCATATACAACTACCCCCGCACTCCCCCGTTCCATATACTACCCCGCCGCACTTCTCCGCTCCATATACAACTACCCCGCTCCATATATAACTACCCTGCTCCGCACCGCTCCCCGCTCCATATACAACTACCCCGCCGCACTCCCCCACTCCATATATAACTACACCGCTGCACTCCCCCGCTCCATATACAACTACCCCACTCCGCACCGCTCCCCCTCGCCATATACAACTACCCCGCTCCGCACCACTCCCCCGCTCCATATACAACTACCCCACACCTCTACTCCATATACAACTACCACGCCGCACTCCCCCGCATCATATACAACTACCCTGCTCCGCACCGCTCCCCCGCTCCATATACAACTACCCTGCCGCACTTCCCCGCTTCATATACAACTATCCAGCTCCGCACCGCTCCCCCGCTCCATATACAACTACCCCGCCGCACTCCCCCACTCCATATACAAGTACCCCGCACTATCCCACTCCGCACCGCTCCCCCGCTCCATATACAACTACCCCGCTCCGCATTGCTCCCCTGCTCCATATACAACTACCCCGCCGCACTCCCCCGCTCCATATACAACTACTCCGCCGCACTCCCCAACTCCATATACAACGACCCCGCTCCGCACCGCTCCCCCGCTCCATATACAACTACCTCGCCGCACTCCCCTGCTCCATATACAACTACCCCGCCGCACTCCCCCGCTCCATATACAACTACCTCGCCGCACTCCCCCGCTCCATATACAACTACTCCGCCGCACTCCCCTGCTCCATATACAACTACCCCGCTCCGCACCACTCCCCCGCTCCATATACAAATACGCCGCTCCGCACCGCTCCCCTGCTCCATATACTACTACCCTGCTCCGCACTGCTCCCCTGCTCCATATACAACTACCCCGCCGCACTCCCCCGCTTCATATACAACTACCCCGCTCCGCACTGCTCCCCCGCTCCATATACAACTGCCCCCGCACTCCCCCGCTCCATATACAACTACTCTGCTGCACTCTCCGCTCCATATACAACTACCCCACTCCGCACCGCTCCTCCGCTCCATATACAACTACCCCCTGCACTCCCCCGCTCCATATACAACTACCCCTCTCCGCACTGCTCCCCCGCTCCATATACAACTCTCCCGCTCCGCACTGCTCCCCGCTCCATATACAACTACACTGCCGCTCTCCCCCGCTCCATATACAACTACCCTGCCGCACTCCCCTGCTCCATATACAACTACCCCACAGCACTACCCCGCTCCATATACAACTACCTCGCCGCACTCCCCCGCTCCATATACTACCCTGCCGCACTCCCCTGCTCCATATACAACTACCCCGCTCCGCACCGCTCCCCTGCTCCATATACAACTCCCCCGCTCCGCACAGCTCCCCTCTCCATATACAACTACCCTGCCGCACTCCCTTGCTCCATATACAACTACCCCGCTCCACACTGCTCCCCTGCTCCATATACAACTACCCCGCCGCACTCCCCCGCTCCATATACAACTACCTCGCCGCACTCCCCCGCTCCATATACAACTACTCCGCCGCACTCCCCTGCTCCATATACAACTACCCCGCTCCGCACTGCTCCGCTGCTCCATATACAACTACCCCGCCGCACTCCCCCGCTCCATATACAACTACACCGCTCCGCACTGCTCCCCCGCTCCATATACAACTACCCCCGCACTCCCCCGCTCCATATACAACTACTCTGCTGCACTCTCCGCTCCATATACAACTACCCCACTCCGCACCGCTCCCCCGCTATATATACAACTAGCCTGCTCCGCACTGCTCCCCTGCTCCATATACAACTACCCCGCCGCACTCCCCCGCACCATATACAACTACACCGCTCCGCACTGCTCCCCCGCTCCATATACAACTACCCCCGCACTCCCCTGCTCAATATACAACTACTCCACAGCACTCCCCCGCTCCATATACAACTACCCCACTCCGCACCGCTCCCCAGCTCCATATACAACTACCCCGCTCCGCACAGCTCCCCTGCTCCATATACAACTACCCCGCCGCACTCCCCCGCTCCATATACAACTACCTCGCCGCACTCCCCCGCTCCATATACAACTACTCCGCCGCACTCCCCTGCTCCATATACAACTACCCCGCTCCGCACTGCTCCGCTGCTCCATATACAACTACCCCGCCGAACTCCCCCGCTCCATATACAACTACACCGCTCCGCACTGCTCCCCCGCTCCATATACAACTACCCCCGCACTCCCCCGCTCCATATACAACTACTCTGCTGCACTCTCCGCTCCATATACAACTACCCCACTCCGCACCGCTCCCCCGCTATATATACAACTAGCCTGCTCCGCACTGCTCCCCTGCTCCATATACAACTACCCCGCCGCACTCCCCCGCACCATATACAACTACACCGCTCCCCCGCTCCATATACAACTACCCCCGCACTCCCCTGCTCAATATACAACTACTCCACAGCACTCCCCCGCTCCATATACAACTACCCCACTCCGCACCGCTCCCCCGCTCCATATACAACTACCCTGCCGCACTCCCCCGCTCCGCACCACTCCCCCGCTCCATATACAAATATGCCGCTCCGCACCGCTCCCCTGCTCCATATACAACTACCCTGCTCCGCACTGCTCCCCTGCTCCATATACAACTACCCCGCCGCACTCCCCCGCTTCATATACAACTACCCCGCTCCGCACTGCTCCCCCGCTCCATATACAACTGCCCCCGCACTCCCCCGCTCCATATACAACTACTCTGCTGCACTCTCCGCTCCATATACAACTACCCCACTCCGCACCGCTCCTCCGCTCCATATACAACTACCCCCTGCACTCCCCCGCTCCATATACAACTACCCCTCTCCGCACCGCTCCCCCGCTCCATATACAACTACACTGCCGCTCTCCCCCGCTCCATATACAACTACCCTGCCGCACTCCCCTGCTCCATATACAACTACCCCACAGCACTACCCCGCTCCATATACAACTACCTCGCCGCACTCCCCCGCTCCATATACTACCCTGCCGCACTCCCCTGCTCCATATACAACTACCCCGCTCCGCACCGCTCCCCCGCTCCATATACAACTCCCCCGCTCCGCACAGCTCCCCTCTCCATATACAACTACCCTGCCGCACTCCCCCGCTCCATATACAACTACCCCGCTCCGCACCGCTCCCCCGCTCCATATACAACTACCCCCGCACTCCCCCGCTCCATATACAACTACCACACTCCGCACCGCTCCCCCGCTCCATATACAACTACCCCGCCGCACTCCCCTGCTCCATATACAACTACGCCGCTCCGCACTGCTCCCCCGCTCCATATACAACTACCCCGCTCCGCACCGCTCCCCCGCTCCATATACAAGTAACCAACTGCACTCCCCCGCTGCACTCCCCCGCTCCATATACAACTACCCCGCTCCGCACCGCTCCCCCGCTCCATATACAACTATCCCTGCACTCCCCCGCTCCATATACAACTACCCTACTCCGCACCGCTCCCCCATATACAACTACCCTGCCGCACTCCCCCGCTCCATATACAACTACCCCGCTCCGCACCGCTCCCCTGCTCCATATACAACTACCCCACAGCACTACCCCGCTCCATATACAACTACCTCGCCGCACTCCCCCGCTCCATATACAACTACCCTGCCGCACTCCCCTGCTCCATATACAACTACCCCGCTCCATATACAACTACAAAGCCGGACTCCCCTGCTCCATATGCAACTACCCCGCTCCGCACCGCTCCCCCGCTCCATATACAACTACCCCGCTCCGCACAGCTCCCCCGCTCCATATACAACTACCCCGCTCCGCACAGCTCCCCTCTCCATATACAACTACCCCGCTCCATATACAACTCCCCCGCTCCGCACAGCTCCCCTCTCCATATACAACTACCCTGCCGCACTCCCCCGCTCCATATACAACTACCCCGCTCCGCACCGCTCCCCCGCTCCATATACAACTACCCCCGCACTCCCCCGCTCCATATACAACTACCCCACTCCGCACCGCTCCCCCGCTCCATATACAACTACCCCGCCGCACTCCCCTGCTCCATATACAACTACGCCGCTCCGCACTGCTCCCCCGCTCCATATACAACTACCCCGCTCCGCACCGCTCCCCCGCTCCATATACAACTACCCCGCCGCACTCCCCCTCTCCATATACAAGTACCCCGCTGCACTCCCCCGCTGCACTCCCCCGCTCCATATACAACTACCCCGCTCCGCACCGCTCCCCCGCCCATATACAACTATCCCCGCACTCCCCCGCTCCATATACAACTACCCTACTCCGCACCGCTCCCCCGCTCCATATACAACTACCCTGCCGCACTCCGCCGCTCCATATACAACTCTCCCGCTCCGCACTGCTCCCCGCTCCATATACAACTACCCCCGCACTCCCCCGCTCCATATACAACTACACTGCCGCTCTCCCCCGCTCCATATACGACTACACCGCTGCACTCCCCCGCTCCATGATTTCCATTACACGAGAGTAGATGTTAAAACTTCATGCTGATTTGAACTCGGCTCTCGCCAAGATAAGCACCAACTAAGACGTAGCTTTACAGTAAACTAATGTGATCCATATGCATCTCCATCCATTTACGTTTCCTTCCATATGATGATTTAGATATCCTTCTGTCTGGTGTTAATGGCTGAAGTGTAATGCTGGCTCCAGGGATCAGCTTATTTTGCCTCCCTGGCGCATCAGCACACACAACGGCTGCGATGCTGGCTCCGGGGATCAACCAAAGTGCGGCCTCCCCAGCGCATCAGCATGACAACCGTCTGGATTGAGCTAAGTAGGGTACATCTCTGGGGTTTTCAAGTGGGCACCTTCCATCCTCAGTGTTTCGTCGACTAGCCCACGACACCTCAAGAGGGCTCGACGGTGATTCTGGCATCCCAGCATCACCCCCCTCCGTCCCCCACTCAACTCAGCCCAGCTTACTTACCTGTCCCCAGCCAGAATCTTTCCGTCTCAACCACAGCCAGTTGCTGCTCCTCTCTGCTGCTTCAGATAAGTTCTTCACTGTGCGACGCAACTCTTGGCCACTGAATCCGACGTCTCTGAGAAACCGGGTTGTAGAGTGTGCCACAAATCCTCGACAACCCACTTCCACTGGGTAAACCCGAACTCTCCATCCTCGCTGTTCCGCTTCAGTGGCTAGTTGAGCATACCGCAGTTTCTTCCTCTCATACGCCTCATCTATAGCGTCCTCCCATGGCACTGTGAACTCTACCAGGTGAACAAGGCGTGCTGATCCAGACCACAAGACAATATCTGGTCGAAGGTTAGTGGTGGCAATCTCAGGTGGAAAAATAAGCCGTTGACCAACATCTGCCAGCATATTCCAGTCTCTAGCAGCTTCCAGTTGTCCTGGGCGAGGATTGGTTTTAACACCTTTTCTTGGTGGTTGCTCTCCTGGGCGGAGGAATGTTGTCTTTTGTGTGTAATGTTTTGATGGAACAGGTGGCAACTTATTGGTCATGTTACGCTTGTCTTCCAATGCTAAGGCCAAACATCGCAGCACCTGGTCATGGCGCCAAGTAAACCGTCCTTGGCTAAGAGCCACCTTACATCCTGTCAAAATGTGCCTAATGTTGCAGGTGATGAACACAAAGGACATGAGGGATCCTCTCCTACCCAGAGGTTTAGGTTCTGTGGTGATGGGAGAACATCATATGTTGACCTGATGAGGAAACTGATCCTGCTCTGTTCCATTGACCATAGGTCTGCCAGCCAATCTTGCGTTGTTCCACACTCTCCCATCTCATCCATTCTCCCTGTTTGGCCTGGGAAATGGCCTTTATACACCTCATCCTCTCCTCCTGCTTTTGCACCTCGTTGACTACCAGCTTCCTTATTTGAGCTGGGGCCGCCTTGTGCCATGTAGGAGGAGTTGAACTGAAACCAAGACCCCCTCTTCCATGCTGAACTTGCCCCATGATATCACCAATTCGAAGGGCAGCCTTTGCATCTTCCACAGCTTTCTTTGCCGCCCACTTTCTTCCAGTTTTCAACACAGGTGCTGCTCCCTTACGCATTTATCGCGTGACTCTACTAATGTCATTTCCAGTCTGACCTTGGCGCACTTAAACTCCTCGGTTAAGCAGAGACTGGTAGCTGCAGTATTCCTTTACCATAAAGTCCCACTCTGCTGAGGCAGCGTGGAACTCCCAACCATTTCCTGATGTATGAACTGATTAAAGCTTCCAGCTTCTCTACTGTTGTCAAAGAAACCTCGTACACAGTCAGTGGCCACAGCAACCTCGGCAGTAGACCAAACTGAAAGCACCAGAGTTTTAGTTTACCTGGTAGAGCGCAGCTGTCTATGCTCTTCAACCCTTCCACTGCTTGTTGTCTAACTTCTCCCACACGAACTGTGTCCTTTAGATCCCTGTCATACCATCTCCCAAGACTCTTCACTGGCTTCTCAGACACTGTTGGTATTGCCTCACCATTAATGAAGAATGTTTTATCTACTACTTTGCCTTTAATTATAGAGATGCTCCTTGATTTAGTGGGCTTGAATTGCATTCGTGCCCATTCAATGTTATTGGTTAATTTGCCCAATAACCAATTAGTGCAGGCTACTGTTGTAGTCATGGTTGTCATGTCACCCATGTATGCTCGAATTGGTGGTAGTCGCATTCCAGAAGCCAAGCGCTCTCCTCCTACTACCCATTTTGATGCTCTAATGATTACTTCCATTGCCATGGTAAAAGCCAGTGGAGAAATGGTGAATCCTGCCATTATTCCAACCTCTAGGCATTGCCATGTAGTGCTGAATTCTGAAGTTGAAAAACTGAATTGCAAATCTCCAAAATAGGCTTTCACTAAATTTGTTATTGTCATCGGTACACTGAAAAAATCAAATGCTGCCCAAAGTAGATCATGTGGCACTGAACCATATGCATTAGCCAAATCCAGGAATGTCACATGGAGCTCCTTCCTCTCCTTTTTAGCTGATTGAATTTGTTGCCAGATCACATTGATGTGTTCTAAACATCCTGGGAGACCTGGAATGCCCGCTTTTTGTATTGAAGTGTCAATGAAGCAGTTCTTTAATAGGTAAGTTGACAATCTCTGAGCAATAATGCTGAAGAAAATCTTGCCTTCTACGTTTAATAGGGAAATAGGACGAAACTGACTGATGCTTGTAGAATCTTTTTCTTTAGGTATAAAGACTCCACCTGCTCGGCGCCATGCTCTTGGTACAACCTGTTTTTCCCATGCCACTTTCATCAATTTCCACAGAATTCGTAGAACTCCTGAAGCACTCTTGTACACTCTGTACGGAACTCCATTAGGCCCTGGAGATGATGAAGCCCTTGCTTTTTTCACAGCTTGCTCTACTTCTTTCCACTTAGGTGCACAGTCCTCCATTTGGTATTTTGGTGGATTGATAGGTGGGATGTCTGAAGGAATTGACATAGGCTCCTGCCTTTTTGAATCTGTATGTGTTTCCTCCAAATATCTCTCCAGCTCAACCTTAGATGCTTTTAGTGTGCCATTCTTCTCACTGGTAAATAACTTCACAAATTCGAATGGGTCTTTATAAAAGTTAGTTCTCGCACCCTCCTTCTTTTTGTAGCGTTTCCATAGGTGCTCAGCTCTGCGCAATGTTGCAAGCTTATCTTTTATGACCCTTTGTAAGAGATCCCTCCTTCTGACTTTGTTCTGCTCTTCTCCATTGCTTCCTCAGCTGTCTCCTTTCTCTAACTAAGCGTTCAATCTCCTGCTACTGTCTAGACTTTCCAGGAATAGTTTGTACTTTTTCCTTCCTTTTTTCAACTCCAAACCTCTCACTTCCATATGCGTAGATGATGTCCCCAAATTTATCCAGCTTCTTTTCAACTGTTCCACTTAATCTTTCCAATGTAACGCAGAGATCTGTGTTTACTGTGTCCCATGCAGTTTTCTCACAAGCTCTTGGCCATTTAACTCCAGGCTTGTGCCCGTTGAGGTTCTTTTCTCTCTTATGCTGGTTTGTCTGACCGGGTTCACAAGGATCATTAGGTTCATCACTAACTGTGTCCATGCAAGTCCTCCTCACGTCTATGACAGGGGTGCTGATATCCTGTGAACTGTGGTTTGCTTCCTGTCGCTGGATTTCATTCAATTGACTTGACTGACTTCGTAAGATGTACTGATCAATGCGAGGCCCTTGTCCCTTCTCCCTCAAGCATTTCATTCTCCCTTGATGAATCTTCAAACCCCTGACCGTTGTCGCCTTGCTCCAGCCGCAGACACAAACCTGGAGTTCCATGTCTTTGTTAACTGCAGATCTTGAACTAGTCTTTTGTGAAGTACTCTCCATACTCATATCCGTTTCTGTTCCTAAGTCGTTAACCATGTTGCCAACGTTGAGTCATCTTCCGCCCCCGCTCTCGCAGACTCTAGGGGTATTTTTCTCTTTAATTTCTTAGAAGCCTTGGGCGGGTGTCTCCAGCATCCTGTAAACACAGAGCTGGATACTGCCGACAAGGGTAGCTAACCCTTACCAGCCCCAATGGGGTCTCTTTCCTCCTGTCAGCTGTCTCTCCAGGCTGTCACAAATAAACAGTAACATAGCTGTTATAAAACAGAAAGCTTACTGTTAAAAGCAACACCACTTATTTATTTTTTTAATTCATCCAAATATTAGTTGACTACAGTGTATTTCTTTAAATAGTAATTTTACGTATTAATATTTTTTGAAGATGCATGACAGCTTTTTTTGTTTAAAAATAAGTTACAAGAAATTACATTTCAGTAATTATTTTTATTTCTGTTGTAATCTGGGCTTTATCTGTTTTAACCAAGTAAGTTAGATGCAGTTCTGTACTTGGCCCCGATGTGCTCCTGCAATACAAGCTTACTGCATAGAGTTTGCAAGCATCATCTACATTAAAGACCATGTGTATTTTAATCATGAAAAAAGTGATTAAGAGGAACAGTGATACTCGTGGGTGGCCGAATGTATTCCCACCCTAGCGGTGTTACCTGAATCCTGCATGCTCTGTAACGACCTCTTCTAAAATATCACCAGATGGATGATTTCATACCTTTTGCAAGAGGGAAATAGGTCATTTTGTTACGTGCACAAATTGTTTATTATCCGATATTTTATTTTGCTTGTTGAGTTTCAACACAGAAGACGGTCCATGATAGTACTTGTAAAAACTTTTGACGCGCAGAATTTTAAAATGAAAAGACTTGCTTATAGTAATCGTTTACTAATTTATAAAAATATAGTATAGAGGTTGTTTGTTTAGCAAATATACTATCTACTATCTACTCACGTCTTCAAAAAAAAAATTTAAAAAAAATAAAGGGTCTTTAGTAAACTGAAACCTTAGCGGCCTAAATTGAAGAAGGCCTATAAGATAAAGGAGTGAACCTAGTTCACTTTATTACTTCCTTCTAATTTATTTTTCAGTAAATGGGTCTACTGTATTTGATTTTGCACGACAGCAAAGCATATACAGAGGCCGTGCTTCCTTTTTTCTTTCTCCAAACTCTTTCTCCAAAGTACTAAAAATAACCCCGCCAAAAACGAAAAAAAATTAAGTTAGTTTTATTTTCTAAATAAAAAAAATAAAAAAAACATCTTTATTGTTTTACTTAATTTATTCGTAAAATATTCAGTGTACAAAAAGTGTTTTTCGGATCAAGGGGGTGAGCTTTTCGAACGTGCAGCCGTCATAGAGGAATACATATGGAAGCTTGCCTCGCGCAATGAATGAAGACAGGCATGCCACAGGGCGCCCCTGGGGCCTAAACCCGGCCAGTACAGACGTGGATTACAGTGACCACAGACCTACATGCCTTTTGCAGAAATGTAAGGTTTGTTGACAAAAGTATGTAAGAGTTTTTGCGCAAAATAAGTGAAAAAATCTGCCCCCGGAGTTAGAAATGACCCACAATTTGATATATATTTTTTGTATGTCCGAGGAGTTAGTCTCTGGCATCACTGAAAATCATAAAATATACAGATAGGATAGATTGACTTAATTAAAATAAAGAAAGAAAGAATGAATACAAGTAACCTACACTAAACTATACTGAAACATCGCCTTATAAAAACAAATGAACATCAACTGAAAACAAAATAAAGAAAACACAAAAACATTAAATTACCTATGGCGTTTCAAAGAGTCCTCCGATTGAAAGTGTACAGCCCCGTTACTGAACGACCAAGTGGAGATACCTAGGGCATGCGTGGAGGGTTAAAAAAAAAAAAGTAACATCGTTGTCATGGGTCAAAAACAGCCAGGGGTTTGTTCGAGATCTTAACATGTAAATTAAGCAAAGGTGTTTTATGACCCTGCTTTACAAAGACAGGAAACGTCCTCAATAGTTCAAAGTGGTGTCGGCACCCCTATTCAGCTGTTCTGGACTTGTTTTGATGCTGCCTGACCCGACGTCACAGACGTGTCAAACAGAAACAGAAGAGGAGAGAAGAGAAGAGAAATACAAGGAATCTATTAATCCTAAAATAAAGTGCACGTGTATATGGGTACTGCTTCTTTGAATGCTCATCGCATGGCTTCTAAATATATTATTCTTTGGGGGTTGTATTCTGTAAGAATGTGAAACAGCTAGTTTAGAGATATGCTGATTGTGGTGTTACGTTTAACAGGAAGCTTTCTGTTTTAAAACAGCTAGTTTAGAGATATGCTGATTTTCTTTATACATACCGTGGTGACGGTTGAAATGATTCCCTTTGTAAAGGGTATTTTGTATCCTCTTTATGCAATATGCATTGTTGTTCTCATTCATACTGTTTGTAAATTCCCAATCATTCTACAAGGTAATGTATGCTTGGTTTAATCTTTCTTCTTTTTAACATATCTATTATAATTTGACAGCAAAAAATCTTAATTTGACAGAAAATAAACAATTCCAAAATAAATGAGGCCCAAATAACTTCTGTAGAGAATTATTTTTCTATCCACATGTATGAAATATACCACAAAGGTGTTTGATAAGATTTTCATGTATTTTAAGTCATTTTGTTTCAAGATCTAAAATGAATATGTTAAAATAATGCAAATACTTAGTTAAATACAGTAAAAGCTTGAACATTATAACATAGAGGCAATATCATGTTAAGTTAGATCATATAAAGTGTATCATAAAAAGACAACCATATCACATTTGTAGTATTCCCCAGTAAAATCAGAAACACAGTACTAAAAACATGCTTTTTTTTTACATAATGTCCGACTATTTGTGATTGTAAAACAATTTCTGACCTCCATTCAATCAATTCAAAGATAAGCGTCCATAGTTTGTTGCTGCTTACATCTGAACTAAAATATTTGTAACAAACTCTTGAACACTGTCTACAATTATAGACTATAATTGAACAGCAAACATGTATTTATTTATTTGTGTATTTATTAATTTCATTGCTTTGTATATGTTTTCATCTTAACTAAAATAATTGTAATTATTAAAGAATTGAATTTACACACAAACAAACAGCAGACATTGAAAGATTTTCATTTATTTTTTGTTTTACAACTTTAATTTGAAAATAATTAGAGAACCGGTACACGGTAGATAGAAAGATCCTGCATTCGAATATCAGCCAACAGCCTTGTGGGAACAGTACATGCATTACCCTTGAGCAAGGTGCTTTACTTAGATTGCTCCAGTAAAAACCCAACTGTATAAACAGGTAATTGTATGTAAAAATAATGTGATATCTTGTAACAATTGGAAGTCGCCCTGGATAAGGGCGTCTGCTAAGAAATAAATAATAATAAAAAAATAATAATTACACAGTGAACAGCCCACCCCAAATCTACCTCAGTGTAATAGTGTAAAATATTACATATTGATTAAGAAATCTATATGCAAGATGTATTCTTCTGAAGGATAGTAGTTAAGACTATTATTTAAGAAAAATCTCTTACTAAGTAAAAAAAAACGTTTTTTTTACCCTTTCTTCTCTAGGGCCGCTTCTCTCCTCTTGGCCAAAAGACAGGGTCTGTTCACCATGTTCTCCATAACCCTGCTGCTTGGTCAAACACAGAACGATTATCCATAACCTTGTTACACGGGTTCTTTTTACAGCCAGTGGCTGTAGAGTTGAAGCTATCGATAAGACTCTTATTTTTATTAAAACATTAAGGGTCTCGCTTTCAAATTCATTTTTAAACATGCTTTTTATAATATTTATTTTGAAAATAATTAGAACCCAATGCTAGTATAGGCTATTAAAAGCATGAAATCCAACAGAAATGTAGGGCCCCCAGCACATTTGAAGGGTGCTATTATGGGTTATTTTGAGTGTAATATGTATATAATATACTGATTATGAAACTCTTTCATATGTTTAGGGACTCTCTGTTTGTTGTTACGGAGAGTTTTGAACATAGTCAAACATGTTTAGGGACTCTCTGTTTGTTGTTATAGAGAGTTTTGAACATAGTCAAACATGTTTAGGGACTCTTTGTTTGCTATTAACCCCGGTTATTGTTACGGAAAGTTTCGAACATAGTCAAAAAAATGCACTGCAATACAACTTATGTGCTTTCTTTCTTTTCTTTCTTTCTGTCTTTATCTTTTTTTGTGATAGTCTATAAACTAGGGGTACACCAGACACCATTTTTAGGGGAGGGCTATTTTTGACGGACATCCGGTTAATGTCAGAAAAAAGGGATTGGTCATAAATCACTAAAAAATGTGGGAAAAAGGGGCAAGGCTTTAGGGCCATAAATCATTCAAAGCATGGGAGAAAGGGGAGGGATTTAAGGGCCATAAATCACTCAAAGTGTGGGAAAAAAGGGGGTGGGGCTTAAGGGTCACAAATCACTCAGGGGGAGGGAAGGGGCGGGGCGTAAGGGTCATAAATCACCCAGAGGCATTGAAAGGGCGGGGCTTAAGGTCATAAACCAACCAATATGGGCGGGGTTAGGGTCATAAATCAATCAAAAGGGGTGGGCTTAGGGTCATAAATCAATCACAAGGGGTGGGGCTTAGAAAAGTGACAGACGGGTAGTTAAGGTTTGAACGAAGGTTCTGTTTAAAGTCGATTTTACAACCAGCTCAAAAGGGGGGTAAATCCCCATCGATATGCATGAAAATCGGTGAGTGTGGTCAGATTGACATACTCAACGAACCCTGTGAACGGGGTAGCATTTGGTGAAATACTTCTTGAGATACAGCGTGGCAATAAAAACAGCTGTTTAAAAAAAAATTATAATAATAATTAAGACGCTTTTATATACACCTGTATCTCAAAAAGTACTGCCAATTAAAGAACCACACTTGGCATACACATAGTCCCGGGAGTGCAGATGTGCAACGGGGTATTTATATTTTCGGGGGGGTCCTGGTTTTACCAAAATTGAACCAAAAAATATAACGGTCTGACGTCACTTCTGTCTGACGTCAGTGCCTGGCAGCGTTGCTTTCGACCATTCCATTTCACTGAATAGGGAGACATTGAATAGCCTATAGTTCAGCACACACGGGTCAGATCTGTGTTTCTGTCTGGATAAAACTGGTAATCAGTGATAATAATTAGTGTTTGTGCCTTCAATACTGGGGAAACTAATAATAATTTATTCATTTAGGAAATACGTTTTTCTCCTCCCCCCTCACTTTATGATACAGTCGGGAGTTCATCGAAACTGTCCGTGTTCCATTCCACACACACAGCGTCAGCGGTCAGAGAAACGAACACGTGAAACAGAGAATGCAGTGGCACTTTACAGTATTACCCTGTTAGCTGGGTTGTATTGTCGCTCACCAAAAAAAAAAAAAACTTTCATAACTAAAGGGGGAAAGAGGTGCCGTGGCTCAGCCCTGGCACAAATTAAGAACTAGTTAAATAATAAAATGTAAGCCTCCGATAAAGGCGTCTACCAAATGGATAAAAAATAATAAAGACGACAATGTATTTGTTATGACACCTCCTATTTTAAACTCCAATGTTTTTTTGTTTATTGAAGATCGTTGTTATTGAGTTTGTGATTATTTGTTTCTATCACAGTTGTAATTTGCTTTGTTAAACTAATGATCTGACTGACAGCTTTACATGGCCAGGCTTGAACAAAACTCTTGTTCGTCGAGGAACACATTGATTCACATAAAATAAATATATACTGCCTGCTGGATATGAAAAAAGAAAGAAGTCTGTCAATACTTGTAAACGCAATACTGTAAATGGTTCTGATCTTGTATAGCGTAGGTTCTAAAAAAAAAAAAAGTTAGAAGATAATGTTTTGCCAAATAGAATAAAATACAAATGTATACCATTATATGTATGCGTGTTATATATTCCATGTTTAAGCACATACATTAAACATTTTCGTCTATTTGTTTACTGTATATCGCTGCCAAAGGACGTTTGAGATTTTTTAAATTAACAGCGCACGCTGGTCCACGAAGTTGTTCCTCAACTGCGACAGAATGTTTGATACCTTCTTCACAACGCAAAGTAATTTACTGACAAGTGGGTAAAAGCTATTATTAATCATTTGTGTTGATTTAAGAAACCCCTGAAATAAGGATGTATCAGACAGCAGTAGAACATCCACGAGTAAAATAAAAAGTTATTTAACTTTTGTTAATGAAATGGGTCAATAACAACATATTTTATAGAAAGTAAGACATGGCTGATGACGATAATCAATCGGCATGAATTGAGAACATAAATAAATTAATATACTACTCGCAGCGAGTAGTCTAATGCCGGTAAAAATACCAAAAAAATAAAAATAAAAATAATAAAAAAATTACAATACAGTATATTATTAATAGTGACAATACAACTGTAGTAATATTCATATTGCAATTGTTTATGTGTAAAACTCGTCAAGACAGTACAGTAAAGTACAACTATACAGAATTCTATTCATTAAATTTCGAGTAAACTTTTGGGCAAATCAATTTAGAAATGCATGTAACCTGTTATTGTTATTGTTTCATTTTTAATAAATACTCTTAGTATATCACAGATTATTATATACATTTTCAGATATCCAAATCACTATACAGAATTCTATTTATTACATTTCAGAAACCTTTTTTTTCCTTTGGTGGTTGGTCCAAATATCTCCTATCTAATTCAGGTAAGAACTGACAAGACTTGAAAGATGGGCCTGACAGATAGAAGAGAGAAGAAGCAACTGCAAATCCAATATGGCATCAAGACCTTAAATTGCACACAACGCATCCTTCTGCCTAAAAACCTGCAGGATTCTTACATGATCTTTCTAGAGAGAGTGGACAGAGCCACACAACATGAAGAATGACTGCTCCCCGGCAGTACTGTTCAAATAATGTCACCAGCTCTTCAGCCTGAGGTACAGCCCTTTCTTTTCCACCTTTCCAGACTCAGATAGAGCCATTGCTGTCCCCACCTCTCCAACCTCAGGTACAGTCCTTGCTGTCGCCATATCTGCAGCCTCTCTTGCAGCCGTTGCTGTCCCGACCTCTCCAACCTCAGGTACAGCCATTGCTGTCCCCACCTCTCCAGCCTCACGTACAGCCGTTGCTGCTTCCACCTCTTCAGCCTCCAAGGCAGCCATTGCTGTCCCTACCTCTCCAGCCTCAGGTACAGCCGTTGCTGTTGCCACATCTGCAGCCTCAGGTACAGATGTTACTGTCCCCACCTCTCCAGTCTCCAAGGCAGCCGTTGCTGTCCCCACTTCTCCATCCTCAGGTACAGCCGTTGCTGTCCCCACCTCTCCAACCTCAGGTACAGAATCGTTGCTGTCCCCACCTCTCCAGCCTCAGGTACAGAACCGTTGCTTTCCCCACCTCTCCAGCCTCAGGTACAGAACCGTTGCTTTCCCCACCTCTCCAGCCTCAGGTACAGAACCATTGCTTTCCCCACCTCTCCAGCCTCAGGTACAGAACCGTTGCTTTCCCCACCTCTCCAGCCTCAGGTACAGAACCGTTTCTGTCCCCCACCTCTCCAGCCTCAGGTACAGAACCGTTGCTTTCCCCACCTCTCCAGCCTCAGGTACAGAACCGTTGCTTTCCCCACCTCTCCAGCCTCAGGTACAGAACCGTTTCTGTCCCCCACCTCTCCAGCCTCAGGTACAGAACCGTTGCTTTCCCCACCTCTCCAGCCTCAGGTACAGAACCGTTGCTTTCCCCACCTCTCCAGCCTCAGGTACAACCATTGCTTTCCCCACCTCTCCAGCCTCGGTACAGCCATTGCTTTCCCCACCTCTCCAGTCTCACGTACAGCCATTGCTGTCCCCACCTCTCCAGTCTCACGTACAGCCATTGCTTTCCCCACCTCTCCAGCCTCGGTACAGCCATTGCTTCTTCCACGTCCTCAGCCTCAGGTACAGTCCTTGCTGTCCCCACCTCTTCAGCCTCCAAGGCAGCCATTGCTGTCCCCACCTCTCCAGGCTCAGATACATATGTTACTGTCCCCACCTCTCCAGCCTCCAAGGCAGCCGTTGCTGTCCCCACCTCTCCAGCCTCAGGTACAGAGCCGTTGCTGTCCCCACCTCTCCAGCGTCAGGTACAGTCCTTGCTGTCCCCACCTCTCCAGCCACCAGAGCAGCCATTGCTGGGGACTCCAGGGACAGTCTTTGCTTTCCCCCCTCCTCTAGCCTCAGAGGCAGGGATTAACAACATTTGATTTTGCCTCAATAAACCTGGCTTTTAAAAAAAATCTTTACATACTTCTTGTTGGTTGTTTGATTTTCCAAGATACCTTCTGCAAAACTATGGAAATTCAATGGGAAAAACTTTGTTAAAGTAAAGTTAAGGTTTGTTTGCAAATGTCCAAAAGGTTAGGAAATTGCAAGTTAAGGTAGCCACACAACCTTAACTCTGCACCCATATGTGTATGTTTCCTGTCACACTTGACATCACATACGACATCATCAATGACATGGGAAATGACATCACTAAGCACATGACAAATTCTCCCCGAAGACTGGCCATTCGGAAGTCATTGTGATTGGTAACATGTTCCAAAATCACTCAGACACTGTGTGCAAAGCTGGTACATACTTACCCCAAAAGACTTAAAGCTGTTATTGCAGAGAAAGGTGGCTCTACCAAATATTAATGTGTGGCGGTTCAATACTTATGCAAGCAAGATATTTCAGTTCTTTATTTTTCTTAAAATATTTCCCAACATAAAACCAATGTCACCTTACAATAATTGATTTTGAGTTTCAGTGTTTTAAAATAAAACATCAAACAGAACTAAATTTCAATGTACAATTTGTAATTCAGTAATATGAGAGAATTGGTCAGGGGTCTAAATACTTTTGCAAGGCACTGTATATATAATCCCATGCCTGCCAAAAATGTGGGAATGTAAATGTTGATCTTAAAACATTCCATTTATTGCATCTCCCAAAAACATTTATAATAACTCTTAATACAACCACTTCTAGACTACCTGCAATGTTTATTTTTCTTCTATTTTCAAAAAACAAACATACTATATTTCAACTATTATGTCATACTCTGATAAATATCCATTTGTTACGATATTTAAAACAGACCAGAAACAGGAATGGTACTGTAATAATATTGATAATGTTTCCTGTTCTTTTGAAATAGTGAAAAAAATGATTTCAAAATCCACATTTCTAATAGTTGCATATGTTTGTCATGTCATCTGAAGAAATACAAAAGTATTGCACAACAGAAGTAATGCATTATTGTTCTATTCAATGCAAGAAAATGGCAAGATTTGAATTAAACCAACCTATTCCTCTTGAAATTAAAAACTTACCATTTAATTTGAGAAATGAGGATATAGAAATAATACGTAATGGAAATTGGTTAAACGACAACATTATAGATGCATACCTGTGCCTTTTTAAGTAGTAATTTGACAGACAAAAGTGTGTTAACTATTCCTTCCACATTTGTCAGTCAATTTGAATAGTGTCTATTGTGATGACATTGAAGTACTGCCAACCCCCCCCCCCCCCCCCCCCAAAAAAAAATGATAGGAATTGGTGGTGCTTCACAACTGTTCTTGTTCCTGTTAATATAAAGTCATCCCACTGGATACTTATTACAATCGATATGAAGCATGATGCAAACAAGGCGAAATGTACAGCATTAAAAATATATATATAATGGAACTCGCCTGGTCTTAAACTGGTCGTCCTTGGAGGTCGCAAGCGTCTTGCACCCTTTAGGAACTGAGATACCAGAAAGTGGCAACCTGGTGATAGAGTGTCAATGCGTACATGGCAAGCCGATATGGCGGCTAAATACACTTTAAGTGTAGAGGAAGATTTCCCTTCATCCAACAGTTTCTGTAGAAACTCTAATAGCACTGCCATAGGGCAAGATATTGGGTCATGGCCCTCAGCCAGACACCAATCTTGAAACAACTGCCATTTTTACGTATACTGTGACCTTGTAGAGGGCATTCTTGCGCTCTGAATAGTCAAAATAACCGCAGTCGATAGCCCTAAGGCTGACAGGCGCTCCCGTTCAGGGGCCAGGCCCATAGCTGCATGAGCTTGGGATTAGGGTACCATAACCCTCCCTGGGCTTGAGATAACAGGTCTGCTCGCAGAGGGAGTTCCCTCGGGCGACTGTGCACTAACTGCACCAGGTTCAGGAACCATATTCTCCGAGGCCACCGAGGAGCGATCAGAATCACTGTCGCTTACTCTACCCTGACCACCTCTAGGAAGGCGGGGAGCATCGGTATCGGTGGAAAAGCATATAGGAGTCCTGGCGGCCACTCGTGGGCCAGTGCATTGACTCCTAGGGGGCTGTCGAGGTCCTTCACCGAGAACCACAGAGGGCAGTGAGTGGACTCTCGCAAAGCTTTCCTTGCCCTCTGACGCAGAGAGCGCTGTTGAAAATTGGTGCACAATGCGCAGAACGTCCTGTCAGCTAAGGCAGATGCAGCATGATTTGGACCCAGGCACGCTACACAGTCTTCATGTGGGTCGTTTGCAGGCAATTTTGTCTCGCATGTGAAGCAACGGTGAAATCCAGACATGGTAATGACACCCCAATCGCCAAAGCGTCGTGTGTCAATGGATTTGGAGCCGATGTTAAGCACCGAGCGTCGAGTGCGAAGCGTTGAGCGTCGAGATGCGTGCACCAATCGCCAAGCACCGAGCGTCAAGCACTTAAGCGTCGAGGTGCGTGCACCGAGTGCCAAGCACCGAGCGTCGAGTGTCGAGGTGCTATGCACCAAAGCGCGAGTACTGAGCGTTGAGACGCTATGCACTGGACGCCGAAGCGTCAGCTGACCCAGAGAGCGGAGACGCTAAGTGCTAGTACAGTGTCTTAGTCTAAAACGACAATGGTGCTGTGCTATACTTACCTGTATGTATCAAGGGGGCAACTGCATAGGTGCACTTGGTGGTTGTCTTCCTTATGTATTAAATGGATTTTTTTTTTTTTAGAGGCGCTGCAGCAGCGCGTCCTCTAAACTCTATTCTACAACCTAAAAGGAGAGAACAGACAATACAAAAACCCCCAAAATATAATATATACAATAATATTAATATTATTAATTAATATAATCATTAATATGCAAAGCGAGAGAGTGAAAATAATATGTATATAAAATATATATATTTTCAATGTTCAGCGGAGCGAACACTGAAATAAACTCGGAGATGATAGCCAGCTTCTCAAGCTTGGAAAGCTAATGAGTACAAACAGTGTAATAATGTAAGAATTCTCAGCGAGAAAAACTTACCAGCTCAATGTCCTACATAGGCTGAAGGCAAAAGGGGAAGGGCGTCTCTGCGCGCTGCGTAATGTAAGCTTCCAGGGGGGCGGGCTTACACGTCAGCTCGCACAGAGGCCTATTGGCAGCTTTGCTATAAAGCTCAGCCAATTCCTACTGTCTGACGGTGATAACCCATATTTGATGGTTATTTACGAATTGAAAGGGAACTGGGGATCGCCTCCGCTCTCCGCAACTTTCATGCCGAGGGAGTCTTCTCACCACTGCCCACAAACACTAACCCAAGGTCTCGTTTGGGCTCTCCTTCTTCAGACTGTTTGTTTTTCTTTTTCTTTTTTTTCGCTACCATTTCAAACTCTTCTTCGCTTTGTCCAGCCTCTTGCCCTGAGGCTGTCTGCGCTTGGCTGTGGCTGTGGCTCTTATGCTGCGGTGTCGATTCGGCTTCAGGCACGGCTGACACTGCTTCAGGCACCGCTGCCTCGGGCTCTGCTGGTTCCGCCAACTCAGGCTTTGCTGGTTCCGGGGGCTGCTCATCCTCCCGCTCTCCCCGATCGCCCCTAGCCTCCTCCCCACCAGGAGCTCCCTTATCCTGCTCTGCTTCAGCCCAATCCCTGTTTCTCGGACACTGTTTCCTTTGATGCTCCACATTTAAAACACCTCATTGTATCAGAACTGGCAAAAACAACACAATTCGTCCCCTCGACATTAAAATTCCACGCTACTTCAATAACTAAATTAGGATTGTGTTGTAAAATAAACGCTTGTCTTCTAAAGATAAAACATGTTTTACACTGGGAGTTTTACATCCTAGAGGAATCGTCTTAATGGGTGTGGCAAAGTGCCCCCCCTGTGTATGTTATGTTACGTGTTGTGTGTAAATGTTGGTGTATAGGCATTGGTACACGGGATATAAGCGGTCTGTGTTTCACGTGTGTGTAAATTGTATATTTGTATTTAGGCACGGGGATGGCACATCACATCACGTGCAAGTAAAAAGTAATATGTGAGCACGGGGAATTGCACTTTAATTAATTCACGTGCAGTTGTACCGAGATTCCAATTGAATGATTGACTAGCAATCGAATCTCGGTACAACTGCATAAAAGCTGCATGTTTTCACTCACTGGGGGTTGGTGTTCGGTGAGTGGAGAACGAGTGTGGAGAAGGAGAAAGTAAATAGTAAGAAAGTAAGAACGTAAATAACTGTCTCACTCACCGTGTTTCGTTTGTCTGTCTGTGCACTGTCTGTTTACTGTCTAGTCCGTTTTGTTTACCTGTTTATTTTGGCGCAAGTGCCGTGTCCTGTTTTGTGTTCTGTTTGTTAAACCTTTTTATTTATTTGTTATTAAACGCTGAGTGCAACCATCGCACTCAGTTTCTCATCATCACCGTCTGTCTGTGTGTTTCTCTCTCTGGTCTGAGTTCCTCCCTGCAGCCGTCTTTGTCACACGTGGTGTCAGAAGTGAGATAACAGCGCCTTCAGGGCTCAGGCCAGAGCGGGAACCGCAGTTTTTTTTGTGGAAAAGTAAATAAAAAAAAAAAAAAAAAAATGGAAGGCTGGAACTGGAGAGACGGCTGCAGTGAGCTGGAGGATCTCCTCGGCAGGTTGGAGGACCAAGGTTGGTGCCTTGCCTGCGGGGTGTATGGGCACACGGTGGCTGTCTGCCCCTTCCAGGAAGAGGAGGAGGAACCAGCCCAAAGGAGGAAGGTGAGCAGAAGGAGGCAGAGAGGGGGAAAAGTGAGGAGGAAGCAGAGGGAGCCAAGGTGGTGCACCATGTGCATTGCTTATGGGCATGAGGACGAGGACTGCCCAGAGCAGGAGCCAGGGGAGGAGGAGCCCGAACGTCCTGCGCCTGAGTGGGAGGAGCCCGAACGTCCTGCGCCTGAGTGGGAGGAGCCCGAACGTCCTGCGCCTGAGTGGGAGGAGCCCAAACGTCCTGCGCCTGAGTGGGAGGAGCCCGAACGTCCTGCGCCTGAGTGGGAGGAGCCCGAACGTCCTGCGCCTGAGTGGGAGGAGCCCGAACGTCCACAGCCCGAGTGGGAGGAGCCCGAACGTCCACAGCCCGAGTGGGAGGAGTCGGTGCGTCCACGTCCCAAGAGGGAGGAGTCGGTGCGTCCACGTCCCAAGAGGGAGGAGTCGGTGCGTCCACGGCCCAAGAGGGAGGAGTCGGTGCGTCCACGGCCCAAAAGGGAGGAGTCGGTGCGTCCACGGCCCGAGAGGGAGGAGTCGGTGCGTCCACGGCCCGAGAGGGAGGAGTCGGTGCGTCCACGGCCCGAGAGGGAGGAGTCGGTGCGTCCTGTGTCCGGAGGGGAGGAGCTGAAGGCCAAACCCCTATTTTTTTTTGGGAGGGACGAGGGCGTGAAGCTCAGGCTCCACAGCAGCCGCTGTTTTTGCTGCTGAAGGGAGCCCAGCGGAGACGCCCGCCACCAGCTCTACCCCCGCTGTCGGAGGAGCCGGCAGCGCCACCAGCCCTACCCCCGCTGTCGGAGGAGCCGGCAGCGCCATCACCACCACCCGAGGGAGAGGAGCAGGAGCTGCCTCTGCCTCCACCACCTGAGGGAGAGGAGCAGGAGCTGCCTCTGCCTCCACCACCACCCGAGGGAGAGGAGCAGGAGCTGCCTCTGCCTCCACCACCACCCGAGGGAGAGGAGCAGGAGCTGCCTCTGCCTCCACCACCCGAGGGAGAGGAGCAGGAGCTGCCTCTGCCTCCACCACCTGAGGGAGAGGAGCAGGAGCTGCCTCTGCCTCCACCACCACCACCCGAGGGAGAGGAGCAGGAGCTGCCTCTGCTTCCACCACCCGAGGGAGAGGAGCAGGAGCTGCCTCTGCCTCCACCACCACCACCACCCGAGGGAGAGGAGCAGGAGCTGCCTCTGCCTCCACCTCCCGAGGGTCCGCTGCTGCTGCCGTCGCCTGAGGTCATCGAGGGTCCTGCTTCGCCTGGGGTCGCCGGGGCCTCTGCTTTGCCTCGGGTCGCTACACTGTGGCCGGAGCTCCATGAAGGGGAGCTGCCGGCCATAAAGAAAGAGGGGGAGGTCAGGAGACCAGCTCCCCCAGCTGCACTTTCGCGGCAGCAGATAGTGTGGCTGAAGCCCCGGAAGAGGGAGCTGCCAGCCACGAACAATTGGGGGGTGCCAGACATTCCACCATGGCCACCCCCAGAAACAACTTGCTTCCCCCTCTTCCGGGACTTTGGGACTGAGGGGGAAGGTGGCCATTGAGGCCATGTGTGCGTTGCACAAGGGGGGGTATATGTGGCAAAGTGCCCCCCCTGTGTATGTTATGTTACGTGTTGTGTGTAAATGTTGGTGTATAGGCATTGGTACACGGGATATAAGCGGTCTGTGTTTCACGTGTGTGTAAATTGTATATTTGTATTTAGGCACGGGGATGGCACATCACATCACGTGCAAGTAAAAAGTAATATGTGAGCACGGGGAATTGCACTTTAATTAATTCACGTGCAGTTGTACCGAGATTCCAATTGAATGATTGACTAGCAATCGAATCTCGGTACAACTGCATAAAAGCTGCATGTTTTCACTCACTGGGGGTTGGTGTTCGGTGAGTGGAGAACGAGTGTGGAGAAGGAGAAAGTAAATAGTAAGAAAGTAAGAACGTAAATAACTGTCTCACTCACCGTGTTTCGTTTGTCTGTCTGTGCACTGTCTGTTTACTGTCTAGTCCGTTTTGTTTACCTGTTTATTTTGGCGCAAGTGCCGTGTCCTGTTTTGTGTTCTGTTTGTTAAACCTTTTTATTTATTTGTTATTAAACGCTGAGTGCAACCATCGCACTCAGTTTCTCATCATCACCGTCTGTCTGTGTGTTTCTCTCTCTGGTCTGAGTTCCTCCCTGCAGCCGTCTTTGTCACAATGGGATACATCAATTTTCCATATCTTGCTAGCTCTCTTTCCAGTAACTCGTTTTTTAAGAAGGGAGGGACATTAGACAGTATTACTTTGGTTACGGGTGTCACTAAAGGTGAAACTTCAATAAAAGAAGGCTGCACACTAAACCCCTCCTCCTCTAGCTTGTTACCAACTCCAAATCAGTTAAAAACATGACTAGAGCTTTATTCATCCTCCACCGACACCCTGACATCAGGCACACAGAGGCAGCCGTGCCGGCGAGTCAGTACCCCCGCTCCCCCCGAACTACACGCCATATTGGCGTTTCTGTTCATCTACGATCAGCTGAACAAACAACAATGACTCACAAATATACTAACACTATTCCGATAAACCAACAAACATATTTTACATAAAACACACACACAAATAAATAAATTATTTATATATATATATATATATATATATATATATATATATATATATATATATATATATATATATAATTATATATATATATAATTATATATATAATTGCAAAAGCTTAGACTCTCCTGAATCACAACTCCCACGCTTCACTCACCACTTGGCTCCTCCCACAATCCCACAATATATATATATATGCATAATAGTTTTAGCTGCCTAATAGGTGGACTAGATATTCAAATGCACATTGACCCCATGTGAATGATAGATAACTAGTTTAGTTTTTGTACTGATGCTAACGATTTTCTATGTTGCTTTACTACACTGCCTGTTAAGTGTCTGCATCAACTGGTTAATATCATTAAGCACTGATTGGACTCTGGGGTTTCATTGCAATAGAATAAATGTGCATTTGAATATCTAGTCCACCTATTAGGCAGCTAATACTATTATACACTCATGGCACTTTGACTTTGCTGCTATTCATATTTAAATGAGACTATTGATTAGTGTATAAATATTGCACCTTGCTATTTTGCACATGAGACTTTGCTGCATACATAATGAAATTATTGATCTATGTACAATTATTGCATTTTGTTGTTTTGCACATTGAAGTTGCTTTTTCCTACTAGGTTTGGATCTTTAAGAGTTAATAATAACTGCAAGCGATTGGCCTTCTGCACTTTAGCTATAGCTGAGCTGTCGGTGTCATAAAGGAACGACTAATTATTATTTGATATTGGATATTTGACATGTTACACCAACCTAGTTGTCTTTGCGTGGATAGCACTGCTTGTGTTTAACTATTGTTTTAATACATCAACCTAACTGATATTACTGTAATTGTTTTGTTTGAATTGTATGATACCTATTGAGCTTTTTTATTAATCTTTTTCCTTTGTATTTTAATAAACAGCTTTGGCATGTTTGAACTGCATATATGTCTATGTCTTTCATTTAATTGAAGGGAATCTATGCAGGAGGTTTAAGATTTACTTGTTTAAATACTCAATTTCCCTTATATAATTATAACATCTAGTAAGGGTGGCGTAGTCAACTATATTATCACTTATGATCCATGGTCAGGGCGCTACACATAGATAATTACATTATTCGTTTATGCATGTGTGCATGCTTGTATTTTTTGTATGTAGGATGTGTGTGCTTTGTACATATTTTTAGTTATGCTTAGCTTCCTAAACATTCTTCTGCTGATTCTACTTCTGATCAGGGGACGGGCTTTTCCTCCATTTTCTACTGTCCAGTGAAGTCTCGCAGATGTTGACTGCTATTGGTCGAGAGCACATGCGTCAGTGAAGCGGCGCTTCAAAAAATGCTCTTGGGGAAATCTGGACGCAAAGCGAAGTGAATTGTCTGTGTGTCTGATCTCATTGAAACAAATTATATCAAAAAGTGACTGGAGGCGAAGCAAAGCGCAGCGCAGTGACGCGACGAGCTGGTGTGTCCCTGGCTTTAGACGGCTGTCTACAAGCCTTCCCAGAGAGCGACCTTCCGAACAGACTGCGAGCAGAGCACGCCAATCCAGCACTGTGTGAATGAGAGTGTGAATGCGAGAGCTAGTTATCCATTTTCCACGAGTTAAAGATCCTGTTCTAAAAGAGCTAGAAATAAACAGTGGTTCTAACTGCCTTCAACCTGAAATCTGTCTGCAGTGTCCTTCAATCTACACCCGCTGGGAACCCACACGCACGGCTGTTACAGTATATTTAAGTCAACACTTAAAACAGAAAGGAACCTTTCAAAAATGTGTTAATTGTATGCTGATATTTGTTGCCTTGTCTATGCTGTTTTAAGTACCAATCAATTATATGTTTTTCAGTACCAATTACCGGGTAATAATAATAAAAAAAGTGTCGCCTGACAATCTGAAAACTACTCTGAACATTTTACATAGGCTAATGCTTACGTTTATATTAAGGACGCTTAAATAGTATTGCTTTCGTAAGTAAAAAAAGTGGCAGCATTTCATTTGATGAAAAAAGGAAAATGATAATCTTATTACAGCTTGATCCATGTCTCAGCCTATACTGTTGACTCAAATAAATAAACTCCAGCCAAGATCAGCAAAGAAATTAACCTTTGTTAGATCTGTAGTTCTCTAATTCAGATTGTCAGAAGACACTTTCTTGTGATCGACTGATACCGAAAAACATAGATTAAAAATAATGGAATAGGCAGGAAATTTCATCATGCAGTTAACATGTTTTTGGATTACTATTTACCATACTTAATAACTACTTCAGAAGGAAATTCATGTTCCTGCAGCCAAGGCAGCTTCTAAACAAAACTAAAAAAAAAAACGCTGATTATCTATGAAAAAGTGGTGAATCTTATGGGTGATGCAGTGGGCTTCATTTATTGCACACAGTCAAAAGGATATTTAACACATTTTATCACCTTTAATAGTAATAGTTTAATAGTAAAAAGTGGCCGAAAAAAATGTCCTAGTATCTATTAATAAGGCACACTACTGATCCAAGCAAAAACTGCAATAGAAAAAAAATATACAGAACAAATATAAGATAATTTATTCACAAAAAAAGTTTTTGCGTTTGCTCGATTTGCATTTAGGCCAAAAAGTTCAATTTTAGTTTTGTCAGACCACAAAACTTTTTGCCACATGGCTACAGAATCTCCTGAGTGTTTTTCTGCATACTTCAAACAGGATTCAAGGTGGGCTTTCTTGAGTAATGGCTTCCTTCTTGCCACCCTACCATACAGGCCAGATTTATGGAGTGCTTGGGATATTGTTGTCACATGCACACTTTGACCAGTCTTGGCCATAAAAGCCTGTAGCTCTTGCAAAGTTGCCATTGGCCTCTTGGTAGCCTCTCTGATCAGTCTCCTTCTTGCTCGGTCATCCAGTTTGGAGGGACAGCCTGATCTAGGCAGGGTCTTGGTGGTCCCATACACCTTCCACGTCTTAATAATTGTCTTGACCATGCTCCAAGGGATATTCAAGGCCTTTAATATTTTTTTATACCCATCCCCTGATCTGTGCCTTTCAACAACTTTGTCCCGGAGTACTTTTGAAAGCACCTTGGTGCTCATGGTTGAGTCTTTGCTTTGAAATGCACTACCCAGCAGAGGGAACCCACAGGAACTGCTGAATTTATCCTGAAATCATGTGAATCACTACAATTTAACACAGGTGGAGGCTAACTTGGTGTGTGATTTTTGAAGGCGATTGGTTACACCTGTGCTAATTTAGGATTGCTATTACAAGGGGGGTGGACACTTATCCAACCAAGCTATTTCAGTTTTTATTTTTCATTAATTTTTTACAAATTTCTGGAATAGCGCAGTGCAGTGAGTACGTGATTACTCTGTGACTTGCGTAAATTGCGTAAACCACATTGAACTCTTGAAGAAGGAGGAGTCTCCTGTTGTTTCTCAGGGTGCTGTTGCAAAGAAAATTGGCATGTCAACATCGCAGGTGCCTCGCCTTGTGATAAGATGTGATTTCAGCGATTCATTTTGTTTAGGAATAAAAAAAAAACATTGACTTATATTTTAAATTATGTATGTAACATTTAATTGTGATGTGATTTCATTCCTTTTCTTTTCATTAAGAAACAAACTGTGACTAAGGTCCTCTCACTGCCTCTCGTTTAATTGGGACAGCCGCTTATTCAGGATATTTTTCCTTCTCCCGAGGCGTCCCGATAAAGGGGCGCCGACTGCATTACTTGTAGTACTAGGGCAGTGGTCAGCAAGTAATTTAAATAGCGGGCCAATTGATCCCTTGACAGCCGCAGAGCGGGCCAATCGCCATCCCCCAATAACACTCAACAGGGGATCAAGCTCCACTGATCCGATCCTGGAGCTGCGCAGCCGTAACTAGGGAAACTGACCAATGAGAAGCGAATATGCGTGGCGCAGAGACTGAAGATTCTGAATGTCAGAAAATGAAATGCATTTAATTTAAACGACAGAAATCAGAAATAACTACTGTACATGTATAATTTAAAACTTCAGCGATTCTATAAAAACAGATTGAGTATATTAATACCGGTATCTGGTTTTGTTTTGTTTTTTTTTTAACTTCTAAAAATGTTTTAATAAATGTTAGCGTAATCAAGGTCGTGTGTATTTTCTGACAGACACACAGATATTTTACACACAAACATCTAGCTGCAGCATCTGTTCAGGGCAAATTATCAAGTGCTGACAGACAGCTGCAACTAGAAAATGTGGCGGACAGGGGGAGATTGAGGCTGTCAAAAGGTAAGCTTAAGTTATTGAGAAAAAAAGGAATGGGTTTTAAAGTTTATTAAGTTATCGTTACAATTATCCAAATTCAATATAGTGCTTATTTAAATATTATTTTAGTAATTTTAAAAAAGGTTTCAGTTATGTATTTTGATGATGCATGGGCCATTTTTAAAACGTTTGATCAAGCTCTGATCTAATTCTGATCTTGGTCTATACAAACATGGTTGAACCGATAGTTGGGCCGTATTCTTACTTCTTCCTCGCCGAAATCCTCAAGAGGGTTTTGGCTATCTTTAAAAACCCGACCTATGCGTTTCTGACGGTTTCGAATAAAACGAATTGCGTTTAGTTCCTCAATTTTTCAAAAGTGGGATCAAGTTCTGAATGTTCTAAAGCTGACAGCAGAAGGAAAATGTAATTTTGCTCATTGAATTTGCCATGACGCAGTTAAGCTTTTGCAATGGATTTTTCTTTTTCATTCTGCGATGTTGAGTGTAGGGGTCGCAATTGTAGCAAACATGAAACGCAAGGAACAAAACAATTAAGATTTTTAAAAAATTCCAAGCGATTTTTTATTATTATTATTATTTTTAATATCCCTGCCAAGGATGCTTTTGCGGGCCGGACAGCACAGGTCAGCGGGCCGCATTTGGCCCGCGGGCTGCCAGTTGCCGACCATTGTACTAGGGTTTTGTAGCAGGTGTTGTCATTGAGTAATTTACTCTCCAATTGAGACTTTATCGCCCCTATTATCGTACATCACTAACGGGTTTAAGTGTGCATAAGCTGTCTTTTTAGCCATTTAGACAGATGACTTGTGTATGTGCGATTTTTGAATGTGTAAGTTTAGGTGCTTCCAGGCATTTAGTCGTCTGTCTATTTTAAGTTATTCACGTCTGACACACCCCTACATGCAATTTCCGAAACATTTACATGTCTTTTAGTGGGGTTTTAGGAATTTCCGAGTTACACCTGCTTCTGCTTAGTGTAACTAAAATTATATTGTTTAAAAGATAGACAATTCACTACCCTTTTAAAAGCGAGAATGGAAGATTTTTTTTCAAAGTGGTTGTAGTGCAGGAGAATAAGGAGAAGTTTTTAGTTTTATGGACCTAACAGATAATCAGATTATGAGTCGTCTTTGACTAAATGCACAAGTAATATTGGATTTAGTGAGGACTCCACAATACGCAGCTCTGCTGTTTCTTTGGCAGTGAAGATAACCACTGCCCTTAGATTTCAAAGTATGGAGGCTATTTTATACCAAAATGAAAAATAAATAAATGAATAAATAAATAAATATAGAAATAAATAAATAAATGTTTATATATTGATTTATTTTTACATTTATTTATTTTGACATTTATTTTTCATTTTGGGATAAAATATTCTCCATATCAAAGATCCATCGGAGACAACTTGGGTATAAACCAGTCTACCGTGTACAAAATAATGATTGTGAAGTGACTGTGTGTGAATAAACATTGTAGCGTTGTACAGAAAATGAGACGCATAGAACCGTTGATGCAGTTCTCGAATCCACCGTTTACTCACTGCTAATGAACTGGATACTCACTGAACGTGCTGAAACAGCTGGCAGTCCCAGTGACAAAGAAATTAGCTACCATGACAAACTGCCACAGGCTGTAATACTGGTATTGGTCTCTGTAGGCCGTGACCATGTAGAAATAAAAGGGTGTACAAAATGACACGTCTGACCGCTCTCATAACTCCAAGCTCTCTCAACTTCCCTTTTATACCTCCCTAACCCCTACTCGTTGTAATGTCACCCCTCCAATCCCAACCAGTCTCTGTGTCCAGTCCCTTTTGTGCAAGTCATTGTCCATTCATTCCTATGGTAACACCCCCTCAGTGTTCTGTCTGTCTATAGGGAAGTTACTAAAGTCTTTTCACCATTTAACAAATACAGCCAAACATACACATTATTTTTGTATCTGATGCAGAGAGGCTAATGCATGCCTTTGTTTCATCTAGACTTGATTATTGTAATGCACTTTTTTCTGGTATCCCAAAATGTGTGGTATCCTGCTTATAGCTTGTTTAAAATACTGCCGCTAGAATTGTGACTAAAACCAGGAAAAGTGAACAAATCACCCCTGTTTTGGCCTTACACTGGTTCCCTGTGCACTAAGATTACAGGATGCGGGGCTGCTAGTTATTCCTAGGGTCAACAAAAGTAACACGGGAAGTAGGGCTTTTTCTTGTAGAGCTCCTCAATTATGGAATGCTCTGCCTTCATTTGTCAGGGAAGCTGGGACTGTTACAGTTTTTAAGGCAAGACTAAAAACACACTTTTATAAAATGGCTTTCTTATCTTAGTGGGTTTTAATGTAACTTTAAAATTGCTTTTTTTGTTTTATTATTATTATGTGTATACTGTTATTTAAATCTGTTATTTAAATGGTCTGATTTTGGCAGTTGTATGTGTGACCTGCTATACAAATTTATTGTGTATTTTTCCTGCTATGTACTTTACAGTACTTTGCGATACTTTTGTATAAAAAGCACTATATAAATGCAATAAATAAATAGATAAATACAATAAAATAAATGAATACAGGCTAGTGTGGTTTGTCAGTTCAGTTTCACAGACTTGTAGTCTAGTCACGTGAGCCATGTAGACTGCCGATGTTAAAATAGATTTGTCTTCCGAAAACTACACAGTTGTTACAAAAAACAAAAGAAGAATTGTATACAATTGCAGGGACAGTAGCGGTTTAAGGCACACGCAAGGGGGCCCCTGTTGTCATGACTCAGTTACTGAATGAATGACATTAGTCATTTTACCGTTCTTTAATCTATATGCCATAAGCCATAAACAGAAAAACCACAACCTGTTGGGGTTTAAAGGGCAGCAGCGTGGAGTAGTGGTTAGGGCTCTGGACTCTTGACCGGAGGGTTATGGGTTCAATCCCAGGTGGGGGACACTGCTGCTGTACCCTTGAGCAAGGTACTTTACCTAGATTGCTCCAGTAAAAACCCAACTGTGTAACACCTCCCTGTCTTTGTCAATATTCTCTATTATCATTAACCTATAATGACATCTGGTGTGTTATTCTATTCATTCTTTATTAACTTAACCCCGTTACTTTGATTATTAAGTGGCTTACTTAATAATAAATCAAGGAGTTAAAGCCAAATAAACAATTTATTTGTCTGTGTGTGTGTTGGTTCAGAGCAAGGTTTACACTTAGTTACATTCCATGAGACATTAACCCTATAAAATCCCACTAACCTAGTCAGTGCACTGATATCCCCAGTAAGCCTTATCATTGAAAGAGTCACAACAGTCCATGAGCTCATTGAACGTTTTAGTTTAAGGCCTTCTTAAATAAAGCAAACTGTCTTTCTCAACTCCTGGTTTATTTAGTTACCCGACTCCTTAAGCTGTGGCTCCTGGACTTCCCTGCCGGCTAACACTGTCACTGGAACCTTCCTAGCTTCCTTTTGGGGTGTTTGATAAACTTTAGCTGAGTTGGTTTGTTTCACCTGGTCTCTGTGACTAGCTCTCCTGCACTGCTCTGCACTGCTTGTCTGCTGAATCAGGAAGAGAGAGTGCACCCACACACACATTCCTTTTGTACTGGTAAGATGACCTCTGCACTCTAGGGGGTGGAGCCGGGAGGATCCTTAAAGGCGCAGTCCCTTTCATTTTAAACACATAGTAATGCAGCTAATCTTTTAGCTACCGCTACAACTGTATAAATGGGTAATTGTATGTAAAAATAATGTGTAAAAAATAATGTAATTGTATGTAAAAATAATGTGATATCTTGTAACAATTGTAAGTCGCCCTGGATAAGGGCATCTGCTAATAAATTAATAATAATAATAAAGCCATGCGCAAGTTTATGTCAGTATGTGCCATGTAAAACATGAGCACAAAACGTTAAGACATTTAAAAATGAACTAATTCTGACACACTACAAACAAAGTTTGCATTACGCGTGCTGTGAATACATGTATAGGTGTCTCACATGCGTGGGGCTGCGTGTTTGAATGAACCTGGAAACAAATCTAAATAAATGCGTTTCCAGACAATGTATCGACCTTGCCTCTTGTTGTGATGCTCGACTACATCTACAAGGGAAATTTGCTGGTCCTGTATCCAAACCTCAGTATTGACTGTACCTGTCTCTGAGTGTGTGGTTTTTTTATGATTGTTGTAGTAAAATGCAATACAGTACATTTAATAATGTCATTGCTGCCCTGTTTGAAAGTCATGGTATCATAGCGTAGTATTACTGGTAAGAATAGAGAACAGGGGCCACGGAATCAAGCTTTGCATAGGGCCACTGTTGGACAGACACTGCCACTGTGTGGGGATTCAACACGTTACCCCATCCTCTTTTTTGTATGGTCATGGAATCTGTTGATCCCTTGCCTTGTGTGAAGGTTTTATATAAATGCATCAAGTAATCAGTATTTCTGCTTCCTCAAATGAAAAAAAAGGTTTTTCTGTTCTTTTTTATTTTCCCCAAAACCAGAGAGGCAGATTCTCCAGTTGTTTTGGGGTTTGCTGCCATTTCTTTTAAAGCACACTGCTCTTGTTTTTTTGTTTTTTTCAGAAAAGCAAATGACCATTACAAATGCCTAAAGAACTACATTTAGGTGATTCTGAGACCCGTCTCCTCATTACAATTCGAACTGAGATTCTGCTGAGTCAATCAGCACATTACTACAGGTTTCGAAAATCACACCTACATTGACATGTCTAAATCCAGTGTTCCCTGTAGAAGAGAATTTAGTCATCAGATGAGCATAAGTGATTTAGATGCTTAAACCCCTAATTAACAGTAATTTACGCAAATTGGGGCTATACCAGCCCTGACTACACCTGCCAAAAAAACACATAGCTTTAACTTTAGTCAATTTAGTCATGTATAAAATAGGACCCATAGTGCGCAAAATGTATTTTGCGTGAGTAAAATGCAGCATGATTGGAAAATGGATCAGAGATTTGTTTTAACATGACTGGGCAATTCGAGGGCTTTAATCTCAAGTAAAGGACCTTGAATGTTATTGTGACAAGACGGGTAAATGAATAGCTTTACAAGGAATCCCCGGAAGAGATGTGATGATGTGATTGGCACAGAAAAAAAAGAAAGCCACCATCTAGACTATAATGTGCTGAATTCAGTCTCCATGGAAACCTCATCCTCCTGTACACCCCCCCCCCCCCCCCCCCCTCCCCCCAACACCACAATCACACACACATATGCTCTGTGGCTTAGGGCAGTGTCTGTGTTTTTAATAAATGATGAATTAAACAGTCAGTATCAAAGAGAAAAGGGGAGGAAAGCCATATTATTTATTTGCAAGTCTACCCTCTCCCAAAACTAATTTTAAACCCGCTTCTTTCTCTAAATATTTATTGTCATGCTTGTAATGGCTGTGCTCTGCAGCCCCCCTCCCAGATGTTCTAGTCCCAGCTAGTCTCCTTCCCTCTCTCTGAACTGACTTTGCATAGCAATAAGCTATGGAACAGACCATTTTCCCCATGAACAAGGGGAAGTTGATCATAGCCCACCACTCCCTTTTCTAAGCATCAGTGTTTTTTTATCCTTCCCTTTTGCCTTTCTCTAACAAATTGATTGATTCCTTATTGCTTAAGTACCCCTTTCCTTTATTGCGTATTCATGTGACCAGTCCCTGATTCCACCTGCCCCCTCTACACACACACAGACCCACAGTCTTGTGATGGTACAAACCAGCTCATCAGCGGCTGCAGTGATGCAGTAACCAAACCCTGCTGCAGCAATTTCAAGCACCTTCAACACAGTCCCTATTTAAGATGTGATGAATTTTTAAACATTTTGTATCCCCCACCTTGCTGCAAGCGGAAGACTCCCCCTTTCCTTCACACTCCTCTTTCATTGCTCTCTCCCTTGCTTCCTCCCTCCTGTGCTTTCTCCATTCTGCCTCAACCTTGACTGGATTCATCTGTTGGGATGTCAGCAGTGGACAATAGGCTGCAAACGCCTTCCTATTCTGTAGGATGCTAAGATTGTATTAGCCCCTCAAATTCTAATGTGAGTATGACTGAGTATAACTGGATTTGATATTTATCTCAGAGACCAGCCTTAGCTTTGGTCACATCTGTGCTTCTTAGAATTAATGCCTGTGATGAAAATATATAGTATTTGTTGTGTGTTGTATGCATGGATGCTGGGTTTTAAAATAGCTGTTATGTAAATTAGTCATTTTAAAGCAGTAGGAACTGTACAACGCTCCCTATTAATGATGTCTCAGAACCTTTCATGGATACAACAAAGCATTTTCATACAGGTCCCTTGACCTGCATCTATCTATCTATCTATCTATCTATCTATCTATCTATCTATCTATCTATCTATCTATATCTCTCTCTCTCTCTCTCTCTCTCTCGCTCAGATAGAAAAATTGTACACACACACATATATACAGAACATGCAGACACAACCATACATATGTACATATTGCACATGTAATTGAAACATGCATATCTGGTAATATCATAATGTGCCTAGGGCACATCTTTTTAGAATGTGGTTCTTAGAGTATGGATATATTTGCAATTTTTTGCTGTAATGTGCTGCCTCTTGCCCCAGAAACTCACTGGAAATAAGATCTTGGTTTCAATGAATGCTGCTTTTTGATCTGTCCATGGGACTGGGAAGATTTTAAGCCAGTCTTGTTTGTTTCCATTAGCTGCAGACCAAGATCAAACCAGCTTTGATTGAAATTTTGTCAGCCCTAGTTAGGACTTCAGACTCAAAGAATCTCTCCAGCTCAGTGTTATGGAGGATTTAATGAGTATCCAATGCAAAGGGGAAATAGGAAAAAAGAGGAAATATAAGAGGCTGGTAACTGTGTTTATGGCAATTATACAATGACATGAAATGTATAGGAGATCACTGAACTTGCTGCAGAATACAGTCCATTCTGCACAATCCGTATAATCCATACTGCACACGGAACCAAGACAGTCCCAGTTTCAAACTGAAACAAGATGAGATTTTGTTTTGCCGGTTTCACAAAGAAGTTGTAGACTAGTGGTTCTCTTTCTAAATAAGTAAATAAATAAATTATCTCCAACAGGATACTAGTTTCTCTGGATGACTGGCATTATTAGTGCCTTGCAAAATAAAGACCCTGTTTTTGTATTTGGTCATTGGTTTGTTTTACTGCCATGAAACCAGTCTGTTACTCCTCCTGTTTCAGTTTCAACATCATCTATACATATAACATTGATAACTGCCATTTTTAACTCCAGTATTTTCCTGATTTGTATAATGAAATGAGAGCCCTCCATTCTACTTTTTTCTTTCTACAATCTATGGTTTAAAATGTGCCTCTGTGTCCCTTGTATTGGATTCTCAATAGATCACTTCCTCTGCCAGAGAAAGGGGACTGGAGGGAACCTCTAATACACACCTGTCCCAGTTTAGATTGGGTAGTTATCACTCTGTTGCTTATGAAAATTAATAAGATTGATTTAAGATTCAAACCAATCTTTGTTGAGCATTTGAAATTAACAACTTGGCAGCATTTAGGATAAGTTAGTGATTCTCTGTGTCAGCATGAAGGTAGTTGGGTTAAGTTGAAGTCACAGAATAACGGCCAGAAAGGGTTAGTTGAAAGTTACATAAAAAAGAGGATGCCTAAGACAGAAAAGAATGCTACCAGTAGCAGTTAGGAAGAGTATAAACCGGTGTAGACCAGTTCTCTGGTGGAAATAAATAATAATCAGAATACTCATAATTGGAAGATTTTTGTTTTATTTATTATGAGTGTCTGAATTTTAGGAACTTGTTTTTGCACAATTGAATTGAACTTGAACTTGATTTTGGTGTTTGGTAGAGTACTGTACATCCAGATTATCATGTGTATCATTTCTTGAATCAAAAATACATTTTTTACTTGCAAAACAAAAATGATGGAAGAAAACACAAAAGAATCTACAGAAAGTGTAAAGCAACAGAAAGTTATACTGAGTCCCTTTGGATAATTTTTATGTTAGCTTTTTCTTGAGGTTAATGTTTTTCATTTTTAAATATTTTAAATGACACACACAATTATGCTGAGATGGGAAGTAAAGGGTAACGTGATAAACATTTACAGTGCAGGCTATTTTGGATTATTTATAATAATTTTGCCAAATAGAAAGCGAATACATGTGTTTCCAAAGTGATTACCAAATACTTGATTCTGTGCATTCAGTGTCAGTTTGTTGTGACATAAATGATATATTAAATAAATGGCAAAAAACTTAATTAGATTATTCTCCTTTTTATTGCAAATGTTGTGACATTCAGTAGAGCAACAATTGTAAATTGGTGCTTGAGCTGAAACCTCCAGACAGAAGGGGTACAGTTTTAAAAGTTGAAAATCACTGCAAGGGTATTATTTCTAAAAACAACTCCCTTGTTCTAAATACACAGTGTCTGAACTGCATACATATGTATATAGGTTTGAATTCCTATATCATAAAGAACCCAAAGAGCTGGTGATGTATGTTGTGAAGCAGACCTGCAGACAGTCTACACTCTCAGCATATCTAAGTAAGAGTCTAAATACACTGCCAACATACATTGTAACTAAAATGACAGGGGGGGAAGAGTGGCCATGGCACTGCTGGGTATGAACATGTCTGTCAAATGGGGGAAAACCTCATAATATTGTCTCTTTATGGCTGAAATGCAATAACATCTTGTTCCCTGATTTAAACTGACATTCATCACAGAGCGAGTATTGTTCTTTTAATTTATTTTTTTACAAGTGATGTAGCACCTTTAATATGACTGGCTATAAGTGGGCAAACTTCATGGGAATTGTATGTGTCTGGTAACACGCAGTATTTTGATTGGTCACCACCATGGAATGTAAACCTCTGATAGGCTGAACGGACTATTGAAATGCAAAATACAAATTTGGCTTGTCATTTCCTCTTCTTGTAGAGTATAGGCTAGCATGTGGGGTGCTGAAATGTACCACGATGGCAGTAAGCAGTGCTGGAGATGGGGAGGGGAAGGTTAGAACCTGAAAGAGCCTTGTCTCTAGAGTGTCATTACCCTGAGCAATCATTTTGTAATCACCTGCTAAACCTTTAACTGACCTATTCCCTGCCTGCCACACGCTGTTCCAGTGAAAACAGTATTTATTTATTTATCTTTTCTTTGTTATTATACCAGGAGATTTCCAAGACAAATGAATCATCTTGATTGAATCCTAGTGGTATACTGAATTTAAAATAAAATAAATACCTCTTCTAGCTTGAAGAACTAATTTATACCAAATAGAACATCCCTCTAGAAACCTTTATTTTTCAGTCTATTTTAAGAAAATCTTCTGGATGCATTTAGAAGTTGGCCTTTAAACCCTCAGCCATGTAGGATAACTGTTTGTTTGTTTTACATCTCCAAGCAATAATGACAAATTCTACTGGAATGCTCACTGCTGCTTAGCACTGCCAAATAAAGACTGCTTTTGTACTTGTACCTGTATGGCAAAACATCATGTACTGCAGGTTGATTGTACTCCTGTTGAGTTCATGTAAAAAAAAAAAAAAAAGTGTGTTTTGTGTTACTCCATTTTCCCTCTGATCTTCAGTATAAAAAATCTGGAATTACATAATTTAGAAATGCATCTTCTCTCACTTTAAAGTTCTCAGTTCAACAGGATATATTGTTATTCTGGGAACCTCAGTTTTTGTAATCAAAGCTGAAGTACTGCATATCAGCAGACAAGGGTCACACTGATCAATTTATTAGAATAAAAGTAGAAACTTTATATTGTTGCTAGTGATCCAGGATTCGGTTTCGGATTCGGCCCGAATACCTACTTTTTGAGCAGGGTTCGGATTTGGCCGAATACTTAGGATTCGGTGAACCAAATCTGAATCCTATATCCGCCCAGACGCACATCCATTTAATACTAGGCATGCACCGAATATCGAATCCATCTCAAAAGATTCGGCCAAATACCAAATCGAATACCGAATCTACAAAAACTGTCAAGAAAAACTGAAGGAAACTGTTGAATAAAAAACAGACTGGCAGCTACTAACAAGGGTTGTGCACATCTATTGTTTTGAGCCTTTTAGTTCAGAGTATTTTTATTATTGAATGGAAATATATCCCTGAATAAGATTTCACTTTGTAACTTACACAATTTACCGCTAGCCCCCTCCCCCCACGTCAAAATACAGAACTGTTTACTTTACCTTTACAAGAAAGGAGAGCTGCATCTTTGCCATAACCCACTATTTTCTTTAATGACGTTTCAACCTGTGTCTTCTGATCTGATAGTAGGGTTGCCAGCAGGCTCCAGAATCTCGGGACTCTTTAAGGAAAGTCAGGTTTTGTAACTCACCTCTCTAAACTGCAATGTATTCAGTAAAGTGAGTGTGAATTGTGCAAACTGTCGCCAAATTAATTAATAGTTTTACTTAATTGTTACCAAAAGCACACACCTGCCCACGAGAATCGTTTCCATCAATCAGACCATACAGCAGCTGATTGGCTTTCTGAGTCTCTGACTGGGCGGGACTGTGTAAAGCAATATTAAACAAATAGAAACTTTATCTGCTGCCACAAGGTTAATTGAAAGAGTGCAGGTGCAAAGTTATCTATAATAATGGTGTTGTGCTATTCTGATAGATATCGTTTACTGTATAAAAAAAATCAAGCAATACGATTAATCGTTATTATGAGGCTCTCCGGATAAAATCGCCACCACAATTAAGCAATTAAGCACATTTACTAAACTGCTGAAGCAATTCACACTCACTTTACATGTTGAATACATTGCAGTTTAGAGAGGTGAGTTAAAAAAAACCTGACCTGCCTTAAAGTGTTTTGATTAGTTATCTTATTAATAATATTTAATTGACATGTTACAAAGATCAAGGATTTACTATGAACACACATACATGCGCAGACACAAGGAATGTTTAATCAGTAGTAGTATTTTATTAAGTAGACAAATAATAAACAATCAGAAAAGTCAGAAAGTAAATCTCTTAGTCTCTAAGAACAAACACAATTCAAAACTCTCACTGCACTCATACTGGCTAGACACCGCCTGTCTCCTGGCACACAAAGCAGCAGCTTGAGCAAGCTAGTACCTCAACTGAGATGATGCAGACAATCTTAGAATATATCACATTAAGCTTATTAATGCTATATAGATTAAGGATATGGCAAGTTTACTTTTCAAGAAATTTTTCATACAACAATATGAGGTAGATTACTTATAGTTACTACATCAGGTTTTACTAAAAATTATTTCACACGCAAAGTGTGCAAACTAAATAATTAACAGTTCAATTCTATGTGAGTGTGTTACAATTAAATAATTTAGTTCCATGAAAGGAAAATGCAACTGGAATTATACTCAACAGTTCCGTGAAGCTTAGACCTTTGGTCTGCTGGCTTGAAAACTCAATCTGTTGAAGTGTCCAGTATAAAAACTCTCCTCTCAGCAACAAATTCTTCAATCCTATATTGGATCAAACTCAGCAACAAAGCTTTCAATTCTCGATAGAATCAACAAACGGCTGCAACAAAGTCTTCGGTATAGGATCCACAACAGCACATGTCTGATCGGTCATCTTCGCTGAATCTTTTAGCTACGCAGGTAGCAAGGCATATTTTATTTTGGATACTGTGGTTTTAGGTGTAAAACAGACCTAGACTGGTTTGTCTGACTACAGTCTCTGTAAGTTTTTTTTATAATTATTATTTATTTCTTAGCAGACGCCCTTATCCAGGGCGACTTACAATGGTTACAAGATATCACATTATTTTTACATACAATTACCCATTTATACAGTTTGGTTTTTACTGGAGCAATCTAGGTAAAGTACCTTGCTCAAGGGTACAGCAGCAGTGTCCCCACCGGGGATTGAACCCACGACCCTCCGGTCAAGAGTCCAGGGCCCTAACCACTACTCCACACTGCTGCCCTTTACGGGCAGTCTCCCGGCTGGGCCTCAGTCTCGTTGCTTGTGGTCGCTGACTCGCTTGCAGCTTGCTTCCTCCTCTTGGGTCTGTTTTCAGGCAGAGTACCGGAGTTGCAGCTTTGCTTAGTAGAGTGACAGCACCTTGTTTAGCATTCGATGTGGAGTGCAAAATGTTTAGTTTGCTTGGATATTTATAGTCTCTCACTCTGCTAAATAGCCACTTTCATGAGATCATTTGTGTATATTGCCGTTTTTAAACTCACATTCCTTTGATGTTTTAATGTCCTTTTCCACTGGGACATCACTAGTTTATGTCTTCCTTGTGTCAAAATGATTGTTGTTGCACGTTATTATCTGTACATAATTCAACTGTCCGCTCAGCCTAATCCAGTTCATGCGCTGGTCCTCTAATCAGTAGGTCACATAGTTCAGTATGTCTGCAAGCCAGAGGACCCCTTCTCAAGACACAGTAGTTTGCCCTGTTCTCAAGACACACAGTTTCATTAATGAATCCAGTTACATTTCTAATACATGTTCATGTATTATCATATTCAGGGAATATGTCCCACAATACATTTATACAGCAGGTAGTCTCCCTCTGTCTCTCTCCCTCGGTTGCTGGAGACTGATGCGGCTCTCCCTCGGTCGCTGGAGACTGGTGCAGCTCTCCCTCGGTCACTGGAGACTTGGGCTTCCCTTTCTTGGGCTCTGGACCCACGGGCTACCCCCTTCTGGACACTTGGGCTCCCCCTTTCTGGGTGCTGGACACTCAGGCTTCTCCCACTTGGGTGTTGGACGCTCTGGCTCCTCCCACTTGGGTATTGGACCCTCGGACTCCTCCCATTCCACATCCGTGTCTGGGTCCCAGTCGGCCTCCAGGCAGCTGTCCTCAAGCCCATAGCAAGGGCAGAAGGAGCATTGAGGGACACCGGCCCAGGCATACTGTGTCTGCGCCTCTCGCTCCTGGTAGACCCAGTCCATGACCTGGGTCATTGCCTCCAAGGCCTCCATCAGCCCTGGATATCCTCTGGTGATCCCCTTCAGCTGGATTGCGGGCTTCAACTGGACAAACTCCAGGAGGATATCCAGGTGGCTGTCCCCCAGTATGTGTCTCCCCTCTGTTCTAAGCCACAGGGCGTTGCTGGGGTTCCTCAGCCAGCTCTCGTACCTCTCCATTCTTCTGTGGCATGGTGGCCCTTCCTTTCCCCTCTGCAAAAATATGTACCTGCAGTACCAGTTCTGGCCTGGGTCCATGGAAGCGCTAGAATCCCACACTGGACACCATATGTGGCAGGAAGGCTGAGTGGTGACGTACCCAGACCAGACCCGGAAGCTGACACAGAGACACAGCTATCTGCTGGTTGTTATACCGGTGATCACCTCCAGATTAGCAATAAATTAATCAATTAACCTGGAGATGGTCAAATTCTGCACTGGGTTTTTATATCTGTGTGATCGACAGCAACTCTGTTCATAATTAATTCACTGCCGACTGCACATTTTCACGAGATGGCAGAGATGAGCTGCTAACAATCGCCCGTGCCAGACCACATATGGAGGCTGTGTGGTCCAGTGGTTAAAGAAAAGGGCATGTAACCAGGAGGTCCCCGGTTCAAATCCCACCTCAGCCACTGACTCATTGTGTGACCCTGAGCAAGTCACTTAACCTCCTTGTGCTCCGTCTTTCGGGTGAGACATAATTGTAAGTGACTCTGCAGCTGATGCATAGTTCACACACCCTAGTCTCTGTAAGTTGCCTTGGATAAAGGTGTCTGCTAAATAAACAAATAATAATAATAATAATAATAATAATAATAATAATAAACCAAACAAACCAAAACATTGTATTTTAAATAAACACAAAATACATTCAAATCATACCACCACAACAACAACACCCATTCCCATTCCCTTTTTTATATCATGATACACTATGTGACGGAAAAGGGCGCTGGCCCTTTAAGGAAATCGGGCAATGTAAGAACTACAGCAGAAAAAACTACAGTTACCAGAATGCCCAGCGCCACAATTACAAAAAGGGCGGGGCCAGGGAGTATATAAGGAAGTGCACAGAAGAGCCAGGGGTGTTGCCGTGGGGAGACAGCCCTGACTCTGCTGGGAGACTCGCTGCTATTGAAGCCTGTAAGAGGATTACCGGTGTTGGAGAGGAGCAGTGTTAGAGTGAGTAGTTTGAGCAACAGGCGGCCCGAGCGGGACCAATCATTGTGTGTACTGTTCCTGAAGGGGGTGACATTTCCCAAATGTTCAAGGTTTTTAAGCGCCTTCTGTCTTTCTGGAGGTTTTAAAAAGTCTATTAAGGAAGAGATACTGCTGCCCTCTTTGTGTTAAATCTGGATTTAAGTCAAACTAGACCTTGGCAAGGGTGAAGTTTTACTCCAAAACTCTGACTGACATGAAGGATTACATGACACATCAGAAGTAGGGCTGTAAATCTACGTTTAATTGACTAAACATTTAAACCCACCATTAACTTGGTCATTTATCGTTTAAACGGGCATATAATTTATATTTCAGCAATTTCATATTTTTATACTTGCAATATTTTAAGAGATATTTTTTATCTGTTTTCTATTTTAAGTGTTTATGACAGATTCACACAAACATAATACACATATAAAACATTGTACACAGGGAAAACTTTTTTTTTAATGCCAGTTCTGACAATAAATTCCATACAGTCCTCGAGCGCCAAATAATGCAGGGGAATTAATTTCTGAAAACTTTAGTTCAAAATCACAGTTCCTTTCATTTGTTATGTATTTACAAAAAAAAAAAAAAAAAAACATGAAAGGGGGAAAGAGTAAGGTACTGTACTTCAACGGTAAAATTCACCTTCTGCAAGAAAATTAGTTTGTCTACATTTCCAGTGAACTTCTGATCTTTGTCACAATATTCCCATCAGTGGAAAAAAGTCTCTCGACTGGGACTGAAGTAGCTGGCACGGTGAGGTATTTACATACTAGTTTTGCCAGTCGCGGGTATTTGTTATCATTGACTGCCCACCACTTAAATGGGTTGCATTCAACATCCAGATGTGGTTCACAGAAGTACTGCTCAAACTCACGTCCATTTAGATTTGATGCCGATGGAGCTTTGCGCTGGCCTCAGAGTTGAGCGAGGAGCCTTCCGGCCTCTCTTTGCTGGTGGGTTGTTTCATTCTCTGTTTCAGATTGTGAGTGTGTTTTCAGTGGCTGGGAAGATCACCGTGTGCATTTCGTTCTTTATCGCAGCATACGCTCACCCCTTCAAATCAGCATCTACAAACTACAGCAACTTGTAGCATGGGTCCAGTACAGCCGAAAGTATCAGTGCTGACTGTGCATCATTAACCTTAAACCTATTTCGGATTTCCTCAGTCACGAGCCGTTTGAACGTTTTAATGGAAGGTATATCTTCATTTGAAACAACCAGATGGTTATTGATTAACCCGTGCAAACACGTTTGAAGTGATCTCGCCAGACAGAACAGTTTTAGCACAGTACAGCGGCTTTAATGTGCTTGAGATTCAGCAATTTGCCAGCTCTCGTCTTTCACTTCAAGTGTGTGAGCATCTGTAAGTTTTGTGATTCTCCTATCACTTAAGACAGCACAAACTGCCCATCTTTATTGCAAGAGATGCTCCAACATAAGAAAGTCAGTATGCCAGCATGTTTTAACATGCTGAACAAGCTGATGTTGGGAAGATTCATTATGTGCTGCTGTTCCAAGCAGAAGTGCTGTGCTTAAAAGTGACCCACAGATGCCTTGCTTCTGCCAGCAGGTGAGAGATGTGGTCAGTTTTAAGACCAGCCTGAACTGAAAGCTGTAGTGAGTGTGCAGTGCAACCAAGATCCTGAGCATTGCAGGTCATTTTGCCAAGCTTCCGCATGTTTGAAGCATTATCATGAACAACAGCACCGACCTTACCGTGAAGATTCCAAGACTCTGCTACATTTTGAACAAAACTGGCAAGTGCATCAGACGTATGACGTCCTATTTCTGTTGCTGACAAGACTGCAGTTTTAAATTCCCATTCATCAGTGATAGAACGCACGAGAAACAAAATGTAAGAATCTTGTGCTCTGATGTCCAACAATCTGTCGCTAAGCTTACGTGTGTAGTTTTATCTATGGCTTCTTGTAAATTCGCTTTCGCAGAGTCATAGGGACTGTGCATTCTACTTAGTACCGGTGGCCGTGATGGTACCTTGTAATCAGGCTCAATGAAAGACAGCAACTGCAGAAATCCATCACCTTCCACTGTTTGAATGGGCAAGCAGTCTCTGCAATCAGTTCTGATGTTCCTTCAGCTTTTACCGGGTCTCAAGCTCACGGGCGTGTAAATGCTGATGTGCTGTGGATGCTTCAATAGAAGATGGTTCAGCATTGTACCAGTGGAGCCTCCCCGATAAACTAAACTGCTTGAACAAATGGTACACCTGACAGTGCTTTCGTCTGTTTTTTCAAACAAGTCCCAAACGAGACTTTTATGTTTAGATTTAGACATGTCACGCACGTTGCTTTTTCACAGGCCTTACTACCGCATCAGAGGAAATAGAGTTGATTCATGTAAGAAAGTCACCTTTGATTGGTTGAAGACTGATCACATGAAAGAACACCCAAAGGTCAAATGGCAAAACTACAGATGTAAAAAAAAGACTGTAATATGGGGACACGCTTTTTTTTGTTGTTTGATAAGTGGGGTGTAAATGTATAATAATTTTTTTAAACAAATGTTTTTTTATCTAAATAAAATCTTTTTTTTTGTTTAAACGCGTACAGCCCTAATCAGAAGATACAGGTTCCTCTGTTTGTACAACAGTAACGTTAGGTTACCTACCGTAACCCTGGTTCTGTACATTACGTATGACATTACGTATGAGATATGCCTGCCCATTGGGTACGTATCACTGAGCTCTCTATACCAGAGCTGCCGATAGGCCCCTTCTTGGGATGATGCACTCGGTCCCGCCCACAGAGGGAATAAAACTGCCATCCAAAGGAAGCCATTTCTCTTTTTCCGTCGAACCCATGATGGCGACCGATGCAACCTCGTGGTTTGTGGTCGTCTTCTCTTTCAGGGAACCAGGGTTACGGTAAGTAACCTAACGTTCCCTTTCAATTCGAAGACGACCACCAAAGACATTACGTATGGGATAATGTATACCACAGCCGTCGCGACGGAGAAGGAACGACCCAGAGGTTAGCAGTGCGAACTTACACCCTCAAGGACCCTTGTGCCTACAGAAGGCAAGGCAGGGTCTACCACATTAAGATGGTAGAACCTGGAGAAGGTCTGCGGCGTAGTCCAGCTAGCCTCAGTACCAATATCAGACATCGAGGCACCTCTGAAGAGGGCCCAAGATGTAGCCAACCCTCTAGTGGAGTGTGCGGCTACCCTACCAGGTGGGGGCAAGCCAGCACTATTAAATGCAGTCGAGACTGTATCCACAGTCCAATGTGACAAACGCTGCTTAGAGAGGGGCTGTTCTAGGTTTCGTGTCCTGTGACAGACGAAGAGCTGGTCAGATTGACGCAGAGCTCTTGTCCTATTCATGTAGCATCTCAATGCCCGCACTGGGCAGAGGAAATTTAATCTCTCATCCTCCGTTGAAGCAAACAGAGGTGGATGGAAGGACTCCAGTTCCACAGACTGATTAATGTGAAAGGCTGTAATCACCTTGGGGAGGAAAGCAGGGTTGGTGCGCAGACACCCAGCTGCCATCTTCCCAAATACGCATGCATGAGCTGTGCACAGACAGTGCCTGCAGCTCACTGACCCGCTTAGCAGAGATGATAGCCAAGAGGAAAGCTGTCTTAATAGACAAGTACTTCAGCTCTATGTAGTGTAAGGGCTCAAACGGGGCCTTCGTGAGAGCCTCCAGACAACATTGAGGCTCCATTTGGGGAGAACAGTCCTCCTAGGAGGGCATAATCGCCGAGCACTTTTAAGAAAACGGGTAGCCAAAAAATGCGCGCCTGGAGACATTGAATCTATGGGGGCATGGCAAGCAGAGATAGTCGCTAAATACACCTTCAAGGTGGAAGATGACCTACCAGCATCAAGCAGTTCTTACAGAAACTGTAAGATGACTGGCATAGGGGGTCATGGCTTCTAGCCAGACACCAAGCTTGGAAATACCTCCACTTATAGGTATACAAAGACCTAGTGGACTCTGGCCTAGTGCTCTGCAATGTACCCACAACCACATCTGATAGCCCTAGGGCTAACCAGTGGTCCCTTTCAGGGGCCAGACCTATAGCCGGAACCTGCCCGGCTCCAGGTGCCAAAGAGAGCCTTTCGCCTGAATGAGGAGATGCAAGCGAAGTGGCAACAGCTGGCACAGGGTCGAAAACCAGACCCTCCTGGACCACTTGGGGGCCACTAGGAGAGCTGACGCTTTCTCTAACCAGACTTTTTCGAGAAAAGCCGGGAGCAGATGTATAGGTGGGAAAGCGTACAAAAATGCTTTGGGACACTCGTGGGCTGCTCTCGGCTCCCACGCATTTATGTGCAGGGATGTCCCACGATCCGACCAGGGTCCGCAAACTCCTCTACCTGCCCAGACCACCCCCGCAAACCAGAGTTGGGTGCGTCTGTCATCTGTCATCACCAAGTCACCCCTATCCTTACGCCTTCGCTCAGGTGAGAGGCTTGCCTCCACCAGCGTAGAGCTTCCCAGCATAGGCGACACGGTCAGCCGACGGTGTATGTCGCGTTTGGGGTGTAGCCGAAGGCACTGAGCCATGCTTGGATCGGGTGCATGTGGAGTAAGCCTAGTTGAGTGGGTGATGAAGCTGCGGCCATCAGACCCAATAGTTTTTAACAGAACACCAATTGTACTGTGAACCCTTGCTGAACAGGGCCAGACAGTTGCGAGTGGCAGCTACTCTGTCGTCCGACAGGTAGGCTTGCATCATTCGGGAATCCAGCTGGAGACTCAAGTAGACCGTACTTTACACCGGTATTAATTGGCTCTGGCATTGTTGAGGGTGAGACCCAGCCTCAACAGTTGCTTCATACAAATCGCTGTGTGGGCCACTGCTCCTTCCTGCCACTGGGGCAGATCAACCAGTCATCCAGGTAATTCATCACCCTGATCACTTGCAGCCGCAAGGGAGCTAGGATGGTATCCATACACTTTGAAAACGTGTGGGGGGCTAAGGAGAGGCCAGATAACAGCACGGAAAACTCAAAGACATTCCCCTGTAAGGCGAAGTGGAGATACTTCTTGTGCGCTGGACGAATAGGAACGTGGAAACCGCATTCTTTCAGTCCAGTGTGATAAACCATCCACCCGGCCGGACAGCCTGGCGAGTACCGCGGACACCAGCATCTTGTTCTCTACCTGCTGAGATGCCTTGCGTTCTCAGTGAGAGTGCTGCAGCAATACCTCAACTGCTGGTCCAAGTACCGAGTACCGAGAGCACTATGTGCACCGTGCACTGACGCTGAGGCGCTGGGCACCGTGTGCCATATGCACTGAGCACTTGTGCACCGAAATCTGAGTATCAAGGGCTATGCATGCGCCGCGGTACCGGAGGCCGCTATGCAATGTGCCTACCTGGTCAGCACGTAGCTTGTACCAGGGAGAAACAAGGCCGAAGCAGCGGTGGGCGAGTTGAAGCAGTAGCAAAATACGTAGAAAGATAGTATAAGGCAGAGCACACTATTTGTTTACAAGGCCCGACTCACCAAGGTGGGCAGGCCTACACAGCCGGCAGGGTCTACTCGACAGTGGGGATGTGGCAAGGCCTAGCCCCGTGGAGGAGAGCGCGGCTGGAAGAGTCACTCAACAGTGGGGATACAGCAAGGCCTAGCCCTGTGGAGGAACTGTGTAAAGTTCGGGAGAAAGGTCAGACACCAATCTCTGCGTCACCAAATTGAATCATTCAATGTACACATTAGCTAATTAAGATAGTTAGCACTATAAATACCCTCTTCACTCACCTCTCATTTCATCGTACATCCATGCATCATGGACAACATTCTGGATTATTCCATTTCGTTGGATAATGACCGGTTTGCCGTTTCCCCGGGGCCAAGATCCACTCATCCAGCCCCTCCCAGGCCGACTCCATGACAACTTCGGTCAGCGATATTTACCACGCCAACCTTCTCTGCCCAGATGTCTACTTCACCAGCACCAGCACCATCACCAGATCCCTTGTCTTTTCCCTGTCGCCCAGCACAACAACTGACTCACTCTCCTGTCCACCACAGCTCCTGCCTGGCCACTCGTTCCTAAGCAACTCCTGACATCAGAGACTGGACAATCCTCAGGCTACCAGCATTATCTTCATAGCAACAACATCCCCTTCAGATCTACAGCACGTAAGGACTTGTCCATGCAAGCCCAAAAAATTAGCCGAATTTCAGAAAACCAGATCTAATACTGCCAATGCACCTAAATCACCCTCGTCAATCAATCCATTTCGTTATTTTGGGGGATTATTAGGGTTATATTAAACAAATATTCCTGGTTCTGCAGGCCCAAGAAACCGTTCTTTTCAGCATCGCTCCCCACTCACTGCAAACATACATTGTATTCAACATTCCCTTCCCTTCATTTTCAATGCCTGTAGCATCCTTTCTTATGTCCCTTATGAATAGAGCTATAAGAGTTTCCTCTATCAAAGTTTCAATTTCTGGTATCAGTTTTTTCAAACTCATTTTTGGTGCCCCCAGCAAGTCGCAAATTTCACTAATCCTGAAGGATCAGAATCTCCTTCTCCCCAGGCTTGCTTACCTATCACCATCAACATACTCTCCCAGTGCATCTCATTTATTCGCTCCCGCTACTCCTCCCCATTGTTAGATAGAACCTTAGAAGCCCTTTTCTCCTAGCCTTCTTCAGGATCCTCAGGGCGCATCACCCTCAGACCTGCTGTTCATTAACAAAAACGGAGCAATTGTCACCCGCCATTGGTTCCTCTTTCACCTTCGGCAGATCTTTCCAGGTCCGGATTTACAGCTGAGCAGTTCTCCGGTCATTCTTTCAGGATCGGAGCAGCCTCTTCAGCTTCTCGTCACGGAGTTCCAGACTCCCTCATCAAGCAGTTAGGTCGTTGGTCCACCAGTGTTACCAATTTTACATTAGAACAAATATAATAGATCTTAAAAATGCTTTTACAAAAATATGCTCTTAAGTGTTAGTAGCCTGCCTGGAGGAAGAGCAATCAGATCAGCCATGGATTCCCAGAGGTTTATTTCCCAAACTTGGGTTTTATTTTCCTCTCTTGCGCGCCGACGATCCTTGTCAAAGGTTGGCTAAACCTCAAGTGGGCTATATCTAGTACTACTCACGGCATTGAGACCTGCTTGTTCTTTTGGGGGTCTCTGTCTCATTCAGTCGGCCAGGCAGCGAGCACCTCAAACCAAGTCAGGTTTGATGCCAAATGAAAGTTTATACAATATACCCATGTATTTGCATACTCCGCTTTCTCCTCAATAAATACTGTACTAAAACATGTTGCGATTGGTATTTGTCGAACTACTGAATTCAAACTTAGCAAGAACCACTGTGCTCAATGGAACGCGGGTAGTACTAGCAACATTTTTTATAGTTCCATAGAGATTATAGTAGTGTAGTGGCAGAAAATGGAGAAGACATGTGCTTTTCAGTTGAATACTTTATTCAATTTCAGGACGCTCTCTCAACATCCACACAGAGACCACTGCTCTGTCAGCTTCACTGCATTCCAGTAACAACAACAATTTTTGCCGTTGCTGCGCCTTCTTATAAGATTCAGCTCCGACCCTTATGTAGAACAGGGTACCAGAGCTGAAAAACATCCCATTGGCCCTCAGCCACGCACCAGAACCAATGGGCGAACGAACAACACGAACAACAACCAATGGGGAAACAGACCAGGGAAGACAACAGGCAGGGGGTTACATAATACACTGGAATACACACACAAAAGGTAAACAAGCAGTGGCGGACACAGCGGGGAGACACAAACAAACAGCAGGAAACACAATATATAAACATCAATGCACGGATCGCTACATTGCCCCCACCTCAGCCCAAAAAGTCAGCAGGGCGCAATGCCCAAGAGTCCAGCTCCACAGTTTGAGCATTGTTGCGATCCGGCACAGATTTTCCATGTTGCCGCTGTCGGTCAACAACAGCGGCGGTGGCAACACAGTCAGGACGCAGCTGGCAAGCGATGCAATGCGATTCCATGTTTTCAAAGTATCTGTGTGACTGACAGTGGTGACAGAGAGAAGACACAGACAGAGAATTCCTCTCTTCTTCCTTTCTTTGGTGGATAAATAGTATTGCAGCAAGCTGTACTAAGTGTTATATGTTGTATCGTTTTATGTCGCTGTTCCGTGTTTTGTCTATGTGCCGGTGCATGTGAACGAGTGCACCTGTGTGGTGGGGGGGAGCGTGATCGAGTCGTGACCCCACTGTGCTTGTGAATGTTGTCCAATTGTAGTGTGTTTTGGGGTATAATGGGGCAGCCTGCACGCTGCTGTGGGCTGGGTTTGCTGTGGGCTGGGTTGTGGTGTGCCTGGGTTTTTGTGTATAAAGGGGCAGCTTGCATGCTGCTGTGGGCTGTGTTTGCTGTGGACTGTGTTTGCTGTGGGCTGGGTTTGCCGTGGGCTGGGTTGTGGTGTGCCTGGGTTTTGTGTATAAAGGGGCAGCTTGCACGCTGCTGTGGGCTGGGTTGAAGTGTGCTGATCTTGGCTGATGTGATCTATCTGCGGTCGTCTGGCTCCTTATCACTCAACGTTACAGTATTTTGCAGTTAGAAAAAAAAAAGGTTTATACACGCACACTAACCTGCCCCAGAAGTTTAACGTCACAACTGACACGGTCTCTCGACTTGCTGTGACGCTTTATACCCCAATCCAGATTTGTTAAATCAATAATGCTGTACTTTGACCATGCGAGTGCAGAGTTACTGAAAAGTAAATAAGGCCAGCAATAAAGATGGTTATCTGCTACACCTCCTGTCAACCAATCCACTCTGTCATACCAACCACTTTGAAATGACCTATTCTTATTAGCAATTTCAATGGTTGGTTATGGCTTCCCTTCAGATTTTATCTTGAGTTTTTCAGTATAATCTAGCATGGCAAATGGAGTCTTAATCAGCCGATCAACTGCGTTATCCTGCATTTGACATTTAATGTCTGCAAAACACCAAAATAAAACAATAACAAAATATATTGTGTTTCTTACTGCTGATGCGATGCGAAATGATGCAGTTTCAATCAACACTCAGAAATGAACGCATTACAGTAGTGATTCAGCAAGGGGCGGGAGGATGCTGATTAACAATTGGCATTACGAAGATGCTGCAAAATGATCTGTCGATCTTGGGCAGGTGTTGTGACTCTTGGTCTCCCAGTTCGTGGCCTGTCATTGACAGAGTGTATCTGGTTATTCCATCTCGCCAGGTTTGAAATTGCTGGCTGTGGACACCCAAGATGGCGAGCCACAGTACGCTGCCCTAGTCCAGCCTCTAACATGCCGAATGCATGAAGGTGCTGCTCTCTTGACAGACGTGGCATATTGTTTTTTTTTTCTGTGATTCTTTATTGCTTTTATTCAAGCTTGCAATTCAACAGCAGAAATCACTCCATATCAACTGGCTCACTAATTAGGTGATTAAGTGCATATGCTTCAGTCATAGTCACTCAAACGTGTCATGGTCAAGGATGAATGATCAAGTAATTAAAAAGAAACCAAAAACATTTCGTCAATGTCCTTCATTTATATACCTTATTTTTTTTTAGAAAATAAATGTGTTATAATAGTGATAAGTTTCTTTTGATGATCGGTATATGTATATATTTTTTTAATTTAATTTTCTCTTTGAAAAGTTGAGGAGGCTCTGCCTCCCTTGCCTCCTCTAAGGAACCTCTCTCTCTCTCTCTCTCTCTCTCTCTCTGAGAGAGAGAGAGATTCTATGCTACCATGTCAACAGACAACTAAACTGGAAAAAATAAATCCTGATATATAAACGTGACTAATATTATACTCCTTCCTATGTCCTCACCTTCTTCAGTGTACAGTCAGTGCCGCTTAATGTCAACAACCACCATATTTATCACTAATTAGAGCGCTGTAAAGCGGACAATAGGCTACACTCAAAACAGAGGTTCACACCAATAACAGAATTACAACAAATGTTTTTAAAAGAGCAAGAAAATGAAAATACAAAAAAGAAAAGCACGTACTCACATAAACCTCACAAAGTCGCATTTGCATTCACCTTTTGAATGTCACCTTGTCAGTAAAAAAAAAAAAGCTTAATTGTCGCAGGTCACCTACATCACTTCCTGTCTCAATGACTAAATAAGGGGAACTCATTAATCAAAATGCATGTTAACAAGATCAAGAAAAATGAATGGAAGCATAATCCGCTGTTATGGAAACTGCTAGCGTACAGGGAGGCGGCTCTCCCACCAGCGAGCAGCAGCCACATGGAAATAAAAAATAATGGGAATATCTAGTTTGTGTATAATTTGTAAACTTCATTTAAAATTGTGCATTTTGTCATGCAGAATGTACATTTATTTAGATAACTTCACATATACAATGCTGATTTACGATTATCTGGCGTGTGGGTAAAAATCGGATGGCATGGATTAAAAAATTAAACCCCATTAATCATTTACCCTCATTCGAGGGGATATTTTGCCACAGCTTACTATATACACATTTTTTAATGTGCATTTTACAATCTTTTTTTGGTTAAAAATGAAAACAAAATACCATAAGCCATCTATGTAATTTGGTTGGAATTTATTCTTATGATGACATCTACTTTTGTATGTATTTTAGTATGATTGTAGGCAATATTTAAATACATACGTTTCAAGTGCCATTGGTGTTTGTAGTTGTTAGTTATTATACAAGTATACCATGTATGTAACACTTAATTATATATTTATTCAGCTTTTAAAATTATGATATAACTCCCTAACCTTATACACAATTTGTTTATAATTAATTGTTTGCTGAATTCCTCTAATCATGCATGTTCTAGTGTTACTCTTTGCTCACCTCCACGATAAATAAACTCAACATGATTAGATTGAAGTAGCCACCGAACACTTACAGAATTATATGAACTTTACAGCCAAACCAGTGCTACCAAAGCCCCAATTCTCCTTAAACAAGAATGGATTAATTTAGTTCAAATTTACAATTTATCGTTGATAACCAAATTTACCAATACAACCACCTGATCTCCCCAGTTTAGCACCTTCCAATTACCAGGTCTCACTGCCTGGAACCAATTAACCTTCCCACATACAGATACTTTCATTCAGAACATTAGCCCCCAAGTAGCAGTGACACAACACAACGACAGATGCACTTCTAATGATTTTTATTTCGGTATACAATTTATTATTCTAATTACAATTCAATACACTAAAATGAAAATACAAGTTTCAAGTATAAAATTATTCTTGAAATACTAGAACAGGTCTATTAAATTAGCAGCAGTCAGAAGTATAAACAAATAGTGCATGGAAAAGAAACCGTAAAGAATGCAAATGTGTTTCAGTGAAATGACAAAAGACACTATATAAGAAAACACTGAAACATCAACCAAAACTAAATCACACACTTCAATCAATTATCAAATCATGAAGCAAAACAAAAGTGAAACACAGCACACAAACTATAACTTAATATACCAACCGTGAAAGAATTATCCAACGTGCTCAACAACTGTCAGTGACTGAAACACGTATACAATACTGTCCTAATACCTCTAGATCTTTAATTACTCTGGCTAAGCCGGCCTTAACTATACAGTGCAAAAGAGTGTAACAAGCAATAGTTGATTTATACAACGTGCTACAGTTCATTTACACAATCAAAAGCTACACTAAAATGGAAAGGGGGTAAGGAGCACTATCTTGTACTGGCCCAGTTACACAACAAGATATAGAACTTAATAACTGAATTAAATAAGCCACAGAGCCAAGACTCAGTACTCACCAAACGATACGCAAATACTAACGTTTCTCCAAATTCTTATATCTATTATTATTATTATTATTATTATTATTATTATTATTATTATTATTATTAATTTATTAGCAGATGCCCTTATCCAGGGCGACTTAAAATTGTTACAAGATGTCACATTATTTTTACATACAATTACATTATTTTTTACACACAATTACCCATTTATTAAGTTGGGTTTTTACTGGAGCAATCTAGGTAAAGTACCTTGCTCAAGGGCACAGCAGCAGTGTCCCCCACCTGGGATTGAACCCACGACCCTCCAGTCAAGAATCCAGAGCCCTAACCACTACTCCACACTGCTGCCCCTGTATTGGTTTTAGGCTCTGTACCCCGTCTCCGCTTTCTTACAACACCACAACGTGTAACGTTGTTAATTTGTCTCTGTCACCAAGCGTTCTGTCTCTCACTCTCTCTCTGTGCTTGGCAGTGTCCATTTTATCCAGCACGGCACAGGTGCAGCTACTCTGTAAAAACTGTATTGAAAGCTAGTGAGGCGGGGGCGTGTCCCCAGCCGACCCACTCCTAGCTCAAAAAAGAGAAAGCCCAGACAGAGGATGATAAATAAATTACAGAGATCAATTTACTTGCAAGTAACATAAAGCAATCATGCAGTTGAGAACAATACAAAACTGTTAAATAACAGGAGGTACCAACATGAGTGCTACATACAAATGTGTGAAGGTGAAAGATTTCCATTACACGAGAGTAGATGTTAAAACTTCATGCTGATTTGAACTCGGCTCTCGCCAAGATAAGCACCAACTAAGACGTAGCTTTACAGTAAACTAATGTGATCCATATGTGTCTCCATCCATTTACGTTTCCTTCCATATGATGATGTAGATATCCTTCTGTCTGGTGTTAATGGCTGAAGTGTAATGCTGGCTCCAGGGATCAGCTTATTTTGCCTCCCTGGCGCATCAGCACACACAACGGCTGCGATGCTGGCTCCGGGGATCAACCATAGTGCGGCCTCCCCAGCGCATCAGCATGACAACCGTCTGGATTGAGCTAAGTAGGGTACATCTCTGGGGTTTTCAAGTGGGCACCTTCCATCCTCAGTGTTTCGTCGACTAGCCCACGACACCTCAAGAGGGCTCGACGGTGATTCTGGCATCCCAGCTTCACCCCCCTCCGTCCCCCACTCAACTCAGCCCAGCTTACTTACCTATACATCAGCGTTTCTTTCTTTCTATTGTGCTTGAGATCCCCAGCCAGACTCTTTCCGTCTCAACCACAGCCAGTTGCTGCTCCTCTCTGCTGCTTCAGATAAGTTCTTCACTGTGCGACGCAACTCTTGGCCACTGAATCCGACGTCTCTGAGAAACCGGGTTGTAGAGTGTGCCACAAATCCTCGACAACCCACTTCCACTCGGTAAACCCGGACTCTCCATCCTCGCTGTTCCGCTTCAGTGGCTAGTTGAGCATACCGCAGTTTCTTCCTCTCATACGCCTCATCTACAGCATCCTCCCATGGCACTGTTAACTCTACCAGGTGAACAAGGCGTGCTGATCCAGACCACAAGACAATATCTGGTCGAAGGTTAGTGGTGGCAATCTCAGGTGGAAAAATAAGCCGTTGACCAACATCTGCCAGCATTTTCCAGTCTCTAGCAGCTTCCAGTTGTCCTGGGCGAGGATTGGTTTTAACACCTTTTCTTGGTGGTTGCTCTCCTGGGCTGAGGAATGTTGTCTTTTGTGTGTAATGTTTTGATGGAACAGGTGACAACTTATTGGTCATGTTACGCTTGTCTTCCAATGCTAAGGCCAAACATCGCAGCACCTGGTCATGGCGCCAAGTAAACCGTCCTTGGCTAAGAGCCACCTTACATCCTGTCAAAATGTGCCTTAATGTTGTAGGTGATGAACACAAAGGACATGAGGGATCCTCTCCTACCCAGAGGTTTAGGTTCTGTGGTGATGGGAGAACATCATATGTTGACCTGATGAGGAAACTGATCCTGCTCTGTTCCATTGACCATAGGTCTTGCCAGCCAATCTTGCGTTGTTCCACACTCTCCCATCTCATCCATTCTCCCTGCTTGGCCTGGGAAATGGCCTTTATACACCTCATCCTCTCCTCCTGCTTTTGCACCTCGTTGAATACCAGCTTCCTCCTTTGAGCTGGGGCTGACTTGTGCCATGTAGGAGGAGCTGAACTGAAACCAAGACCCCCTCTTCCATGCTGAACTTGCCCCATGATATCACCAATTCGAAGGGCAGCCTTTGCATCTTCCACAGCTTTCTTTGCCGCCCACTTTCTTCCAGTTTTCAACACAGGTGCTGCCTCCCTTACGCATTTATCGCGTGACTCTACTAATGTCATTTCCAGTCTGACCTTGGCGCACTTAAACTCCTCGGTTAGAGCAGAGACTGGTAGCTGCAGTATTCCTTTACCATAAAGTCCCACTCTGCTGAGGCAGCGTGGAACTCCCAACCATTTCCTGATGTATGAACTGATTAAAGCTTCCAGCTTCTCTACTGTTGTCAAAGAAACCTCGTACACAGTCAGTGGCCACAGCAACCTCGGCAGTAGACCAAACTGAAAGCACCAGAGTTTTAGTTTACCTGGTAGAGCGCAGCTGTCTATGCTCTTCAACCCTTCCACTGCTTGTTGTCTAACTTCTCCCACACGAACTGTGTCCTTTAGATCCCCGTCGTACCATCTCCCAAGACTCTTCACTGGCTTCTCAGACACTGTTGGTATTGCCTCACCATTAATGAAGAATGTTTTATCTACTACTTTGCCTTTAATTATAGAGATGCTCCTTGATTTAGTGGGCTTGAATTGCATTCGTGCCCATTCAATGTTATTGGTTAATTTGCCCAATAATCGATTAGTGCAGGCTACTGTTGTAGTCATGGTTGTCATGTCATCCATGTTTGCTCGAATTGGTGGTAGTCGCATTCCAGAAGCCAAGCGCTCTCCTCCTACTACCCATTTTGATGCCCTAATGATTACTTCCATTGCCATGGTCAAAGCCAGTGGAGAAATGGTGCATCCTGCCGTTATTCCAACCTCTAGGCATTGCCATGTAGTGCTGAATTCTGAAGTTGAAAAACTGAATTGCAAATCTCCAAAATAGGCTTTCACTAAATTTGTTATTGTCATCGGTACACTGAAAAAATCAAATGCTGCCCAAAGTAGTTCATGTGGCACTGAACCATATGCATTAGCCAAATCCAGGAATGTCACATGGAGCTCCTTCCTCTCCTTTTTAGCTGATTGAATTTGTTGCCAGATCACATTGATGTGTTCTAAGCAACCTGGGAAACCTGGAATGCCCGCTTTTTGTATTGACGTGTCAATGAAGCAGTTCTTTAATAGGTAAGCTGACAATCTCTGAGCAATAATGCTAAAGAAAATCTTGCCTTCTACGTTTAATAGGGAAATGGGACGAAACTGACTGATGCTTGTAGAATCTTTTTCTTTAGGTATAAAGACTCCACCTGCTCGGCGCCATGCTCTTGGTACAACCTGTTTTTCCCATGCCACTTTCATCAATTTCCACAGAATTCGTAGAACTCCTGAAGCACTCTTGTACACTCTGTACGGAACTCCATTAGGCTCTGGAGATGATGAAGCCCTTGCTTTTTTCACAGCTTGCTCTATTTCTTTCCACTTAGGTGCACAGTCCTCCATTTGGTATTCTGGTGGATTGATAGGTGGGATGTCTGACGGAATTGACATAGGCTCCTGCGTTTTTGAATCTGTATGTGTTTCCTCCAAAAATCTCTCCAGCTCAACCTTAGATGCTTTTAGTGTGCCATTCTTCTCACTGGTGAATAACTTCACAAATTTGAATGGGTCTTTATAAAAGTTAGTTCTCGCACCCTCCTTCTTTTTGTAGCGTTTCCGTAGGCGCTCAGCTCTGCGCAATGTTGCAAGCTTATCTTTTATGACCCTTTGTAAGAGATTGAGTCCCTCCTTCTGACTTTGTTCTGCTCTTCTCCATTGGTTCCTCAGCTGTCTCCTTTCTCTAACTAAGCGTTCAATCTCCTGCTGCCGTCTAGACTTTCCAGGAATAGTTTGTACTTTTTCCTTCCTTTTTTCAACTCCAAACCTCTCACTTCCATATGCGTAGATGATGTCCACAAATTTATCCAGCTTCTTTTCAACTGTTCCACTTAATCTTTCCAATGCAACGCAGAGATCTGTGTTTACTGTGTCCCATGCAGTTTTCTCACAAGCTCTTGGCCATTTAACTCCAGGCTTGTGCCCGTTGAGGTTCTTTTCTCTCTTATGCTGGTTTGTCTGACCGGGTTCACAAGGATCATTAGGTTCATCACTAACTGTGTCCATGCAAGTCCTCCTCACATCTATGACAGGGGTGCTGATATCCTGCGAACTGTGGTTTGTTCCTGTCGCTGGATTTCATTCGACTGACTTGACTGACTTCGTAAGAAGTACTGATCAATGCGAGGCCCTTGTCCCTTCTCCCTCAAGCATTTCATTCTCCCTTGATGAATCTTCAAACCCCTGACCGTTGTCGCCTTGCTCCAGCCGCAGACACAAACCTGGAGTTCCATGTCTTTGTTAACTGCAGATCTTGAACTAGTCTTTTGTGAAGTACTCTCCATACTCATATCCGTTTCCGTTCCTAAGTCGTTAACCGTGTTGTCCAACGTTGAGTCATCTTCCGCCCCCGCTCTCGTAGACTCTAGGGGTTTTTTTCTCTTTAATTTCTTAGAAGCCTTGGGCGGGTGTCTCCAGCATCCTGTAAACACAGAGCTGGATACTGCCGACAAGGGTAGCTAACCCTTACCAGCCCCAGTGGGGTCTCTTTCCTCCTGTCAGCTGTCTCTCCAGGCTGTCACAAGGTCTTTCCCTTGTTGCCAGCTGCACTATTCACAGCAGTCACTGGACGTATCCAGATCTTCATGATTTCCATTACACGAGAGTAGATGTTAACCCTTTGCGGTCCATTGTCGGACTGGGTCCGACATTGCAATTATTCCTCACAGGTCCTTTGTCGGACTGGGTCCGACATCATTATAGCAACGCAATAAACGGGTGTTTAGTCGTTTTTTCTCCAGAAAAAGCAGAGAAAACCATTCAATTGCCGAGTGGGAGCGACAGGAGCCGAGACAAGTCGGAAAAAAAAAAAAAAAAAAGGCATATCCCATGAATAGTCATACATGGTATCAGGTATCAGATAACGGGGCGTTCATAGTAAACAAGCTGGCTGAGTGCGTCAGCGCACAGAGACTATCATGGACATTTGCAGAGCTTTTTTCAGATGTTATAGTAATAAAATAATGACTTGGATCGCATTATTGAGGAGTTTGGTGATAAAACGAGTGATCAGGAGATGCTCGATCGGTATGTACGACTATTATTATTATTATTATTTATTTCTTACATAGGTGAACGCTATAGCAAACGAAAGGGTGGGGCGGGGCTGGAGATGCCTAGTGAGTGCTTTGTTGATATGCAGGGCCATTTAAACCCGTTTGACTGTGAAAAAAAATACTTTTAAACAGCGCGTATAAAATTAACTGCGCGTGTGAAAATTAATTAGACCTGGCGTGCCTGACGCGCAGTTAATAAATGGACTGCAAAGGGTTAAAACTTCATGTTGATTTGAACTTGGCTCTTGCCAAGATAAGCACCAACTGAGACGTAGCTTTACAGTAAACTAATGTGATCCATATGTGTCTCCATCCATTTACGTTTCCTTCCATATGATGATGTAGATATCTGGTGTTAATGGCTGAAGTGTAATGCTGGCTCCAGGGATCAGCTTATTTTGCCTCCCTGGCGCATCAGCACACACAACGGCTGCGATGCTGGCTCCGGGGATCAACCATAGTGCGGCCTCCCCAGCGCATCAGCATGACAACCGTCTGGATTGAGCTAAGTAGGATACATCTCTGGGGTTTTCAAGTGGGCACCTTCCATCCTCAGTGTTTCGTCGACTAGCCCACGACACCTCAAGAGGGCTCGACGGTGATTCTGGCGTCCCAGCATCACCCCCCTCCGTCCCCCACTCAACTCAGCCCAGCTTACTTACCTGTACATCAGCGTTTCTTTCTTTCTATTGTGCTTGAGATCCCCAGCCAGACTCTTTCCGTCTCAACCACAGCCAGTTGCTGCTCCTCTCTGCTGCTTCAGATAAGTTCTTCACTGTGCGACGCAACTCTTGGCCACTGAATCCGACGTCTCTGAGAAACCGGGTTGTAGAGTGTGCCACAAATCCTCGACAACCCACTTCCACTGGGTAAACCCGAACTCTCCATCCTCGCTGTTCCGCTTCAGTGGCTAGTTGAGCATACCGCAGTTTCTTCCTCTCATACGCCTCATCTACAGCAACCTCCCATGGCACTGTTAACTATACCAGGTGAACAAGGCGTGCTGATCCAGACCACAAGACAATATCTGGTCGAAGGTTAGTGGTGGCAATCTCAGGTGGAAAAATAAGCCGTTGACCAACATCTGCCAGCATTTTCCAGTCTCTAGCAGCTTCCAGTTGTCCTGGGCGAGGATTGGTTTTAACACCTTTTCTTGGTGGTTGCTCTCCCGGGCTGAGGAATGTTGTCTTTTGTGTGTAATGTTTTGATGGAACAGGTGACAACTTATTGGTCATGTTACGCTTGTCTTCCAATGCTAAGGCCAAACATCGCAGCACCTGGTCATGGCGCCAAGTAAACCGTCCTTGGCTAAGAGCCACCTTACATCCTGTCAAAATGTGCCTTAATGTTGTAGGTGATGAACACAAAGGACATGAGGGATCCTCTCCTACCCAGAGGTTTAGGTTCTGTGGTGATGGGAGAACATCATATGTTGACCTGATGAGGAAACTGATCCTGCTCTGTTCCATTGACCATAGGTCTTGCCAGCCAATCTTGCGTTGTTCCACACTCTCCCATCTCATCCATTCTCCCTGCTTGGCCTGGGAAATGGCCTTTATACACCTCATCCTCTCCTCCTGCTTTTGCACCTAGTTGACTACCAGCTGTATGGGGGGAGTCTGACACATTACGAAATACGTTTAGGAAAAATCTGTGTCAATGATCTCGATCACATTCCTAGTGCATCGCTCTGTGTCCTTGATGCCTGTTCTTTGTTCTTGTGTGGATAAGACACAGGTGTTAAAAGCCAAGGACGCATAGCAAATCTGTAATCACCTACAGAAACTTTATTGTAATATCTAATATTACGTTTTTTATACCAAGATCTCAGTTGTATAATTCAAATAAAATCTACAGTAGAGGTCAGCTGTGATATAATGTACATATTTAGGATTCAAATAGGCTACAGTTGCATTGATAATTTCTTGGTAGTAACATTACACTGGGTGCAAATAACAGAATATCATTTTAACAAAACAACAAACGTTTCGTAAGGTTACAAATGGTTAAAACAATTGAATAAATCTCCTTCATAACCACAAGTATAGAAAAGGCTACAAATATTGAATTATCTAGGTTGTCTGTAAGAAATTAACTCTGGTCTTGTACGCTCTTTCTCTCTGTATCGTCAGCCACGGTCTGTTAAATTTCTGTTTCAAGGTGAGTTATATACTGTTTCGTTAATGAAAACCCTCCTTTTCCAAGTGCAAATTAACACGTGATAAATTATGACAATTAACAGATTTCCTTTAAATTTACACGCAAACAAAATAAATAGTTGCAAGAAGCACTACTTGTTAAGAAATTAACATTATTTCGTAAATCAACATAATTCCGTAAATCACATTAGGACGATTATTTAATAACAAAATAGGCATAACAACGTCTTGAAAATGCCCAAATCAATGCTACATACTGATTTCTTGATTAACACTGGAGTTATCATTTACGACCTTTTGAAAATCCTGCCCATTGTGTGGTAATATATTGTGACACATATATATATATATATATATATATATATATATATATATATATATATATATATATATATATATATATATATATATTGTAAGACAGCAGGGAGGGGGTTAAAGCCTCCCTGAAGAAAAAAACATGTGCGGAATGCACATTTGTGTAATTTAATTGTTTTGCTTTATTGTTTAATTGAATTTATTAATTGTTTTAGTATTAATTATCCCCTGCACCTGGTAGCCATTGTTAAATTAGTACCAGGTGCAGGGTATTTAAGAAAGGCAGCTAGTCTGCTCACGGCTGCTGAGTAGAAGGAAGCAGGATAGGTGCTCTGCTTCCGAGCAGTCGGGTGAAAAAGGTATGGTGCAAACCTGTGTGGTTTAATTAAGTTTTGGGGCAGGGAAACGGCTTAGCCGTCCTGTGTTAGTTAGGTTCCTGCGTGTGTAGTTAGTGCTCGATAAGAGCTAGGTGTTTATTTGGTTTTGTGTGTTTTTATTTTTGTGTTTATTAAAAATTAGCGCAACCGCGCTGTAAAAATCAATTTCTGTGTGCTGGGTCAATTTTTAAAGGGGCAACGAACCCGAGTGGGTGCAATTCCTTTTACATTTGGTGTCAGAAGTTTTGGGCGCCCCTACGACCCAATAAAATGGATTTTAAAGAACTGATCGAGAAGATCAATAAAAATACCGCCGCTCAAAAAGAGCAAAATGAGAGATGGGAGAGAGAGCTGGGGTTGGCCCCGCTGAAGAGACAAGTGCGGGAGCCGACCGAACTGGAGTTGTTGCTCCAAAGGTGGGAGCAAGCGAGAGGAGCCCCGCTGACTCCAGCCCCAGAGCCCAGTGGGGAGGAGCCGCCGCTTCCGGAGCCCAGAGGGGAGGAGCCGCCGCTTTCAGAGCCCAGAGGGGAGGAGCCACTGTTGCCAGAGTCACTGGTGGAAGTCAAGGGGGAGGATGTGCCGCCTCCCCTGCAAGCCAGTCTGGCATTGCCGAGGGAGGTCCCTTGTCCCGGCAGCGTGGACACCAGGCCGGAATGCCCAGACCTCCCTCCGCTTGACCTGGCTCCCAGGTCGCAGTACAGCCAGGCACAGTCGCCTGCCTGGTCCCTTGCTTCACTCCCCCTGGAATCCCAGACGTCGCTGCGCAGGATGAAGACGTCACTGCGCAAAAGGCAGACGTCGCTGGCGCTCCCCCTGCTGATTGCTCCATTCCGCATACCTACTGCTCTGCTCCCCCTGAGATTCAAGACGTCGCTGCGCCGGTCCACAGCCACGCGCCTCTGCCTGCCAGTCCTGGCTCCCGGTCACCGGCATGCGCTGTGGTCGCCCTGGACAAGCCGTCTGGGTCCCTCCTCGTCGGTCCTAGGTCCCTCCCTGGAAACGCCGGAGGGACCAACCCACCCTCAAGCCCGCCCGTGGAAGAGGGTGACAATTGACATTGCTGGACTTGAGGGTGGGTGGTCTTTTAAAGGTGGAGGGAGGTGGCCGTCGAGTGGCCGGTGTCATGAAAAGACAAGGGGGGGATATGTAAGACAGCAGGGAGGGGGTTAAAGCCTCCCTGAAGAAAAAAACATGTGCGGAATGCACATTTGTGTAATTTAATTGTTTTGCTTTATTGTTTAATTGAATTTATTAATTGTTTTAGTATTAATTATCCCCTGCACCTGGTAGCCATTGTTAAATTAGTACCAGGTGCAGGGTATTTAAGAGAGGCAGCTAGTCTGCTCACGGCTGCTGAGTAGAAGGAAGCAGGATAGGTGCTCTGCTTCCGAGCAGTCGGGTGAAAAAGGTATGGTGCAAACCTGTGTGGTTTAATTAAGTTTTGGGGCAGGGAAACGGCTTAGCCGTCCTGTGTTAGTTAGGTTCCTGCGTGTGTAGTTAGTGCTCGATAAGAGCTAGGTGTTTATTTGGTTTTGTGTGTTTTTATTTTTATGTTTATTAAAAATTAGCGCAACCGCGCTGTAAAAATCCATTTCTGTGTGCTGGGTCAATTTTTAAAGGGGCAACGAACCCGAGTGGGTGCAATTCCTTTTACAATATATATATTAGTGTCCATTTGTAAAAATTCCATCTACCAACTACTTGCTACCAATAATGTAAAATTAAAAACTGTTAGGAGAACAAAAGGGATTACTAATGTCAAAACACTAGCCTGTAAAATCAAGTGTTGCACTAAACAACTAGTAAAGACAAATACATGGGTCATGATCTCAGCATCCGGAAGAGATAGGTGAAATAAAGAGGATTGTATTGCACAATAAGATATGTGCATTAGACGACAGCACAGGGTGGTGCTCAGATGTCTAACTGATTGTGGCAAAGTGGTTAACAGCGTGCAGGTGCAAGTGATCAATGAACAGACAGACAATTGTAATCCAGGTCTAAAGTTGTTTAATGGGTTTGTATGTCTAGTGCCTGACGGTAAAACAAACAGTAAACAATAATGATGGTAAGTAATACAGAGGTGTGTATTACTTAGTTTGTAATCCCCGAGTTTGTCCCGAAATAATAGTCCAGTTTATTGTACACCCACATGAAACACAAAACACAGGTCCTTCCGGGTTCTTTTTCATTAACCAAAACGAAGGAACAGAATACGTCGCTTCGACCCCTACTTATACTGTCACTCATGACCCCTTGGTAAATGATTGCAACCGCTCCTCCAATCCACGACTGCCACATCATTTAACTTCTGGGTCGATGAGTTAATGTACCGAAGCCCCGCCCCTTTTCTAAATGACCGACTTCCTTTTAACCCTAGGAACGAAGTGTCAGGCCAAGCAGTCCAGGGTACTCTGTTCCCGTTACTTAGCGCCCTCACAGGTCAGGAGGGAGATTTACCACCAAGAATCATTGTCTTTCTATCACACCGATGAACACAGGTATGGAAGTATTTTTGTTAATTTGAGCACCGACTCCACAGCTCCCCAAGTGGTTTTGTTGTTCTCCTTCCCCTTCAGTTGACCCCTAAGCAGTCCCGATTCTTGCAGCACCTCTTGAAACACACAGCTGGCTTTCTGACTGGGAACAAGTAATCTTGGTCTAAACTCAGGGAGGCTGGCAACTGACACTCACTGCCAGATTGGGACAGTATTTCAAGCTATGATGACAGGATAACAGGATTCACTCCTGTAGTAAACAAAGGTGCAACCAGGGCTGGAATTTATAATTTGGTTCTGTGTCATAGAGGAATGTATGGGTAGCATGTACAGTACTGTGCAAAAGTTTTAGGCAGGTGTGAAAAAATGCTGTAAAGTAAGACTGCTTTCAAAAGTAGACATGTTAATAGATTATATTTATCAATTAACAAAATGCCAAGTGAGTGAACAGAAGAAAAATCTACATCAAATCCATATTTGGTGTGACCACCCTTTGCCTTCAAAACAGCATCAATTCTTCTAGGTACACTTGCACAAAGTCAGGGATTTTGTAGGCATATAGTCAGGTGTATGATTAAACAATTATACCAAACAGGTGCTAATGATCATCAATTCAATATGTAGGTTGAAACACAATCATTAACTGAAACAGAAACGGCTGTGTAGGAGGAATAAAACTGGGCGAGGAACAGCCAAACTCAGCTAACAAGGTGAGGTTGCTGAAGACAGTTTACTGTCAAAAGTCATACACCATGGCAAGACTGAGCACAGCAACAAGACACAAGGTAGTTATACTGCATCAGCAAGGTCTCTCCCAGGCAGAAATTTCAAGGCAGACAGGGGTTTCCAGATGTGTTGTCCAAGCTCTTTTGAAGAAGCACAAAGAAACGGGCAACATTGAGGACCGTAGACGCAGTGGTCGGCTACTGCAGCAGATGAAAGACACATCATGCTTACTTCCCTTCGCAATCGGAAGATGTCCAGCAGTGCCATCAGCTCAGAATTGGCAGAAAACAGTGGGACCCTGGTACACCCATCTACTGTCCGGAGAAGTCTGGTCAGAAGTGGCCTTCATGGAAGACTTGCGGCCAAAAAGCCATACCTCCGACGTGGAAACAAGGCCAAGCGACTCAACTATGCACGAAAACACAGGAACTGGGGTGCAGAAAAATGGCAGCAAGTGCTCTGGACTGATGAGTCAAAATTTGAAATATTTGGCTGTAGCAGAAGGCAGTTTGTTCGCCGAAGGGCTGGAGAGCGGTACACGAATGAGTGTCTGCAGGCAACAGTGAAGCATGGTGGAGGTTCCTTGCAAGTTTGGGGCTGCATTTCTGCAAATGGAGTTGGGGATTTGGTCAGAATTAATGGTCTCCTCAATGCTGAGAAGTACAGGCAGATACTTATCCATCATGCAGTACCATCAGGGAGGCATCTGATTGGCCCCAAATTTATTCTGCAGCATGACAACGACCCCAAACATACAGCGAAAGTCATTAAGAACTATCTTCAGCGTAAAGAAGAACAAGGAGTCCTGGAAGTGATGGTATGGCCCCCACAGAGCCCTGATCTCAACATCATCGAGTCTGTCTGGGATTACATGGAGAGAGAGAAGCAACTGAGGCTGCCTAAATCCACAGAACTGTGGTTAGTTCTCCAAGATGTTTGGGCCAACCTACCTGCCGAGTTCCTTCAAAAACTGTGTACAAGTGTACCTAGAAGAATTGATGCTGTTTTGAAGGCAAAGGGTGGTCACACCAAATATGGATTTGATGTAGATTTTTCTTCTGTTCACTCACTTTGCATTTTGTTAATTGATAAATATAAACTATTAACATGTCTATTTTTGAAAGCATTCTTACTTTACAGCATTTTTTCACACCTGCCTAAAACTTTTGCACAGTACTGTATATAACAGACAATATAACAAGCTGCTGTAATTCGCAAGTTCATTAAAAAAATAAGTCATAACCCTGGCCAGAGAGCTATATTATATAAAATCTGCTCCTACTTTGAAGACTGCCATGGGGCCATTTAATGGGCCTCATTTACGAAAGGACGATAAACTTCATGGTTAATGATTTCCGGATTTACTATTGCAATTTTATTCACTATCGCGTGCAATACTTGGTATATTATGGTGTGCACTAAATTTAGTGCTTCACACTATGATAATCAGAATGAATATATGATTTTTATCGTAATGCATTCTGAAGTATTTAAATGAGCATCCAGCTCAGAATAATGAGATGAGCTGTAATCACATGGTATTTACTAAAGGACTGTGACAGAAATACAATGATTCTTGGTTGTAAATCTCCCTCCCGACCTGTAAGGATGCTAAGCAGTGAGAACAGAGTTCCCTGGACGGGCTGGCCTGACAGTCCTTTCCCAGGGTTCAAGGGAAGTCGGCCAGCTAGGAAGAGAGTTCGTTGCAATAACGCATTGACCCAGAAGGGAAGGCAGCCGCAGATTGGAGAGGCGGTTGCACTCATTTACCAAGGGATCATGTGTGACGACATAAAGGGACAGAGAATCATAATCTGTTCCTTCGCATTGGTTTGTGTAAATAAACTAAGAAGGACTGTGAGAGACCCCGTTGCACGTAAAAAGTACAGTGAGTGTTTTGTTTGTTGGTCTTGTAATTGTCTTGTCTTGTGCATTACTAGACGGCTAACACAGATCCGGAGCTGTCACCAAGGGCCAGCACTAAACCGGCACTAATATGAAACTTGTATCACCCACCACGAGCATTACTGCCCAAACCCAGGACTGTCTTTCCCGTGTTATTTACCCCGTGCTGTAAACATTGGTGTGTATTGCCGGGGGATTATTGTTTGGTCGCCAGATCTGGAAAATAAATTAAAAACATTTCCAAACCGGATTACAATTATCTCTGTCTGCTTCTTTAATCCATTGCATCACTCCTGCACCTGTTTCCACTCAGCCACAAGGACGTTAATTTTAGTGTGTACTATTTATTTTAAACGATGTAATTCAGCTTTAACTGCAACCTATTTATAACCTGCAATTTACACACACATAAAAAGTAACAGCTATATGGCCTCATTTACAAGGATGCTAAACTTTTTGGTGCGTGATAATTGCAATTATATAATTGCAATCATTGTGCACGTTAATGATTTCCGTATTTATTGCAATTTTATTCATTATCTTGTAAAATAGTGGGTATATTATGATGCACACTAATTGTATTGTGCCATACTATGGTAATCAGAATGAATATGTGATTTGTATGGTACTGCATGATAATGTATTTAAATGAGCATCCAACTCAGAATAATAAGATGAGCTGTATTCACATGCTATTTAATAAAGGCTGTTCATTTTAGTGCATGCATTAAAGTGATCATTTATTAGTGCGTGTGGGAACCAGGCTTTAACCACTGATAGGCGCAGTATTTTTTCTGGCCTGAAAACTAGTGCTGTGCAGTTCGATTCTTTTTACTGACTCGATTTGTTTGATTCATTCAGTTTAGTGAATCAGTTCAACAGATTTGTTTTTTCTGATTCACTAACGCAAAATAAATACATCTTGCTGAATTTCTTGGTTATGAACATTTGTTTGAAAGGAAAAATCTGGCAGTAAGAGCCATTTAAGTTAACGCTGTTTACTTGGTGGGCTGCAAAATTTTTTTTTTACACACATAAATCGTAATAACGTGAAAATGTCTATATAAATAGTATGTACACCAATATACTCAAATATACTACTCAAGACACATTACCCTCACTGCACGATTCCTAGTCATTAATAAGCATGCAGGCACGTTTTCAATCAATTAATCAACATATTACTTCATGTATTTTATAGTACAGAAATAGGAAGATATAGAAGCAGCTTTCCTAGAACACTGACAAAAAAAAAAAACTCAATATCACAAATGTAATATAATGGAGGAAATAGAAGAGTATTTTATTTCAGTGGAAATCTCAAACAGCAAAAAAAAAAAAAAGTATAATGCTAAGTCTCGTCTCAATATTTAACTTATATTCCAAAATATAAAGTTTTTAACAGCACTGAAAAAAAGATACTGACAAGCTGTGAAAATGCAAAATAGTAAACAGTACCACTGGAAACTGATTTTAAATGTTATACAAAGTAAAATAAATAGTTTAAACATGCCTTTGCTTCGCTATCCTAATCAAAATTATGTGTGCTGTGTGCTGTTTGATTGGCTATTTTACTACCTCTGTGAGCATGTCACTCATACAATGTTGAATACGTGTGTTATATTAAAGAGGCAGGTTGTTTTAAAGAATTCCAAAACAATACATTACAATGAAATTTTAGAAACTAATGGGTGGGCCGTATGCATTAAAGGAGATTGGAAATATTATTATTATTATTATTTTTACATCACACAAGGAATACATGTTCAAATTAAAAGGTAAGCAGTGCAGTTTCACGTTACGTTGCCTCTGCCTGTCCCCTGCTGAGTGCTGTGGTCTGTTGATCGCCCATTTTCAGTCAATGTAAGCTACCTCCACCTTCACAATAAGCTACTGACCAAAAGATACGCCTGGACTGCTGGGGCTTCTGATATCACGGTGGTCAAGGGTAAGTCTCTGACATTATCGTGCACATAAAATTATCGCTCACGATGCATGTAGCGTGCACGGTAGGGTATGTAAATTAGCCAAATAGTGTGCATGTAAATTATTTGTTCTCTGTTAGTAAATGGGGTAGTAAATTTAGATTTATCACACACGTTAGGCTCACTACTTCATGTGTGCGCTAACTCCAAATTTAGTGCCCTTTCGTAAATGAGGCCCAATGAACACATCTTGGTTTAAAGGCTTATCTACAGACAGCAGCAACTGCACAGCACTTTTATATCTTTGGGTTATGGCTGAGCTCTGTAAGAACAGGAAGACCAAAATGTTGCTTAATTGTTTCTTTTATTCATGACTTATTTTTTGTTGAGAAAAGCATGCTGTATTTTGAATTGTGGTCTATTTTTAAGGGTCAGGTTGAATTTATTGAGGGTACGGTTATAGGATTAGCATGTTCTAGCGATATAAAGACATGGGTTTCTGTAGCAGGTTACTCCCTCTCCCTCTCTGTATGCGTTATTCTCTATTCAGACAGGAAGGCACAATCTGTACATTTTAAGCAGGCTCTTCTGTAGCTGCAGTCTGTTGTAACCAGGATATGGGGAGGAGCTGTGGGAGGTACTGTGGCTTATGGAGCAGCAGCTACAACACAAAAAGGCAGCACATAGGGGGGGGCTGGGGTGGGTGACGTCACCGCCCAGCTGTTATCATTCAAACTGTGTGTGTGTGTATGTGTGTGTCTTTGTGTGAGAAAGAGAGGGGGGGTAGTGAAAGAGAGCTGCAGTGAATGTTCCTTAAGTCACCAGGGCCTGTTTTCTCCTGACAGGAAGCAATAATGGGGGCTGCCTGATTCCACACCCTTGCTACAGTAAGTGTATATTCCTCTCAATCTGCCTGTGTCTGTGTGTGAGTGTGTGCTTCCAGCTTTGATAATCAGTTTTGCTACTCATTCTAAATGGCCGTGTGTAATCTGTGAATGTGCTGTACTGTAACTGGAACTAGGAAGGAATGCCGTTGTTGTTGCTAGCTGCTGTTGCCAGACTGGTCTCTTCTTGTGTGTTCTGATTTTGAGCAGGGCTAATTTCATCCAACTGTAATGTGAGGAATAGAGAAGTGCCATCTTGGTTGGCTTTCACTGTGAATTATTTTCTCTGTGAATTATTTACTACGACATACATGTTCTTGCCTTATTTTGAATGTCAGGACACTGAGCTGGTTCTTTTTGAGAGATCCGCCTACTGCAGCTTGTCCAGGCCTGGCTGCACCAACAGTGAAAGGTGACATCCACTGTACAGCCTGAAAAAACAGCTTTAACTTCGGTAGAGAACACCCCTAGCTGTCTTGTGGCACATGGGAGTGGGATTCTTTAAAAACAAACACTAAGTACTAAATGTCAGAGATATATATTTGACAATAGGAAATGTAATCATTCATCATTATCATAAAAAATAAAATAAAATTGCCAGCCTCCACCCCAATATTTTATGAGTTATACGTATTCAGAGCAGCCACTTGGTCCCATAGCTCTGAAGCTGAAGAGAGCAGATGGGAACCCAGCAGTACAGCATGAACCTAATTAACTACCAGGGTTAGTTACCGGGCCAATGGTTCCTCTGATAATATTAACACAATTAAGGTTGGGTAATGTTACATATTTTCATGTGCCGTTGTTATGGGAAGTGATGAGTCACATACAGTGCATTGTTAAGGTATGTTGTCCAGCTTCATGGAATTCCTGGTTCCTGTATCTGCTGAAGCACTGCAAATGTATGCCCTGAGAGCAGAGTATGAACCAAGGTTTTATCTTCACTGCAGCCACGTGCTGAGCCATGGTCAAGTATGTCAATCTTTTTTGAGCTGGCAATGTTGTTGTTTTTTTTCCCCAAACACTGCTGTTTAAATAGAAAAAAAAAAAAAAACCTGAGGGCAGTGTCAGGGAACAAAGCACATTTGGCAATGGTAAGGCAGGCAGTTTAACAAGGGTAGCTGCATTACAGCACTGAGGAGTGACAACCTGGATGTATTGTACTTATTTTTATTTATTTATTTTTTTCGAATAAAACTTTTTTAATGAGTTTAAAAGTTTACAACAATTCAAAACAAAGATTTCATCTAGAACAACTTAATAAAAAAATGCATGTTAATAGTAATACATAACTCACCAGTTCATGAGAAAACAACTAATAGTATATTTTAAGATATATTTCATACTTATTCAATAAATAAAGATAAAAAGGTGGTATCTAAGATGTTTCTATCAACAGGCTTAAAATTTTAATGAATAAATCAAATTTCTGTAATTTATAATAATAGTTTCTCTCATATTCTAAAAATTCTATTGAAGTGCGTCTCCATAATTCAAATGATGGTGGACTGGTATCCTTCCAATTTGTTAGGATGCAGTGTTTAGCAGCGGTCAGTAAAAACAAAAGGACTCTTTCCTGAGATTTATTTATAAGTAGAGGTGATAATTCTCCCAAAATAATTTGCTGAGGATCATTTCTTAAAAGTAATCCAAGGATCTTTGATCTACAGTGTATTACCTTTGACCAGAACCCTTGTAATTTGCTGCATTCCCAAAGCATATGTATTAATGTTCCATGTTCACTGTCACATCTCCAACAGTTTGAGTTCTGTTTTAGATTTGATCGATATAGTTTATATGGTGTATCATGGCAGCGGTTTATAATTTTGAATTGAATGGAGCGAAGCTTAGCATTGAAGGAGCACATTTTAGAAATGATATGACTCCAAGCGTCCTGAGAGATTTCAACCTGCATATCTTTCTCCCATTTTTAATAGAATCATTTTTTATGTTAGTGTGAAGCAGACTGAGCTGACTTGATATTAAGAAGGTGAGATTCAGTTTGTGTTCATTTTGGTTCAATGAAGCTTGGATCCATACCTTTCAATTGTTTGAGAGCAAGCTTAAGTTTTCTAAAAATTCTCATATTTTCTTGAGTCAAACCCAAATTATTTTTAAACATTCTATAATTCTAAATTGTCCTTTACAAAATAAATCACCATAGCAAGGAATTCCTGCTTTAGCCCATGGCTCTTCATAGAGCATTTTCTTTTTATACAGTAATTTGTGGTTATACCATACATCTGAATAGTAATACAATGGTTTTGAGTCATTTAACATACATGTTAAGATGGAGAAAATATGATGTCCACATTTAAATATATACATATGTTTAAGAGGAGGTGGAGGACCATGAAATAAAATTGTCCTGAGAGAAACAAGAGCAGCCACATTTTGCAATTTTGCAAGACATAAAGTAGGGTTAGGGATGAAAGAAAACCAGAAAGTGATATGCCACATAATAATTTTTAGTATTATGTATTGTGTGAAAGCATTAAAGCTGATAATTTCAAACAAGCTTTCTTCCCATTCCATATAAAATTAGTACAACATTGTATCATAGGATGAATCATCATTTTGATTACTTCAATCTTGCCCCAAAAAGATATTGAAAGTATTTTCCAGTTATCCAATTTTAATTTTATTTTCTCTAAAAGTGGTTTAAAACTGAAATCATACATTTTTTATAATTCTGATATCCCATCTGCTCCAGGAGTTTTATTGCATGGGAGTTTATCAATAGCCCTCAACACTCAGTTAGCTTGGTCCTCTGTTAATTTTTTTAATTGAGTTTTATTCAAAAATAAATCAACACTTATTTTATCACTAATGTTATTTGAAGGTAGAGTTTCTTGTACTTAAATTTAATTTCTTCAGGATTAGTAATTACTTGGTCATCTCGATTTTTAATAGCTGTTATGAATCTAGACTCACTAAGTAAGTTTTTTGAGTGAATTTGCCAGAACTTTCCCAGATTTGTCGCCGCCTTGCTCATAATGTAGCCTTTTTATTCTGTTAATGTGGAACACTGCTTTTTATTCTGTTAATGTGGAACACTGCTTTTTATTCTGTTAATGTGGAACACTGCTTTTTATTCTGTTAATGTGGAACACTGCTTTTTATTCTGTTAATGTGGAACACTGCTTTTTATTCTGTTAATGTGGAACACTGCTTTTTATTCTGTTAATGTGGAACACTGCTTTTTATTCTGTTAATGTGGAACACTGCTTTTTATTCTGTTAATGTGGAACACTGCTTTTTATTCTGTTAATGTGGAACACTGCTTTTTATTCTGTTAATGTGGAACACTGCTTTTTATTCTGTTAATGTGGAACACTGCTTTTTCTGTGAGTAAGTTGTTTAGTTGAAATTGAAGTGGAATAATTAAAGCGTAATTTGCTGGCCATGGATCTAAAAGAATTTAGCCACAGTTTCTTTGATATTTTTTTCAAGGATTTGAATTTTGGTATTTGTTATTCTCCATCTGATACAAGCTTTAAAGGTGTTCCATAGAACACTTGGTTTTGTTTCACCATTACTATTAATCTCAAACTATTCTTTAATAGCTGACTGAATGTAGTCTGTCTCTAATTAATGAGTTTTTAAACCTCCATGTTCTTGTTTTATTAATAGACATATCAGAATCCAGTAAGAGTGTGACAGGGGCGTGGTCAGACATTTGAACAGATGTATCGAGTGCATTTGCAACAATACATTTTGAAATAAATATATAATCAGTCCTGAAAAGAGTTGTATGTGGAGCTGAGAAAAAAGAATAGTCTCTTTCTGTGGGGTTTAATAATCTCCACATCAGTGGCGTGCCGTGACATAATGGACTGGGGTAGTAGAGTCGTAACAACCCCCCCGCCGACCCCCCTCCTTTTTTTAAGTGGCAGCTACCTGTAAACCACAGATACCTTTCATAATTGGAATTCTGAAAGTGCCGAGTATATCCTTTCCCTTCTTGTGTCAGCTCGGGGATCTGTGGTGTATATCTCCCTTTTTTAACAATCTCCAATTTTTCAGAGAAAGTTCTCCTTGAAAAAGGATTTGTAACCAAATCGACTATGATGTCTCCGTTTTCTCAATTTTTTTTTTATTTTAGTGTAAAATAAAATTCGAAATAATTAGATGTTGTAAAGGTATTTATCAATGTATATTTATAAACAATATCGTGCAAATCCAGCTATCCTCCTAACTGCAGTGCTAACCAAGGAATATTCATGTTTTGGGGTTGCTCACTAATGATTGGTCAGCTGTCAGAGCTTTGACTTTCCCATTGGTTGCTAAAGCAGGGCCTTCAAGTGAGGCAGAGAATACACTGGGAGATTTATGGCCTGCCTCTGCTCACTCCTGATTGGTCGCCTGTCTAAAAAAAGGACATTCTTCGACTTGCCTATTGGTTAAACTCACTCAAGACCTTCAACTGAAACAGAGAATACCTTCAACTGTTTTTTTTCTAGCGTTTGGTCGTTGTTTTAGACTTATGTGGGGGGAAATGCAGATCTCTTATTGGCTGATCACATCCCCTTCAGGAAACCCCTAGGCTCTTAAAAAACCTCTAGTAAACCCTGTAAGTCATCTTGGATAAAGGTGTCAGACAAATGAACAAATAATAATTAGAGTAGTATGTTTCATAGTATAAGCAAGCACACTGTACGCAAGTGAGTGAGGCAACTTAATGTCATTTGACTGACGGTTTACTTGGCACAGTCTGGTCAGCAGAGAATACCTTGAAGGTCCTGACGGCACGCCACTGCTCCACATGTCCACTAAGCCACATTCAGTAATTACATTATTTAAAGCTGATGATACTTGCTTAAATACACATATATCTTTACATGTACGGTCAACAATGTCATCCATGGTAGCATTAAAGTCCCCTCCAACTATCCGTGGGAGAGCTCTCCATGGATTTAGTTTTTGAATTATACTTGATAAAATAAACACTTGGTCATCTAGATTTATTTTAATTGCTATAATGCGTTCCTCCTGATCTTGCAGTTTGTCAATACATGTAAAGTTGAGTTTTGTATTTATTAATATAGCAATTCCCCTGGATTTGGAGTTTATACATCGAGTAAAAAACCTGGCCTAACCACCTCATCTTTAGTTTCTACATCTCAGTTTCTAACAAATGAGTTTCCTGTAGCAATGCTACATCAGTTTAATCTTTTTAAGCAGGACAATATTTTATGTCGTTTAATACGTGATTTAAATCCCTTTACATTCTTTAGTCTGTGTTGATTCCTGTTAGGTAACGTCTTCAAAGAGCATTCGAATTTTACATAAACATACGTTTGTAAAAGTGTAAAACAGACTACTAACAGCTCCGCTATGAACTAGTGAGAATAAAAAATATATATCTAACCCCTAAACACCCAGCGAAAACAACAGCTGAACCTGACTGAAAAGCTCCTGCTCAGGAAAATAAATAACTAAATACAGTAGTTTGCGGTAAAACATTTGGAGCGAAAGAGTGAGCTCAGTTAAAAAGTTAAGCTTGCAAGAATGTACATAAATGCCTGTAGCTATAAATTCATAAGTACGGACAAAGACATAGACGTTTATAGACACAACTAATAGGTACAAATGCACATACGACACATTGATACATATACTGTATACACACATAGCTACATATTACCGTATGCATACAAATACATACGCCCATATTTTTCCATTCATATGGTCAAGTCAAGTATAAAGTCCCCATAGCATTATACAAAATAGGTTAATTTCATTATTGTGTTTCTATTCCCATCACATTTTTGATAGTACATGTCAGTATCTATCTATAATACTAGTATACTTTGTGATAGTGGGGGGGTGAACTGTCCTGTCTTGTTTCTTAATGATCCATTTTCTCCGTTTGCACAGCAAAATATGGAAACTTGCTTCCTCCACACAGGGCCAGCGCAACCATATAGGCAGAACAGGCGGACGCCTAGGGCGGCACATTGAAGGGGGCGCAAAAACGGTACATAATTACATTTTATACTTCACATTTCTTTAGTCGTAAAATGTTCAACATCTTAGATCACTATTTTTTTTTGTTCTGCAAAACTTATTGCTGATGTTACGGAACCATATCATTCATGAGCAGTGGTGCAGTCTAAATCTGGAAGTACAGGAACGCTGTGGGGGGGCGGGGTGATCATGCTGGTGCGGTGTCAAGAGAAATCTCTGGTAAAAAAATAAAATAAATAAAAAACCACACACAGTTCTCAATTAATTGATTGCCGATTGGTCAATAAAATCAAGTAACTAGAAAAAGGCCAATCAGCATCGGTAGGACTGCATTAACTTCGGTTGCTAAGGAACTAACAGTATTGGCAGATTTTTTTCAGTAATTCGAAACAGACAGGCAGCAGGCAATATGTCTCAGTATCACCCCCAAAATGGAGCTCAGAGAAAAAAGAAAAAAGATTAAAAAATTCAGAAGCATCCTAAAATTGATTTTTTTTTTTTTTAAATGTGGATGTGACAGCACCGAAACGCACAACAAAGCGATGAGGGATACGGAATAGTCTAGGCCCGATACAACTGCAAGTAGCTGCAAAACAAAACAAAAAAAACGATGTGCACAAAGAATGACGAACAAGCAACAGTTGAAAGAGTACTAGTAGAAAATGACAGTGCTGAAGTTGTGATTGATAACTTACCTAAAGGAGCGGAATATCCAAGAGATAGGGCTAACTTTCCTATTAATGTTAGCGATCACCAAGTGAAGTGGTTTATAATAGATTGTGGATCATGTCAACTGAAAGGACCTTTCCCAAGAGATGAACAGCAAGGTGGGAGATGCTTTTCAGAACATTATTATAATCGTACAACAAAAGCAGGTGTCTGATTGCGTATAACATGGCTGTTATTCACCTGAACTTGATTCAGTATACTGTGAGCCCTGTTGGTTATTTGGGGACCGTAGCAAATCAGGATTTGAGCCTCCCTGGGCAAAAGGAATCCGTAATTGGAAAGGTTTAAAATACAACCAAAATACAGGCACACGAAACGACTCAAACGCATAAAGATGCATGTGTTGTATATGATCACTGGAGACTTAATCGGACAGTGGATGCACACAATGAAGCAGAAATACAGAAAGAACAGACCTTTGGAGACAAGTTCTGACGCGAGTAGTTAATGTGCCCTTAACTTTAGCTACATGCAGCTTACCTTTTAGGACACAGGGAGACTCTCGGCGATGGATATTCAGTTAATTTCCTGTCTGTAATTGAGCTCTTAGCTGAGTATGATCCAGTGCTGAAACAGCTCATACAATTACCAAGCAACACAATTAAATACCTAAGCCCCAGAATTCAAAACAAAGTTATCAAGATTCTGTCTAAAAGTATTGAAAACGATATTGTCAATGAAATAAAACAAGCACCATTCTTTTCAATTTTAATGGATACAACTATAGACATTAGTAAGGTTGACCAAATGAGCCATATTTTTCGCTACGTCAGTGTTGAATATGAAAATGACAGACCAACTGCTGTAAAGATAAATTAACTTTTTTAGGTTTTGTTGAAATTCAGGATCAAAGTGCTTCAGGAATTTAATCTGAAATTCTAAAGTGCATAGAGAGCAAAGGTTTGGAATTAAATAAATGCCGGGAAAGGCTTTGATGGAGCAGCAGCAATGAGTGGTGTTTACAGTGGTGTGCAACTAAGCTTGAATCAATGCAAAAGAGCCGAATGCGCTTTATGTACACTGTGCATCATACAATCAGAATTTGGTGCTAAATGATGCAGTTGTGAACATCCATGAAGTGTCATGTTTTTTTTGATGTGGTACAAAGACTCTATATGTTTTTTGCTGACAGTGTTAAATGCTGGGTAATTCTTTCCTCTTTCACGAGCGAGTCAGGTGTGCACCTGAAAAGACTGTGTCCATCGCGTTGGTCATCCCGTTATGAGTCTCTGCTAGCCTTGCATTTTTGCTGCGTGGACATACTGAAAGCACTGACGAGGATCATTCTTCTGTCAAGAAAAAAAGATTAATCTGAAGCACTGGGGCTTAAAAAGAAGCTTGAGTTTCCAGTTTGTTTTTCTTTTTCTGCATTGTGTCTAAAATGTTACAGCGAGAAACATTTGATCTAATGAAAGCTGAAGAACTGATTCAAAGAGCTGCTGAAACACTGACAGTCTATCGCAACAACTTTGAGAATGCATGGGAGACTGCGGTTTCCATTGCATTGACTGCAAATTCGAACAAAAGAGAGTCCGAAAAGTGAAACGACAATTTCACGATTTTAAGCGAGGATCAGAGACTAACAGATCCAGAGGAACATTTTAAAGTTACAGTGTTTTATTCTTGTTTGGACATGGTAACGCAGCAGCTGGTAAACCGATTCCATGGCATTTGGAATTCTACAACCACAGACCCTGGTTTCTATGCCAGATGATTATTATTATTATTATTATTTATTTCTTAGCAGACGCCCTTATCCAGGGCGACTTACAATTGTTACAAGATATCACATTATTTTTATATACAATTATATATATATATATATTTTTACATACAATTACCCATTTATACAGTTGGGTTTTTACTGGAGCAATCTAGGTAAAGTACCTTGCTCAAGGGTACAGCAGCAGTGTCCCCCACTGGGGATTGAACCCACAACCCTCCGGTCAAGAGTCCAGAGCCCTAACCACTACTCCACACTGCTGCCCTTGCCAAAGCAGAAGAGTTCCACAAAGCTTACAGCAGTGACATATCACCATCATTTCCAAGTCAAATGCTATGTTTCCGAGCATCAGTAAAGGATAACATTCAGAAACTTACTTCAGTCAGAGATAACCCATCTCCTCATTGCTGAAAACACTGCCTTGTCATCTTCTTTGCCTGACGTCTGCACAGCATGTTTTTATGTTTTGAACTATTCCTGTTACTGTTGCCACTGCCGAGAGATCATTTTCTAAACTTAAGCTGATCAAAACATACACCAGAAGTACCATGTGTCAAGAAAGACTATCGAGACTAGCCTTGTTGAGCATAGAACAAGAACATGCAAGAAAATTGAACACAGACAAGATTGTGGATGATTTCGCTGCCATGAAATGCAGAAGACGGGGGTTTAACTGAGGCTTGGTAGGGACACGTATTTACTCGATATTATAGTGTGGCCCAAATTATAGTATGGCCCAAATTTTTCTTTTTCCTATCGGGCCTGTGACATTCTATGTACACCACTGCCTGTATCAATTGTTATTTATAACTCTAAGCTCATGCATGGTGGTAGAATCCATTGAGCATAAATATTGTTATTGTGGAGCTGACAGTAGATGTCACAACTGTTTGTAACCAGAGTGATGATTGTATAGGCCAGTTGTGCACAACTTTTTTGCTGGAAGGGCCACATTGACAATCCGACTGACTTCTGAGGGCCACTACTAAAACGTGTTTTTTTGTTGTTGTTTTTTTTAACCATACAGATTCCAAAAAATTGTAGGACATTTTTTAGAACTTCAGTAGGACATATTTTTTTCGCATGCTATTATTATTTTTATTATTATTATTATTTATTTCTTAGCAGTCGCCCGAACAAGTAATAATACAATTAAGAGCAAGATAAGCAATCTTTCACAAAATCTCCATCGGTGAAAGGTAGAGATGTCTTGGCAATTAATGAAGCAATTTCATAGCTTACCTCGTACGTTACAGTTTGTGATTCTTTCTGCACCTTCTGGAGAAAAAAATGTAATGTCATAAATCTTAAGGCATGAACCAATCACGATTGGATTTGCTGGTTACTATAGCTACCGCTAGGCGTGAGTAGGCGTGTTAATACATTCTGACCCAATATTATACTTAGGACTTGTTTTTCAGTTTTTATAATTAAAATTTTCGGTGCTTATTTTTAGCTATTTATTTTCAAGTTATATGTAAATCGCTTTTTTCGGGGCTTTTTATATACTGTATTAAATTATTGTTTTCAGTTACTTTCGTTTTTTTCTGTCACAATATGTATAGTAACTTGACAGTACTTACACACGTCAATTGCACCTTCTTTCTTTTGCTGTATTCCACAATGAAATCCTAACGGTCACAGGCATATTTTTCTGGGGTTTTTGTTTGTTTTGGCATTTTTTGGCATTTTTTTACATTTCACCAAAATTTGCAATTGTTTTAAATTCAACAAGCGTGTAAATACTACCTATATATATATATATATATATATATATATATATATATATATATATATATATATATACAGCACTGTAATATAGCTTTAAATGTGTTGTATTGCTGCAGAACGAAGGCTCCCACAGGATAGCTTTCGCAGATTAGCTCACACAGGGTAGTGCTGTGTGCACAACTCGTAATAGACGTCATCATTATATGTTACAGCCCGATCACATGATAAGGGTGGTAAATGTAGGTCCTAAAACAAAGTTTATTTCATAACAATAAACTAACCCTAAACCTAAGGTTTGTGGGGTATTGGCCGTAACTTTAAATACACACAACATAACGTTAGGTTACTTACCGTAACCCTGGTTCCCTGAAAGAGAAGACGACCACCAAACATTATGTATGGGATATCCCTGCCCATTGGGTAGGTATCGCTGAGCTCTTTATATCAGAGCTGCCAATAGGCCCCTTCCTTGGATGATGCTCTTGGTCCCGCCCACTGAGGGTATAAAACTACTATCCAAAGGAAGCCATTTCTCTTTTTCCGTCGAACCCGTGAGGGCGACCGAAGCGACCTCATGGTTGGTGGTCGTCTTCTCTTTCAGGGAACCAGGGTTACGGTAAGTAACCTAACGTTCCCTTTCAATTCGAAGACGACCACCGAACATTATGTATGGGATAATGTATACCAGAGCCGTCGCGACGGAGAAGGAACAGCAGCATATGAGGGATGCACAAGCACTGTCTAACCCAGAGGTTACTGGTGTGAACTTACACCCTCAAGAACCCTTGTGTCTACAGAAGGCAAGGCAGGGTCAACCACATTAAGACGGTAGAACCTGGAGAAGGTATGCGGCGTAGCCAAGCTAGCCGCAGTACAAATATCAGACAGCGAGGCACCTCTGAAGAGGGCCCAAGATGTAGCCAACCCTCTAGTGGAGTGTGCGGCTTCCCTACCAGGTGGGGGCAAGCCAGCACTATTATATGCAGTCGAGACTGTATACACAATCCAATGTGACAAATGCTGCTTAGATAGGGGCTGTCCTAGGGTCCGTGTCCCTTGACAGACAAAGAGCTGGTCAGATTGACACAGAGCTCTTGTCCTATTCATGTAGCATCTCAATGCCTGCACTGGGCAGAGGCAGTTTAATCTCTCATCCTCTGCTGAAACAAACAGAGGTGGAAGAAAAGACTCCAGTTCCACCGATTGATTGACATGGAAGGCTGTAATCAAGCAGGTTGGTGCGCAGAGACACCCTGCTGCCATCTTCCCAAACATGCATGCAGGAGCTGTGCACAGACAATGGGCAGCCAAAAAATGTGCGCCCGTAGACATTGAATCTACGGGGGCATGGCAAGCAGAGATAGCCGCTAAATACACCTTCAATATATGGTAACAGGATAATGTGTTGTACCTTTTCTATTGGTTGTGTCAGAGAAAGAGGAGGTGGACCATCTATACAGAGGGGTATTTAATGTCATGCAAAAGATTGTAAGAACGAGTATTCTGTTTGTCCTGTACCTGGGACCAGACTCCCTGCATATTTCAATAAACCTAACAACTGATTGAAGAAAAGGACTCTGTGCATTTTCTTGAATCTACTTACTCACCATCCTTTTTTTTAAGTTACATCACTAACCCTAAACCTAAGGTTCATGGGGTATTTGCCATGCATCACCAATTAATTGGCACACAGTAATTACTATGTTCAGTTTTCTCCCCCTCCAACACCCTGGTTATTGTCACATGGTAGTGGTGTTGGCAGTGTAAAGGAATATGCCATAGAAAGTGTCCTGAGGGTATCAGATGATTCTAGGGCGTTTGCCATTTACTCCTACCTTTCACTTCCAGAGCTCGGCAACTCTACGAAATCAAGCCACCCTGTCCCTAACCCAACCCTAACCTTAAGCAACCCCTGCCCTAAAACCGAACCTCAAACCCAATACCTAACCCTAAACCTAACCATTAAGAATCATCTTATGCCCTCAGGACACTTTCTAGGGGATGTTCCTGTGTGCTGCAGCGGTGTTGAGGGTGAATGAAGCATGACGTAAATTACGAGTTGCACACGCAGCGCTACCCTGAGAGAGCTACCCTGTGTGAGCTATCCTGTGTGAGCTACCCTAAGAGAGCTACCCCGTGTGAGCTACCCTGAGAAAGCTACCCTGTGTGAGCTACCCTGAGAAAGCTACCCTGTGTGAGCTATCCTCTCTGAGCTACCCTTGAGAGCTACGCTGTGTGAGCTACCCTGTGAGAGCTACCCTGTGTGAGCTACGCTGTGGGAGCCTTCGTTCTGCAGCACTACCCTGTGTGAGCTACCCTGTGTGAGCTACGCTGTGGGAGCCTTCGTTCTGCAGCACTACCCTGTGTGAGCTACCCTGTGTGAGCTACGCTGTGGGAGCCTTCGTTCTGCAGCACTACCCTGTGTGAGCTACCCTGTGTGAGCTACGCTGTGGGAGCCTTCGTTCTGCAGCACTACCCTGTGAGAGCTACCCTGTGTGAGCTACGCTGTGGGAGCCTTCGTTCTGCAGCACTACCCTGTGTGAGCTACCCTGCGAGAGCTACGCTGTGTGAGCTACCCTGTGTGAGCCTTCGTTCTGCAGCTATTTATTCTTTTTAAATGTCGCAAGCAAGAACATCTTGTTTTAAATCTCACAAGCGTGTTACAATTCTCCAATAATAATGTAGAAATTTACTTGGGGTTGGGTTTAAAGTATTCAGAACGAATCAATGTGAGATACAAGTCAGGAAGGAGGGACTTTTTTTTTTTTTTCGGTACAGATTTCCATTACACGAGAGTAGATGTTAAAACTTCATGCTGATTTGAACTCGGCTCTCGCCAAGATAAGCACCAACTAAGACGTAGCTTTACAGTAAACTAATGTGATCCATATGTGTCTCCATCCATTTACGTTTCCTTCCATATGATGATGTAGATATCCTTCTGTCTGGTGTTAATGGCTGAAGTGTAATGCTGGCTCCAGGGATCAGCTTATTTTGCCTCCCTGGCGCATCAGCACACACAACGGCTGCGATGCTGGCTCCGGGGATCAACCATAGTGCGGCCTCCCCAGCGCATCAGCATGACAACCGTCTGGATTGAGCTAAGTAGGGTACATCTCTGGGGTTTTCAAGTGGGCACCTTCCATCCTCAGTGTTTCGTCGACTAGCCCACGACACCTCAAGAGGGCTCAACGGTGATTCTGGCGTCCCAGCTTCACCCCCCTCCGTCCCCCACTCAACTCAGCCCAGCTTACTTACCTATACATCAGCGTTTCTTTCTTTCTATTGTGCTTGAGATCCCCAGCCAGACTCTTTCAGTCTCAACCACAGCCAGTTGCTGCTCCTCTCTGCTGCTTCAGATAAGTTCTTCACTGTGCGACGCAACTCTTGGCCACTGAATCCGACGTCTCTGAGAAACCGGGTTGTAGAGTGTGCCACAAATCCTCGACAACCCACTTCCACTCGGTAAACCCGGACTCTCCATCCTCGCTGTTCCGCTTCAGTGGCTAGTTGAGCATACCGCAGTTTCTTCCTCTCATACGCCTCATCTACAGCATCCTCCCATGGCACTGTTAACTCTACCAGGTGAACAAGGCGTGCTGATCCAGACCACAGACAATATCTGGTCGAAGGTTAGTGGTGGCAATCTCAGGTGGAAAAATAAGCCGTTGACCAACATCTGCCAGCATTTTCCAGTCTCTAGCAGCTTCCAGTTGTCCTGGGCGAGGATTGGTTTTAACACCTTTTCTTGGTGGTTGCTCTCCTGGGCTGAGGAATGTTGTCTTTTGTGTGTAATGTTTTGATGGAACAGGTGACAACTTATTGGTCATGTTACGCTTGTCTTCCAATGCTAAGGCCAAACATCACAGGACCTGGTCATGGCGCCAAGTAAACCGTCCTTGGTTAAGAGCTACCTTACATCCTGTCAAAATGTGCCTTAATGTTGCAGGTGATGAACACAAAGGACATGAGGGATCCTCTCCTACCCAGAGGTTTAGGTTCTGTGGTGATGGGAGAACATCATATGTTGACCTGATGAGGAAACTGATCCTGCTCTGTTCCATTGACCATAGGTCTTGCCAGCCAATCTTGCGTTGTTCCACACTTTCCCATCTCATCCATTCATCCGCCTGGGAAATGGCCTTTATACACCTCATCCTCTCCTCCTGCTTTTGCACCTCGTTGACTACCAGCTTCCTCCTTTGAGCTGGGGCTGCCTTGTGCCATGTAGGAGGAGCTGAACTGAAACCAAGACCCCCTCTTCCATGCTGAACTTGCCCCATGATATCACCAATTCGAAGGGCAGCCTTTGCATCTTCCACAGCTTTCTTTGCCGCCCACTTTCTTCCAGTTTTCAAGACAGGTGCTGCCTCCCTTACGCATTTATCGCGTGACTCTACTAATGTCATTTCCAGTCTGACCTTGGCGCACTTAAACTCCTCGGTTAGAGCAGAGACTGGTAGCTGCAGTATTCCTTTACTCTGCTGAGGCAGCGTGGAACTCCCAACCATTTCCTGATGTATGAACTGATTAAAGCTTCCTTCTCTACTGTACAGTAATCCGTCACGTATCAGAATGCGGTGGGACCGGAGTAAAGTCGGATAAATGAATCCTGTTTTAAATACCATTATACGCAGCTGTAACAATTACTATATTCACACCTTTATTGTTTTGAGATTCAGCTTTTATTAGGGAGCACCCCTAAATCCCTTGTTTAGAAAGATACAGGGTATTAAGGTGACAGAGTAGCTGACAGAGGTTTTTTTTGGGTGTTGTTAACTCTTCCTATAAAAAATCACGACTGCACATCACTTGTATTTTACCTCAAACACGAGCAAAAGAAAAATTAGACGTGCCTGTGGGATGATCTCATTTTACGCATGTGCAATGCACCAGGGGATACAGGTTTCTGAGGGGTTACTGAATTGGTTACAACACCTGTTAATTCACGATGTAACTCAGGAACGACTTCAGATAAAACTTCCACCAACAGGCTGTTCACATAGATTCCGCTTGCCTCTGAATTAATCAAAATACTTTGAAGCCACTCTAAAATCATCACTGGTATTAGTTTCTAGCATATTTCTTGGTAGAATAATTTTTTGTCGAGCATAGTTCTGTAGCTGGGTCGCTACGTCAGGCCTAGCAGCTTCAGCCATGTGAACTTAAAATAAAAACTGTTTATAAAAAAATAACGTTATTTAATATGTATCTTTTTACACACAAAACAGCTAAAATAACAAGACCCTTTTTAATGTTTACAGACGGCACAAGGCAGCTACCGTTTTTTAGTTTCAAAATCAAAGCCTGTCATTGGCTGAACAGGTTAACAGGTAACAAGGAGGAACACCGATCTCCCCAATGTGGAAGAGGTGGGAATGGGCGGGGCAGATGTGATTGATTGAGTTTGCAAGTGCATGCATCGAATGACAAAGTGCACACCGAATGGATAAAAGGCACATTGAATGGATAAAGCTCATATTTAATGTTTGATGCTAGTTTTTAACATTCGACTGTTGCATTTAACATTCGATGGTAGTATTTAACATTCAATTCTTGCATTTAATGTTCAATGTTGAATTTATTATTTTATTATTTGATGTTAAAATTTAACATTTGATACATGAATTTAATATTTAATGCTAGTATTTATTATTTGATGCTAAAATTCAATATTCGATACTTGCTTAAATTTAACATTTAATGAAGTCATTCATTATTTAATTTTTGTTACTTTCACCTCACATAGTTCCTGTGTCATGTTTTGTTTCTGTTGCTGCTGTAAAATGCTTCCGCTCTTTAATCAGTGACATCACACAGGGAAAAAAAGGCAGTGAAATTCAATCGCTCCTTTATCCAATGATATGCATCTGCAACATGGACTGCAATGTATGGTGACCCAGTAAGTCAAAGAAACAAAGTGCATTTTTTTATCTTGTTTACCCGATCATGGTCCCAGAATGACACTTCACCATGGCCGTAGCTACAGTGATAATTTACCAAATACTGACAAGCACATGGGGTCAGCCTTACATATTGCATACCTTTTCCATATATAGATAAAAGTGTTTCTTAACATAATTTCACAGAGCCTGCTTTCAAAATGTAAGGTGGCTTCTTCTGTGTCCACCGATGAAGTACGTTCACCAAATTCACTTCCAAATGCTGATGGACGTGAAGCAAAGCCAAACCAGTCAGACGGTAACCAGTACTGAGGCAAGAAGTAGATGGGTGAAACACCTGTCTAGTTTGGATTGGGCAGTCATTTTTAAGAATTCTACCGCCATGGTCAGTGTCTAGTGTGGTATCCACATGTTTGATGGCCGTCATTTTGTTGGGTGGGAGTGGGGGGCTGCATGCAGGGCAACATGAGGGAAGTGGATATGTATGACCAATCGTGAGACAGAGGTGCATGACAGGAGAACTGCCAACAGAGCTGTAATAGGGATCTATGAGATGTCCCAGCATAACAGTCTGTTGTGTGGAACTGCAGAGCTGTAATAGGGATCTATGAGATGTCCCAGCATAACAGTCTGTTGTGTGGAACTGCAGAGCTGTAATAGGGATCTATGAGATGTCCCAGCATAACAGTCTGTTGTGTGGAACTGCAGAGCTGTAATAGGGATCTATGAGATGTCCCAGCATAACAGTCTGTTGTGTGGAACTGCAGAGCTGTAATAGGGATCTATGAGATGTCCCAGCATAACAGTCTGTTGTGTGTAATAGGGATCTATGAGATGTCCCAGCATAACAGTCTGTTGTGTGTAATAGGGATCTATGAGATGTCCCAGCATAACAGTCTGTTGTGTGTAATAGGGATCTATGAGATGTCCCAGCATAACAGTCTGTTGTGTGTAATAGGGATCTATGAGATGTCCCAGCATAACAGTCTGTTGTGTGTAATAGGGATCTATGAGATGTCCCAGCATAACAGTCTGTTGTGTGTAATAGGGATCTATGAGATGTCCCAGCATAACAGTCTGTTGTGTGTAATAGGGATCTATGAGATGTCCCAGCATAACAGTCTGTTGTGTGTAATAGGGATCTATGAGATGTCCCAGCATAACAGTCTGTTGTGTGTAATAGGGATCTATGAGATGTCCCAGCATAACAGTCTGTTGTGTGTAATAGGGATCTATGAGATGTCCCAGCATAACAGTCTGTTGTGTGTAATAGGGATCTATGAGATGTCCCAGCATAACAGTCTGTTGTGTGTAATAGGGATCTATGAGATGTCCCAGCATAACAGTCTGTTGTGTGTAATAGGGATCTATGAGATGTCCCAGCATAACAGTCTGTTGTGTGTAATAGGGATCTATGAGATGTCCCAGCATAACAGTCTGTTGTGTGTAATAGGGATCTATGAGATGTCCCAGCATAACAGTCTGTTGTGTGTAATAGGGATCTATGAGATGTCCCAGCATAACAGTCTGTTGTGTGTAATAGGGATCTATGAGATGTCCCAGCATAACAGTCTGTTGTGTGTAATAGGGATCTATGAGATGTCCCAGCATAACAGTCTGTTGTGTGTAATAGGGATCTATGAGATGTCCCAGCATAACAGTCTGTTGTGTGTAATAGGGATCTATGAGATGTCCCAGCATAACAGTCTGTTGTGTGTAATAGGGATCTATGAGATGTCCCAGCATAACAGTCTGTTGTGTGTAATAGGGATCTATGAGATGTCCCAGCATAACAGTCTGTTGTGTGTAATAGGGATCTATGAGATGTCCCAGCATAACAGTCTGTTGTGTGTAATAGGGATCTATGAGATGTCCCAGCATAACAGTCTGTTGTGTGTAATAGGGATCTATGAGATGTCCCAGCATAACAGTCTGTTGTGTGTAATAGGGATCTATGAGATGTCCCAGCATAACAGTCTGTTGTGTGTAATAGGGATCTATGAGATGTCCCAGCATAACAGTCTGTTGTGTGTAATAGGGATCTATGAGATGTCCCAGCATAACAGTCTGTTGTGTGTAATAGGGATCTATGAGATGTCCCAGCATAACAGTCTGTTGTGTGTAATAGGGATCTATGAGATGTCCCAGCATAACAGTCTGTTGTGTGTAATAGGGATCTATGAGATGTCCCAGCATAACAGTCTGTTGTGTGTAATAGGGATCTATGAGATGTCCCAGCATAACAGTCTGTTGTGTGTAATAGGGATCTATGAGATGTCCCAGCATAACAGTCTGTTGTGTGTAATAGGGATCTATGAGATGTCCCAGCATAACAGTCTGTTGTGTGTAATAGGGATCTATGAGATGTCCCAGCATAACAGTCTGTTGTGTGTAATAGGGATCTATGAGATGTCCCAGCATAACAGTGTGTTGTGTGTAATAGGGATCTATGAGATGTCCCAGCATAACAGTCTGTTGTGTGTAATAGGGATCTATGAGATGTCCCAGCATAACAGTCTGTTGTGTGTAATAGGGATCTATGAGATGTCCCAGCATAACAGTCTGTTGTGTGTAATAGGGATCTATGAGATGTCCCAGCATAACAGTCTGTTGTGTGTAATAGGGATCTATGAGATGTCCCAGCATAACAGTCTGTTGTGTGTAATAGGGATCTATGAGATGTCCCAGCATAACAGTCTGTTGTGTGTAATAGGGATCTATGAGATGTCCCAGCATAACAGTCTGTTGTGTGTAATAGGGATCTATGAGATGTCCCAGCATAACAGTCTGTTGTGTGTAATAGGGATCTATGAGATGTCCCAGCATAACAGTCTGTTGTGTGTAATAGGGATCTATGAGATGTCCCAGCATAACAGTCTGTTGTGTGTAATAGGGATCTATGAGATGTCCCAGCATAACAGTCTGTTGTGTGTAATAGGGATCTATGAGATGTCCCAGCATAACAGTCTGTTGTGTGTAATAGGGATCTATGAGATGTCCCAGCATAACAGTCTGTTGTGTGTAATAGGGATCTATGAGATGTCCCAGCATAACAGTCTGTTGTGTGTAATAGGGATCTATGAGATGTCCCAGCATAACAGTCTGTTGTGTGTAATAGGGATCTATGAGATGTCCCAGCATAACAGTCTGTTGTGTGTAATAGGGATCTATGAGATGTCCCAGCATAACAGTCTGTTGTGTGTAATAGGGATCTATGAGATGTCCCAGCATAACAGTGTGTTGTGTGTAATAGGGATCTATGAGATGTCCCAGCATAACAGTGTGTTGTGTGTAATAGGGATCTATGAGATGTCCCAGCATAACAGTCTGTTGTGTGTAATAGGGATCTATGAGATGTCCCAGCATAACAGTCTGTTGTGTGTAATAGGGATCTATGAGATGTCCCAGCATAACAGTCTGTTGTGTGTAATAGGGATCTATGAGATGTCCCAGCATAACAGTCTGTTGTGTGTAATAGGGATCTATGAGATGTCCCAGCATAACAGTCTGTTGTGTGTAATAGGGATCTATGAGATGTCCCAGCATAACAGTCTGTTGTGTGTAATAGGGATCTATGAGATGTCCCAGCATAACAGTCTGTTGTGTGTAATAGGGATCTATGAGATGTCCCAGCATAACAGTCTGTTGTGTGTAATAGGGATCTATGAGATGTCCCAGCATAACAGTGTGTTGTGTGTAATAGGGATCTATGAGATGTCCCAGCATAACAGTGTGTTGTGTGTAATAGGGATCTATGAGATGTCCCAGCATAACAGTCTGTTGTGTGTAATAGGGATCTATGAGATGTCCCAGCATAACAGTCTGTTGTGTGTAATAGGGATCTATGAGATGTCCCAGCATAACAGTCTGTTGTGTGTAATAGGGATCTATGAGATGTCCCAGCATAACAGTCTGTTGTGTGTAATAGGGATCTATGAGATGTCCCAGCATAACAGTCTGTTGTGTGTAATAGGGATCTATGAGATGTCCCAGCATAACAGTCTGTTGTGTGTAATAGGGATCTATGAGATGTCCCAGCATAACAGTGTGTTGTGTGTAATAGGGATCTATGAGATGTCCCAGCATAACAGTGTGTTGTGTGTAATAGGGATCTATGAGATGTCCCAGCATAACAGTCTGTTGTGTGTAATAGGGATCTATGAGATGTCCCAGCATAACAGTCTGTTGTGTGTAATAGGGATCTATGAGATGTCCCAGCATAACAGTCTGTTGTGTGTAATAGGGATCTATGAGATGTCCCAGCATAACAGTCTGTTGTGTGTAATAGGGATCTATGAGATGTCCCAGCATAACAGTGTGTTGTGTGTAATAGGGATCTATGAGATGTCCCAGCATAACAGTGTGTTGTGTGTAATAGGGATCTATGAGATGTCCCAGCATAACAGTCTGTTGTGTGTAATAGGGATCTATGAGATGTCCCAGCATAACAGTCTGTTGTGTGTAATAGGGATCTATGAGATGTCCCAGCATAACAGTGTGTTGTGTGGAACTGCAGATGTTCAATGCCATAACGTATAATTTTGCAGGGGAGGAGGGGGTGTTGGGCCGGCACTTGCATTCATAGTAACATGGAGAGGTGGTAACAACCAAGAGTTTTCCAGTGTCATACTGGATGAGCAACAGAATACAGACAGATGTTTAATGGGAGGGGTGGCCTCACCATCACAGTTGGGCTATATAGGTCATGCTGTCATACTAGTATGTTCTGTGTTTACCATTTCTCCAGTGTCTTAGGACTATGTTGGCAGATAGCACTCACATACACTCTGTAAACAGACATCCTTATTCAATGACACTTAACCATGCTTTTTATTTTGCAAAAAATGTTTGTATGCATTGCCATACTTTAATTTGTTATGGTTTGACCATGGTGACAACATGCTATATAATAAACATTTGTGCTTTATAGAATTCTCACAGCAAACATTGCCCCTATTTTAAAATCTACAGACTGTATGTTGATGTAAATTCAAAGCCTAAGACACATTTTGTGAGAAATTATTTTTATGTAACACACCTAGGACAAAACTACTCAGAACAAGTAATTGATTAGCACTAATCTTAGATTTACTTACAGTACCTAACGTTCAAGATTAGTGCTAATCAGGGCCTGTGAAACCAGTTTGTTTTGAACTAATGAAAGGATATATTGAAGTGTTTACTGGGGTTACAAAGGCAGAACAAAATCACTGTAACAAGCTAATCAGGGTCTGTGAAACCAGTCATGAAGTACAAAACATGTAAAGGCATTAGGAAAAATGCAGCCATCAGTGTCATAGGATTTTTGCTAAGTTTCTCCTGCTTAGAGGTCACAGGAGTCCACTTGAAAGAAGTACAGGCTTGAAAGAAGTACAATAGTAACTATTTATTAACCCTGCTGCGGATGCATAACACTGACAGGGACATAGTTAAGTTGACCGTATGTGTGTGTGTCACAATCAAAAATCTAGAAAAACGCTTATCTAATTGTGATATTTTTGAGGTTTTCAGATTTTCAGGAAGTGCCTGTACTGTACCTCTTTCTTTATGTAAATGTCTACGTCACAATTGTATTCTTGTATTGAGAGCTCCCCTTTATAAAGCACCCCTTTGATGCGGAACCAGTTTTAAGGCAGCATGGTTGTGGCTTCGATTTGCCCCATAATGCCATTGCACTAGCACTTTCATTCTTGTTATAAGGCTGAACACAAATAGCACAGCTTTGTATTTATGGATCCTGACTATCGTGTAATAAAGTGGGAGCACTCTATAGAGATTTTTGTGACTATTTAAAAATGCATCTTACTGCTGACTGTTATTACATGGAGATAAAACAGTGAAGTATAACTAGATATAGTTAATTCCATTAAGTAAAATATAATATGCTGATTACTGTATACCACATCACAAAATGCACTCATGCGTAATTACACTGATGGTTAGCAACTCACTCGTATGTAATTGAACTGTTTCCTTCTCTAAGTACACTCACAGACAGCATTCAAACCTAGACAGTAACTGCATTTTTTACGTGAACATATGGTGGATGTAGGATTCATGTTTGAGAAAAGCACTTGTAGCAGACTACAACAAAGAAAATGGCTACAGAGCAGTATCAAAGAAATATGAAATTATGAAATGCACAATCACAGCAATAATAAAGAAGCACCACAGAAAAAATGCAACTGAAATGCTTGAAAGAAGTGGACGTCCAAAGAAAAGTATTGGTACAGCTGGTAGGAGAATCGTCAGAACAGCTAAAAAAAAAATCCAAGATGAACAACCAAGGATTTAAAGAAAGAATTTGAAGCATCAGGCATAATAGTGCACAAAAGAACTGTCCAAAGGCACCTGAACACAGAAGAGCTGTATGCATGTAGACCTCACTGCACTGTGTATTTTTGTCTTTGTCATAAGAGGAATATTGTGGGAAGTCACCTTGATGACCATGCAAGCCTATTTTAAAGGCAAAACTCTTTGTAAGGCAAACAAAGGCAGACATACAATCGAATAACATAATGCTCTGGATAGCTTTCACACCTCTTAAGAGCTTACCATGGTAAATTTGCACAATAATACTGCAGTTTACCATACTTCCCCATGCCTCTATTGTGCATTTACTGTTTTTAGTTAACCATAGATTGAACAATGCTTTACTATAGTAATCTCAGGGATCGACATGGACATATTTTACCATTACAAAATACCAATTTTAAAATATAAATAATATTTTTTATTGTTATTTGAAATAGAATTTTCAGATACCATTTCTATTTAGAATGGAAAACTATTTTGTAAATAGTTTTGAAAAAAAATAGTTTTTTTTAATATCAGTGTAGCTTTATTATGTCTGAATAACAACATAGCATACATATGCAAGTCTGTTTACTTTCATTGGGGGGCCTTGGAAAAGGAACCAGGTGTGGGGCTCCCGAGTGGCGCATCCAGTAAAGGCGCTCCTCGCAGGATGTGCCCTATAGCCTGGAGATCGCTGGTTCGAATCCAGGCTATGTCACAGCTGACCGTGACCGAGAGTTCGTAGGGGGCGGCGCACAATTGGCTGAGCGCTGCCCGGGTAGGGAGGGCTTAGGTCGGCAGGGGAATCCACGGCTCACCGCGCATCAGCGACCCCTGTGGCCGAGAGGGCGCCTGTGGCTCTGCAGCGGAGCCGCCAGATCTGTGTTGTCCTCCGGCACTATAGGTCTGGTGGCATCGCTGTGGATCTGCAGTGCGAAAAATGACGGCTTGGAAGGAGCACGTTTCGGAGGACACGTGTTTCAGCCTCCGTTTCCTGAGTTGGCGTGGGGGGGTTGCGAGCGGTGAGCCGGGGATACAGATAATAATTGGGCATGCTAAATTGGGGTGAAAACCGGGGTAAAAATAATTGGCGACGACTAAATTAAAAAAAAAAAAAAAAAAAAAAAAAAAGGAACCAGGTGTGATCAGTATGAACCAATCTAAGAGAAATGACTGGTTAATAACCATGCTACTTTGATGGGACAAGTAGTAGCAATAATTATTGGGCGTAGACAGCAGGTAGGACATATGTAAGAGGGTTACTATTTTTATGCTACAAATTCAGAAAATTATTTGGAAAAGGTTAAAAAATGATAAACAGTGAGTAAGTGTTAATGAAAATATGTAGTATAGAAAGGGTTAAGCAATACATATTATTGCTAATTCTTATTTTATACAGGGCCACAGTGTGGAGTAGTGGTTAGGGCTCTGGACTCTTGACCGGAGGGTCGTGGGAGACACTGCTGCTGTACCCTTGAGCAAGGTACTTTACCTAGACTGCTCCAGTAAAAAAAAAAATAAAAAATACTGTATAAATGGGTAATTGTATGTAAAAAGAATGTGTAAAAAATAATGTAATTGTATGTTAAATAATGTGATATCTTGTAACAATTGTAAGTCGCCCTGGATAAGGGTGTCTGCTAAGAAATGAATAATAATAATAATAATAATAATAATAATAATAATAATAATAATAATAATAATAATAATAATAATATGCTGTACATACTGTTGATATATAAAATGATCATCAACTTTTTCATCATTTTTCATCTCCAGCCCATAACCCATTGTGGGGTTGTTTCTCCCATATCTTTAAGTTTGTATCATAGGGATACTTACTTACGTTTCTTTGTAAACTGCCATACACAATTAAGTGGCATAAACATAGGACAGAGGATAGGAGACACTTTTCCACACAGAGTGGTGAGGGTATTGAATGGGTTACCTAGACATGCTGTTGAGGCTGAACCACTGGGAGCCAATAACACCTAACTGACAACGTTTTAGATCAATCAGTAACTAGGAACCGGACAAGCTCGTTAGAAAAATGTTCTTATGTTCTTACATAATAAACTTATTTCACACTTACTGTAGGTGTAGAGAGGTGTGATATATGATGATTAGGTGAATCTGAAATGTTGGGTTATCAGTTTTTTCAAGGACACCAACTGTAGAGGGGTTATTATTAAAGTAGTGTGTGGGCTGTGCAGACACTGTGCTGAAGCGTTTGTGCTGAGCAGCACAAAAACAGAATGATGTATTATTTTTCTTTTGCTGATGTTCTGGAAAGTCCCATCATATCTGGTTAGGCCAATCAGAATTTATTATGAGTGAAAACTTATGGTCACCATGTATTTAGACATTTTTCCAGTTTTCTCTCTCCAAGTTAGGATCAAGGGATGCTGAGCAAGGGATGCCCTGTTCACAGACGTTAGTAATTAACTTTAAGAAGCATCCAGTTAAAAAACAGAGCTCATGCTTTAAAATGTACGAAACTCCATGCCCAGAGAAGTTCTTGAAATAACCTTCAATTTAGTGAAAGCCATTTATAACATTGTAACCATAACGTTCTGCTGTAAAAAAATAAATGAGGAAAGCTTCTGCAGTTCCAGTATTATAGTTGTACATTCTAGTTTACATCAGGACTAAACATGCAGTACAGTGTTTGAGCTGCAGTTTAGAATGAATGATTATATTCAAGTGTCTACTCAGGGTTAATACAAGAAGACTATATGAAAGACCAAACTAAATGCCATAGAAAAGTCCTACACTGAGTAATATATTTTATTTGGGCTACTCAGGCAGTCTAATTTGTCCTACTGTAAATCAATGGGCTCTGGAACTTGGATCCACAATCCCTACTTTGACCATAACCCTGCTGCATTGCATCTTTATATCTTCATATTGCTTGTTGACAGATCTATCGACAATGAAACAGACTCCAGGAATACAGGCACCAATAAGAGCAGTGGACAGGTGGATGAAACAATATATAAATGAAGTGAGATATCATGTCACGAGTTGGTCATTTGTAGATGTGCGATGACGGTAATAGCATGTTTTAATAAATAAAAAAAATGGTATGTGTTTATTTTCGAATGACTGAGAGACTCGAGAGCCATATTTGGTTACTTGAAGAGCCAGGTATGCCGAACCCTGTGCTGGTGGCTGGTCCCTCAAACTGTAAATGAATGTCGTTTGAATTTTCAGAGCATATGCAGCTCCTCTGTAGTGCAGCAACCTCCCGAGAGGAGGCAGCGTCATCATTCCTTCAACAGTGCATTTGACTGCTGCTCGAGAATCGAGGCACTGCAGTGTGTCTGCAGTGTGTCAGTGGTCACTGAAGCAATGATGACTATAGTGCTTTAAATCTATTGTCTTGCTTTTTATTAGTGGGAGCAACTGAATCACTGGTCTCCCTTATATTGTTTTGAAAGTATTTCCTTCTTTGCTTTTTCCTCTTTGTCTGTCAGTTGCTGGTACCTATTAACTTTCAGAAGGTCACATGGTGTAATTGCAGCTATACCATTGAACAGGAAATGACAGATAGCATGGGAATTGATTCAATACCAGGAAGCACTTTTATTTGTATTTGTAAAATCTGCTTCTAGTGGATTATAAAAACAAGCAAAATGATATTCAACAAGAAAAAGTGGACAAGTAACGATGTACCTAGTATTAATAAGAGGTGTGTGGAAGGGTGGGGGTATTCACTGACACGGGAGACAGAAGGTGGTACTTGAAAACACTGCACAGGTGCCCAGTTTTATTTATTTTCTATTTTAGCCCGCAGAGGGCGCTGTTGTCTGTGGCCTGTATACCAGCAATGGTAATCAGGACCACAAGGTTACCAACACAGGTATATGCAGGTTCGAGCAGACACACTCACAGGTGCTCAAAATAATAATGAAAACCAAAGACGAAATGAAAAGGGAAAATAAAATTACAAAACAAAAGTGCTGCTTACGCAGTGCCCCCACTGCCGCTATGCCGGTCAGCTCGGGTCTCCGTCCTACGCTCCGCTGTGCACTATAACACTGGGGTGGCCAAGATTCCCTTATCACTACACACGTTCCCTCGGGTACATAACCATATATTTTAATAAATAGTTTATTTAAGGCAGGCTGCCTTCCTCATGCCTGATTGCCTGATTTTATTGCCTGATTTTATTCTCTCTCTCCCACCACTGGCGTTACTGCCTGGTGTTTGTTTACACTCGCCTCCTCAGCTAGCATCACTGGGTTTCCCCGGTCATGGCCACCCGAATGCACAACCAAGTGCAGTTCTTATGGGCTGAGCAACCCCCCAAGGCCCGCCTCTCAACCACTCAGAGAGAGGGAAAGCCAACACACCTTCCTCCCAACCTCTCCGTGTCATTGCTATGATTGACAGGTGGATCTTATGAGGCTGCTGCCCCTTTCCTGCAGAACCACGTATGCGCCAGACAGTCAGCACATTTTTCCCCTGTTACATATCCTCCCCCTCAGAATGGCACCACCGGTCCATTCGAAAATCCTACACCCTCATGCAGTTTCCCTGATTGGTGGACTACCCTGAAGGCATAGGGCTGCAAGGCCAAGTACTACCGTGTGATTCTGGCACTGTTATCCTTCATCCTGTGAAGCCATGCTAGGGGGGCATGATCTGTAACCAGGGTGAAGTGAGATAGTACCGGAGTGACTCGACTGCTCATTTTACCGCGAGGCACTCCTTCTCGATGGTACTATAGTTTTTCTCACGGGGAAGGAGCTTCCTGCTGATATACAGTACCGTGTGCTCGTTTCCCCACACCTCCTGAGACAACACTGCCCCAAGACCTGTCTCTGATGCATCTGTCTGCAGGGTGAACCTCTTACTGAAATCAGGACTGCATAGCACTGGCTTGCTACACAGCTTTTGCTTCAGCGTGAGAAAGGCCCTCTGGCACGGCTCCGTCCACTGAACCGTATTTGGGGCAGCCTTCCGGGTGAGGTCTGTCAATGGAGTAGCAAGCGTGGCAAAGCTCAGGATGAACTTCCTATAATAGCCCGCTACTCCCAAGAAAGAGCACACCTGGGTTTTGGACGTAATAAACTTCTGTGTAAACAGGTGTAGAAAGCTGTATGCACATATAAAATTATAAAACATAAATAACTAGTTATAAAAATAGCATAAAACAAAAATATAACATAACGTATGCAACGTGAAAGCGTTTTGAGTGAAACAGAGTTCAAAGGCAGGCTGTCTGTTCAGAGTTCTATTACAGCTTTCAATCTACGCAGAAAACACAACTGTACCAGTGCATTTGCCACAGACTTGCCTTTTCACAACGTGCGCAGACATCAAAAGTTCTGTTTTTATTGCATTTAGCAACCTGGCATTATCTCTTATTCCGTGTGCCAGTGGGCGCAGTGCTGGCTGAAGGTTGAGGGGCATTTGCCAGCCGACTTTCGTGTCTCTTATCAAAATGTTTCTATCGTAGCTCCAGGGCTAGCTGCAAAATGAAGTCCCTCCGAGTGATTGTGTTGCCGGTGCACTCCTTGTACAAAACCAAGCGTTACAAAAAAGAGACACAGGCCACCTGCGAGTACCACCTATGACAGAATACAGCCGTGCCATTTGTTCCAGTATATCCACACCGTACTTCGTTGTGTTATAAAATGCAACAGTCTCTGGCTTTCGTTTAGCATCAGTCCCGATGGTCACTGATCTGTGCAGAGCTTAGAATACACACATTTTTAAAAAAAATTTGCACCGTCACACTCAGGGTGGCACAGTCGTTCTGCCTGAGAAATGTAGTGTAAATAATAATAATATATGATGTGTAGAATGACTTTCATCAGTGTTTCAAGCACTCAACAGGATTATAATACGTTATTTCACAATGACGTTGATTTTATTACAAAGCCCAGACGAAATTGTCGGCTGCATTGTATTGATTTCAATATGCCGCATAAACTGCGGGTCTGGCGGTAGAAGAAGCAAGTGCTTATAACTTATTCATTTTTACGATTCTGCAGCTGAAACACCATATGGCTATTTAATTCAAATATTTAGTAACACTTAAGAACGGAAATGCACGAGATATTCACATACACAGAGATATTTAAATTTGAATTCAAAAGCCGTTCAAAAACCAGCTATGGCAGTACTAGTGTTATATACAGTGATTTGCAGAAGTATTCACCCCCTACCAATAATGTCACATTTTGTTGAATTACAAATAATGTATTCACAGTTTTTCTAAATAACGTTTTTTATTCAAAGCTGTAGTGGTTAAACTGAACACTGTTATATGAGGAGGAGGTTAAATGTCAGCAAAACATGCAAAGAAAATGTACAAAATGAAATTTATTGGTTGCATTCAGCCCCTTAAGTCAGTACTTGGTAGAAGCACCTTTTGCAGCAATTACTGCTATGAGTCTTTTTGGATAGCTTTGCACAGTAGGATGGTGAAATTTGTGCCCATTCTTCACGGGAAAATTGCTCCATTTCTGATAAGTTTGTTGGGGATCATTGATGGACTCTAATCTTAAAGTCTCGCCATTAATTTTTGATTGGATTCAAGTCAGGAATTCACTTAGGGCCACTCAAGAACATTAATTCTCTTCTTCAACCACTCCAGTGTGGCTTTGGCTTTGTGCTTTGGGTCATTGTCCTGCTGAATTGTGAGTTTCCTCCCCAGTTTCAGAGTCTTGGCTGACTCAAACAGGTTTTCCTCAAGGATTTGCCTGTACTTTGCACCATCCATTCTCCCCTCTATCCTGACAAGCTTCCCAGTCCCTGCTGAAGAGAATCATCCCCATAACATGATGCTGCCACCACCATGCTTGACAGTTGGGATGGTGTTGACTGGGTGATGTGCAGTGTTGGAGCTTGCGCCAGATGTAACGCTTGGAATTTATACTGAAAAGTTCAACTTTTTTCTCGTCTGACCACAAAACCTTTTTCCACATGTCTGCAGTATCATCTACATGCTTTTTCGCAAACTCCATATGTGCTTTAAGGTGAGGCTTTTTGAGTAATAGCTTCTTTCTTGCCATCCGTCCATACAGGCCAGCTTTGTGTAGGGACCGGCTTATTGTTGATGTGTGAACACTGACTCCCATCTCAGACACAGAACTCTGAAGATCTCTCAAGGTCATTGTTCAGAGTGACATCCCAAACCAGTTCCCTGCTTGCCCAGCTGCTCAGTTTGGGAGGGCGACCTGATCTGGGTAGTGTCTGGGTGGTATGATGCATCTTCCACTTCTTAATGATGGACTTCACTGTGTGAGAGGGAATAATGATGGTGTGAATTCAACATGGTGTCTGAATGTATTTCCAGTGCAAGGGCATTATTTGCTGTAAACTAAAGCAAGCTTTCTTTTTCTGCCCCTCTTCAGGTTAATTGGTGCAAGTGAGTGTGGCGCCCTTGTTGAATGTTGCTCACCATGGCAAAGCGAGAGTCCAGCAGCAGCCCTGTGGTCCGGCAGATTGACAAGCAGTTCCTAGTGTGTAGTATTTGTCTAGACCACTACCACAACCCAAAAGTATTGCCCTGCCTGCACACCTTCTGTGAAAAGTGAGTCTTGTACAGCTTTTCATGAAAAAGCACCCTCTTTACAACCTTGTGCTGTATATCACCCTATAGAAACACAGGCTGGATGTTATTCTTCTGCCTTCTGAATATTCTGTGATGCACTACAAAAAATCCCCCAGGACACACTATTGTGACGTTGATTGCAAAGGTCAACAACATAAAGAGGGGGGGGGGGTGTTATAATAAGGCAGCTTCTGTAGCCTGCAGCTTTTTCAACTGCTGTGACTCTCTGATGTGAAAAGAGACCTCACGTCACACACACATTTCTCTAGTCTAACAGGGTTTTCTAAAGTAAATTATATACAGTAGTAGTAAACAATGATGAGGATGAGGACGGTTATTCTTTGGCCCACTGCTGGCTTGCAAAAAGACATTTCTGGATCTTTCATTTTTATGTTAATTGTTATATGACAATATGCCTTTCTAAAAGGGAGGTTATCATTTAATGCTTGTCTGCTTGTCTTCATTAGGTATTGTACTTCCAACAGGACTAGGACACATGGCTTAATATTATTTCTATGGGAAAAGTTGAGATTTGAAAATTACCTCAATAAATAAGACATGATTTGTCATAAGACAAGGATCTGTTATAAGAGGTCAAGCTGACAAAATGTGTTTCTTTGAAGACTGCTTATCTCAGGTCAAAGTTCCCATAGAACCAGTGTTAAATCCAAGAGCTACTGTATAGACAAGCATGCCATGTTTACTGTATTTTCTATAAAGGGCATATTGTCAAATATCAATTGAAATAAATAATTTGAATTTTCAAGAAATGAAATGTTTCCTTGGTACTGTGGGAGTCTGCTTCACTGAAAAAATGCCCTCCTTTTACTAAAACTAACTGGTTTAATTAACAGCACTTTGCAGGGTGGCAGGCTACTTTTAATACAGGTCTGGTGTCTATCAAAAGCCAACCTCTGACTATCACTGATTGGGCTAATAGTGCAAAGGGGCATTGTCATTGGCTCAGGCAATTACCTTTCTGTATGAAGGACAAATCTAAACATAGGCGGTCCACCACTAAATTAAAATGTTCTTTCAACACAAATAAGCTCTTTGGAGAATATTTTCAAGGATTATGTTATTTTAAGTAACATATGCAAAATGACACTGGAAGAAATAAAAAAAATGATGGTGCATTGTAAAAAAAAATTTAAAAAAAATCCTGCCTCCATAATTATCTATTTAACAGATCTGCTAGTGAGACTAGAGCACAGTCATTAAACACATTGATAATCCTGAAGTCAGTTGGAGGATTTAAAAAATAATAATTTTAAATGTATTTATTTTTTGCAATCAAAGCCCAGTAAAATTTGAACAAAATATTGTGTTAAATTTGGTGTGGTTTAGAATGTGGTGGTCATAGTAATTTTCTATCAGAACCCCCCCCCCCCCCCCAAAAAAAAATAACAACTGTTATTTTTGAAACTCTTGTTACCTTTCCCCCAACACTCCCCAGGTGTCTGCAGAACTACATCCCCCCTCAGTCTTTGACACTGTCCTGCCCGGTGTGCCGACAGACCTCCATCCTGCCTGAGAAGGGTGTGGCTGCCCTGCAGAACAACTTCTTCATCACAAACCTAATGGAGGTGCTGCAGCGTGACCCCGAGTGTGCTCGGCCTGAGGCCTGCAGTGTCCTGGAGTCTGTGAGCGCCGCCGCTGCGGGCAAACCACTGTGCTGCCCCAACCACGAGGGCAAGGTACCCTGGGGATGGGAGAAGGAGGGGGGGGGGGGGGTTAAGCACAAGGGAAAGTGAGGGGGATTTCAGACTCCTGGACTAGGTACTTTAGATGAGGGTGGGGTCTCCACCACTGGAGCTACATATATAAAATGGAATTTATCATGGAGACATTTCTAATATAAATAAATGGTATACATAATTGAGAAGTAATGATAAAAAAATGTTAATCTTACAACATTTTAAAAGTGTTTGAATAATACCTTCAGTTGCATTACCAGTACTTATATTTTTGCTCCTAGTTTAGTAAAATTAGGCGGCTTTAACAGAATACTACTGTAATTGGAGTCATATTACAGTAGTATATTATAGTACTACTGTAATTGCCTTTTTACAACATGGAAAGAAATAATCTATGTGGGTATTTTGAATAATATAATATATTTTGCTTTATAAGAAATACATTACAGTGGTCTAATACATTACAGTGGTCCATTTCATACATACAGTTTACTTTATTGTTCTGAACATACATGCTATTGTGTTTGCTGTGGAGCTTGCAATGTGTGTGCTGTGTATCCCCCTGCAGGTGATGGAGTTTTACTGCGAGTCCTGTGAGACAGCAATGTGTTTGGAATGCACAGAGGGGGAGCACCGGGAGCATGTGACTGTGCCGCTGCGAGACGTGCTGGAGCAGCACAAGGCAGCACTGAAGAACCAGCTTGATGCCATATGCAACAGGTGAGCTGCTACAGTTTATCTTCCATGCAGCGGGTGAAAGGAGACATGCTTTCTCTGGCTATGAAGGAATGTGTACAAGTTTATTTACAATAGACTACATCCTTGCAGCGGACAAATGTCAGCTGTACTTTTTTTCTTTGCTTCAAATGATACAAATGTTAGTTCCCATTTGAGACTTCGCACCATTACATTAATTTCCATGTCCATTCCTTGTTTTTTTTGTCGGTTTCAAAAATATTTATATAGTTTGTTTGTTGTCGTTTGAGTCATTGATATGATGAAGTTGATTCATTGAACCCTAGTAATTGAACCATCATTATAATACAGAGTGGTGCATGGCAGTGTTCTGTGTTGTTTGGCTCTTCAATCATGCAATACATACATTGCAGTTCATGTTCAGTTGTGTGTAAGAGGATAGCAACACAACATGCAGCTGTGCTATTAGGAACTGTTTACATATCCGCTGCTCCACAGGCTACCGCAACTGACAGCCGCCATCGAGCTGGTGAATGAGATCTCAAAGCAGCTGACGGAGCGCAAGAACGAGGCGGTGAGCGAGATCAGCAGCACCTTTGAGGAGCTGGAGCGAGCACTGCACCTGCGCAAGAGCGCCCTCATCAGCGACCTTGAGAATATCTGCAGCACCAAGCAGAAGGTGGGCAACCCAGCTTTCTGCTTTGTCTGAACAGTATTTGTTAATTTTCTGCAGGCTTTTCACAAAGCATTATTGTGCTTTTAAGTTAATTTGCAGTGCTATCTATTTCCCTGTTTGCTAAAATTCCTAATACCGTAATTTTCATAGTATAACACGCATAAATGCATCGACGTGGATTTGTTTAAAAAATTTAGTGAATTTCCCATGAACGCAACAAACACGGGAGCGCATGTATGTTTTATGCGCATAGTTCCGTGCCCGCGTGTATGTTGCCATTGCACAGCTGAGAGCGAAGTAGGAGACGCCACTAAAACTTCAATATAATATTGAAATATACAGGCTGAAAAGCGTGTGAGAGCTGCTGGTAGTGGAACACAGTATTTAATCAATGAGACCGTATCAGAACTACTGCAACTAATGATGTAAAATAAAAATAGATATTTTCGTGTGATGTTTTATTTTTTGCTAATAATACCATATTATTTAGAAATGGTGTCCTGTGCATTATAGTAATAGTAGGAAGATGTGGTTACAGAATAGGTTTATTTTATACAAAACAAGATATGCTATATCAAAATGCATTAGCTAAAATATATTTCATGGTATAGAATTTGTATACAGTGGTGAAAGTTAGCTGTAAATAGATTGTATAATGTAACTAAACAATGTAAGATTTGTATAAAATGTTGTTCGTAATAAAAAATCTACTTGCATTGCAGTCATACTCACCATTTCTAGAATAGGTTTCTTTAATATTAAATTATGATAAATAACTGCGATATAGTGTTTTGAATACATAACCGTCCTCATCTTAATGTAAAATCCAATACACTGGGATTTCTTTAAATGCAGGGAAATAATGTTTTTTTTTTTTAATGCTTTATTTTATTATTTTACCAGCAATGTTAAAAAAAAAAAAAAAAATGTTGTGAACAGCTGTGAGATATATTTTAAGTCATATGCTTATTCTAACTGTGGAATTCAACAAGCTTGTGTTTTGAATTCTGAAACATATTGCAACAAATTAGTGAAGATGGAACAAACTGCAGCAGCGGGAATCTTCCAAACAATAGCGCTTTTATTGTTATAGCAGGTTACAGCAATTCAGCAGATTCTTCACAGAAACTACGACAGCACTTCTCTAACACACCACAGCTAGCATGCCGGTCCCAGACCCCACAACATTGCAACAATGTAGTACTGTAGCATACTGTCCAATCAGGAGGCTGTCTGCGCATCCTACCCCTAGCTCCTGCCAGCCACGCTTCCCGCACTCAGTAGAGATCACTGCTGGTGCATTTGCATGCACAGTACCAAATAGTAAAAAAAGCAGGGACCCAGCTTGGGACAGCGGCCTCACTTCCCCCGGCAAGAAAGTGCCTTTCCTGTACCATAATACCGCTTTTGGTTGCTGCCTGAAGCTGGGCGAAGGCAAAGCCACGTGTGATGTCCAGCTGGTCCTGCAAGCGCCTGCCGTGTTCTGACCTGGATGTGTCCTCAGTGGTGTCTGGCGGGCAGCCAAACAGCAGCTCAGCCTGGCCAATCATCAGTAGCGCGGGGGTGCAACAGTGGACTCCTGGACAGCGGTCCTGCAAGTCAGCAGGATCAGTGACAGCTGAACGTCCCAGTCCTACTGGTGAGTGACAGTGGCAGTGTGTCGTGTGTATCCCCAAGCGGCGGCACATCTACGCAAAGACCTGGGGCTCAAAGTTGCATCCCTGTTCTGAGTGGAGTTCTTGGGGAACTGGGAAAATAATCCCTCCAGCATCAGGCCACTTTGTGAAATAGTCCTTTGTCACCAGTATGAAGTGGTTCCCCTGGTCAGAGCCAGGGAAGAGAACCAAGATGTTGACCCCCACACGTTCCATGGGGCCCCCGACTGGGAATTGCATAGCGGGGCGTGCGACCAGCCAGGGGGTCTTTCCCGCGTCATACACTCATTGCGGCAATATTCCTCCACATCCCGGCGGCGGCACCCACAGTAAAGTGTTTGTTGGAGAGCCGAGCAACTCCAAAATGTCCCGAACCTGGGGTGCCATGCTACCACCTGCCACCTCACCTCCCGGTCTGCCGGCTCTCACCACCACTGCTGCAGGATGCTGTCTCGGATGGCTGGACTGCTCCACTGTGACCACAGCTCCTTTGTTGCTGTTGACTACAGGGCGATCTCCCAGGGCAACAGCCGGCTTTTCCGCACTGATTGGCGCTGTTCCCAGTCCTGTGGCTGCAGTTAGAGACCTTCTCCCAGGAATGACATGACATCAGCATTGGCATGGTTCTCTCCAGCCCACTGCTGGATCTGATAGTTAAGCAGCGGCAGTTGTTTGATCCAGAGCGCCACCTGCCCATCTGGTTCTAGGGAAGTCAGCAGTCACTGGAGTGTGTCGTGGTTGGTGCGGACGATGAAGGGCAGCCTGCAGAGGTAGTACCCCCCCTGCCACCACTAAGCAGCTCCCGTCCAGTACCGCCGTTCTGCTTTGCTCAGGGACCGGCTGAAGTAAGCCACCACCCGCTCTCTGTCTGGCCACTGTTGTGACAGGGCTGCTCTAATCCCCTCATTGCTGGCATCAGTGTCAAGCAAGAAGGGGCGAGCTGGATCAGGAGGCAGCAGCACAGGTGGTTGAGTCTGCGCTTCTCTCAGGCTGTCAAAAGCACTTTAACAAACCGCAGTCCACTCAAACAGCTCCTCCCACAGCAACTGGTGGAGCGGGGCAGCGATGGTGACGAAGTGGACAACAAAGCGGCAGTAGTAGGAAGCAAAGTCCGGGAACCCTTGTAGCTGTCGTTGATCTGCTGGGACGGGCTAGTCCCAGACAGCGCTGATCCTTTGGCTTAGTATGGACCCCTCACTGATACCCACTCTGTGTCCCAGGAAGGTGACCTACCACTGCATGAAGCTGCACTTGTCTGGCTGGAGCTTCAAGCCAGCTGCTTCCAGCCACTGTAGCACCTAACTGAAAGTTGGTCTGTGCACCAGCAGATCATCCAGGTACATCAAGGCAGCATTGTGACAGGACCACATTCAGTACTTTTGCCATTAGCCATTCAAAGGTGGCAGGCATGACTTTAAACTGCCACAGCGATCGACCGGTGAAGAAGGCAGTCTTTGGCCAGACTGCAGGAGCAAGCTCCACTTGCCAGTAACTGCTTTTTAAGTCCAGTGAGCAGAACCACTAAGAGCCAGACACCAAGTTCGGGGACTAGTGGGCATAGTTTCGTCAAGTAGAGTTAATGAATTCCAAGGCCTAATTGTAGACTATCCATACACACAGTTCTTTCAAGACAGTTACTTGCAGGCTAAATCCCAACCTCCTGCTGAAAGCCATCTCACAGTTTCATCTATCTTAGTCCATCACTGACTTCTACCCCCTGCCTACATCTCAGCAGAGGAACAAAGACCCCATGTCTTAGATGTGAAAAGAGCCCTCTACTACTATATATTGTCAACGTCAACGTTTTGTGTCCTTTGGGGAGCACACACTGGGGAGCCCGTAGCTAAACAAACCACCGGCTGATGGCTGTTGAGTTCATAAAGACCTGCTATATCCTTGAAGGCAGACCTTTATAAAAAAACATCAACATCAAAGCACACTCACTCAAGGGAATATCTAACTCTTGGGCCAACCCCAAAAATGTCCCCCCTATCAGACATCTGCAATGCAGCCACCTGGTCCTCTTTTCTCACCTTCAGAAAACACTACAGTCTATACATCTCTACTGTAGGTCACAACCTTCCTTTGCACACTCAATATCATGCACCGCTTCCCAATAATAACACTACCAAAACCTCAATTTAATCTCTTTGGTATAGGGGTTCATATGTGGATTTAAATAGAACCATAAGAATACCATCATTATCTGTAATTGGATTTCATACGGTTTGAGATGAACTCCTCACCCCTATATTTCCCTTGCTCCTTCCCCTCTATCTTTTACAAAAAGAAAATAATGAACAGGGTTACTCTTCTCTCTCTCATCGGTATCACCTGGAAGGGAGGGGGGAGGGGTACCAGGATACAATTCTGCACCAACCAGGAAGCTTGGTTTCTTTCTCCTGGCCTAGCACGAGATTGGAGTTTTGTGTATGGAGTTCATCTCAGACCGGAAAAAATCCAGTTATAGGTAATCAGGTAACCCTAACCCTAACCCTATATTACCTCAAATAAATTACAATGAGATAACCTTCATAGTTCCCTTTAATTTATCTGATTATTTTTAAACTGAGAAAATAATTAATTTTTCATTTTCATAATCTTTCTCTCCTTTCTTCCTCTTACATCTCTTCCTTTCTCTCTCTTGTGATCTCTCATCTTCCCTCTCTCATTTCATCTCCCCCCCAGGTTCTGCAGTCCCAGCTAGCATCTCTCCTCCAGGGCCAGGAGAACATCCAGAGCAGCTGCAGCTTCACCGAGCAAGCCCTGAGCCATGGAAGTGCCACTGAGGTTCTGCTGGTGCGCAAGCAGATGAGCGAGCGGGTGGGCTCCCTGGCACGGCAGGACTTCCCTGAAAGGCCGCATGAAAATGACCACCTTGACTGCGTGGTGGAGACAGAGGGGCTTCGGCGCTCCATTCAGAACCTGGGCGTGCTCATCACCACCAGTGCAGTGGGCCACACCAGCGTGGCGACAGGAGAGGGCCTCCGGCATACCCTGGTGGGGCACCAGACCTCCGTGACAATCACCACTAAGGACAAGGATGGGGAGCTGGTGAAGACGGGCAATGCCATCCTGCGTGCTGAGATTACAGCACCTGACGGCAGCTACACAGAGGCAGAGGTGGTGGACAACAAGAATGGCACCTATGAAGTAATCTACACGCTGAAGTCTGACGGTGAATTCTCCCTCTCGCTGCTCCTCTATAACCAGCCTGTGCGTGGCAGCCCCTTCCGTCTGCGCTCTATCAAGGCATCCGACGTGCCACAGTCCCCAGATGATGTGAAACGCCGCGTGAAGTCGCCCAGCGGGGGTGGACACGTCCGTCAGAAAGCTGTCCGGAGACCTTCCAGCATGTACAGCACAGGCAAGAAGAAAGAGAACCCCATAGAGGATGATATGATTTACAGAGTGGGTGAGTGAGAGAGGGAAAGAGAGGGAAAGTGTCAGGGACAAATATAGGGGCCTATTTAATTGATGTAAATGCTGATGGATCTAAGTTTCACGCTGTTAGGGTCCAAGGTTTTGGAAATCAGCCATCCAACAGTGTATATTAGTCTCTTTTTAGTTTATTTCTGTCTGGTAAAATATGAAAAAGCTCTAGAAGGTTCCATCCATTGCATAGACTTCATAGTCTTCTTGTTATAACTTCATAGAACCTGAATAACTAAGGTAACATTAGGTAGTCAAGATTAATGCAAATCAGGGTCTTTGAAACCAGTATTTGGTTGCTAATATAGTGGTTGCATTGCTTGCTCTAGAGACTGCTCTTTAAGCTTCACATACCTTTACACAGGGGCACTATATAAGCCAAATAGAACCAAAGATAAAGAACGGGCAGGTGTTAAAATAAGAAAACAGTACATTTGCAAATAGGGTGAAAGCTATGGCAAGCAAAATGATCAGTTAGAGATATCTCTAAGTCATTTACAGATATCTCAAAATATTTGAAGAGATCACTAAAACATTTTAAGATGATTTACAGATATCTTTAAATGGGCTTTAAATTGGATATCTAAAATGTATTTTCAGATATCTTTAAATCATTTAGAGATATCTCGAAATAAACAGGAAGTGCATTCAAAACATTTTCACAGGAAGTAATTTAGAGATATCTCAAAATGATGTAGAGAGATCTTGAAATGAAGAGGAAGTTATTTCAAGATATCTTAAAACGATTTAGAGATATCTCTAAATGAACGGGAGAGAGAAAAAAGGACAGGCCAGACTCCAACCGAGAGAGCCTTCCCTATGGAGTCGAGACTAGCCCTAATGGCCTCTGGGCCCCTGAAAAGACAGAGTCCTCTGACTTCTTGGAGAGTCGTTATAGGCTTGGCCTCACGACTGGGTCCCAGTTAGCGAAAATAATCTGAAAGAACACAACTAATTGTTAGTTATGGGACTCGAGCACTAAGATTAAGAGGGCCATGTCCCAGGAGAGTAAAGGAGGAAGTAAGACAGAGCCTTCTTTCTTGAGGCAAGATATATAGCGCATGAGCTGTGAAGGAATAGTGTGGCCGGTGGTCCCCTCTGACCACACAAAGAACCTGCAGTGTTACTGGAACACCAGGTCAGGGAAGTGAAAGTCACTTTCCCCCCAGAGGGGACCGACACAGAGGTACGCGGCACAGGAGGAGGGAGGAGGGAGGAGGACCAAAACGCAAGAGAAAGAGGCGAGCTGTGACTGTGATTAAATAGGGAGTCGATGATGACAGACAGGTGAAATTAGTCAATGACAATAGGCAGAAAATTAGAAAATAGCGAAGCCCTGGTTCACACCCCCCGAATTTGAGATATATTTTATTTCATTGTTAGATATCTCAAAATGAAATTAAGATATCTTCAAAGGGGTTTATTTACAGATCTCATATTCATTTAAAGATAGCTGCAAATGATTTACAGATATATCTATATAGTTCAAGATATCTTAAAATGCAATTTGAGATATCTCTAAATGATACTTTGGTTTGCCATAGAAAGCTGATATTCAATTGGAAGAATCTCCAGGGATTTGAATTCAGTTACCACCGCAACTTCTTGTGGGGAAATTGGATGTGGAAATATGCAGCATATGTGTGCTGCAGACTGGAGTCAGCACTTTTAGACCTTTTTAAACATCAGTAATTTACACAGTCTTGGCTATAGAAGTGTGTGCTACACATTGTAGGTGCTTCATTTTTTTTTTTTTTAAATCCATATATAAAGTAACAAGATTTATCCAACTTGATAGTATATTTATTTTACATAAATGACAGCCATTACTCTTAAATATTAAATTATTTCATAAATATCTAGCCTGCTGAAAACAATGGTTTCAGTAGGCAAATGGAACCAAAACATGGGCTAATGTCTTCAGTGTAACCACTGCAGTTTAAGCATAAAGGCTTTGTTTTTTGAGTAGGATAAGCAGAAAACAGTATGGTTCTTCATCCCTCTATGATTGTGTTTTCTCTTGTTCATTGATTATTTTTCACTAGCTACTCTGAATCAGGGGCTCCCAAACTGGGGGCCGGGGCTTCCTGGCAAGCCGTGAGATCATTTCATGCAAAAATGTTCTCTCCCAAATCATCCCGACAAAGCAATGTTCCCCAGACTGGAGAATCAACTAATTTACACAAATACTGCTAGGTGCTTGGGGTCATTTTGAACGTAACATTGATGCCAGCTTGTGCCTGCACCAACAGTATGTACCATTATACAACTGTAACCCGATGGTCTTTCAGTTCGATCAATAAAGACTCGGACATAAAGCTTCTTGGGGTCGTTTTGTCTGGAATTTATTATTTTGGCAGAATGAGTTCTGTAGTTATTCAAAACATACTAAAGTACAGAAAGGAAAGCGGTAGGTGGCCTCTGCAACAAGACAACAAATATACACTGTTAAATAAACAAGGCCACTTACAGTCAGAACACAATTTTACATCAGTTACTACAGTTGTCTTGCACTGAAATAAAACACTTGTAATTATACATTAAGTACTATAGCATAGCAGTATCTGGTGAATTCTTATTAACTTATGCATTTAGCAAAGATAATATTGTTTACTCAAAAATAAGCATTTAGCCTACAAATGATCAAAATATAGAAAATAAATCTTGTACTGCTTTCTAATTGCTATATAAGACTAGATAAGTATTCTGATTCACACATGGTAAGATTTTCTATCTGCGTAGGTCTCAATCATATATCACACTTTAATCAGTAAATTTGAAAGTACTAGAAAATATTACTAAAATTTAACTGAACAGTTATAGTTAAACATATTTTCAATTTACTTGTTTGTAATAATTAAAGAATAAATTCCTAGCTGTGCTTTTTCTCTAATACAGCACACAAGGTACGCTTGCAACTTTCTTATACATCATCTGCATTAATATCTTCCTAAATCCGATCCTGTAACTTCATGAAAGCAACAAATATATATATATAACTATACTGATCAAAGAAATATATATTTACCTCGGATGGCTTAGGATTCAGATATTGTATATAAACAGGACGTCTGCTCTAGATGTGTGTGTTTTTTTTTCAATTGCAGTTTGTATGGATTCATTCCTTAAAGGGGCGGTACACTTACTACAAATCACCAAATTCTCCACCTGGTCACACAACAAAAGGGGATCATTGCAAGGAGAACAAAATATGAATTATTTTAATGCTCTTTATAATTATAAAATCATTTTTTTATAAATTACAGATAATTTTGCATAGGGTTAACAATTTCAAGTATCAGTCCATTCAAATTTATGACTAAAAATGAAGAAACTAAATTGGTTAATTTCAAATCCTTTTGTAAAGCATTCCAACTGTCTTCTATTGCAAATGAAAACAAGTACCAAATGTAGGTGAGACCTATGATGTGTCATTCTATTTGGTTATGATGTGTCATTCTATTTGGTTATGATGTGTCATTCTATTTGGTTATGATGTGTCATTCTATTTGGTTATGATGTGTCATTCTATTTGGTTATGATGTGTCATTCTATTTGGTTATGATGTGTCATTCTATTTGGTTATGATGGGCTGCTGAACTTGTGCTTCTTTATATCGCAGGCACACGAGGCAGGGAAAAGGGGGAGTTCACTAACCTGCAGGGGATTTCTGCCTCAGGGAACGGGAGGATTGTGGTCGCGGATAGCAACAACCAGTGTATCCAGGTAACTGAATTTTACTTGGACAGCTGAGTTCATGTACACCAGCTGAGTTCATGTAAACCAGCTGAGTTCATGTACACCAGCTGAGTTCATGTACACCAGCTGAGTTCATGTACACCCTCTGAGTTCATGTAAACCAGCTGAGTTCATGTACACCAGCTGAGTTCATGTACACCAGCTGAGTTCATGTACACCAGCTGAGTTCATGTACACCCTCTGAGTTCATGTAAACCAGCTGAGTTCATGTACACCAGCTGAGTTCATGTACACCAGCTGAGTTCATGTACACCCTCTGAGTTCATGTAAACCAGCTGAGTTCATGTACACCAGCTGAGTTCATGTACACCAGCTGAGTTCATGTACACCCTCTGAGTTCATGTAAACCAGCTGAGTTCATGTACACCAGCTGAGTTCATGTACACCAGCTGAGTTCATGTACACCAGCTGAGTTCATGTATACCCTCTGAGTTCATGTAAACCAGCTGAGTTCATGTACACCAGCTGAGTTCATGTACACCAGCTGAGTTCATGTACACCCTCTGAGTTCATGTAAACCAGCTGAGTTCATGTACACCAGCTGAGTTCATGTAAACCAGCTGAGTTCATGTACACCAGCTGAGTTCATGTACACCAGCTGAGTTCATGTACACCCTCTGAGTTCATGTAAACCAGCTGAGTTCATGTACACCAGCTGAGTTCATGTACACCAGCTGAGTTCATGTACACCCTCTGAGTTCATGTAAACCAGCTGAGTTCATGTACACCAGCTGAGTTCATGTACACCAGCTGAGTTCATGTACACCAGCTGAGTTCATGTATACCCTCTGAGTTCATGTAAACCAGCTGAGTTCATGTACACCAGCTGAGTTCATGTACACCAGCTGAGTTCATGTACACCCTCTGAGTTCATGTAAACCAGCTGAGTTCATGTACACCAGCTGAGTTCATGTACACCAGCTGAGTTCATGTACACCCTCTGAGTTCATGTAAACCAGCTGAGTTCATGTACACCAGCTGAGTTCATGTACACCAGCTGAGTTCATGTACACCCTCTGAGTTCATGTAAACCAGCTGAGTTCATGTACACCAGCTGAGTTCATGTACACCAGCTGAGTTCATGTACACCAGCTGAGTTCATGTATACCCTCTGAGTTCATGTAAACCAGCTGAGTTCATGTACACCAGCTGAGTTCATGTATACCAGCTGAGTTCATGTACACCCTCTGAGTTCATGTACACCAGCTGAGTTCATGTACACCAGCTGAGTTCATGTACACCAGCTGAGTTCATGTACACCAGCTGAGTTCATGTACACCCTCTGAGTTCATGTAAACCAGCTGAGTTCATGTACACCAGCTGAGTTCATGTACACCCTCTGAGTTCATGTAAACCAGCTGAGTTCATGTACACCAGCTGAGTTCATGTACACCCTCTGAGTTCATGTACACCCTCTGAGTTCATGTAAACCAGCTGAGTTCATGTACACCAGCTGAGTTCATGTACACCAGCTGAGTTCATGTACACCCTCTGAGTTCATGTAAACCAGCTGAGTTCATGTACACCAGCTGAGTTCATGTACACCAGCTGAGTTCATGTACACCCTCTGAGTTCATGTACACCAGCTGAGTTCATGTACACCAGCTGAGTTCATGTACACCAGCTGAGTTCATGTACACCAGCTGAGTTCATGTAAACCAGCTGAGTTCATGTACACCCTCTGAGTTCATGTAAACCAGCCTAGTTCATGTACACCAGCTGAGTTCATGTACACCAGCTGAGTTCATGTACACCAGCTGAGTTCATGTACACCAGCTGAGTTCATGTAAACCAGCTGAGTTCATGTACACCAGCTGAGTTCATGTACACCAGCTGAGTTCATGTACACCCTCTGAGTTCATGTACACCAGCTGAGTTCATGTACACCAGCTGAGTTAATGTACACCCTCTGAGTTCATGTAAACCAGCTGAGTTCATGTACACCAGCTGAGTTCATGTACACCCTCTGAGTTCATGTAAACCAGCTGAGTTCATGTACACCCGCTGAGTTCATGTAAACCAGCTGAGTTCATGTGCACCAGCTGAGTTCATGTACACCAGCTGAGTTCATGTACACCAGCTGAGTTCATGTACACCAGCTGAGTTCATGTAAACCAGCTGAGTTCATGTACACCAGCTGAGTTCATGTACACCAGCTGAGTTCATGTACACCAGCTGAGTTCATGTACACCAGCTGAGTTCATGTACACCCTCTGAGTTCATGTAAACCAGCTGAGTTCATGTACACCAGCTGAGTTCATGTACACCAGCTGAGTTCATGTACACCCTCTGAGTTCATGTAAACCAGCTGAGTTCATGTACACCAGCTGAGTTCATGTACACCAGCTGAGTTCATGTACACCCTCTGAGTTCATGTAAACCAGCTGAGTTCATGTACACCAGCTGAGTTCATGTACACCAGCTGAGTTCATGTACACCAGCTGAGTTCATGTATACCCTCTGAGTTCATGTAAACCAGCTGAGTTCATGTACACCAGCTGAGTTCATGTACACCAGCTGAGTTCATGTACACCCTCTGAGTTCATGTAAACCAGCTGAGTTCATGTACACCAGCTGAGTTCATGTAAACCAGCTGAGTTCATGTACACCAGCTGAGTTCATGTACACCAGCTGAGTTCATGTACACCCTCTGAGTTCATGTAAACCAGCTGAGTTCATGTACACCAGCTGAGTTCATGTACACCAGCTGAGTTCATGTACACCCTCTGAGTTCATGTAAACCAGCTGAGTTCATGTACACCAGCTGAGTTCATGTACACCAGCTGAGTTCATGTACACCAGCTGAGTTCATGTATACCCTCTGAGTTCATGTAAACCAGCTGAGTTCATGTACACCAGCTGAGTTCATGTACACCAGCTGAGTTCATGTACACCCTCTGAGTTCATGTAAACCAGCTGAGTTCATGTACACCAGCTGAGTTCATGTACACCAGCTGAGTTCATGTACACCCTCTGAGTTCATGTACACCAGCTGAGTTCATGTACACCAGCTGAGTTCATGTACACCAGCTGAGTTCATGTACACCAGCTGAGTTCATGTAAACCAGCTGAGTTCATGTACACCCTCTGAGTTCATGTAAACCAGCCTAGTTCATGTACACCAGCTGAGTTCATGTACACCAGCTGAGTTCATGTACACCCTCTGAGTTCATGTACACCAGCTGAGTTCATGTACACCAGCTGAGTTCATGTACACCCTCTGAGTTCATGTACACCAGCTGAGTTCATGTACACCAGCTGAGTTCATGTACACCAGCTGAGTTCATGTACACCAGCTGAGTTCATGTATACCCTCTGAGTTCATGTAAACCAGCTGAGTTCATGTACACCAGCTGAGTTCATGTACACCAGCTGAGTTCATGTACACCCTCTGAGTTCATGTACACCAGCTGAGTTCATGTACACCAGCTGAGTTCATGTACACCAGCTGAGTTCATGTACACCCTCTGAGTTCATGTACACCCTCTGAGTTCATGTACACCAGCTGAGTTCATGTACACCAGCTGAGTTCATGTACACCAGCTGAGTTCATGTAAACCAGCTGAGTTCATGTACACCAGCTGAGTTCATGTACACCAGCTGAGTTCATGTACACCAGCTGAGTTCATGTACACCAGCTGAGTTCATGTACACCCTCTGAGTTCATGTACACCAGCTGAGTTCATGTACACCAGCTGAGTTCATGTACACCAGCTGAGTTCATGTACACCAGCTGAGTTCATGTACACCCTCTGAGTTCATGTACACCCTCTGAGTTCATGTAAACCAGCTGAGTTCATGTACACCAGCTGAGTTCATGTACACCAGCTGAGTTCATGTACACCAGCTGAGTTCATGTAAACCAGCTGAGTTCATGTACACCCTCTGAGTTCATGTACACCAGCTGAGTTCATGTACACCAGCTGAGTTCATGTACACCAGCTGAGTTCATGTATACCCTCTGAGTTCATGTAAACCAGCTGAGTTCATGTACACCAGCTGATCATGTACACCAGCTGAGTTCATGTACACCCTCTGAGTTCATGTACACCAGCTGAGTTCATGTACACCAGCTGAGTTCATGTAAACCAGCTGAGTTCATGTACACCAGCTGAGTTCATGTACACCCTCTGAGTTCATGTACACCCTCTGAGTTCATGTAAACCAGCTGAGTTCATGTACACCAGCTGAGTTCATGTACACCAGCTGAGTTCATGTACACCAGCTGAGTTCATGTAAACCAGCTGAGTTCATGTACACCAGCTGAGTTCATGTACACCAGCTGAGTTCATGTACACCCTCTGAGTTCATGTACACCAGCTGAGTTCATGTACACCAGCTGAGTTCATGTACACCCTCTGAGTTCATGTAAACCAGCTGAGTTCATGTACACCAGCTGAGTTCATGTACACCCTCTGAGTTCATGTAAACCAGCTGAGTTCATGTACACCCGCTGAGTTCATGTAAACCAGCTGAGTTCATGTGCACCAGCTGAGTTCATGTACACCAGCTGAGTTCATGTACACCAGCTGAGTTCATGTACACAGAACACATTACTAAAATAACTGCCATTGTTTAATCAGAACAGTATGCATTGTTTGTTGAAAAAATTGAATAATGTTACTTTTAGGTTTGTTTTTTTTACCAAACACACACTGCAGTACAATAAACAATATTCACACAGCTTAAATCATGAGTTATTTTGTTTATTTTTTAAAACTTTTGAAGTAAAGCTTGTGAATCAGTGTGGCAATGCGCCCCGCCCCTGTGTGCATTTGTGTGTTGTGTGTTGCGTGCGTGTGTTAATGTTGGTGTATAGTCATTGGTACACGGGATATAAACGGGTCTGTGTTTCACGTGTATTTAAAAAGTGTAGATTTGTATTTAGGCACGAGGAGAGCACAAATCACTTCACGTGCTGGTTAAATGTAATATGTGAGCACGGGGTTGCACAGAATTAATTCACGTGCTGGGATTCAAGTGAATAATTAATTAGTAATTGAATCCCAGCACAACAGTATATATAGATGCACGTTTCTTTCACTCAGGGTTAGGTGTTCGGAGAGTGGAGAACGGGTGAGAGAGAAGGAGAGTTAAAATCGTAATTATAAATATAATAAGTGTTTTGTTTGTACTCACCGTGTTTGTTCGTCTCCGTTTCACCTGTGTGTTAGTGTTTAGTCATTTTGTTTGTCTCTTTATTTTGGCGCAAGTGCCGTGTCCTGTTTTTGTACTGTTAAACCTTTTTATTTTGTTAATAAACGCTGAGTGCAGCCATTGCACTCAGCTCATCATCACAACCACTGTCTTTGTTTGAATTCCTGATTCTGGTCTGACGCCACCCACTCCGGCCGTCTTTGTGACACGTGGTGTCCTGCGTGGGATCGACAGCGCCTCCAGGACTCAGGCCAGAGCAGGAACCGCAGTTTTGGATTAAAAAAAAAAAAAATGGCAGAAGACGCCATCAAAGTGCGGGACTGGATGCTGGAAAATGCTGGGCTGGAGGCCCAGTCTATACCAGTAGTCGTCCAGTTCCTGCAGTTTATGGATAGGGAACGATGGGAGGCTTATGCAAGGGAACAGACCGTAAGCACCTGGGAGGAAGGTGTGGGTTTGGTCCTCAGCTACCTGGAGGCAATTATAAGTGGAACAGCAGCCCAGGTAGCAGTCCCACCAGCAGAGGAAGAATGCCTGCTGTCCCCGTCTCCACCAGCAGAGGAAGAATGCCTGCTGGTTTTGCCTCCACAGCCCAAGCGGGAGGAGCCTGAGCGTCCACAGCCCAAGCGGGAGGAGCCCGAACGTCCTACGCCTGAGTGGGAGGAGCCCGAACGTCTTACGCCTGAGTGGGAGGAGCCCGAACGTCCTACGCCTGAGTGGGAGGAGCCCGAACGTCCTACGCCTGAGTGGGAGGAGCCCGAACGTCCTACGCCTGAGTGGGGGGAGCCCGAACGTCCACAGCCCAAAAGGGAGGAGTCGGTGCGTCCACAGCCCAACAGGGAGGAGTCGGTGCGTCCACAGCCCAACAGGGAGGAGTCGGGGCGTCCACAGCCCAAAAGGGAGGAGTCGGTGCGTCCACAGCCCGAAGAGAGGGAAGTTGGGGCTTCCACAGCCCTAGGACCCAAGCTGCCAGCAGAGGGTGAATACCTGCTGGTCCCACCTCCACCAGCAGAGGGTGAATGCCTGCTGGTTCCACCTCCACCAGGAGCAGAGGAGCTGGAGCTGCCTCTGCCTCCACCACCGCCAGGAGCAGAGGAGCTGGAGCTGCCTCTGCCTCCACCACCTCCAGGAGCAGAGGAGCAGGAGCTGCCTCTGCCTCCGCCACCACCACCGCAAGGAGCAGAGGAGCAGGAGCTGCCTCTGCCTCCGCCACCACCACCCAAGGAGCAGAGGAGCAGGAGCTGCCTTTGCCTCCGACACCTACACCGGCAGGAGCAAAGGAACAGGAGCTGCCTCTGCCACTTCCAGGAGCAGAGGAGCAGGAGCTGCCTCTGCCACTTCCAGGAGCAGAGGAGCTGCCTCTGCCTCTGCCACTGCCAGAAGCAGAACAGCAGGAGCTGTCTCTGCTTCCCATACCTCCACCACGGGGAGTACGGTGGCCGGAGCCCCAGAAAGGGGAGCTGTCGGCCACGAAAAGGGGTAGGAGGTCTGGAGACCACCAACCCCAGCAGCAGTTTTGCTGCCGGAGATCGTGGGGGAGGTCAGGAGACCTGCTCCCACTGCAGCAGGTTCGCTGCCGGAGATCGTGGGGGAGGTCTGGAGACCTGCTCCCACTGCAGCAGTTTCGCTGCCGGAGATCGTGGGGGAGGTCCGGAGACCTGCTCCCACTGCAGCAGTTTCGCTGCCGGAGATCGTGGGGGAGGTCCGGAGACCTGCTCCCACTGCAGCTTCTTCGCTGCCGGCAGTACTGTGGTCGGAGCCCCACCAAAGGGAGCTACCGGCTACAAAGACAGGGGGAGAGGTCAGGAGACCAGCATCCCCCGCAGCAATTTCACTGCAAGCATGGACCAGAAGGCTGTCAGCCGTGCCACTACCGGCAGGGGTGCTGACAGCATTGCCAGCCATGGGCCCACTGAAGCCTCCCTTCCCAGCCCGAGACTTTGGCCTGGACTGCTGGATTTTTAAGGGGGGAGGTGGCCGTTGAGGCCATGTGTGCTGCGCACAAGGGGGGGTATATGTGGCAATGCGCCCCGCCCCTGTGTGCATTTGTGTGTTGTGTGTTGCGTGCGTGTGTTAATGTTGGTGTATAGTCATTGGTACACGGGATATAAACGGGTCTGTGTTTCACGTGTATTTAAAAAGTGTAGATTTGTATTTAGGCACGAGGAGAGCACAAATCACTTCACGTGCTGGTTAAATGTAATATGTGAGCACGGGGTTGCACAGAATTAATTCACGTGCTGGGATTCAAGTGAATAATTAATTAGTAATTGAATCCCAGCACAACAGTATATATAGATGCACGTTTCTTTCACTCAGGGTTAGGTGTTCGGAGAGTGGAGAACGGGTGAGAGAGAAGGAGAGTTAAAATCGTAATTATAAATATAATAAGTGTTTTGTTTGTACTCACCGTGTTTGTTCGTCTCCGTTTCACCTGTGTGTTAGTGTTTAGTCGTTTTGTTTGTCTCTTTATTTTGGCGCAAGTGCCGTGTCCTGTTTTTGTACTGTTAAACCTTTTTATTTTGTTAATAAACGCTGAGTGCAGCCATTGCACTCAGCTCATCATCACAACCACTGTCTTTGTTTGAATTCCTGATTCTGGTCTGACGCCACCCACTCCGGCCGTCTTTGTGACAATCAGTCACATAGTTTGTTGAAACATCTCAATATTCATATCAATATAGTTAAGAAAATACAGTCAAGAAAAGCACATCAAGAAAAACACTAAAGAATGACAGTTAACTTCCATATTTATATACCCCACCCCAGGTGTTCTCAAATGATGGTCAGTTCAAACTTCGTTTTGGGGTTCGAGGGCGCTCTCCCGGCCAGCTCCAGCGCCCCACTGGCGTCACTGTTGATATGAACGGTGACATCATTGTGGCTGACTATGACAACAGATGGGTCAGCATCTTCTCTTCCGATGGCAAGTTTAAGGTGAGGGAGTGTATGTTTGTCTGTGTGAATTTGTCTGTTGTGGGTAAGGCTGGTTCTGTGTCACTGTGTGTTTCTGTTTATTGACCAGATACCTTAAGCTTTCTGCCTAGTGCAAAAAGATACAAATAATAATGTTACAAAGCTACTGAAGAAATGGCTGAATTTGGTGTTCTCATCTTAACCCCAGTAGATTGTCCATATCACAAAACCACCACAGCACAATTGAAAGACTTTAGAGAGACCCTAAATTGCTAGTGGGTGTTCAGGTTATTTACATGACATGCACTAGTGGTATATAATACACAAAAATACATTTTGCTGTGTAACATGTGTTTTGTTCAAAACTGCACATTTGCGACCTATACAATGAATAGATGTGCATTGCAGACACATTTTATTGATCTATTTTGTCAGCTACAATTACTTTAATAGTTATGGATGGTGTTTATTAATAATAATAATAATAATAATAATAATAATAATAATAATAATAATAATAATAATAATAATAATAATAATAATAAATGTTGTCATAAACTGCTTGTTGGTCATCACCCTTCACGTTTTTTCTTTTATGCAGAACAAAATTGGAGCTGGACGTCTAATGGGGCCAAAGGGTGTGGCTGTGGATAGGAATGGCCACATCATCGCCGTGGACAACAAGGCCTGCTGTGTCTTCATCTTCCAGTCCAATGGCAAGCTGGTCACCAAGTTTGGGGCGCGGGGCACATCGGATAGACAGTTTGCAGGTACCGTACACAGGACGGTAATACAAGCCTCTACAGGTTTTGTGAGACCCACTTCCTCACTACCACAGAGCGGCCAACAATAAAGGGTTAGGAAGTTTACCTAGTTTAGATCCTCAATGGGGTATAAAACAGTGCACAGCCTAATCCTGGAAGCCTGTAACAGGGGAAACAGCTTTTTGAATCAGTTCTTAATATTTAAGAAAGTACAATGCTAACTTTAGAAAAGAAAACCCTTCTGATATCTAGCCAAGGACAATTGTCCTTATAGGGACATACAGTTTTACAAAGCTCATTTAATTACATTTAATAAACCACTGAAACAAAATGGGCCAGATTGACATCACTTTGGTCCGAATGCAACATGTTTGTCTAAAAGGAAAATAAAACTGGTAATTTAAATGTAATCAAACTAGTTTGAAAGTGTAAACCTGGATAATACAGTCATGGTTCAATCAAAGTTTCAGAGGTACAGTACTGGTCCATTCCCTGAGAATATTTTCATTTTTATGCTTTGTCTCCATAATTCTGAGATACTTTTCTATTCAAAAGTAGTGTAAGATAGCAAAAAATACAGCACATCAAATTTACTCTGAAATGTAAAAAAACAAATGTACAAACCACACCTTTCAGCAGTCACTTGGAAGTTTGCCAGTGTATTTTTACCTGGGAAACTTCAACAAGAATTGCACATTCACAAATGCTACAATGTAATGTAGTTATAGGCACACATGTACAGTATACTTATTGGATTTGATTCACAAAGTTTTATTTTTTTTTACTCCAAATCTCTATACCACAATTTTTTCAGCCAGAAAAAACACACTCAATAAAGTCTTAGGCCATTTTGTTTATAATTGTATTTGGTGTTTTTTGAGAGTTATTTGAGAATCTAGTCCATGATGTATATTTATCCCGATCTAATTATGTTTTAAATCAAACATTTACAAATGATCTTCAGTGAAAATGCAGCTGCGTTACAATGGAAATGCCATAGTCTTTTTTAATAAGAGGTAGTGGTAGCACAAAGGTGGTGGTATCAGTTTAGTATTTTGATAAACCAATGGTATCATTTCAATCTGCAATATTTGTTCAATTTCTATTGTTTTACCATTGCTGTTGATACGCCAGTCAGGTAAAACACTGCTACGAGTATTCCAGTGCATATAAGAGTGCACAAGAGAAGCACCTGCAATGTAACTGTGACAGGTTATTAGGACTGGCCAAGTGCTCATTGCAGCACATCTCATTTGTGCTTTTTGGAGAGTACACTGGTCATGGTAGATGCTGCACTTCATTCTGTAGCTAATTCACTACAGTGGTATTGTGAATTGTCTACAAAATGAAAATCTGCACTTATAGTTTGGTGTTCTGACACATACTGCATAAACCGCATGCCTGCCCTAACCCTAACTGTGCTCCCTGTGAGATGTTGGATATTTCATGTTTTTTAACATCACCATACCAGTTTGGATCATGATTATTTGTAAGAAGGGAGAACGGTCTTGTCCACTGTAAACATGTCTGCCTATGTCGATGCCATTCACCTAAATGGGGGCATCATAGAGAATGTCTTGTATGCATGTCATCATCAGCCTGTCATATCTGCACTGTTCCTTGCAGACTTGGTTGGGTCTCACTGAGTTTTGTAATGCCAGGTACTACTCTTGTCTGGCAGATGTAGCCTTGGCGTGGCATTTCTGATGATATCCTGAAACACAGCTAGTCAGATCAGTGGTCCAGATAAGGTTTTGTGTCATTGAGTAATTTACTCTCCAATTTAGACAATATCAGCCTGATTTTCAGAAGGTGCAAAGTGAAAAATAGGTCACAAAACACCTTTGCGACATCAGATAGATGGCAAAATGTATTTTTTAAAAGACCTATAGTCTGTTGCGCAATAGCATTTCAGGGTGTGCGTTTTGTGAAAATGCACTCGCATTACAGTTTGTTAAGCAATTGAAGTCCGTAATTAATTCTATTTTGCAAAACACTGATGTACCCATTTAGTACAGCAAAATACACTCACTAATTAAGACACGACCCCTCTCGTGTCTTATTTAAATTGCAACAACTGACAGGGCTACTGAGCTGTAATCGACAATGGAGGATATCGAAGCACTTCCACTTCGACTGCAGCACGAGAGGGAAGGGAGGAGAAAATGTCCCTACCCTAAACCCAGAATAGTTCATCCCCGTCAGACATTTCTAGCTCCAATTCCAATACAAGTTATGCATAGATACATATTGGATATAGGGACTATAACAGAGCTGTGTGATCTGCTTAAGTTTGATTTAGAATCACAAACAGCCCGCAGTTACGCCATACCTGTACCTGTAAAGGTTACAGCAGCCCTTCATTTTCATGCAATGGGTGCCATCCAGACACAAAGCTGGGGACAGATCAGGCATCTGTCAGTCTTCTATGTCAAAGTACTGCACTGTCACAGATGCACTTTTCCGTAGGGCAAGGGAGTATGTACTATTTCCAATTGGGGATGTGGAACAAAATAGAACAAAACACATATATTATCAGTTGTCTGGCTTCCCAAACGTGCACGGTGTAATAGATTGCACACATGCTGCAATATCCCCAGATTCAAGGAATTAAATTGCTTTCCCAAACAAAAAACATTATCATTCTTTAACTGTGCAAGTTTTATGTGATGCTCAATGTATTATCACTGATGTAGCTGCCAAGTACCCTGGCTCATGCCACGACTCATTTATCCTGGAGAACAGTGCCTTGCACAGAAAATTCAAACAGGGGCTTCTAAGTGGAGGCCAATTTTAGCATATTAATGTTTAACATTTGTATTATGATTTTTCACAAACATACAGAAACATTCAGATATTGCATGTAAAGAATATGAATATGAATATTGCATCAGATAATAAATTGTTAATTAATTTCAATATAAGGATTTTTCTTTCTATAGGCATGCTGTATTATTATTATTATTATTATTATTATTATTATTATTATTATTATTATTATTATTATTATTATTATTTATTTATTTTATTTTTTTTAAATTTAGTCGTTGCCAATTAGTTTTTATTATTTTCTCCCTAATTTGAAATGCTCAATTATTTTATTATGCTCAGCTCACCGCTACCACCCCTGCGCTGACTCGGGAGGGGCGAAGATGAACACACGCTGTCCTCCGAAGCGTGTGCCGTCAGCCTCCCGCTTCTTTACACACTGCGAACTCACCGTGCAGCTGCCTCAGAGCTACAGCGTCGGAGGACAACACAGCTCTGGGCAGCTTACAGGCAAGCCCGCAGGCGCCCGGCCAGACTACAGGGGTCGCTGCTGCGCAGTGAGCTGAGGACACCCTGGCCGACCTAACCCTCCCTCCCCCCGGGTGACGCTCGGCCAATTGAGCGCCATTATTATTATTATTATTATTATTATTATTATTATTATTATTATTATTATTATTATTATTATTATTTAGTCATTTAGCAGATGCTTTTATCCAAAGCGACTTACAGAGACTAGGGGGTGAACTATGCATCACAACTGCTGTTCTGTGTGTTAGGTCCCGAATCTCTTTTGGACTTCTTTATTTGACCATTTTATGGAAGAGGTTGCGTTTAATATTCCGCTTAGTGTTTTCAAAGAGATACATGTATACAAACTTGTTATTCTATGACCTGAGGTACCATCCAAGTAATTTTGTGATTTGTTTTACACATTTTTAGCTGACTTTTCCCTTTTAATATTTAGTAGTAGTGACTTTTTTTGGTTCAGGACACTGTAGAGAATATTATACAATACTATCATGTAACTATCAAATAATGTTACTGTTTTTCCACTCCAGTAAGTAAATGTTTATATTATTGTGTGCATATCAATGTCTGTAGATAAACAGTAAATATATACACTGAATATCCTATTATCAAAGCAGCAAGAACAACAGGATATATAGAGCCAACTACAAAACACTAACTAGTATAAGCAAATGTTTAAATGTAGTTCATGAAACATTATTTGCTTATATCCACTCTTTTTATATTTAGAAATGTTATAAAACATATATATTAAAACTAAGGCTGTCGCGCAATTAAAAATGTTGTTTGTTTCATTTATGGGCATTAGCTGATTAACGCGAACTGTTTAACCACCCAGCAAAATGATTAGCAATGAACAAACATGGAAACAAAAAACACTGAGGTTTATAACAAGTTTATTATGTTGGTCAGGATACATGCACCACACTGGATTTTACCACAGCTCTGATTACAATGCACACAAGTAACTTTGCACACATATGTTTGGCAATCATTTAAATCAACATAGATGAACATTCCAGTTCCAAATCCATATATACATCCGCAGCACACTATCAACAACCCCTGTACAAAACAAGACAACAGTTATGATTTTTACACAACCTTAACCCCTTTTTATACGAGTTTAAACCCACAGTGTCCTACCACTTCCGGGGAGAGAGAGAGCTTCAAATCAGCACTTCCCTAAATAGCAGCATTTCTTTCTCTCTCTACCCAGAAGACACTTTTAATGCACGATTAAATTGTTAAAAAAACGAATCTCTTCAGTTGATTAATCGGTCCGATTAATCTGTTAATTGGAACAACCCTAATTAAAAGACATGAGACAGAACACATTTTCTAATCTAATTATAATTCAGATTCATCGGATTTCTGACTGGTGATACAACTGTTACGGAGCACCACTTGAAGTTGGGAGGTCATAGATTTTCTCCATGTAGTAGCATACTAGCACTCACCATAGTTACAGTGGGGCGGCTGGATTATGTTATTATATGGTAAATTCTGGCTTAAGTTTATTTTAACAATTCCTGCTTTGAAATAGTATGTTGTGTTGCTTTATGTTACATTTGTATTTCACCAAAAATATGGTCAATTTAATTTATTTTTTTTAATTACTTATGTTTAATTTTACCATTTTGAAGCCTGGCTACCTTAAATTGCATTGCCTAAAATAAAGTTATGTGAGACAGCAAAAAATAACTTACCTAGTGAAAAGTTTATATAATATAACAACAAATATTTTAAATAGAAAATGTAAATAATATCTTAGAGAGGTTACTCACTACAATACTTAACATGGTTATTTTGAATACAATAGAATAAAAGTGAAAACAATCTAGCAGGTTAAAGGCCAAACTTTCCAAATAAATTCTCTGTTTGTATTTCTCTGTGCAAATACCGATGCAATTGAGGTCATATCTGTCAGGGCGAGGGTTTCCTTATGGCAGTACCCTCACATCAAGTCATTAAGTCTCTTCAGTATCATTCTTGATAGTAAATAATTTTTTATGCGACGAAGAGATGAAAAGCACCTTTCTGCCGTTGCTGTGGTCACTGGTATTGTGGAATACAAGCAGAGCAGTTTGTGAACTTCTGGAAGTAATCTTTTAGTCACTGGCACTACATTAATTGCATCAGAGATGAATTGGGTGTTTGTCACCTTTTTAATTTTGTTTCCGCTTGCTTCTTTTAAAATGTCAGGCATCATAAGCAGCTGTGTGTGCAAGCGCTCAAAATCAAAGTCCATTAGCAGCAGTAAGCAGCATGTGTTCAATATCGCTCGCCACTACAATGTCCTTCTGGTCAAACCGCCAAGCCAGTTCACTGTCCAGAAGATCTATAAGTTTGTAGTATTGCTTCCTGTAAAAGCTGTATTATGTAGACTGTTATTTATTAGATTGTTATTTTTAAGTTTATTTTAGTTTATTTATTCCTGTGTTTTCTTCAACAGAGGCTTCAATAAAACCTCACTTGTGGCATTTTAAATCTGACTTCGGACTGTTTCTTGCCACCTGCAATAGCCACTTGACCACAATACTTTACAAGCAGAGAAAACAACATAGGAGATACGCAATCCATAAAAAAGTATTGCATTTTTCAAGCATTGCCAAAATGCCACCAGCTTTTCTTCTGTATTCATTGTGAGAATCATTTTTGATCTTAGTCATTGCAGCACACAATACACTATAGTTGTCAAGGATCGCTGTCACAGCACCTGTGAGAACAGTCCATTGTGTAGGACAGAGAGTTTGCAGTTGGGACCTTAGTTGAGAATCTAGCTGTGTTGCGATGCTTGGTTGTTTTGAAATCTGGGTTTGGAATTATGTTGTAGCCTTCCTATAAGATTTAGTTTTTTTCATGTTGTCTAAAGGATTCGACAGAATCTTTCCAATTTTGGAAACCATCAACTGTGAATACCCCCTCCATTTTTTGTTAATGTTTGAACCCTTAGCTGTGCAGAACAAACAATATGAAAAAAAAAGTTTTCCCCTTACTGTGCAGAGTGTTAGCCACTCTTTAAACCATTTAGACTGCACCGTTCTTTTTCGCTGAGATGTTCCTGTTCCTTGTACCTTCTTTGTTGTTCCAATATAGCGGGTTGACGGGTTGGCAAGGCCTGGTAAGACCTAGACAACATTCAGAGGAACACAGGGAATTGTGGAAGTCCTCGAGATGGTTCTGATTCAGTTTCTTCAGTTGCATATTGGTGTGTAGTTGCTGCTTCGTTGTCATGTGCAGGAGCTGTATCGAGACATGTTTTGGGTAGCTTGGCTGTTGTTGAAAAAATCAGTAATTGATTTATTTCCACACTTCATATTTGTAGCCTTGCAAAATGCTCTTGTTGAATTACATACAGTGAGTGATTGGTGCAAAAATGACATAAAACAAAAACATCTTTCCGTTGCCCCAATAATCCTGCTGCAATTTTTTTTCCAGGGTAGTAATGTAGCCAGGTCAAAAGTATAATAAATATTTTGTGATAGACACGCAACATTTTAAGGAAAATATCTGCAAATGGGGTAGAAATATATTAAATTAATTTAGTTTCCCAGGATGAGAAGATTTGTTTTAAAATGTATCTTGCTTGGTGTTGTGGGGGTTTCTGAAGGAGGCTGATTTTTTTTAGAGTCATTTTTTTACCCCATTTACCTGCTTAAACTGTCTCTGCTCTTTAATATTTAAATGCCCATCTCATCAACGTCACACAAACTATCAGGGAGTGAAATTCAATCCCTCCCCTATCCAATGATATGTGTTTCCAACCTGTACAGCAAAGTATGCTGGCCCAGTAAATCAATAAAATCAAATGCGTTTTTTATCGTGTTTACCTGATCACAGGCCCAGAAAAACACTTCAGTATGATTGTGTATACACACTCATGGTCCTTAAAGGGTTAACAAAAGGCCTGCATTCACATACTTTATATTTCTTAGGAATTCAGTTGTTCCTTGTTATCTCTAGATAGATACATTGTTAGGTTAGGTTGAGGGGTGACTAAGACGCCGCAGAGAAACCCAGAATCTAAATGTATCACCAGTCAGAAACATGCATTGCAAGTGAGTGGATTCAACCATACATTTTTTTTAAATGTTTGTATTTATTTTTAATTGAAAACCTGGACATGTGTTTCTGGCAATTCCAAGGAGGCTGCAAGCTGTCCCGTCTCTAGCTACCGCATGCAGTATATTCACAATTGACCATTGAGGCGTCGGGAACCTACGAAGTACAAGAAGCTTGATAACATGCAAACTCAAGCTGTGCAGCAAAATTGCTATGCATATTCATTAAACGTTACATTTAAATGTCATTCCTATATTTTCAATGCGTAAAACACCCTTTATGCAGATTACCTGGAGCACTTATTAAGATACTTGTTCAGCACTTTAATTAAACTGATATTATGATCTCTATCTATGTGGTCTGTGGTTGAAAATCACTGGCATCAAACACTTGCTTTTGATTATGCTGAAACGTATTGGGATTCACAAAGCACCCCTAACCTCTCTAAATACTGTATAAACACACCTAAACATATGTATCTCACACATATTTGACATAGTGTGTTAAATCTAATCTTAAATCTGTTGAGAAATATTGTTTTGTAATATGTGAAATGACATACTACTTCTTTTACATAAAATAGGACCTCCAGCCTAGACATACTGTAGGGATGTAGGAGAAAACACGTTGCTGGAAGCAATCCTAATTAGGAAACAACTTAGGTGCATATATGGCCTTTTAAAATAAATATTCAGAGTTGTTTTTTTCTATTAACATTTTTTTTTTGTATTCCTTTTAGAAAAATGTGGTGCAAATGTTGTACTGGAGCAAAAGCTTAGTAAATCTGGCCCAGTGTTCAGTAAGTATTGTGTCCTTGCATTCTGAAGTGTGAACTCATTACCACTCTTTCTACACCTGGAGGAAAATACCATATTACAATATCCTTTTTATGTACAATAATGAAATAAGGGAATAACTGGCACAATATTAACGCTGTACTAGTTAGTGAAAGTTTTTGGACTATATTACATTTTTCGACTGACTGTTAGTTACTGGTTGTGGTCAGCCCTGTTTTTACCTAATAGTCTTCACTAAAGGAGTGAGTATACATGTAATGGTTTAACCTAACATTTCAATATTTTTCAATGATCTCTTAGCCTCTTTCTTTCTTATGTCTCTCTCAAGGCCCTCACTTTGTTGCTGTAAATAACAAAAATGAAATTGTTGTGACAGACTTCCACAATCACTCGGTCAAGGTAAGTAGAAACCCTCTTATTGTTTTGTTTACTAAAGGGAATATTTCTATATGTCTCTTTCTCATCTTTACCTTTCTCTTCACCTCCTTTTCATCTTTAACCCAGCGTTTCCAATGTTCAACCGTAGTGTACTATAGTTTCTGTCTTGTCTTTTTTCTCTCAGGTGTACAGTGCAGATGGAGAGTTCCTGTTTAAATTTGGTTCTCATGGAGAGGGAAATGGGCAATTTAATGCTCCGACTGGGGTGGCAGTTGACGCAAATGGGAACATCATTGTAGCAGACTGGGGCAACAGCCGAATACAGGTGAGACCTACTCTAGTCTAGTTAATATAGTAGCATGTTGGGTATGCCTATTTTCTCAGTCAGTCATATTCTAAAATCAGCCATCATTTTAGCAATTGTAGTGACACTGTGGATCTTGAAATTGTGTCATATGTATACATTAAAATTATTCATTCAGTATTACCTATTACTTATGTTATTGAAATAGCAACAAGATTATTTTGACATTTTTAAAACCAAGTTGATCAATTGAAGACTTTTGATTGAGAATTTCACCTAAAAGAAGTTGCTTGAACATTTCCAGAAAAAGTTGCCTCATTTCATGGGTCTTTGTTCACCAAAACAGTCAAGAAGGTGCTTCATTAACAGGTCGGCACGGGTTCCTTTCATTCTCAGTGCCACTCCCTGTTTTTCAGGTGTTCGACAGCGCCGGCTCATTCTTGTCCTACATTAACACCACAGCAGACCCCCTGTATGGACCTCAGGGCCTGGCCCTCACCGCTGATGGACATGTGGTGGTGGCAGACTCCGGGAATCACTGCTTCAAAGTCTACCGATACCTGCAGTAACACAGGAGGCCAGTTGGCATGTTTGGAAACGAAACCAACAAACAAATATTTACTGAAGACGGAAGAAATGGACAGGGTGCAATTTGTTTTTCTCATCTACAATCAAGATTTGCAAAACTTGAGTTCACATCAGACAAGAACATACATGACTACTATTAGTGGGGTTTCTACTAACACTGTAAAGTTTAACAAAATGAGGCAAAGGACTCACAATTTTTAAATTTAAAAAAAACACACAAAAATCTAAGATGACAGTTATGTCTTATATCAGGAGACAGAAGATAAAGTAAATCTTGGTTGTATATTCAAAGTTTTTACTTTTAGTGTGTGGATAAAAACAGCAAAAAAATTATTTAGCAAAACAAACTGAAGTGTTGCCCAGCAACAGTTTTTCCAAATGCATGATGGTGACTCTTAGTGTATCAGATCATCGGTTAGACAAGAGAGAGGATCTGTTTATTTGTGAGAGGAGGAGAGAAGCTGGCAAATTTCTCATGGACATGACCAAAAATAAAACTAAACAGGGAGCATCCATGTATTTAATTCCATTAATTTCATCAAAAAAAATAAGTTGAATTTAATATTTAATAATGACAACAAGCCAGCCACTGCTATACTGATTGTGTTTATTCCCATTTGTTGTTGATTTGTATATGTTTATAATTATTTAACTGTTGACTGTATATTTAAATATATATACAATGCAGAAGAGCAGCTATTTTGGATACAGAAACTTTATTGCAGTACAACGCAGTAGTACTGAGCTAGTATTGATTATTTTGCTGTACTGGTGTATGAATCAGAACGAAGTCCACCCCTCAATAGCACCCCGGTTATATTGGATTACTCATCATGCGTTTTACCTGATATGTTCAACTCAGTGTCAGTGACGATCATTAATTGTGAGGGGGTAATGTTTTAAAAAATGCTTAAATATATGCTGTAATCAAACTGAGGTGTGTGCTACAGCTGACAAAAAGACACAGATAATAAGCCAATAACTAACAAGTTGCTTATTGAGGTGCTAGGATTGAGACTTGTTTTGCATCACCGCCTGTGCTACTGCAAATTTACTGCATCCATATACTACAATGAGAGTTCCATAAATCCTATTCCATTGTTAGTTCATCCTGCTCCCCGAGAGGGAGATTCTAGGACTGTAGCTGTCTATTTGTCAATATCACCAAGTGCACCTCTGGTACCATACTACAGTGCCACCTGTCTGATATGAAAAGGGTTGCTATGGCTACAGTCTCACCTAATGCATAGTGGTCATGAACAAGTACAATAGCCTGCCCTCATAATGAAGACCTTGGTAGATAAGAACAGACAGTCCCCCAACAGAAAGTTTCTGTAACTTTTTCTCCCTTAATTAAATAAAAAAATCTAGATAGACTTCAATCTTGTCATAAGAGAAAACCACCATTTAGTAGGATCTTTGAAATAGTTGTCAGCAGTATTTATATACATTTTTAACAGCACAATATTTCACCTTTTTTATATCAATTTAGTTTTTCATAATTTATTTTCTTTTCTAAATTATTTGATCTTTTTCTAATTTGAAGTATTTGTTTTGCCAAGGTTGTGGAATGTAACAAAAAAATAAAATAATTGTACTGAAGGGACATCATAATCCCCCTAAGAGCTAGCATTAATATGCTCTGTATCAAAATGTAGTGCAAAGATTTGGTACAGAATGTATTTCAAACTATCTATCTATCACTGGTCCAGTGGTTAAAGAAAAGGGCTTGTAACCAGGAGGTCCCCGGTTCAAATCCCACCTCAGCCACTGACTCATTGTGTGACCCTGAGCAAGTCACTTAACCTCCTTGTGCTCCGTCTTTCGGGAGAGACGTAACTGTAAGTGACTCTGCAGCTGATGCATGGTTCACACACCCTAGTCTCTGTAAGTCGTCTTGGATAAAGGCGTCTGCTAAATAAACAAATAATAATAATTATCTATCTATATATATATATATATATATATATATATATATATATATATATATATATATATATATATACTGTATATACACACACACTGATAAATTGCTGTTTTGTGACTGTTTTAACACAGCCACACAGTTTAATTGTTTAATTGATTAATTGTTTTATTGATTTAATAGAAAAGTGTGGAATGTGGCCAGATGATAATTGAATTATTGACTGACAATTAGCCCTGGCCACAGACTGTATAAACAGGTCTGAAATGTTTGTTTTTTGTCTGTATGAAGGTTAAGGCTTGAGGAAGCCTGTGAGTATTGTGATACTTTTATGTTACGGCTCCTCCCCTTCTGATTCCGGAGATGGCAGCGGCCCCTCCCATTTGGCTCTGGAGATGGCAGTGGCTCCTCCACTTCAGCTTTGGAGATGACAGCGGCTTCTCCCCTTTGGCTCTGGAGGTGACAGCGGCTCCTCCCTCTGACTATGGAGATGACAGCGGCTCCTCCCTCTGACTATGGAGATGGCAGTAGCCCCTCCCTCTGGCTATGGAGACAGCGATGCTTCTCCCCCTGGTTCTGGAGACAGCAGGGCGGTGCCTTGTATTTATTTTCATACAAAACACAAAATACAAAAAAACAAAACCTAACTACGTCACGGAGTGCTTGCTAAACTTTTACAAGTCCTAGCTATAAACTGGATGGCTTAGCCGTTTAACATAAAAGTATCACAATACCTTTCAGGTCTGTCCCCCACTGGCCTTAGCCTTCATACAGACACAAACCAAACATTTCACATCTGTTTATATAGGGTTGCCAGGCGTAATTCACAATCAATAATTAATTACCTGCCTAATTCCACACTTTTCTATAAAATCAATAAAACAGTGAATCAATTAAATAATTAAATTATGTGGTTGTGTAAAACACAAAATACCCATTTATCAGTGTGCAGGGCCACCTTTGACCTTTGACTGTGCCTTCTGCCAGTTCTGTTGTCAATTCAACGCTTGTCTTCTTTCTATTCCTTAAGGATATTATCTTCAAGTATTGCTCATCCTTGTTAGACAGCTTTTTGGGTCTTACAGTCCTGGGTTTGTCAATTAAAGATGATGTTTCTCTGTACTTGTTGATTTGCTTCAGATACCACACCTTGAAAATTGAGTGATGTGAGCTATTTCACTCAGTGTTTTGCCTTCTTTATACAAGTCAAGGTTGTTATAATAGTAGAAAACACTAGTGGAGGCTTTGAGTAAATTATTGATGCTCATAATGCATGAGAGTAGAAAAATGCAACATGTCTAAGACTTTTGCACAGCAATGTATATATACATACTGTGTATATATATATATATATATACACCCTCACTGTCATTCCAGCAATAAAGGGTGTTAGAAATTCCAGCAATTGGCAGCACCGCTTTTACACTGACCAGAGCTGGCCATGCTGGTTGGGATTGATTAGAGCTGGCTTGTATTCCTGTGCTAGGTTTAGGAGAGTGCAGGAGAAAAAAATGTAATTTGAACAAGATGGAGTAAATACCCCATTCGAATCAAAGAGAAATTAAACATTAAAAGAGACAATAAGAAATGTGTTGTGTATCCAGTTACCAACTACCCCAGATGAGTGACAGTAATTGCTACATTTTATTTAGCTGGGTTACATGAGTAACAAGAAATGCTTAATTTGGGACAGACATGTTCAAGTTTCCTGAAGCAGGCATGGCAACATTGACCTTTTTGTCCAATTCTTTGTTCCAATGATGTTCCAAAGTGCCATTTAAACCTGTAACCATGCCCTAAAGTATTTCATTTGACCTATTATCCTGAGCTTGCCCACTTCACTGCTCCAAAGTTAGGAATATTGCAGTAAAAAAGCAAAGAGAACTTGCTGATACAGTAGTTATATGTCAAATAAATAAATAAATACAGCAATGCCGTTAACCCTTTGCGGTCCTATGTTGGACGCAAAAGACGCAAAAAACAGGTTTCTAGTCGTTTTTTCTCTGGAAAAAGCCGAGAAAACCATTCAATGGCCGAGTGGGAGCAACAGGAGCCGAGACAAGCTGAAAAAAAAAGGGCGTATCTCATGAATAGTCATACTTGCCCCTGGCATCTGATAATGGAGGCCATAAGGAAACAAGCTGGCTGTGACTGCATCAGCGCTCAGAGAATATCATAGACATCTGCAGAGCTTTTTTCAGATGTTATAGTAATAAAATAATGAGTTGGATCACATTATTGAGGCGTTTAGTGATAAAACGAGTGATCAGGAGATGATTGATCGGTATGTACCACTATTATTATTATTATTTATTTCTTAGCATATGTGAAAGCTACAGCGAACGAAAGGGTGGGGCGGGGCTGGAGATGCCTAGTGAGTGCTTTGTTGATATGCAGGGCCTTTTAAACCCGTTTGACTGTGGAAAAAAATACTTTTAAACAGCGTGTCTAAAATTAACTGCGGGTGTGAAAATAAATTGGACCTGACGCGCCTGACACGCACTTAATAAATGGACTGCAAAGGGTTAAAAAAAAAAGAGGAAAATAAATGTCCAGCACAGTGGAGACAACAAGTATAAATGTTTGATATTGTATTAATTGACTGCTGGTGTTTCCTAAGATCCCTGCTGCTTGCATAGAGATTTGATGCTAAGAAGTACCACTACCAAGAATAACATTAGAATGTTTTAAATAAAAATGGTAATATTTGAAATGTACAAATAAAAACAATGCAAGGGAAAGCAAAGGAAATTAGAAAATGATGGACATAACACACATCTTATTTTTTAAACTGGATTAAGTTTAGAGCTGTCTTCACAAAGTAAGTCCAGAGGCTGTTTAGCTTGGTTTGTGGTTTACGTAGTCTAGTTTCTAGTCTGAAGTATTACACCTTTAAGCCTCCATTCAATGCACACAGCTTGGGAGTCATTACACTGTAGGTTGAGGGTGAGGCAATTGTATTATGTTGCTGACAGGTTGACATGAAGTTCATTCTCAATACAGTTTAATCTCTGCTTGAAGGGTTTGCATTTGGAAGACAAGGAGTCCTTCAGTCTGTGCTGTACATACCATACTGTTAGCCTCAACAACCCTGGCGGTGTTACCAAGCAATGTATAGCGTATGACAAGGGAATGAAAGAAACGGTTCCCTTCCTTTTACTGACTCAATGTGTACAGTACACATGTGTTTGCATTGTAGCAGCAGCCATAAAAATCGAGCTAAAGTGAAAGGGTTTTGCTATAGAAACCAGTGTAGGCCTGTCATTTTAGTAGCCTAGTGTTGCTGTAAAGAAAATACCGTTTAATGAAGTATTTGTTTTAAACACATTTGAATGAAATGAGATGAAATGGGTCTGTCTATTAAATCTGATGCCCTGTACTCTTTGGCATGTTGTTTTGAGAACTAACACTTTTCCTTTGGTTTCCAGTGGGGGTTTGGATACTTTTGTTGTCAGGGGTTTACAAAGCAGCTTAACGGTTCTCAACCCTTCAGGTTCGAATGACCCAGCCCTTCTAATCAACTACAATTCACATGAAGAGGCTTCTTTATCATGTTTTATTTGTAGAAAGTAGTGTTCCGTGTCAGAGTGCTAGTTTGCCCCATCGCTTCCTTCACTTTTTTGGTCTCAGCAAGAACGGTTGATAAAGAATTCTTATTGCAGGACCAAACCATTACCCAGATGAGGCATCATAGCACATCTGTTTAATAGCCATGTTATCTCTGCATTAAAGGTTTGTACAGTATGTTGTAGAACAATAAGATTATTTTATAAAGGTGTCTGAAACATTAGGCCTACATGCAAACAACACATTAAAGAACAAGACAAGAGATGCAAACTTAAGTATAGTAGTAGATTTATCTTTAATAAAATGCAATTGAGCCTGAAATGCCAGAGCAATCTGAGACAAGAAAATCTCTTGTATTAGCTCTTCCTGTTGGAGCAATGAATGTAAAGGTATTCACAGCCCTTTCAGTAATATTATTCAGTGCACTGCGACTGTATATTAAATGTGGAAACTTTTACTGTGTGGTTGTAATTCTCTACTGTATACGTACGAAGACATACAGGGTCAGTATTGAGAGCGGGACGGTTACAAAACCCAACATTTTACAACAAGTCCACTTGAATGCTGTTTCCTTCGGCTGAGTCCTGCACTTCATTCATAATTGTAAACCATAAATAGTAAACCTTTGCATACTGTCAGTATTGAATGTTGCCTTATGATAAAGAAAAGAGTTTCTATTTCGTAATTGTACACTGTATTTGTAGCTGGGTACGTTGTGAAGTTTTTCTCTATAACTGTTATACCCATATAGAACATTTGCAAATAATGATCATCTAATACACAGGAAAAAAGACACCAACATTTTGAACAAGTCCTTTTTTTTACAATTCAGTACCAGCAGGCTGCAGTATAACCAAAGAGCAGGTATAAGAGCTGGCTGCAGTATAACAAAGACATAAGAGCAGTTACTGTTACTGTTACTGTTTAAGTTTATGGTTGAGTTATAATTTTTTTCTAAATCTGCCTTTATTTGGCTTTCAGCTTGTTGGAGAATCCTAAGTGCCGGTGTCGTGCTGAATTCTGCATTACTTCGAGATATGTGCATATGTCAGTGTTGAATTTTGTCTCTGTGATTACTTGCTCTATTAATTTAATCATTGTCGTGGTTTACTGTGTACATTTTAGACATCAAAGCAGTATAAAAACACAAAACAGCTTGTGCATGGCTGGTTAGATTCTTACACCTATCAGGCCCCCAGTGGGGAATGTTTTATATCTACAGTGCCAGTGCAGTCAATTTTACATCTAAAGAGATGAAGAAATTGATCTATAGATATTATTTGGGGGGCCCATATCCATGGAAAATCATACTGGTAGTTGAATGGGAAAATGTTTATTTGCATGTAAACAATGATATTATATGAAGATTGGAACTAAGTTGCAGGCTACCAATAATCAGTATAATAATTAGAAGTAATGTAGAACATGCTAAACTGGAAAATGCTGCCAATCTCACTGTTGGGTAGACTTTCTATGGAAGGTACCCAGCCCAGAACTAAGAAAAAGAGACTCTCACTCTCTAAACTAGGAGGGCTATCCTTGCCTGTTCTTGAGAAATATTATTTGGCTACAAGGCTATATTTGGTGCAATACTGGATGGTAATGCCGGATGTACCTACATGAAACTGTTTGGACTATTCACATCTCCTAACTGGTCCCAAAAAATGTTTAAACATTTAAAATAAAAAACAGTTTACATACACTAAATGTCAGGTACAATGTTTAGGATTAGACAATGTTTAATTAAAACTGGAGAACAAAGATATTTCGTCCACAAAAATAGAGAGGAGGTGTCACATTGGTAGTTGGTAGTTTGTGAAAAAAAGTAGATAGATATCACCTACACTGCACATGCACACATTTCTGAGTTTAAAGGGAGTGTTTGTTGGGAATTCAATGTGACATTATGTAGGTGTAAATTCAAGTAGATTTATTTTTATCTTCAGGAGATCGATCACACCATTGAAATATGTTCAAATGGCTGTGTTTGACTATTTAAAATTTTTTTTATTTGTGTGTGGTTGAAGTCACTCCTTTAAAAATGTTTACTTTTATCCGCTCTTCCCAGGAGTGGGAGGATGTGACCCGGGAAGAGAGCAGCGCTCCCAATTTAGAATGTCCACTTATTTTAAGACTCAGTTCACCGCTACCACCACTGCACTGACTCAGGAAGGGCGAAGATGAACACATACTGTCCTCCGAATCGTGTGCTGTCAGCCACCCACTTCTTTACACACTGCAGGCTCACCATGCAGCCACCTCAGAGCTACAGCGTCAGAGGACAACGCAGCTCTGGGCAGCTAACAGGCAAGCCCGCAGATGCCCCGGCCAGACCACAGGGGTCGCTAGTGCACGGTGAGCCGATGACACCCTGGCCAACCTAAGCCATCCCCCTCTGGCCAATTGTGCGCCGCCCCCTGGGAGCTCCCGTCCACGGTTGGCAATGGAATATTATAAGGATCCTAATGCTCTTTACAAAGAAAAAGCCTTAAAAAAACATGCAATAACGGCAGGTCGCGTAAGCAATAAGACAAGGGGCGTGTTGATATTATAGTATATCACACACCCTGAACTGCTTTATTGCACTCATAAAATGGGTTCCCTTTCAATTCGAAGATGACCACCAACGAACATTATGTATGGGATATGCCTGCCCATTCGGTAGGTTTCGCTGAGCTCTCTATACCAGAGCTGCCGATAGGCCCCTTCCTGGGGTGATGCACTCGGTCCCGCCTACTGAGGGAATAAAACTGTCATCCGAGGAAGCCATTTCTCCTTTTCCTTCTCAAGGTGGTATGGTAAGACCTCTGTGTTGAGCTGAGCGTGTTGATAGAAAAGAGCATCTTGAGTCAAATCGAGTCGATTGTATTTCCCTTGCAATCGTGCTGAAAGCTGGTTCGCCGCTTTCCCGGAATCAACAACTCTGAAAAGACAGAGCCTCTTTTGTTATCTGTCTGTCGTGTGTGAGCGACTGCCTGTGTAGTCACCTGCGAGTACACAGTTCCTCCACAGGGCTAGGCTTTGCTGTATCCCCGCTGTTGAGTGACTCTTCCAGTCGTGCTCTCCTCCATGGGGTTAGGCCTTGCCGCATCCCCGCTGTCGAGTAGACCTCACCGGCTGCGTAGGCCCGCCCACCTCGGTGACTCGGGCCTTGTAAACAAACAGTGTGCTCTCCCCTATCTATCTATTCTACCGTGGTTTTTGCTGTCTGCTTCAACTTGCCCACCGCGGCTTTGGCCCTGGTGTCCCCCTGGTGCAAGCTACGCGCTGACCAGGTGCTGCATGGTACTCGGTGCAGGTAGTGCTACATTGCACACGGTGCTCGGTGTCACTGCTACACTAGTGCACGGGCATACGGTGCCGCACGGTACACGGTGCCCATGGTACTCGGTGCGCACGGTGTTCGGTACCATCCGCTACAGCGCTAGTGGGTGAGCACATGGTGTCGCACTATTAATCAGTCTGTGCCTTGCCAGGGGCTCTCTTGGCAGCCATTTCTGGGTTTCTTTGTAACCAATACAAGATCAGCTTTTTCCACAGCTAGCCAATCAGAGACTCGGCAGCAGCGGATCCAGTGTGTAAGCAGAGTGAGCAGCCAGCGATTCCTGAGTCAGAGATGGAACAGGCGGCGACGCAACTCATTGGCAGCAGATCCAGTGTGTCAGCAGTGAGGCAGCAATTCCTGAGTCAGCGACGGAACAGTGCCGGTGCGGTTCTCATCAGCAACAACATGCAATAAAATAATATAACTAAATACACCACATCCATCAAAGACATCCAACTACAGTATAACAGCATTAACACTTCAATACATTTATGGTTATAACATATTTTGCCCTTAGGCCATGCATGCAAAAAGCTAAAAACGCCCACCACTAAATCCTAGAGCATCCAATATATCACTCTCTAAAGCTAAAACATAATTCCTATACCTTATAGCAATGCATCAATATATTTGAGATATATATTCAAAATGGTATTGGAAGTGTAGTTGTAGGATATAACATAAAAACCAAGAACCGTCTTCAAAAGGAAGAGACTTCAGAATACGACCAAAACAGCAACCAGCTTTTTCAGGGATCTTCAAAGTATGGACCACGCAACTTGTAGTAACTGCAGTCTTGCCTGAACTTTTATAGAATTTTTTCACCGCTTCATATGTCAGAAGACCCAATTAAATCTAATTATTTGGTTTGTTTTACAACCATTATCTTTTAAGTGAATATATTTAAAAAGTGCCGGTAACATGTGAAGTGAACTTTTGAACTGATTTTTTCTCAGTACCATGGAGTATTGAGATAATGAACATTAACTTTCTTGTACTTCTCATTAGTTAATTTAACACTAGAAGCCCTGCGGCGGTCACTTTTTGGTTTTAAAATGTAATTTTCTCCAGTTGTGTAACACATATGGGGCTGTGCGTTCATATACCTTTCTGTCTGTATGTATTAAATATTCTCACAAAGCATGAAACATGGGAGTGCAAAAATAAACTAGATATTACATTATACCTAAAAGCCCCGGGAGCAGTCACATTGACGGCCACACAGAAAACAATTGTATTTTCATTATACAGAATGGTATTCTATTTTATTATTTTTATTTACCAGTCTGCAATGTGTTTAACTGTAATTCGATTAGTCTCTACTTTCTGCCTGAGTGAATGAGTGACAGCCAATTGTTTTTCAATCAGCTTTTTGAAAGGCTGACGCCTTCTTGCCAGCTGCGCTGCTTTGGTCAGTCAATTAGCATCGGGACTAGTGAAAATAAATACCAGAGACAGTGGAGTTTTATAATGCAACAAAATATGAAATTGATGTTTGGATCCGATGGCATAGAAGTATTCTGTGAAAGCTGGCTCCCGATGGTGGTCTGTTCAGATGTTTTACAATGTATTGGGTACTTTAGAAAGAAAGCACGGAGCAGAATTTACCAAGGAGAGAATGTATTTTAATGTTAGCTTGCGTGGTTCAGGGGGCGTGGAGCTGGGTGCTTCCAATCCTTCAATCTCCCAATTTTCTAATTTCCTCTTAATTAGTATCTATTTTCTATTTAAGCCCTGATCACCTGCACCTTTTCTGTCTAGTGTTTCGTTTTTGTAGCAAACGCTCAGACGCCGTGGTTTCGTGCTCCACCGCTAAATATCTAAACTTCGTTGCCTCGCTCTGCAGGTCATTTCTCTGCACAGCGCTGCCAAGATATATTATCAATCATTTTCCTACCTGCTCAGGTGATCCTTCTTTTCAGACAGCGTCTCTTTTCGGCTTCAAGAGCTCCAACGTTTGCCTTCCTGTTCCATCCAGCAACAGCGCCGTTCAAGAGCAGCGTTATTACTCAACCTGTCTGCAACTTTTTCAGAAAGACTGGTCCTCTGCTAAACTTTCAAGCTCCTTCGACAAGACATCGACATTCACGTTGTCAGCGATTGCCTTACTTTAAATCTATTAAATCCACCATTAAGCTTTGTCTGCGGAATCTCTCTTTACTCCTCGCCTGCAATCAGGCGCCCCTCCCCCGCTCCCACAGAGCCAGCACAGTTACCGTTCCATCGGAAGATCCTGCCCTGGACCTCCATTAGCTACGTTCAACCTTTTAAAAGACGTATCCTGCCCATTTCAACCAGTGGCGGCTCGTGGTTTGACTGGTCACAACATGTTCCAACGACAGTGCTGCACTGCAACTTTTCCACCCGCGCCTTACAGACCATGGTTACCACGGCAACGCCCTCATTTGAGACTGCGGGGAGTGGTTTGTTGCGATGGTGACCAGGCAGCTTCATCAGGCTCTGCGTGCTCTGTGCCTCAGTACTGCTGTCTTCCGGCTTCCTGTTGCTGCGCTTTCACAACTGGTGGAGACGAATTCAACGCGCTGAATCATGACCTCTAAGTACTGCGTTTACTTATTTATATACATGACTAACTGTCCTAATATCTCTAGAACATTTATTATTTAAATCTAAGGGAATAAGCAAATGTTGTTCTACATAACAAGATTTTTATCGTAATAACTTCATAGATTCTACCCTGCTTCACTCAAGTCAATGGTTTAATTCCAATCATAACCTCTGGATGGCAGTATAATACCACAAGTTCTCTCTCTATATATTAAACGAGTTTGGTATCGCTGCGAAGCTCGGACACTACTGCTTTTCTATTTATTCTCGCAGTTATTCTCGGGAGTTCCACTCCTGCCTCATCCTTTGTCTATCTATATCAACTGACATTCTTCAATTTCAACTCTACCCCCCCCCCCCCCCCCCCCCCTTCGAGGACATGGTCATGAAGCCACGCACCTGTCGGCTTTCTGAGATGCTCCGAATCTACCGTCTTCCAGCTTCCCTGCACCAGGATTCCATCCCAGTGACCTCTTCCTGTTCCCGGATTCGTGCTTCCTCATCTGGCTTCTCTCCTTCAAACCGACACATTTCTCCAAGGCACTTTATTCAACCTTCAAGTTTTCATTTCAGCAACGTGAGCTGCCAGTCAGAAACGGAAACCATGTCCTACAACTATCATCATTTCAGTCAAGTGTCCTCCTACCCTGCGATTAGACAATACACTCAGACTGCTCCCAACCAAATCATAGATTTTGCAATAGCCTCAGAGCAACGCATTCTTTATCCTCTCAGGTTCTACAGCGGCCTCAGCTCTATGCATTCTTCATCTCTGGCTTTATCTAAATCACTTTTCACTCAAAGACCTTAGTTTATTTATCTGTTGTTGTTTAGTTACTTTTGCGCATCTGATAATAAACTGATTGCTGCTGAAAAGTTAAAAATGTATTGCAATTGTTTGTTTTATAAATATGTATGTTGTAAACCGATGTCTGTTCAGATGTTTATTTACTTACATTTTCTTGCTTTGATTTGTAAAATAAATGTTCATATGTGTGTTTATATAATATGCTTTGGTTTTTTAGATGTTTATGTAACGTACTCAATAAAAAAATAAACTATTACATCCGACTGTTTCTCCGTTCGTTATACTTTTACAGTGTTTTGAATAAGCCATCAGAAAGACTGCTGCGGGGCTTCTAGGTATGAGTATATCTCCGGTCCTTCTAGTGTTAAAGGTTTATGCATATGTGGCAAAGTGGTCTTGTGCAGGTGTGGTGAAAGACAAACAGCTCGTGAATCAGTGGTGTAGTGTAGTCCGGGTTTAGTGCTGGCTTGTAGTGACAGCTCCTGGCTATTACTTAGCCGTCCAACAAAGACAAATGACAAACAGTTAACATATCAAACAAACAAAACACTAAACACTCACGATAATTAGTTACTTCTGTTTCCTTAACGGGTCCTTAATGTAACCACATGAAGTTGAACAGATTACGGCATCACACCCCCTAAAATACCCTTAGTCACACCGCCTCCGATAGTTAGTTCAATCATGTCTCCTCCAATCCATGACTAACACATCGCTTACTGTACTAGGGCGATGACTTCTGGTACCGTGACTCCACCCCCTTCCTGGATGGCTGGCTTCTGACTGACCCTGGAATGAACTGCCCAACCATCCAGTCTCGGGCACACTGTTCCTGTTGCACAGGCCGGGAGGGAGATTGTTGACTTTGATTCATTCACTCTGTCACAGCATAGTAAAAACCTTGAACTTAGTGTAACAGTTTATACATAGGGTCTGAATAGGAAATGCAACTGACCACCAAACCAGCTTTAAAATGTCCCAATAGTGCTTCACTCAGGCAAGCAAAATTGAGAGGTACCCTGCAGTAAATTTACTTACAAAAAGCGTGTAGCTTTATGCATGTGCCCAAGTTAATAAACTAGGTTACAGCTTGTAACAATCACAAACACCAGGACTGAATAGACTTCCTCATTCCCTTCAAATCATGTGATAACCTGACCTTTAACCTCTTCCAGCTCCACATTTATATAGACAGAAAGGTCACATTGTTACATTATTTGAATGTAATAAGATACTCCAGACAGGCTCAAAGCAAGTGTAAAGCCAGACAAAGGCCGATTTTCAGAAAAATAGCAATAACTCAATATTAGAGAAACAAAACCTACAGCTACTCAGAATGCAAGCAATGCTCATAGTAAGGGCAATGTAAAAAAAATTGCAAACGATGTTTAAGCTACTCAATCTTGAAAGAATAGCTGAGACATTTTTCTTGTCTACTTGGTTACACAATTGGAAATCAGTCACATTTATTTTCTGTCTCTTATTAACCCAGCTGGTACGAATTAAAGGTGAATCACAGAGCTGTTTCCTGAACATCAGAATAAGCACACTATATCATGTTTTCTCCTTAAATGCAATTAACAAGTGAGGGGAACACTGGAAACAGGTACAGCATAGTCAAGTGTTGTGCTTGTGAAGGATTAAGGACAGGACTGGATTTAGTGCCAGAAATAGGAGATACAAGCATGACTCAAGAATGTATGTCTGTATATATGCAAGTTATATTTAGTACTAATGAAAGCTTAAGGTATGGACAACAAGACTGAATCCATGCATCTCTGTCGGCTTATACTTCTACAAATACAACACCACAAGGATAAGATAGTGATCACAGTAACTTTTTTATTTTTTATTTTTTTTAAATATAACTGTAAAATGAACACTACTTTCTCAGCACAATACAAACAAAAAAACATTAGTAGCTGGTTTCACAGATCCCAATTGCCCCTAACATTGAACAACCTGTACTTAACTAAGATGACAGTTCAAGATTAGTGATAATCAGGGTCTGTGAAACCAAATTTTCTCTTAAAGAACATATTTCTGAAGGTTACCACAAAAGTAGTTTCTGAAATGCTTTCGGTTTCTTTTCTTCCTAGACTGCTGAAGTAAGAATGTTAACAAATATGTACTGAACATGATATTTTCTAATAATGACAATAGCTAAAATAATGTATTTAAATATAAAAGAAAAGTTATACTTACATTCCTCAATAACTTCTGAAACAAAATAATCTGTCTGTAACAGGGTGAAGGTACTAAAGCAAATGCGGTCTCCCGACTATAGGTGATGCTGATGCCAACTAAAGGCTTCCCTCATAGGGATGGTCAAGATAGACCCTTAGCAGCGTAAAGGAATATCCACTAAAGTGTCCTGAGGGCATCAGATGTTTCTCCCACCTTTCACTTCCAGAGGTTGGCAACTCTACGAAATCATCCCACCCTGACCTTAACCAAACCCAACCCTAACACCTAACCCTAACCGAATACCTAACCATTAAAAAATAATCTGATGCCCTGAGGACACTTTCTAGTGGATATTCCTTTGTGCTGCTAGACCCTTAAGGTCGACATCTTTGTGAGGTCAGGTAAGGTCGATACAAGGAGGTACCTCTTTCTGGTCGGCCATGTTGGTAAGGACATCTACTTATAGTGTATAGCAGTATTTCCCAACCTTTTCTGGGCAGCTGCACATCTTGATAACTTTGATGCACACCAAACATATATTTTGACGACTTACCATTAATGTGAAACCTGGGCCTGCCTGAGTGAGCAGAGTCGCTTGATCCGGGTGGAACAGTCTTTAAGGCAACTCTTACTAGGATGGTCAAATGTACTTTTAAAACAGAAAACAATCTAAATGGATTTTATTAATCAGTTTTAACTTAAGTTAAAGATATGAGAACAAAACAATCAAACCATTTTTTAAACCATTAGAAAAGCCTTTTAAAGTTCATTATTTAACCGGAAGTCCAATTTGGATTAAACAGAGTTCCAATAGTTAAAAAAATAAAAGCGATTATATTATTAATTCAAAGTGGTATGTCTTCCTAACACATAGCATGAAATCAGCTGTGACGATCTACCCCCTGATAAACAGGTGTTTCCAGTGGTGTAGTCGAGGGTATACAGGTAAACAGTGTTTACCCACTTTGAATTTGAGCAATATATCGTTTATCCTCTCATAAGGGATACAGAGTTTACTCACTTCTACTCTCCTGTGATGTGCAAATCCTGAGTTAAAGACAACATATTTTAACGGCGAGCGTCTGTGTTGTGTTCAGAGAATGTGAGCGGAGCGAAGCGGTGACAATTCCACGCATCACTCATAATATCCCCTGATTCCCACTCCACTCCCCGGCTCCAGACAAAATAGGAACGCTCCGCTCACATGGGATTAAAAAATGTATTGCAGATGAAAAAATGTAATGTACATTCAGAAAGGAATACCATTTAATCGTCCTTATTATAATCGCATACCTTGACCCAAGTAAAAAAAAAAAAAAAAAAACCCGCTATTACCAGCAAAGAAAAAAAGCAGACAAAGTTCTCAGAGAAGTTATCAATTCAATTCGAAGACACTTTCTCATTATTATTGTTTGGTACTGAAAAAATAAGTTTTATACAGGGCTTGTTTGTATCCAAACATCTCATAGGGTGCTCAAAGCAACCCATGAACACATATGAGTGAGTCGACGGGGCTGACGGACCACCCTGTACTAGTGTATGAACTATCCTTAAGTGTGCAGAAAATATAAACCGTGTTCAAAGCGCTGTATGGTGCATAACCGTAGAACTGTATAAGAACAATAACCACAGACAGATGGACACACACACATACACGGATGATGTTTTTCACATTTTTATATGGCACAAATTCAGCTCCACAATCGAGAGAATATATATAATAATGAATTATAAAGTGCCACGTCAATTACATTGTGGCAACTACCCATATACAACTACCCCGCACCGCACCGCTCCCCCGCTCCTATACAACTACCCTGCCGCACTCCCCCGCTCCATATACAACTACCCCGCTCCCCACCGCTCCCCCGCTCCATATACAACTATCCCGCTCCGCACCGCTCCCCAGCTCCATATACAACTACCCCGCTCCGCACCGCTCCCCCGCTCCATATACTACTACCCCACTCCGCACAGCTCCCCCGCTCCATATACAACTACCCCGCCGCACTCCCCCGCTCCATATACAACTACCCCGCTCCGCACTGCTCCCCTGCTCCATATACAACTACCCCGCTCCGCACTGCTCCCCCGCTCCATATAGAACTACCCTGCCGCACTCCCCCGCTCCATATACAATTACCATGCCGCACTGCCCCGCTCCATATACAACTACCCTGCCGCACTCCCCTGCTCCATATACAACTAACACACCGCACTCCCCGCTCCATATACTACCCCGCCGAACACCCCCGCTCCATATACAACTACCCCGCTCCATATACAACTACCCTGCTCCGCACCGCTCCCCCGCTCCATATACAACTACCCCGCGGCACTCCCCCGCTCCATATGCAACTACCCCGCTCCGCACCGCTCCCCCACTCCATATACAACTACCCCACTCCGCACCCCACCCCCGCTCCATATACAAGTACCCCCCGCACTCCCCCGCTGCATATACAACTACAACGCTCCGCACCGCTCCCCCGCTCCATATACAACTACCCAGCCGCACTCCCCCACTCCATAGACAACTACCCCGCTGCACTCCCCCGCTCCATATAGAACTACCCCGCTCCGCACCGCTCCCCCGCTCCATATACAACTACCCCCGCACTCCCCCGCTCCATATACAACTACCCTGCCACATTCCCCCGCTCCATATGCAACTACCCTGCTCCGCACAGCTCCCCCGCTCCATATACAACTACCCCCGCACTCCCCCGCTCCATATAGAACTAACCCGTCGCACTTCCCAGCTCCATATATGACTACCCCGCTCCATATACAACTACCCCGCCGCACTCCCCCACTCCATATACAACTTATCCCCGCTCCGCACCGCTCCCCCGCTCCATATACAACTACCCCCACTCCATATACAACAACCCTGCTCCACACTCCCCCGCTCCATAAGCAACTACCCCGCTCCGCACCGCTCCCCCACTCCATATACAACTACCCCACTCCGCACCCCACCCCCGCTCCATAAACAAGTACCCCCCGCACTCCCCCGCTGCATGTACAACTACAACGCTCCACACCGCTCCCCCGCTCCATATACAACTACCCAGCCGCACTCCCCCGCTCCATATACAACTACCGCGCTCCACACCGCTCCCCCGCTCCATATACAACTACCCCCGCACTCCCCCGCTCCATATACAACTACCCTGCCACATTCCCCCGCTCCATATGCAACTACCCTGCTCCGCACAGCTCCCCCGCTCCATATAAAACTACACCGCTCCGCAGCGCTCCCCCGCTCCATATACAACTACCCCACTCCGCACCGTTCCCCCGCTCCATATACAACTACCCTGCTCCGCACCGCTCCCCCGCTCCATATACAACTACCCCCACACTCCCCCGCTCCATATACAACTACCCCGCCGCACTTCCCCGCTCCATATATGACTACCCCTCTCCATATACAACTACCCCGCCGCACTCCCCCACTCCATATACAACTACCCCGCTGCACTCCCCCTTCTCCATTTACAACTTATCCCCGCTCCGCACCGCTCCCCCACTCCATATACAACTACACCCACTCCATATACAACAACCCTGCTCCACACTCCCCCGCTCCATATGCAACTACCCCGCTCCGCACTGCTCCCCTGCTCCATATACAACTACCCCCGCTCCATATAGAACTACCCCACTCCGCACTGCTCCCCCGCTCCATATACAACTACCCTGCTCCGCACCGCTCCCCCGCTCCATATACAACTACCCCCACACTCCCCCGCTCCATATACAACTACCCCGCCGCACTTCCCCGCTCCATATATGACTACCCCTCTCCATATACAACTACCCCGCCGCACTCCCCCACTCCATATACAACTACCCCGCTGCACTCCCCCTTCTCCATTTACAACTTATCCCCGCTCCGCACCACTCCCCCACTCCATATACAACTACACCCACTCCATATACAACAACCCTGCTCCGCACTCCCCCGCTCCATATGCAACTACCCCGCTCCGCACCGTTCCCCCGCTCCATAAACAACTACCCCGCTCTGCACCGCTCCCCCGCTCCATATACAACTACCCCCCGCACTCCCCCTCTCCATATACAACTACCCCACTCCGCACCCCTCCCCCGCTCCATATACAACTACCCCGCTCCGCACTGCTCCCCCGCTCCATATAGAACTACCCTGCCGCACTCCCCCGCTCCATATACAATTACCATGCCGCACTGCCCCGCTCCATATACAACTACCCCGCCGCACTACCCTGCTCCATATACAACTACCCCGCTCCCCCGCTCCATATACAACTACCCTACTCCGCACCGCTCCCCCGCTCCATATACAACTACCCCCGCACCCCCGCTCCATATACAACTACCCCGCCGCACTCCCCCGCTCCATATACAACTACCCCGCCGCACTCCCCCGCTCTATATACAACTACCCCGCTGCACTCCCCCGGTCCATATACAACTACAACGCTCTGCACCGCTCCCCCGTTCCATATACAACTACCCCCCCGCACTCCCCCTCTCCATATACAACTACCCCACTCGGCACCCCTCCCCCGCTCTATATACAGCTACCCCGCTCCGCACTGCTCCCCTGCTCCATATACAACTACCCCGCCGCACTCCCCCGCTCCATATACAACTACCTCGCCGCACACCCCCGCTCCATATACAACTACCCCGCCGCACTCCCCTGCTCCATATACAACTACACTGCTCCCCTGCTCCATATACAACTACCCCGCCGCACTCTCCCGCTCCATATACAACTACCCCGCTCCGCACTGCTCCCCCGCTCCATATACAAGCACGCTTCTCCGCACCGCTGCCTCGCCCCATATACAAATACCCCCGCACTCCCCCGCTCCATATAGAACTACCCCGCCGCACTTCCCCGCTCCATATACAACTACCCCGCTCCATATACAACTACCCTGCTCCGCACCGCTGCCCCGCTCCATATACAACTACCCCCGCACTCCCCCGCTCCATATACAACTACTCTGCTGCACTCTCCACTCCATATACAACTACCCCACTCCGCACCGCTCCCCCGCTCCATATACAACTACCCCACCGCACTCCCCCGCTCCATAAACAAGTACCCCCGCACTCCCCCGGTCCATATACAACTACCCCGCTCCGCATCGCTCCCCCGCTCCATATACAACTACCCCGCTCCGCACTGCTCCCCTGCTCCATATACAACTACCCCGCCGCACTCCAATGCTACATATACAACAACCCTGCTCCGCACTGCTCCCCCGCTCCATGTACAACTACCCCGCCGCACTCCCCCGCTCCATATACAACTACCCCGCTCCGCACTGCTCCCCCGCTCCATATACAACTACCCTGCTCCGCACCGCTCCCCCGCTGCATATACAACTACCCCCACAATCACCCCCTCCATATACAACTACCCCGCCGCACTCCCCCGCTCCATATACAACCTCCCCGCTGCACTCCCACGCTCCATATACAACTACCCCGCTCCGCACAGCTCTCCCGCTCCATATACAACTACCCCCGCACTCCTCAGCTTCATATAGAACTACCCCGCTCCATATACAAATACCCTGCTCCGCACCGCTCCCCCGCTCCATATACAACTACCCCCACACTCACCCCCTCCATATACAACTACCCCTCCGCACTCCCCCGCTCCATATACAACCTCCCCGCTGCACTCCCACGCTCCATATACAACTACCCCGCTCCGCACAGCTCTCCCGCTCCATATACAACTACCCCCGCACTCCTCAGCTTCATATAGAACTACCCCGCTCCATATACAACTACCCTGCTCCGCACCGCTCCCCCGCTTCATATACAACTACCCAGCCGCACTCCCCCACTCCATATAGAACTTATCCCCGCTCCGCACCGCTCCCCCGCTCCATAACCAACTACCCCCGCACTCCCCCGCTCCATATACAACTACCCTGCCACACTTCCCCGCTCTATATGCAACTACCCCGCTCCGCACCGCTCCCCCGCTCCATATACAACTACCCCAACGCACTCCCCCGCTCCATATACAATTACCCCCGCACTCCCCCGCTCCATATACAACTACTCTGCTGCACTCTCCGCTCCATATACAACTACTCCACTCCGCACCGCTCCCCCGCTCCATATACAACTACCCCGCCGCACTCCCCCGCTCCATATACAACTACCCCGCTGCACTCCCCCGCTCCATATACAACTATCCAGTTCCGCACCGCACCCCCGCTCCATATACAACTACCCCCGCACTCCCCCGCTCCATATAGAACTACCCCGCCGCACTTCCTCTCTCCATATTTGACTACCCCGCTCCATATACAACTACCCCGCCGCACTCCATATACAACTACCCCGCTGCACTCCCCCTTCTCGATATACAACTTATCCCCGCTCCACACCGCTCCCCCGCTCCATATACAACTACCCCCACTCCATATACAACTACCCTGCCACACTCCCACGCTCCATATGCACCTACCCCGCTCCGCACCGCTCCCCCGCTCCATATGCAACTACCCCGCCGCATTCACACGCTCCATATACAACTACCCCGCTGCACTCCCCCGCTCCATGTACAACTACCCCACTCCGCACCGCTCCCCCGCTCCATATACAACTACTCCGCTCAGCAACGTTCCCCCGCTCCATATACAACTACCCCGCCCTACTCCCCCACTCCATATACAGCTACACCGCTGCACTCCCCCGCTCCATATACAACTACCCCATTCCGAACCGCTCCCCTTCGCCATATACAACTACCCCGCTCCGCACCGCTCCCTATACAACTACTCCGCCGCACTCCCCTACTCCATATACAACTACCCTGCTCCGCACCCCTCCCCCGCTCCATATACAACTACCACGCTCCGCACTGCTCCCCTGCTGCATATACAACTACACCACCGCACTCCCCCGCTCCATATACAACTACCCCGCCGCACTCCCCTGCTCCATATACAACTACACTGCTCCCCTGCTCCATATACAACTACTCCGCCGCACTCCCCCGCTCTATATACAACTACCCCGCTCCGCACTGCTCCCCCGCTCCATATACAATTAACCTTCTCCGCACCGCTGCCCCGCCCCATATACAAATAGCCCCGCACTCCCCCGCTCCATATAGAACTACCCCGCCGCACTTCCCCGCTCCATATACAACTACCCCGCTCCATATACAACTACAACGCTCCGCTCCGCTCCCCCGCTCCATATACAACTACCCCGCTCCATATATAACTACACTGCTCCTCACCGCTCCCCCCGCTCCATATACAACTACCCCACTCCATATACAGCTACACCGCTGCACTCCCCCGCTCCATATACAACTACCCCATTCCGAACCGCTCCCCCTCGCCATATATAACTACCCCGCTCCGCACCGCTCCCCCGCTCCATATACAACTACTCCGCCGCACTCCCCTGCTCTATATACAACTACCCCGCTCCGCACTGCTCCCCCGCTCCATATACAATTAACCTTCTCCGCACCGCTGCCCCGCCCCATATACAAATAGCCCCGCACTCCCCCGCTCCATATAGAACTACACCGCCGCACTTCCCCGCTCCATATACAACTACCCCGCTCCGCACCCCTCCCCCGCTCCATAAACAAGTACCCCCCGCACCCCCCCCGTCCATATACAACTACCCCACTCCATATACAACTACCCCGCCGCACTCCCCCGCTCCATATACAACTACCCTGCTGCACTCCCCTGCTCCATATACAACTACCCAGCTCCGCACCGCACCCCCTCTCCATATAGAACTACCCCGCCGCACTTCCCCGCTCCATATTTGACTACCCCGCTCCATATACAACTACCCCGCCGCACTCCCCCACTCCATATACAACTATCCTGCTCTGCACTGCTCCCCTGCTACATATACAACTACCCCGCTCCGCACCGCTCCCCCGCTCCATATACAACTACCCCGCCGCACTCCCCTGCTGCATATACAACTACTCCACTCTGCACTGCTCCCCTGCTCCATATACAACTACTCCGCCGCACTCCCCAGCTCCATATACATCTACCCCGCTCCGCACAGCTCCATATACAAATACCCAGCTCCGCACCGCTCCCCCGCTCCATATACAAACCCCGCCGCACTCACCCGCTCCATATACAACTACCCCGCTGCACTCCCCCGCTCCATATACAACTACCCCGCTCCGCACCGCTCCCCCGATCCATATACAACTACCCCAAGCACTCCCCCTCCATATACAACTACCCCACTCGGCACCCCTCCCCCGCTCCATATACAATTAACCTTCTCCGCACCGCTGCCCCGCCCCCATATAGAACTACCCGCCGCACTTCCCCGCTCCATATACAACTACAACGCTCCGCTCCGCTCCCCCGCTCCATATTCAACTACCCCCGCACTCCCCCTCTCCATATACAACTACCCCACTCCGCACCCCTCCCCCGCTCCATAAAACAAGTACCCCCCGCACTCCCCCGGTCATATACAACTACCCCATTCCATATACAACTACCCCGCTGCACTCCCCCGCTCCATATACAACTACCCCGCTCCGCACCGCTCCCAAGCTCCATATACAACTACCCCCGCCCTCCCCCGCTCCATAAACAACTATCCTGCCACATTCCCCCACTCCATATGCAACTACCCCGCTCCGCACAGCTCCCCCGCTCCATATACAACTACCCCGCTTCGCAGCGCTCCCCCGCTCCATATACAACTACCCCACTCCGCACCGTTCCACCGCTCCATAAACAAGTACCCCCGCACTCCCCCGGTCCATATACAACTACCCCGCTCCGCACTACTCCCGTGCTCCATATACAACTACCCCGCCGCACTCCCCTGCTCCATATACAACTACAACGCTCCGCACCGCTCCCCCGCTCCATATACAACTACCCAGCCGCACTCCCCCACTCCATAGACAACTACCCCGCTGCAATCCCCCGCTCCATATAGAACTACCCCGCTCCGCACCGCTCCCCCGCTCCATATACAACTACCCCCGCACTCCCCCGCTCCATATACAACTACCCTGCCACATTCCCCCGCTCCATATGCAACTACCCTGCTCCGCACAGCCCCCCCGCTCCATATAAAACTACACCGCTCCGCAGCGCTCCCCCGCTCCATATACAACTACCCCACTCCGCACCGTTCCCCCGCTCCATAAACAACTACCCCGCTGTGCACCGCTCCCCCGCTCCATATACAACTACCCCCCGCACTCCCCCTCTCCATATACAACTACCCCACTCCGCACCCCTCCCCAGCTCCATATACAACTACCCCGCTCCGCACTGCTCCCCTGCTCCATATACAACTACCCCCGCTCCATATAGAACTACCCCACTCCGCACCGCTCCCCCGCTCCATATACAACTACCCTGCTCCGCACCGCTCCCCCGCTCCATATACAACTACCCGTACACTCCCCCGCTCCATATACAACTACCCCGCCGCACTCCCACGCTCCATATACAACTACCCCGCTCCGCACAGCTCTCCCGCTCCATATACAACTACCCCCGCACTCCTCAGCTTCATATAGAACTACCCCGCTCCATATACAAATACACTGCTCCGCACCGCTCCCCCGCTCCATATACAACTACCCCCACACTCACCCCCTCCATATACAACTACCCCGCCGCACTCCCCCGCTCCATATACAACCTCCCCGCTGCACTCCCACGCTCCATATACAACTACCCCGCTCCGCACAGCTCTCCCGCTCCATATACAACTACCCCCGCACTCCTCAGCTTCATATAGAACTACCCCGCTCCATATACAACTAACCTGCTCCGCACCGCTCCCCCGCTTCATATACAACTACCCAGCCGCACTCCATATAGAACTTATCCCCGCTCCGCACCGCTCCCCCGCTCCATAACCAACTACCCCCGCACTCCCCCGCTCCATATACAACTACCCCGCTGCACTCCCCTGCTCCATATACAACTACCCAGCTCCGCACCGCACCCCCTCTCCATATAGAACTACCCCGCCGCACTTCCCCGCTCCATATTTGACTACCCCGCTCCATATACAACTATCCTGCTCTGCACTGCTCCCCTGCTCCATATACAACTACCCCGCTCCGCACCGCTCCCCCGCTCCATATACAACTACCCCGCCGCACTCCCCTGCTGCATATACAACTACTCCACTCTGCACTGCTCCCCTGCTCCATATACAACTACTCCGCCGCACTCCCCAGCTCCATATACATCTACCCCGCTCCGCACAGCTCCATATACAAATACCCAGCTCCGCACCGCTCCCCCGCTCCATATACAAACCCCGCCGCACTCACCCGCTCCATATACAACTACCCCGCTGCACTCCCCCGCTCCATATACAACTACCCCGCTCCGCACCGCTCCCCCGATCCATATACAACTACCCCAAGCACTCCCCCTCCATATACAACTACCCCACTCGGCACCCCTCCACCGCTCCATATACAATTAACCTTCTCCGCACCGCTGCCCCGCCCCCATATAGAACTACCCGCCGCACTTCCCCACTCCATATACAACTACCCCGCCGCACTCCCCCGCTCCATATACAACTACCCCGCTGCACTCCCCTGCTCCATATACAACTACCCAGCTCCGCACCGCACCCCCTCTCCATATAGAACTACCCCGCCGCACTTCCCCGCTCCATATTTGACTACCCCGCTCCATATACAACTATCCTGCTCTGCACTGCTCCCCTGCTCCATATACAACTACCCCGCTCCGCACCGCTCCCCCGCTCCATATACAACTACCCCGCCGCACTCCCCTGCTGCATATACAACTACTCCACTCTGCACTGCTCCCCTGCTCCATATACAACTACTCCGCCGCACTCCCCAGCTCCATATACATCTACCCCGCTCCGCACAGCTCCATATACAAATACCCAGCTCCGCACCGCTCCCCCGCTCCATATACAAACCCCGCCGCACTCACCCGCTCCATATACAACTACCCCGCTGCACTCCCCCGCTCCATATACAACTACCCCGCTCCGCACCGCTCCCCCGATCCATATACAACTACCCCAAGCACTCCCCCTCCATATACAACTACCCCACTCGGCACCCCTCCACCGCTCCATATACAATTAACCTTCTCCGCACCGCTGCCCCGCCCCCATATAGAACTACCCGCCGCACTTCCCCGCTCCATATACAACTACAACGCTCCGCTCCGCTCCCCCGCTCCATATACAACTACCCCCGCACTCCCCCTCTCCATATACAACTACCCCACTCCGCACCCCTCCCCCGCTCCATAAACAAGTACCCCCCGCACTCCCCCGGTCCATATACAACTACCCCACTCCATATACAACTACCCCGCCGCACTCCCCCGCTCCATATACAACTACCCCGCTGCACTCCCCTGCTCCATATACAACTACCCAGCTCCGCACCGCACCCCCTCTCCATATAGAACTACCCCGCCGCACTTCCCCGCTCCATATTTGACTACCCCGCTCCATATACAACTATCCTGCTCTGCACTGCTCCCCTGCTCCATATACAACTACCCCGCTCCGCACCGCTCCCCCGCTCCATATACAACTACCCCGCCGCACTCCCCTGCTGCATATACAACTACTCCACTCTGCACTGCTCCCCTGCTCCATATACAACTACTCCGCCGCACTCCCCAGCTCCATATACATCTACCCCGCTCCGCACAGCTCCATATACAAATACCCAGCTCCGCACCGCTCCCCCGCTCCATATACAAACCCCGCCGCACTCACCCGCTCCATATACAACTACCCCGCTGCACTCCCCCGCTCCATATACAACTACCCCGCTCCGCACCGCTCCCCCGATCCATATACAACTACCCCAAGCACTCCCCCTCCATATACAACTACCCCACTCGGCACCCCTCCACCGCTCCATATACAATTAACCTTCTCCGCACCGCTGCCCCGCCCCCATATAGAACTACCCGCCGCACTTCCCCACTCCATATACAACTACCCCGCCGCACTCCCCCGCTCCATATACAACTACCCCGCTGCACTCCCCTGCTCCATATACAACTACCCAGCTCCGCACCGCACCCCCTCTCCATATAGAACTACCCCGCCGCACTTCCCCGCTCCATATTTGACTACCCCGCTCCATATACAACTATCCTGCTCTGCACTGCTCCCCTGCTCCATATACAACTACCCCGCTCCGCACCGCTCCCCCGCTCCATATACAACTACCCCGCCGCACTCCCCTGCTGCATATACAACTACTCCACTCTGCACTGCTCCCCTGCTCCATATACAACTACTCCGCCGCACTCCCCAGCTCCATATACATCTACCCCGCTCCGCACAGCTCCATATACAAATACCCAGCTCCGCACCGCTCCCCCGCTCCATATACAAACCCCGCCGCACTCACCCGCTCCATATACAACTACCCCGCTGCACTCCCCCGCTCCATATACAACTACCCCGCTCCGCACCGCTCCCCCGATCCATATACAACTACCCCAAGCACTCCCCCTCCATATACAACTACCCCACTCGGCACCCCTCCACCGCTCCATATACAATTAACCTTCTCCGCACCGCTGCCCCGCCCCCATATAGAACTACCCGCCGCACTTCCCCGCTCCATATACAACTACAACGCTCCGCTCCGCTCCCCCGCTCCATATACAACTACCCCCGCACTCCCCCTCTCCATATACAACTACCCCACTCCGCACCCCTCCCCCGCTCCATAAAACAAGTACCCCCCGCACTCCCCCGGTCCATATACAACTACCCCATTCCATATACAACTCCCCCGCTCCATATACAACTACCCCGCTCCGCACCGCTCCCAAGCTCCATATACAACTACCCCCGCCCTCCCCCGCTCCATAAACAACTACCCTGCCACATTCCCCCACTCCATATGCAACTACCCCGCTCCGCACAGCTCCCCCGCTCCATATACAACTACCCCGCTTCGCAGCGCTCCCCCGCTCCATATACAACTACCCCACTCCGCACCGTTCCACCGCTCCATAAACAAGTACCCCCGCACTCCCCCGGTCCATATACAACTACACCGCTCCGCACTACTCCCGTGCTCCATATACAACTACCCCGCCGCACTCCCCTGCTCCATATACAACTACAACGCTCCGCACCGCTCCCCCGCTCCATATACAACTACCCAGCCGCACTCCCCCACTCCATAGACAACTACCCCGCTGCAATCCCCCGCTCCATATAGAACTACCCCGCTCCGCACCGCTCCCCCGCTCCATATACAACTACCCCCGCACTCCCCCGCTCCATATACAACTACCCTGCCACATTCCCCCGCTCCATATGCAACTACCCTGCTCCGCACAGCCCCCCCGCTCCATATAAAACTACACCGCTCCGCAGCGCTCCCCCGCTCCATATACAACTACCCCACTCCGCACCGTTCCCCCGCTCCATAAACAACTACCCCGCTGTGCACCGCTCCCCCGCTCCATATACAACTACCCCCCGCACTCCCCCTCTCCATATACAACTACCCCACTCCGCAATCCTCCCCAGCTCCATATACAACTACCCCGCTCCGCACTGCTCCCCTGCTCCATATACAACTACCCCCGCTCCATATAGAACTACCCCACTCCGCACCGCTCCCCCGCTCCATATACAACTACCCTGCTCCGCACCGCTCCCCCGCTCCATATACAACTACCCGTACACTCCCCCGCTCCATATACAACTACCCCGCCGCACTCCCACGCTCCATATACAACTACCCCGCTCCGCACAGCTCTCCCGCTCCATATACAACTACCCCCGCACTCCTCAGCTTCATATAGAACTACCCCGCTCCATATACAAATACCCTGCTCCGCACCGCTCCCCCGCTCCATAACCAACTACCCCCGCACTCCCCCGCTCCATATACAACTACCCTGCCACACTTCCCCGCTCTATATGCAACTACCCCGCTCCGCACCGCTCCCCCGCTCCATATACAACTACCCCAACGCACTCCCCCGCTCCATATACAATTACCCCCGCACTCCCCCGCTCCATATACAACTACTCTGCTGCACTCTCCGCTCCATATACAACTACTCCACTCCGCACCGCTCCCCCGCTCCATATACAACTACCCCGCCGCACTCCCCCGCTCCATATACAACTACCCCGCTGCACTCCCCCGCTCCATATACAACTACCCAGTTCCGCACCGCACCCCCGCTCCATATACAACTACCCCCGCACTCCCCCGCTCCATATAGAACTACCCCGCCGCACTTCCTCTCTCCATATTTGACTACCCCGCTCCATATACAACTACCCCGCCGCACTCCATATACAACTACCCCGCTGCACTCCCCCTTCTCCATATACAACTTATCCCCGCTCCACACCGCTCCCCCGCTCCATATACAACTACCCCCACTCCATATACAACTACCCTGCCACACTCCCCCGCTCCATATGCAACTACCCCGCCGCATTCACACGCTCCATATACAACTACCCCGCTGCACTCCCCCGCTCCATGTACAACTACCCCAATCCGCACCGCTCCCCCGCTCCATATACAACTACTCCGCTCAGCAACGTTCCCCCGCTCCATATACAACTACCCCGCCGTACTCCCCCACTCCATATACAGCTACACCGCTGCACTCCCCCGCTCCATATACAACTACCCCATTCCGAATCGCTCCCCCTCGCCATATACAACTACCCCGCTCCGCACCGCTCCCCCGCTCCATATACAACTACCACGCTCCGCACTGCTCCCCTGCTGCATATACAACTACACCGCCGCACTCCCCCGCTCCATATACAACTACCCCGCCGCACTCCCCTGCTCCATATACAACTACACTGCTCCCCTGCTCCATATACAACTACCCCGCCGCACTCCCCCGCTCTATATACAACTACCCCGCTCCGCACTGCTCCCCCGCTCCATATACAATTAACCTTCTCCGCACCGCTGCCCCGCCCCATATACAAATAGCCCCGCACTCCCCCGCTCCATATAGAACTACCCCGCCGCACTTCCCCGCTCCATATACAACTACCCCGCTCCATATACAACTACAACGCTCCGCTCCGCTCCCCCGCTCCATATACAACTACCCCGCTCCATATATAACTACCCTGCTCCTCACCGCTCCCCCCGCTCCATATACAACTACCCCGCCGTACTCCCCCACTCCATATACAGCTACACCGCTGCACTCCCCCGCTCCATATACAACTACCCCATTCCGAACCGCTCCCCCTCGCCATATACAACTACCCCGCTCCGCACCGCTCCCCCGCTCCATATACAACTACTCCGCCGCACTCCCCTGCTCTATATACAACTACCCCGCTCCGCACTGCTCCCCCGCTCCATATACAATTAACCTTCTCCGCACCGCTGCCCCGCCCCATATACAAATAGCCCCGCACTCCCCCGCTCCATATAGAACTACACCGCCGCACTTCCCCGCTCCATATACAACTACCCCGCTCCATATACAACTACAACGCTCCGCTCCGCTCCCCCGCTCCATATACAACTACCCCCGCACTCCCCCTCTCCATATACAACTACCCCACTCCGCACCCCTCCCCCGCTCCATAAACAAGTACCCCCCGCACTCCCCCGGTCCATATACAACTACCCCACTCCATATACAACTACCCCGCCGCACTCCCCCGCTCCATATACAACTACCCCGCTGCACTCCCCTGCTCCATATACAACTACCCAGCTCCGCACCGCACCCCCTCTCCATATAGAACTACCCCGCCGCACTTCCCCGCTCCATATTTGACTACCCCGCTCCATATACAACTATCCTGCTCTGCACTGCTCCCCTGCTCCATATACAACTACCCCGCTCCGCACCGCTCCCCCGCTCCATATACAACTACCCCGCCGCACTCCCCTGCTGCATATACAACTACTCCACTCTGCACTGCTCCCCTACTCCATATACAACTACTCCGCCGCACTCCCCAGCTCCATATACATCTACCCCGCTCCGCACAGCTCCATATACAAATACCCAGCTCCGCACCGCTCCCCCGCTCCATATACAAACCCCGCCGCACTCACCCGCTCCATATACAACTACCCCGCTGCACTCCCCCGCTCCATATACAACTACCCCGCTCCGCACCGCTCCCCCGATCCATATACAACTACCCCAAGCACTCCCCCTCCATATACAACTACCCCACTCGGCACCCCTCCACCGCTCCATATACAATTAACCTTCTCCGCACCGCTGCCCCGCCCCCATATAGAACTACCCGCCGCACTTCCCCGCTCCATATACAACTACAACGCTCCGCTCCGCTCCCCCGCTCCATATACAACTACCCCCGCACTCCCCCTCTCCATATACAACTACCCCACTCCGCACCCCTCCCCCGCTCCATAAAACAAGTACCCCCCGCACTCCCCCGGTCCATATACAACTACCCCATTCCATATACAACTACCCCGCTGCACTCCCCCGCTCCATATACAACTACCCCGCTCCGCACCGCTCCCAAGCTCCATATACAACTACCCCCGCCCTCCCCCGCTCCATAAACAACTACCCTGCCACATTCCCCCACTCCATATGCAACTACCCCGCTCCGCACAGCTCCCCCGCTCCATATACAACTACCCCGCTTCGCAGCGCTCCCCCGCTCCATATACAACTACCCCACTCCGCACCGTTCCACCGCTCCATAAACAAGTACCCCCGCACTCCCCCGGTCCATATACAACTACACCGCTCCGCACTACTCCCGTGCTCCATATACAACTACCCCGCCGCACTCCCCTGCTCCATATACAACTACAACGCTCCGCACCGCTCCCCCGCTCCATATACAACTACCCAGCCGCACTCCCCCACTCCATAGACAACTACCCCGCTGCAATCCCCCGCTCCATATAGAACTACCCCGCTCCGCACCGCTCCCCCGCTCCATATACAACTACCCCCGCACTCCCCCGCTCCATATACAACTACCCTGCCACATTCCCCCGCTCCATATGCAACTACCCTGCTCCGCACAGCCCCCCCGCTCCATATAAAACTACACCGCTCCGCAGCGCTCCCCCGCTCCATATACAACTACCCCACTCCGCACCGTTCCCCCGCTCCATAAACAACTACCCCGCTGTGCACCGCTCCCCCGCTCCATATACAACTACCCCCCCGCACTCCCCCTCTCCATATACAACTACCCCACTCCGCAATCCTCCCCAGCTCCATATACAACTACCCCGCTCCGCACTGCTCCCCTGCTCCATATACAACTACCCCCGCTCCATATAGAACTACCCCACTCCGCACCGCTCCCCCGCTCCATATACAACTACCCTGCTCCGCACCGCTCCCCCGCTCCATATACAACTACCCCCACACTCCCCCGCTCCATATACAACTACCCCGCCGCACTTCCCCGCTCCATATATGACTACCCCTCTCCATATACAACTACCCCGCCGCACTCCCCCACTCCATATACAACTACCCCGCTGCACTCCCCCTTCTCCATTTACAACTTATCCCCGCTCCGCACCGCTCCCCCACTCCATATACAACTACACCCACTCCATATACAACAACCCTGCTCCACACTCCCCCGCTCCATATGCAACTTCCCCGCTCCGCACTGCTCCCCTGCTCCATATACAACTACCCCCGCTCCATATAGAACTACCCCACTCCGCACCGCTCCCCCGCTCCATATACAACTACCCTGCTCCGCACCGCTCCCCCGCTCCATATACAACTACCCGTACACTCCCCCGCTCCATATACAACTACCCCGCCGCACTTCCCCGCTCCATATATGACTACCCCTCTCCATATACAACTACCCCGCCGCACTCCCCCACTCCATATACAACTACCCCACTGCACTCCCCCTTCTCCATTTACAACTTATCCCCGCTCCGCACCGCTCCCCCACTCCATATACAACTACACCCACTCCATATACAACAACCCTGCTCCACACTCCCCCGCTCCATATGCAAGTACCCCGCTCCGCACCGTTCCCCCGCTCCATAAACAACTACCCCGCTCTGCACCGCTCCCCCGCTCCATATACAACTACCCCCCGCACTCCCCCTCTCCATATACAACTACCCCACTCCGCACCCCTCCCCCGCTCCATATACAACTACCCCGCTCCGCACTGCTCCCCCGCTCCATATAGAACTACCCTGCCGCACTCCCCCGCTCCATATACAATTACCATGCCGCACTGCCCCGCTCCATATACAACTACCCCGCCGCACTACCCTGCTCCATATACAACTACCCCGCTCCGCACTGCTCCCCCGCTCCATATACAACTACCCTACTCCGCACCGCTCCCCCGCTCCATATACAACTACCCCCGCACCCCCGCTCCATATACAACTACCCCGCCGCACTCCCCCGCTCCATATACAACTACCCCGCCGCACTCCCCCGCTCTATATACAACTACCCCGCTGCACTCCCCCGGTCCATATACAAATACAACGCTCTGCACCGCTCCCCCGTTCCATATACAACTACCCCCCGCACTCCCCCTCTCCATATACAACTACCCCACTCGGCACCCCTCCCCCGCTCTATATACAGCTACCCCGCTCCGCACTGCTCCCCTGCTCCATATACAACTACCCCGCCGCACTCCCCCGCTCCATATACAACTACCTCGCCGCACACCCCCGCTCCATATACAACTACCCCGCCGCACTCCCCTGCTCCATATACAACTACACTGCTCCCCTGCTCCATATACAACTACCCCGCCGCACTTCCCCGCTCCATATACAATTACCCCGCTCCATATACAACTACCCTGCTCCGCACCGCTGCCCCTCTCCATATACAACTACCCCCGCACTCCCCCGCTCCATATACAACTACTCTGCTGCACTCTCCACTCCATATACAACTACCCCACTCCGCACCGCTCCCCCGCTCCATATACAACTACCCCACCGCACTCCCCCGCGCCATAAACAAGTACCCCCGCACTCCCCCGGTCCATATACAACTACCCCGCTCCGCATCGCTCCCCCGCTCCATATACAACTACCCTGCTCCGCACCGCTCCCCCGCTCCATATACAACTACCCCCACACTCACCCCCTCCATATACAACTACCCCGCCGCACTCCCCCGCTCCATATACAACCTCCCCGCTGCACTCCCACGCTCCATATACAACTACCCCGCTCCGCACAGCTCTCCCGCTCCATATACATCTACCCCCGCACTCCTCAGCTTCATATAGAACTACCCCGCTCCATATACAACTACCCTGCTCCGCACCGCTCCCCCGCTTCATATACAACTACCCAGCCGCACTCCCCCACTCCATATAGAACTTATCCCCGCTCCGCACCGCTCCCCCGCTCCATAACCAACTACCCCCGCACTCCCCCGCTCCATATACAACTACCCTGCCACACTCCCCCGCTCTATATGCAACTACCCCGCTCCGCACCGCTCCCCCGCTCCATATACAACTACCCCAACGCACTCCCCCGCTCCATATACAATTACCCCCGCACTCCCCCGCTCCATATACAACTACCCCGCTCCGCACCGCTCCCCCGATCCATATACAACTACCCCAAGCACTCCCCCTCCATATACAACTACCCCACTCGGCACCCCTCCACCGCTCCATATACAATTAACCTTCTCCGCACCGCTGCCCCGCCCCCATATAGAACTACCCGCCGCACTTCCCCGCTCCATATACAACTACAACGCTCCGCTCCGCTCCCCCGCTCCATATACAACTACCCCCGCACTCCCCCTCTCCATATACAACTACCCCACTCCGCACCCCTCCCCCGCTCCATAAAACAAGTACCCCCCGCACTCCCCCGGTCCATATACAACTACCCCATTCCATATACAACTACCCCGCTGCACTCCCCCGCTCCATATACAACTACCCCGCTCCGCACCGCTCCCAAGCTCCATATACAACTACCCCCGCCCTCCCCCGCTCCATAAACAACTACCCTGCCACATTCCCCCACTCCATATGCAACTACCCCGCTCCGCACAGCTCCCCCGCTCCATATACAACTACCCCGCTTCGCAGCGCTCCCCCGCTCCATATACAACTACCCCACTCCGCACCGTTCCACCGCTCCATAAACAAGTACCCCCGCACTCCCCCGGTCCATATACAACTACACCGCTCCGCACTACTCCCGTGCTCCATATACAACTACCCCGCCGCACTCCCCTGCTCCATATACAACTACAACGCTCCGCACCGCTCCCCCGCTCCATATACAACTACCCAGCCGCACTCCCCCACTCCATAGACAACTACCCCGCTGCAATCCCCCGCTCCATATAGAACTACCCCGCTCCGCACCGCTCCCCCGCTCCATATACAACTACCCCCGCACTCCCCCGCTCCATATACAACTACCCTGCCACATTCCCCCGCTCCATATGCAACTACCCTGCTCCGCACAGCCCCCCCGCTCCATATAAAACTACACCGCTCCGCAGCGCTCCCCCGCTCCATATACAACTACCCCACTCCGCACCGTTCCCCCGCTCCATAAACAACTACCCCGCTGTGCACCGCTCCCCCGCTCCATATACAACTAGCCCCCCGCACTCCCCCTCTCCATATACAACTACCCCCGCACTCCCCCGCTCCATATACAACTACCCTGCCACATTCCCCCGCTCCATATGCAACTACCCTGCTCCGCACAGCCCCCCCGCTCCATATAAAACTACACCGCTCCGCAGCGCTCCCCCGCTCCATATACAACTACCCCACTCCGCACCGTTCCCCCGCTCCATAAACAACTACCCCGCTCCGCACTGCTCCCCTGCTCCATATACAACTACCCCCGCTCCATATAGAACTACCCCACTCCGCACCGCTCCCCCGCTCCATATACAACTACCCTGCTCCGCACCGCTCCCCCGCTCCATATACAACTACCCCCACACTCCCCCGCTCCATATACAACTACCCCGCCGCACTTCCCCGCTCCATATATGACTACCCCTCTCCATATACAACTACCCCGCCGCACTCCCCCACTCCATATACAACTACCCCGCTGCACTCCCCCTTCTCCATTTACAACTTATCCCCGCTCCGCACCGCTCCCCCACTCCATATACAACTACACCCACTCCATATACAACAACCCTGCTCCACACTCCCCCGCTCCATATGCAACTTCCCCGCTCCGCACTGCTCCCCTGCTCCATATACAACTACCCCCGCTCCATATAGAACTACCCCACTCCGCACCGCTCCCCCGCTCCATATACAACTACCCTGCTCCGCACCGCTCCCCCGCTCCATATACAACTACCCGTACACTCCCCCGCTCCATATACAACTACCCCGCCGCACTTCCCCGCTCCATATATGACTACCCCTCTCCATATACAACTACCCCGCCGCACTCCCCCACTCCATATACAACTACCCCACTGCACTCCCCCTTCTCCATTTACAACTTATCCCCGCTCCGCACCGCTCCCCCACTCCATATACAACTACACCCACTCCATATACAACAACCCTGCTCCACACTCCCCCGCTCCATATGCAAGTACCCCGCTCCGCACCGTTCCCCCGCTCCATAAACAACTACCCCGCTCTGCACCGCTCCCCCGCTCCATATACAACTACCCCCCGCACTCCCCCTCTCCATATACAACTACCCCACTCCGCACCCCTCCCCCGCTCCATATACAACTACCCCGCTCCGCACTGCTCCCCCGCTCCATATAGAACTACCCTGCCGCACTCCCCCGCTCCATATACAATTACCATGCCGCACTGCCCCGCTCCATATACAACTACCCCGCCGCACTACCCTGCTCCATATACAACTACCCCGCTCCGCACTGCTCCCCCGCTCCATATACAACTACCCTACTCCGCACCGCTCCCCCGCTCCATATACAACTACCCCCGCACCCCCGCTCCATATACAACTACCCCGCCGCACTCCCCCGCTCCATATACAACTACCCCGCCGCACTCCCCCGCTCTATATACAACTACCCCGCTGCACTCCCCCGGTCCATATACAAATACAACGCTCTGCACCGCTCCCCCGTTCCATATACAACTACCCCCCGCACTCCCCCTCTCCATATACAACTACCCCACTCGGCACCCCTCCCCCGCTCTATATACAGCTACCCCGCTCCGCACTGCTCCCCTGCTCCATATACAACTACCCCGCCGCACTCCCCCGCTCCATATACAACTACCTCGCCGCACACCCCCGCTCCATATACAACTACCCCGCCGCACTCCCCTGCTCCATATACAACTACACTGCTCCCCTGCTCCATATACAACTACCCCGCCGCACTTCCCCGCTCCATATACAACTACCCCGCTCCATATACAACTACCCTGCTCCGCACCGCTGCCCCTCTCCATATACAACTACCCCCGCACTCCCCCGCTCCATATACAACTACTCTGCTGCACTCTCCACTCCATATACAACTACCCCACTCCGCACCGCTCCCCCGCTCCATATACAACTACCCCACCGCACTCCCCCGCTCCATAAACAAGTACCCCCGCACTCCCCCGGTCCATATACAACTACCCCGCTCCGCATCGCTCCCCCGCTCCATATACAACTACCCTGCTCCGCACCGCTCCCCCGCTCCATATACAACTACCCCCACACTCACCCCCTCCATATACAACTACCCCGCCGCACTCCCCCGCTCCATATACAACCTCCCCGCTGCACTCCCACGCTCCATATACAACTACCCCGCTCCGCACAGCTCTCCCGCTCCATATACAACTACCCCCGCACTCCTCAGCTTCATATAGAACTACCCCGCTCCATATACAACTACCCTGCTCTGCACCGCTCCCCCGCTTCATATACAACTACCCAGCCGCACTCCCCCACTCCATATAGAACTTATCCCCGCTCCGCACCGCTCCCCCGCTCCATAACCAACTACCCCAACGCACTCCCCCGCTCCATATACAATTACCCCCGCACTCCCCCGCTCCATATACAACTACTCTGCTGCACTCTCCGCTCCATATACAACTACTCCACTCCGCACCGCTCCCCCGCTCCATATACAACTACCCCGCCGCACTCCCCCGCTCCATATACAACTACCCCGCTGCACTCCCCCGCTCCATATACAACTACCCAGTTCCGCACCGCACCCCCGCTCCATATACAACTACCCCCGCACTCCCCCGCTCCATATAGAACTACCCCGCCGCACTTCCTCTCTCCATATTTGACTACCCCGCTCCATATACAACTACCCCGCCGCACTCCCCCACTCCATATACAACTACCCCGCTGCACTCCCCCTTCTCCATATACAACTTATCCCCGCTCCACACCGCTCCCCCGCTCCATATACAACTACCCCCACTCCATATACAACTACCCTGCCACACTCCCACGCTCCATATGCACCTACCCCGCTCCGCACCGCTCCCCGCTCCATATGCAACTACCCCGCCGCATTCACACGCTCCATATACAACTACCCCGCTGCACTCCCCCGCTCCATGTACAACTACCCCACTCCGCACCGCTCCCCCGCTCTATATACAACTACTCCGCTCAGCAACGTTCCCCCGCTCCATATACAACTACCCCGCCGTACTCCCCCACTCCATATACAGCTACACCGCTGCATTCCCCCGCTCCATATACAACTACCCCATTCCGAACCGCTCCCCCTCGCCATATACAACTACCCCGCTCCGCACCGCTCCCCCGCTCCATATACAACTACTCCGCCGCACTCCCCTACTCCATATACAACTACCCTGCTCCGCACCCCTCCCCCGCTCCATATACAACTACCCCGCCGCATTCCCCTGCTCCATATACAACTACACTGCTCCCCTGCTCCATATACAACTACCCCGCCGCACTCCCCCGCTCTATATACAACTACCCCGCTCCGCACTGCTCCCCCGCTCCATATACAATTAACCTTCTCCGCACCGCTGCCCCGCCCCATATACAAATAGCCCCGCACTCCCCCGCTCCATATAGAACTACCCCGCCGCACTTCCCCGCTCCATATACAACTACCCCGCTCCATATACAACTACAACGCTCCGCTCCGCTCCCCCTCTCCATATACAACTACCCCGCTCCATATATAACTACCCTGCTCCTCACCGCTCCCCCCGCTCCATATACAACTACCCCGCCGTACTCCCCCACTCCATATACAGCTACACCGCTGCACTCCCCCGCTCCATATACAACTACCCCATTCCGAACCGCTCCCCCTCGCCATATACAACTACCCCGCTCCGCAGCGCTCCCCCGCTCCATATACAACTACTCCGCCGCACTCCCCTGCTCTATATACAACTACCCCGCTCCGCACTGCTCCCCCGCTCCATATACAATTAACTTTCTCCGCACCGCTGCCCCGCCCCATATACAAATAGCCCCGCACTCCCCCGCTCCATATAGAACTACCCCGCCGCACTTCCCCGCGCCATATACAACTACCCCGCTCCATATACAACTACAACGCTCCGCTCCCCCGCTCCATATACAACTACCCCCGCACTCCCCCTCTCCATATACAACTACCCCACTCCGCACCCCTCCCCCGCTCCATAAACAAGTACCCCCCGCACTCCCCCGGTCCATATACAACTACCCCACTCCATATACAACTACCCCGCCGCACTCCCCCGCTCCATATACAACTACCCCGCTGCACTCCCCTGCTCCATATACAACTACCCAGCTCCGCACCGCACCCCCTCTCCATATAGAACTACCCCGCCGCACTTCCCCGCTCCATATTTGACTACCCCGCTCCATATACAACTACCCCGCCGCACTCCCCCACTCCATATACAACTATCCTGCTCTGCACTGCTCCCCTGCTCCATATACAACTACCCCGCTCCGCACCGCTCCCCCGCTCCATATACAACTACCCCGCCGCACTCCCCTGCTGCATATACAACTACTCCACTCTGCACAGCTCCCCTGCTCCATATACAACTACTCCGCCGCACTCCCCAGCTCCATATACATCTACCCCGCTCCGCACAGCTCCATATACAAATACCCAGCTCCGCACCGCTCCCCCGCTCCATATACAAACCCCGCCGCACTCACCCGCTCCATATACAACTACCCCGCTGCACTCCCCCGCTCCATATACAACTACCCCGCTCCGCACCGCTCCCCCGATCCATATACAACTACCCCCCGCACTCCCCCTCCATATACAACTACCCCACTCGGCACCCCTCCCCCGCTCCATATACAATTAACCTTCTCCGCACCGCTGCCCCGCCCCCATATAGAACTACCCGCCGCACTTCCCCGCTCCATATACAACTACAACGCTCCGCTCCGCTCCCCCGCTCCATATACAACTACCCCCGCACTCCCCCTCTCCATATACAACTACCCCACTCCGCACCCCTCCCCCGCTCCATAAAAAAAGTACCCCCCGCACTCCCCCGGTCCATTTACAACTACCCCATTCCATATACAACTATCCCGCTGCACTCCCCCGCTCCATATACAACTACCCCGCTCCGCACCGCTCCCAAGCTCCATATACAACTACCCCCGCCCTCCCCCGCTCCATATACAACTACCCAGCCGCACTCCCCCACTCCATAGACAACTACCCCGCTGCAATCCCCCGCTCCATATAGAACTACCCCGCTCCGCACCGCTCCCCCGCTCCATATACAACTACCCCCACACTCCCCCGCTCCATATACAACTACCCCGCCGCACTTCCCCGCTCCATATATGACTACCCCTCTCCATATACAACTACCCCGCCGCACTCCCCCACTCCATATACAACTACCCCGCTGCACTCCCCCTTCTCAATTTACAACTTATCCCCGCTCCGCACCGCTCCCCCACTCCATATACAACTACACCCACTCCATATACAACAACCCTGCTCCACACTCCCCCGCTCCATATGCAACTTCCCCGCTCCGCACTGCTCCCCTGCTCCATATACAACTACCCCCGCTCCATAGAGAACTACCCCACTCCGCACCGCTCCCCCGCTCCATATACAACTACCCTGCTCCGCACCGCTCCCCCGCTCCATATACAACTACCCGTACACTCCCCCGCTCCATATACAACTACCCCGCCGCACTTCCCCGCTCCATATATGACTACCCCTCTCCATATACAACTACCCCGCCGCACTCCCCCACTCCATATACAACTACCCCGCTGCACTCCCCCTTCTCCATTTACAACTTATCCCCGCTCCGCACCGCTCCCCCACTCCATATACAACTACACCCACTCCTTATACAACAACCCTGCTCCACACTCCCCCGCTCCATATGCAACTACCCGCTCCGCACCGTTCCCCCGCTCCATAAACAACTACCCCGCTCTGCACCGCTCCCCCGCTCAATATACAACTACCCCCGCACTCCCCCTCTCCATATACAACTACCCCGCTCCGCACCGCTCCCCCGATCCATATACAACTACCCCCCGCACTCCCCCTCCATATACAACTACACCGCTCCGCACTGCTCCCCCGCTCCATATACAACTACCCCCGCACGCCCCCGCTCCATATACAACTACCGCGCCGCACTCCCCCGCTCCATATACAACTACCCCGCCGCACTCCCCCGCTCCAATACAACTACCACGCTGCACTCCCCCGCTCCATATACAACTACCCAGCTCCGCACCGCACCCCCGCTCCATATACAACTACCCCCGCACTCCCCCGCTCCATATAGAACTACCCTGCCGCACTTCCCCGCTCCATATTTGACTACCCCGCTCCATATACAACTACCCCGCCGCACTCCCCCTTCTCCATATACAACTTATCCCCGCTCCACACCTCTCCATATACAACTACCCCCACTCCATATACAACTACCCTGACACACTCCCCCGCTCCATAGACAACTACACCGCTCCGAACTGCTCACCCGCTCCATATACAACTACCCCCGCACTCCTCCGCTCCATATACAACTACTCTGCTGCACTCTCCGCTCCATATACAACTACCCCACTCCGCACCGCTCCCCCGCTATATATACAACTACCCCGCTCTGCACCGCTCCACCGCTCCATATACAACTACCCTGCCGCACTCCCCTGCTCCATATACAACTACTCCACAGCACTCCCCCGCTCCATATACAACTACCTCACTCCGCACCGCTCCCCCGCTCCATATACGACTACCCCGCTCCGCACCCCTCCCCCGCTCCATATACAACTACCCCACACCTCTACTCCATATACAACTACCCTGCCGCACTCCCCTGCTACATATACAACTACCCCGCTCCGCACTGCTCCCCCGCTCCATATATAACTACCCCGCTTATCACTGCTCCCCCGCTCCATATACAACTACCCTGCCGCACTCCCCACTGCATATACAACTACCCCGCCGCACTCCCCCGCTACATATACAACTACCCTGCTCTGCACCGCTCCCCAGCTCCATATACAACTACCCTGCTCTGCACCGCTCCCCAGCTCCATATACAATACCGTGCCGCACTCCCCCGCTCAAAAAACAACTACCCCGCCGCACTCCCCAGCTCCATATACAACTACCCCGCCGCACTTCCCCGCTCCATATACAACTATCCAGCTCTGCACCGCTCCCCCGCTCCATATACAACTACCCCGCTGTGCACCGCTCCCCCGCTCCATATACAACTACCCTGCCGCACTCCCCTGCTACATATACAACTACCCCGCTCCGCACTGCTCCTCCGCTCCATATACAATTACTGTGCCGCACTCCCCCGCTCCATATACAACTACCCCGCAAAACTCCCCCGCTTATCACTGCTCCCCCTCTCCATATACAACTACCCCGCTCCATATATAACTACCCTGCTCCTCACCGCTCCCCCCGCTCCATATACAACTACCCCGCCGTACTCCCCCACTCCATATACAGCTACACCGCTGCACTCCCCCTCTCCATATACAACTACCCCATTCCGAACCGCTCCCCCTCGCCATATACAACTACCCCGCTCTGCACCGCTCCCCCGCTCCATATACAACTACTCCGCCGCACTCCCCTGCTCTATATACAACTACCCCGCTCCGCACTGCTCCCCCGCTCCATATACAATTAACTTTCTCCGCACCGCTGCCCCGCCCCATATACAAATAGCCCCGCACTCCCCCGCTCCATATAGAACTACCCCGCCGCTCTTCCCCGCTCCATATACAACTACCCCGCTCCATATACAACTACAACGCTACGCTCCGCTCCGCTCCCCCGCTCCATAAACAAGTACCCCCCGCACTCCCCCGGTCCATATACAACTACCCCACTCCATATACAACTACCCCGCCGCACTCCCCCGCTCCATATACAACTACCCCGCTGCACTCCCCTGCTCCATATACAACTACCCAGCTCCGCACCGCACCCCCTCTCCATATAGAACTACCCCGCCGCACTTCCCCGCTCGATATTTGACTACCCCGCTCCATATACAACTACCCCGCCGCACTCCCCCACTCCATATACAACTATCCTGCTCTGCACTGCTCCCCTGCTCCATATACAACTACCCCGCTCCGCACCGCTCCCCCGCTCCATATACAACTACCCCGCCGCACTCCCCTGCTGCATATACAACTACTCCACTCTGCACTGCTCCCCTGCTCCATATACAACTACTCCGCCGCACTCCCCAGCTCCATATACATCTACCCCGCTCCGCACAGCTCCATATACAAATACCCAGCTCCGCACCGCTCCCCCGCTCCATATACAAACCCCGCCGCACTCACCCGCTCCATATACAACTACCCCGCTGCACTCCCCCGCTCCATATACAACTACCCCGCTCCGCACCGCTCCCCCGATCCATATACAACTACCCCCCGCACTCCCCCTCCATATACAACTACCCCACTCGGCACCCCTCCACCGCTCCATATACAATTAACCTTCTCCGCACCGCTGCCCCGCCCCCATATAGAACTACCCGCCGCACTTCCCCGCTCCATATACAACTACAACGCTCCGCTCCGCTCCCCCGCTCCATATACAACTACCCCCGCACTCCCCCTCTCCATATACAACTACCCCACTCCGCACCCCTCCCCCGCTCCATAAAACAAGTACCCCCCGCACTCCCCCGGTCCATATACAACTACCCCATTCCATATACAACTACCCCGCTGCACTCCCCCGCTCCATATACAACTACCCCGCTCCGCACCGCTCCCAAGCTCCATATACAACTACCCCGCCCTCCACCGGTCCATATACAACTACCCTGCCACATTCCCCCACTCCATATGCAACTACCCCGCTCCGCACAGCTCCCCCGCTCCATATACAACTACCCCGCTCCGCAGCGCTCCCCCGCTCCATGTACAACTACCCCACTCCGCACCGTTCCCCCGCTCCATAAACAAGTACCCCCGCACTCCCCCGGTCCATATACAACTACCCCGCTCCGCACTGCTCCCGTGCACCATATACAACTACCGCGCCGCACTCCCCTTCTCCATATACAACTACCCCACTCCGCACCGTTCCCCCGCTCCATAAACAAGTACCCCCGCACTCCCCCGGTCCATATACAACTACCCCGCTCCGCACTGCTCCCGTGCACCATATACAACTACCCCGCCGCACTCCCCTGCTCCATATACAACTACACCGCTCCGCACTGCTCCCCCGCTCCATATACAACTACCGCGCCGCACTCCCCTTCTCCATATACAACTACCCCGCCGCACTCCCCCGCTCCAATACAACTACCACGCTGCACTCCCCCGCTCCATATACAACTACCCAGCTCCGCACCGCACCCCCGCTCCATATACAACTACCCCCGCACTCCCCCGCTCCATATAGAACTACCCCGCCGCACTTCCCCGCTCCATATTTGACTACCCCGCTCCATATACAACTACCCCGCCGCACTCCCCCTTCTCCATATACAACTACCCCCACTCCATATTCAACTACCCTGCCACACTCCCCCGCTCCATAGACAACTACACCGCTCCGAACTGCTCACCCGCTCCATATACAACTACCCCCGCACACCTCCGCTCCATATACAACTACTCTGCTGCACTCTCCGCTCCATATACAACTACCCCACTCCGCACTTCTCCCCCGCTCCATATACAACTACCCCCCGCACTCCCCCTCTCCATATACAACTACCCTGCCGCACTCCCCTGCTCCATATACAACTACTCCACAGCACTCCCCCGCTCCATATACAACTACCTCACTCCGCACCGCTCCCCCGCTCCATATACAACTACCCCGCTCCGCACCCCTCCCCCGCTCCATATACAACTACCCCACACCTCTACTCCATATACAACTACCCTGCCGCACTCCCCTGCTACATATACAACTACCCCGCTCCGCACTGCTCCCCCGCTCCATATATAACTACCCCGCTTATCACTGCTCCCCCGCTCCATATACAACTACCCTGCCGCACTCCCCCACTGCATATACAACTACCCCGCCGCACTCCCCCGCTACATATACAACTACCCTGCTCTGCACCGCTCCCCAGCTCCATATACAACTACCCTGCTCTGCACCGCTCCCCAGCTCCATATACAATTACCGTGCCGCACTCCCCCGCTCAATAAACAACTACCCCGCCGCACTCCCCAGCTCCATATACAACTACCCCGCCGCACTTCCCCGCTCCATATACAACTATCCAGCTCTGCACCGCTCCCCCGCTCCATATACAACTACCCCGCTCTGCACCGCTCCCCCGCTCCATATACAACTACCCTGCCGCACTCCCCTGCTACATATACAACTACCCCGCTCCGCACTGCTCCTCCGCTCCATATATAACTACCCCGCTTATCACTGCTCCCCAGCTCCTTATACAATTACTGTGCCGCACTCCCCCGCTCCATATACAACTACCCCGCAAAACTCCCCCGCTTATCACTGCTCCCCCGCTCCATATACAACTACCCTGCCGCACTCCCCCACTGCATATATAACTACTCCGCCGCACCATATACAACTACCCTGCTCTGCACCGCTCCCCAGCTCCATATACAACTACCCTGCTCTGCACCGCTCCCCAGCTCCTTATACAACTACCCCGCTCTTCACTGCTCCCCCGCTCCATATACAACTACCCTGCTCCGCACCGCTCCGCCGCTCCATATACAACTACCCCCACACTCACCCCCTCCATATACAACTACCCCGCCGCACTCCCCCGCTCCATATACAACCTCCCCGCTGCACTCCCACGCTCCATATACAACTACCCCGCTCCGCACAGCTCTCCCGCTCCATATACAACTACCCCCGCACTCCTCAGCTTCATATAGAACTACCCCGCCGCACTTCCTCGCTCCATATACAACTACCCTGCTCCGCACCGCTCCCCCGCTCCATATACAACTACCCTGCCGCACTCCCCCACTCCATATAGAACTTATCCCCGCTCCGCACCGCTCCCCCGCTCCATAACCAACTACCCCCGCACTCCCCCGCTCTATATACAACTATCCTGCCACACTCCCCCGCTCCATATACAACTACCCCGCTCCGCACCGCTCCCCCGCTCCATATACAACTACCCCGCCGCACTCCCCTGCTGCATACACAACTACTCCACTCTGCACTGCTCCCCTGCTCCATATACAACTACTCCGCCGCACTCCCCAGCTCCATATACATCTACCCCGCTCCGCACAGCTCCATATACAAATACCCAGCTCCGCACCGCTCCCCCGCTCCATATACAAACCCCGCCGCACTCACCCGCTCCATATACAACTACCCCGCTGCACTCCCCCGCTCCATATACAACTACCCCGCTCCGCACCGCTCCCCCGATCCATATACAACTACCCCCCGCACTCCCCCTCCATATACAACTACCCCACTCGGCACCCCTCCCCCGCTCCATATACAATTAACCTTCTCCGCACCGCTGCCCCGCCCCCATATAGAACTACCCGCCGCACTTCCCCGCTCCATATACAACTACAACGCTCCGCTCCGCTCCCCCGCTCCATATACAACTACCCCCGCACTCCCCCTCTCCATATACAACTACCCCACTCCGCACCCCTCCCCCGCTCCATAAAACAAGTACCCCCCGCACTCCCCCGGTCCATATACAACTACCCCATTCCATATACAACTACCCCGCTGCACTCCCCCGCTCCATATACAACTACCCCGCTCCGCACCGCTCCCAAGCTCCATATACAACTACCCCGCCCTCCACCGCTCCATATACAACTACCCTGCCACATTCCCCCACTCCATATGCAACTACCCCGCTCCGCACAGCTCCCCCGCTCCATATACAACTACCCCGCTCCGCAGCGCTCCCCCGCTCCATATACAACTACCCCACTCCGCACCGTTCCCCCGCTCCATAAACAAGTACCCCCGCACTCCCCCGGTCCATATACAACTACCCCGCTCCGCACTGCTCCCGTGCACCATATACAACTACCGCGCCGCACTCCCCTTCTCCATATACAACTACCCCACTCCGCACCGTTCCCCCGCTCCATAAACAAGTACCCCCGCACTCCCCCGGTCCATATACAACTACCCCGCTCCGCACTGCTCCCGTGCACCATATACAACTACCCCGCCGCACTCCCCTGCTCCATATACAACTACACCGCTCCGCACTGCTCCCCCGCTCCATATACAACTACCGCGCCGCACTCCCCTTCTCCATATACAACTACCCCGCCGCACTCCCCCGCTCCAATACAACTACCACGCTGCACTCCCCCGCTCCATATACAACTACCCAGCTCCGCACCGCACCCCCGCTCCATATACAACTACCCCCGCACTCCCCCGCTCCATATAGAACTACCCCGCCGCACTTCCCCGCTCCATATTTGACTACCCCGCTCCATATACAACTACCCCGCCGCACTCCCCCTTCTCCATATACAACTACCCCCACTCCATATTCAACTACCCTGCCGCACTCCCCTGCTCCATATACAACTACTCCACAGCACTCCCCCGCTCCATATACAACTACCTCACTCCGCACCGCTCCCCCGCTCCATATACAACTACCCCGCTCCGCACCCCTCCCCCGCTCCATATACAACTACCCCACACCTCTACTCCATATACAACTACCCTGCCGCACTCCCCTGCTACATATACAACTACCCCGCTCCGCACTGCTCCCCCGCTCCATATATAACTACCCCGCTTATCACTGCTCCCCCGCTCCATATACAACTACCCTGCCGCACTCCCCCACTGCATATACAACTACCCCGCCGCACTCCCCCGCTACATATACAACTACCCTGCTCTGCACCGCTCCCCAGCTCCATATACAACTACCCTGCTCTGCACCGCTCCCCAGCTCCATATACAATTACCGTGCCGCACTCCCCCGCTCAATAAACAACTACCCCGCCGCACTCCCCAGCTCCATATACAACTACCCCGCCGCACTTCCCCGCTCCATATACAACTATCCAGCTCTGCACCGCTCCCCCGCTCCATATACAACTACCCCGCTCTGCACCGCTCCCCCGCTCCATATACAACTACCCTGCCGCACTCCCCTGCTACATATACAACTACCCCGCTCCGCACTGCTCCTCCGCTCCATATATAACTACCCCGCTTATCACTGCTCCCCAGCTCCTTATACAATTACTGTGCCGCACTCCCCCGCTCCATATACAACTACCCCGCAAAACTCCCCCGCTTATCACTGCTCCCCCGCTCCATATACAACTACCCTGCCGCACTCCCCCACTGCATATATAACTACTCCGCCGCACCATATACAACTACCCTGCTCTGCACCGCTCCCCAGCTCCATATACAACTACCCTGCTCTGCACCGCTCCCCAGCTCCTTATACAACTACCCCGCTCCGCACTGCTCCCCCGCTCCATATACAACTACCCTGCTCCGCACCGCTCCGCCGCTCCATATACAACTACCCCCACACTCACCCCCTCCATATACAACTACCCCGCCGCACTCCCCCGCTCCATATACAACCTCCCCGCTGCACTCCCACGCTCCATATACAACTACCCCGCTCCGCACAGCTCTCCCGCTCCATATACAACTACCCCCGCACTCCTCAGCTTCATATAGAACTACCCCGCCGCACTTCCTCGCTCCATATACAACTACCCTGCTCCGCACCGCTCCCCCGCTCCATATACAACTACCCTGCCGCACTCCCCCACTCCATATAGAACTTATCCCCGCTCCGCACCGCTCCCCCGCTCCATAACCAACTACCCCCGCACTCCCCCGCTCCATATACAACTATCCTGCCACACTCCCCCGCTCTATATGCAACTACCCCGCTCCGCACCGCTCCCCCGCTCCATATACAACTACTCTGCTGCACTCTCCGCTCCATATACAACTACTCCACTCCGCACCGCTCCCCCGCTCCATATACAACTACCCCGCCGCACTCCCCCGCTCCATATACAACTACCCCGCTGCACTCCCCCGCTCCATATACAACTACCCCGCTCCGCACAGCTCTCCCGCTCCATATACAACTCCCCCTCTCCGCACAGCTCCCCATATAAAACTACCCCGCCGCACTCCCCCTCTCCATATACAAGTACCCCGCTTTACTCCCCCGCTCCATATACAACTACCCTGCTCAGCACAGCTCCCCCGCTCCATATATAACTATCCCCGCACTCCCCCGCTCCATATACAACTACCCTACTCCGCACCGCTCCCCCGCTCTATATAGAACTACCCTGCCGCACTCCCCCGCTCGATATACAACTACCCCGCTCCGCACCGCTCCCCCGCTCCATATACAACTCTCCCGCTCCGCAATGCTCCCAGCTCCATATACAACTAAACTGCCGCTCTCCCCCGCTCCATATACAACTACCCTGCCGCACTCCCCTGCTCCATATACAACTACCCCACAGCACTACTCCGCTCCATATACAACTACCTCGCCGCACTCCCCCGCTCCATATACAACTACCGTGCCGCACTCCCCTGCTCCATATGCAACTACCCCGCTCCGCACTGCTCCCCTCTCCATATACAACTACCCCGCTCCGCACCGCTCCCCCGCTCCATATACAACTACTCTGCCGCACTCCCCCTCTCCATATACAAGTACCCCGCTTTACTCCCCCGCTCCATATACAACTACCCTGCTCAGCACAGCTCCCCCGCTCCATATATAACTATCCCCGCACTCCCCCGCTCCATATACAACTACCCTACTCCGCACCGCTCCCCCGCTCTATATAGAACTACCCTGCCGCACTCCCCCGCTCGATATACAACTACCCCGCTCCGCACCGCTCCCCCGCTCCATATACAACTCTCCCGCTCCGCAATGCTCCCAGCTCCATATACAACTAAACTGCCGCTCTCCCCCGCTCCATATACAACTACCCTGCCGCACTCCCCTGCTCCATATACAACTACCCCACAGCACTACTCCGCTCCATATACAACTACCTCGCCGCACTCCCCCGCTCCATATACAACTACCGTGCCGCACTCCCCTGCTCCATATGCAACTACCCCGCTCCGCACTGCTCCCCTCTCCATATACAACTACCCCGCTCCGCACCGCTCCCCCGCTCCATATACAACTACTCTGCTGCACTCTCCGCTCCATATACAACTACTCCACTCCGCACCGCTCCCCCGCTCCATATACAACTACCCCGCCGCACTCCCCCGCTCCATATACAACTACCCCGCTGCACTCCCCCGCTCCATATACAACTACCCAGTTCCGCACCTCACCCCCGCTCCATATAGAACTACCCCGCCGCACTTCCTCTCTCCATATTTGACTACCCCGCTCCATATACAACTACCCCGCCGCACTCCCCCGCTCCATATACAACTACCACGCTGCACTCCCCCGCTCCATATACAACTACCCAGCTCCGCACCGCACCCCCGCTCCATATACAACTACCCCCGCACTCCCCCGCTCCATATAGAACTACCCCGCCGCACTTCCCCGCTCCATATTTGACTACCCCGCTCCATATACACTACCCCGCCGCACTCCCCCTTCTCCATATACAACTTATCCCCGCTCCACACCTCTCCATATACAACTACCCCCACTCCATATACAACAACCCTGACACACTCCCCCGCTCCATAGACAACTACACCGCTCCGAACTGCTCACCCGCTCCATATACAACTACCCCCGCACTCCCCCGCTCCATATACAACTACCCTGCCGCACTCCCCTGCTACATATACAACTACCCCGCTCCGCACTGCTCCTCCGCTCCATATACAATTACTGTGCCGCACTCCCCCGCTCCATATACAACTACCCCGCCGCACTTCCCCGCTCCATATACAACTACTCTGCTGCACTCTCCGCTCCATATACAACTACCCCGCTCCGCACCGCTCCCCCGCTCCATATACAACTCCCCCTCTCCGCACAGCTCCCCTCTCCATATAAAACTACCCCGCCGCACTCCCCCTCTCCATATACAAGTACCCCGCTTTACTCCCCCGCTCCATATACAACTACCCTGCTCCGCACAGCTCCCCCGCTCCATATATAACTATCCCCGCACTCCCCCGCTCCATATACAACTACCCTACTCCGCACCGCTCCCCCGCTCTATATAGAACTTCCCTGCCGCACTCCCCCGCTCGATATACAACTACCCCGCTCCGCACCGCTCCCCAGCTCCTTATACAACTACCCCGCTCCGCACTGCTCCCCCGCTCCATATACAACTACCCTGCTCCGCACCGCTCCGCTGCTCCATATACAACTACCCCCACACTCACCCCCTCCATATACAACTACCCCGCCGCACTCCCCCGCTCCATATACAACCTCCCCGCTGCACTCCCACGCTCCATATACAACTACCCCGCTCCGCACAGCTCTCCCGCTCCATATACAACTACCCCCGCACTCCTCAGCTTCATATAGAACTACCCCGCCGCACTTCCTCGCTCCATATACAACTACCCTGCTCCGCACCGCTCCCCCGCTCCATATACAACTACCCTGCCGCACTCCCCCACTCCATATAGAACTTATCCCCGCTCCGCACCGCTCCCCCGCTCCATAACCAACTACCCCCGCACTCCCCCGCTCCATATACAACTATCCTGCCACACTCCCCCGCTCTATATGCAACTACCCCGCTCCGCACCGCTCCCCCGCTCCATATACAACTACTCTGCTGCACTCTCCGCTCCATATACAACTACTCCACTCCGCACCGCTCCCCCGCTCCATATACAACTACCCCGCCGCACTCCCCCGCTCCATATACAACTACCCCGCTGCACTCCCCCGCTCCATATACAACTACCCCGCTCCGCACAGCTCTCCCGCTCCATATACAACTACCCCCGCACTCCTCAGCTTCATATAGAACTACCCCGCCGCACTTCCCCGCTCCATATACAACTACCCCGCCGCACTTCCCCGCTCCATATACAACTACTCTGCTGCACTCTCCGCTCCATATACAACTACCCCGCTCCGCACCGCTCCCCCGCTCCATATACAACTCCCCCTCTCCGCACAGCTCCCCATATAAAACTACCCCGCCGCACTCCCCCTCTCCATATACAAGTACCCCGCTTTACTCCCCCGCTCCATATACAACTACCCTGCTCAGCACAGCTCCCCCGCTCCATATATAACTATCCCCGCACTCCCCCGCTCCATATACAACTACCCTACTCCGCACCGCTCCCCCGCTCTATATAGAACTACCCTGCCGCACTCCCCCGCTCGATATACAACTACCCCGCTCCGCACCGCTCCCCCGCTCCATATACAACTCTCCCGCTCCGCAATGCTCCCAGCTCCATATACAACTAAACTGCCGCTCTCCCCCGCTCCATATACAACTACCCTGCCGCACTCCCCTGCTCCATATACAACTACCCCACAGCACTACTCCGCTCCATATACAACTACCTCGCCGCACTCCCCCGCTCCATATACAACTACCGTGCCGCACTCCCCTGCTCCATATGCAACTACCCCGCTCCGCACTGCTCCCCTCTCCATATACAACTACCCCGCTCCGCACCGCTCCCCCGCTCCATATACAACTACTCTGCTGCACTCTCCGCTCCATATACAACTACTCCACTCCGCACCGCTCCCCCGCTCCATATACAACTACCCCGCCGCACTCCCCCGCTCCATATACAACTACCCCGCTGCACTCCCCCGCTCCATATACAACTACCCAGTTCCGCACCGCACCCCCGCTCCATATAGAACTACCCCGCCGCACTTCCTCTCTCCATATTTGACTACCCCGCTCCATATACAACTACCCCGCCGCACTCCCCCGCTCCATATACAACTACCACGCTGCACTCCCCCGCTCCATATACAACTACCCAGCTCCGCACCGCACCCCCGCTCCATATACAACTACCCCCGCACTCCCCCGCTCCATATAGAACTACCCCGCCGCACTTCCCCGCTCCATATTTGACTACCCCGCTCCATATACACTACCCCGCCGCACTCCCCCTTCTCCATATACAACTTATCCCCGCTCCACACCTCTCCATATACAACTACCCCCACTCCATATACAACAACCCTGACACACTCCCCCGCTCCATAGACAACTACACCGCTCCGAACTGCTCACCCGCTCCATATACAACTACCCCCGCACTCCCCCGCTCCATATACAACTACCCTGCCGCACTCCCCTGCTACATATACAACTACCCCGCTCCGCACTGCTCCTCCGCTCCATATACAATTACTGTGCCGCACTCCCCCGCTCCATATACAACTACCCCGCCGCACTTCCCCGCTCCATATACAACTACTCTGCTGCACTCTCCGCTCCATATACAACTACCCCGCTCCGCACCGCTCCCCCGCTCCATATACAACTCCCCCTCTCCGCACAGCTCCCCTCTCCATATAAAACTACCCCGCCGCACTCCCCCTCTCCATATACAAGTACCCCGCTTTACTCCCCCGCTCCATATACAACTACCCTGCTCCGCACAGCTCCCCCGCTCCATATATAACTATCCCCGCACTCCCCCGCTCCATATACAACTACCCTACTCCGCACCGCTCCCCCGCTCTATATAGAACTTCCCTGCCGCACTCCCCCGCTCGATATACAACTACCCCGCTCCGCACCGCTCCCCCGCTCCATATACAACTCTCCCGCTCCGCAATGCTCCCAGCTCCATATACAACTAAACTGCCGCTCTCCCCCGCTCCATATACAACTACCCTGCCGCACTCCCCTGCTCCATATACAACTACCCCACAGCACTACTCCGCTCCATATACAACTACCTCGCCGCACTCCCCCGCTCCATATACAACTACCCTGCCGCACTCCCCTGCTCCATATGCAACTACCCCGCTCCGCACTGCTCCCCTCTCCATATACAACTACCCCGCTCCGCACCGCTCCCCCGCTCCATATACAACTACTCTGCTGCACTCTCCGCTCCATATACAACTACCCCGCCGCACTCCCCCGCTCCATATACAACTACCCCGCTGCACTCCCCCGCTAAATATACAACTACCCAGTTCCGCACCGCACCCCCGCTCCATATAGAACTACCCCGCCGCACTTCCTCTCTCCATATTTGACTACCCCGCTCCATATACAACTACCCCGCCGCACTCCCCCGCTCCATATAGAACTACCCCGCCGCACTTCCTCTCTCCATATTTGACTACCCCGCTCCATATACAACTACCCCGCCGCACTCCCCCACTCCATATACAATTACCCCGCTGTACTCCCCCTTCACCATATACAACTTATCCCCGCTCCACACCGCTCCCCCGCTCCATATACAACTACCCCCACTCCATATACAACTACCCTGCCACACTCCCACGCTCCATATGCACCTACCCCGCTCCGCACCGCTCCCCCGCCCATATGCAACTACCCCGCCGCATTCACACGCTCCATATACAACTACCCTGCTGCACTCCCCCGCTCCATGTAAAACTACCCCACTCCGCACCGCTCCCCCGCTCCATATACAACTACTCCGCTCAGCAACGTTCCCCCGCTCCATATACAACTACCCCGCCGTACTCCCCCACTCCATATACAGCTACACCGCTGCACTCCCCCGCTCCATATACAACTACCCCATTCCGAACCGCTCCCCCTCGCCATATACAACTACCCCGCTCCGCACCGCTCCCCCGCTCCATATACAACTACTCCGCCGTACTCCCCTACTCCATATACAACTACCCTGCTCCGCACCCCTCCCCCGCTCCATATACAACTACCACGCTCCGCACTGCTCCCCTGCTGCATATACAACTACACCGCCGCACTCCCCCGCTCCATATACAACTACCCCGCCGCACTCCCCTGCTCCATATACAACTACACTGCTCCCCTGCTCCATATACAACTACCCCGCCGCACTCCCCCGCTCTATATACAACTACCCCGCTTCGCACTGCTCCCCCGCTCCATATACAATTAACCTTCTCCGCACCGCTGCCCCGCCCCATATACAAATAGCCCCGCACTCCCCCGCTCCATATAGAACTACCCCGCCGCACTTCCCCGCTCCATATACAACTACCCCGCTCTATATACAACTACCCCGCCGCACTCACACGCTCCATATACAACTACCCCGCTGTACTCCCCCGCTCCATATACAACTACCCCGCTCCGCACCGCTCCCCCGCTATATATAGAACTACCCCGCCGCACTCCCCTGCTCCATATACAACTACCCCTCTCCGCGCCGCTCCCCCGCTCCATAAACAACTACCCCGCTCCGCACAGCTCCTCTCCATATACAACTACCCTGCCGCACTCCCCCACTCCATATACAACTACCCCGCTGCACTTCCCCGCTCCATATACAACTACCCCGCTCCGCACCGCTCCCCCTCTCCATATACAACTACCCTGCCGCACTCCCCCACTCCTTATACAACTACCCCGCTGCACTTCCCCGCTCCATATAACTACCCCACTCCGCACCGCTCCCCCGCTCAATATACAACTACCCCCTGCACCATATACAACTACCCCGCTCCGCACTGCTCACCTGCTCCATATACAACTACCCCCGCACTCCCCCGCTCCAAAAACTACCCCGACGCACTTCCCCGCTCCATATACAACTACACCGCTCCGCACCGCTCCCCCTCGCCATATACAACTACCCCGCTGCACTCCCCCGCTCCATATACAACTACCCCGCTCCGCACCGCTCCCCCGCTATATATAGAACTACCCCGCCGCACTCCCCTGCTCCATATACAACTACCCCTCTCCGCGCCGCTCCCCCGCTCCATAAACAACTACCCCGCTCCGCACAGCTCCTCTCCATATACAACTACCCTGCCGCACTCCCCCACTCCATATACAACTACCCTGCTGCACTTCCCCGCTCCATATACAACTACCCCGCTCCGCACCGCTCCCCCTCTCCATATACAACAACCCTGCCAAACTCCCCTGCTCCTTATACAACTACCCTGCCGCACTCCCCTGCTCCATATACAACTTCCCCACTCCATATACAACTACCTCGCCGCACTCCCCCGCTCCATATACAACTACCCCACTCCGCACCGCTCCCCCGCTCCATATACAACTACCCCGCTGCACTCCCCCGCTCCATATACAACTACCCCGCTCCGCACCGCTCCCCCGCTCCATATAGAACTACCCCGCCGCACTCCCCCGCTCCATATACAACTACCCCGCCGCACTCACACGCTCCATATACAACTACCCCGCTGCACTCCCCCGCTCCATATACAACTACCCCGCTCCGCACCGCTCCCCCGCTCCATATAGAACTACCCCGCCGCACTCCCCTGCTCCATATACAACTACCCCTCTCCGCGCCGCTCCCCCGCTCCATATACAACTCTACCGCTCCGCACTGCTCCCCGCTCCAATATACAACTACACTGCCGCTCTCCCGCGCTCCTTATACAACTACCCTGCCTCACTCCCCTGCTCCATATACAACTTCCCCACTCCATATACAACTACCTCGCCGCACTCCTCCGCTCCATATACAACTACCCTGCCGCACTCCCCTGCTCCATATACAACTACCCCGCTGCATATACAACTACACTGCCGCTCTCCCGCGCTCCTTATACAACTACCCTGCCGCACTCCCCTGCTCCATATACAACTTCCCCACAGCACTACCCCGCTCCATATACAACTACAACGCCGGACTCCCCTGCTCCATATGCAACTACCCCGCTCCGCACTGCTCCCCCGCTCCATATACAACTACACCGCTCCGCACAGCTCCCCTCTCCATATACAACTACCCCGCTCAGCACCGCTCCCCCGCTCCATATACAACTCCCCCGCTCCGCACAGCTCCCCTCTCCATATACAACTACCCTGCCGCACTCCCCCGCTCCATATACAACTACCCCACTCCGCACCGCTCCCCCGCTCCATATACAACTACCCCGCCGCACTCACACGCTCCATATACAACTACCCCGCTGCACTCCCCCGCTCCATATACAACTACCCCGCTCCGCACCGCTCCCCCGCTCCATATAGAACTACCCCGCCGCACTCCCCTGCTCCATATACAACTACCCCTCTCCGCGCCGCTCCCCCGCTCCATATACAACTCTACCGCTCCGCACTGCTCCCCGCTCCAATATACAACTACACTGCCGCTCTCCCGCGCTCCTTATACAACTACCCTGCCTCACTCCCCTGCTCCATATACAACTTCCCCACTCCATATACAACTACCTCGCCGCACTCCTCCGCTCCATATACAACTACCCTGCCGCACTCCCCTGCTCCATATACAACTACCCCGCTGCATATACAACTACACTGCCGCTCTCCCGCGCTCCTTATACAACTACCCTGCCGCACTCCCCTGCTCCATATACAACTTCCCCACAGCACTACCCCGCTCCATATACAACTACAACGCCGGACTCCCCTGCTCCATATGCAACTACCCCGCTCCGCACTGCTCCCCCGCTCCATATACAACTACACCGCTCCGCACAGCTCCCCTCTCCATATACAACTACCCCGCTCAGCACCGCTCCCCCGCTCCATATACAACTCCCCCGCTCCGCACAGCTCCCCTCTCCATATACAACTACCCTGCCGCACTCCCCCGCTCCATATACAACTACCCCACTCCGCACCGCTCCCCCGCTCCATAGACAACTCCCCGCCGCACTCCCCCGCTCCATATAAGACTACACCGCCGCACTCCCCTGCTCCATATACAACTACTCCACTCTGCACTGCTCCCCTGCTCCATATACAACTACCCCGCCGCACTCCCCAGCTCCATATACAACTACCCAGCCGCACTCCCCCGCTCCATATACGACTACACCGCTGCACACCCCCGCTCCATGATTTCCATTACACGAGAGTAGATGTTAAAACTTCATGCTGATTTGAACTCGGCTCTCGCCACGATAAGCACCAACTAAGAAGTAGCTTTACAGTAAACTAATGTTATCCTTATGCAAGGTGTCTATGCTCTTCAACCCTTCCGCTGCTTGTTGTCTACTTCTCCCACACGAACTGTTTAGATCCCCGTCGTACCATCTCCCAACTCTTCACTGGCTTCTCAGACACTGTTGGTATTGCCTCACCATTAATGAAGAATGTTTTATCTACTACTTTGCCTTTAATTATAGAGATGCTCCTTGATTTAGTGGGCTTGAATTGCATTCGTGCTCATTCAATGTTATTTGTTAATTTGCCCAATTATCGATTAGTGCAGGCTACTGTTGTAGTCATGGTTGTCATGTCATCCGTATGCTCGAATTGGTGGTAGTCGCATTCCAGAAGCCAAGCGCTCTCCTCCTACTACCCATTTTGATGCCCTAATGATTACTTCCATTGCCATGGTAAAAGCCAGTGGAGAAATGGTGCATCCTACCATTATTCCAACCTCTAGGCATTGCCATGTAGTGCTGAATTCTGAAGTTGAAAAACTGAATTGCAAATCTCCAAAATAGGCTTTCACTAAATTTGTTAGAACTACTCTGCCTCACTCTCCGCTCCATATACAACTACCCCGCTCCGCACCGCTCCCCCTCGGCATATACAACTACCACGCTCCGCACCCCTCCCCCGCTCCATATACAACTACCCCACACCTCTACTCCATATACAACTACCCCGCCGCACTCCCCCGCTCCATATACAACTACCCCGCCGCACTCCCCCGCTCCATATACAACTACCCCGCCGCACTCCCCCGCTCCATATACAACTACCCCGCTGCAATCCCCCGCTCCATATACTACCTTGCCGCACTCCCCTGCTCCATATACAACTACCCCGCTCCGCACAGCTCCCCTCTCCATATACAACTACCCCGCCGCACTCCCCCTCTCCATATACAAGTACCCCGCTGCACTCCCCCGCTCCATATAGAACTACCCTGCTCCGCACAGCTCCCCCGCTCCATATATAACTATCCCCGCACTCCCCCGCTCCATATACAACTACCCTACTCCGCACCGCTCCCCCGCTCTATATACAACTACCCTGCCGCACTCCCCCGCTCGATATACAACTACCCCGCTCCGCACCGCTCCCCCGCTCCATATACAACTCTCCCGCTCCGCACTGCTCCCCGCTCCATATACAACTACACTGCCGCTCTCCCCCGCTCCATATACAACTACCCTGCCGCACTCCCCTGCTCCATATACAACTACCCCACAGCACTACTCAGCTCCATATACAACTACCTCGCCGCACTCCCCCGCTCCATATACAACTACTCCACAGCACTCCCCCTCTCCATATACAACTCCCCCGCTCCGCACAGCTCCCCTCTCCATATACAACAACCCTGCCGCACTCCCCCGCTCTATATACAACTACCCCGCTCCGCACCGCTCCCCCGCGACATATACAACTCCTCCCGCACTCCCCCGCTCCATATACAACTACCCCAATCCGCACCGCTCCCCCGCTCCATATACAACTACCCTGCCGCACTCGCCCCGCTCCATATACAACTACCCCACCGCGCTCCCCTGCTCCATATACAACTACCCCGCTCCGCACCGCTCCCCCGCTCCATATACAACAACCCCCGCACTCCCCAGCTCCATAAACTACCCGACGCACTTCCCCGCTCCATATACAACTACCCCGCTCCGCACCGCTCCCCCTCGCCATTTACAACTACCCCGCTCCGCACAGCTCCTCTCCATATACAACTACCCTGCCGCACTCCCCCACTCCATATACAACTACCCCGCTGCACTTCCCTGCTCCTTATACAACTAACCCGCTGCACTTCCCCGCTCCATATACAACTACCCCGCTCCGCACCGCTCCCCTGCTATATATAGAACTACCCCGCCGCACTCCCCTGCTCCATATACAACTACCCCTCTCCGCGCCGCTCCCCCGCTCCATAAACAACTACCCCGCTCCGCACAGCTCCTCTCCATATACAACTACCCTGCCGCACTCCCCCACTCCATATACAACTACCCCGCTCCGCACCGCTCCCCCTCTCCATATACAACTACCCCGCTCCGCACCGCTCCCCCTCTCCATATACAACTACCCTGCCAAACTCCCCTGCTCCTTATACAACTACCCTGCCGCACTCCCCTGCTCCATATACAACTTCCCCACTCCATATACAACTACCTCGCCGCACTCCCCCGCTCCATATACAACTACCCCACTCCGCACCGCTGCCCCGCTCCATATACAACTACCCCGCTGCACTCCCCCGCTCCATATACAACTACCCCGCTCCGCACCGCTCCCCCGCTCCATATAGAACTACCCCGCCGCACTCCCCCGCTCCATATACAACTACCCCGCCGCACTCACACGCTCCATATACAACTACCCCGCTGCACTCCCCCGCTCCATATACAACTACCCCGCCGCACTCCCCTGCTGCATATACAACTACTCCACTCTGTACTGCTCCCCTGCTCCATATACAACTACTCCGCCGCACTCCCCAGCTCCATATACATCTACCCCGCTCCGCACAGCTCCATATACAAATACCCAGCTCCGCACCACTCCCCCGCTCCATATACAAACCCCGCCGCACTCACCCGCTCCATATACAACTACCCCGCTGCACTCCCCCGCTCCATATACAACTACCCCGCTCCGCACCGCTCCCCCGATCCATATACAACTACCCCCCGCACTCCCCCTCCATATACAACTACACCGCTCCGCACTGCTCCCCCGCTCCATATACAACTACCCCCGCACTCCCCCGCTCCATATACAACTACCGCGCCGCACTCCCCCGCTCCATATACAACTACCCCGCCGCACTCCCCCGCTCCATATACAACTACCACGCTGCACTCCCCCGCTCCATATACAACTACCCAGCTCCGCACCGCACCCCCGCTCCATATACAACTACCCCCGCACTCCCCCGCTCCATATAGAACTACCCCGCCGCACTTCCCCGCTCCATATTTGACTACCCCGCTCCATATACAACTACCCCGCCGCACTCCCCCTTCTCCATATGCAACTTATCCCCGCTCCACACCTCTCCATATACAACTACCCCCACTCCATATACAACAACCCTGACACACTCCCCCGCTCCATAGACAACTACACCGCTCCGAACTGCTCACCCGCTCCATATACAACTACCCCCGCACTCCTCCGCTCCATATACAACTACTCTGCTGCACTATCCGCTCCATATACAACTACCCCACTCCCACCGCTCCCCCGCTATATATACAACTACCCCGCTCTGCACCGCTCCACCGCTCCATATACAACTACCCCCCGCACTCCCCCTCTCCATATACAACTACCCTGCCGCACTCCCCTGCTCCATATACAACTACTCCACAGCACTCCCCCGCTCCATATACAACTACCCCACACCTCTACTCCATATACAACTACCCTGCCGCACTCCCCTGCTACATATACAACTACCCCGCTCCGCACTGCTCCCCCGCTCCATATATAACTACCCCGCTTATCACTGCTCCCCCGCTCCATATACAACTACCCTGCCGCACTCCCCACTGCATATACAACTACCCCGCCGCACTCCCCCGCTACATATACAACTACCCTGCTCTGCACCGCTCCCCAGCTCCATATACAACTACCCTGCTCTGCACCGCTCCCCAGCTCCATATACAATTACCGTGCCGCACTCCCCCGCTCAATAAACAACTACCCCGCCGCACTCCCCAGCTCAATATACAACTACCCCGCCGCACTTCCCCGCTCCATATACAACTATCCAGCTCTGCACCGCTCCCCCGCTCCATATACAACTACCCCGCTATGCACCGCTCACTCGCTCCATATACAACTACCCTGCCGCACTCCCCTGCTACATATACAACTACCCCGCTCCGCACTGCTCCTCCGCTCCATATACAATTACTGTGCCGCACTCCCCCGCTCCATATACAACTACCCCGCAAAACTCCCCCGCTTATCACTGCTGCCCCTCTCCATATACAACTACCCCGCTCCATATATAACTACCCTGCTCCTCACCGCTCCCCCCGCTCCATATACAACTACCCCGCCGTACTCCCCCACTCCATATACAGCTACACCGCTGCACTCCCCCGCTCCATATACAACTACCCCATTCCGAACCGCTCCCCCTCGCCATATACAACTACCCCGCTCCGCACCGCTCCCCCGCTCCATATACAACTACTCCGCCGCACTCCCCTGCTCTATATACAACTACCCCGCTCCGCACTGCTCCCCCGCTCCATATACAATTAACTTTCTCCGCACCGCTGCCCCGCCCCATATACAAATAGCCCCGCACTCCCCCGCTCCATATAGAACTACCCCGCCGCACTTCCCCGCTCCATATACAACTATTCCGCTCCATATACAATTACAACGCTCCGCTCCGCTCCCCCGCTCCATAAACAAGTACCCCCCGCACTCCCCCGGTCCATTTACAACTACCCCACTCCATATACAAATACCCCTCCGCACTCCCCCGCTCCATATACAACTACCCCGCTGCACTCCCCTGCTCCATATACAACTACCCAGCTCCGCACCGCACCCCCTCTCCATATAGAACTACCCCGCCGCACTTCCCCGCTCCATATTTGACTACCCCGCTCCATATACAACTACCCCGCCGCACTCCCCCACTCCATATACAACTATCCTGCTCTGCACTGCTCCCCTGCTCCATATACAACTACCCCGCTCCGCACCGCTCCCCCGCTCCATATACAACTACTCCGCCGCACTCCCCAGCTCCATATACATCTACCCCGCTCCGCACAGCTCTCCCGCTCCATATACAACTACCCCCGCACTCCTTAGCTTCATATAGAACTACCCCGCCGCACTTCCCCGCTCCATATACAACTACCCCGCCGCACTTCCCCGCTCCATATACAACTACCCCGCTCCGCACCGCTCCCCCGCTCCATATACAACTCCCCCTCTCCGCACAGCTCCCCTCTCCATATACAACTACCCCGCCGCACTCCCCCTCTCCATATACAAGTACCCCGCTTTACTCCCCCGCTCCATATACAACTACCCTGCTCCGCACAGCTCCCCCGCTCCATATATAACTATCCCCGCACTCCCCCGCTCCATATACAACTACCCTACTCCGCACCGCTCCCCCGCTCTATATAGAACTACCCTGCCGCACTCCCCCGCTCGATATACAACTACCCCGCTCCGCACCGCTCCCCCGCTCCATATACAACTACCCTGCCACACTCCCCTGCTCCTTATACAACTACCCCGCTGCACTTCCCCGCTCCATATACAACTACCCAACTCCGCACCGCTCCCCCGCTCCATATACAACTACCCCCTGCACTCCCCCGCACCATATACAACTACCCCGCCGCACTCACACGCTCCATATACAACTACCCCGCTGTACTCCCCCGCTCCATATACAACTACCCCGCTCCGCACCGCTCCCCCGCTATATATAGAACTACCCCGCCGCACTCCCCTGCTCCATATACAACTACCCCTCTCCGCGCCGCTCCCCCGCTCCATAAACAACTACCCCGCTCCGCACAGCTCCTCTCCATATACAACTACCCTGCCGCACTCCCCCACTCCATATACAACTACCCCGCTGCACTTCCCCGCTCCATATACAACTACCCCGCTCCGCACCGCTCCCCCTCTCCATATACAACTACCCTGCCGCACTCCCCCACTCCTTATACAACTACCCCGCTGCACTTCCCCGCTCCATATAACTACCCCACTCCGCACCGCTCCCCCGCTCAATATACAACTACCCCCTGCACCATATACAACTACCCCGCTCCGCACTGCTCACCTGCTCCATATACAACTACCCCCGCACTCCCCCGCTCCAAAAACTACCCCGACGCACTTCCCCGCTCCATATACAACTACACCGCTCCGCACCGCTCCCCCTCGCCATATACAACTACCCCGCTGCACTCCCCCGCTCCATATACAACTACCCCGCTCCGCACCGCTCCCCCGCTATATATAGAACTACCCCGCCGCACTCCCCTGCTCCATATACAACTACCCCTCTCCGCGCCGCTCCCCCGCTCCATAAACAACTACCCCGCTCCGCACAGCTCCTCTCCATATACAACTACCCTGCCGCACTCCCCCACTCCATATACAACTACCCTGCTGCACTTCCCCGCTCCATATACAACTACCCCGCTCCGCACCGCTCCCCCTCTCCATATACAACAACCCTGCCAAACTCCCCTGCTCCTTATACAACTACCCTGCCGCACTCCCCTGCTCCATATACAACTTCCCCACTCCATATACAACTACCTCGCCGCACTCCCCCGCTCCATATACAACTACCCCGCTGCACTCCCCCGCTCCATATACAACTACCCCGCTCCGCACCGCTCCCCCGCTCCATATAGACTACCCCGCCGCACTCCCCCGCTCCATATACAACTACCCCGCCGCACTCACACGCTCCATATACAACTACCCCGCTGCACTCCCCCGCTCCATATACAACTACCCCGCTCCGCACCGCTCCCCCGCTCCATATAGAACTACCCCGCCGCACTCCCCTGCTCCATATACAACTACCCCTCTCCGCGCCGCTCCCCCGCTCCATATACAACTCTACCGCTCCGCACTGCTCCCCGCTCCAATATACAACTACACTGCCGCTCTCCCGCGCTCCTTATACAACTACCCTGCCTCACTCCCCTGCTCCATATACAACTTCCCCACTCCATATACAACTACCTCGCCGCACTCCTCCGCTCCATATACAACTACCCTGCCGCACTCCCCTGCTCCATATACAACTACCCCGCTGCATATACAACTACACTGCCGCTCTCCCGCGCTCCTTATACAACTACCCTGCCGCACTCCCCTGCTCCATATACAACTTCCCCACAGCACTACCCCGCTCCATATACAACTACAACGCCGGACTCCCCTGCTCCATATGCAACTACCCCGCTCCGCACTGCTCCCCCGCTCCATATACAACTACACCGCTCCGCACAGCTCCCCTCTCCATATACAACTACCCCGCTCAGCACCGCTCCCCCGCTCCATATACAACTCCCCCGCTCCGCACAGCTCCCCTCTCCATATACAACTACCCTGCCGCACTCCCCCGCTCCATATACAACTACCCCACTCCGCACCGCTCCCCCGCTCCATATACAACTCCCCGCCGCACTCCCCCGCTCCATATAAGACTACACCGCCGCACTCCCCTGCTCCATATACAACTACTCCACTCTGCACTGCTCCCCTGCTCCATATACAACTACCCCGCCGCACTCCCCAGCTCCATATACAACTACCCAGCCGCACTCCCCCGCTCCATATACGACTACACCGCTGCACACCCCCGCTCCATGATTTCCATTACACGAGAGTAGATGTTAAAACTTCATGCTGATTTGAACTCGGCTCTCGCCACGATAAGCACCAACTAAGAAGTAGCTTTACAGTAAACTAATGTTATCCTTATGCAGGTGTCTATGCTCTTCAACCCTTCCGCTGCTTGTTGTCTACTTCTCCCACACGAACTGTTTAGATCCCCGTCGTACCATCTCCCAAGACTCTTCACTGGCTTCTCAGACACTGTTGGTATTGCCTCACCATTAATGAAGAATGTTTTATCTACTACTTTGCCTTTAATTATAGAGATGCTCCTTGATTTAGTGGGCTTGAATTGCATTCGTGCCCATTCAATGTTATTGGTTAATTTGCCCAATAATCGATTAGTGCAGGCTACTGTTGTAGTCATGGTTGTCATGTCATCCATGTATGCTCGAATTGGTGGTAGTCGCATTCCAGAAGCCAAGCGCTCTCCTCCTACTACCCATTTTGATGCCCTAATGCTTACTTCCATTGCCATGGTAAAAGCCAGTGGAGAAATGGTGCATCCTACCATTATTCCAACCTCTAGGCATTGCCATGTAGTGCTGAATTCTGAAGTTGAAAAACTGAATTGCAAATCTCCAAAATAGGCTTTCACTAAATTTGTTAGAACTACTCTGCCTCACTCTCCGCTCCATATACAACTACCCCGCTCCGCTCCGCTCCCCCTCGGCATATACAACTACCACGCTCCGCACCCCTCCCCCGCTCCATATACAACTACCCCACACCTCTACTCCATATACAACTACCCCGCCGCACTCCCCCGCTCCATATACAACTACCCCGCCGCACTCCCCCGCTCCATATACAACTACCCCGCCGCACTCCCCCGCTCCATATACAACTACCCCGCTGCAATCCCCCGCTCCATATACTACCTTGCCGCACTCCCCTGCTCCATATACAACTACCCCGCTCCGCACCGCTCCCCCGCTCCATATACAACTACCCCGCTCCGCACCGCTCCCCCGCTCCATATACAACTCCCCCGCTCCGCACAGCTCCCCTCTCCATATACAACTACCCCGCCGCACTCCCCCTCTCCATATACAAGTACCCCGCTGCACTCCCCCGCTCCATATACAACTACCCTGCTCCGCACAGCTCCCCCGCTCCATATATAACTATCCCCGCACTCCCCCGCTCCATATACAACTACCCTACTCCGCACCGCTCCCCCGCTCTATATACAACTACCCTGCCGCACTCCCCCGCTCGATATACAACTACCCCGCTCCGCACCGCTCCCCCGCTCCATATACAACTCTCCCGCTCCGCACTGCTCCCCGCTCCATATACAACTACACTGCCGCTCTCCCCCGCTCCATATACAACTACCCTGCCGCACTCCCCTGCTCCATATACAACTACCCCACAGCACTACTCCGCTCCATATACAACTACCTCGCCGCACTCCCCCGCTCCATATACAACTACTCCACAGCACTCCCCCTCTCCATATACAACTCCCCCGCTCCGCACAGCTCCCCTCTCCATATACAACAACCCTGCCGCACTCCCCCGCTCTATATACAACTACCCCGCTCCGCACCGCTCCCCCGCGACATATACAACTCCCCCCGCACTCCCCCGCTCCATATACAACTACCCCAATCCGCACCGCTCCGCCGCTCCATATACAACTACCCTGCCGCACTCGCCCCGCTCCATATACAACTACCCCACCGCGCTCCCCTGCTCCATATACAACTACCCCGCTCCGTACCGCTCCCCCGCTCCATATACAACTACCCCGCTGCAATCCCCCGCTCCATATACTACCTTGCCGCACTCCCCTGCTCCATATACAACTACCCCGCTCCGCACAGCTCCCCTCTCCATATACAACTACCCCGCCGCACTCCCCCTCTCCATATACAAGTACCCCGCTGCACTCCCCCGCTCCATATAGAACTACCCTGCTCCGCACAGCTCCCCCGCTCCATATATAACTATCCCCGCACTCCCCCGCTCCATATACAACTACCCTACTCCGCACCGCTCCCCCGCTCTATATACAACTACCCTGCCGCACTCCCCCGCTCGATATACAACTACCCCGCTCCGCACCGCTCCCCCGCTCCATATACAACTCTCCCGCTCCGCACTGCTCCCCGCTCCATATACAACTACACTGCCGCTCTCCCCCGCTCCATATACAACTACCCTGCCGCACTCCCCTGCTCCATATACAACTACCCCACAGCACTACTCAGCTCCATATACAACTACCTCGCCGCACTCCCCCGCTCCATATACAACTACTCCACAGCACTCCCCCTCTCCATATACAACTCCCCCGCTCCGCACAGCTCCCCTCTCCATATACAACAACCCTGCCGCACTCCCCCGCTCTATATACAACTACCCCGCTCCGCACCGCTCCCCCGCGACATATACAACTCCTCCCGCACTCCCCCGCTCCATATACAACTACCCCAATCCGCACCGCTCCCCCGCTCCATATACAACTACCCTGCCGCACTCGCCCCGCTCCATATACAACTACCCCACCGCGCTCCCCTGCTCCATATACAACTACCCCGCTCCGCACCGCTCCCCCGCTCCATATACAACAACCCCCGCACTCCCCAGCTCCATAAACTACCCGACGCACTTCCCCGCTCCATATACAACTACCCCGCTCCGCACCGCTCCCCCTCGCCATTTACAACTACCCCGCTCCGCACAGCTCCTCTCCATATACAACTACCCTGCCGCACTCCCCCACTCCATATACAACTACCCCGCTGCACTTCCCTGCTCCTTATACAACTAACCCGCTGCACTTCCCCGCTCCATATACAACTACCCCGCTCCGCACCGCTCCCCCGCTATATATAGAACTACCCCGCCGCACTCCCCTGCTCCATATACAACTACCCCTCTCCGCGCCGCTCCCCCGCTCCATAAACAACTACCCCGCTCCGCACAGCTCCTCTCCATATACAACTACCCTGCCGCACTCCCCCACTCCATATACAACTACCCCGCTCCGCACCGCTCCCCCTCTCCATATACAACTACCCCGCTCCGCACCGCTCCCCCTCTCCATATACAACTACCCTGCCAAACTCCCCTGCTCCTTATACAACTACCCTGCCGCACTCCCCTGCTCCATATACAACTTCCCCACTCCATATACAACTACCTCGCCGCACTCCCCCGCTCCATATACAACTACCCCACTCCGCACCGCTCCCCCGCTCCATATACAACTACCCCGCTGCACTCCCCCGCTCCATATACAACTACCCCGCTCCGCACCGCTCCCCCGCTCCATATAGAACTACCCCGCCGCACTCCCCCGCTCCATATACAACTACCCCGCCGCACTCACACGCTCCATATACAACTACCCCGCTGCACTCCCCCGCTCCATATACAACTACCCCGCCGCACTCCCCTGCTGCATATACAACTACTCCACTCTGCACTGCTCCCCTGCTCCATATACAACTACTCCGCCGCACTCCCCAGCTCCATATACATCTACCCCGCTCCGCACAGCTCCATATACAAATACCCAGCTCCGCACCACTCCCCCGCTCCATATACAAACCCCGCCGCACTCACCCGCTCCATATACAACTACCCCGCTGCACTCCCCCGCTCCATATACAACTACCCCGCTCCGCACCGCTCCCCCGATCCATATACAACTACCCCCCGCACTCCCCCTCCATATACAACTACACCGCTCCGCACTGCTCCCCCGCTCCATATACAACTACCCCCGCACTCCCCCGCTCCATATACAACTACCGCGCCGCACTCCCCCGCTCCATATACAACTACCCCGCCGCACTCCCCCGCTCCATATACAACTACCCCCGCACTCCCCCGCTCCATATAGAACTACCCCGCCGCACTTCCCCGCTCCATATTTGACTACCCCGCTCCATATACAACTACCCCGCCGCACTCCCCCTTCTCCATATACAACTTATCCCCGCTCCACACCTCTCCATATACAACTACCCCCACTCCATATACAACAACCCTGACACACTCCCCCGCTCCATAGACAACTACACCGCTCCGAACTGCTCACCCGCTCCATATACAACTACCCCCGCACTCCTCCGCTCCATATACAACTACTCTGCTGCACTATCCGCTCCATATACAACTACCCCACTCCCACCGCTCCCCCGCTATATATACAACTACCCCGCTCTGCACCGCTCCACCGCTCCATATACAACTACCCCCCGCACTCCCCCGCTCCATATACAACTACCCTGCCGCACTCCCCTGCTCCATATACAACTACTCCACAGCACTCCCCCGCTCCATATACAACTACCCCACACCTCTACTCCATATACAACTACCCTGCCGCACTCCCCTGCTACATATACAACTACCCCGCTCCGCACTGCTCCCCCGCTCCATATATAACTACCCCGCTTATCACTGCTCCCCCGCTCCATATACAACTACCCTGCCGCACTCCCCACTGCATATACAACTACCCCGCCGCACTCCCCCGCTACATATACAACTACCCTGCTCTGCACCGCTCCCCAGCTCCATATACAACTACCCTGCTCTGCACCGCTCCCCAGCTCCATATACAATTACCGTGCCGCACTCCCCCGCTCAATAAACAACTACCCCGCCGCACTCCCCAGCTCAATATACAACTACCCCGCCGCACTTCCCCGCTCCATATACAACTATCCAGCTCTGCACCGCTCCCCCGCTCCATATACAACTACCCCGCTCTGCACCGCTCACTCGCTCCATATACAACTACCCTGCCGCACTCCCCTGCTACATATACAACTACCCCGCTCCGCACTGCTCCTCCGCTCCATATACAATTACTGTGCCGCACTCCCCCGCTCCATATACAACTACCCCGCAAAACTCCCCCGCTTATCACTGCTGCCCCTCTCCATATACAACTACCCCGCTCCATATATAACTACCCTGCTCCTCACCGCTCCCCCCGCTCCATATACAACTACCCCGCCGTACTCCCCCACTCCATATACAGCTACACCGCTGCACTCCCCCGCTCCATATACAACTACCCCATTCCGAACCGCTCCCCCTCGCCATATACAACTACCCCGCTCCGCACCGCTCCCCCGCTCCATATACAACTACTCCGCCGCACTCCCCTGCTCTATATACAACTACCCCGCTCCGCACTGCTCCCCCGCTCCATATACAATTAACTTTCTCCGCACCGCTGCCCCGCCCCATATACAAATAGCCCCGCACTCCCCCGCTCCATATAGAACTACCCCGCCGCACTTCCCCGCTCCATATACAACTACCCCGCTCCATATACAATTACAACGCTCCGCTCCGCTCCCCCGCTCCATAAACAAGTACCCCCCGCACTCCCCCGGTCCATTTACAACTACCCCACTCCATATACAAATACCCCTCCGCACTCCCCCGCTCCATATACAACTACCCCGCTGCACTCCCCTGCTCCATATACAACTACCCAGCTCCGCACCGCACCCCCTCTCCATATAGAACTACCCCGCCGCACTTCCCCGCTCAATATTTGACTACCCCGCTCCATATACAACTACCCCGCCGCACTCCCCCACTCCATATACAACTATCCTGCTCTGCACTGCTCCCCTGCTCCATATACAACTACCCCGCTCCGCACCGCTCCCCCGCTCCATATACAACTACTCCGCCGCACTCCCCAGCTCCATATACATCTACCCCGCTCCGCACAGCTCTCCCGCTCCATATACAACTACCCCCCGCACTCCTCAGCTTCATATAGAACTACCCCGCCGCACTTCCCCGCTCCATATACAACTACCCCGCCGCACTTCCCCGCTCCATATACAACTACCCCGCTCCGCACCGCTCCCCCGCTCCATATACAACTCCCCCTCTCCGCACAGCTCCCCTCTCCATATACAACTACCCCGCCGCACTCCCCCTCTCCATATACAAGTACCCCGCTTTACTCCCCCGCTCCATATACAACTACCCTGCTCCGCACAGCTCCCCCGCTCCATATATAACTATCCCCGCACTCCCCCGCTCCATATACAACTACCCTACTCCGCACCGCTCCCCCGCTCTATATAGAACTACCCTGCCGCACTCCCCCGCTCGATATACAACTACCCCGCTCCGCACCGCTCCCCCGCTCCATATACAACTACCCTGCCACACTCCCCTGCTCCTTATACAACTACCCCGCTGCACTTCCCCGCTCCATATACAACTACCCAACTCCGCACCGCTCCCCCGCTCCATATACAACTACCCCCTGCACTCCCCCGCACCATATACAACTACCCCGCCGCACTCACACGCTCCATATACAACTACCCCGCTGTACTCCCCCGCTCCATATACAACTACCCCGCTCCGCACCGCTCCCCCGCTATATATAGAACTACCCCGCCGCACTCCCCTGCTCCATATACAACTACCCCTCTCCGCGCCGCTCCCCCGCTCCATAAACAACTACCCCGCTCCGCACAGCTCCTCTCCATATACAACTACCCTGCCGCACTCCCCCACTCCATATACAACTACCCCGCTGCACTTCCCCGCTCCATATACAACTACCCCGCTCCGCACCGCTCCCCCTCTCCATATACAACTACCCTGCCGCACTCCCCCACTCCTTATACAACTACCCCGCTGCACTTCCCCGCTCCATATAACTACCCCACTCCGCACCGCTCCCCCGCTCAATATACAACTACCCCCTGCACCATATACAACTACCCCGCTCCGCACTGCTCACCTGCTCCATATACAACTACCCCCGCACTCCCCCGCTCCAAAAACTACCCCGACGCACTTCCCCGCTCCATATACAACTACACCGCTCCGCACCGCTCCCCCTCGCCATATACAACTACCCCGCTGCACTCCCCCGCTCCATATACAACTACCCCGCTCCGCACCGCTCCCCCGCTATATATAGAACTACCCCGCCGCACTCCCCTGCTCCATATACAACTACCCCTCTCCGCGCCGCTCCCCCGCTCCATAAACAACTACCCCGCTCCGCACAGCTCCTCTCCATATACAACTACCCTGCCGCACTCCCCCACTCCATATACAACTACCCTGCTGCACTTCCCCGCTCCATATACAACTACCCCGCTCCGCACCGCTCCCCCTCTCCATATACAACAACCCTGCCAAACTCCCCTGCTCCTTATACAACTACCCTGCCGCACTCCCCTGCTCCATATACAACTTCCCCACTCCATATACAACTACCTCGCCGCACTCCCCCGCTCCATATACAACTACCCCACTCCGCACCGCTCCCCCGCTCCATATACAACTACCCCGCTGCACTCCCCCGCTCCATATACAACTACCCCGCTCCGCACCGCTCCCCCGCTCCATATAGACTACCCCGCCGCACTCCCCCGCTCCATATACAACTACCCCGCCGCACTCACACGCTCCATATACAACTACCCCGCTGCACTCCCCCGCTCCATATACAACTACCCCGCTCCGCACCGCTCCCCCGCTCCATATAGAACTACCCCGCCGCACTCCCCTGCTCCATATACAACTACCCCTCTCCGCGCCGCTCCCCCGCTCCATATACAACTCTACCGCTCCGCACTGCTCCCCGCTCCAATATACAACTACACTGCCGCTCTCCCGCGCTCCTTATACAACTACCCTGCCTCACTCCCCTGCTCCATATACAACTTCCCCACTCCATATACAACTACCTCGCCGCACTCCTCCGCTCCATATACAACTACCCTGCCGCACTCCCCTGCTCCATATACAACTACCCCGCTGCATATACAACTACACTGCCGCTCTCCCGCGCTCCTTATACAACTACCCTGCCGCACTCCCCTGCTCCATATACAACTTCCCCACAGCACTACCCCGCTCCATATACAACTACAACGCCGGACTCCCCTGCTCCATATGCAACTACCCCGCTCCGCACTGCTCCCCCGCTCCATATACAACTACACCGCTCCGCACAGCTCCCCTCTCCATATACAACTACCCCGCTCAGCACCGCTCCCCCGCTCCATATACAACTCCCCCGCTCCGCACAGCTCCCCTCTCCATATACAACTACCCTGCCGCACTCCCCCGCTCCATATACAACTACCCCACTCCGCACCGCTCCCCCGCTCCATATACAACTCCCCGCCGCACTCCCCCGCTCCATATAAGACTACACCGCCGCACTCCCCTGCTCCATATACAACTACTCCACTCTGCACTGCTCCCCTGCTCCATATACAACTACCCCGCCGCACTCCCCAGCTCCATATACAACTACCCAGCCGCACTCCCCCGCTCCATATACGACTACACCGCTGCACACCCCCGCTCCATGATTTCCATTACACGAGAGTAGATGTTAAAACTTCATGCTGATTTGAACTCGGCTCTCGCCACGATAAGCACCAACTAAGAAGTAGCTTTACAGTAAACTAATGTTATCCTTATGCAGGTGTCTATGCTCTTCAACCCTTCCGCTGCTTGTTGTCTACTTCTCCCACACGAACTGTTTAGATCCCCGTCGTACCATCTCCCAAGACTCTTCACTGGCTTCTCAGACACTGTTGGTATTGCCTCACCATTAATGAAGAATGTTTTATCTACTACTTTGCCTTTAATTATAGAGATGCTCCTTGATTTAGTGGGCTTGAATTGCATTCGTGCCCATTCAATGTTATTGGTTAATTTGCCCAATAATCGATTAGTGCAGGCTACTGTTGTAGTCATGGTTGTCATGTCATCCATGTATGCTCGAATTGGTGGTAGTCGCATTCCAGAAGCCAAGCGCTCTCCTCCTACTACCCATTTTGATGCCCTAATGCTTACTTCCATTGCCATGGTAAAAGCCAGTGGAGAAATGGTGCATCCTACCATTATTCCAACCTCTAGGCATTGCCATGTAGTGCTGAATTCTGAAGTTGAAAAACTGAATTGCAAATCTCCAAAATAGGCTTTCACTAAATTTGTTAGAACTACTCTGCCTCACTCTCCGCTCCATATACAACTACCCCGCTCCGCTCCGCTCCCCCTCGGCATATACAACTACCACGCTCCGCACCCCTCCCCCGCTCCATATACAACTACCCCACACCTCTACTCCATATACAACTACCCCGCCGCACTCCCCCGCTCCATATACAACTACCCCGCCGCACTCCCCCGCTCCATATACAACTACCCCGCCGCACTCCCCCGCTCCATATACAACTACCCCGCTGCAATCCCCCGCTCCATATACTACCTTGCCGCACTCCCCTGCTCCATATACAACTACCCCGCTCCGCACCGCTCCCCCGCTCCATATACAACTACCCCGCTCCGCACTGCTCCCCCGCTCCATATACAACTCCCCCGCTCCGCACAGCTCCCCTCTCCATATACAACTACCCCGCCGCACTCCCCCTCTCCATATACAAGTACCCCGCTGCACTCCCCCGCTCCATATACAACTACCCTGCTCCGCACAGCTCCCCCGCTCCATATATAACTATCCCCGCACTCCCCCGCTCCATATACAACTACCCTACTCCGCACCGCTCCCCCGCTCTATATACAACTACCCTGCCGCACTCCCCCGCTCGATATACAACTACCCCGCTCCGCACCGCTCCCCCGCTCCATATACAACTCTCCCGCTCCGCACTGCTCCCCGCTCCATATACAACTACACTGCCGCTCTCCCCCGCTCCATATACAACTACCCTGCCGCACTCCCCTGCTCCATATACAACTACCCCACAGCACTACTCCGCTCCATATACAACTACCTCGCCGCACTGCCCCGCTCCATATACAACTACTCCACAGCACTCCCCCTCTCCATATACAACTCCCCCGCTCCGCACAGCTCCCCTCTCCATATACAACAACCCTGCCGCACTCCCCCGCTCTATATACAACTACCCCGCTCCGCACCGCTCCCCCGCGACATATACAACTCCCCCCGCACTCCCCCGCTCCATATACAACTACCCCAATCCGCACCGCTCCCCCGCTCCATATACAACTACCCTGCCGCACTCGCCCCGCTCCATATACAACTACCCCACCGCGCTCCCCTGCTCCATATACAACTACCCCGCTCCGCACCGCTCCCCCGCTCCATATACAACTACCCCGCTCCGCACCGCTCCCCCGCTCCATATAGAACTACCCCGCCGCACTCCCCCGCTCCATATACAACTACCCCGCCGCACTCACACGCTCCATATACAACTACCCCGCTGCACTCCCCCGCTCCATATACAACTACCCCGCTCCGCACCGCTCCCCCGCTCCATATAGAACTACCCCGCCGCACTCCCCTGCTCCATATACAACTACCCCTCTCCGCGCCGCTCCCCCGCTCCATATACAACTCTACCGCTCCGCACTGCTCCCCGCTCCAATATACAACTACACTGCCGCTCTCCCGCGCTCCTTATACAACTACCCTGCCGCACTCCCCTGCTCCATATACAACTTCCCCACTCCATATACAACTACCTCGCCGCACTCCCCCGCTCCATATACAACTACCCTGCCGCACTCCCCTGCTCCATATACAACTACCCCGCTGCATATACAACTACACTGCCGCACTCCCCTGCTCCATATACAACTTCCCCACAGCACTACCCCGCTCCATATACAACTACAACGCCGGACTCTCCTGCTCCATATGCAACTACCCCGCTCCACACTGCTCCCCCGCTCCATATACAACTACACCGCTCCGCACAGCTCCCCTCTCCATATACAACTACCCCGCTCAGCACCGCTCCCCCGCTCCATATACAACTCCCCCGCTCCGCACAGCTCCCCTCTCCATATACAACTACCCTGCCGCACTCCCCCACTCCATATACAACTACCCCACTCCGCACCGCTCCCCCGCTCCATATACAACTCCCCGCCGCACTCCCCCGCTCCATATAAGACTACCCCACTCCGCACCGCTCCCCTGCTCCATATACAACTACTCCACTCTGCACTGCTCCCCTGCTCCATATACAACTACCCCGCCGCACTCCCCAGCTCCATATACATCTACCCAGCCGCACTCCCCCGCTCCATGATTTCCATTACACGAGAGTAGATGTTAAAACTTCATGCTGATTTGAACTCGGCTCTCGCCACGATAAGCACCAACTAAGAAGTAGCTTTACAGTAAACTAATGTTATCCTTATGCAGGTGTCTATGCTCTTCAACCCTTCCGCTGCTTGTTGTCTACTTCTCCCACACGAACTGTTTAGATCCCCGTCGTACCATCTCCCAAGACTCTTCACTGGCTTCTCAGACACTGTTGGTATTGCCTCACCATTAATGAAGAATGTTTTATCTACTACTTTGCCTTTAATTATAGAGATGCTCCTTGATTTAGTGGGCTTGAATTGCATTCGTGCCCATTCAATGTTATTTGTTAATTTGCCCAATTATCGATTAGTGCAGGCTACTGTTGTAGTCATGGTTGTCATGTCATCCGTATGCTCGAATTGGTGGTAGTCGCATTCCAGAAGCCAAGCGCTCTCCTCCTACTACCCATTTTGATGCCCTAATGATTACTTCCATTGCCATGGTAAAAGCCAGTGGAGAAATGGTGCATCCTACCATTATTCCAACCTCTAGGCATTGCCATGTAGTGCTGAATTCTGAAGTTGAAAAACTGAATTGCAAATCTCCAAAATAGGCTTTCACTAAATTTGTTAGAACTACTCTGCCTCACTCTCCGCTCCATATACAACTACCCCGCTCCGCACCGCTCCCCCTCGGCATATACAACTACCACGCTCCGCACCCCTCCCCCGCTCCATATACAACTACTCCACACCTCTACTCCATATACAACTACCCCGCCGCACTCCCCCGCTCCATATACAACTACCACGCCGCACTCCCCCGCTCCATATACAACTACCCCGCCGCACTCCCCCGCTCCATATACAACTACCCCGCTGCAATCCCCCGCTCCATATACTACCTTGCCGCACTCCCCTGCTCCATATACAACTACCCCGCTCCGCACCGCTCCCCCGCTCCATATACAACTACCCCGCTCCGCACCGCTCCCCCGCTCCATATACAACTCCCCCGCTCCGCACAGCTCCCCTCTCCATATACAACTACCCCGCCGCACTCCCCCTCTCCATATACAAGTACCCCGCTGCACTCCCCCGCTCCATATACAACTACCCTGCTCCGCACAGCTCCCCCGCTCCATATATAACTATCCCCACACTCCCCCGCTCATATACAACTACCCTACTCCGCACCGCTCCCCCGCTCTATATACAACTACCCTGCCGCACTCCCCCGCTCGATATACAAGTACCCCGCTCCGCACCGCTCCCCTGCTCCATATACAACTCTCCCGCTCCGCATTGCTCCCCGCTCCATATACAACTACACTGCCGCTCTCCCCCGCTCCATATACAACTACCCTGCCGCACTCCCCTGCTCCATATACAACTACCCCACAGCACTACTCCGCTCCATATACAACTACCTCGCCGCACTCCCCCGCTCCATATACAACTACTCCACAGCACTCCCCCTCTCCATATACAACTCCCCCGCTCCGCACAGCTCCCCTCTCCATATACAACAACCCTGCCGCACTCCCCCGCTCTATATACAACTACCCCGCTCCGCACCGCTCCCCCGCGACATATACAACTCCCCCCGCACTCCCCCGCTCCATATACAACTACCCCAATCCGCACCGCTCCCCCGCTCCATATACAACTACCCTGCCGCACTCGCCCCGCTCCATATACAACTACCCCACCGCGCTCCCCTGCTCCATATACAACTACCCCGCTCCGCACCGCTCCCCCGCTCCATATACAACAACCCCCGCACTCCCCAGCTCCATAAACTACCCGACGCACTTCCCCGCTCCATATACAACTACCCCGCTCCGCACCGCTCCCCCTCGCCATTTACAACTACCCCGCTCCGCACAGCTCCTCTCCATATACAACTACCCTGCCGCACTCCCCCACTCCATATACAACTACCCCGCTGCACTTCCCTGCTCCTTATACAACTAACCTGCCGCACTCCCCCACTCCATATACAACTACCCCGCTGCACTTCCCTGCTCCTTATACAACTAACCTGCCGCACTCCCCCACTCCATATACAACTACCCCGCTCCGCACCGCTCCCCCTCTCCATATACAACTACCCCGCTCCGCACCGCTCCCCCTCTCCATATACAACTACCCTGCCAAACTCCCCTGCTCCTTATACAACTACCCTGCCGCACTCCCCTGCTCCATATACAACTTCCCCACTCCATATACAACTACCTCGCCGCACTCCCCCGCTCCATATACAACTACCCCACTCCGCACCGCTCCCCCGCTCCATATACAACTACCCCCCTGCACTCCCCCGCTCCATATACAACTACCCCGCTCCGCACCGCTCCCCCGCTCCATATAGAACTACCCCGCCGCACTCCCCCGCTCCATATACAACTACCCCGCCGCACTCACACGCTCCATATACAACTACCCCGCTCCGCACCGCTCCCCCGCTCCATATAGAACTACCCCGCCGCACTCCCCTGCTCCATATACAACTACCCCTCTCCGCGCCGCTCCCCCGCTCCATATACAACTCTACCGCTCCGCACTGCTCCCCGCTCCAATATACAACTACACTGCCACTCTCCCGCGCTCCTTATACAACTACCCTGCCGCACTCCCCTGCTCCATATACAACTTCCCCACTCCATATACAACTACCTCGCCGCACTCCCCCGCTCCATATACAACTTCCCCACAGCACTACCCCGCTCCATATACAACTACAACGCCAGACTCCCCTGCTCCATATGCAACTACCCCGCTCCGCACTGCTCCCCCGCTCCATATACAACTACACCGCTCCGCACAGCTCCCCTCTCCATATACAACTACCCCGCTCAGCACCGCTCCCCCGCTCCATATACAACTCCCCCGCTCCGCACAGCTCCCCTCTCCATATACAACTACCCTGCCGCACTCCCCCGCTCCATATACAACTACCCCACTCCGCACCGCTCCCCCGCTCCATATACAACTCCCCGCCGCACTCCCCCGCTCCATATAAGACTACACCGCCGCACTCCCCTGCTCCATATACAACTACTCCACTCTGCACTGCTCCCCTGCTCCATATACAACTACCCCGCCGCACTCCCCAGCTCCATATACATCTACCCAGCCGCACCCCCCCGCTCCATATACGACTACACCGCTGCACTCCCCCGCTCCATGATTTCCATTACACGAGAGTAGATGTTAAAACTTCATGCTGATTTGAACTCGGCTCTCGCCAAGATAAGCACCAACTAAGACGTAGCTTTACAGTAAACTAATGTGATCCATATGCAGGTGTCTATGCTCTTCAACCCTTCCGCTGCTTGTTGTCTAACTTCTCCCACACGAACTGTGTCCTTTAGATCCCCGTCGTACCATCTCCCAAGACTCTTCACTGGCTTCTCAGACACTGTTGGTATTGCCTCACCATTAATGAAGAATGTTTTATCTACTACTTTGCCTTTAATTATAGAGATGCTCCTTGATTTAGTGGGCTTGAATTGCATTCGTGCCCATTCAATGTTATTTGTTAATTTGCCCAATTATCGATTAGTGCAGGCTATTGTTGTAGTCATGGTTGTCATGTCATCCATGTATGCTCGAATTGGTGGTAGTCGCATTCCAGAAGCCAAGCGCTCTCCTCCTACTACCCATTTTGATGCCCTAATGATTACTTCCATTGCCATGGTAAAAGCCAATGGAGAAATGGTGCATCCTACCATTATTCCAACCTCTAGGCATTGCCATGTAGTGCTGAATTCTGAAGTTGAAAAACTGAATTGCAAATCTCCAAAATAGGCTTTCACTAAATTTGTTATTGTCATCGGTACACCGCTCCCCCTCGCCATATACAACTACCCCGCTCCGCTCCATATACAACTACCCCGAGCTGCACCGCTCCCCCGCTCCATATACAACTCTCCCGCTCCGCACTGCTCCCCGCTCCATATACAAGTACACTGACGCTCTCCCCTGCTCCATATACAACTACCCTGCCGCACTCCCCTGCTCCATATACAACTACCCCACAGCACTACCCCGCTCCATATACAACTACCTCGCCGCACTCCCCCTCTCCATATACAACTACCCTGCCGCACTCCCCTGCTCCATATACAACTACCCCGCTGCACTCCCCCGCTCCATATACAACTACAACGCCGGACTCCCCTGCTCCATATGCAACTACCCCGCTCCGCACTGCTCCCACGCTCCATATACAACTACCCTGCCGCACTCCCCCGCTCTATATACAACTACCACGCTCCACACCGCTCCCCCGCTCCATATACAACTACCCCCGCACTCCCCCGCTCCATATACAACTACTCTGCTGCACTCTCCGCTCCATATACAACTACCCCTCTCCGCACTGCTCCCCGCTCCATATACAACTACACTGCCGCTCTCCCCCGCTCCATATACAACTACCCTGCCGCACTCCCCTGCTCCATATACAACTACCCCACAGCACTACCCCGCTCCATATACAACTACCTCGCCGCACTCTACCGCTCCATATACTACCCTGCCGCACTCCCCTGCTCCATATACAACTACCCCGCTCCGCACCGCTCCCCCGCTCCATATACAACCCCCGCTCGGCACAGCTCCCCTCTCCATATACAACTACCCCGCCGCACTCCCCCTCTCCATATGCAAGTACCCCGCTGCACTCCCCCGCTCCATATACAACTACCCTGCTCCGCACAGCTCCCCCGCTCCATATATAACTATCCCCGCACTCCCCCGCTCGATATACAACTACCCCATTCCGCACCTCTCCCCCGCTCCATATACAACTCTCCCGCTTGCTCCCCGCTCCATATACAACTAGACTGCCGCTCTCCCCCGCTCCATATACAACTACCCTGCCCCACTCCCCTGCTCCATATACAACTACCCCACAGCACTACCCCGATCCATATACAACTACCTCGCCGCACTCCCCCGCTCCATATACAACTACCTTGCCGCACTCCCCTGCTCCATATACAACTACCCTGCTCCGCACAGCTCCCCCGTTCCATATATAACTATCCCCGCACCCCCGCTCCATATACAACTACCATACTCCGCACCGCTCCCCCGCTCCATATACAACTACCCTGCCGCACTTCCCCGCTCCATATACAACTCTCCCGCTCCGCACTGCTCCCCGCTCCATATACAACTACACTGCCGCTCTCCCCCGCTCCATATACAACTACCCCACAGCACTACCCCGATCCATATACAACTACCTCGCCGCACTCCCCCGCTCCATATACAACTACCCTGCCGCACTCCCCTGCTCCATATACAACTACCCCGCTGCACTCCCCCGCTCCATATACAACTACAAAGCCGGACTCCCCTGCTCCATATGCAACTACCCCGCTCCGCACTGCTCCCCTCTCCATATACAACTACCCCGCTCCGCACCGCTCCCCCGCTCCATATACAACGCCCCCGCTCCGCACAGCTCCCCTCTCCATATACAACTACCCTGCCGCACTTCCCCGCTATATACAACTCTCCCGCTCCGCACTGCTCCCCGCTCCATATACAACTACACTGCCGCTCTCCCCCGCTCCATATACAACTACCCTGCCGCACTCCCCTGCTCCATATACAACTACCCCACAGCACTACCCCGATCCATATACAACTACCTCGCCGCACTCCCCCGGTCCATATACAACTACCCTGCCGCACTCCCCTGCTCCATATACAACTACCCCGCTGCACTCCCCCGCTCCATATACAACTACAAAGCCGGACTCCCCTGCTCCATATGCAACTACCCCGCTCCGCACTGCTCCCCTCTCCATATACAACTACCCCGCTCCGCACCGCTCCCCCGCTCCATATACAAGTCCCCCGCTCCGCACAGCTCCCCTCTCCATATACAACTACCCTGCCGCACTCTCCCGCTATATATACAACTATCCCGCTCCGCACCGCTCCCCCGCTCCATATACAACTACCCCTGCACTCCACCGCTCCTTATACAACTACCCCAATCCGCACCGCTCCCCCGCTCCATATACAACTACCCTGCCGCACTCGCCCCGCTCCATATACAACTACCCCACCGCGCTCCCCTGCTCCATATACAACTACCCCGCTCCGCACCGCTCCCCCGCTCCATATACAACTACCCCCGCACTCCCCAGCTCCATAAACTACCCGACGCACTTCCCCGCTCCATATACAACTACCCCGCTCCGCACCGCTCCCCCTCGCCATATACAACTACCCCGCTCTGCACAGCTCCTCTCCATATACAACTACCCTGCCGCACTCCATATACAACTACCCCGCTGCACTTCCCCGCTCCATATACAACTTCCCCGCTCCGCACCGCTCCCCCTCTCCATATACAACTACCTTGCCACACTCCCCTGCTCCTTATACAACTACCCCGCTGCACTTTCCCGCTCCATATACAACTACCCCACTCCGCACCGCTCCCCCGCTCCATATACAACTACCCCCTGCACTCCCCCGCACCATAAACTAACCCGACGCACTTCCCCGCTCCATATACAACTACACCGCTCCGCACCGCTCCCCCTCGCCATATACAACTACCCCGCTCCACACAGCTCCCCTCTCCATATACAACTACCCTGCCGCAATCCCCCGCTCCATATACAACTACCCCGCTGCACTTCCCCGCTCCATATACAACTACCCCGCTCCGCACCGCTCACCCGCTCCATATACAACTACCCCCTTTACTCCCCCTCTCCTTATACAACTACCCTGCCGCACTCCCCTGTACCATATACAACTACTCCACAGCACTCCCCCGCTCCATATACAACTACCCACTCCGCACTGCTCCCCTCTCCATATACAACACCCCGCTCCGCACCGCTCCCCCGCTCCATATACAACTCCCCCGCTCCGCACAGCTCCCCTCTCCATATACAACTACCCTGCCGCACTCCCCCGCTCTATACACAACTACCCCGCTGCGCACCGCTCCCCCGCTCCATATACAACTACCCCCGCACTCCCCCTCTCCATATACAACTACCCTGCCGCACTCCCCCGCTCTATATACAACTACTCCGCTCCCCCGCTCCATATACAACTCCCCGCCGCACTCCCCCGCTCCATATAAGACTACACCGCCGCACTCCCCTGCTCCATATACAACTACTCCACTCTGCACTGCTCCCCTGCTCCATATACAACTACCCCGCCGCACTCCCCAGCTCCATATACAACTACCCAGCCGCACTCCCCCGCTCCATATACGACTACACCGCTGCACTCCCCCGCTCCATGATTTCCATTACACGAGAGTAGATGTTAAAACTTCATGCTGATTTGAACTCGGCTCTCGCCAAGATAAGCACCAACTAAGACGTAGCTTTACAGTAAACTAATGTGATCCATATGCAGGTGTCTATGCTCTTCAACCCTTCCGCTGCTTGTTGTCTAACTTCTCCCACACGAACTGTGTCCTTTAGATCCCCGTCGTACCATCTCCCAAGACTCTTCACTGGCTTCTCAGACACTGTTGGTATTGCCTCACCATTAATGAAGAATGTTTTATCTACTACTTTGCCTTTAATTATAGAGATGCTCCTTGATTTAGTGGGCTTGAATTGCATTCGTGCCCATTCAATGTTATTTGTTAATTTGCCCAATTATCGATTAGTGCAGGCTACTGTTGTAGTCATGGTTGTCATGTCATCCATGTATGCTCGAATTGGTGGTAGTCGCATTCCAGAAGCCAAGCGCTCTCCTCCTACTACCCATTTTGATGCCCTAATGATTACTTCCATTGCCATGGTAAAAGCCAATGGAGAAATGGTGCATCCTACCATTATTCCAACCTCTAGGCATTGCCATGTAGTGCTGAATTCTGAAGTTGAAAAACTGAATTGCAAATCTCCAAAATAGGCTTTCACTAAATTTGTTATTGTCATCGGTACACCGCTCCCCCTCGCCATATACAACTACCCCGCTCCGCACCCCTCCCCCGCTCCATATACAACTACCCCGAGCTGCACCGCTCCCCCGCTCCATATACAACTCTCCCGCTCCGCACTGCTCCCCGCTCCATATACAAGTACACTGCCGCTCTCCCCTGCTCCATATACAACTACCCTGCCGCACTCCCCTGCTCCATATACAACTACCCCGCTCCATATACAACTACCTCGCCGCACTCCCCCGCTCCATATACAACTACCCAGCCGCACTCCCCCGCTCCATATACAACTCTCCCGCTCCGCACTGCTCCCCGCTCCATATACAAGTACACTGACGCTCTCCCCTGCTCCATATACAACTACCCTGCCGCACTCCCCTGCTCCATATACAACTACCCCACAGCACTACCCCGCTCCATATACAACTACCTCGCCGCACTCCCCCTCTCCATATACAACTACCCTGCCGCACTCCCCTGCTCCATATACAACTACCCCGCTGCACTCCCCCGCTCCATATACAACTACAACGCCGGACTCCCCTGCTCCATATGCAACTACCCCGCTCCGCACTGCTCCCACGCTCCATATACAACTACCCTGCCGCACTCCCCCGCTCTATATACAACTACCACGCTCCACACCGCTCCCCCGCTCCATATACAACTACCCCCGCACTCCCCCGCTCCATATACAACTACTCTGCTGCACTCTCCGCTCCATATACAACTACCCCTCTCCGCACTGCTCCCCGCTCCATATACAACTACACTGCCGCTCTCCCCCGCTCCATATACAACTACCCTGCCGCACTCCCCTGCTCCATATACAACTACCCCACAGCACTACCCCGCTCCATATACAACTACCTCGCCGCACTCTACCGCTCCATATACTACCCTGCCGCACTCCCCTGCTCCATATACAACTACCCCGCTCCGCACCGCTCCCCCGCTCCATATACAACCCCCGCTCGGCACAGCTCCCCTCTCCATATACAACTACCCCGCCGCACTCCCCCTCTCCATATGCAAGTACCCCGCTGCACTCCCCCGCTCCATATACAACTACCCTGCTCCGCACAGCTCCCCCGCTCCATATATAACTATCCCCGCACTCCCCCGCTCGATATACAACTACCCCATTCCGCACCTCTCCCCCGCTCCATATACAACTCTCCCGCTTGCTCCCCGCTCCATATACAACTAGACTGCCGCTCTCCCCCGCTCCATATACAACTACCCTGCCCCACTCCCCTGCTCCATATACAACTACCCCACAGCACTACCCCGATCCATATACAACTACCTCGCCGCACTCCCCCGCTCCATATACAACTACCTTGCCGCACTCCCCTGCTCCATATACAACTACCCTGCTCCGCACAGCTCCCCCGTTCCATATATAACTATCCCCGCACCCCCGCTCCATATACAACTACCATACTCCGCACCGCTCCCCCGCTCCATATACAACTACCCTGCCGCACTTCCCCGCTCCATATACAACTCTCCCGCTCCGCACTGCTCCCCGCTCCATATACAACTACACTGCCGCTCTCCCCCGCTCCATATACAACTACCCCACAGCACTACCCCGATCCATATACAACTACCTCGCCGCACTCCCCCGCTCCATATACAACTACCCTGCCGCACTCCCCTGCTCCATATACAACTACCCCGCTGCACTCCCCCGCTCCATATACAACTACAAAGCCGGACTCCCCTGCTCCATATGCAACTACCCCGCTCCGCACTGCTCCCCTCTCCATATACAACTACCCCGCTCCGCACCGCTCCCCCGCTCCATATACAACGCCCCCGCTCCGCACAGCTCCCCTCTCCATATACAACTACCCTGCCGCACTTCCCCGCTATATACAACTCTCCCGCTCCGCACTGCTCCCCGCTCCATATACAACTACACTGCCGCTCTCCCCCGCTCCATATACAACTACCCTGCCGCACTCCCCTGCTCCATATACAACTACCCCACAGCACTACCCCGATCCATATACAACTACCTCGCCGCACTCCCCCGGTCCATATACAACTACCCTGCCGCACTCCCCTGCTCCATATACAACTACCCCGCTGCACTCCCCCGCTCCATATACAACTACAAAGCCGGACTCCCCTGCTCCATATGCAACTACCCCGCTCCGCACTGCTCCCCTCTCCATATACAACTACCCCGCTCCGCACCGCTCCCCCGCTCCATATACAAGTCCCCCGCTCCGCACAGCTCCTTTCTCCATATACAACTACCCTGCCGCACTCTCCCGCTATATATACAACTATCCCGCTCCGCACCGCTCCCCCGCTCCATATACAACTACCCCTGCACTCCACCGCTCCTTATACAACTACCCCAATCCGCACCGCTCCCCCGCTCCATATACAACTACCCTGCCGCACTCGCCCCGCTCCATATACAACTACCCCACCGCGCTCCCCTGCTCCATATACAACTACCCCGCTCCGCACCGCTCCCCCGCTCCATATACAACTACCCCCGCACTCCCCAGCTCCATAAACTACCCGACGCACTTCCCCGCTCCATATACAACTACCCCGCTCCGCACCGCTCCCCCTCGCCATATACAACTACCCCGCTCTGCACAGCTCCTCTCCATATACAACTACCCTGCCGCACTCCATATACAACTACCAAGCTGCACTTCCCCGCTCCATATACAACTTCCCCGCTCCGCACCGCTCCCCCTCTCCATATACAACTACCTTGCCACACTCCCCTGCTCCTTATACAACTACCCCGCTGCACTTTCCCGCTCCATATACAACTACCCCACTCCGCACCGCTCCCCCGCTCCATATACAACTACCCCCTGCACTCCCCCGCACCATAAACTAACCCGACGCACTTCCCCGCTCCATATACAACTACACCGCTCCGCACCGCTCCCCCTCGCCATATACAACTACCTTGCCACACTCCCCTGCTCCTTATACAACTACCCCGCTGCACTTTCCCGCTCCATATACAACTACCCCACTCCGCACCGCTCCCCCGCTCCATATACAACTACCCCCTGCACTCCCCCGCACCATAAACTAACCCGACGCACTTCCCCGCTCCATATACAACTACACCGCTCCGCACCGCTCCCCCTCGCCATATACAACTACCCCGCTCCACACAGCTCCCCTCTCCATATACAACTACCCTGCCGCAATCCCCCGCTCCATATACAACTACCCCGCTGCACTTCCCCGCTCCATATACAACTACCCCGCTCCGCACCGCTCACCCGCTCCATATACAACTACCCCCTTTACTCCCCCTCTCCTTATACAACTACCCTGCCGCACTCCCCTGTACCATATACAACTACTCCACAGCACTCCCCCGCTCCATATACAACTACCCACTCCGCACTGCTCCCCTCTCCATATACAACACCCCGCTCCGCACCGCTCCCCCGCTCCATATACAACTCCCCCGCTCCGCACAGCTCCCCTCTCCATATACAACTACCCTGCCGCACTCCCCCGCTCTATACACAACTACCCCGCTGCGCACCGCTCCCCCGCTCCATATACAACTACCCCCGCACTCCCCCTCTCCATATACAACTACCCTGCCGCACTCCCCCGCTCTATATACAACTACTCCGCTCCCCCGCTCCATATACAACTCCCCGCCGCACTCCCCCGCTCCATATAAGACTACACCGCCGCACTCCCCTGCTCCATATACAACTACTCCACTCTGCACTGCTCCCCTGCTCCATATACAACTACCCCGCCGCACTCCCCAGCTCCATATACAACTACCCAGCCGCACTCCCCCGCTCCATATACGACTACACCGCTGCACTCCCCCGCTCCATGATTTCCATTACACGAGAGTAGATGTTAAAACTTCATGCTGATTTGAACTCGGCTCTCGCCAAGATAAGCACCAACTAAGACGTAGCTTTACAGTAAACTAATGTGATCCATATGCAGGTGTCTATGCTCTTCAACCCTTCCGCTGCTTGTTGTCTAACTTCTCCCACACGAACTGTGTCCTTTAGATCCCCGTCGTACCATCTCCCAAGACTCTTCACTGGCTTCTCAGACACTGTTGGTATTGCCTCACCATTAATGAAGAATGTTTTATCTACTACTTTGCCTTTAATTATAGAGATGCTCCTTGATTTAGTGGGCTTGAATTGCATTCGTGCCCATTCAATGTTATTTGTTAATTTGCCCAATTATCGATTAGTGCAGGCTACTGTTGTAGTCATGGTTGTCATGTCATCCATGTATGCTCGAATTGGTGGTAGTCGCATTCCAGAAGCCAAGCGCTCTCCTCCTACTACCCATTTTGATGCCCTAATGATTACTTCCATTGCCATGGTAAAAGCCAATGGAGAAATGGTGCATCCTACCATTATTCCAACCTCTAGGCATTGCCATGTAGTGCTGAATTCTGAAGTTGAAAAACTGAATTGCAAATCTCCAAAATAGGCTTTCACTAAATTTGTTATTGTCATCGGTACACCGCTCCCCCTCGCCATATACAACTACCCCGCTCCGCACCCCTCCCCCGCTCCATATACAACTACCCCGAGCTGCACCGCTCCCCCGCTCCATATACAACTCTCCCGCTCCGCACTGCTCCCCGCTCCATATACAAGTACACTGCCGCTCTCCCCTGCTCCATATACAACTACCCTGCCGCACTCCCCTGCTCCATATACAACTACCCCGCTCCATATACAACTACCTCGCCGCACTCCCCCGCTCCATATACAACTACCCAGCCGCACTCCCCCGCTCCATATACAACTCTCCCGCTCCGCACTGCTCCCCGCTCCATATACAAGTACACTGACGCTCTCCCCTGCTCCATATACAACTACCCTGCCGCACTCCCCTGCTCCATATACAACTACCCCACAGCACTACCCCGCTCCATATACAACTACCTCGCCGCACTCCCCCTCTCCATATACAACTACCCTGCCGCACTCCCCTGCTCCATATACAACTACCCCGCTGCACTCCCCCGCTCCATATACAACTACAACGCCGGACTCCCCTGCTCCATATGCAACTACCCCGCTCCGCACTGCTCCCACGCTCCATATACAACTACCCTGCCGCACTCCCCCGCTCTATATACAACTACCACGCTCCACACCGCTCCCCCGCTCCATATACAACTACCCCCGCACTCCCCCGCTCCATATACAACTACTCTGCTGCACTCTCCGCTCCATATACAACTACCCCTCTCCGCACTGCTCCCCGCTCCATATACAACTACACTGCCGCTCTCCCCCGCTCCATATACAACTACCCTGCCGCACTCCCCTGCTCCATATACAACTACCCCACAGCACTACCCCGCTCCATATACAACTACCTCGCCGCACTCTACCGCTCCATATACTACCCTGCCGCACTCCCCTGCTCCATATACAACTACCCCGCTCCGCACCGCTCCCCCGCTCCATATACAACCCCCGCTCGGCACAGCTCCCCTCTCCATATACAACTACCCCGCCGCACTCCCCCTCTCCATATGCAAGTACCCCGCTGCACTCCCCCGCTCCATATACAACTACCCTGCTCCGCACAGCTCCCCCGCTCCATATATAACTATCCCCGCACCCCCGCTCGATATACAACTACCCCATTCCGCACCTCTCCCCCGCTCCATATACAACTCTCCCGCTTGCTCCCCGCTCCATATACAACTAGACTGCCGCTCTCCCCCGCTCCATATACAACTACCCTGCCCCACTCCCCTGCTCCATATACAACTACCCCACAGCACTACCCCGATCCATATACAACTACCTCGCCGCACTCCCCCGCTCCATATACAACTACCTTGCCGCACTCCCCTGCTCCATATACAACTACCCTGCTCCGCACAGCTCCCCCGTTCCATATATAACTATCCCCGCACCCCCGCTCCATATACAACTACCATACTCCGCACCGCTCCCCCGCTCCATATACAACTACCCTGCCGCACTTCCCCGCTCCATATACAACTCTCCCGCTCCGCACTGCTCCCCGCTCCATATACAACTACACTGCCGCTCTCCCCCGCTCCATATACAACTACCCCACAGCACTACCCCGATCCATATACAACTACCTCGCCGCACTCCCCCGCTCCATATACAACTACCCTGCCGCACTCCCCTGCTCCATATACAACTACCCCGCTGCACTCCCCCGCTCCATATACAACTACAAAGCCGGACTCCCCTGCTCCATATGCAACTACCCCGCTCCGCACTGCTCCCCTCTCCATATACAACTACCCCGCTCCGCACCGCTCCCCCGCTCCATATACAACGCCCCCGCTCCGCACAGCTCCCCTCTCCATATACAACTACCCTGCCGCACTTCCCCGCTATATACAACTCTCCCGCTCCGCACTGCTCCCCGCTCCATATACAACTACACTGCCGCTCTCCCCCGCTCCATATACAACTACCCTGCCGCACTCCCCTGCTCCATATACAACTACCCCACAGCACTACCCCGATCCATATACAACTACCTCGCCGCACTCCCCCGGTCCATATACAACTACCCTGCCGCACTCCCCTGCTCCATATACAACTACCCCGCTGCACTCCCCCGCTCCATATACAACTACAAAGCCGGACTCCCCTGCTCCATATGCAACTACCCCGCTCCGCACTGCTCCCCTCTCCATATACAACTACCCCGCTCCGCACCGCTCCCCCGCTCCATATACAAGTCCCCCGCTCCGCACAGCTCCTTTCTCCATATACAACTACCCTGCCGCACTCTCCCGCTATATATACAACTATCCCGCTCCGCACCGCTCCCCCGCTCCATATACAACTACCCCTGCACTCCACCGCTCCTTATACAACTACCCCAATCCGCACCGCTCCCCCGCTCCATATACAACTACCCTGCCGCACTCGCCCCGCTCCATATACAACTACCCCACCGCGCTCCCCTGCTCCATATACAACTACCCCGCTCCGCACCGCTCCCCCGCTCCATATACAACTACCCCCGCACTCCCCAGCTCCATAAACTACCCGACGCACTTCCCCGCTCCATATACAACTACCCCGCTCCGCACCGCTCCCCCTCGCCATATACAACTACCCCGCTCTGCACAGCTCCTCTCCATATACAACTACCCTGCCGCACTCCATATACAACTACCAAGCTGCACTTCCCCGCTCCATATACAACTTCCCCGCTCCGCACCGCTCCCCCTCTCCATATACAACTACCTTGCCACACTCCCCTGCTCCTTATACAACTACCCCGCTGCACTTTCCCGCTCCATATACAACTACCCCACTCCGCACCGCTCCCCCGCTCCATATACAACTACCCCCTGCACTCCCCCGCACCATAAACTAACCCGACGCACTTCCCCGCTCCATATACAACTACACCGCTCCGCACCGCTCCCCCTCGCCATATACAACTACCCCGCTCCACACAGCTCCCCTCTCCATATACAACTACCCTGCCGCAATCCCCCGCTCCATATACAACTACCCCGCTGCACTTCCCCGCTCCATATACAACTACCCCGCTCCGCACCGCTCACCCGCTCCATATACAACTACCCCCTTTACTCCCCCTCTCCTTATACAACTACCCTGCCGCACTCCCCTGTACCATATACAACTACTCCACAGCACTCCCCCGCTCCATATACAACTACCCACTCCGCACTGCTCCCCTCTCCATATACAACACCCCGCTCCGCACCGCTCCCCCGCTCCATATACAACTCCCCCGCTCCGCACAGCTCCCCTCTCCATATACAACTACCCTGCCGCACTCCCCCGCTCTATACACAACTACCCCGCTGCGCACCGCTCCCCCGCTCCATATACAACTACCCCCGCACTCCCCCTCTCCATATACAACTACCCTGCCGCACTCCCCCGCTCTATATACAACTACCCCGCTCCCCCGCTCCATATACAACTCCCCGCCGCACTCCCCCGCTCCATATAAGACTACACCGCCGCACTCCCCTGCTCCATATACAACTACTCCACTCTGCACTGCTCCCCTGCTCCATATACAACTACCCCGCCGCACTCCCCAGCTCCATATACAACTACCCAGCCGCACTCCCCCGCTCCATATACGACTACACCGCTGCACTCCCCCGCTCCATGATTTCCATTACACGAGAGTAGATGTTAAAACTTCATGCTGATTTGAACTCGGCTCTCGCCAAGATAAGCACCAACTAAGACGTAGCTTTACAGTAAACTAATGTGATCCATATGCAGGTGTCTATGCTCTTCAACCCTTCCGCTGCTTGTTGTCTAACTTCTCCCACACGAACTGTGTCCTTTAGATCCCCGTCGTACCATCTCCCAAGACTCTTCACTGGCTTCTCAGACACTGTTGGTATTGCCTCACCATTAATGAAGAATGTTTTATCTACTACTTTGCCTTTAATTATAGAGATGCTCCTTGATTTAGTGGGCTTGAATTGCATTCGTGCCCATTCAATGTTATTTGTTAATTTGCCCAATTATCGATTAGTGCAGGCTACTGTTGTAGTCATGGTTGTCATGTCATCCATGTATGCTCGAATTGGTGGTAGTCGCATTCCAGAAGCCAAGCGCTCTCCTCCTACTACCCATTTTGATGCCCTAATGATTACTTCCATTGCCATGGTAAAAGCCAATGGAGAAATGGTGCATCCTACCATTATTCCAACCTCTAGGCATTGCCATGTAGTGCTGAATTCTGAAGTTGAAAAACTGAATTGCAAATCTCCAAAATAGGCTTTCACTAAATTTGTTATTGTCATCGGTACACCGCTCCCCCTCGCCATATACAACTACCCCGCTCCGCACCCCTCCCCCGCTCCATATACAACTACCCCGAGCTGCACCGCTCCCCCGCTCCATATACAACTCTCCCGCTCCGCACTGCTCCCCGCTCCATATACAAGTACACTGCCGCTCTCCCCTGCTCCATATACAACTACCCTGCCGCACTCCCCTGCTCCATATACAACTACCCCGCTCCATATACAACTACCTCGCCGCACTCCCCCGCTCCATATACAACTACCCAGCCGCACTCCCCCGCTCCATATACAACTCTCCCGCTCCGCACTGCTCCCCGCTCCATATACAAGTACACTGACGCTCTCCCCTGCTCCATATACAACTACCCTGCCGCACTCCCCTGCTCCATATACAACTACCCCACAGCACTACCCCGCTCCATATACAACTACCTCGCCGCACTCCCCCTCTCCATATACAACTACCCTGCCGCACTCCCCTGCTCCATATACAACTACCCCGCTGCACTCCCCCGCTCCATATACAACTACAACGCCGGACTCCCCTGCTCCATATGCAACTACCCCGCTCCGCACTGCTCCCACGCTCCATATACAACTACCCTGCCGCACTCCCCCGCTCTATATACAACTACCACGCTCCACACCGCTCCCCCGCTCCATATACAACTACCCCCGCACTCCCCCGCTCCATATACAACTACTCTGCTGCACTCTCCGCTCCATATACAACTACCCCTCTCCGCACTGCTCCCCGCTCCATATACAACTACACTGCCGCTCTCCCCCGCTCCATATACAACTACCCTGCCGCACTCCCCTGCTCCATATACAACTACCCCACAGCACTACCCCGCTCCATATACAACTACCTCGCCGCACTCTACCGCTCCATATACTACCCTGCCGCACTCCCCTGCTCCATATACAACTACCCCGCTCCGCACCGCTCCCCCGCTCCATATACAACCCCCGCTCGGCACAGCTCCCCTCTCCATATACAACTACCCCGCCGCACTCCCCCTCTCCATATGCAAGTACCCCGCTGCACTCCCCCGCTCCATATACAACTACCCTGCTCCGCACAGCTCCCCCGCTCCATATATAACTATCCCCGCACTCCCCCGCTCGATATACAACTACCCCATTCCGCACCTCTCCCCCGCTCCATATACAACTCTCCCGCTTGCTCCCCGCTCCATATACAACTAGACTGCCGCTCTCCCCCGCTCCATATACAACTACCCTGCCCCACTCCCCTGCTCCATATACAACTACCCCACAGCACTACCCCGATCCATATACAACTACCTCGCCGCACTCCCCCGCTCCATATACAACTACCTTGCCGCACTCCCCTGCTCCATATACAACTACCCTGCTCCGCACAGCTCCCCCGTTCCATATATAACTATCCCCGCACCCCCGCTCCATATACAACTACCATACTACGCACCGCTCCCCCGCTCCATATACAACTACCCTGCCGCACTTCCCCGCTCCATATACAACTCTCCCGCTCCGCACTGCTCCCCGCTCCATATACAACTACACTGCCGCTCTCCCCCGCTCCATATACAACTACCCCACAGCACTACCCCGATCCATATACAACTACCTCGCCGCACTCCCCCGCTCCATATACAACTACCCTGCCGCACTCCCCTGCTCCATATACAACTACCCCGCTGCACTCCCCCGCTCCATATACAACTACAAAGCCGGACTCCCCTGCTCCATATGCAACTACCCCGCTCCGCACTGCTCCCCTCTCCATATACAACTACCCCGCTCCGCACCGCTCCCCCGCTCCATATACAACGCCCCCGCTCCGCACAGCTCCCCTCTCCATATACAACTACCCTGCCGCACTTCCCCGCTATATACAACTCTCCCGCTCCGCACTGCTCCCCGCTCCATATACAACTACACTGCCGCTCTCCCCCGCTCCATATACAACTACCCTGCCGCACTCCCCTGCTCCATATACAACTACCCCACAGCACTACCCCGATCCATATACAACTACCTCGCCGCACTCCCCCGGTCCATATACAACTACCCTGCCGCACTCCCCTGCTCCATATACAACTACCCCGCTGCACTCCCCCGCTCCATATACAACTACAAAGCCGGACTCCCCTGCTCCATATGCAACTACCCCGCTCCGCACTGCTCCCCTCTCCATATACAACTACCCCGCTCCGCACCGCTCCCCCGCTCCATATACAAGTCCCCCGCTCCGCACAGCTCCCCTCTCCATATACAACTACCCTGCCGCACTCTCCCGCTATATATACAACTATCCCGCTCCGCACCGCTCCCCCGCTCCATATACAACTACCCCTGCACTCCACCGCTCCTTATACAACTACCCCAATCCGCACCGCTCCCCCGCTCCATATACAACTACCCTGCCGCACTCGCCCCGCTCCATATACAACTACCCCACCGCGCTCCCCTGCTCCATATACAACTACCCCGCTCCGCACCGCTCCCCCGCTCCATATACAACTACCCCCGCACTCCCCAGCTCCATAAACTACCCGACGCACTTCCCCGCTCCATATACAACTACCCCGCTCCGCACCGCTCCCCCTCGCCATATACAACTACCCCGCTCTGCACAGCTCCTCTCCATATACAACTACCCTGCCGCACTCCATATACAACTACCCCGCTGCACTTCCCCGCTCCATATACAACTTCCCCGCTCCGCACCGCTCCCCCTCTCCATATACAACTACCTTGCCACACTCCCCTGCTCCTTATACAACTACCCCGCTGCACTTTCCCGCTCCATATACAACTACCCCACTCCGCACCGCTCCCCCGCTCCATATACAACTACCCCCTGCACTCCCCCGCACCATAAACTAACCCGACGCACTTCCCCGCTCCATATACAACTACACCGCTCCGCACCGCTCCCCCTCGCCATATACAACTACCCCGCTCCACACAGCTCCCCTCTCCATATACAACTACCCTGCCGCAATCCCCCGCTCCATATACAACTACCCCGCTGCACTTCCCCGCTCCATATACAACTACCCCGCTCCGCACCGCTCACCCGCTCCATATACAACTACCCCCTTTACTCCCCCTCTCCTTATACAACTACCCTGCCGCACTCCCCTGTACCATATACAACTACTCCACAGCACTCCCCCGCTCCATATACAACTACCCACTCCGCACTGCTCCCCTCTCCATATACAACACCCCGCTCCGCACCGCTCCCCCGCTCCATATACAACTCCCCCGCTCCGCACAGCTCCCCTCTCCATATACAACTACCCTGCCGCACTCCCCCGCTCTATACACAACTACCCCGCTGCGCACCGCTCCCCCGCTCCATATACAACTACCCCCGCACTCCCCCTCTCCATATACAACTACCCTGCCGCACTCCCCCGCTCTATATACAACTACCCCGCTCCCCCGCTCCATATACAACTCCCCGCCGCACTCCCCCGCTCCATATAAGACTACACCGCCGCACTCCCCTGCTCCATATACAACTACTCCACTCTGCACTGCTCCCCTGCTCCATATACAACTACCCCGCCGCACTCCCCAGCTCCATATACAACTACCCAGCCGCACTCCCCCGCTCCATATACGACTACACCGCTGCACTCCCCCGCTCCATGATTTCCATTACACGAGAGTAGATGTTAAAACTTCATGCTGATTTGAACTCGGCTCTCGCCAAGATAAGCACCAACTAAGACGTAGCTTTACAGTAAACTAATGTGATCCATATGCAGGTGTCTATGCTCTTCAACCCTTCCGCTGCTTGTTGTCTAACTTCTCCCACACGAACTGTGTCCTTTAGATCCCCGTCGTACCATCTCCCAAGACTCTTCACTGGCTTCTCAGACACTGTTGGTATTGCCTCACCATTAATGAAGAATGTTTTATCTACTACTTTGCCTTTAATTATAGAGATGCTCCTTGATTTAGTGGGCTTGAATTGCATTCGTGCCCATTCAATGTTATTTGTTAATTTGCCCAATTATCGATTAGTGCAGGCTACTGTTGTAGTCATGGTTGTCATGTCATCCATGTATGCTCGAATTGGTGGTAGTCGCATTCCAGAAGCCAAGCGCTCTCCTCCTACTACCCATTTTGATGCCCTAATGATTACTTCCATTGCCATGGTAAAAGCCAATGGAGAAATGGTGCATCCTACCATTATTCCAACCTCTAGGCATTGCCATGTAGTGCTGAATTCTGAAGTTGAAAAACTGAATTGCAAATCTCCAAAATAGGCTTTCACTAAATTTGTTATTGTCATCGGTACACCGCTCCCCCTCGCCATATACAACTACCCCGCTCCGCACCCCTCCCCCGCTCCATATACAACTACCCCGAGCTGCACCGCTCCCCCGCTCCATATACAACTCTCCCGCTCCGCACTGCTCCCCGCTCCATATACAAGTACACTGCCGCTCTCCCCTGCTCCATATACAACTACCCTGCCGCACTCCCCTGCTCCATATACAACTACCCCGCTCCATATACAACTACCTCGCCGCACTCCCCCGCTCCATATACAACTACCCAGCCGCACTCCCCCGCTCCATATACAACTCTCCCGCTCCGCACTGCTCCCCGCTCCATATACAAGTACACTGACGCTCTCCCCTGCTCCATATACAACTACCCTGCCGCACTCCCCTGCTCCATATACAACTACCCCACAGCACTACCCCGCTCCATATACAACTACCTCGCCGCACTCCCCCTCTCCATATACAACTACCCTGCCGCACTCCCCTGCTCCATATACAACTACCCCGCTGCACTCCCCCGCTCCATATACAACTACAACGCCGGACTCCCCTGCTCCATATGCAACTACCCCGCTCCGCACTGCTCCCACGCTCCATATACAACTACCCTGCCGCACTCCCCCGCTCTATATACAACTACCACGCTCCACACCGCTCCCCCGCTCCATATACAACTACCCCCGCACTCCCCCGCTCCATATACAACTACTCTGCTGCACTCTCCGCTCCATATACAACTACCCCTCTCCGCACTGCTCCCCGCTCCATATACAACTACACTGCCGCTCTCCCCCGCTCCATATACAACTACCCTGCCGCACTCCCCTGCTCCATATACAACTACCCCACTGCACTACCCCGCTCCATATACAACTACCTCGCCGCACTCTACCGCTCCATATACTACCCTGCCGCACTCCCCTGCTCCATATACAACTACCCCGCTCCGCACCCCTCCCCCGCTCCATATACAACTACCCCGAGCTGCACCGCTCCCCCGCTCCATATACAACTCTCCCGCTCCGCACTGCTCCCCGCTCCATATACAAGTACACTGCCGCTCTCCCCTGCTCCATATACAACTACCCTGCCGCACTCCCCTGCTCCATATACAACTACCCCGCTCCATATACAACTACCTCGCCGCACTCCCCCGCTCCATATACAACTACCCAGCCGCACTCCCCCGCTCCATATACAACTCTCCCGCTCCGCACTGCTCCCCGCTCCATATACAAGTACACTGACGCTCTCCCCTGCTCCATATACAACTACCCTGCCGCACTCCCCTGCTCCATATACAACTACCCCACAGCACTACCCCGCTCCATATACAACTACCTCGCCGCACTCCCCCTCTCCATATACAACTACCCTGCCGCACTCCCCTGCTCCATATACAACTACCCCGCTGCACTCCCCCGCTCCATATACAACTACAACGCCGGACTCCCCTGCTCCATATGCAACTACCCCGCTCCGCACTGCTCCCACGCTCCATATACAACTACCCTGCCGCACTCCCCCGCTCTATATACAACTACCACGCTCCACACCGCTCCCCCGCTCCATATACAACTACCCCCGCACTCCCCTGCTCCATATACAACTACTCTGCTGCACTCTCCGCTCCATATACAACTACCCCTCTCCGCACTGCTCCCCGCTCCATATACAACTACACTGCCGCTCTCCCCCGCTCCATATACAACTACCCTGCCGCACTCCCCTGCTCCATATACAACTACCCCACAGCACTACCCCGCTCCATATACAACTACCTCGCCGCACTCTACCGCTCCATATACTACCCTGCCGCACTCCCCTGCTCCATATACAACTACCCCGCTCCGCACCGCTCCCCCGCTCCATATACAACCCCCGCTCGGCACAGCTCCCCTCTCCATATACAACTACCCCGCCGCACTCCCCCTCTCCATATGCAAGTACCCCGCTGCACTCCCCCGCTCCATATACAACTACCCTGCTCCGCACAGCTCCCCCGCTCCATATATAACTATCCCCGCACTCCCCCGCTCGATATACAACTACCCCATTCCGCACCTCTCCCCCGCTCCATATACAACTCTCCCGCTTGCTCCCCGCTCCATATACAACTAGACTGCCGCTCTCCCCCGCTCCATATACAACTACCCTGCCCCACTCCCCTGCTCCATATACAACTACCCCACAGCACTACCCCGATCCATATACAACTACCTCGCCGCACTCCCCCGCTCCATATACAACTACCTTGCCGCACTCCCCTGCTCCATATACAACTACCCTGCTCCGCACAGCTCCCCCGTTCCATATATAACTATCCCCGCACCCCCGCTCCATATACAACTACCATACTCCGCACCGCTCCCCCGCTCCATATACAACTACCCTGCCGCACTTCCCCGCTCCATATACAACTCTCCCGCTCCGCACTGCTCCCCGCTCCATATACAACTACACTGCCGCTCTCCCCCGCTCCATATACAACTACCCCACAGCACTACCCCGATCCATATACAACTACCTCGCCGCACTCCCCCGCTCCATATACAACTACCCTGCCGCACTCCCCTGCTCCATATACAACTACCCCGCTGCACTCCCCCGCTCCATATACAACTACAAAGCCGGACTCCCCTGCTCCATATGCAACTACCCCGCTCCGCACTGCTCCCCTCTCCATATACAACTACCCCGCTCCGCACCGCTCCCCCGCTCCATATACAACGCCCCCGCTCCGCACAGCTCCCCTCTCCATATACAACTACCCTGCCGCACTTCCCCGCTATATACAACTCTCCCGCTCCGCACTGCTCCCCGCTCCATATACAACTACACTGCCGCTCTCCCCCGCTCCATATACAACTACCCTGCCGCACTCCCCTGCTCCATATACAACTACCCCACAGCACTACCCCGATCCATATACAACTACCTCGCCGCACTCCCCCGGTCCATATACAACTACCCTGCCGCACTCCCCTGCTCCATATACAACTACCCCGCTGCACTCCCCCGCTCCATATACAACTACAAAGCCGGACTCCCCTGCTCCATATGCAACTACCCCGCTCCGCACTGCTCCCCTCTCCATATACAACTACCCCGCTCCGCACCGCTCCCCCGCTCCATATACAAGTCCCCCGCTCCGCACAGCTCCCCTCTCCATATACAACTACCCTGCCGCACTCTCCCGCTATATATACAACTATCCCGCTCCGCACCGCTCCCCCGCTCCATATACAACTACCCCTGCACTCCACCGCTCCTTATACAACTACCCCAATCCGCACCGCTCCCCCGCTCCATATACAACTACCCTGCCGCACTCGCCCCGCTCCATATACAACTACCCCACCGCGCTCCCCTGCTCCATATACAACTACCCCGCTCCGCACCGCTCCCCCGCTCCATATACAACTACCCCCGCACTCCCCAGCTCCATAAACTACCCGACGCACTTCCCCGCTCCATATACAACTACCCCGCTCCGCACCGCTCCCCCTCGCCATATACAACTACCCCGCTCTGCACAGCTCCTCTCCATATACAACTACCCTGCCGCACTCCATATACAACTACCCCGCTGCACTTCCCCGCTCCATATACAACTTCCCCGCTCCGCACCGCTCCCCCTCTCCATATACAACTACCTTGCCACACTCCCCTGCTCCTTATACAACTACCCCGCTGCACTTTCCCGCTCCATATACAACTACCCCACTCCGCACCGCTCCCCCGCTCCATATACAACTACCCCCTGCACTCCCCCGCACCATAAACTAACCCGACGCACTTCCCCGCTCCATATACAACTACACCGCTCCGCACCGCTCCCCCTCGCCATATACAACTACCCCGCTCCACACAGCTCCCCTCTCCATATACAACTACCCTGCCGCAATCCCCCGCTCCATATACAACTACCCCGCTGCACTTCCCCGCACCATATACAACTACCCCGCTCCGCACCGCTCACCCGCTCCATATACAACTACCCCCTTTACTCCCCCTCTCCTTATACAACTACCCTGCCGCACTCCCCTGTACCATATACAACTACTCCACAGCACTCCCCCGCTCCATATACAACTACCCACTCCGCACTGCTCCCCTCTCCATATACAACACCCCGCTCCGCACCGCTCCCCCGCTCCATATACAACTCCCCCGCTCCGCACAGCTCCCCTCTCCATATACAACTACCCTGCCGCACTCCCCCGCTCTATACACAACTACCCCGCTGCGCACCGCTCCCCCGCTCCATATACAACTACCCCCGCACTCCCCCTCTCCATATACAACTACCCTGCCGCACTCCCCCGCTCTATATACAACTACCCCGCTCCCCCGCTCCATATACAACTCCCCGCCGCACTCCCCCGCTCCATATAAGACTACACCGCCGCACTCCCCTGCTCCATATACAACTACTCCACTCTGCACTGCTCCCCTGCTCCATATACAACTACCCCGCCGCACTCCCCAGCTCCATATACAACTACCCAGCCGCACTCCCCCGCTCCATATACGACTACACCGCTGCACTCCCCCGCTCCATGATTTCCATTACACGAGAGTAGATGTTAAAACTTCATGCTGATTTGAACTCGGCTCTCGCCAAGATAAGCACCAACTAAGACGTAGCTTTACAGTAAACTAATGTGATCCATATGCAGGTGTCTATGCTCTTCAACCCTTCCGCTGCTTGTTGTCTAACTTCTCCCACACGAACTGTGTCCTTTAGATCCCCGTCGTACCATCTCCCAAGACTCTTCACTGGCTTCTCAGACACTGTTGGTATTGCCTCACCATTAATGAAGAATGTTTTATCTACTACTTTGCCTTTAATTATAGAGATGCTCCTTGATTTAGTGGGCTTGAATTGCATTCGTGCCCATTCAATGTTATTTGTTAATTTGCCCAATTATCGATTAGTGCAGGCTACTGTTGTAGTCATGGTTGTCATGTCATCCATGTATGCTCGAATTGGTGGTAGTCGCATTCCAGAAGCCAAGCGCTCTCCTCCTACTACCCATTTTGATGCCCTAATGATTACTTCCATTGCCATGGTAAAAGCCAATGGAGAAATGGTGCATCCTACCATTATTCCAACCTCTAGGCATTGCCATGTAGTGCTGAATTCTGAAGTTGAAAAACTGAATTGCAAATCTCCAAAATAGGCTTTCACTAAATTTGTTATTGTCATCGGTACACCGCTCCCCCTCGCCATATACAACTACCCCGCTCCGCACCCCTCCCCCGCTCCATATACAACTACCCCGAGCTGCACCGCTCCCCCGCTCCATATACAACTCTCCCGCTCCGCACTGCTCCCCGCTCCATATACAAGTACACTGCCGCTCTCCCCTGCTCCATATACAACTACCCTGCCGCACTCCCCTGCTCCATATACAACTACCCCGCTCCATATACAACTACCTCGCCGCACTCCCCCGCTCCATATACAACTACCCAGCCGCACTCCCCTGCTCCATATACAACTACCCCGCTGCACTCCCCCGCTCCATATACAACTACAACGCCGGACTCCCCTGCTCCATAAGCAACTACCCCGCTCCGCACTGCTCCCCCGCTCCATATACAACTACCCCACACCTCTACTCCATATACAACTACCCCGCCGCACTCCCCCGCTCCATATACAACTACCCCGCCGCACTCCCCCGCTCCATATACAACTACCCCGCCGCACTCCCCCGCTCCATATACAACTACCCCGCTGCAATCCCCCGCTCCATATACTACCTTGCCGCACTCCCCTGCTCCATATACAACTACCCCGCTCCGCACCGCTCCCCCGCTCCATATACAACTACCCCGCTCCGCACCGCTCCCCCGCTCCATATACAACTCCCCCGCTCCGCACAGCTCCCCTCTCCATATACAACTACCCCGCCGCACTCCCCCTCTCCATATACAAGTACCCCGCTGCACTCCCCCGCTCCATATACAACTACCCTGCTCCGCACAGCTCCCCCGCTCCATATATAACTATCTCCGCACTCCCCCGCTCCATATACAACTACCCTACTCCGCACCGCTCCCCCGCTCTATATACAACTACCCTGCCGCACTCCCCCGCTCGATATACAACTACCCCGCTCCGCACCGCTCCCCCGCTCCATATACAACTCTCCCGCTCCGCACTGCTCCCCGCTCCATATACAACTACACTGCCGCTCTCCCCCGCTCCATATACAACTACCCTGCCGCACTCCCCTGCTCCATATACAACTACCCCACAGCACTACTCCGCTCCATATACAACTACCTCGCCGCACTCCCCCGCTCCATATACAACTACTCCACAGCACTCCCCCTCTCCATATACAACTCCCCCTTCCGCACAGCTCCCCTCTCCATATACAACAACCCTGCCGCACTCCCCCGCTCTATATACAACTACCCCGCTCCGCACCGCTCCCCCGCGACATATACAACTCCCCCCGCACTCCCCCGCTCCATATACAACTACCCCAATCCGCACCGCTCCCCCGCTCCATATACAACTACCCTGCCGCACTCGCCCCGCTCCATATACAACTACCCCACCGCGCTCCCCTGCTCCATATACAACTACCCCGCTCCGCACCGCTCCCCCGCTCCATATACAACAACCCCCGCACTCCCCAGCTCCATAAACTACCCGACGCACTTCCCCGCTCCATATACAACTACCCCGCTCCGCACCGCTCCCCCTCGCCATTTACAACTACCCCGCTCCGCACAGCTCCTCTCCATATACAACTACCCTGCCGCACTCCCCCACTCCATATACAACTACCCCGCTGCACTTCCCTGCTCCTTATACAACTACCCCGCTGCACTTCCCCGCTCCATATACAACTACCCCGCTCCGCACCGCTCCCCCGCTATATATAGAACTACCCCGCCGCACTCCCCTGCTCCATATACAACTACCCCTCTCCGCGCCGCTCCCCCGCTCCATGAACAACTACCCCGCTCCGCACAGCTCCTCTCCATATACAACTACCCTGCCGCACTCCCCCACTCCATATACAACTACCCCGCTCCGCACCGCTCCCCCTCTCCATATACAACTACCCCGCTCCGCACCGCTCCCCCTCTCCATATACAACTACCCTGCCAAACTCCCCTGCTCCTTATACAACTACCCTGCCGCACTCCCCTGCTCCATATACAACTTCCCCACTCCATATACAACTACCTCGCCGCACTCCCCCGCTCCATATACAACTACCCCACTCCGCACCGCTCCCCCGCTCCATATACAACTACCCCGCTGCACTCCCCCGCTCCATATACAACTACCCCGCTCCGCACCGCTCCCCCGCTCCATATAGAACTACCCCGCCGCACTCCCCCGCTCCATATACAACTACCCCGCCGCACTCACACGCTCCATATACAACTACCCCGCTGCACTCCCCCGCTCCATATACAACTACCCCGCTCCGCACCGCTCCCCCGCTCCATATAGAACTACCCCGCCGCACTCCCCTGCTCCATATACAACTACCCCTCTCCGCGCCGCTCCCCCGCTCCATATACAACTCTACCGCTCCGCACTGCTCCCCGCTCCAATATACAACTACACTGCCGCTCTCCCGCGCTCCTTATACAACTACCCTGCCGCACTCCCCTGCTCCATATACAACTTCCCCACTCCATATACAACTACCTCGCCGCACTCCCCCGCTCCATATACAACTACCCTGCCGCACTCCCCTGCTCCATATACAACTACCCCGCTGCATATACAACTACACTGCCGCTCTCCCGCGCTCCTTATACAACTACCCTGCCGCACTCCCCTGCTCCATATACAACTTCCCCACAGCACTACCCCGCTCCATATACAACTACAACGCCGGACTCCCCTGCTCCATATGCAACTACCCCGCTCCGCACTGCTCCCCCGCTCCATATACAACTACACCGCTCCGCACAGCTCCCCTCTCCATATACAACTACCCCGCTCAGCACCGCTCCCCCGCTCCATATACAACTCCCCCGCTCCGCACAGCTCCCCTCTCCATATACAACTACCCTGCCGCACTCCCCCGCTCCATATACAACTACCCCACTCCGCACCGCTCCCCCGCTCCATATACAACTCCCCGCCGCACTCCCCCGCTCCATATAAGACTACACCGCCGCACTCCCCTGCTCCATATACAACTCCTCCACTCTGCACTGCTCCCCTGCTCCATATACAACTACCCCGCCGCACTCCCCAGCTCCATATACATCTACCCAGCCGCACTCCCCCGCTCCATATACGACTACACCGCTGCACACCCCCGCTCCATGATTTCCATTACACGAGAGTAGATGTTAAAACTTCATGCTGATTTGAACTCGGCTCTCGCCACGATAAGCACCAACTAAGAAGTAGCTTTACAGTAAACTAATGTTATCCTTATGCAGGTGTCTATGCTCTTCAACCCTTCCGCTGCTTGTTGTCTACTTCTCCCACACGAACTGTTTAGATCCCCGTCGTACCATCTCCCAAGACTCTTCACTGGCTTCTCAGACACTGTTGGTATTGCCTCACCATTAATGAAGAATGTTTTATCTACTACTTTGCCTTTAATTATAGAGATGCTCCTTGATTTAGTGGGCTTGAATTGCATTCGTGCCCATTCAATGTTATTTGTTAATTTGCCCAATTATCGATTAGTGCAGGCTACTGTTGTAGTCATGGTTGTCATGTCATCCGTATGCTCGAATTGGTGGTAGTCGCATTCCAGAAGCCAAGCGCTCTCCTCCTACTACCCATTTTGATGCCCTAATGATTACTTCCATTGCCATGGTAAAAGCCAGTGGAGAAATGGTGCATCCTACCATTATTCCAACCTCTAGGCATTGCCATGTAGTGCTGAATTCTGAAGTTGAAAAACTGAATTGCAAATCTCCAAAATAGGCTTTCACTAAATTTGTTAGAACTACTCTGCCTCACTCTCCGCTCCATATACAACTACCCCGCTCCGCACCGCTCCCCCTCGGCATATACAACTACCACGCTCCGCACCCCTCCCCCGCTCCATATACAACTACCCCACACCTCTACTCCATATACAACTACCCCGCCGCACTCCCCCGCTCCATATACAACTACCCCGCCGCACTCCCCCGCTCCATATACAACTACCCCGCCGCACTCCCCCGCTCCATATACAACTACCCCGCTGCAATCCCCCGCTCCATATACTACCTTGCCGCACTCCCCTGCTCCATATACAACTACCCCGCTCCGCACCGCTCCCCCGCTCCATATACAACTACCCCGCTCCGCACCGCTCCCCCGCTCCATATACAACTCCCCCGCTCCGCACAGCTCCCCTCTCCATATACAACTACCCCGCCGCACTCCCCCTCTCCATATACAAGTACCCCGCTGCACTCCCCCGCTCCATATACAACTACCCTGCTCCGCACAGCTCCCCCGCTCCATATATAACTATCCCCGCACTCCCCCGCTCATATACAACTACCCTACTCCGCACCGCTCCCCCGCTCTATATACAACTACCCTGCCGCACTCCCCCGCTCGATATACAACTACCCCGCTCCGCACCGCTCCCCCGCTCCATATACAACTCTCCCGCTCCGCACTGCTCCCCGCTCCATATACAACTACACTGCCGCTCTCCCCCGCTCCATATACAACTACCCTGCCGCACTCCCCTGCTCCATATACAACTACCCCACAGCACTACTCCGCTCCATATACAACTACCTCGCCGCACTCCCCCGCTCCATATACAACTACTCCACAGCACTCCCCCTCTCCATATACAACTCCCCCGCTCCGCACAGCTCCCCTCTCCATATACAACAACCCTGCCGCACTCCCCCGCTCTATATACAACTACCCCGCTCCGCACCGCTCCCCCGCGACATATACAACTCCCCCCGCACTCCCCCGCTCCATATACAACTACCCCAATCCGCACCGCTCCCCCGCTCCATATACAACTACCCTGCCGCACTCGCCCCGCTCCATATACAACTACCCCACCGCGCTCCCCTGCTCCATATACAACTACCCCGCTCCGCACCGCTCCCCCGCTCCATATACAACAACCCCCGCACTCCCCAGCTCCATAAACTACCCGACGCACTTCCCCGCTCCATATACAACTACCCCGCTCCGCACCGCTCCCCCTCGCCATTTACAACTACCCCGCTCCGCACAGCTCCTCTCCATATACAACTACCCTGCCGCACTCCCCCACTCCATATACAACTACCCCGCTGCACTTCCCTGCTCCTTATACAACTACCCCGCTGCACTTCCCCGCTCCATATACAACTACCCCGCTCCGCACCGCTCCCCCGCTATATATAGAACTACCCCGCCGCACTCCCCTGCTCCATATACAACTACCCCTCTCCGCGCCGCTCCCCCGCTCCATAAACAACTACCCCGCTCCGCACAGCTCCTCTCCATATACAACTACCCTGCCGCACTCCCCCGCTCCATATACAACTACCCCGCTCCGCACCGCTCCCCCTCTCCATATACAACTCCCCTGCTCCGCACCGCTCCCCCTCTCCATATACAACTACCCTGCCAAACTCCCCTGCTCCTTATACAACTACCCTGCCGCACTCCCCTGCTCCATATACAACTTCCCCACTCCATATACAACTACCTCGCCGCACTCCCCCGCTCCATATACAACTACCCCACTCCGCACCGCTCCCCCGCTCCATATACAACTACCCCGCTGCACTCCCCCGCTCCATATACAACTACCCCGCTCCGCACCGCTCCCCCGCTCCATATAGAACTACCCCGCCGCACTCCCCCGCTCCATATACAACTACCCCGCCGCACTCACACGCTCCATATACAACTACCCCGCTGCACTCCCCCGCTCCATATACAACTACCCCGCTCCGCACCGCTCCCCCGCTCCATATAGAACTACCCCGCCGCACTCCCCTGCTCCATATACAACTACCCCTCTCCGCGCCGCTCCCCCGCTCCATATACAACTCTACCGCTCCGCACTGCTCCCCGCTCCAATATACAACTACACTGCCGCTCTCCCGCGCTCCTTATACAACTACCCTGCCGCACTCCCCTGCTCCATATACAACTTCCCCACTCCATATACAACTACCTCGCCGCACTCCCCCGCTCCATATACAACTACCCTGCCGCACTCCCCTGCTCCATATACAACTACCCCGCTGCATATACAACTACACTGCCGCTCTCCCGCGCTCCTTATACAACTACCCTGCCGCACTCCCCTGCTCCATATACAACTTCCCCACAGCACTACCCCGCTCCATATACAACTACAACGCCGGACTCCCCTGCTCCATATGCAACTACCCCGCTCCGCACTGCTCCCCCGCTCCATATACAACTACACCGCTCCGCACAGCTCCCCTCTCCATATACAACTACCCCGCTCAGCACCGCTCCCCCGCTCCATATACAACTCCCCCGCTCCGCACAGCTCCCCTCTCCATATACAACTACCCTGCCGCACTCCCCCGCTCCATATACAACTACCCCACTCCGCACCGCTCCCCCGCTCCATATACAACTCCCCGCCGCACTCCCCCGCTCCATATAAGACTACACCGCCGCACTCCCCTGCTCCATATACAACTCCTCCACTCTGCACTGCTCCCCTGCTCCATATACAACTACCCCGCCGCACTCCCCAGCTCCATATACATCTACCCAGCCGCACTCCCCCGCTCCATATACGACTACACCGCTGCACACCCCCGCTCCATGATTTCCATTACACGAGAGTAGATGTTAAAACTTCATGCTGATTTGAACTCGGCTCTCGCCACGATAAGCACCAACTAAGAAGTAGCTTTACAGTAAACTAATGTTATCCTTATGCAGGTGTCTATGCTCTTCAACCCTTCCGCTGCTTGTTGTCTACTTCTCCCACACGAACTGTTTAGATCCCCGTCGTACCATCTCCCAAGACTCTTCACTGGCTTCTCAGACACTGTTGGTATTGCCTCACCATTAATGAAGAATGTTTTATCTACTACTTTGCCTTTAATTATAGAGATGCTCCTTGATTTAGTGGGCTTGAATTGCATTCGTGCCCATTCAATGTTATTTGTTAATTTGCCCAATTATCGATTAGTGCAGGCTACTGTTGTAGTCATGGTTGTCATGTCATCCGTATGCTCGAATTGGTGGTAGTCGCATTCCAGAAGCCAAGCGCTCTCCTCCTACTACCCATTTTGATGCCCTAATGATTACTTCCATTGCCATGGTAAAAGCCAGTGGAGAAATGGTGCATCCTACCATTATTCCAACCTCTAGGCATTGCCATGTAGTGCTGAATTCTGAAGTTGAAAAACTGAATTGCAAATCTCCAAAATAGGCTTTCACTAAATTTGTTAGAACTACTCTGCCTCACTCTCCGCTCCATATACAACTACCCCGCTCCGCACCGCTCCCCCTCGGCATATACAACTACCACGCTCCGCACCCCTCCCCCGCTCCATATACAACTACCCCACACCTCTACTCCATATACAACTACCCCGCCGCACTCCCCCGCTCCATATACAACTACCCCGCCGCACTCCCCCGCTCCATATGCAACTACCCCGCCGCACTCCCCCGCTCCATATACAACTACCCCGCTGCAATCCCCCGCTCCATATACTACCTTGCCGCACTCCCCTGCTCCATATACAACTACCCCGCTCCGCACCGCTCCCCCGCTCCATATACAACTCCCCCGCTCCGCACAGCTCCCCTCTCCATATACAACTACCCCGCGGCACTCCCCCTCTCCATATACAAGTACCCCGCTGCACTCCCCCGCTCCATATACAACTACCCTGCTCCGCACAGCTCCCCCGCTCCATATATAACTATCCCCGCACTCCCCCGCTCATATACAACTACCCTACTCCGCACCGCTCCCCCGCTCTATATACAACTACCCTGCCGCACTCCCCCGCTCGATATACAACTACCCCGCTCCGCACCGCTCCCCCGCTCCATATACAACTCTCCCGCTCCGCACTGCTCCCCGCTCCATATACAACTACACTGCCGCTCTCCCCCGCTCCATATACAACTACCCTGCCGCACTCCCCTGCTCCATATACAACTACCCCACAGCACTACTCCGCTCCATATACAACTACCTCGCCGCACTCCCCCGCTCCATATACAACTACTCCACAGCACTCCCCCTCTCCATATACAACTCCCCCGTTCCGCACAATACCCCTCTCCATATACAACAACCCTGCCGCACTCCCCCGCTCTATATACAACTACCCCGCTCCGCACCGCTCCCCCGCGACATATACAACTCCCCCCGCACTCCCCCGCTCCATATACAACTACCCCAATCCGCACCGCTCCCCCGCTCCATATACAACTACCCTGCCGCACTCGCCCCGCTCCATATACAACTACCCCACCGCGCTCCCCTGCTCCATATACAACTACCCCGCTCCGCACCGCTCCCCCGCTCCATATACAACAACCCCCGCACTCCCCAGCTCCATAAACTACCCGACGCACTTCCCCGCTCCATATACAACTACCCCGCTCCGCACCGCTCCCCCTCGCCATTTACAACTACCCCGCTCCGCACAGCTCCTCTCCATATGCAACTACCCTGCCGCACTCCCCCACTCCATATACAACTACCCCGCTGCACTTCCCTGCTCCTTATACAACTACCCCGCTGCACTTCCCCGCTCCATATACAACTACCCCGCTCCGCACCGCTCCCCCGCTATATATAGAACTACCCCGCCGCACTCCCCTGCTCCATATACAACTACCCCTCTCCGCGCCGCTCCCCCGCTCCATAAACAACTACCCCGCTCCGCACAGCTCCTCTCCATATACAACTACCCTGCCGCACTCCCCCACTCCATATACAACTACCCCGCTCCGCACCGCTCCCCCTCTCCATATACAACTACCCCGCTCCGCACCGCTCCCCCTCTCCATATACAACTACCCTGCCAAACTCCCCTGCTCCTTATACAACTACCCTGCCGCACTCCCCTGCTCCATATACAACTTCCCCACTCCATATACAACTACCTCGCCGCACTCCCCCGCTCCATATACAACTACCCCACTCCGCACCGCTCCCCCGCTCCATATACAACTACCCCGCTGCACTCCCCCGCTCCATATACAACTACCCCGCTCCGCACCGCTCCCCCGCTCCATATAGAACTACCCCGCCGCACTCCCCCGCTCCATATACAACTACCCCGCCGCACTCACACGCTCCATATACAACTACCCCGCTGCACTCCCCCGCTCCATATACAACTACCCCGCTCCGCACCGCTCCCCCGCTCCATATAGAACTACCCCGCCGCACTCCCCTGCTCCATATACAACTACCCCTCTCCGCGCCGCTCCCCCGCTCCATATACAACTCTACCGCTCCGCACTGCTCCCCGCTCCAATATACAACTACACTGCCGCTCTCCCGCGCTCCTTATACAACTACCCTGCCGCACTCCCCTGCTCCATATACAACTTCCCCACTCCATATACAACTACCTCGCCGCACTCCCCCGCTCCATATACAACTACCCTGCCGCACTCCCCTGCTCCATATACAACTTCCCCACTGCACTACCCCGCTCCATATACAACTACAACGCCGGACTCCCCTGCTCCATATGCAACTACCCCGCTCCGCACTGCTCCCCCTCTCCATATACAACTACACCGCTCCGCACAGCTCCCCTCTCCATATACAACTACCCCGCTCAGCACCGCTCCCCCGCTCCATATACAACTCCCCCGCTCCGCACAGCTCCCCTCTCCATATACAACTACCCTGCCGCACTCCCCCGCTCCATATACAACTACCCCACTCCGCACCGCTCCCCCGCTCCATATACAACTCCCCGCCGCACTCCCCCGCTCCATATAAGACTACACCGCCGCACTCCCCTGCTCCATATACAACTACTCCACTCTGCACTGCTCCCCTGCTCCATATACAACTACCCCGCCGCACTCCCCAGCTCCATATACAACTACCCAGCCGCACCCCCCCGCTCCATATACGACTACACCGCTGCACTCCCCCGCTCCATGATTTCCATTACACGAGAGTAGATGTTAAAACTTCATGCTGATTTGAACTCGGCTCTCGCCAAGATAAGCACCAACTAAGACGTAGCTTTACAGTAAACTAATGTGATCCATATGCAGGTGTCTATGCTCTTCAACCCTTCCGCTGCTTGTTGTCTAACTTCTCCCACACGAACTGTGTCCTTTAGATCCCCGTCGTACCATCTCCCAAGACTCTTCACTGGCTTCTCAGACACTGTTGGTATTGCCTCACCATTAATGAAGAATGTTTTATCTACTACTTTGCCTTTAATTATAGAGATGCTCCTTGATTTAGTGGGCTTGAATTGCATTCGTGCCCATTCAATGTTATTTGTTAATTTGCCCAATTATCGATTAGTGCAGGCTATTGTTGTAGTCATGGTTGTCATGTCATCCATGTATGCTCGAATTGGTGGTAGTCGCATTCCAGAAGCCAAGCGCTCTCCTCCTACTACCCATTTTGATGCCCTAATGATTACTTCCATTGCCATGGTAAAAGCCAATGGAGAAATGGTGCATCCTACCATTATTCCAACCTCTAGGCATTGCCATGTAGTGCTGAATTCTGAAGTTGAAAAACTGAATTGCAAATCTCCAAAATAGGCTTTCACTAAATTTGTTATTGTCATCGGTACACCGCTCCCCCTCGCCATATACAACTACCCCGCTCCGCTCCATATACAACTACCCCGAGCTGCACCGCTCCCCCGCTCCATATACAACTCTCCCGCTCCGCACTGCTCCCCGCTCCATATACAAGTTGCCGCTCTCCCCTGCTCCATATACAACTACCCTGCCGCACTCCCCTGCTCCATATACAACTACCCCACAGCACTACCCCGCTCCATATACAACTACCTCGCCGCACTCCCCCGCTCCATATACAACTACCCTGCCGCACTCCCCTGCTCCATATACAACTACCCCGCTGCACTCCCCCGCTCCATATACAACTACAACGCCGGACTCCCCTGCTCCATATGCAACTACCCCGCTCCGCACTGCTCCCACGCTCCATATACAACTACCCTGCCGCACTCCCCCGCTCTATATACAACTACCACGCTCCACACCGCTCCCCCGCTCCATATACAACTACCCCCGCACTCCCCCGCTCCATATACAACTACTCTGCTGCACTCTCCGCTCCATATACAACTACCCCTCTCCGCACTGCTCCCCGCTCCATATACAACTACACTGCCGCTCTCCCCCGCTCCATATACAACTACCCTGCCGCACTCCCCTGCTCCATATACAACTACCCCACAGCACTACCCCGCTCCATATACAACTACCTCGCCGCACTCTACCGCTCCATATACTACCCTGCCGCACTCCCCTGCTCCATATACAACTACCCCGCTCCGCACCGCTCCCCCGCTCCATATACAACCCCCGCTCGGCACAGCTCCCCTCTCCATATACAACTACCCCGCCGCACTCCCCCTCTCCATATGCAAGTACCCCGCTGCACTCCCCCGCTGCACTCCCCCGCTCCATATACAACTACCCTGCTCCGCACAGCTCCCCCGCTCCATATATAACTATCCCCGCACTCCCCCGCTCGATATACAACTACCCCATTCCGCACCTCTCCCCCGCTCCATATACAACTCTCCCGCTTGCTCCCCGCTCCATATACAACTAGACTGCCGCTCTCCCCCGCTCCATATACAACTACCCTGCCGCACTCCCCTGCTCCATATACAACTACCCCACAGCACTACCCCGATCCATATACAACTACCTCGCCGCACTCCCCCGCTCCATATACAACTACCTTGCCGCACTCCCCTGCTCCATATACAACTACCCTGCTCCGCACAGCTCCCCCGCTCCATATATAACTATCCCCGCACCCCCGCTCCATATATAACTACCCTACTCCGCACCGCTCCCCCGCTCCATATACAACTACCCTGCCGCACTTCCCCGCTCCATATACAACTCTCCCGCTCCGCACTGCTCCCCGCTCCATATACAACTACACTGCCGCTCTCCCCCGCTCCATATACAACTACCCTGCCGCACTCCCCTGCTCCATATACAACTACCCCACAGCACTACCCCGATCCATATACAACTACCTCGCCGCACTCCCCCGCTCCATATACAACTACCCTGCCGCACTCCCCTGCTCCATATACAACTACCCCGCTGCACTCCCCCGCTCCATATACAACTACAAAGCCGGACTCCCCTGCTCCATATGCAACTACCCCGCTCCGCACTGCTCCCCTCTCCATATACAACTACCCCGCTCCGCACCGCTCCCCCGCTCCATATACAACGCCCCCGCTCCGCACAGCTCCCCTCTCCATATACAACTACCCTGCCGCACTTCCCCGCTCCATATACAACTCTCCCGCTCCGCACTGCTCCCCGCTCCATATACAACTACACTGCCGCTCTTTCCCGCTCCATATACAACTACCCTGCCGCACTCCCCTGCTCCATATACAACTACCCCACAGCACTACCCCGATCCATATACAACTACCTCGCCGCACTCCCCCGGTCCATATACAACTACCCTGCCGCACTCCCCTGCTCCATATACAACTACCCCGCTGCACTCCCCCGCTCCATATACAACTACAAAGCCGGACTCCCCTGCTCCATATGCAACTACCCCGCTCCGCACTGCTCCCCTCTCCATATACAACTACCCCGCTCCGCACCGCTCCCCCGCTCCATATACAACTCCCCCGCTCCGCACAGCTCCCCTCTCCATATACAACTACCCTGCCGCACTCTCCCGCTATATATACAACTATCCCGCTCCGCACCGCTCCCCCGCTCCATATACAACTACCCCTGCACTCCGCCGCTCCTTATACAACTACCCCAATCCGCACCGCTCCTCCGCTCCATATACAACTACCCTGCCGCACTCGCCCCGCTCCATATACAACTACCCCACCGCGCTCCCCTGCTCCATATACAACTACCCCGCTCCGCACCGCTCCCCCGCTCCATATACAACTACCCCCGCACTCCCCAGCTCCATAAACTACCCGACGCACTCCCCTGCTCCATATACAACTACCCCGCTGCACTCCCCCGCTCCATATACAACTACAAAGCCGGACTCCCCTGCTCCATATGCAACTACCCCGCTCCGCACTGCTCCCCTCTCCATATACAACTACCCCGCTCCGCACCGCTCCCCCGCTCCATATACAACTCCCCCGCTCCGCACAGCTCCCCTCTCCATATACAACTACCCTGCCGCACTCCCCCGCTCTATACACAACTACCCCGCTGCGCACCGCTCCCCCGCTCCATATACAACTACCCAGCCGCACCCCCCCGCTCCATATACGACTACACCGCTGCACTCCCCCGCTCCATGATTTCCATTACACGAGAGTAGATGTTAAAACTTCATGCTGATTTGAACTCGGCTCTCGCCAAGATAAGCACCAACTAAGACGTAGCTTTACAGTAAACTAATGTGATCCATATGCAGGTGTCTATGCTCTTCAACCCTTCCGCTGCTTGTTGTCTAACTTCTCCCACACGAACTGTGTCCTTTAGATCCCCGTCGTACCATCTCCCAAGACTCTTCACTGGCTTCTCAGACACTGTTGGTATTGCCTCACCATTAATGAAGAATGTTTTATCTACTACTTTGCCTTTAATTATAGAGATGCTCCTTGATTTAGTGGGCTTGAATTGCATTCGTGCCCATTCAATGTTATTTGTTAATTTGCCCAATTATCGATTAGTGCAGGCTATTGTTGTAGTCATGGTTGTCATGTCATCCATGTATGCTCGAATTGGTGGTAGTCGCATTCCAGAAGCCAAGCGCTCTCCTCCTACTACCCATTTTGATGCCCTAATGATTACTTCCATTGCCATGGTAAAAGCCAATGGAGAAATGGTGCATCCTACCATTATTCCAACCTCTAGGCATTGCCATGTAGTGCTGAATTCTGAAGTTGAAAAACTGAATTGCAAATCTCCAAAATAGGCTTTCACTAAATTTGTTATTGTCATCGGTACACCGCTCCCCCTCGCCATATACAACTACCCCGCTCCGCTCCATATACAACTACCCCGAGCTGCACCGCTCCCCCGCTCCATATACAACTCTCCCGCTCCGCACTGCTCCCCGCTCCATATACAAGTACACTGCCGCTCTCCCCTGCTCCATATACAACTACCCTGCCGCACTCCCCTGCTCCATATACAACTACCCCACAGCACTACCCCGCTCCATATACAACTACCTCGCCGCACTCCCCCGCTCCATATACAACTACCCTGCCGCACTCCCCTGCTCCATATACAACTACCCCGCTGCACTCCCCCGCTCCATATACAACTACAACGCCGGACTCCCCTGCTCCATATGCAACTACCCCGCTCCGCACTGCTCCCACGCTCCATATACAACTACCCTGCCGCACTCCCCCGCTCTATATACAACTACCACGCTCCACACCGCTCCCCCGCTCCATATACAACTACCCCCGCACTCCCCCGCTCCATATACAACTACTCTGCTGCACTCTCCGCTCCATATACAACTACCCCTCTCCGCACTGCTCCCCGCTCCATATACAACTACACTGCCGCTCTCCCCCGCTCCATATACAACTACCCTGCCGCACTCCCCTGCTCCATATACAACTACCCCACAGCACTACCCCGCTCCATATACAACTACCTCGCCGCACTCTACCGCTCCATATACTACCCTGCCGCACTCCCCTGCTCCATATACAACTACCCCGCTCCGCACCGCTCCCCCGCTCCATATACAACCCCCGCTCGGCACAGCTCCCCTCTCCATATACAACTACCCCGCCGCACTCCCCCTCTCCATATGCAAGTACCCCGCTGCACTCCCCCGCTGCACTCCCCCGCTCCATATACAACTACCCTGCTCCGCACAGCTCCCCCGCTCCATATATAACTATCCCCGCACTCCCCCGCTCGATATACAACTACCCCATTCCGCACCTCTCCCCCGCTCCATATACAACTCTCCCGCTTGCTCCCCGCTCCATATACAACTAGACTGCCGCTCTCCCCCGCTCCATATACAACTACCCTGCCGCACTCCCCTGCTCCATATACAACTACCCCACAGCACTACCCCGATCCATATACAACTACCTCGCCGCACTCCCCCGCTCCATATACAACTACCTTGCCGCACTCCCCTGCTCCATATACAACTACCCTGCTCCGCACAGCTCCCCCGCTCCATATATAACTATCCCCGCACCCCCGCTCCATATATAACTACCCTACTCCGCACCGCTCCCCCGCTCCATATACAACTACCCTGCCGCACTTCCCCGCTCCATATACAACTCTCCCGCTCCGCACTGCTCCCCGCTCCATATACAACTACACTGCCGCTCTCCCCCGCTCCATATACAACTACCCTGCCGCACTCCCCTGCTCCATATACAACTACCCCACAGCACTACCCCGATCCATATACAACTACCTCGCCGCACTCCCCCGCTCCATATACAACTACCCTGCCGCACTCCCCTGCTCCATATACAACTACCCCGCTGCACTCCCCCGCTCCATATACAACTACAAAGCCGGACTCCCCTGCTCCATATGCAACTACCCCGCTCCGCACTGCTCCCCTCTCCATATACAACTACCCCGCTCCGCACCGCTCCCCCGCTCCATATACAACTACCCCGCTCCGCACAGCTCCCCTCTCCATATACAACTACCCTGCCGCACTTCCCCGCTCCATATACAACTCTCCCGCTCCGCACTGCTCCCCGCTCCATATACAACTACACTGCCGCTCTTTCCCGCTCCATATACAACTACCCTGCCGCACTCCCCTGCTCCATATACAACTACCCCACAGCACTACCCCGATCCATATACAACTACCTCGCCGCACTCCCCCGGTCCATATACAACTACCCTGCCGCACTCCCCTGCTCCATATACAACTACCCCGCTGCACTCCCCCGCTCCATATACAACTACAAAGCCGGACTCCCCTGCTCCATATGCAACTACCCCGCTCCGCACTGCTCCCCTCTCCATATACAACTACCCCGCTCCGCACCGCTCCCCCGCTCCATATACAACTCCCCCGCTCCGCACAGCTCCCCTCTCCATATACAACTACCCTGCCGCACTCTCCCGCTATATATACAACTATCCCGCTCCGCACCGCTCCCCCGCTCCATATACAACTACCCCTGCACTCCGCCGCTCCTTATACAACTACCCCAATCCGCACCGCTCCTCCGCTCCATATACAACTACCCTGCCGCACTCGCCCCGCTCCATATACAACTACCCCACCGCGCTCCCCTGCTCCATATACAACTACCCCGCTCCGCACCGCTCCCCCGCTCCATATACAACTACCCCCGCACTCCCCAGCTCCATAAACTACCCGACGCACTCCCCTGCTCCATATACAACTACCCCGCTGCACTCCCCCGCTCCATATACAACTACAAAGCCGGACTCCCCTGCTCCATATGCAACTACCCCGCTCCGCACTGCTCCCCTCTCCATATACAACTACCCCGCTCCGCACCGCTCCCCCGCTCCATATACAACTCCCCCGCTCCGCACAGCTCCCCTCTCCATATACAACTACCCTGCCGCACTCCCCCGCTCTATACACAACTACCCCGCTGCGCACCGCTCCCCCGCTCCATATACAACTACCCCCGCACTCCCCCTCTCCATATACAACTACCCTGCCGCACTCCCCTGCACCATATACAACTACTCCACAGCACTCCCCCGCTCCATATACAACTACCCACTCCGCACCGCTCCCCCGCTCCATATACAACTACCCTGCCGCACTCCCCCGCTCCATATACAACTACCCCGCTCCGCACCACTCCCCAGCTCCATATACATCTACCCAGCCGCACTCCCCCGCTCCATATACGACTACACCGCTGCACTCCCCCGCTCCATGATTTCCATTACACGAGAGTAGATGTTAAAACTTCATGCTGATTTGAACTCGGCTCTCGCCAAGATAAGCACCAACTAAGAAGTAGCTTTACAGTAAACTAATGTGATCCATATGCAGGTGTCTATGATCTTCAACCCTTCCGCTGCTTGTTGTCTACTTCTCCCACACGAACTGTTTAGATCCCCGTCGTACCATCTCCCAAGACTCTTCACTGGCTTCTCAGACACTGTTGGTATTGCCTCACCATTAATGAAGAATGTTTTATCTACTACTTTGCCTTTAATTATAGAGATGCTCCTTGATTTAGTGGGCTTGAATTGCATTCGTGCCCATTCAATGTTATTTGTTAATTTGCCCAATTATCGATTAGTGCAGGCTACTGTTGTAGTCATGGTTGTCATGTCATCCGTATGCTCGAATTGGTGGTAGTCGCATTCCAGAAGCCAAGCGCTCTCCTCCTACTACCCATTTTGATGCCCTAATGATTACTTCCATTGCCATGGTAAAAGCCAGTGGAGAAATGGTGCATCCTACCATTATTCCAACCTCTAGGCATTGCCATGTAGTGCTGAATTCTGAAGTTGAAAAACTGAATTGCAAATCTCCAAAATAGGCTTTCACTAAATTTGTTACAACTACTCTGCCTCACTCTCCGCTCCATATACAACTACCCCACTCCGCACCGCTCCTCCGCTCCATATACAACTACCCCCTGCACTCCCCCGCTCCATATACAACTACCCCTCTCCGCACCGCTCCCCCGCTCCATATACAACTCTCCCGCTCCGCACTGCTCCCCGCTCCATATACAACTACACTGCCGCTCTCCCCCGCTCCATATACAACTACCCTGCCGCACTCCCCTGCTCCATATACAACTACCCCACAGCACTACCCCGCTACCTCGCCGCACTCTACCGCTCCATATACTACCCTGCCGCACTCCCCTGCTCGATATACAACTACCCCGCTCCGCACCGCTCCCCCGCTCCATATACAACTCCCCCGCTCCGCACAGCTCCCCTCTCCATATACAACTACCCCGCCGCACTCCCCTGCTCCATATACAACTACCCCACAGCACTACCCCGCTACCTCGCCGCACTCTACCGCTCCATATACTACCCTGCCGCGCTCCCCCGCTCCATATACAACTACCCTGCTCCGCACAGCTCCCCCGCTCCATATATAACTATCCCCGCACTCCCCCGCTCCATATACAACTACCCTACTCCGCACCGCTCCCCCGCTCCATATACAACTACCCTGCCGCACTCCCCCGCTCGATATACAACTACCCCGCTCCGAACCGCTCCCCCGCTCCATATACAACTCTCCCGCTCCGCACTGCTCCCCGCTCCATATACAACTACACTGCCGCTCTCCCCCGCTCCATATACAACTACCCTGCCGCACTCCCCTGCTCCATATACAACTACCCCACAGCACTACCCCGCTCCATATACAACAACCTCGCCGCACTCCCCCGCTCCATATACAACTACCCTGCCGCACTCCCCTGCTCCATATACAACTACCCCGCTGCACTCCCCCGCTCCATATACAACTACAAAGCCGGACTCCCCTGCTCCATATGCAACTACCCCGCTCCGCACTGCTCCCCTCTCCATATACAACTACCCCGCTCCGCACCGCTCCCCCGCTCCATATACAACTCCCCCGCTCCGCACAGCTCCCCTCTCCATATACAACTACCCCACCGCGCTCCCCTGCTCCATATACAACTACCCCGCTCCGCACCACTCCCCCGCTCCATATACAACTACCCCCGCACTCCCCAGCTCCATAAACTACCCGACGCACTTCCCCGCTCCATATCAACTACACCGCTCCGCACCGCTCCCCCTCGCCATATACAACTACCCCGCTCCGCACAGCTCCCCTCTCCATATACAACTACCCTGCCGCAATCCCCCGCTCCATATACAACTACCCCGCTGCACTTCCCCGCTCCATATACAACTACCCCGCTCCGCACCGCTCCCCCGCTCCATATACAACTACCCCCTTTTACTCCCCCTCTCCATATACAACTACCCTGCCGCACTCCCCTGCACCATATACAACTACTCCACAGCACTCCCCCGCTCCATATACAACTACCCACTCCGCACCGCTCCCCCGCTCCATATACAACTACCCTGCCGCACTCCCCCGCTCCATATACAACTACCCCGCTCCGCACCACTCCCAAGCTCCATATACATCGACCCCGCTCCGCACCGCTCCATATACAAATACCCAGCTCCGCACCGCTCCCCCGCTCCATATACAACTACCCAGCTTCGCCGCACGCCCCCGCTCCATATACAACTACCCCGCTCCGCACCGCCCCCCCTCGGCATATACAACTACCCCGCTCCGCACCCCTCCCCCGCTCCATATACAACTACCCCACACCTCTACTCCATATACAACTACCCCGCCGCACTCCCCCGCTCTATACAACTACCCCGCCGCACTCCCCCGCTCCATATACAACTACCCCGCCGCACTCCCCCGCTCCATATACAAGTACCCCGCTGCACTCCCCCGCTCCATATACAACTACCCTGCTCCGCACAGCTCCCCCGCTCCATATATAACTATCCCCGCACTCCCCCGCTCTATATACAACTACCCTGCCGCACTCCCCCGCTCGATATACAACTACCCCGCTCCGCACCGCTCCCCCGCTCCATATACAACTCTCCCGCTCCGCACTGCTCCCCGCTCCATATACAACTAAACTGCCGCTCTCCCCCGCTCCATATACAACTACCCTGCCGCACTCCCCTGCTCCATATACAACTACCCCACAGCACTACTCCGCTCCATATACAACTACCTCGCCGCACTCCCCCGCTCCATATACAACTACCCTGCCGCACTCCCCTGCTCCATATGCAACTACCCCGCTCCGCACTGCTCCCCTCTCCATATACAACTACCCCGCTCCGCACAGCTCCCCCCGCTCCATATACAACAACCCTGCCGCACTCCCCCGCTCTATATACAACTACCCCGCTCCGCACCGCTCCCCCGCGACATATACAACTACCCCCGCTCCATATACAACTACCCCAATCCGCACCGCTCCCCCGCTCCATATACAACTACCCTGCCGCACTCGCCCCGCTCTATACAACTACCCCACCGCGCTCCCCTGCTCCATATACAACTACCCCGCTCCGCACCGCTCCCCCGCTCCATATACAACAACCCCCGCACTCCCCAGCTCCATAAACTACCCGACGCACTTCCCCGGTCCATATACAACTACCCCGCTCCGCACCGCTCCCCCTCGCCATACACAACTACCCCGCTCCGCACAGCTCCTCTCCATATACAACTACCCTGCCGCACTCCCCCACTCCATATACAACTACCCCGCTGCACTTCCCCGCTCCATATACAACTACCCCGCTCCGCACCGCTCCCCCTCTCCATATACAACTACCCTGCCACACTCCCCTGCTCCTTATACAACTACCCCGCTGCACTTCCCCGCTCCATATACAACTACCCCACTCCGCACCGCTCCCCCGCTCCATATACAACTACCCCCTGCACTCCCCCGCACCATATACAACTACCCCGCTCCGCACTGCTCACCTGCTCCATATACAACTACCCCCGCACTCCCCCGCTCCATAAACTACCCCGACGCACTTCCCCGCTCCATATACAACTACACCGCTCCGCACCGCTCCCCCTCGCCATATACAACTACCCCGCTCCATATACAACTACCCCGCTCCGCACCGCTCCCCCGCTAATATAGAACTACCCCGCCGCACTCCCCTGCTCCATATACAACTACCCCTCTCCGCGCAGCTCCATAAACAACTACCCCGCTCCGCACAGCTCCTCTCCATATACAACTACCCTGCCGCACTCCCCCACTCCATATACAACTACCCCGCTGCACTTCCCCGCTCCATATACAACTACCCCGCTCCGCACCGCTCCCCCTCTCCATATACAACTACCCTGCCACACTCCCCTGCTCCTTATACACCTACCCCGCTGCACTTCCCCGCTCCATATACAACTACCCCACTCCGCACCGCTCCCCCGCTCCATATACAACTACCCCCTGCACTCCCCCGCACCATATACAACTACCCCGCTCCGCACCACTCCCCAGCTCCATATACATCGACCACGCTCCGCACCGCTCCATATACAAATACCCAGCTCCGCACCGCTCCCCCGCTCCATATACAACTACCCCGCCGCACTCACACGCTCCATATACAACTACCCCGCTGCACTCCCCCGCTCCATATACAACTACCCCGCTCCGCACCGCTCCCCCGCTCCATATAGAACTACCCCGCCGCACTCCCCCGCTCCATATACAACTACCCCGCCGCACTCACACGCTCCATATACAACTCCCCCGCTGCACTCCCCCGCTCCATATACAACTACCCCGCTCCGCACCGCTCCCCCGCTCCATATAGAACTACCCCGCCGCACTCCCCTGCTCGATATACAACTACCCCTCTCCGCTCCATATACAACTCTACCGCTCCGCACTGCTCCCCGCTCCAATATACAACTACACTGCCGCTCTCCCGCGCTCCTTATACAACTACCCTGCCGCACTCACCTGCTACATATACAACTTCCCCACTCCATATACAACTACCTCGCAGCACTCCCCCGCTCCATATACAACTACCCCGCTGCATATACAACTACACTGCCGCTCTCCCGCGCTCCTTATACAACTACCCTGCCGCACTCCCCTGCTCCATATACAACTTCCCCACAGCACTACCCCGCTCCAAATACAACTACAACGCCGGACTCCCCTGCTCCATATGGAACTACCCCGCTCCGCACTGCTCCCCCGCTCCATATACAACTACACCGCTCCGCACAGCTCCCCTCTCCATATACAACTACCCCGCTCAGCACAGCTCCCCCGCTCCATATACAACTCCCCCGCTCCGCACAGCTCCCCTCTCCATATACAACTACCCTGCCGCACTCCCCCGCTCTATATACAACTACCCCGCTCCCCCGCTCCATATACAACTACCCCACTCCGCACCGCTCCCCGCTCCATATACAACTCCCCGCCGCACTCCCCCGCTCCATATAAGACTACACCGCCGCACTCCCCTGCTCCATATACAACTACTCCACTCTGCACTGCTCCCCTGCTCCATATACAACTACCCCGCCGCACTCCCCAGCTCCATATACAACTACCCAGCCGCACTCCCCCGCTCCATATACGACTACACCGCTGCACTCCCCCGCTCCATGATTTCCATTACACGAGAGTAGATGTTAAAACTTCATGCTGATTTGAACTCGGCTCTCGCCAAGATAAGCACCAACTAAGAAGTAGCTTTACAGTAAACTAATGTGATCCATTTGCAGGTGTCTATGCTCTTCAACCCTTCCGCTGCTTGTTGTCTACTTCTCCCACACGAACTGTTTAGATCCCCGTCGTACCATCTCCCAAGACTCTTCACTGGCTTCTCAGACACTGTTGGTATTGCCTCACCATTAATGAAGAATGTTTTATCTACTACTTTGCCTTTAATTATAGAGATGCTCCTTGATTTAGTGGGCTTGAATTGCATTCGTGCCCATTCAATGTTATTTGTTAATTTGCCCAATTATCGATTAGTGCAGGCTACTGTTGTAGTCATGGTTGTCATGTCATCCATGTATGCTCGAATTGGTGGTAGTCGCATTCCAGAAGCCAAGCGCTCTCCTCCTACTACCCATTTTGATGCCCTAATGATTACTTCCATTGCCATGGTAAAAGCCAGTGGAGAAATGGTGCATCCTACCATTATTCCAACCTCTAGGCATTGCCATGTAGTGCTGAATTCTGAAGTTGAAAAACTGAATTGCAAATCTCCAAAATAGGCTTTCACTAAATTTGTTACAACTACTCTGCCTCACTCTCCGCTCCATATACAACTACCCCACTCCGCACCGCTCCTCCGCTCCATATACAACTACCCCCTGCACTCCCCCGCTCCATATACAACTACCCCTCTCCGCACCGCTCCCCCGCTCCATATACAACTCTCCCGCTCCGCACTGCTCCCCGCTCCATATACAACTACACTGCCGCTCTCCCCCGCTCCATATACAACTACCCTGCCGCACTCCCCTGCTCCATATACAACTACCCCACAGCACTACCCCGCTACATATACAACTACCTCGCCGCACTCTACCGCTCCATATACTACCCTGCCGCACTCCCCTGCTCCATATACAACTCTCCCGCTCCACACAGCTCCCCTCTCCATATACAACTACCCCTCCGCACTCCCCCTCTCCATATACAAATACCCCGCTGCACTCCTCCGCTCCATATACAACTACCCTGCTCCGCACAGCTCCCCCGCTCCATATATAACTATCCCCGCACTCCCCCGCTTCATATACAACTACCCTACTCCGCACCGCTCCCCCGCTCTATATACAACTACCCTGCCGCACTCCCCCGCTCGATATACAACTACCCCGCTCCGCACCGCTCCCCCGCTCCATATACAACTCTCCCGCTCCGCACTGCTCCCCGCTCCATATACAACTAAACTGCCGCTCTCCCCCGCTCCATATACAACTACCTTGCCGCACTCCCCTGCTCCATATACAACTACCCCACAGCACTACTCCGCTCCATATACAACTACCTCGCCGCACTCCCCTGCTCCATATGCAACTACCCCGCTCCGCACTGCTCCCCTCTCCATATACAACTACCCCGCTCCGCACCGCTCCCCCGCTCCATATGCAACTCCCCTGCACCGCACAGCTCCCCTCTCCATATACAACAACCCTGCCGCACTCCCTCGCTCTATATACAACTACCCCGCTCCGCACCGCTCCCCCGCGACATATACAACTACCCCCGCACTCCCCCGCTCCATATACAACTACCCCAATCCGCACCGCTCCCCCGCTCCATATACAACTACCCTGCCGCACTCGCCCCGCTCCATATACAACTACCCCACCGCGCTCCCCTGCTCCATATACAACTACCCCGCTCCGCACCGCTCCCCCGCTCCATATACAACAACCCCCGCACTCCCCAGCTCCATAAACTACCCGACGCACTTCCCCGCTCCATATACAACTACCCCGCTCCGCACCGCTCCCCCTCGCCATATACAACTACCCCGCTCCGCACAGCTCCTCTCCATATACAACTACCCTGCCGCACTCCCCCACTCCATATACAACTACCCCGCTGCACTTCCCCGCTCCATATACAACTACCCCGCTCCGCACCGCTCCCCCTCTCCATATACAACTACCCTGCCACACTCCCCTGCTCCTTTTACAACTACCCCGCTGCACTTCCCCGCTCTATATACAACTACCCCACTCCGCACCGCTCCCCCGCTCCATATACAACTACCCCCTGCACTCCCCCGCACCATATACAACTACCCCGCCGCACTCACACGCTCCATATACAACTACCCCGCTGCACTCCCCCGCTCCATATACAACTACCCCGCTCCGCACCGCTCCTCCGCTATATATAGAACTACCCCGCCGCACTCCCCTGCTCCATATACAACTACCCCTCTCCGCGCCGCTCCCCCGCTCCATAAACAACTACCCCGCTCCGCACAGCTCCTCTCCATATACAACTACCCTGCCGCACTCCCCCACTCCATATACAACTACCCCGCTGCACTTCCCCGCTCCATATACAACTACCGCGCTCCGCACCGCTCCCCCTCTCCATATACAACTACCCTGCCACACTCCCCTGCTCCTTATACAACTACCCCGCTGCACTTCCCCGCTCCATTTACAACTACCCCACTCCGCACCGCTCCCCCGCTCCATATACAACTACCCCCTGCACTCCCCCGCACCATATACAACTTCCCCGCTCCGCACTGCTCACCTGCTCCATATACAACTACCCCCGCACTCCCCCGCTCCATAAACTACCCCGACGCACTTCCCCGCTCCATATACAACTACCCTGCCGCACTCCCCCGCTCGATATACAACTACCCCGCTCCGCACCGCTCCCCCGCTCCATATAAAACTCTCCCGCTCCGCACTGCTCCCCGCTCCATATACAACTACACTGCCGCTCTCCCCCGCTCCATATACAACTACCCCACAGCACTACCCCGCTCCATATACAACTACCTCGCCGCACTCCCCCGCTCCATATACAACTACCCTGCCGCACTCCCCTGCTCCATATACAACTACCCCGCTGCACTCCCCCGCTCCATATACAACTACAAAGCCGGACTCCCCTGCTCCATATGCAACTACCCCGCTCCGCACTGCTCCCCTCTGCATATACAACTACCCCGCTCCGCACCACTCCCCCGCTCCATATACAACTACCCTGCCGCACTCCCCCACTCCATATAAAACTACCCCGCTGCACTTCCCCGCTCCATATACAACTACCCCGCTCCGCACCGCTCCCCCTCTCCATATACAACTACCCTGCCACACTCCCCTGCTCCTTATACAACTACCCCGCTGCACTTCCCCGCTCCATATACAACTACCCCACTCCTCACCGCTCCCCCGCTCCTTATACAACTTCCCCCTGCAGTCCCCCGCACCATATACAACTACCCCGCTCCGCACTGCTCACCTGCTCCATATACAACTATCCCCGCACTCCCCCGCTCCATAAACTACCCCGACGCACTTCCCCGCTCCATATCAACTACACCGCTCCGCACTGCTCACCTGCTCCATATACAACTACCCCCGCACTCCCCCGCTCCATAAACTACCCCGACGCACTTCCCCGCTCCATATACAACTACCCTGCCGCACTCCCCCGCTCGATATACAACTACCCCGCTCCGCACCGCTCCCCCGCTCCATATACAACTCTCCCGCTCCGCACTGCTCCCCGCTCCATATACAACTACACTGCCGCTCTCCCCCGCTCCATATACAACTACCCCACAGCACTACCCCGCTCCATATACAACTACCTCGCCGCACTCCCCCGCTCCATATACAACTACCCTGCCGCACTCCCCTGCTCCATATACAACTACCCCGCTGCACTCCCCCGCTCCATATACAACTACAAAGCCGGACTCCCCTGCTCCATATGCAACTACCCCGCTCCGCACTGCTCCCCTCTCCATATACAACTACCCCGCTCCGCACCACTCCCCCGCTCCATATACAACTACCCTGCCGCACTCCCCTGTACCATATACAACTACTCCACAGCACTCCCCCGCTCCATATACAACTACCCACTCCGCACTACTCCCCTCTCCATATACAACACCCCGCTCCGCACCGCTCCCCCGCTCCATATACAACTCCCCCGCTCCGCACAGCTCCCCTCTCCATATACAACTACCCTGCCGCACTCCCCCGCTCTATACACAACTACCCCGCTGCGCACCGCTCCCCCGCTCCATATACAACTACCCCCGCACTCCCCCTCTCCATATACAACTACCCTGCCGCACTCCCCTGCACCATATACAACTACTCCACAGCACTCCCCCGCTCCATATACAACTACCCACTCCGCACCGCTCCCCCGCTCCATATACAACTACCCTGCCGCACTCCCCCGCTCCATATACAACTACCCCGCTCCGCACCGCTCCCCCGCTCCATATACAACTCCCCCGCTCCGCACAGCTCCCCTCTCCATATACAACTACCCTGCCGCACTCCCCCGCTCTATACACAACTACCCCGCTGCGCACCGCTCCCCCGCTCCATATACAACTACCCCCGCACTCCCCCTCTCCATATACAACTACCCTGCCGCACTCCCCTGCACCATATACAACTACTCCACAGCACTCCCCCGCTCCATATACAACTACCCACTCCGCACCGCTCCCCCGCTCCATATACAACTACCCTGCCGCACTCCCCCGCTCCATATACAACTACCCCGCTCCGCACCACTCCCCAGCTCCATATACATCTACCCAGCCGCACTCCCCCGCTCCATATACAACTACCCTGCCGCACTCCCCTGCTCCATATACAACTACCCCGCTGCACTCCCCCGCTCCATATACAACTACAACGCCGGACTCCCCTGCTCCATATGCAACTACCCCGCTCCGCACTGCTCCCCTCTCCATATACAACTACCCCGCTCCGCACCGCTCCCCCGCTCCATATACAACTCCCCCGCTCCGCACAGCTCCCCTCTCCATATACAACTACCCTGCCGCACTCCCCCGCTCTATACACAACTACCCCGCTGCGCACCGCTCCCCCGCTCCATATACAACTACCCCCGCACTCCCCCTCTCCATATACAACTACCCTGCCGCACTCCCCTGCACCATATACAACTACTCCACAGCACTCCCCCGTTCCATATACAACTACCCACTCCGCACCGCTCCCCCGCTCCATATACAACTACCCTGCCGCACTCCCCCGCTCCATATACAACTACCCCGCTCCGCACCACTCCCCAGCTCCATATACATCTACCCAGCCGCACTCCCCCGCTCCATATACGACTACACCGCTGCACTCCCCCGCTCCATGATTTCCATTACACGAGAGTAGATGTTAAAACTTCATGCTGATTTGAACTCGGCTCTCGCCAAGATAAGCACCAACTAAGAAGTAGCTTTACAGTAAACTAATGTGATCCATATGCAGGTGTCTATGCTCTTCAACCCTTCCGCTGCTTGTTGTCTACTTCTCCCACACGAACTGTTTAGATCCCCGTCGTACCATCTCCCAAGACTCTTCACTGGCTTCTCAGACACTGTTGGTATTGCCTCACCATTAATGAAGAATGTTTTATCTACTACTTTGCCTTTAATTATAGAGATGCTCCTTGATTTAGTGGGCTTGAATTGCATTCGTGCCCATTCAATGTTATTTGTTAATTTGCCCAATTATCGATTAGTGCAGGCTACTGTTGTAGTCATGGTTGTCATGTCATCCGTATGCTCGAATTGGTGGTAGTCGCATTCCAGAAGCCAAGCGCTCTCCTCCTACTACCCATTTTGATGCCCTAATGATTACTTCCATTGCCATGGTAAAAGCCAGTGGAGAAATGGTGCATCCTACCATTATTCCAACCTCTAGGCATTGCCATGTAGTGCTGAATTCTGAAGTTGAAAAACTGAATTGCAAATCTCCAAAATAGGCTTTCACTAAATTTGTTACAACTACTCTGCCTCACTCTCCGCTCCATATACAACTACCCCACTCCGCACCGCTCCTCCGCTCCATATACAACTACCCCCTGCACTCCCCCGCTCCATATACAACTACCCCTCTCCGCACCGCTCCCCCGCTCCATATACAACTCTCCCGCTCCGCACTGCTCCCCGCTCCATATACAACTACACTGCCGCTCTCCCCCGCTCCATATACAACTACCCTGCCACACTCCCCTGCTCCATATACAACTACCCCACAGCACTACCCCGCTACCTCGCCGCACTCTACCGCTCCATATACTACCCTGCCGCACTCCCCTGCTCGATATACAACTACCCCGCTCCGCACCGCTCCCCCGCTCCATATACAACTCCCCCGCTCCGCACAGCTCCCCTCTCCATATACAACTACCCCGCCGCACTCCCCTGCTCCATATACAACTACCCCACAGCACTACCCCGCTACCTCGCCGCACTCTACCGCTCCATATACTACCCTGCCGCACTCCCCTGCTCCATATACAACTACCCCGCTCCGCACCGCTCCCCCGCTCCATATACAACTACCCTGCTCCGCACAGCTCCCCCGCTCCATATATAACTATCCCCGCACTCCCCCGCTCCATATACAACTACCCTACTCCGCACCGCTCCCCCGCTCCATATACAACTACCCTGCCGCACTCCCCCGCTCGATATACAACTACCCCGCTCCGAACCGCTCCCCCGCTCCATATACAACTCTCCCGCTCCGCACTGCTCCCCGCTCCATATACAACTACACTGCCGCTCTCCCCCGCTCCATATACAACTACCCTGCCGCACTCCCCTGCTCCATATACAACTACCCCACAGCACTACCCCGCGCCATATACAACAACCTCGCCGCACTCCCCCGCTCCATATACAACTACCCTGCCGCACTCCCCTGCTCCATATACAACTACCCCGCTGCACTCCCCCGCTCCATATACAACTACAAAGCCGGACTCCCCTGCTCCATATGCAACTACCCCGCTCCGCACTGCTCCCCTCTCCATATACAACTACCCCGCTCCGCACCGCTCCCCCGCTCCATATACAACTCCCCCGCTCCGCACAGCTCCCCTCTCCATATACAACTACCCCACCGCGCTCCCCTGCTCCATATACAACTACCCCGCTCCGCACCACTCCCCCGCTCCATATACAACTACCCCCGCACTCCCCAGCTCCATAAACTACCCGACGCACTTCCCCGCTCCATATACAACTACCCCGCTCCGCACCGCTCCCCCTCGCCATATACAACTACCCTGCCGCACTCCCCCACTCCCTATAAAACTACCCCGCTGCACTTCCCCGCTCCATATACAACTACCCCGCTCCGCACCGCTCCCCCTCTCCATATACAACTACCCTGCCACACTCCCCTGCTCCTTATACAACTACCCCGCTGCACTTCCCCGCTCCATATACAACTACCCCACTCCGCACCGCTCCCTACTCCATATACAACTACCCCCTGCACTCCCCCGCACCATATACAACTACCCCGCTCCGCACTGCTCACCTGCTCCATATACAACTATCCCCGCACAGCTCCCCGCTCCATAAACTACCCCGACGCACTTCCCCGCTCCATATCAACTACACCGCTCCGCACCGCTCCCCCTCGCCATATACAACTACCCCGCTCCGCACAGCTCCCCTCTCCATATACAACTACCCTGCCGCAATCCCCCGCTCCATATACAACTACCCCGCTGCACTTCCCCGCTCCATATACAACTACCCCGCTCCGCACCGCTCCCCCGCTCCATATACAACTACCCCCTTTTACTCCCCCTCTCCATATACAACTACCCTGCCGCACTCCCCTGCACCATATACAACTACTCCACAGCACTCCCCCGCTCCATATACAACTACCCACTCCGCACCGCTCCCCCGCTCCATATACAACTACCCTGCCGCACTTCCCCGCTCCATATACAACTACCCCGCTCCGCACCACTCCCCAGCTCCATATACATCGACCCCGCTCCGCACCGCTCCATATACAAATACCCAGCTCCGCACCGCTCCCCCGCTCCATATACAACTACCCAGCTTCGCCGCACGCCCCCGCTCCATATACAACTACCCCGCTCCGCACCGCTCCCCCTCGGCATATACAACTACCCCGCTCCGCACCCCTCCCCCGCTCCATATACAACTACCCCACACCTCTACTCCATATACAACTACCCCGCCGCACTCCCCCGCTCTATACAACTACCCCGCCGCACTCCCCCGCTCCATATACAACTACCCCGCCGCACTCCCCCGCTCCATATACAACTACCCTGCTGCACTCCCCCGCTCCATATACAACTACCCCGCTCCGCACCGCTCCCCCTCGGCATATACAACTACCCCGCTCCGCACCCCTCCCCCGCTCCATATACAACTACCCCACACCTCTACTCCATATACAACTACCCCGCCGCACTCCCCCGCTCCATATACAACTACCCCGCCGCACTCCCCCGCTCCATATACAACTACCCCGCTGCAATCCCCCGCTCCATATACTACCCTGCCGCACTCCCCTGCTCCATATACAACTACCCCGCTCCGCACCGCTCCCCCGCTCCATATACAACTACCCCGCTCCGCACCGCTCCCCCGCTCCATATACAACTCCCCCGCTCCGCACAGCTCCCCTCTCCATATACAACTACCCCGCCGCACTCCCCCTCTCCATATACAAGTACCCCGCTGCACTCCCCCGCTCCATATACAACTACCCTGCTCCGCACAGCTCCCCCGCTCCATATATAACTATCCCCGCACTCCCCCGCTCTATATACAACTACCCTGCCGCACTCCCCCGCTCGATATACAACTACCCCGCTCCGCACCGCTCCCCCGCTCCATATACAACTCTCCCGCTCCGCACTGCTCCCCGCTCCATATACAACTAAACTGCCGCTCTTCCCCGCTCCATATACAACTACCCTGCCGCACTCCCCTGCTCCATATACAACTACCCCACAGCACTACTCCGCTCCATATACAACTACCTCGCCGCACTCCCCCGCTCCATATACAACTACCCTGCCGCACTCCCCTGCTCCATATGCAACTACCCCGCTCCGCACTGCTCCCCTCTCCATATACAACTACCCCGCTCCGCACAGCTCCCCCGCTCCATATACAACAACCCTGCCGCACTCCCCCGCTCTATATACAACTACCCCGCTCCGCACCGCTCCCCCGCGACATATACAACTACCCCCGCTCCATATACAACTACCCCAATCCGCACCGCTCCCCCGCTCCATATACAACTACCCTGCCGCACTCGCCCCGCTCCATATACAACTACCCCACCGCGCTCCCCTGCTCCATATACAACTACCCCGCTCCGCACCGCTCCCCCGCTCCATATACAACAACCCCCGCACTCCCCAGCTCCATAAACTACCCGACGCACTTCCCCGGTCCATATACAACTACCCCGCTCCGCACCGCTCCCCCTCGCCATACACAACTACCCCGCTCCGCACAGCTCCTCTCCATATACAACTACCCTGCCGCACTCCCCCACTCCATATACAACTACCCCGCTGCACTTCCCCGCTCCATATACAACTACCCCGCTCCGCACCGCTCCCCCTCTCCATATACAACTACCCTGCCACACTCCCCTGCTCCTTATACAACTACCCCGCTGCACTTCCCCGCTCCATATACAACTACCCCACTCCGCACCGCTCCCCCGCTCCATATACAACTACCCCCTGCACTCCCCCAAACCATATACAACTACCCCGCTCCGCACTGCTCACCTGCTCCATATACAACTACCCCCGCACTCCCCCGCTCCATAAACTACCCCGACGCACTTCCCCGCTCCATATACAACTACACCGCTCCGCACCGCTCCCCCTCGCCATATACAACTACCCCGCTCCATATACAACTACCCCGCTCCGCACCGCTCCCCCGCTATATATAGAACTACCCCGCCGCACTCCCCTGCTCCATATACAACTACCCCTCTCCGCGCAGCTCCATAAACAACTACCCCGCTCCGCACAGCTCCTCTCCATATACAACTACCCTGCCGCACTCCCCCACTCCATATACAACTACCCCGCTGCACTTCCCCGCTCCATATACAACTACCCCGCTCCGCACCGCTCCCCCTCTCCATATACATCTACCCTGCCACACTCCCCTGCTCCTTATACAACTACCCCGCTGCACTTCCCCGCTCCATATACAACTACCCCACTCCGCACCGCTCCCCCGCTCCATATACAACTACCCCCTGCACTCCCCCGCACCATATACAACTACCCCGCTCCGCACCACTCCCCAGCTCCATATACATCGACCACGCTCCGCACCGCTCCATATACAAATACCCAGCACCGCACCGCTCCCCCGCTCCATATACAACTACCCCGCCGCACTCACACGCTCCATATACAACTACCCCGCTGCACTCCCCCGCTCCATATACAACTACCCCGCTCCGCACCGATCCCCCGCTCCATATAGAACTACCCCGCCGCACTCCCCCGCTCCATATACAACTACCCCGCCGCACTCACACGCTCCATATACAACTACCCCGCTGCACTCCCCCGCTCCATATACAACTACCCCGCTCCGCACCGCTCCCCCGCTCCATATAGAACTACCCCGCCGCACTCCCCTGCTCGATATACAACTACCCCTCTCCGCGCCGCTCCCCCGCTCCATATACAACTCTACCGCTCCGCACTGCTACCCGCTCCAATATACAACTACACTGCCGCTCTCCCGCGCTCCTTATACAACTACCCTGCCGCACTCCCCTGCTCCATATACAACTTCCCCACTCCATATACAACTACCTCGCAGCACTCCCCCGCTCCATATACAACTACCCCGCTGCATATACAACTACACTGCCGCTCTCCCGCGCTCCTTATACAACTACCCTGCCGCACTCCCCTGCTCCATATACAACTTCCCCACAGCACTACCCCGCTCCATATACAACTACAACGCCGGACTCCCCTGCTCCATATGGAACTACCCCGCTCCGCACTGCTCCCCCGCTCCATATACAACTACAGCGCTCCGCACAGCTCCCCTCTCCATATACAACTACCCCGCTCAGCACCGCTCCCCCGCTCCATATACAACTCCCCCGCTCCGCACAGCTCCCCTCTCCATATACAACTACCCTGCCGCACTCCCCCGCTCTATATACAACTACCCCGCTCCCCCGCTCCATATACAACTACCCCACTCCGCACCGCTCCCCGCTCCATATACAACTCCCCGCCGCACTCCCCCGCTCCATATAAGACTACACCGCCGCACTCCCCTGCTCCATATACAACTACTCCACTCTGCACTGCTCCCCTGCTCCATATACAACTACCCCGCCGCACTCCCCAGCTCCATATACAACTACCCAGCCGCACTCCCCCGCTCCATATACGACTACACCGCTGCACTCCCCCGCTCCATGATTTCCATTACACGAGAGTAGATGTTAAAACTTCATGCTGATTTGAACTCGGCTCTCGCCAAGATAAGCACCAACTAAGAAGTAGCTTTACAGTAAACTAATGTGATCCATATGCAGGTGTCTATGCTCTTCAACCCTTCCGCTGCTTGTTGTCTACTTCTCCCACACGAACTGTTTAGATCCCCGTCGTACCATCTCCCAAGACTTTTCACTGGCTTCTCAGACACTGTTGGTATTGCCTCACCATTAATGAAGAATGTTTTATCTACTACTTTGCCTTTAATTATAGAGATGCTCCTTGATTTAGTGGGCTTGAATTGCATTCGTGCCCATTCAATGTTATTTGTTAATTTGCCCAATTATCGATTAGTGCAGGCTACTGTTGTAGTCATGGTTGTCATGTCATCCGTATGCTCGAATTGGTGGTAGTCGCATTCCAGAAGCCAAGCGCTCTCCTCCTACTACCCATTTTGATGCTAATGATTACTTCCATTGCCATGGTAAAAGCCAGTGGAGAAATGGTGCATCCTACCATTATTCCAACCTCTAGGCATTGCCATGTAGTGCTGAATTCTGAAGTTGAAAAACTGAATTGCAAATCTCCAAAATAGGCTTTCACTAAATTTGTTACAACTACTCTGCCTCACTCTCCGCTCCATATACAACTACCCCACTCCGCACCGCTCCTCCGCTCCATATACAACTACCCCCTGCACTCCCCCGCTCCATATACAACTACCCCTCTCCGCACCGCTCCCCCGCTCCATATACAACTCTCCCGCTCCGCACTGCTCCCCGCTCCATATACAACTACACTGCCGCTCTCCCCCGCTCCATATACAACTACCCTGCCGCACTCCCCTGCTCCATATACAACTACCCCACAGCACTACCCCGCTACATATACAACTACCTCGCCGCACTCTACCGCTCCATATACTACCCTGCCGCACTCCCCTGCTCCATATACAACTCTCCCGCTCCACACAGCTCCCCTCTCCATATACAACTACCCCTCCGCACTCCCCCTCTCCATATACAAATACCCCGCTGCACTCCTCCGCTCCATATACAACTACCCTGCTCCGCACAGCTCCCCCGCTCCATATATAACTATCCCCGCACTCCCCCGCTCCATATACAACTACCCTACTCCGCACCGCTCCCCCGCTCGATATACAACTACCCCGCTCCGCACCGCTCCCCCGCTCCATATACAACTCTCCCGCTCCGCACTGCTCCCCGCTCCATATACAACTAAACTGCCGCTCTCCCCCGCTCCATATACAACTACCCTGCCGCACTCCCCTGCTCCATATACAACTACCCCACAGCACTACTCCGCTCCATATACAACTACCTCGCCGCACTCCCCCGCTCCATATACAACTACCCTGCCGCACTCCCCTGCTCCATATGCAACTACCCCGCTCCGCACTGCTCTCCTCTCCATATACAACTACCCCGCTCCGCACCGCTCCCCCGCTCCATATACAACTCCCCTGCACCGCACAGCTCCCTTCTCCATATACAACAACCCTGCCGCACTCCCTCGCTCTATATACAAATACCCCGCTCCGCACCGCTCCCCCGCGACATATACAACTACCCCCGCACTCCCCCGCTCCATATACAACTACCCCAATCCGCACCGCTCCCCCGCTCCATATACAACTACCCTGCCGCACTCGCCCCGCTCCATATACAACTACCCCACCGCGCTCCCCTGCTCCATATACAACTACCCCGCTCCGCACCGCTCCCCCGCTCCATATACAACAACCCCCGCACTCCCCAGCTCCATAAACTACCCGACGCACTTCCCCGCTCCATATACAACTACCCCGCTCCGCACCGCTCCTCCTCGCCATATACAACTACCCCGCTCCGCACAGCTCCTCTCCATATACAACTACCCTGCCGCACTCCCCCACTCCATATACAACTACCCCGCTGCACTTCCCCGCTCCATATACAACTACCCCGCTCCGCACCGCTCCCCCTCTCCATATACAACTACCCTGCCACACTCCCCTGCTCCTTATACAACTACCCCGCTGCACTTCCCCGCTCCATATACAACTACCCCACTCCGCACCGCTCCCCCGCTCCATATACAACTACCCCCTGCACTCCCCCGCACCATATACAACTACCCCGCCGCACTCACACGCTCCATATACAACTACCCCGCTGCACTCCCCCGCTCCAATTACAACTACCCCGCTCCGCACCGCTCCCCCGCTATATATAGAACTACCCCGCCGCACTCCCCTGCTCCATATACAACTACCCCTCTCCGCGCCGCTCCCCCGCTCCATAAACAACTACCCCGCTCCGCACAGCTCCTCTCCATATACAAATACCCTGCCGCACTCCCCCACTCCATATACAACTACCCCGCTGCACTTCCCCGCTCCATATACAACTACCGCGCTCCGCACCGCTCCCCCTCTCCATATACAACTACCCTGCCACACTCCCCTGCTCCTTATACAACTACCCCGCTGCACTTCCCTGCTCCATATACAACTACCCCACTCCGCACCGCTCCCCCGCTCCATATACAACTACCCCCTGCACTCCCCCGCACCATATACAACTACCCCGCTCCGCACTGCTCACCTGCTCCATATACAACTACCCCCGCACTCCCCCGCTCCATAAACTACCCCGACGCACTTCCCCGCTCCATATACAACTACCCTGCCGCACTCCCCCGCTCGATATACAACTACCCCGCTCCGCACCGCTCCCCCGCTCCATATACAACTCTCCCGCTCCGCACTGCTCCCCGCTCCATATACAACTACACTGCCGCTCTCCCCCGCTCCATATACAACTACCCCACAGCACTACCCCGCTCCATATACAACTACCTCGCCGCACTCCCCCGCTCCATATACAACTACCCTGCCGCACTCCCCTGCTCCATATACAACTACCCCGCTGCACTCCCCCGCTCCATATACAACTACAAAGCCGGACTCCCCTGCTCCATATGCAACTACCCCGCTCCGCACTGCTCCCCTCTCCATATACAACTACCCCGCTCCGCACCACTCCCCCGCTCCATATACAACTACCCTGCCGCACTCCCCCACTCCATATAAAACTACCCCGCTGCACTTCCCCGCTCCATATACAACTACCCCGCTCCGCACCGCTCCCCCTCTCCATATACAACTACCCTGCCACACTCCCCTGCTCCTTATACAACTACCCCGCTGCACTTCCCCGCTCCATATACAACTACCCCACTCCTCACCGCTCCCCCGCTCCTTATACAACTACCCCCTGCAGTCCCCCGCACCATATACAACTAGCCCGCTCCGCACTGCTCACCTGCTCCATATACAACTATCCCCGCACTCCCCCGCTCCATAAACTACCCCGACGCACTTCCCCGCTCCATATCAACTACACCGCTCCGCACCGCTCCCCCTCGCCATATACAACTACCCCGCTCCGCACTGCTCACCTGCTCCATATACAACTACCCCCGCACTCCCCCGCTCCATAAACTACCCCGACGCACTTCCCCGCTCCATATACAACTACCCTGCCGCACTCCCCCGCTCGATATACAACTACCCCGCTCCGCACCGCTCCCCCGCTCCATATACAACTCTCCCGCTCCGCACTGCTCCCCGCTCCATATACAAATACACTGCCGCTCTCCCCCGCTCCATATACAACTACCCCACAGCACTACCCCGCTCCATATACAACTACCTCGCCGCACTCCCCCGCTCCATATACAACTACCCTGCCGCACTCCCCTGCTCCATATACAACTACCCCGCTGCACTCCCCCGCTCCATATACAACTACAAAGCCGGACTCCCCTGCTCCATATGCAACTACCCCGCTCCGCACTGCTCCCCTCTCCATATACAACTACCCCGCTCCGCACCACTCCCCCGCTCCATATACAACTACCCTGCCGCACTCCCCCACTCCATATAAAACTACCCCGCTGCACTTCCCCGCTCCATATACAACTACCCCGCTCCGCACCGCTCCCCCTCTCCATATACAACTACCCTGCCACACTCCCCTGCTCCTTATACAACTACCCCGCTGCACTTCCCCGCTCCATATACAACTACCCCACTCCTCACCGCTCCCCCGCTCCTTATACAACTACCCCCTGCAGTCCCCCGCACCATATACAACTACCCCGCTCCGCACTGCTCACCTGCTCCATATACAACTATCCCCGCACTCCCCCGCTCCATAAACTACCCCGACGCACTTCCCCGCTCCATATCAACTACACCGCTCCGCACCGCTCCCCCTCGCCATATACAACTACCCCGCTCCGCACAGCTCCCCTCTCCATATACAACTACCCCCGCACTCCCCCTCTCCATATACAACTACCCTGCCGCACTCCCCTGCACCATATACAACTACTCCACAGCACTCCCCCGCTCCATATACAACTACCCACTCCGCACCGCTCCCCCGCTCCATATACAACTACCCTGCCGCACTCCCCCGCTCCATATACAACTACCCCGCTCCGCACCACTCCCCAGCTCCATATACATCGACCCCGCTCCGCACCGCTCCATATACAAATACCCAGCTCCGCACCGCTCCCCCGCTCCATATACAACTACCCAGCTTCGCCGCACGCCCCCGCTCCATATACAACTACCCCGCCGCACTCACACGCTCCATATACAACTACCCCGCTGCACTCCCCCGCTCCATATAAAACTACCCCGCTCCGCACCGCTCCCCCGCTCCATATAGAACTACCCCGCCGCACTCCCCTGCTCCATATACAACTACCCCTCTCCGCGCCGCTCCCCCGCTCCATATACAACTCTCCCGCTCCGCACTGCTCCCCGCTCCAATATACAACTACACTGCCGCACTCCCCTGCTCCATATACAACATCCCCACTCCATATACAACTACCTCGCCGCAGTCCCCCGCTCCATATACAACTACCCTGCCGCACTCCCCTGCTCCATATACAACTACCCCGCTGCATATACAACTACACTGCCGCTCACCCGCGCTCCTTATACAACTACCCTGCCACACTCCCCTGCTCCATATACAACTTCCCCACAGCACTACCCCGCTCCATATACAACTACAACGCCGGACTCCCCTGCTCCATATGCAACTACCCCGCTCCGCACTGCTCCCCCGCTCCATATACAACTACACCGCTCCGCACAGCTCCCCTCTCCATATACAACTACCCCGCTCAGCACCGCTCCCCTCTCCATATACAACTACCCTGCCGCACTCCCCCGCTCTATATACAACTACCCCGCTCCCCCGCTCCATATAAGACTACACCGCCGCACTCCCCTGCTCCATATACAACTACTCCACTCTGCACTGCTCCCCCGCTCCATATACAACTACCCCGCCGCACTCCCCAGCTCCATATACAACTACCCCGCTCCGCACTGCTCCCCCGCTCCATATACAACTACCCAGCCGCACTCCCCCGCTCCATATACGACTACACCGCTGCACTCCCCCGCTCCATGATTTCCATTACACGAGAGTAGATGTTAAAACTTCATGCTGATTTGAACTCGGCTCTCGCCAAGATAAGCACCAACTAAGACGTAGCTTTACAGTAAACTAATGTGATCCATATGCAGGTGCCTATGCTCTTCAACCCTTCCGCTGCTTGTTGTCTAACTTCTCCCACACGAACTGTGTCCTTTAGATCCCCGTCGTACCATCTCCCAAGACTCTTCACTGGCTTCTCAGACACTGTTGGTATTGCCTCACCATTAATGAAGAATGTTTTATCTACTACTTTGCCTTTAATTATAGAGATGCTCCTTGATTTAGTGGGCTTGAATTGCATTCGTGCCCATTCAATGTTATTTGTTAATTTGCCCAATTATCGATTAGTGCAGGCTACTGTTGTAGTCATGGTTGTCATGTCATCCATGTATGCTCGAATTGGTGGTAGTCGCATTCCAGAAGCCAAGCGCTCTCCTCCTACTACCCATTTTGATGCCCTAATGATTACTTCCATTGCCATGGTAAAAGCCAATGGAGAAATGGTGCATCCTACCATTATTCCAACCTCTAGGCATTGCCATGTAGTGCTGAATTCTGAAGTTGAAAAACTGAATTGCAAATCTCCAAAATAGGCTTTCACTAAATTTGTTATTGTCATCGGTACACCGCTCCCCCTCGCCATATACAACTACCCCGCTCCGCACCCCTCCCCCGCTCCATATACAACTACCCCGAGCTGCACCGCTCCCCCGCTCCATATACAACTACCCCACCGCACTCCCCCGTTCCATATACAACTACCCCGCCGCACTCCCCCGCTCCATATACAACCACCCCTCTCCGCACCGCTCCCCCGCTCCATATACAACTCTCCCGCTCCGCACTGCTCCCCGCTCCATATACAACTACCCCACAGCACTACCCCGCTCCATATGCAACTACCCTGCTCCGCACTGCTCCCCCGCTCCATATACAACTACCCTGCCGCACTCCCCCGCTCTATATAGAACTACCACGCTCCACACCGCTCCCCCGCTCCATATACAACTACCCCCGCACTCCCCCGCTCCATATACAACTACTCTGCTGCACTCTCCGCTCCATATACAACTACCCCTCTCCGCACCGCTCCCCCGCTCCATATACAACTCTCCCGCTCCGCACTGCTCCCCGCTCCATATACAACTACACTGCTGCTCTCCCCCGCTCCATATACAACTACCCTGCCGCACTCCCCTGCTCCATATACAACTACCCCACAGCACTACCCCGCTCCATATACAACTACCTCGCCGCACTCTACCGCTCCATATACTACCCTGCCGCACTCCCCTGCTCCATATACAACTACCCCGCTCCGCACCGCTCCCCCGCTCCATATACAACCCCCGCTCCGCACAGCTCCCCTCTCCATATACAACTACCCCGCCGCACTCCCCCCTCTCCATATACAAGTACCCCGCTGCACTCCCCCGCTCCATATACAACTACCTCGCCGCACTCTACCGCTCCATATACTACCCTGCCGCACTCCCCTGCTCCATATACAACTACCCCGCTCCGCACCGCTCCCCTGCTCCATATATAACTATCCCCGCACTCCCCCGCTCCATATACAACTACCCTACTCCGCACCGCTCCCCCGCTCCATATACAACTACCCTGCCGCACTCCCCCGCTCGATATACAACTACCCCGCTCCGCACCTCTCCCCCGCTCCATATACAACTCTCCCGCTCCGCACTGCTCCCCGCTCCATATACAACTAGACTGCCGCTCTCCCCCGCTCCATATACAACTACCCTGCCGCACTCCCCTTCTCCATATACAACTACCCCATAGCACTCCCCCGCTCCATATACAACTACCCCGCTCCGCACCACTCCCCAGCTCCATATACATCTACCCAGCCGCACTCCCCCGCTCCATATACGACTACACCGCTGCACTCCCCCGCTCCATGATTTCCATTACACGAGAGTAGATGTTAAAACTTCATGCTGATTTGAACTCGGCTCTCGCCAAGATAAGCACCAACTAAGACGTAGCTTTACAGTAAACTAATGTGATCCATATGCAGGTGTCTATGCTCTTCAACCCTTCCGCTGCTTGTTGTCTAACTTCTCCCACACGAACTGTGTCCTTTAGATCCCCGTCGTACCATCTCCCAAGACTCTTCACTGGCTTCTCAGACACTGTTGGTATTGCCTCACCATTAATGAAGAATGTTTTATCTACTACTTTGCCTTTAATTATAGAGATGCTCCTTGATTTAGTGGGCTTGAATTGCATTCGTGCCCATTCAATGTTATTTGTTAATTTGCCCAATTATCGATTAGTGCAGGCTACTGTTGTAGTCATGGTTGTCATGTCATCCATGTATGCTCGAATTGGTGGTAGTCGCATTCCAGAAGCCAAGCGCTCTCCTCCTACTACCCATTTTGATGCCCTAATGATTACTTCCATTGCCATGGTAAAAGCCAATGGAGAAATGGTGCATCCTACCATTATTCCAACCTCTAGGCATTGCCATGTAGTGCTGAATTCTGAAGTTGAAAAACTGAATTGCAAATCTCCAAAATAGGCTTTCACTAAATTTGTTATTGTCATCGGTACACCGCTCCCCCTCGCCATATACAACTACCCCGCTCCGCACCCCTCCCCCGCTCCATATACAACTACCCCGAGCTGCACCGCTCCCCCGCTCCATATACAACTCTCCCGCTCCGCACTGCTCCCCGCTCCATATACAAGTACACTGCCGCTCTCCCCTGCTCCATATACAACTACCCTGCCGCACTCCCCTGCTCCATATACAACTACCCCGCTCCATATACAACTACCTCGCCGCACTCCCCCGCTCCATATACAACTACCCAGCCGCACTCCCCTGCTCCATATACAACTACCCCGCTGCACTCCCCCGCTCCATATACAACTACAACGCCGGACTCCCCTGCTCCATAAGCAACTACCCCGCTCCGCACTGCTCCCCCGCTCCATATACAACTACCCTGCCGCACTCCCCCGCTCTATATACAACTACCACGCTCCACACCGCTCCCCCGCTCCATATACAACTACCCCCGCACTCCCCCGCTCCATATACAACTACTCTGCTGCACTCTCCGCTCCATATACAACTACCCCTCTCTGCACTGCTCCCCGCTCCATATACAACTACACTGCCGCTCTCCCCCGCTCCATATACAACTACCCTGCCGCACTCCCCTGCTCCATATACAACTACCCCACAGCACTACCCCGCTCCATATACAACTACCTCGCCGCACTCTACCGCTCCATATACTACCCTGCCGCACTCCCCTGCTCCATATACAACTCTCCCGCTCCACACAGCTCCCCTCTCCATATACAACTACCCCTCCGCACTCCCCCTCTCCATATACAAATACCCCGCTGCACTCCTCCGCTCCATATACAACTACCCTGCTCCGCACAGCTCCCCCGCTCCATATATAACTATCCCCGCACTCCCCCGCTCCATATACAACTACCCTACTCCGCACCGCTCCCCCGCTCTATATACAACTACCCTGCCGCACTCCCCCGCTCGATATACAACTACCCCGCTCCGCACCGCTCCCCCGCTCCATATACAACTCTCCCGCTCCGCACTGCTCCCCGCTCCATATACAACTAAACTGCCGCTCTCCCCCGCTCCATATACAACTACCCTGCCGCACTCCCCTGCTCCATATACAACTACCCCACAGCACTACTCCGCTCCATATACAACTACCTCGCCGCACTCCCCCGCTCCATATACAACTACCCTGCCGCACTCCCCTGCTCCATATGCAACTACCCCGCTCCGCACTGCTCCCCTCTCCATATACAACTACCCCGCTCCGCACCGCTCCCCCGCTCCATATACAACTCCCCTGCTCAGCACAGCTCCCCTCTCCATATACAACAACCCTGCCGCACTCCCTCGCTCTATATACAACTACCCCGCTCCGCACCGCTCCCCCGCGACATATACAACTACCCCCGCACTCCCCCGCTCCATATACAACTACCCCAATCCGCACCGCTCCCCCGCTCCATATACAACTACCCTGCCGCACTCGCCCCGCTCCATATACAACTACCCCACCGCGCTCCCCTGCTCCATATACAACTACCCCGCTCCGCACCGCTCCCCCGCTCCATATACAACAACCCCCGCACTCCCCAGCTCCATAAACTACCCGACGCACTTCCCCGCTCCATATACAACTACAACGCTCCGCACCGCTCCCCCTCGCCATATACAACTACCCCGCTCCGCACAGCTCCTCTCCATATACAACTACCCTGCCGCACTCCCCCACTCCATATACAACTACCCCGCTGCACTTCCCAGCTCCATATACAACTACCCCGCTCCGCACCGCTCCCCCTCTCCATATACAACTACCCTGCCACACTCCCCTGCTCCTTATACAACTACCCCGCTGCACTTCCCCGCTCCATATACAACTACCCATCTCCGCACCGCTCCCCCGCTCCATATACAACTACCCCCTGCACTCCCCCGCACCATATACAACTACCCCGCCGCACTCACACGCTCCATATACAACTACCCCGCTGCACTCCCCCGCTCCATATACAACTACCCCGCTCCGCACCGTTCCCCCGCTATATATAGAACTACCCCGCCGCACTCCCCTGCTCCATATACAACTACCCCTCTCCGCGCCGCTCCCCCGCTCCATAAACAACTACCCCGCTCCGCACAGCTCCTCTCCATATACAACTACCCTGCCGCACTCCCCCACTCCATATACAACTACCCCGCTGCACTTCCCCGCTCCATATACAACTACCCCGCTCCGCACCGCTCCCCCTCTCCATATACAACTACCCTGCCACACTCCCCTGCTCCTTATACAACTACCCCGCTGCACTTCCCCGCTCCATATACAACTACCCCACTCCGCACCGCTCCCCCGCTCCATATACAACTACCCCCTGCACTCCCCAGCACCATATACAACTACCCCGCTCCGCACTGCTCACCTGCTCCATATACAACTACCCCCGCACTCCCCCGCTCCATAAACTACCCCGACGCACTTCCCCGCTCCATATACAACTACACCGCTCCGCACCGCTCCCCCTCGCCATATACAACTACCCCGCTGCACTCCCCCGCTCCATATACAACTACCCCGCTCCGCACCGCTCCCCCGCTATATATAGAACTACCCAGCCGCACTCCCCTGCTCCATATACAACTACCCCTCTCCGCGCCGCTCCCCCGCTCCATAAACAACTACCCCGCTCCGCACAGCTCCTCTCCATATACAACTACCCTGCCGCACTCCCCCACTCCATATACAACTACCCCGCTGCACTTCCCCGCTCCATATACAACTACCCCGCTCCGCACCGCTCCCCCTCTCCATATACAACTACCCTGCCACACTCCCCTGCTCCTTATACAACTACCCCGCTGCACTTCCCCGCTCCATATACAACTACCCCACTCCGCACCGCTCCCCCGCTCCATATACAACTACCCCCTGCACTCCCCCGCACCATATACAACTACCCCGCTCCGCACCACTCCCCAGCTCCATATACATCTACCCAGCCGCACTCCCCCGCTCCATATACGACTACACCGCTGCACTCCCCCGCTCCATGATTTCCATTACACGAGAGTAGATGTTAAAACTTCATGCTGATTTGAACTCGGCTCTCGCCAAGATAAGCACCAACTAAGACGTAGCTTTACAGTAAACTAATGTGATCCATATGCAGGTGTCTATGCTCTTCAACCCTTCCGCTGCTTGTTGTCTAACTTCTCCCACACGAACTGTGTCCTTTAGATCCCCGTCGTACCATCTCCCAAGACTCTTCACTGGCTTCTCAGACACTGTTGGTATTGCCTCACCATTAATGAAGAATGTTTTATCTACTACTTTGCCTTTAATTATAGAGATGCTCCTTGATTTAGTGGGCTTGAATTGCATTCGTGCCCATTCAATGTTATTTGTTAATTTGCCCAATTATCGATTAGTGCAGGCTACTGTTGTAGTCATGGTTGTCATGTCATCCATGTATGCTCGAATTGGTGGTAGTCGCATTCCAGAAGCCAAGCGCTCTCCTCCTACTACCCATTTTGATGCCCTAATGATTACTTCCATTGCCATGGTAAAAGCCAATGGAGAAATGGTGCATCCTACCATTATTCCAACCTCTAGGCATTGCCATGTAGTGCTGAATTCTGAAGTTGAAAAACTGAATTGCAAATCTCCAAAATAGGCTTTCACTAAATTTGTTATTGTCATCGGTACACCGCTCCCCCTCGCCATATACAACTACCCCGCTCCGCACCCCTCCCCCGCTCCATATACAACTACCCCGAGCTGCACCGCTCCCCCGCTCCATATACAACTCTCCCGCTCCGCACTGCTCCCCGCTCCATATACAAGTACACTGCCGCTCTCCCCTGCTCCATATACAACTACCCTGCCGCACTCCCCTGCTCCATATACAACTACCCCGCTCCATATACAACTACCTCGCCGCACTCCCCCGCTCCATATACAACTACCCAGCCGCACTCCCCTGCTCCATATACAACTACCCCGCTGCACTCCCCCGCTCCATATACAACTACAACGCCGGACTCCCCTGCTCCATAAGCAACTACCCCGCTCCGCACTGCTCCCCCGCTCCATATACAACTACCCTGCCGCACTCCCCCGCTCTATATACAACTACCACGCTCCACACCGCTCCCCCGCTCCATATACAACTACCCCCGCACTCCCCCGCTCCATATACAACTACTCTGCTGCACTCTCCGCTCCATATACAACTACCCCTCTCCGCACTGCTCCCCGCTCCATATACAACTACACTGCCGCTCTCCCCCGCTCCATATACAACTACCCTGCCGCACTCCCCTGCTCCATATACAACTACCCCACAGCACTACCCCGCTCCATATACAACTACCTCGCCGCACTCTACCGCTCCATATACTACCCTGCCGCACTCCCCTGCTCCATATACAACTCTCCCGCTCCACACAGCTCCCCTCTCCATATACAACTACCCCTCCGCACTCCCCCTCTCCATATACAAATACCCCGCTGCACTCCTCCGCTCCATATACAACTACCCTGCTCCGCACAGCTCCCCCGCTCCATATATAACTATCCCCGCACTCCCCCGCTCCATATACAACTACCCTACTCCGCACCGCTCCCCCGCTCTATATACAACTACCCTGCCGCACTCCCCCGCTCGATATACAACTACCCCGCTCCGCACCGCTCCCCCGCTCCATATACAACTCTCCCGCTCCGCACTGCTCCCCGCTCCATATACAACTAAACTGCCGCTCTCCCCCGCTCCATATACAACTACCCTGCCGCACTCCCCTGCTCCATATACAACTACCCCACAGCACTACTCCGCTCCATATACAACTACCTCGCCGCACTCCCCCGCTCCATATACAACTACCCTGCCGCACTCCCCTGCTCCATATGCAACTACCCCGCTCCGCACTGCTCCCCTCTCCATATACAACTACCCCGCTCCGCACCGCTCCCCCGCTCCATATACAACTCCCCTGCTCAGCACAGCTCCCCTCTCCATATACAACAACCCTGCCGCACTCCCTCGCTCTATATACAACTACCCCGCTCCGCACCGCTCCCCCGCGACATATACAACTACCCCCGCACTCCCCCGCTCCATATACAACTACCCCAATCCGCACCGCTCCCCCGCTCCATATACAACTACCCTGCCGCACTCGCCCCGCTCCATATACAACTACCCCACCGCGCTCCCCTGCTCCATATACAACTACCCCGCTCCGCACCGCTCCCCCGCTCCATATACAACAACCCCCGCACTCCCCAGCTCCATAAACTACCCGACGCACTTCCCCGCTCCATATACAACTACAACGCTCCGCACCGCTCCCCCTCGCCATATACAACTACCCCGCTCCGCACAGCTCCTCTCCATATACAACTACCCTGCCGCACTCCCCCACTCCATATACAACTACCCCGCTGCACTTCCCAGCTCCATATACAACTACCCCGCTCCGCACCGCTCCCCCTCTCCATATACAACTACCCTGCCACACTCCCCTGCTCCTTATACAACTACCCCGCTGCACTTCCCCGCTCCATATACAACTACCCATCTCCGCACCGCTCCCCCGCTCCATATACAACTACCCCCTGCACTCCCCCGCACCATATACAACTACCCCGCCGCACTCACACGCTCCATATACAACTACCCCGCTGCACTCCCCCGCTCCATATACAACTACCCCGCTCCGCACCGTTCCCCCGCTATATATAGAACTACCCCGCCGCACTCCCCTGCTCCATATACAACTACCCCTCTCCGCGCCGCTCCCCCGCTCCATAAACAACTACCCCGCTCCGCACAGCTCCTCTCCATATACAACTACCCTGCAGCACTCCCCCACTCCATATACAACTACCCCGCTGCACTTCCCCGCTCCATATACAACTACCCCGCTCCGCACCGCTCCCCCTCTCCATATACAACTACCCTGCCACACTCCCCTGCTCCTTATACAACTACCCCGCTGCACTTCCCCGCTCCATATACAACTACCCCACTCCGCACCGCTCCCCCGCTCCATATACAACTACCCCCTGCACTCCCCAGCACCATATACAACTACCCCGCTCCGCACTGCTCACCTGCTCCATATACAACTACCCCCGCACTCCCCCGCTCCATAAACTACCCCGACGCACTTCCCCGCTCCATATACAACTACACCGCTCCGTACCGCTCCCCCTCGCCATATACAACTACCCCGCTGCACTCCCCCGCTCCATATACAACTACCCCGCTCCGCACCGCTCCCCCGCTATATATAGAACTACCCAGCCGCACTCCCCTGCTCCATATACAACTACCCCTCTCCGCGCCGCTCCCCCGCTCCATAAACAACTACCCCGCTCCGCACAGCTCCTCTCCATATACAACTACCCTGCCGCACTCCCCCACTCCATATACAACTACCCCGCTGCACTTCCCCGCTCCATATACAACTACCCCGCTCCGCACCGCTCCCCCTCTCCATATACAACTACCCTGCCACACTCCCCTGCTCCTTATACAACTACCCCGCTGCACTTCCCCGCTCCATATACAACTACCCCACTCCGCACCGCTCCCCCGCTCCATATACAACTACCCCCTGCACTCCCCCGCACCATATACAACTACCCCGCTCCGCACCACTCCCCAGCTCCATATACATCGACCACGCTCCGCACCGCTCCATATACAAATACCCAGCTCCGCACCGCTCCCCCGCTCCATATACAACTACCCCGCCGCACTCACACGCTCCATATACAACTACCCCAATGCACTCCCCCGCTCCATATACAACTACCCCGCTCCGCACCGCTCCCCCGCTCCATATAGAACTACCCCGCCGCACTCCCCCGCTCCATATACAACTACCCCGCCACACTCACACGCTCCATATACAACTACCCCGCTGCACTCCCCCGCTCCATATACAACTACCCCGCTCCGCACCGCTCCCCCGCTCCATATAGAACTACCCCGCCGCACTCCCCTGCTCCATATACAACTACCCCTCTCCGCGCCGCTCCCCCGCTCCATATACAACTCTACCGCTCCGCACTGCTCCCCTCTCCATATACAACTACCCCGCCGCACTCCCCCTCTCCATATACAAGTACCCCGCTGCACTCCCCCGCTCCATATACAACTACCCTGCTCCGCACAGCTCCCCCGCTCCATATATAACTATCCCCGCACTCCCCCGCTCCATATACAACTACCCTACTCCGCACCGCTCCCCCGCTCCATATACAACTACCCTGCCGCACTCCCCCGCTCGATATACAACTACCCCGCTCCGCACCGCTCCCCCGCTCCATATACAACTCTCCCGCTCCGCACTGCTCCCCGCTCCATATACAACTACACTGCCGCTCTCCCCCGCTCCATATACAACTACCCTGCCGCACTCCCCTGCTCCATATACAACTACCCCACAGCACTACCCCGCTCCATATACAACTACCTCGCCGCACTCCCCCGCTCCATATACAACTACCCTGCCGCACTCCCCTGCTCCATATACAACTACCCCGCTGCACTCCCCCGCTCCATATACAACTACAAAGCCGGACTCCCCTGCTCCATATGCAACTACCCCGCTCCGCACTGCTCCCCTCTCCATATACAACTACCCCGCTCAGCACCTCTCCCCCGCTCCATATACAACTCCCCCGCTCCGCACAGCTCCCCTCTCCATATACAACTACCCCACCGCGCTCCCCTGCTCCATATACAACTACCCCGCTCCGCACCACTCCCCCGCTCCATATACAACTACCCCCGCACTCCCCAGCTCCATAAACTACCCGACGCACTTCCCCGCTCCATATACAACTACCCCGCTCCGCACCGCTCCCCCTCGCCATATACAACTACCCTGCCGCACTCCCCCACTCCATATAAAACTACCCCGCTGCACTTCCCCGCTCCATATACAACTACCCCGCTCCGCACCGCTCCCCCTCTCCATATACAACTACCCTGCCACACTCCCCTGCTCCTTATACAACTACCCCGCTGCACTTCCCCGCTCCATATACAACTACCCCACTCCTCACCGCTCCCCCGCTCCATATACAACTACCCCCTGCACTCCCCCGCACCATATACAACTACCCCGCTCCGCACTGCTCACCTGCTCCATATACAACTATCCCCGCACTCCCCCGCTCCATAAACTACCCCGACGCACTTCCCCGCTCCATATCAACTACACCGCTCCGCACCGCTCCCCCTCGCCATATACAACTACCCCGCTCCGCACAGCTCCCCTCTCCATATACAACTACCCTGCCGCAATCCCCCGCTCCATATACAACTACCCCGCTGCACTTCCCCGCTCCATATACAACTACCCCGCTCCGCCGCTCCATATACAACTACCCCCGCACTCCCCCTCTCCATATACAACTACCCTGCCGCACTCCCCTGCACCATATACAACTACTCCACAGCACTCCCCCGCTCCATATACAACTACCCACTCCGCACCGCTCCCCCGCTCCATATACAACTACCCTGCCGCACTCCCCCGCTCCATATACAACTACCCCGCTCCGCACCACTCCCCAGCTCCATATACATCGACCCCGCTCCGCACCGCTCCATATACAAATACCCAGCTCCGCACCGCTCCCCCGCTCCATATACAACTACCCAGCTTCGCCGCACGCCCCCGCTCCATATACAACTACCCCGCCGCACTCACACGCTCCATATACAACTACCCCGCTGCACTCCCCCGCTCCATATAAAACTACCCCGCTCCGCACCGCTCCCCCGCTCCATATAGAACTACCCCGCCGCACTCCCCTGCTCCATATACAACTACCCCTCTGCTCGCCGCTCCCCCGCTCCATATACAACTACACCGCTCCGCACAGCTCCCCTCTCCATATACAACTACCCCGCTCAGCACCGCTCCCCTCTCCATATACAACTACCCTGCAGCACTCCCCCGCTCTATATACAACTACCCCGCTCCCCCGCTCCATATAAGACTACACCGCCGCACTCCCCTGCTCCATATACAACTACTCCACTCTGCACTGCTCCCCTGCTCCATATACAACTACCCCGCCGCACTCCCCAGCTCCATATACAACTACCCCGCTCCGCACTGCTCCCCAGCTCCATATACAACTACCCAGCCGCACTCCCCCGCTCCATATACGACTACACCGCTGCACTCCCCCGCTCCATGATTTCCATTACACGAGAGTAGATGTTAAAACTTCATGCTGATTTGAACTCGGCTCTCGCCAAGATAAGCACCAACTAAGACGTAGCTTTACAGTAAACTAATGTGATCCATATGCAGGTGTCTATGCTCTTCAACCCTTCCGCTGCTTGTTGTCTAACTTCTCCCACACGAACTGTGTCCTTTAGATCCCCGTCGTACCATCTCCCAAGACTCTTCACTGGCTTCTCAGACACTGTTGGTATTGCCTCACCATTAATGAAGAATGTTTTATCTACTACTTTGCCTTTAATTATAGAGATGCTCCTTGATTTAGTGGGCTTGAATTGCATTCGTGCCCATTCAATGTTATTTGTTAATTTGCCCAATTATCGATTAGTGCAGGCTACTGTTGTAGTCATGGTTGTCATGTCATCCATGTATGCTCGAATTGGTGGTAGTCGCATTCCAGAAGCCAAGCGCTCTCCTCCTACTACCCATTTTGATGCCCTAATGATTACTTCCATTGCCATGGTAAAAGCCAATGGAGAAATGGTGCATCCTACCATTATTCCAACCTCTAGGCATTGCCATGTAGTGCTGAATTCTGAAGTTGAAAAACTGAATTGCAAATCTCCAAAATAGGCTTTCACTAAATTTGTTATTGTCATCGGTACACCGCTCCCCCTCGCCATATACAACTACCCCGCTCCGCACCCCTCCCCCGCTCCATATACAACTACCCCGAGCTGCACCGCTCCCCCGCTCCATATACAACTACCCCACCGCACTCCCCCGTTCCATATACAACTACCCCGCCGCACTCCCCCGCTCCATATACAACCACCCCTCTCCGCACCGCTCCCCCGCTCCATATACAACTCTCCCGCTCCGCACTGCTCCCCGCTCCATATACAACTACCCCACAGCACTACCCCGCTCCATATGCAACTACCCTGCTCCGCACTGCTCCCCCGCTCCATATACAACTACCCTGCCGCACTCCCCCGCTCTATATAGAACTACCACGCTCCACACCGCTCCCCCGCTCCATATACAACTACCCCCGCACTCCCCCGCTCCATATACAACTACTCTGCTGCACTCTCCGCTCCATATACAACTACCCCTCTCCGCACCGCTCCCCCGCTCCATATACAACTCTCCCGCTCCGCACTGCTCCCCGCTCCATATACAACTACACTGCCGCTCTCCCCCGCTCCATATACAACTACCCTGCCGCACTCCCCTGCTCCATATACAACTACCCCACAGCACTACCCCGCTCCATATACAACTACCTCGCCGCACTCTACCGCTCCATATACTACCCTGCCGCACTCCCCTGCTCCATATACAACTACCCCGCTCCGCACCGCTCCCCCGCTCCATATACAACCCCCGCTCCGCACAGCTCCCCTCTCCATATACAACTACCCCGCCGCACTCCCCCCTCTCCATATACAAGTACCCCGCTGCACTCCCCCGCTCCATATACAACTACCTCGCCGCACTCTACCGCTCCATATACTACCCTGCCGCACTCCCCTGCTCCATATACAACTACCCCGCTCCGCACCGCTCCCCTGCTCCATATATAACTATCCCCGCACTCCCCCGCTCCATATACAACTACCCTACTCCGCACCGCTCCCCCGCTCCATATACAACTACCCTGCCGCACTCCCCCGCTCGATATACAACTACCCCGCTCCGCACCTCTCCCCCGCTCCATATACAACTCTCCCGCTCCGCACTGCTCCCCGCTCCATATACAACTAGACTGCCGCTCTCCCCCGCTCCATATACAACTACCCTGCCGCACTCCCCTTCTCCATATACAACTACCCCATAGCACTCCCCCGCTCCATATACAACTACCCCGCTCCGCACCACTCCCCAGCTCCATATACATCTACCCAGCCGCACTCCCCCGCTCCATATACGACTACACCGCTGCACTCCCCCGCTCCATGATTTCCATTACACGAGAGTAGATGTTAAAACTTCATGCTGATTTGAACTCGGCTCTCGCCAAGATAAGCACCAACTAAGACGTAGCTTTACAGTAAACTAATGTGATCCATATGCAGGTGTCTATGCTCTTCAACCCTTCCGCTGCTTGTTGTCTAACTTCTCCCACACGAACTGTGTCCTTTAGATCCCCGTCGTACCATCTCCCAAGACTCTTCACTGGCTTCTCAGACACTGTTGGTATTGCCTCACCATTAATGAAGAATGTTTTATCTACTACTTTGCCTTTAATTATAGAGATGCTCCTTGATTTAGTGGGCTTGAATTGCATTCGTGCCCATTCAATGTTATTTGTTAATTTGCCCAATTATCGATTAGTGCAGGCTACTGTTGTAGTCATGGTTGTCATGTCATCCATGTATGCTCGAATTGGTGGTAGTCGCATTCCAGAAGCCAAGCGCTCTCCTCCTACTACCCATTTTGATGCCCTAATGATTACTTCCATTGCCATGGTAAAAGCCAATGGAGAAATGGTGCATCCTACCATTATTCCAACCTCTAGGCATTGCCATGTAGTGCTGAATTCTGAAGTTGAAAAACTGAATTGCAAATCTCCAAAATAGGCTTTCACTAAATTTGTTATTGTCATCGGTACACCGCTCCCCCTCGCCATATACAACTACCCCGCTCCGCACCCCTCCCCCGCTCCATATACAACTACCCCGAGCTGCACCGCTCCCCCGCTCCATATACAACTCTCCCGCTCCGCACTGCTCCCCGCTCCATATACAAGTACACTGCCGCTCTCCCCTGCTCCATATACAACTACCCTGCCGCACTCCCCTGCTCCATATACAACTACCCCGCTCCATATACAACTACCTCGCCGCACTCCCCCGCTCCATATACAACTACCCAGCCGCACTCCCCTGCTCCATATACAACTACCCCGCTGCACTCCCCCGCTCCATATACAACTACAACGCCGGACTCCCCTGCTCCATAAGCAACTACCCCGCTCCGCACTGCTCCCCCGCTCCATATACAACTACCCTGCCGCACTCCCCCGCTCTATATACAACTACCACGCTCCACACCGCTCCCCCGCTCCATATACAACTACCCCCGCACTCCCCCGCTCCATATACAACTACTCTGCTGCACTCTCCGCTCCATATACAACTACCCCTCTCCGCACTGCTCCCCGCTCCATATACAACTACACTGCCGCTCTCCCCAGCTCCATATACAACTACCCTGCCGCACTCCCCTGCTCCATATACAACTACCCCACAGCACTACCCCGCTCCATATACAACTACCTCGCCGCACTCTACCGCTCCATATACTACCCTGCCGCACTCCCCTGCTCCATATACAACTCTCCCGCTCCACACAGCTCCCCTCTCCATATACAACTACCCCTCCGCACTCCCCCTCTCCATATACAAATACCCCGCTGCACTCCTCCGCTCCATATACAACTACCCTGCTCCGCACAGCTCCCCCGCTCCATATATAACTATCCCCGCACTCCCCCGCTCCATATACAACTACCCTACTCCGCACCGCTCCCCCGCTCTATATACAACTACCCTGCCGCACTCCCCCGCTCGATATACAACTACCCCGCTCCGCACCGCTCCCCCGCTCCATATACAACTCTCCCGCTCCGCACTGCTCCCCGCTCCATATACAACTAAACTGCCGCTCTCCCCCGCTCCATATACAACTACCCTGCCGCACTCCCCTGCTCCATATACAACTACCCCACAGCACTACTCCGCTCCATATACAACTACCTCGCCGCACTCCCCCGCTCCATATACAACTACCCTGCCGCACTCCCCTGCTCCATATGCAACTACCCCGCTCCGCACTGCTCCCCTCTCCATATACAACTACCCCGCTCCGCACCGCTCCCCCGCTCCATATACAACTCCCCTGCTCCGCACAGCTCCCCTCTCCATATACAACAACCCTGCCGCACTCCCTCGCTCTATATACAACTACCCCGCTCCGCACCGCTCCCCCGCGACATATACAACTACCCCCGCACTCCCCCGCTCCATATACAACTACCCCAATCCGCACCGCTCCCCCGCTCCATATACAACTACCCTGCCGCACTCGCCCCGCTCCATATACAACTACCCCACCGCGCTCCCCTGCTCCATATACAACTACCCCGCTCCGCACCGCTCCCCCGCTCCATATACAACAACCCCCGCACTCCCCAGCTCCATAAACTACCCGACGCACTTCCCCGCTCCATATACAACTACAACGCTCCGCACCGCTCCCCCTCGCCATATACAACTACCCCGCTCCGCACAGCTCCTCTCCATATACAACTACCCTGCCGCACTCCCCCACTCCATATACAACTACCCCGCTGCACTTCCCAGCTCCATATACAACTACCCCGCTCCGCACCGCTCCCCCTCTCCATATACAACTACCCTGCCACACTCCCCTGCTCCTTATACAACTACCCCGCTGCACTTCCCCGCTCCATATACAACTACCCATCTCCGCACCGCTCCCCCGCTCCATATACAACTACCCCCTGCACTCCCCCGCACCATATACAACTACCCCGCCGCACTCACACGCTCCATATACAACTACCCCGCTGCACTCCCCCGCTCCATATACAACTACCCCGCTCCGCACCGTTCCCCCGCTATATATAGAACTACCCCGCCGCACTCCCCTGCTCCATATACAACTACCCCTCTCCGCGCCGCTCCCCCGCTCCATAAACAACTACCCCGCTCCGCACAGCTCCTCTCCATATACAACTACCCTGCCGCACTCCCCCACTCCATATACAACTACCCCGCTGCACTTCCCCGCTCCATATACAACTACCCCGCTCCGCACCGCTCCCCCTCTCCATATACAACTACCCTGCCACACTCCCCTGCTCCTTATACAACTACCCCGCTGCACTTCCCCGCTCCATATACAACTACCCCACTCCGCACCGCTCCCCCGCTCCATATACAACTACCCCCTGCACTCCCCAGCACCATATACAACTACCCCGCTCCGCACTGCTCACCTGCTCCATATACAACTACCCCCGCACTCCCCCGCTCCATAAACTACCCCGACGCACTTCCCCGCTCCATATACAACTACACCGCTCCGCACCGCTCCCCCTCGCCATATACAACTACCCCGCTGCACTCCCCCGCTCCATATACAACTACCCCGCTCCGCACCGCTCCCCCGCTATATATAGAACTACCCAGCCGCACTCCCCTGCTCCATATACAACTACCCCTCTCCGCGCCGCTCCCCCGCTCCATAAACAACTACCCCGCTCCGCACAGCTCCTCTCCATATACAACTACCCTGCCGCACTCCCCCACTCCATATACAACTACCCCGCTGCACTTCCCCGCTCCATATACAACTACCCCGCTCCGCACCGCTCCCCCTCTCCATATACAACTACCCTGCCACACTCCCCTGCTCCTTATACAACTACCCCGCTGCACTTCCCCGCTCCATATACAACTACCCCACTCCGCACCGCTCCCCCGCTCCATATACAACTACCCCCTGCACTCCCCCGCACCATATACAACTACCCCGCTCCGCACCACTCCCCAGCTCCATATACATCGACCACGCTCCGCACCGCTCCATATACAAATACCCAGCTCCGCACCGCTCCCCCGCTCCATATACAACTACCCCGCCGCACTCACACGCTCCATATACAACTACCCCAATGCACTCCCCCGCTCCATATACAACTACCCCGCTCCGCACCGCTCCCCCGCTCCATATAGAACTACCCCGCCGCACTCCCCCGCTCCATATACAACTACCCCGCCGCACTCACACGCTCCATATACAACTACCCCGCTGCACTCCCCCGCTCCATATACAACTACCCCGCTCCGCACCGCTCCCCCGCTCCATATAGAACTACCCCGCCGCACTCCCCTGCTCCATATACAACTACCCCTCTCCGCGCCGCTCCCCCGCTCCATATACAACTCTACCGCTCCGCACTGCTCCCCTCTCCATATACAACTACCCCGCCGCACTCCCCCTCTCCATATACAAGTACCCCGCTGCACTCCCCCGCTCCATATACAACTACCCTGCTCCGCACAGCTCCCCCGCTCCATATATAACTATCCCCGCACTCCCCCGCTCCATATACAACTACCCTACTCCGCACCGCTCCCCCGCTCCATATACAACTCTCCCGCTCCGCACTGCTCCCCGCTCCATATACAACTACACTGCCGCTCTCCCCCGCTCCATATACAACTACCCTGCCGCACTCCCCTGCTCCATATACAACTACCCCACAGCACTACCCCGCTCCATATACAACTACCTCGCCGCACTCCCCCGCTCCATATACAACTACCCTGCCGCACTCCCCTGCTCCATATACAACTACCCCACTGCACTCCCCCGCTCCATATACAACTACAAAGCCGGACTCCCCTGCTCCATATGCAACTACCCCGCTCCGCACTGCTCCCCTCTCCATATACAACTACCCCGCTCAGCACCTCTCCCCCGCTCCATATACAACTCCCCCGCTCCGCACAGCTCCCCTCTCCATATACAACTACCCCACCGCGCTCCCCTGCTCCATATACAACTACCCCGCTCCGCACCACTCCCCCGCTCCATATACAACTACCCCCGCACTCCCCAGCTCCATAAACTACCCGACGCACTTCCCCGCTCCATATACAACTACCCCGCTCCGCACCGCTCCCCCTCGCCATATACAACTACCCTGCCGCACTCCCCCACTCCATATAAAACTACCCCGCTGCACTTCCCCGCTCCATATACAACTACCCCGCTCCGCACCGCTCCCCCTCTCCATATACAACTACCCTGCCACACTCCCCTGCTCCTTATACAACTACCCCGCTGCACTTCCCCGCTCCATATACAACTACCCCACTCCTCACCGCTCCCCCGCTCCATATACAACTACCCCCTGCACTCCCCCGCACCATATACAACTACCCCGCTCCGCACTGCTCACCTGCTCCATATACAACTATCCCCGCACTCCCCCGCTCCATAAACTACCCCGACGCACTTCCCCGCTCCATATCAACTACACCGCTCCGCACCGCTCCCCCTCGCCATATACAACTACCCCGCTCCGCACAGCTCCCCTCTCCATATACAACTACCCTGCCGCAATCCCCCGCTCCATATACAACTACCCCGCTGCACTTCCCCGCTCCATATACAACTACCCCGCTCCGCCGCTCCATATACAACTACCCCCGCACTCCCCCTCTCCATATACAACTACCCTGCCGCACTCCCCTGCACCATATACAACTACTCCACAGCACTCCCCCGCTCCATATACAACTACCCACTCCGCACCGCTCCCCCGCTCCATATACAACTACCCTGCCGCACTCCCCCGCTCCATATACAACTACCCCGCTCCGCACCACTCCCCAGCTCCATATACATCGACCCCGCTCCGCACCGCTCCATATACAAATACCCAGCTCCGCACCGCTCCCCCGCTCCATATACAACTACCCAGCTTCGCCGCACGCCCCCGCTCCATATACAACTACCCCGCCGCACTCACACGCTCCATATACAACTACCCCGCTGCACTCCCCCGCTCCATATAAAACTACCCCGCTCCGCACCGCTCCCCCGCTCCATATAGAACTACCCCGCCGCACTCCCCTGCTCCATATACAACTACCCCTCTGCTCGCCGCTCCCCCGCTCCATATACAACTCTCCCGCTCCGCACTGCTCCCCGCTCCAATATACAACTACACTGCCGCTCTCCCGCGCTCCTTATACAACTACCCTGCCGCACTCCCCTGCTCCATATACAACATCCCCACTCCATATACAACTACCTCGCCGCAGTCCCCCGCTCCATATACAACTACCCTGCCGCACTCCCCTGCTCCATATACAACTACCCCGCTGCATATACAACTACACTGCCGCTCTCCCGCGCTCCTTATACAACTACCCTGCCGCACTCCCCTGCTCCATATACAACTTCCCCACAGCACTACCCCGCTCCATATACAACTACAACGCCGGACTCCCCTGCTCCATATGCAACTACCCCGCTCCGCACTGCTCCCCCGCTCCATATACAACTACACCGCTCCGCACAGCTCCCCTCTCCATATACAACTACCCCGCTCAGCACCGCTCCCCTCTCCATATACAACTACCCTGCCGCACTCCCCCGCTCTATATACAACTACCCCGCTCCCCCGCTCCATATAAGACTACACCGCCGCACTCCCCTGCTCCATATACAACTACTCCACTCTGCACTGCTCCCCTGCTCCATATACAACTACCCCGCCGCACTCCCCAGCTCCATATACAACTACCCCGCTCCGCACTGCTCCCCCGCTCCATATACAACTACCCAGCCGCACTCCCCCGCTCCATATACGACTACACCGCTGCACTCCCCCGCTCCATGATTTCCATTACACGAGAGTAGATGTTAAAACTTCATGCTGATTTGAACTCGGCTCTCGCCAAGATAAGCACCAACTAAGACGTAGCTTTACAGTAAACTAATGTGATCCATATGCAGGTGTCTATGCTCTTCAACCCTTCCGCTGCTTGTTGTCTAACTTCTCCCACACGAACTGTGTCCTTTAGATCCCCGTCGTACCATCTCCCAAGACTCTTCACTGGCTTCTCAGACACTGTTGGTATTGCCTCACCATTAATGAAGAATGTTTTATCTACTACTTTGCCTTTAATTATAGAGATGCTCCTTGATTTAGTGGGCTTGAATTGCATTCGTGCCCATTCAATGTTATTTGTTAATTTGCCCAATTATCGATTAGTGCAGGCTACTGTTGTAGTCATGGTTGTCATGTCATCCATGTATGCTCGAATTGGTGGTAGTCGCATTCCAGAAGCCAAGCGCTCTCCTCCTACTACCCATTTTGATGCCCTAATGATTACTTCCATTGCCATGGTAAAAGCCAATGGAGAAATGGTGCATCCTACCATTATTCCAACCTCTAGGCATTGCCATGTAGTGCTGAATTCTGAAGTTGAAAAACTGAATTGCAAATCTCCAAAATAGGCTTTCACTAAATTTGTTATTGTCATCGGTACACCGCTCCCCCTCGCCATATACAACTACCCCGCTCCGCACCCCTCCCCCGCTCCATATACAACTACCCCGAGCTGCACCGCTCCCCCGCTCCATATACAACTACCCCACCGCACTCCCCCGTTCCATATACAACTACCCCGCCGCACTCCCCCGCTCCATATACAACCACCCCTCTCCGCACCGCTCCCCCGCTCCATATACAACTCTCCCGCTCCGCACTGCTCCCCGCTCCATATACAACTACCCCACAGCACTACCCCGCTCCATATGCAACTACCCTGCTCCGCACTGCTCCCCCGCTCCATATACAACTACCCTGCCGCACTCCCCCGCTCTATATAGAACTACCACGCTCCACACCGCTCCCCCGCTCCATATACAACTACCCCCGCACTCCCCCGCTCCATATACAACTACTCTGCTGCACTCTCCGCTCCATATACAACTACCCCTCTCCGCACCGCTCCCCCGCTCCATATACAACTCTCCCGCTCCGCACTGCTCCCCGCTCCATATACAACTACACTGCCGCTCTCCCCCGCTCCATATACAACTACCCTGCCGCACTCCCCTGCTCCATATACAACTACCCCACAGCACTACCCCGCTCCATATACAACTACCTCGCCGCACTCTACCGCTCCATATACTACCCTGCCGCACTCCCCAGCTCCATATACAACTACCCAGCCGCACTCCCCCGCTCCATATACGACTACACCGCTGCACTCCCCCGCTCCATGATTTCCATTACACGAGAGTAGATGTTAAAACTTCATGCTGATTTGAACTCGGCTCTCGCCAAGATAAGCACCAACTAAGACGTAGCTTTACAGTAAACTAATGTGATCCATATGCAGGTGTCTATGCTCTTCAACCCTTCCGCTGCTTGTTGTCTAACTTCTCCCACACGAACTGTGTCCTTTAGATCCCCGTCGTACCATCTCCCAAGACTCTTCACTGGCTTCTCAGACACTGTTGGTATTGCCTCACCATTAATGAAGAATGTTTTATCTACTACTTTGCCTTTAATTATAGAGATGCTCCTTGATTTAGTGGGCTTGAATTGCATTCGTGCCCATTCAATGTTATTTGTTAATTTGCCCAATTATCGATTAGTGCAGGCTACTGTTGTAGTCATGGTTGTCATGTCATCCATGTATGCTCGAATTGGTGGTAGTCGCATTCCAGAAGCCAAGCGCTCTCCTCCTACTACCCATTTTGATGCCCTAATGATTACTTCCATTGCCATGGTAAAAGCCAATGGAGAAATGGGGCATCCTACCATTATTCCAACCTCTAGGCATTGCCATGTAGTGCTGAATTCTGAAGTTGAAAAACTGAATTGCAAATCTCCAAAATAGGCTTTCACTAAATTTGTTATTGTCATCGGTACACCGCTCCCCCTCGCCATATACAACTACCCCGCTCCGCACCCCTCCCCCGCTCCATATACAACTACCCCGAGCTGCACCGCTCCCCCGCTCCATATACAACTACCCCACCGCACTCCCCCGTTCCATATACAACTACCCCGCCGCACTCCCCCGCTCCATATACAACCACCCCTCTCCGCACCGCTCCCCCGCTCCATATACAACTCTCCCGCTCCGCACTGCTCCCCGCTCCATATACAACTACCCCACAGCACTACCCCGCTCCATATGCAACTACCCTGCTCCGCACTGCTCCCCCGCTCCATATACAACTACCCTGCCGCACTCCCCCGCTCTATATAGAACTACCACGCTCCACACCGCTCCCCCGCTCCATATACAACTACCCCCGCACTCCCCCGCTCCATATACAACTACTCTGCTGCACTCTCCGCTCCATATACAACTACCCCTCTCCGCACCGCTCCCCCGCTCCATATACAACTCTCCCGCTCCGCACTGCTCCCCGCTCCATATACAACTACACTGCCGCTCTCCCCCGCTCCATATACAACTACCCTGCCGCACTCCCCTGCTCCATATACAACTACCCCACAGCACTACCCCGCTCCATATACAACTACCTCGCCGCACTCTACCGCTCCATATACTACCCTGCCGCACTCCCCTGCTCCATATACAACTACCCCGCTCCGCACCGCTCCCCCGCTCCATATACAACCCCCGCTCCGCACAGCTCCCCTCTCCATATACAACTACCCCGCCGCACTCCCCCTCTCCATATACAAGTACCCCGCTGCACTCCCCCGCTCCATATACAACTACCTCGCCGCACTCTACCGCTCCATATACTACCCTGCCGCACTCCCCTGCTCCATATACAACTACCCCGCTCCGCACCGCTCCCCTGCTCCATATATAACTATCCCCGCACTCCCCCGCTCCATATACAACTACCCTACTCCGCACCGCTCCCCCGCTCCATATACAACTACCCTGCCGCACTCCCCCGCTCGATATACAACTACCCCGCTCCGCACCTCTCCCCCGCTCCATATACAACTCTCCCGCTCCGCACTGCTCCCCGCTCCATATACAACTAGACTGCCGCTCTCCCCCGCTCCATATACAACTACCCTGCCGCACTCCCCTTCTCCATATACAACTACCCCATAGCACTACCCCGCTCCATATACAACTACCTCGCCGCACTCCCCCGCTCCATATACAACTACCCTGCCGCACTCCCCTGCTCCATATACAACTACCCCGCTGCACTCCCCCGCTCCATATAGAACTACAACGCCGGACTCCCCTGCTCCATATGCAACTACCCCGCTCCGCACTGCTCCCCTCTCCATATACAACTACCCCGCTCCGCACCGCTCCCCCGCTCCATATACAACTCCCCCGCTCCGCACAGCTCCCCTCTCCATATACAACTACCCTGCCGCACTCCCCCGCTCTATACACAACTACCCCGCTGCGCACCGCTCCCCCGCTCCATATACAACTACCCCCGCACTCCCCCTCTCCATATACAACTACCCTGCCGCACTCCCCTGCACCATATACAACTACTCCACAGCACTCCCCCGCTCCATATACAACTACCCACTCCGCACCGCTCCCCCGCTCCATATACAACTACCCTGCCGCACTCCCCCGCTCCATATACAACTATCCCGCTCCGCACCACTCCCCAGCTCCATATACATCTACCCAGCCGCACTCCCCCGCTCCATATACGACTACACCGCTGCACTCCCCCGCTCCATGATTTCCATTACACGAGAGTAGATGTTAAAACTTCATGCTGATTTGAACTCGGCTCTCGCCAAGATAAGCACCAACTAAGACGTAGCTTTACAGTAAACTAATGTGATCCATATGCAGGTGTCTATGCTCTTCAACCCTTCCGCTGCTTGTTGTCTAACTTCTCCCACACGAACTGTGTCCTTTAGATCCCCGTCGTACCATCTCCCAAGACTCTTCACTGGCTTCTCAGACACTGTTGGTATTGCCTCACCATTAATGAAGAATGTTTTATCTACTACTTTGCCTTTAATTATAGAGATGCTCCTTGATTTAGTGGGCTTGAATTGCATTCGTGCCCATTCAATGTTATTTGTTAATTTGCCCAATAATCGATTAGTGCAGGCTACTGTTGTAGTCATGGTTGCCATGTCATCCATGTATGCTCGAATTGGTGGTAGTCGCATTCCAGAAGCCAAGCGCTCTCCTCCTACTACCCATTTTGATGCCCTAATGATTACTTCCATTGCCATGGTAAAAGCCAGTGGAGAAATGGTGCATCCTACCATTATTCCAACATCTAGGCATTGCCATGTAGTGCTGAATTCTGAAGTTGAAAAACTGAATTGCAAATCTCCAAAATAGGCTTTCACTAAATTTCTTATTGTCATCGGTACACCGCTCCCCCTCGCCATATACAACTACCCCGCTCCGCACCCCTCCCCCGCTCCATATACAACTACCCCGAGCTGCACCGCTCCCCCGTTCCATATACAACTACCCCGCCGCAGTTCCCCGATCCATATACAACTATCCAGCTCCGCACCGCTCCCCCGCTCCATATACAACTACCCCGCCGCTCTCCCCCGCTCCATATACAACTACCCCGCTCCGCACCGCTCCCCCGCTCCATATACAACTACCCCCGCACTCCCCCGCTCCATATACAACTACCCCACTCCGCACCGCTCCCCCGCTCCATATACAACTACCCTGCCGCACTCGCCCCGCTCCATATACAACTACCCCACCGCACTCCCCCGCTCCATATACAACTACCCCGCTCCGCACCGCTCCCCCGCTCCATATACAACTACCCCCGCACTCCCCCGCTCCGTAAACTACCCCGACGCACTTCCCCGCTCCATATACAACTACCCCGCTCCGCACCGCTCCCCCTCGCCATATACAACTACCCCGCTCCGCACAGCTCCCCTCTCCATATACAACTACCCTGCCGCACTCCCCCGCTCCATATACAACTACCCCGCTGCACTTCCCCGCTCCATATACAACTACCCTGCCACACTCCCCTGCTCCATATACAACTACCCCGCTGCACTTCCCCGCTCCATATACAACTACCCCACTCCGCACCGCTCCCCTGCTCCATATACAACAACCCCCGCACTCCCCAGCTCCATAAACTACCCGACGCACTTCCCCGCTCCATATACAACTACCCCGCTCCGCACCGCTCCCCCTCGCCATATACAACTACCCCGCTCCGCACAGCTCCTCTCCATATACAACTACCCTGCCGCACTCCCCCACTCCATATACAACTACCCCGCTGCACTTCCCAGCTCCATATACAACTACCCCGCTCCGCACCGCTCCCCCTCTCCATATACAACTACCCTGCCACACTCCCCTGCTCCTTATACAACTACCCCGCTGCACTTCCCCGCTCCATATACAACTACCCATCTCCGCACCGCTCCCCCGCTCCATATACAACTACCCCCTGCACTCCCCCGCACCATATACAACTACCCCGCCGCTCTCACACGCTCCATATACAACTACCCCGCTGCACTCCCCCGCTCCATATACAACTACCCCGCTCCGCACCGCTCCCCCGCTATATATAGAACTACCCCGCCGCACTCCCCTGCTCCATATACAACTACCCCTCTCCGCGCCGCTCCCCCGCTCCATAAACAACTACCCCGCTCCGCACAGCTCCTCTCCATATACAACTACCCTGCCGCACTCCCCCACTCCATATACAACTACCCCGCTGCACTTCCCCGCTCCATATACAACTACCCCGCTCCGCACCGCTCCCCCTCTCCATATACAACTACCCTGCCACACTCCCCTGCTCCTTATACAACTACCCCGCTGCACTTCCCCGCTCCATATACAACTACCCCACTCCGCACCGCTCCCCCGCTCCATATACAACTACCCCCTGCACTCCCCAGCACCATATACAACTACCCCGCTCCGCACTGCTCACCTGCTCCATATACAACTACCCCCGCACTCCCCCGCTCCATAAACTACCCCGACGCACTTCCCCGCTCCATATACAACTACACCGCTCCGCACCGCTCCCCCTCGCCATATACAACTACCCCGCTGCACTCCCCCGCTCCATATACAACTACCCCGCTCCGCACCGCTCCCCCGCTATATATAGAACTACCCAGCCGCACTCCCCTGCTCCATATACAACTACCCCTCTCCGCGCCGCTCCCCCGCTCCATAAACAACTACCCCGCTCCGCACAGCTCCTCTCCATATACAACTACCCTGCCGCACTCCCCCACTCCATATACAACTACCCCGCTGCACTTCCCCGCTCCATATACAACTACCCCGCTCCGCACCGCTCCCCCTCTCCATATACAACTACCCTGCCACACTCCCCTGCTCCTTATACAACTACCCCGCTGCACTTCCCCGCTCCATATACAACTACCCCACTCCGCACCGCTCCCCCGCTCCATATACAACTACCCCCTGCACTCCCCCGCACCATATACAACTACCCCGCTCCGCACCACTCCCCAGCTCCATATACATCGACCACGCTCCGCACCGCTCCATATACAAATACCCAGCTCCGCACCGCTCCCCCGCTCCATATACAACTACCCCGCCGCACTCACACGCTCCATATACAACTACCCCAATGCACTCCCCCGCTCCATATACAACTACCCTGCTCCGCACCGCTCCCCCGCTCCATATAGAACTACCCCGCCGCACTCCCCCGCTCCATATACAACTACCCCGCCGCACTCACACGCTCCATATACAACTACCCCGCTGCACTCCCCCGCTCCATATACAACTACCCCGCTCCGCACCGCTCCCCCGCTCCATATAGAACTACCCCGCCGCACTCCCCTGCTCCATATACAACTACCCCTCTCCGCGCCGCTCCCCCGCTCCATATACAACTCTACCGCTCCGCACTGCTCCCCTCTCCATATACAACTACCCCGCCGCACTCCCCCTCTCCATATACAAGTACCCCGCTGCACTCCCCCGCTCCATATACAACTACCCTGCTCCGCACAGCTCCCCCGCTCCATATATAACTATCCCCGCACTCCCCCGCTCCATATACAACTACCCTACTCCGCACCGCTCCCCCGCTCCATATACAACTACCCTGCCGCACTCCCCCGCTCGATATACAACTACCCCGCTCCGCACCGCTCCCCCGCTCCATATACAACTCTCCCGCTCCGCACTGCTCCCCGCTCCATATACAACTACACTGCCGCTCTCCCCCGCTCCATATACAACTACCCTGCCGCACTCCCCTGCTCCATATACAACTACCCCACAGCACTACCCCGCTCCATATACAACTACCTCGCCGCACTCCCCCGCTCCATATACAACTACCCTGCCACACTCCCCTGCTCCATATACAACTACCCCGCTGCACTCCCCCGCTCCATATACAACTACAAAGCCGGACTCCCCTGCTCCATATGCAACTACCCCGCTCCGCACTGCTCCCCTCTCCATATACAACTACCCCGCTCAGCACCGCTCCCCCGCTCCATATACAACTCCCCCGCTCCGCACAGCTCCCCTCTCCATATACAACTACCCCACCGCGCTCCCCTGCTCCATATACAACTACCCCGCTCCGCACCACTCCCCCGCTCCATATACAACTACCCCCGCACTCCCCAGCTCCATAAACTACCCGACGCACTTCCCCGCTCCATATACAACTACCCCGCTCCGCACCGCTCCCCCTCGCCATATACAACTACCCTGCCGCACTCCCCCACTCCATATAAAACTACCCCGCTGCACTTCCCCGCTCCATATACAACTATCCCGCTCCGCACCGCTCCCCCTCTCCATATACAACTACCCTGCCACACTCCCCTGCTCCTTATACAACTACCCCGCTGCACTTCCCCGCTCCATATACAACTACCCCACTCCTCACCGCTCCCCCGCTCCATATACAACTACCCCGCTCCGCACTGCTCACCTGCTCCATATACAACTATCCCCGCACTCCCCCGCTCCATAAACTACCCCGACGCACTTCCCCGCTCCATATCAACTACACCGCTCCGCACCGCTCCCCCTCGCCATATACAACTACCCCGCTCCGCACAGCTCCCCTCTCCATATACAACTACCCTGCCGCAATCCCCCGCTCCATATACAACTACCCCGCTGCACTTCCCCGCTCCATATACAACTACCCCGCTCCGCCGCTCCATATACAACTACCCCCGCACTCCCCCTCTCCATATACAACTACCCTGCCGCACTCCCCTGCACCATATACAACTACTCCACAGCACTCCCCCGCTCCATATACAACTACCCACTCCGCACCGCTCCCCCGCTCCATATACAACTACCCTGCCGCACTCCCCCGCTCCATATACAACTACCCCGCTCCGCACCACTCCCCAGCTCCATATACATCGACCCCGCTCCGCACCGCTCCATATACAAATACCCAGCTCCGCACCGCTCCCCCGCTCCATATACAACTACCCAGCTTCGCCGCACGCCCCCGCTCCATATACAACTACCCCGCCGCACTCACACGCTCCATATACAACTACCCCGCTGCACTCCCCCGCTCCATATAAAACTACCCCGCTCCGCACCGCTCCCCCGCTCCATATAGAACTACCCCGCCGCACTCCCCTGCTCCATATACAACTACCCCTCTGCTCGCCGCTCCCCCGCTCCATATACAACTCTCCCGCTCCGCACTGCTCCCCGCTCCAATATACAACTACACTGCCGCTCTCCCGCGCTCCTTATACAACTACCCTGCCGCACTCCCCTGCTCCATATACAACATCCCCACTCCATATACAACTACCTCGCCGCAGTCCCCCGCTCCATATACAACTACCCTGCCGCACTCCCCTGCTCCATATACAACTACCCCGCTGCATATACAACTACACTGCCGCTCTCCCGCGCTCCTTATACAACTACCCTGCCGCACTCCCCTGCTCCATATACAACTTCCCCACAGCACTACCCCGCTCCATATACAACTACAACGCCGGACTCCCCTGCTCCATATGCAACTACCCCGCTCCGCACTGCTCCCCTGCTCCATATACAACTACACCGCTCCGCACAGCTCCCCTCTCCATATACAACTACCCCGCTCAGCACCGCTCCCCTCTCCATATACAACTACCCTGCCGCACTCCCCCGCTCTATATACAACTACCCCGCTCCCCCGCTCCATATAAGACTACACCGCCGCACTCCCCTGCTCCATATACAACTACTCCACTCTGCACTGCTCCCCTGCTCCATATACAACTACCCCGCCGCACTCCCCAGCTCCATATACAACTACCCCGCTCCGCACTGCTCCCCCGCTCCATATACAACTACCCAGCCGCACTCCCCCGCTCCATATACGACTACACCGCTGCACTCCCCCGCTCCATGATTTCCATTACACGAGAGTAGATGTTAAAACTTCATGCTGATTTGAACTCGGCTCTCGCCAAGATAAGCACCAACTAAGACGTAGCTTTACAGTAAACTAATGTGATCCATATGCAGGTGTCTATGCTCTTCAACCCTTCCGCTGCTTGTTGTCTAACTTCTCCCACACGAACTGTGTCCTTTAGATCCCCGTCGTACCATCTCCCAAGACTCTTCACTGGCTTCTCAGACACTGTTGGTATTGCCTCACCATTAATGAAGAATGTTTTATCTACTACTTTGCCTTTAATTATAGAGATGCTCCTTGATTTAGTGGGCTTGAATTGCATTCGTGCCCATTCAATGTTATTTGTTAATTTGCCCAATTATCGATTAGTGCAGGCTACTGTTGTAGTCATGGTTGTCATGTCATCCATGTATGCTCGAATTGGTGGTAGTCGCATTCCAGAAGCCAAGCGCTCTCCTCCTACTACCCATTTTGATGCCCTAATGATTACTTCCATTGCCATGGTAAAAGCCAATGGAGAAATGGTGCATCCTACCATTATTCCAACCTCTAGGCATTGCCATGTAGTGCTGAATTCTGAAGTTGAAAAACTGAATTGCAAATCTCCAAAATAGGCTTTCACTAAATTTGTTATTGTCATCGGTACACCGCTCCCCCTCGCCATATACAACTACCCCGCTCCGCACCCCTCCCCCGCTCCATATACAACTACCCCGAGCTGCACCGCTCCCCCGCTCCATATACAACTACCCCACCGCACTCCCCCGTTCCATATACAACTACCCCGCCGCACTCCCCCGCTCCATATACAACCACCCCTCTCCGCACCGCTCCCCCGCTCCATATACAACTCTCCCGCTCCGCACTGCTCCCCGCTCCATATACAACTACCCCACAGCACTACCCCGCTCCATATGCAACTACCCTGCTCCGCACTGCTCCCCCGCTCCATATACAACTACCCTGCCGCACTCCCCCGCTCTATATAGAACTACCACGCTCCACACCGCTCCCCCGCTCCATATACAACTACCCCCGCACTCCCCCGCTCCATATACAACTACTCTGCTGCACTCTCCGCTCCATATACAACTACCCCTCTCCGCACCGCTCCCCCGCTCCATATACAACTCTCCCGCTCCGCACTGCTCCCCGCTCCATATACAACTACACTGCCGCTCTCCCCCGCTCCATATACAACTACCCTGCCGCACTCCCCTGCTCCATATACAACTACCCCACAGCACTACCCCGCTCCATATACAACTACCTCGCCGCACTCTACCGCTCCATATACTACCCTGCCGCACTCCCCTGCTCCATATACAACTACCCCGCTCCGCACCGCTCCCCCGCTCCATATACAACCCCCGCTCCGCACAGCTCCCCTCTCCATATACAACTACCCCGCCGCACTCCCCCTCTCCATATACAAGTACCCCGCTGCACTCCCCCGCTCCATATACAACTACCTCGCCGCACTCTACCGCTCCATATACTACCCTGCCGCACTCCCCTGCTCCATATACAACTACCCCGCTCCGCACCGCTCCCCTGCTCCATATATAACTATCCCCGCACTCCCCCGCTCCATATACAACTACCGTACTCCGCACCGCTCCCCCGCTCCATATACAACTACCCTGCCGCACTCCCCCGCTCGATATACAACTACCCCGCTCCGCACCTCTCCCCCGCTCCATATACAACTCTCCCGCTCCGCACTGCTCCCCGCTCCATATACAACTAGACTGCCGCTCTCCCACGCTCCATATACAACTACCCTGCCGCACTCCCCTTCTCCATATACAACTACCACATAGCACTACCCCGCTCCATATACAACTACCTCGCCGCACTCCCCCGCTCCATATACAACTACCCTGCCGCACTCCCCTGCTCCATATACAACTACCCCGTTGCACTCCCCCGCTCCATATACAACTACAACGCCGGACTCCCCTGCTCCATATGCAACTACCCCGCTCCGCACTGCTCCCCTCTCCATATACAACTACCCCGCTCCGCACCGCTCCCCCGCTCCATATACAACTCCCCCGCTCCGCACAGCTCCCCTCTCCATATACAACTACCCTGCCGCACTCCCCCGCTCTATACACAACTACCCCGCTGCGCACCGCTCCCCCGCTCCATATACAACTACCCCCGCACTCCCCCTCTCCATATACAACTACCCTGCCGCACTCCCCTGCACCATATACAACTACTCCACAGCACTCCCCCGCTCCATATACAACTACCCACTCCGCAAAGCTCCCCCGCTCCATATACAACTACCCTGCCGCACTCCCCCGCTCCATATACAACTACCCCGCTCCGCACCACTCCCCAGCTCCATATACATCTACCCAGCCGCACTCCCCCGCTCCATATACGACTACACCGCTGCACTCCCCCGCTCCATGATTTCCATTACACGAGAGTAGATGTTAAAACTTCATGCTGATTTGAACTCGGCTCTCGCCAAGATAAGCACCAACTAAGACGTAGCTTTACAGTAAACTAATGTGATCCATATGCAGGTGTCTATGCTCTTCAACCCTTCCGCTGCTTGTTGTCTAACTTCTCCCACACGAACTGTGTCCTTTAGATCCCCGTCGTACCATCTCCCAAGACTCTTCACTGGCTTCTCAGACACTGTTGGTATTGCCTCACCATTAATGAAGAATGTTTTATCTACTACTTTGCCTTTAATTATAGAGATGCTCCTTGATTTAGTGGGCTTGAATTGCATTCGTGCCCATTCAATGTTATTTGTTAATTTGCCCAATAATCGATTAGTGCAGGCTACTGTTGTAGTCATGGTTGCCATGTCATCCATGTATGCTCGAATTGGTGGTAGTCGCATTCCAGAAGCCAAGCGCTCTCCTCCTACTACCCATTTTGATGCCCTAATGATTACTTCCATTGCCATGGTAAAAGCCAGTGGAGAAATGGTGCATCCTACCATTATTCCAACATCTAGGCATTGCCATGTAGTGCTGAATTCTGAAGTTGAAAAACTGAATTGCAAATCTCCAAAATAGGCTTTCACTAAATTTCTTATTGTCATCGGTACACCGCTCCCCCTCGCCATATACAACTACCCCGCTCCGCACCCCTCCCCCGCTCCATATACAACTACCCCGAGCTGCACCGCTCCCCCGTTCCATATACAACTACCCCGCCGCAGTTCCCCGATCCATATACAACTATCCAGCTCCGCACCGCTCCCCCGCTCCATATACAACTACCCCGCCGCTCTCCCCCGCTCCATATACAACTACCCCGCTCCGCACCGCTCCCCCGCTCCATATACAACTACCCCCGCACTCCCCCGCTCCATATACAACTACCCCACTCCGCACCGCTCCCCCGCTCCATATACAACTACCCTGCCGCACTCGCCCCGCTCCATATACAACTACCCCACCGCACTCCCCCGCTCCATATACAACTACCCCGCTCCGCACCGCTCCCCCGCTCCATATACAACTACCCCCGCACTCCCCCGCTCCGTAAACTACCCCGACGCACTTCCCCGCTCCATATACAACTACCCCGCTCCGCACCGCTCCCCCTCGCCATATACAACTACCCCGCTCCGCACAGCTCCCCTCTCCATATACAACTACCCTGCCGCACTCCCCCGCTCCATATACAACTACCCCGCTGCACTTCCCCGCTCCATATACAACTACCCTGCCACACTCCCCTGCTCCATATACAACTACCCCGCTGCACTTCCCCGCTCCATATACAACTACCCCACTCCGCACCGCTCCCCTGCTCCATATACAACTACCCACGCACTCCCCCGCTCCATAAACTACCCCGACGCACTTCCCCGCTCCATATACAACTACCCCGCTCCGCACCGCTCCCCCTCGCCATATACAACTACCCCGCTCCGCAAGCTCCCCTCTCCATATACAACTACCCTGCCGCACTCCCCCGCTCCATATACAACTACCCCGCTGCACTTCTCCGCTCCATATACAACTACCCCGCTCCGCACCGCTACCCCGCTCCATATACAACTACCCTGCCACACACCCCTGCTCCATATACAACTACCCCGCTGCACTTCCCCGTTCCATATACAACTACCCCACTCCGCACCGCTCCCTTGCTCCATATACAACTACCCACGCACTCCCCCGCTCCATAAACTACCCCGACGCATTTCCCCGCTCCATATACAACTACCCCGCTCCGCACCGCTCCCCCTCGCCATATACAACTACCCCGCTCCGCAAGCTCCCCTCTCCATATACAACTACCCTGCCGCACTCCCCCGCTCCATATACAACTACCCCGCTGCACTTCCCCGCTCCATATACAACTACCCTGCCACACTCCCCTGCTCCATATACAACTACCCCGCTGCACTTCCCCGCTCCATATACAACTACCCTGCCACACTCCCCTGCTCCATATACAACTACCCCGCTGCACTTCCCCGCTCCATATACAACTACCCCACTCCGCACCGCTCCCCTGCTCCATATACAACTACCCACGCACTCCCCCGCTCCATAAACTACCCCGACGCACTTCCCCGCTCCATATACAACTACCCCGCTCCGCACCGCTCCCCCTCGCCATATACAACTACCCCGCTCCGCAAGCTCCCCTCTCCATATACAACTACCCTGCCGCACTCCCCCGCTCCATATACAACTACCCCGCTGCACTTCTCCGCTCCATATACAACTACCCCGCTCCGCACCGCTACCCCGCTCCATATACAACTACCCTGCCACACACCCCTGCTCCATATACAACTACCCCGCTGCACTTCCCCGTTCCATATACAACTACCCCACTCCGCACCGCTCCCTTGCTCCATATACAACTACCCACGCACTCCCCCGCTCCATAAACTACCCCGACGCATTTCCCCGCTCCATATACAACTACCCCGCTCCGCACCGCTCCCCCTCGCCATATACAACTACCCCGCTCCGCAAGCTCCCCTCTCCATATACAACTACCCTGCCGCACTCCCCCGCTCCATATACAACTACCCCGCTGCACTTCCCCGCTCCATATACAACTACCCCCGCTCCACACCGCTACCCCGCTCCATATACAACTACCCTGCCACACTCCCCTGCTCCATATACAACTACCCCGCTGCACTTCCCCGCTCCATATACAACTACCCCACTCCGCACCGCTCCCCCGCTCCATATACAACTACCCCCTGCACTCCCCCGCACCATATACAACTACCCCGCTCTGCACCGCTCCCCCGCTCCATATACAACTACCCCCGCACTCCCCCTCTCCATATACAACTACCCTGCCGCACTCCCCTGCACCATATACAACTACTCCACAGCACTCCCCCGCTCCATATACAACTACCCACTCCGCACCGCTCCCCCGCTCCATATAGAACTACCCCGCCGCACTCCCCTGCTCCATATACAACTACCCCTCTCCGCGCCGCTCCCCCGCTCCATATACAACTCTCCCGCTCCGGACTGCTCCCCGCTCGAATATACAACTACACTGCCGCTCTCCCGCGCTCCTTATACAACTACCCTGCCGCACTCCCCTGCTCCATATACAACTTCCCCACTCCATATACAACTACCTCGCCGCACTCCCCCGCTCCATATACAACTACCCTGCCGCACTCCCCTGCTCCATATACAACTACCCCGCTGCATATACAACTACACTGCCGCTCTCCCGCGCTCCTTATACAACTACCCTGCCGCACTCCCCTGCTCCATATACAACTTCCCCACAGCACTACCCCGCTCCATATACAACTACAACGCCGGACTCCCCTGCTCCATATGCAACTACCCCGCTCCGCACTGCTCCCCCGCTCCATATACAACTACACCGCTCCGCACAGCTCCCCTCTCCATATACAACTACCCCGCTCAGCACCGCTCCCCCGCTCCATATACAACTCCCCCGCTCCGCACAGCTCCCCTCTCCATATACAACGACCCTGCCGCACTCCTACGCTCTATATACAACTACCCCGCTCCCCCGCTCCATATACAACTACCCCGCCGCACTCCCCCGCTCCATATACAACTACCCCACTCCGCACCGCTCCCCCGCTCCATATAAGACTACACCGCCGCACTCCCCTGCTCCATATACAACTACTCCACTCTGCACTGCTCCCCTGCTCCATATACAACTACCCCGCCGCACTCCCCAGCTCCATATACAACTACCCCGCTGCACTTCCCCGCTCCATATACAACTACCCCGCTCCGCACCGCTCCCCCTCGCCATATACAACTACCCTGCCGCACTCCCCCACTCCATATACAACTACCCCGCCGCACTCCCCCGCTCCATATACAACTACCCCACTCCGCACCGCTCCCCCGCTCCATATAAGACTACACCGCCGCACTCCCCTGCTCCATATACAACTACTCCACTCTGCACTGCTCCCCTGCTCCATATACAACTACCCCGCCGCACTCCCCTGCTCCATATACAACTACTCCACTCTGCACTGCTCCCCTGCTCCATATACAACTACCCCGCTGCACTCCCCCGCTCCATATACAACTACCCTGCTCCGCACAGCTCCCCCGCTCCATATATAACTATCCCCGCACTCCCCCGCTCCATATACAACTACCCTACTCCGCACCGCTCCCCCGCTCCATATACAACTATCCCCGCACTCCCCCGCTCGATATACAACTACCCCATTCCGCACCTCTCCCCCGCTCCATATACAACTCTCCCGCTTGCTCCCCGCTCCATATACAACTAGACTGCCGCTCTCCCCCGCTCCATATACAACTACCCTGCCGCACTCCCCTGCTCCATATACAACTACCCCACAGCACTACCCCGATCCATATACAACTACCCTGCCGCACTCCCCTGCACCATATACAACTACTCCACAGCACTCCCCCGCTCCATATACAACTACCCACTCCGCACCGCTCCCCCGCTCCATATACAACTACCCTGCCGCACTCCCCCGCTCCATATACAACTACCCCGCTCCGCACCACTCCCCAGCTCCATATACATCTACCCAGCCGCACTCCCCCGCTCCATATACAACTACCCTGCCGCACTCCCCTGCTCCATATACAACTACCCCGCTGCACTCCCCCGCTCCATATACAACTACAACGCCGGACTCCCCTGCTCCATATGCAACTACCCCGCTCCGCACTGCTCCCCCGCTCCATATACAACTCCCCCGCTCCGCACAGCTCCCCTCTCCATATACAACTACCCTGCCGCACTCCCCCGCTCTATACACAACTACCCCGCTGCGCACCGCTCCCCTGCTCCATATACAACTACCCCCGCACTCCCCCTCTCCATATACAACTACCCTGCCGCACTCCCCTGCACCATATACAACTACTCCACAGCACTCCCCCGCTCCATATACAACTACCCACTCCGCACCGCTCCCCCGCTCCATATACAACTACCCTGCCGCACTCCCCCGCTCCATATACAACTACCCCGCTCCGCACCACTCCCCAGCTCCATATACATCTACCCAGCCGCACTCCCCCGCTCCATATACGACTACACCGCTGCACTCCCCCGCTCCATGATTTCCATTACACGAGAGTAGATGTTAAAACTTCATGCTGATTTGAACTCGGCTCTCGCCAAGATAAGCACCAACTAAGACGTAGCTTTACAGTAAACTAATGTGATCCATATGCAGGTGTCTATGCTCTTCAACCCTTCCGCTGCTTGTTGTCTAACTTCTCCCACACGAACTGTGTCCTTTAGATCCCCGTCGTACCATCTCCCAAGACTCTTCACTGGCTTCTCAGACACTGTTGGTATTGCCTCACCATTAATGAAGAATGTTTTATCTACTACTTTGCCTTTAATTATAGAGATGCTCCTTGATTTAGTGGGCTTGAATTGCATTCGTGCCCATTCAATGTTATTTGTTAATTTGCCCAATTATCGATTAGTGCAGGCTACTGTTGTAGTCATGGTTGTCATGTCATCCATGTATGCTCGAATTGGTGGTAGTCGCATTCCAGAAGCCAAGCGCTCTCCTCCTACTACCCATTTTGATGCCCTAATGATTACTTCCATTGCCATGGTAAAAGCCAATGGAGAAATGGTGCATCCTACCATTATTCCAACCTCTAGGCATTGCCATGTAGTGCTGAATTCTGAAGTTGAAAAACTGAATTGCAAATCTCCAAAATAGGCTTTCACTAAATTTGTTATTGTCATCGGTACACCGCTCCCCCTCGCCATATACAACTACCCCGCTCCGCACCCCTCCCCCGCTCCATATACAACTACCCCGAGCTGCACCGCTCCCCCGCTCCATATACAACTCTCCCGCTCCGCACTGCTCCCCGCTCCAAATACAAGTACACTGCCGCTCGCCCCTGCTCCATATACAACTACCCTGCCGCACTCCCCTGCTCCATATACAACTACCCCACAGCACTACCCCGCTCCATATACAACTACCTCGCCGCACTCCACCGCTCCATATACAACTACCCTGCCGCACTCCCCTGCTCCATATACAACTACCCCGCTGCACTCCCCCGCTCCATATACAACTACAACGCCGGACTCCCCTGCTCCATATGCAACTACCCCGCTCCGCACTGCTCCCCCGCTCCATATACAACTACCCTGCCGCACTCCCCCGCTCTATATACAACTACCACGCTCCACACCGCTCCCCCGCTCCATATACAACTACCCCCGCACTCCCCCGCTCCATATACAACTACTCTGCTGAACTCTCCGCTCCATATACAACTACCCCTCTCCGCACTGCTCCCCGCTCCATATACAACTACACTGCCGCTCTCCCCCGCTCCATATACAACTACCCTGCCGCACTCCCCTGCTCCATATACAACTACCCCACAGCACTACCCCGCTCCATATACAACTACCTCGCCGCACTCTACCGCTCCATATACTACCCTGCCGCACTCCCCTGCTCCATATACAACTACCCCGCTCCGCACCGCTCCCCCGCTCCATATACAACCCCCGCTCGGCACAGCTCCCCTCTCCATATACAACTACCCCGCCGCACTCCCCCTCTCCATATGCAAGTACCCCGCTGCACTCCCCCGCTGCACTCCCCCGCTCCATATACAACTACCCTGCTCCGCAAAGCTCCCCCGCTCCATATATAACTATCCCCGCACTCCCCCGCTCCATATACAACTACCCTACTCCGCACCGCTCCCCCGCTCCATATACAACTATCCCCGCACTCCCCCGCTCGATATACAACTACCCCATTCCGCACCTCTCCCCCGCTCCATATACAACTCTCCCGCTTGCTCCCCGCTCCATAACAACTAGACTGCCGCTCTCCCCCGCTCCATATACAACTACCCTGCCGCACTCCCCTGCTCCATATACAACTACCCCACAGCACTACCCCGATCCATATACAACTACCTCGCCGCACTCCCCCGCTCCATATACAACTACCCTGCCGCACTCCCGTGCTCCATATACAACTACCCCGCTGCACTCCCCCGCTCCATATACAACTACAACGCCGGACTCCCCTGCTCCATATGCAACTACCCCGCTCCGCACTGCTCCCCCGCTCCATATACAACTCCCCCGCTCCGCACAGCTCCCCTCTCCATATACAACTACCCTGCCGCACTCCCCCGCTCTATACACAACTACCCCGCTCCGCACCGCTCCCCCGCTCCATATACAACTACCCCCGCACTCCCCCGCTCCATATACAACTACCCCAATCCGCACCGCTCCCCCGCTCCATATACAACTACCCTACCGCACTCGCCCCGCTCCATATACAACTACCCCACCGCGCTCCCCTGCTCCATATACAACTACCCCGCTCCGCACCGCTCCCCCGCTCCATATACAACTCCCCCGCTCCGCACAGCTCCCCTCTCCATATACAACTACCCCGCCGCACTCCCCCTCTCCATATACAAGTACCCCGCTGCACTCCCCCGCTGCACTCCCCCGCTCCATATACAACTACCCTGCTCCGCACAGCTCCCCCGCTCCATATATAACTATCCCCGCACCCCCGCTCCATATACAACTACCCCGCTCCGCACCGCTCCCCCTCGCCATATACAACTACCCCGCTCCGCACAGCTCCCCTCTCCATATACAACTACCCTTCCGCACTCCCCCGCTCCATATACAACTACCCCGCTGCACTTCCCCGCTCCATATACAACTACCCCGCTCGGCACCGCTCCCCCGCTCCATATACAACTACCCTGCCACACTCCCCTGCTCCATATACAACTACCCTGCTGCACTTCCCCGCTCCATATACAACTACCCCTCTCAGCACCGCTCCCCCGCTCCATATACAACTACCCCCTGCACTCCCCCGCACCATATACAACTACCCGCTCTGCACCGCTCCCCCGCTCCATATACAACTACCCCCGCACTCCCCCTCTCCATATACAACTACCCTGCCGCACTCCCCTGCACCATATACAACTACTCCACAGCACTCCCCCGCTCCATATACAACTACCCACTCCGCACCGCTCCCCCGCTCCATATACAACTACCCTGCCGCACTCCCCCGCTCCATATACAACTACCCCACTCCGCACCGCTCCCCCTCGACATATACAACTACCCTGCTACGCACCCCTCCCCCGCTCCATATACAACTACCCTGCTCCGCTCCATATACAACTACCCCCGCACTCCCCCTCTCCATATACAACTACCCTGCCGCACTCCCCTGCACCATATACAACTACTCCACAGCACTCCCCCGCTCCATATACAACTACCCACTCCGCACCGCTCCCCCGCTCCATATACAACTACCCTGCCGCACTCCCCCGCTCCATATACAACTACCCCGCTCCGCACCACTCCCCAGCTCCATATACATCTACCCAGCCGCACTCCCCCGCTCCATATACGACTACACCGCTGCACTCCCCCGCTCCATGATTTCCATTACACGAGAGTAGATGTTAAAACTTCATGCTGATTTGAACTCGGCTCTCGCCAAGATAAGCACAAACTAAGACGTAGCTTTACAGTAAACTAATGTGATCCATATGCAGGTGTCTGCTCTTCAACCCTTCCGCTGCTTGTTGTCTAACTTCTCCCACACGAACTGTGTCCTTTAGATCCCCGTCGTACCATCTCCCAAGACTCTTCACTGGCTTCTCAGACACTGTTGGTATTGCCTCACCATTAATGAAGAATGTTTTATCTACTACTTTGCCTTTAATTATAGAGATGCTCCTTGATTTAGTGGGCTTGAATTGCATTCGTGCCCATTCAATGTTATTTGTTAATTTGCCCAATAATCGATTAGTGCAGGCTACTGTTGTAGTCATGGTTGCCATGTCATCCATGTATGCTCGAATTGGTGGTAGTCGCATTCCAGAAGCCAAGCGCTCTCCTCCTACTACCCATTTTGATGCCCTAATGATTACTTCCATTGCCATGGTAAAAGCCAGTGGAGAAATGGTGCATCCTACCATTATTCCAACATCTAGGCATTGCCATGTAGTAATGAATTCTGAAGTTGAAAAACTGAATTGCAAATCTCCAAAATAGGCTTTCACTAAATTTGTTATTGTCATCGGTACACCGCTCCCCCTCGCCATATACAACTACCCCGCTCCGCACCCCTCCCCCGCTCCATATACAACTACCCCGAGCTGCACCGCTCCCCCGTTCCATATACAACTACCCCGCCGCAGTTCCCCGATCCATATACAACTATCCAGCTCCGCACCGCTCCCCCGCTCCATATACAACTACCCCGCCGCTCTCCCCCGCTCCATATACAACTACCCCGCTCCGCACCGCTCCCCCGCTCCATATACAACTACCCCCGCACTCCCCCGCTCCATATACAACTACCCCACTCCGCACCGCTCCCCCGCTCCATATACAACTACCCTGCCGCACTCGCCCCGCTCCATATACAACTACCCCACCGCACTCCCCCGCTCCATATACAACTACCCCGCTCCGCACCGCTCCCCCGCTCCATATACAACTACCCCCGCACTCCCCCGCTCCGTAAACTACCCCGACGCACTTCCCCGCTCCATATACAACTACCCCGCTCCGCACCGCTCCCCCTCGCCATATACAACTACCCCGCTCCGCACAGCTCCCCTCTCCATATACAACTACCCTGCCGCACTCCCCCGCTCCATATACAACTACCCCGCTGCACTTCCCCGCTCCATATACAACTACCCTGCCACACTCCCCTGCTCCATATACAACTACCCCGCTGCACTTCCCCGCTCCATATACAACTACCCCACTCCGCACCGCTCCCCTGCTCCATATACAACTACCCACGCACTCCCCCGCTCCATAAACTATCCCGACGCACTTCCCCGCTCCATATACAACTACCCCGCTCCGCACCGCTCCCCCTCGCCATATACAACTACCCCGCTCCGCAAGCTCCCCTCTCCATATACAACTACCCTGCCGCACTCCCCCGCTCCATATACAACTACCCCGCTGCACTTCTCCGCTCCATATACAACTACCCCGCTCCGCACCGCTACCCCGCTCCATATACAACTACCCTGCCACACTCCCCTGCTCCATATACAACTACCCCGCTGCACTTCCCCGCTCCATATACAACTACCCCACTCCGCACCGCTCCCCTGCTCCATATACAACTACCCACGCACTCCCCCGCTCCATAAACTACCCCGACGCACTTCCCCGCTCCATATACAACTACCCCGCTCCGCACCGCTCCCCCTCGCCATATACAACTACCCCGCTCCGCAAGCTCCCCTCTCCATATACAACTACCCTGCCGCACTCCCCCGCTCCATATACAACTACCCCGCTGCACTTCCCCGCTCCATATACAACTACCCCGCTCCACACCGCTACCCCGCTCCATATACAACTACCCTGCCACACTCCCCTGCTCCATATACAACTACCCCGCTGCACTTCCCCGCTCCATATACAACTACCCCACTCCGCACCGCTCCCCCGCTCCATATACAACTACCCCCTGCACTCCCCCGCACCATATACAACTACCCCGCTCTGCACCGCTCCCCCGCTCCATATACAACTACCCCCGCACTCCCCCTCTCCATATACAACTACCCTGCCGCACTCCCCTGCACCATATACAACTACTCCACAGCACTCCCCCGCTCCATATACAACTACCCACTCCGCACCGCTCCCCCGCTCCATATAGAACTACCCCGCCGCACTCCCCTGCTTCATATACAACTACCCCTCTCCGCGCCGCTCCCCCGCTCCATATACAACTCTCCCGCTCCGGACTGCTCCCCGCTCCAATATACAACTACACTGCCGCTCTCCCGCGCTCCTTATACAACTACCCTGCCGCACTCCCCTGCTCCATATACAACTTCCCCACTCCATATACAACTACCTCGCCGCACTCCCCCGCTCCATATACAACTACCCTGCCGCACTCCCCTGCTCCATATACAACTACCCCGCTGCATATACAACTACCCTGCCGCTCTCCCGCGCTCCTTATACAACTACCCTGCCGCACTCCCCTGCTCCATATACAACTTCCCCGCTCCATATACAACTACAACGCCGGACTCCCCTGCTCCATATGCAACTACCCCGCTCCGCACTGCTCCCCCGCTCCATATACAACTACACCGCTCCGCACAGCTCCCCTCTCCATATACAACTACCCCGCTCAGCACCGCTCCCCCGCTCCATATACAACTCCCCCGCTCCGCACAGCTCCCCTCTCCATATACAACTACCCTGCCGCACTCCCCCGCTCTATATACAACTACCCCGCTCCCCCGCTCCATATACAACTACCCCGCCGCACTCCCCCGCTCCATATACAACTACCCCACTCCGCACCGCTCCCCCGCTCCATATAAGACTACACCGCCGCACTCCCCTGCTCCATATACAACTACTCCACTCTGCACTGCTCCCCTGCTCCATATACAACTACCCCGCCGCACTCCCCAGCTCCATATACAACTACCCCGCTCCGCTCCATATACAACTACCCAGCCGCACTCCCCCGCTCCATGATTTCCATTACACGAGAGTAGATGTTAAAACTTCATGCTGATTTGAACTCGGCTCTCGCCAAGATAAGCACCAACTAAGACGTAGCTTTACAGTAAACTAATGTGATCCATATGCAGGTGTCTATGCTCTTCAACCCTTCCGCTGCTTGTTGTCTAACTTCTCCCACACGAACTGTGTCCTTTAGATCCCCGTCGTACCATCTCCCAAGACTCTTCACTGGCTTCTCAGACACTGTTGGTATTGCCTCACCATTAATGAAGAATGTTTTATCTACTACTTTGCCTTTAATTATAGAGATGCTCCTTGATTTAGTGGGCTTGAATTGCATTCGTGCCCATTCAATGTTATTTGTTAATTTGCCCAATTATCGATTAGTGCAGGCTACTGTTGTAGTCATGGTTGTCATGTCATCCATGTATGCTCGAATTGGTGGTAGTCGCATTCCAGAAGCCAAGCGCTCTCCTCCTACTACCCATTTTGATGCCCTAATGATTACTTCCATTGCCATGGTAAAAGCCAATGGAGAAATGGTGCATCCTACCATTATTCCAACCTCTAGGCATTGCCATGTAGTGCTGAATTCTGAAGTTGAAAAACTGAATTGCAAATCTCCAAAATAGGCTTTCACTAAATTTGTTATTGTCATCGGTACACCGCTCCCCCTCGCCATATACAACTACCCCGCTCCGCACCCCTCCCCCGCTCCATATACAACTACCCCGAGCTGCACCGCTCCCCCGCTCCATATACAACTCTCCCGCTCCGCACTGCTCCCCGCTCCATATACAAGTACACTGCCGCTCTCCCCTGCTCCATATACAACTACCCTGCCGCACTCCCCTGCTCCATATACAACTACCCCACAGCACTACCCCGCTCCATATACAACTACCTCGCCGCACTCCCCCGCTCCATATACAACTACCCTGCCGCACTCCCCTGCTCCATATACAACTACCCCGCTGCACTCCCCCGCTCCATATACAACTACAACGCCGGACTCCCCTGCTCCATATGCAACTACCCCGCTCCGCACTGCTCCCCCGCTCCATATACAACTACCCTGCCGCACTCCCCCGCTCTATATACAACTACCACGCTCCACACCGCTCCCCCGCTCCATATACAACTACCCCCGCACTCCCCCGCTCCATATACAACTACTCTGCTGCACTCTCCGCTCCATATACAACTACCCCGCTCCGCACCCCTCCCCTGCTCCATATACAACTACCCCGAGCTGCACCGCTCCCCCGCTCCATATACAACTCTCCCGCTCCGCACTGCTCCCCGCTCCATATACAAGTACACTGCCGCTCTCCCCTGCTCCATATACAACTACCCTGCCGCACTCCCCTGCTCCATATACAACTACCCCACAGCACTACCCCGCTCCATATACAACTACCTCGCCGCACTCCCCCGCTCCATATACAACTACCCTGCCGCACTCCCCTGCTCCATATACAACTACCCCGCTGCACTCCCCCGCTCCATATACAACTACAACGCAGGTCTCCCCTGCTCCATATGCAACTACCCCGCTCCGCACTGCTCCCCCGCTCCATATACAACTACCCTGCCGCACTCCCCCGCTCTATATACAACTACCACGCTCCACACCGCTCCCCCGCTCCATATACAACTACCCCCGCACTCCCCCGCTCCATATACAACTTCTCTGCTGCACTCTCCGCTCCATATACAACTACCCCTCTCCGCACTGCTCCCCGCACCATATACAACTACACTGCCGCTCTCCCCCGCTCCATATACAACTACCCTGCCGCACTCCCCTGCTCCATATACAACTACCCCACAGCACTACCCCGCTCCATATACAACTACCTCGCCGCACTCTACCGCTCCATATACTACCCTGCCGCACTCCCCTGCTCCATATACAACTACCCCGCTCCGCACCGCTCCCCCGCTCCATATACAACTACCCCGCCGCACTCCCCCTCTCCATATGCAAGTACCCCGCTGCACTCCCCCGCTGCACTCCCCCGCTCCATATACAACTACCCTGCTCCGCACAGCTCCCCCGCTCCATATATAACTATCCCCGCACTCCCCCGCTCCATATACAACTACCCTACTCCGCACCGCTCCCCCGCTCCATATACAACTATCCCCGCACTCCCCCGCTCGATATACAACTACCCCATTCCGCACCTCTCCCCCGCTCCATATACAACTCTCCCGCTTGCTCCCTGCTCCATATACAACTAGACTGCCGCTCTCCCCCGCTCCATATACAACTACCCTGCCGCACTCCCCTGCTCCATATACAACTACCCCACAGCACTACCCCGATCCATATACAACTACCTCGCCGCACTCCCCCGCTCTATATACAACTACCCTGCCGCACTCCCCTGCTCCATATACAACTACCCCGCTGCACTCCCCCGCTCCATATACAACTACAACGCCGGACTCCCCTGCTCCATATGCAACTACCCCGCTCCGCACTGCTCCCCTCTCCATATACAACTACCCCGCTCCGCACCGCTCCCCCGCTCCATATACAACTCCCCCGCTCCGCACAGCTCCCCTCTCCATATACAACTACCCTGCCGCACTCCCCCGCTCTATACACAACTACCCCGCTCCGCATCGCTCCCCCGCTCCATATACAACTACCCCCGTACTCCCCCGCTCCATATACAACTACCCCAATCCGCACCGCTCCCCCGCTCCATATACAACTACCCTACCGCACTCGCCCCGCTCCATACCTCACCGCGCTCCCCTGCTCCATATACAACTACCCCGCTCCGCACCGCTCCCCCGCTCCATATACAACTCCCCCGCTCCGCACAGCTCCCCTCTCCATATACAACTACCCCGCCGCACTCCCCCTCTCCATATACAAGTACCCCGCTGCACTCCCCCGCTGCACTCCCCCGCTCCATATACAACTACCCTGCTCCGCACAGCTCCCCCGCACCATATATAACTATCCCCGCACCCCCGCTCCATATACAACAACCCTACTCCGCACCGCTCCCCCGCTCCATATACAACTACCCTGCCGCACTTCCCCGCTCCATATACAACTCTCCCGCTCCGCACTGCTCCCCGCTCCATATACAACTACACTGCCGCTCTCCCCCGCTCCATATACAACTACCCTGCCGCACTCCCCTGCTCCATATACAACTACCCCACAGCACTACCCCGATCCATATACAACTACCTCGCCGCACTCCCCCGCTCCATATACAACTACCCCGCTGCACTCCCCCGCTCCATATACAACTACAACGCCGGACTCCCCTGCTCCATATGCAACTACCCCGCTCCGCACTGCTCCCCTCTCCATATACAACTACCCCGCTCCGCACCGCTCCCCCGCTCCATATACAACTCCCCCGCTCCGCACAGCTCCCCTCTCCATATACAACTACCCTGCCGCACTCCCCCGCTCTATATACAACTACCCCGCTGCGCACCGCTCCCCCGCTCCATATACAACTACCCCCGCACTCCCCCTCTCCATATACAACTACCCTGCCGCACTCCCCTGCACCATATACAACTACTCCACAGCACTCCCCCGCTCCATATACAACTACCCACTCCGCACCGCTCCCCCGCTCCATATACAACTACCCTGCCGCACTCCCCCGCTCCATATACAACTACCCCGCTCCGCACCGCTCCACCGCTCCATATACAACTCCCCCGCTCCGCACAGCTCCCCTCTCCATATACAACTACCCTGCCGCACTCCCCCGCTCTATACACAACTACCCCGCTGCGCACCGCTCCCCCGCTCCATATACAACTACCCCCGCACTCCCCCTCTCCATATACAACTACCCTGCCGCACTCCCCTGCACCATATACAACTACTCCACAGCACTCCCCCGCTCCATATACAACTACCCACTCCGCACCGCTCCCCCGCTCCATATACAACTACCCTGCCGCACTCCCCCGCTCCATATACAACTACCCCGCTCCGCACCACTCCCCAGCTCCATATACATCTACCCAGCCGCACTCCCCCGCTCCATATACAACTACCCTGCCGCACTCCCCTGCTCCATATACAACTACCCCGCTGCACTCCCCCGCTCCATATACAACTACAACGCCGGACTCCCCTGCTCCATATGCAACTACCCCGCTCCGCACTGCTCCCCTCTCCATATACAACTACCCCGCTCCGCACCGCTCCCCCGCTCCATATACAACTCCCCCGCTCCGCACAGCTCCCCTCTCCATATACAACTACCCTGCCGCACTCCCCCGCTCTATACACAACTACCCCGCTGCGCACCGCTCCCCCGCTCCATATACAACTACCCCCGCACTCCCCCTCTCCATATACAACTACCCTGCCGCACTCCCCTGCACCATATACAACTACTCCACAGCACTCCCCCGCTCCATATACAACTACCCACTCCGCACCGCTCCCCCGCTCCATATACAACTACCCTGTTGCACTCCCCCGCTCCATATACAACTACCCCGCTCCGCACCACTCCCCAGCTCCATATACATCTACCCAGCCGCACTCCCCCGCTCCATATACGACTACACCGCTGCACTCCCCCGCTCCATGATTTCCATTACACGAGAGTAGATGTTAAAACTTCATGCTGATTTGAACTCGGCTCTCGCCAAGATAAGCACCAACTAAGACGTAGCTTTACAGTAAACTAATGTGATCCATATGCAGGTGTCTATGCTCTTCAACCCTTCCGCTGCTTGTTGTCTAACTTCTCCCACACGAACTGTGTCCTTTAGATCCCCGTCGTACCATCTCCCAAGACTCTTCACTGGCTTCTCAGACACTGTTGGTATTGCCTCACCATTAATGAAGAATGTTTTATCTACTACTTTGCCTTTAATTATAGAGATGCTCCTTGATTTAGTGGGCTTGAATTGCATTCGTGCCCATTCAATGTTATTTGTTAATTTGCCCAATAATCGATTAGTGCAGGCTACTGTTGTAGTCATGGTTGCCATGTCATCCATGTATGCTCGAATTGGTGGTAGTCGCATTCCAGAAGCCAAGCGCTCTCCTCCTACTACCCATTTTGATGCCCTAATGATTACTTCCATTGCCATGGTAAAAGCCAGTGGAGAAATGGTGCATCCTACCATTATTCCAACATCTAGGCATTGCCATGTAGTGCTGAATTCTGAAGTTGAAAAACTGAATTGCAAATCTCCAAAATAGGCTTTCACTAAATTTCTTATTGTCATCGGTACACCGCTCCCCCTCGCCATATACAACTACCCCGCTCCGCACCCCTCCCCCGCTCCATATACAACTACCCCGCCGCTCTCCCCCGCTCCATATACAACTACCCCGCTCCGCACCGCTCCCCCGCTCCATATACAACTACCCCCGCACTCCCCCGCTCCATATACAACTACCCCACTCCGCACCGCTCCCCCGCTCCATATACAACTACCCTGCCGCACTCGCCCCGCTCCATATACAACTACCCCACCGCACTCCCCCGCTCCATATACAACTACCCCGCTCCGCACCGCTCCCCCGCTCCATATACAACTACCCCCGCACTCCCCCGCTCCGTAAACTACCCCGACGCACTTCCCCGCTCCATATACAACTACCCCGCTCCGCACCGCTCCCCCTCGCCATATACAACTACCCCGCTCCGCACAGCTCCCCTCTCCATATACAACTACCCTGCCGCACTCCCCCGCTCCATATACAACTACCCCGCTGCACTTCCCCGCTCCATATACAACTACCCTGCCACACTCCCCTGCTCCATATACAACTACCCCGCTGCACTTCCCCGCTCCATATACAACTACCCCACTCCGCACCGCTCCCCTGCTCCATATACAACTACCCACGCACTCCCCCGCTCCATAAACTACCCCGACGCACTTCCCCGCTCCATATACAACTACCCCGCTCCGCACCGCTCCCCCTCGCCATATACAACTACCCCGCTCCGCAAGCTCCCCTCTCCATATACAACTACCCTGCCGCACTCCCCCGCTCCATATACAACTACCCCGCTGCACTTCTCCGCTCCATATACAACTACCCCGCTCCGCACCGCTACCCCGCTCCATATACAACTACCCTGCCACACTCCCCTGCTCCATATACAACTACCCCACTGCACTTCCCCGTTCCATATACAACTACCCCACTCCGCACCGCTCCCCTGCTCCATATACAACTACCCACGCACTCCCCCGCTCCATAAACTACCCCGACGCACTTCCCCGCTCCATATACAACTACCCCGCTCCGCACCGCTCCCCCTCGCCATATACAACTACCCCGCTCCGCAAGCTCCCCTCTCCATATACAACTACCCTGCCGCACTCCCCCGCTCCATATACAACTACCCCGCTGCACTTCCCCGCTCCATATACAACTACCCCGCTCCACACCGCTACCCCGCTCCATATACAACTACCCTGCCACACTCCCCTGCTCCATATACAACTACCCCGCTGCACTTCTCCGCTCCATATACAACTACCCCACTCCGCACCGCTCCCCCGCTCCATATACAACTACCCCCTGCACTCCCCCGCACCATATACAACTACCCCGCTCTGCACCGCTCCCCCGCTCCATATACAACTACCCCCGCACTCACCCTCTCCATATACAACTACCCTGCCGCACTCCCCTGCACCATATACAACTACTCCACAGCACTCCCCCGCTCCATATACAACTACCCACTCCGCACCGCTCCCCCGCTCCATATAGAACTACCCCGCCGCACTCCCCTGCTCCATATACAACTACCCCTCTCCGCGCCGCTCCCCCGCTCCATATACAACTCTCCCGCTCCGGACTGCTCCCCGCTCCAATATACAACTACACTGCCGCTCTCCCGCGCTCCTTATACAACTACCCTGCCGCACTCCCCTGCTCCATATACAACTTCCCCACTCCATATACAACTACCTCGCCGCACTCCCCCGCTCCATATACAACTACCCTGCCGCACTCCCCTGCTCCATATACAACTACCCCGCTGCATATACAACTACACTGCCGCTCTCCCGCGCTCCTTATACAACTACCCTGCCGCACTCCCCTGCTCCATATACAACTTCCCCACAGCACTACCCCGCTCCATATACAACTACAACGCCGGACTCCCCTGCTCCATATGCAACTACCCCGCTCCGCACTGCTCCCCCGCTCCATATACAACTACACCGCTCAGTACCGCTCCCCTCTCCATATACAACTACCCCGCTCAGCACCGCTCCCCCGCTCCATATACAACTCCCCCGCTCCGCACAGCTCCCCTTTCCATATACAACTACCCTGCCGCACTCCCCCGCTCTATATACAACTACCCCGCTCCCCCGCTCCATATACAACTACCCCGCCGCACTCCCCCGCTCCATATACAACTACCCCAATCCGCACCGCTCCCCCGCTCCATATAAGACTACACCGCCGCACTCCCCTGCTCCATATACAACTACTCCACTCTGCACTGCTCCCCTGCTCCATATACAACTACCCCGCCGCACTCCCGAGCTCCATATACAACTACCCCGCTCCGCACTGCTCCCCCGCTCCATATACAACTACCCAGCCGCACTCCCCCGCTCCATATACGACTACACCGCTGCACTCCCCCGCTCCATGATTTCCATTACACGAGAGTAGATGTTAAAACTTCATGCTGATTTGAACTCGGCTCTCGCCAAGATAAGCACCAACTAAGACGTAGCTTTACAGTAAACTAATGTGATCCATATGCAGGTGTCTATGCTCTTCAACCCTTCCGCTGCTTGTTGTCTAACTTCTCCCACACGAACTGTGTCCTTTAGATCCCCGTCGTACCATCTCCCAAGACTCTTCACTGGCTTCTCAGACACTGTTGGTATTGCCTCACCATTAATGAAGAATGTTTTATCTACTACTTTGCCTTTAATTATAGAGATGCTCCTTGATTTAGTGGGCTTGAATTGCATTCGTGCCCATTCAATGTTATTTGTTAATTTGCCCAATTATCGATTAGTGCAGGCTACTGTTGTAGTCATGGTTGTCATGTCATCCATGTATGCTCGAATTGGTGGTAGTCGCATTCCAGAAGCCAAGCGCTCTCCTCCTACTACCCATTTTGATGCCCTAATGATTACTTCCATTGCCATGGTAAAAGCCAATGGAGAAATGGTGCATCCTACCATTATTCCAACCTCTAGGCATTGCCATGTAGTGCTGAATTCTGAAGTTGAAAAACTGAATTGCAAATCTCCAAAATAGGCTTTCACTAAATTTGTTATTGTCATCGGTACACCGCTCCCCCTCGCCATATACAACTACCCCGCTCCGCACCCCTCCCCCGCTCCATATACAACTACCCCGAGCTGCACCGCTCCCCCGCTCCATATACAACTCTCCCGCTCCGCACTGCTCCCCGCTCCATATACAAGTACACTGCCGCTCTCCCCTGCTCCATATACAACTACCCTGCCGCACTCCCCTGCTCCATATACAACTACCCCACAGCACTACCCCGCTCCATATACAACTACCTCGCCGCACTCCCCCGCTCCATATACAACTACCCTGCCGCACTCCCCTGCTCCATATACAACTACCCCGCTGCACTCCCCCGCTCCATATACAACTACAACGCCGGACTCCCCTGCTCCATATGCAACTACCCCGCTCCGCACTGCTCCCCCGCTCCATATACAACTACCCTGCCGCACTCCCCCGCTCTATATACAACTACCACGCTCCACACCGCTCCCCCGCTCCATATACAACTACCCCCGCACTCCCCCGCTCCATATACAACTACTCTGCTGCACTCTCCGCTCCATATACAACTACCCCTCTCCGCACTGCTCCCCGCTCCATATACAACTACACTGCCGCTCTCCCCCGCTCCATATACAACTACCCTGCCGCACTCCCCTGCTCCATATACAACTACCCCACAGCACTACCCCGCTCCATATACAACTACCTCGCCGCACTCTACCGCTCCATATACTACCCTGCCGCACTCCCCTGCTCCATATACAACTACCCCGCTCCGCACCGCTCCCCCGCTCCATATACAACCCCCGCTCGGCACAGCTCCCCTCTCCATATACAACTACCCCGCCGCACTCCCCCTCTCCATATGCAAGTACCCCGCTGCACTCCCCCGCTGCACTCCCCCGCTCCATATACAACTACCCTGCTCCGCACAGCTCCCCCGCTCCATATATAACTATCCCCGCACTCCCCCGCTCCATATACAACTACCCTACTCCGCACCGCTCCCCCGCTCCATATACAACTATCCCCGCACTCCCCCGCTCGATATACAACTACCCCATTCCGCACCTCTCCCCCGCTCCATATACAACTCTCCCGCTTGCTCCCCGCTCCATATACAACTAGACTGCCGCTCTCCCCCGCTCCATATACAACTACCCTGCCGCACTCCCCTGCTCCATATACAACTACCCCACAGCACTACCCCGATCCATATACAACTACCTCGCCGCACTCCCCCGCTCCATATACAACTACCCTGCCGCACTCCCCTGCTCCATATACAACTACCCTGCTCCGCACAGCTCCCCCGCTCCATATATAACTATCCCCGCACCCCCGCTCCATATACAACTACCCTACACCGCACCGCTCCCCCGCTCCATATACAACTACCCTGCCGCACTTCCCCGCTCCATATACAACTCTCCCGCTCCGCACTGCTCCCCGCTCCATATACAACTACACTGCCGCTCTCCCCCGCTCCATATACAACTACCCTGCCGCACTCCCCTGCTCCATATACAACTACCCCACAGCACTACCCCGATCCATATACAACTACCTCGCCGCACTCCCCCGCTCCATATACAACTACCCTGCCGCACTCCCCTGCTCCATATACAACTACCCCGCTGCACTCCCCCGCTCCATATACAACTACAAAGCCGGACTCCCCTGCTCCATATGCAACTACCCCGCTCCGCACTGCTCCCCTCTCCATATACAACTACCCCGCTCCGCACCGCTCCCCCGCTCCATATACAACTCCCCCGCTCCGCACAGCTCCCCTCTCCATATACAACTACCCTGCCGCACTTCCCCGCTCCATATACAACTCTCCCGCTCCGCACTGCTCCCCGCTCCATATACAACTACACTGCCGCTCTCCCCCGCTCCATATACAACTACCCTGCCGCACTCCCCTGCTCCATATACAACTACCCCACAGCACTACCCCGATCCATATACAACTACCTCGCCGCACTCCCCCGGTCCATATACAACTACCCCGCTCCGCACTGCTCACCTGCTCCATATACAACTACCCCCGCACTCCCCCGCTCCATATACAACTACTCTGCTGCACTCTCCGCTCCATATACAACTACCCCACTCCGCACCGCTCCCCCGCTCCATATACAACTACCCCGCTCCGCACTGCTCCCCCGCTCCATATACAACTACCTCGCCGCACTCCCCAACTCGATATACAACGACCCCGCTCCGCACCGCTCCCCCCGCTCCATATACAACTACCCCGCCGCACTCCGCCGCTCCATATACAACTACCCCCCCGCACTCCCCTGCTCCATATACAACTACTCCACTCTGCACTGCTCCCCTGCTCCATATACAACTACCCCGCTCCGCACAGCTCCCCTTTCCATATACAACTTCGCTGCCGCACTCCCCCGCTCTATATACAACTACCCCGCTCCGCACCGCTCCATATACAACTACTCTGCTGCACTCTCCGCTCCATATACAACTACCCCACTCCGCACCGCTCCTCCGCTCCATATACAACTACCCCCTGCACTCCCCCGCTCCATATACAACTACCCCTCTCCGCACCGCTCCCCCGCTCCATATACAACTCTCCCGCTCCACACTGCTCTCCGCTCCATATACAACTACACTGCCGCTCTCCCCCGCTCCATATACAACTACCCTGCCGCACTCCCCTGCTCCATATACAACTACCCCACAGCACTACCCCGCTACATATACAACTACCTCGCCGCACTCTACCGCTCCATATACTACCCTGCCGCACTCCCCTGCTCCATATACAACTACCCCGCTCAGCACCTCTCCCCCGCTCCATATACAACTCCCCCGCTCCGCACAGCTCCCCTCTCCATATACAACTACCCCGCCGCACTCCCCCTCTCCATATACAAGTACTCCGCTGCACTCCCCCGCTGCACTCCCCCGCTCCATATACAACTACCCTGCTCCGCACAGCTCCCCCGCTCCATATATAACTATCCCCGCACTCCCCCGCTCCATATACAACTACCCTACTCCGCACTGCTCCCCCGCTCCATATACAACTACCCTGCCGCACTCCCCCGCTCGATATACAACTACCCCGCTCCGCACCGCTCCCCCGCTCCATATACAACTCTCCCGCTCCGCACTGCTCCCCGCTCCATATTCAACTACACTGCCGCTCTCCCCCACTCCATATACAACTACCCTGCCGCACTCCCCTGCTCCATATACAACTACCCCACAGCACTACCCCGCTCCATATACAACTACCTCGCCGCACTCCCCCGCTCCATATACAACTACCCTGCCGCACTCCCCTGCTCCATATACAACTACCCCGCTGCACTCCCCCGCTCCATATACAACTACAACGCCGGACTCCCCTGCTCCATATGCAAATACCCCGCTCCGCACCGCTCCCCCGCTCCATATACAACTCCCCCGCTCCGCACAGCTCCCCTCTCCATATACAACTACCCTGCCGCACTCCCCCGCTCTATATACAACTACCCCGCTCCGCACCGCTCCCCCGCTCCATATACAACTACCCGCGCACTCCCCCGCTCCATATACAACTACCCCAATCCGCACCGCTTCCCCGCTCCATATACAACTACCCTGCCGCACTCGCCCCGCTCCATATACAACTACCCCACCGCGCTCCCCTGCTCCATATACAACTACCCCGCTCCGCACCGCTCCCCCGCTCCATATACAACTACCCCCGCACTCCCCCGCTCCATAAACTACCCGACGCACTTCCCCGCTCCATATACAACTACCCCGCTCCGCACCGCTCCCCCTCGCCATATACAACTACCCCGCTCCGCACAGCTCCTCTCCATATACAACTACCCTGCCGCACTCCCCCACTCCATATACAACTACCCCGCTGCACTTCCCCGCTCCATATACAACTACCCCGCTCCGCACCGCTCCCCCTCTCCATATACAACTACCCTGCCACACTCCCCTGCTCCTTATACAACTACCCCGCTGCACTTCCCCGCTCCATATACAACTACCCCACTCCGCACCGCTCCCCCGCTCCATATACAACTACCCCCTGCACTCCCCCGCACCATATACAACTACCCCGCTCCGCACTGCTCACCTGCTCCATATACAACTACCCCCGCACTCTCCGCTCCATAAACTACCCCGACGCACTTCCCCGCTCCATATAGAACTACACCGCTCCGCACCGCTCCCCCTCGCCATATACAACTACCCCGCTCCGCACAGCTCCCCTCTCCATATACAACTACCCTGCCGCAATCCCCCGCTCCATATACAACTACCCCGCTCCGCACCGCTCCCCCGCTCCATATACAACTACCCCCTTTACTCCCCCTCTCCATATACAACTACCCTGCCGCACTCCCCTGCACCATATACAACTACTCCACAGCACTCCCCCGCTCCATATACAACTACCCACTCCGCACCGCTCCCCCGCTCCATATACAACTACCCTGCCGCACTCCCCCGCTCCATATACAACTACCCCGCTCCGCACCACTTCCCAGCTCCATATACATCTACCCCGCACCGCACCGCTCATATACAAATACCCAGCTACGCACCGCTCCCCCGCTCCATATACAACTACCCCGCCGCACTCACACGCTCCATATACAACTACCCCGCTGCACTCCCCCGCTCCATATACAACTACCCCGCTCCGCACCGCTCCCCCGCTCCATATAGAACTACCCCGCCGCACTCCCCTGCTCCATATACAACTACCCCGCTCCGCACCGCTCCCCCGCTCCATATACAACTACCACCTTTACTCCCCCTCTCCATATACAACTACCCTGCCGCTCTCCCCTGCACCATATACAACTACTCCACAGCACTCCCCCGCTCCATATACAACTACCCACTCCGCACCGCTCCCCCGCTCCATATACAACTACCCTGCCGCACTCCCCCGCTCCATATACAACTACCCCGCTCCGCACCACTCCCCAGCTCCATATACATCTACCCCGCTCCGCACCGCTCCATATACAAATACCCAGCTCCGCACCGCTCCCCCGCTCCATATACAACTACCCCGCCGCACTCACACGCTCCATATACAACTACCCCGCTGCACTCCCCCGCTCCATCATATACTACTACCCCGCTCCGCACCGCTCCCCCGCTCCATATAGAACTACCCCGCCGCACTCCCCTGCTCCATATACAACTACCCCTCTCCGCACCTCTCCACCGCTCCATATACAACTCTCCCGCTCCGCACTGCTCCCCGCTCCATATACAACTACACTGCCGCTCTCCCGCGCTCCTTATACAACTACCCTGCCGCACTCCCCTGCTCCATATACAACTTCCCCACTCCATATACAACTACCTCGCCGCACTCCCCCGCTCCATATACAACTACCCTGCCGCACTCCCCTGCTCCATATACAACTACCCCGCTGCATATACAACTATTCTGCCGCTCTCCCGCGCTCCTTATACAACTACCCTGCCGCACTCCCCTGCTCCATATACAACTTCCCCACAGCACTACCCCGCTCCATATACAACTACAACGCCGGACTCCCCTGCTCCATATGCAACTACCCCGCTCCGCACTGCTCCCCCGCTCCATATACAACTACACCGCTCCGCACAGCTCCCCTCTCCATATACAACTACCCCGCTCAGCACCGCTCCCCAGCTCCATATACAACTCCCCCGCTCCGCACAGCTCCCCTCTCCATATACAACTACCCTGCCGCACTCCCCCGCTCTATATACAACTACCCCGCTCCGCACCGCTCCCCCTCTCCATATACAACTACCCCCACACTCCCCCGCTCCATATACAACTACCCCACTCCGCACCGCTCCCCCGCTCCATATACAACTCCCCGCCGCACTCCCCCGCTCCATATACGACTACACCGCCGCACTCCCCTGCTCCATATACAACTACTCCACTCTGCACTGCTCCCCTGCTCCATATACAACTACCCCGCCGCACTCCCCAGCTCCATATACAACTACCCCGCTCCGCACTGCTCCCCCGCTCCATATACAACTACCCAGCCGCACTCCCCCGCTCCATATACGACTACACCGCTGCACTCCCCCGCTCCATGATTTCCATTACACGAGAGTAGATGTTAAAACTTCATGCTAATTTGAACTCGGCTCTCGCCAAGATAAGCACCAACTAAGACGTAGCTTTACAGTAAACTAATGTGATCCATATGCAGGTGTCTATGCTCTTCAACCCTTCCGCTGCTTGTTGTCTAACTTCTCCCACACGAACTGTGTCCTTTAGATCCCCGTCGTACCATCTCCCAAGACTCTTCACTGGCTTCTCAGACACTGTTGGTATTGCCTCACCATTAATGAAGAATGTTTTATCTACTACTTTGCCTTTAATTATAGAGATGCTCCTTGATTTAGTGGGCTTGAATTGCATTCGTGCCCATTCAATGTTATTTGTTAATTTGCCCAATTATCGATTAGTGCAGGCTACTGTTGTAGTCATGGTTGTCATGTCATCCATGTATGCTCGAATTGGTGGTAGTCGCATTCCAGAAGCCAAGCGCTCTCCTCCTACTACCCATTTTGATGCCCTAATGATTACTTCCATTGCCATGGTAAAAGCCAGTGGAGAAATGGTGCATCCTACCATTATTCCAACCTCTAGGCATTGCCATGTAGTGCTGAATTCTGAAGTTGAAAAACTGAATTGCAAATCTCCAAAATAGGCTTTCACTAAATTTGTTATTGTCATCGGTACACCGCTCCCCCTCGCCATATACAACTACCCCGCTCCGCACCCCTCCCCCGCTCCATATACAACTACCCCGAGCTGCACCGCTCCCCCGCTCCATATACAACTACCCAACCGCACTCCCCCGTTCCATATACAACCACCCCTCTCCGCACCGCTCCCCCGCTCCATATACAACTCTCCCGCTCCGCACTGCTCCCAGCTCCATATACAAGTACACTGCCGCTCTCCCCTGCTCCATATACAACTACCCTGCCGCATTCCCCTGCTCCATATACAACTACCCCACAGCACTACCCCGCTCCATATACAACTACCTCGCCGCACTCCCCCGCTCCATATACAACTACCCTGCCGCACTCCCCTGCTCCATATACAACTACCCCGCTGCACTCCCCCGCTCCATATACAACTACAACGCCGGACTCCCCTGCTCCATATGCAACTACCCTGCCGCACTCCCCTGCTCCATATACAACTACCCCGCTGCACTCCCCCGCTCCATATACAACTACAACGCCGGACTCCCCTGCTCCATATACAACTACTCCGCCGCACTCCCCCGCTCTATATACAACTACCACGCTCCGCACCGCTCCCCCGCTCCATATACAACTACCCCCGCACTCCCCCGCTCCATATACAACTACTCTGCTGCACTCTCCGCTCCATATACAACTACCCCACTCCGCAACGCTCCTCCGCTCCATATACAACTACCCCCTGCACTCCCCCGCTCCATATACAACTACCCCTCTCCGCACCGCTCCCCCGCTCCATATACAACTCTCCCGCTCCGCACTGCTCCCCGCTCCATATACAACTACACTGCCGCTCTCCCCCGCTCCATATACAACTACCCTGCCGCACTCCCCTGCTCCATATACAACTACCCCACAGCACTACCCCGCTCCATATACAACTACCTCGCCGCACTCTACCGCTCCATATACTACCCTGCCGCACTCCCCTGATCCATATACAACTACGCCGCTCCGCATCGCTCCCCCGCTCCATATACAACCCCCGCTCCGCACAGCTCCCCTCTCCATATACAACTACCCCGCCGCACTCCCCCTCTCCATATACAAGTACCCCGCTGCACTCCCCCGCTGCACTCCCCCGCTCCATATACAACTACCCCGCTCCGCACCGCTCCCCCGCTCCATATATAACTATCCCCGCACTCCCCCGCTCCATATACAACTACCGTGCCGCACTCCCCCGCTCGATATACAACTACCCCGCTCCGCACCTCTCCCTCGCTCCATATACAACTCTCCCGCTCCGCACTGCTCCCCGCTCCATATACAACTACACTGCCGCTCTCCCCCGCTCCATATACAACTACCCTGCCGCACTCCCCTGCTCCATATACAACTACCCCACAGCACTACCCCGCTCCATATACAACTACCTCGCCGCACTCCCTCGCTCCATATACAACTACCCAGCCGCACTCCCCTGCTCCATATACAACTACCCCGCTGCACTCCCCCGCTCCATATACAACTACAACGCCGGACTCCCCTGCTCCATATGCAACTACTCCGCTCCGCACTGCTCCCCCGCTCCATATACAACTCCCCCGCTCCGCACAGCTCCCCTCTCCATATACAACTACCCTGCCGCACTCCCCCGCTCTATATACAACTACCCCGCTCCGCACCGCTCCCCCGCTCCATATACAACTACCCCCGCACTCCCCCGCTCCATATACAACTACGCCGCTCCGCACCGCTCCCCCGCTCCATATACAACCCCCGCTCCGCACAGCTCCCCTCTCCATATACAACTACCCCGCCGCACTCCCCCTCTCCATATACAAGTACCCCGCTGCACTCCCCCGCTGCACTCCCCCGCTCCATATACAACTACCCCGCTCCGCACCGCTCCCCCGCTCCATATATAACTATCCCCGCACTCCCCCGCTCCATATACAACTACCCTACTCCGCACCGCTCCCCCGCTCCATATACAACTACCCTGCCGCACTCCCCCGCTCGATATACAACTACCCCGCTCCGCACCGCTCCCCCGCTCCATATACAACTACCCCCGCACTCCCCCGCTCCATATACAACTACCCCGCTCCGCACCGCTCCCCCGCTCCATATACAACTACCCCCGCACTCCCCCGCTCCATAAACTACCCCGACGCACTTCCCCGCTCCATATACAACTACCCCGCTCCGCACCGCTCCCCCTCGCCATATACAACTACCCCGCTCCGCACAGCTCCCCTCTCCATATACAACTACCCTGCCGCACTCCCCCGCTCCATATACAACTACCCCGCTGCACTTCCCCGCTCCATATACAACTACCCTGCCACACTCCCCTGCTCCATATACAACTACCCCGCTGCACTTCCCCGCTCCATATACAACTACCCCACTCCGCACCGCTCCCCTGCTCCATATACAACTACCCACACACTCCCCCGCTCCATAAACTACCCCGACGCACTTCCCCGCTCCATATACAACTACCCCGCTCCGCACCACTCCCCCTCGCCATATACAACTACCCCGCTCCGCACAGCTCCCCTCTCCATATACAACTACCCTTCCGCACTCCCCCGCTCCATATACAACTACCCCGCTGCACTTCCCCGCTCCATATACAACTACCCCGCTCCGCACCGCTCACCCGCTCCATATACAACTACCATGCCACACTCCCCTGCTCCATATACAACTACCCCGCTCCGCACCGCTCCCCCGCTCCATATATAACTATCCCCGCACTCCCCCGCTCCATATACAACTACCCTACTCCGCACCGCTCCCCCGCTCCATATACAACTACCCTGCCGCACTCCCCCGCTCGATATACAACTACCCCGCTCCGCACCTCTCCCCCGCTCCATATACAACTCTCCCGCTCCGCACTGCTCCCCGCTCCATATACAACTACACTGCCGCTCTCCCCCGCTCCATATACAACTACCCTGCCGCACTCCCCTGCTCCATATACAACTACCCCACAGCACTACCCCGCTCCATATACAACTACCTCGCCGCACTCCCCCGCTCCATATACAACTACCCTGCCGCACTCCCCTGCTCCATATACAACTACCCCGCTGCACTCCCCCGCTCCATATACAACTACAACGCCGGACTCCCCTGCTCCATATGCAACTACCCCGCTCCGCACTGCTCCCCCGCTCCATATACAACTCCCCCGCTCCGCACAGCTCCCCTCTCCATATACAACTACCCTGCCGCACTCCCCCGCTCTATATACAACTACCCCGCTCCGCACCGCTCCCCCGCTCCATATACAACTACCCCCGCACTCCCCCGCTCCATAAACTACCCCGACGCACTTCCCCGCTCCATATACAACTACCCCGCTCCGCACCGCTCCCCCTCGCCATATACAACTACCCCGCTCTGCACAGCTCCCATGTCCATATACAACTACCCTGCCGCACTCCCCCGCTCCATATACAACTACCCCGCTGCACTTCCCCGCTCCATATACAACTACCCCGCTCCGCACCGCTCCCCCTCTCCATATACAACTACCCTGCCACACTCCCCTGCTCCATATACAACTACCCCGCTGCACTTCCCCGCTCCATATACAACTACCCCACTCCGCACCGCTCCCCTGCTCCATATACAACTACCCACGCACTCCCCCGCTCCATAAACTACCCCGACGCACTTCCCCGCTCCATATACAACTACCCCGCTCCGCACCGCTCCCCCTCGCCATATACAACTACCCCGCTCCGCACAGCTCCCCTCTCCATATACAACTACCCTTCCGCACTCCCCCGCTCCATATACAACTACCCCGCTGCACTTCCCCGCTCCATATACAACTACCCCGCTCCGCACCGCTCCCCCGCTCCATATACAACTACCCTGCCACACTCCCCTGCTCCATATACAACTACCCCGCTGCACTTCCCCGCTCCATATACAACTACCCCGCTCCGCACCGCTCCCCCGCTCCATATACAACTACCCCCTGCACTCCCCCGCACCATATACAACTACCCCGCTCTGCACCGCTCCCCCGCTCCATATTCAACTACCCCCGCACTCCCCCTCTCCATATACAACTACCCTGCCGCACTCCCCTGCACCATATACAACTACTCCATCGCACTCCCCCGCTCCATATACAACTACCCACTCCGCACCGCTCCCCCGCTCCATATACAACTACCCTGCCGCACTCCCCCGCTCCATATACAACTACCCCACTCCGCACCGCTCCCCCTCGACATATACAACTACCCCGCTCCGCACCCCTCCCCCGCTCCATATACAACTACCCTGCTCCGCACCGCTCCCCCGCTCCATATACAACTACCCCCGCACTCCCCCGCTCCATATACAACTACCCTGCCACACTCCCCCGCTCCATATACAACTGCCCCGCTCCGCACCGCTCCCCCGCTCCATATACAACTACCCCTTGCACTCCCCCGCACCATATACAACTACCCCGCTCTGCACCGCTCCCCCGCTCCATATTCAACTACCCCCGCACTCCCCCTCTCCATATACAACTACCCTGCCGCACTCCCCTGCACCATATACAACTACTCCACCGCACTCCCCCGCTCCATATACAACTACCCACTCCGCACCGCTCCCCCGCTCCATATACAACTACCCTGCCGCACTCCCCGGCTCCATATACAACTACCCCACTCCGCACCGCTCCCCCTCGACATATACAACTACCCCGCTCCGCACCCCTCCCCCGCTCCATATACAACTACCCTGCTCCGCACCGCTCCCCCGCTCCATATACAACTACCCCCGCACTCCCCCGCTCCATATACAACTACCCTGCCACACTCCCCTGCTCCATATACAACTACCCCGCTGCACTTCCCCGCTCCATATACAACTACCCGACTCCGCACCGCTTCCCCGCTCCATATACAACTACCCCCTGCACTCCCCCGCACCATATACAACTACCCCGCTCTGCACCGCTCCCCCGCTCCATATACAACTACCCCCGCACTCCCCCTCTCCATATACAACTACCCTGCCGCACTCCCCTGCACCATATACAACTACTCCACAGCACTCCCCCGCTCCATATACAACTACCCACTCCGCACCGCTCCCCCGCTCCATATACAACTACCCTGCCGCACTCCCCCGCTCCATATACAACTACCCCGCTCCGCACCACTCCCCAGCTCCATATACATCTACCCAGCCGCACTCCCCCGCTCCATATACGACTACACCGCTGCACTCCCCCGCTCCATGATTTCCATTACACGAGAGTAGATGTTAAAACTTCATGCTGATTTGAACTCGGCTCTCGCCAAGATAAGCACCAACTAGACGTAGCTTTACAGTAAACTAATGTGATCCATATGCAGGTGTCTGCTCTTCAACTCTTCCGCTGCTTGTTGTCTAACTTCTCCCACACGAACTGTGTCCTTTAGATCCCCGTCGTACCATCTCCCAAGACTCTTCACTGGCTTCTCAGACACTGTTGGTATTGCCTCACCATTAATGAAGAATGTTTTATCTACTACTTTGCCTTTAATTATAGAGATGCTCCTTGATTTAGTGGGCTTGAATTGCTTTCGTGCCCATTCAATGTTATTTGTTAATTTGCCCAATAATCGATTAGTGCAGGCTACTGTTGTAGTCATGGTTGTCATGTCATCCATGTATGCTCGAATTGGTGGTAGTCGCATTCCAGAAGCCAAGCGCTCTCCTCCTACTACCCATTTTGATGCCCTAATGATTACTTCCATTGCCATGGTAAAAGCCAGTGGAGAAATGGTGCATCCTACCATTATTCCAACATCTAGGCATTGCCATGTAGTGCTGAATTCTGAAGTTGAAAAACTGAATTGCAAATCTCCAAAATAGGCTTTCACTAAATTTGTTATTGTCATCGGTACACCGCTCCCCCTCGCCATATACAACTACCCCGCTCCGCACCCCTCCCCCGCTCCATATACAACTACCCCGAGCTGCACCGCTCCCCCGCTCCATATACAACTACCCCACCGCACTCCCCCGTTCCATATACAACTACCCCGCCGCACTTCCCCGCTCCATATACAACTATCCAGCTCCGCACCGCTCCCCCGCTCCATATACAACTACCCCGCCGCACTCCCCCGCTCCATATACAACTAGCCCTCTCCGCACCGCTCCCCCGCTCCATATACAACATTCCCGCTCCGCACTGCTCCCCGCTCCATATACAACTACACTACCGCTCTCCCCCGCTCCATATACAACTACCCTGCCGCACTCCCCTGCTCCATATACAACTACCCCACAGCACTACCCCGCTCCATATACAACTACCACGCCGCACTCTACCGCTCCATATACTACCCTGCCGCACTCCCCTGCTCCATATACAACTACCCCGCTCCGCACCGCTCCCCCGCTCCATATACAACTCCCCCGCTCCGCACAGCTCCCCTCTCCATATACAAGTACCCCGCTGCACTCCCCCGCTGCACTCCCCCGCTCCATATACAACTAACCCGCTCCGCACCGCTCCCCCGCTCCATATATAACTATCCCCGCGCTCCCCCGCTCCATATACAACTACCCTACTCCGCCCCGCTCCCCGGCTCCATATACAACTACCCTGCCGCACTCCCCCGCTCGATATACAACTACCCCGCTCCGCACCGCTCCCCCACTCCATATACAACTCTCCCGCTCCGCACTGCTCCCCGCTCCATATACAACTACACTGCCGCTCTTCCCCGCTCCATATACAACTACCCTGCCGCACTCCCCTACTCCATATACAACTACCCCACAGCACTACCCCGCTCCATATACAACTACCTCTCCGCACTCCCCCGCTCCATATACAACTACCCTGCCGCACTCCCCTGCTCCATATGCAACTATCCCGCTGCACTCCCCCGCTCCACATACAACTACAACGCCGGACTCCCCTGCTCCATATGCAACTACCCTGCTCCGCACTGCTCCCCCGCTCCATATACAACTACCCCGCTCAGCACCGCTCCCCCGCTCCATATACAACTACCCCGCTCCGCACTGCTCCCCCGCTCCATATACAACTACACCGCTCAGCACTGCTACCCCGCTCCATATACAACTACCCCGCTCCGCACCGTTCCCCCGCTCCATATACAACTCCCGCGCTCCGCACAGCTCCCCTCTCCATATACAACTACCCTGCCGCACTCCCCCGCTCCATATACAACTACCCCTCTCCGCACCGCTCCCCCGCTCCATATACAACTACCCCCGCACTCCCCCGCTCCATACACAACTACCCCGCTCCGCACCGCTCCCCCGCTCCATATACAACTACCCCGCCGCACTCCCCCTCTCCATATACAAGTAACCCGCTGCACTCCCCCGCCGCACTCCCCCGCTCCATATACAACTACCCCGCTGCACTTCCCCGCTCCATATACAACTACCCTGCTCCGCACCGCTACCCCGCTCCATATACAACTACCCCGCCGCACTCCCCCGCTCCATATACAACTACCCCGCTCCGCACTGCTCCCTGCTCCATATACAACTACCCTGCCGCACTCCCCCGCTCCATATACAACTACCCCGCCGCACTCCCTTGCTCCATATACAACTACTCCGCCGCACTCCCCTGCTCCATATACAACTACCCTGCTCCGCACTGCTCCCCTGCTCCATATACAACTACCCCGCCGCACTCCCTAGCTCCATATACAACTACACCGCTCCGCACTGCTCCCCCGCTCCATATACAACTACCCCGCCGCACTCCCCCGCTCCATATACAACTACCCCGCTCCATATACAACTACCCTGCTCCTCACTGCTCCCCTGCTCCATATACAACTACCCCGCCGCACTCCCCCGCTTCATATACAACTACCCCGCTCCGCACTGCTCCCCCGCTCCATATACAACTACCCCCGCACTCCCCCGCTCCATATACAACTACTCTGCTGCACTCTCCGCTCCATATACAACTACCCCACTCCGCACCGCTCCCCCGCTCCATAGACAACTACCCCCGCACTCACCCGCTCCATATACAACTACTCTGCTGCACTCTCCGCTCCATATACAACTACCCCGCCGCACTCCCCCGCTCCATATACAACCACAACGCTCCGCACTGCTCCCCCTCTCCATATACAACTACCCCCGCACTCCCCCGCTCCATATACAACTACCCTGCTGCACTCTCCGCTCCATATACAACTACCCCGCTCAGCACCGATCCCCCGCTCCATATACAACTACCCCCGCACTCCCTTGCTCCATATACAACTACCCCGCTCCACACTGCTCCCCTGCTCCAAATACAACTACCCCGCCGCACTCCCCCGCTCCATATACAACTACTCCGCCGCACTCCCCTGCTCCATATACAACTAACCTGCTCCGCACTGCTCCCCTGCTCCATATACAACTACCCCGCCACACTCCCCCGCTCCATATACAACTACACCGCTCCGCACTGCTCCCCCGCTCCATTTACAACTACCCCCGCACTCCCCTGCTCCATATACAACTACTCCACAGCACTCCCCCGCTCCATATACAACTACCCCACTCCGCACAGCTCCCCCGCTCCATATACAACTACCCTGCCGCACTCCCCCGCTCCATATACAACTACCCCGCTCCGCACCACTCCCCCGCTCCATATACAAATACGCCGCTCCGCAGCGCTCCCCTGCTCCATATACAACTACCCTGCTCCGCACTGCTCCCCTGCTCCTTATACAACTACCCCGCCGCACTCCCCCGCTTAATATACAACTACCCCGCTCCGCACTGCTCCCCCGCTCCATATACAACTGCCCCCGCTCCGCACCACTCCCCCGCTCCATATACAAATACGCCGCTCCGCACCGCTCCCCTGCTCCATATACAACTACCCCACTCCGCACCGCTCCCCCGCTATATATACAACTACCCCGCTCTGCACCGCTCCCCCGCTCCATATACAACTACCCCGCCGCACTCCCACGCTCCATATACAACTACACCGCTCCGCACTGCTCCCCCGCACCATATACAACTACCCCCGCACTCCCCCGCTCCATATACAACTACTCTGCTGCACTCTCCGCTCCATATACAACTACCCCACTCCGCACCGCTCCCCCGGTATATATACAACTACCCCGCTCTGCACCGCTCCCCCGCTCCATATACAACTACTCCCGCACTCCCTTGCTCCATATACAACTACCCCGCTCCACACTGCTCTCCTGCTCCATATACAACTCCCCGCCGCACTCCCCCGCTCCATATAAAACTACCTCGCCGCACTCCCCCGCTCCATATACAACTACTCCGCCGCACTCCCCTGCTCCATATACAACTACCCTGCTCCGCACTGCTCCCCTGCTCCATATACAACTACCCCGCCGCACTCCCCCGCTCCATATACAACTACACCGCTCCGCACTGCTCCCCCGCTCCATTTACAACTACCCCCGCACTCCCCTGCTCCATATACAACTACTCCACAGCACTCCCCCGCTCCATATACAACTACCCCACTCCGCACCACTCCCCCGCTCCATATACAACTACCCTGCCGCACTCCCCCGCTCCATATACAACTACCCCGCTCCGCACCAGTCCCCCGCTCCATATACAAATACGCCGCTCCGCAGCGCTCCCCTGCTCCATATACAACTACCCTGCTCCGCACTGCTCCCCTGCTCCATATACAACTACCCCGATCCGCACTGCTCCCCCGCTCCATATACAACTACCCCCTGCACTCCCCCGCTCCATATACAACTACCCCCCGCACTCCCTTGCTCCATATACAACTACCCAGCTCCACACTGCTCCCCTGCTCCATATACAACTACCCCGCCGCACTCCCCCGCTCCATATACAACTACCCCACCGCACTCCCCCGCTCCATATACGACTACCCCACTCCGCACAGCTCCCCTCTCCATATACAACTACCCTGCTGCACTCCCCCGCTCCATATACAACTACCCCGCTGCACTTCCCCGCTCCATATACAACTACCCCCGCACTCCACCGCTCCCCCGCTCCATATACAACTAGCCTGCCATACTCCCCTGCTCCATATACAACTATCCCGCTGCACTTCCCCGCTCCATAAACAACTACCCCACTCCGCACCGCTCCCCCGCTCCATATACAACTACCCCTTGCACTCCCCCGCACCATATACAACTACCCCGCTCCGCACTGCTCACCTGCTCCATATACAACTACCCCGCCGCACTCCCCCGCTCCATATACAACTCCCCCGCTCCGCACAGCTCCCCTCTCCATATACAACTACCCTGCAGCACTCCCCCGCTCCATATACAACTACCCCGCTCCGCACCTCTCCCCCGCTTCATATACAACTACCCCGCCGCACTCCGCCCCTCCATATACAACTACCCCGCTCCGCTCCGCTACCCCGCTCCATATACAACTACCCCGCCGCACTCCCTTGCTCCATATACAACTACCCCGCTCCACACTGCTCCCCTGCTCCATATACAACTACCCCGCTCCGCACCGCTCCCCCGCTCCATATACAACTACCCCCGCACTGCCCCGCTCCATAAACTAACCCGACGCACTTCCCCGCTCCATATACAACTACCCTGCTCCGCACCGCTCCCCCTCGCCATATACAACTACCCCGCTCCGCACAGCTCCCCTATCCATATACAACTACCCTGCCGCACTCCCCCGCTCCATATACAACTACCCCGCTGCTCTTCCCCGCTCCATATACAACTACCCCGCTCCGCACCGCTCCCCCGCTCCATATACAACTACCCTGCCACACTCCCCTGCTCCATATACAACTACCCCGCTGCACTTCCCCGCTCCATATACAACTACCCTGCTCCGTACCGCTCCCCCGCTCCATATACAACTACCCTGCTCCGCACCTCTCCCCCGCTCCATATACAACTACCCCGCCGCACTCCGCCGCTCCGTATACAACTACCCCGCTCCGCACCGCTCCCCCGCTCCATATACAACTACCCCGCCGCACTCCCTTGCTCCATATACAACTACCCCGCTCCACACTGCTCCCCTGCTCCATTTACAACTACCCCGCCCCGCACCGCTCCCCCGCACCATATACAACTACCCCCGCACTCCCCCGCTCCATAAACTACCCCGACGCACTTCCCCGCTCCATATACAACTACCCCGCTCTGCACCGCTCCCCCTCGCCATATACAACTACCCCGCTCCGCACAGCTCCCCTATCCTTATACAACTACCCTGCCGCACTCCCCCGCTCCATATACAACTACCCCGCTGCACTTCCCCGCTCCATATACAACTACCCCGCTCCGCACCGCTCCCCCGCTCCATATACAACTACCCTGCCACACTCCCCTGCTCCATATACAACTACCCCGCTGCACTTCCCCGCTCCATATACAACTACCCCACTCCGCACCGCTCCCCCGCTCCATATACAACTACCCCTCGCACTCCCCCGCACCATATACAACTACCCCGCTCTGCACCGCTCCCCCGCTCCATATACAACTAACCCCAGCACTCCCCCTCTCCATATAAAACTACCCTGCCGCACTCCCCTGCACCATATACAACTACTCCACAGCACTCCCCCGCTCCATATACAACTACCCACTCCGCACCGCTCCCCCGCTCCATATACAACTACCCTGCCGCACTCCCCCGCTCCATATACAACTACCCCGCTCCGCACCACTCCCCCGCACCATATACAAATACGCCGCTCCGCACCGCTCCCCTGCTCCATATACAACTACCCTGCTCCTCACTGCTCCCCTGCTCCATATACAACTACCCCGCTCCGCACCGCTCCCCCGCTCCATATACAACTACCCCCGCACCATAAACTACCCCGACGCACTTCCCCGCTCCATATACAACTACCTTGCTCCGCACCGCTCCCCCTCGCCATATACAACTACCCCGCTCCGCACAGCTCCCCTCTCCATATACAACTACCCTGCCGCACTCCCCCGCTCCATATACAACTACCCCGCTGCACTTCCCCGCTCCATATACAACTACCCCGCTCCGCACCGCTCCCCCGCTCCATATACAACTACCCTGCCACACTCCCCTGCTCCATATACAACTACCCCGCTGCACTTCCCCGCTCCATATACAACTACCCTACTCCGCACTGCTCCCCCGCTCCATATACAACTACCCCCGCACTCCCCTGCTCCATATACTACTCTGCTGCACTCTCCGCTCCATATACAACTACCCCACTCCGCACCGCTCCCCCGCTCCATATACAACTACCCCCTGCACTCCCCCGCACCATATACAACTACCCCGCTCCGCACTGCTCACCTGCTCCATATACAACTACCCCGCCGCACTCCCCCGCTCCATATACAACTCCCCCGCTCCGCACAGCTCCCCCGCTCCATTTACAACTACCCCCACACTCCCCTGCTCCATATACAACTACTCCACAGCACTCCCCCGCTCCATATACAACTACCCCACTCCGCACCGCTCCCCCGCTCCATATACAACTACCCTGCCGCACTCCCCCGCTCCATATACAACTACCCCGCTCCGCACCACTCCCCCGCTCCATATACAAATACGCAGCTCCGCAGCGCTCCCCTGCTCCATATACAACTACCCTGCTCCGCACTGCTCCCCTGCACCATATACAACTACCCCGCCGCACTCCCCCTAATATACAACTACCCCGCTCCGCACTGCTCCCCCGCTCCATATACAACTGCCCCCGCTCCGCACCACTCCCCCGCGCCATATACAAATACGCCGCTCCGCACCGCTCCCCTGCTCCATATACAACTACCCCACTCCGCACCGCTCCCCCGCTATATATACAACTACCCCGCTCTGCACCGCTCCCCCGCTCCATATACAACTACCCCGCCGCACTCCCCCGCTCCATATACAACTACACCGCTCCGCACTGCTCCCCCGCACCATATACAACTACCCCCGCACTCCCCCGCTCCATATACAACTACTCTGCTGCACTCTCCGCTCCATATACAACTACCCCACTCCGCACCGCTCCCCCGGTATATATACAACTACCCCGCTCTGCACCGCTCCCCCGCTCAATATACAACTACCCCCTGCACTCCCCCGCTCCATATACAACTACCCCGCTCCGCACCACTCCCCCGCTCCATATACAACTACCCCACCGCACTCCCCCGCACCATATACAACTACCCCGCCGCACTCCCCCGCTCCATATACAACTACCACGCTCCATATACAACTACACTGCCGCTCTCCCCCGCTCCATATACAACTACCCTGCCGCTCTCCCCTGCTCCATATACAACTACCCCGCTGCACTCCCCCGCTCCATATACAACTACAACGCCGGACTCCCCTGCTCCATATGCAACTACCCCGCTCCGCACTGCTCCCCCGCTCCATATACAACTACCCCGCTCAGCACCGCTCCCCCGCTCCATATACAACTACCCTGCTCCGCACAGCTCCCCTCTCCATATACAACTACCCCGCTCCGCACCGCTCCCCCGCTCCATATACAACTCCCGCGCTCCGCACAGCTCCCCTCTCCATATACAACTACCCTGCCGCACTCCCCCGCTCCATATACAACTACCCCTCTCCGCACCGCTCCCCCGCTCCATATACAACTACCCCCGCACTCCCCCGCTCCATATACAACTACCCCGCTCCGCACCGCTCCCCCGCTCCATATACAACTACCCCGCCGCACTCCCCCTCTCCATATACAAGTAACCCGCTGCACTCCCCCGCCGCACTCCCCCGCTCCATATACAACTACCCCGCTACACTTCCCCGCTCCATATACAACTACCCTGCTCCGCACCGCTACCCCGCTCCATATACAACTACCCCGCCGCACTCCCCCGCTCCATATACAACTACCCCGCTCCGCACTGCTCCCTGCTCCATATACAACTACCCTGCCGCACTCCCCCGCTCCATATACAACTACCCGGCCGCACTCCCTTGCTCCATATACAACTACTCCGCCGCACTCCCCTGCTCCATATACAACTACCCTGCTCCGCACTGCTCCCCTGCTCCATATACAACTACCCCGCCGCACTCCCTAGCTCCATATACAACTACACTGCTCCGCACTGCTCCCCCGCTCCATATACAACTACCCCGCCGCACTCCCCCGCTCCATATACAACTACCCCGCTCCATATACAACTACCCTGCTCCTCACTGCTCCCCTGCTCCATATACAACTACCCCGCCGCACTCCCCCGCTCCATATACAACTACCCCGCTCCATATACAACTACCCCGCTCCATATACAACTACCCCGCTCCGCACTGCTCCCCCGCTCCATATACAACTACCCCCGCACTCCCCCGCTCCATATACTACTCTGCTGCACTCTCCGCTCCATATACAACTACCCCACTCCGCACCGCTCCCCCTCTCCATATACAACTACCCCCTGCACTCCCCCGCACCATATACAACTACCCCGCTCCGCACTGCTCACCTGCTCCTTATACAACTCCCCCGCTCCGCACTGCTCCCCCGCTCCATTTACAACTACCCCCGCACTCCCCTGCTCCATATACAACTACTCCACAGCACTCCCCCGCTCCATATACAACTACCCCACTCCGCACCGCTCCCCCACTCCATATACAACTACCCTGCCGCACTCCCCCGCTCCATATACAACTACCCCGCTTCGCACCACTCCCCCGCTCCATATACAAATACGCCGCTCCGCAGCGCTCCCCTGCTCCATATACAACTACCCTGCTCCGCACTGCTCCCCTGCTCCATATACAACTACCCCGCCGCACTCCCCCGCTTAATATACAACTACCCCGCTCCGCACTGCTCCCCCGCTCCATATACAACTGCCCCCGCTCCGCACCACTCCCCCGCTCCATATACAAATACGCCGCTCCGCACCGCTCCCCTGCTCCATATACAACTACCCCACTCCGCACCGCTCCCCCGCTATATATACAACTACCCCGCTCTGCACCGCTCCCCCGCTCCATATACAACTACCCCGCCGCACTCCCCCGCTCCATATACAACTACACCGCTCCGCACTGCTCCCCCGCACCATATAAAACTACCCCCGCACTCCCCCGCTCCATATACAACTACTCTGCTGCACTCTCCGCTCCATATACAACTACCCCACTCCGCACCGCTCCCCCGGTATATATACAACTACCCCGCTCTGCACCGCTCCCCCGCTCCATGTACAACTACCCCCCGCACTCCCTTGCTCCATATACAACTACCCCGCTCCACACTGCTCCCCTGCTCCATATACAACTACTCTGCTGCACTCTCCGCTCCATATACAACTACCCCACTCCGCACAGCTCCCCTCTCCATATACAACTACCCTGCCGCACTCCCCCGCTCCATATACAACTACCCCGCTGCACTTCCCCGCTCCATATACAACTACCCCGCTCCGCACCGCTCCCCCGCTCCATATACAACTACCCTGCCACACTCCCCTGTTCCATATACAACTACCCCGCTGCACTTCCCCGCTCCATATACAACTACCCCGCTCCGCACTGCTCCCCCGCTCCATATACAACTACCCCCGCACTCCCCCGCTCCATATACTACTCTGCTGCACTCTCCGCTCCATATACAACTACCCCACTCCGCACCGCTCCCCCGCTCCATATACAACTACCCCCTGCACTCCCCCGCACCATATACAACTACCCCGCTCCGCACTGCTCACCTGCTCCATATACAACTACCCCGCCGCACTCCCCCGCTCCATATACAACTCCCCCGCTCCGCACAGCTCCCCTCTCCATATACAACTACCCTGCCGCACTCCCCCGCTCCATATACAACTACCCCGCTCCGCACCTCTCCCCCGCTCCATATACAACTACCCCGCCGCACTCCGCCGCTCCATATACAACTACCCCGCTCCGCACCTCTCCCCCGCTCCATATACAACTACCCTGCCGCATTCCGCCGCTCCATATACAACTACCCCGCTCCGCACAACTCCCCCGCTCCATTTACAACTACCCCGCCGCACTCCCTTGCTCCATATACAACTGCCCCGCTCCACACTGCTCCCCTGCTCCATATACAACTACCCCGCCGTACTCCCCCGCTCCATATACAACTACCTCGCCGCACTCCCCCGCTCCATATACAACTACTCCGCCGCACTCCCCTGCTCCATATACAACTACCCTGCTCCGCACTGCTCCCCTGCTCCATATACAACTACCCCGCCGCACTCCCCCGCTATATATACAACTACCCTGCTCTGCACCGCTCCCCCACTCCATATAGAACTACCCCCCGCACTCCCCCTCTCCATATACAACTACTCCACAGCACTCCCCCGCTCCATATACAACTACCCACTCCGCACCGCTCCCCCGCTCCATATACAACTACCCTGCCGCACTCCCCGGCTCCATATACAACTACCCCGCTCCGCACCACTCCCCCGCTCCATATACAAATACGCCGCTCCGCACCGCTCCCCTGCTCCATATACAACTACCCTGCTCCTCACTGCTCCCCTGCTCCATATACAACTACCCCGCCGCACTCCCCCGCTTCATATACAACTACCCCGCTCCGCACTGCTCCCCCGCTCCATATACAACTACCCCCGCACTCCCCCGCTCCATATACAACTACCCCGCCGCACTCCCCCGCTCCATATACAACTACCCCGCTCTGCACCGCTCCCCCGCTCCATATACAACTACCCCACCGCACTCCCCCGCTCCATATACAACTAACCCGCCGCACTCCCCCGCTCCATATACAACTACCACGCTCCATATACAACTACACTGCCGCTCTCCCCCGCTCCATATACAACTACTCTGCCGCACTACCCTGCTCCATATACAACTACCCCACAGCACTACCCCGCTCCATATACAACTACCTCTCCGCACTCCCCCGCTCCATATACAACTACCCTGCCGCACTCCCCTGCTCCATATACAACTACCCCGCTGCACTCCCCCGCTCCATATACAACTACAACGCCGGACTCCCCTGCTCCATATGCAACTACCCCGCTCCGCACTGCTCCCCCGCTCCATATACAACTACCCCGCTCAGCATCGCTCCCCCGCTCCATATACAACTACCCTGCTCCGCACAGCTCCCCTCTCCATATACAACTACCCCGCTCCGCACCGCTCCCCCGCTCCATATACAACTCCCGCGCTCCGCACAGCTCCCCTCTCCATATACAACTACCCTGCCGCACTCCCCCGCTCCATATACAACAACCCCTCTCCGCACCGCTCCCCCGCTCCATATACAACTACCCCGCTCCATATACAACTACCCCGCTCCGCACCGCTCCCCCGCTCCATATACAACTACCCCGCCGCACTCCCCCTCTCCATATACAAGTAACCCGCTGCACTCCCCCGCCGCACTCCCCCGCTCCATATACAACTACCCCGCTGCACTTCCCCGCTCCATATACAACTACCCTGCTCCGCACCGCTACCCCGCTCCATATACAACTACCCCGCTGCACTCCCCCGCTCCATATACAACTACCCCGCTCCGCACTGCTCCCTGCTCCATATACAACTACCCTGCCGCACTCCCCCGCTCCATATACAACTACCCCGCTCCATATACAACTACCCTGCTCCTCACTGCTCCCCTGCTCCATATACAACTACCCCGCCGCACTCCCCCGCTTCATATACAACTACCCCGCTCCGCACTGCTCCCCCGCTCCATATACAACTACCCCCGCACTCCCCCGCTCCATATACAACTACTCTGCTGCACTCTCCGCTCTATATACAACTACCCCGCCGCACTCCGCCGCTCCATATACAACCACACCGCTCCGCACTGCTCCCCCGCTCCATATACAACTACCCCCGCACTCCCCCGCTCCATATACAACTACTCTGCTGCACTCTCCGCTCCATATACAACTACCCCACTCCGCACCGCTCCCCCGGTATATATACAACTACCCCGCTCAGCACCGATCCCCCGCTCCATATACAACTACCCCCCGCACTCCCTTGCTCCATATACAACTACCCCGCTCCACACTGCTCCCCTGCTCCATATACAACTACCCCGCCGCACTCCCCCGCTCCATATAAAACTACCTCGCCGCACTCCCCCGCTCCATATACAACTACTCCGCCGCACTCCGCTGCTCCATATACAACTACCCTGCTCCGCACTGCTCCCCTGCTCCATATACAACTACCCCGCCGCACTCCCCCGCTCCATATACAACTACACCGCTCCGCACTGCTCCCCCGCTCCATTTACAACTACCCCCGCACTCCCATGCTCCATATACAACTACTCCGCACCACTCCCCCGCTCCATATACAAATACGCCGCTCCGCACCGCTCCCCTCCTCCATATACAACTACCCCGCCGCACTCCCCCGCTTAATATACAACTAGCCCGCTCCGCACTGCTCCACCGCTCCATTTACAACTACCCCCGCACTCCCCTGCTCCATATACAACTACTCCACAGCACTCCCCCGCTCCATATACAACTACCCCACTCCGCACCGCTCCCCCGCTCCATATACAACTATCCTGCCGCACTCCCCCGCTCCATATACAACTACCCCGCTCCGCACCACTCCCCCGCTCCAAATACAAATACGCCGCTCCGCAGCGCTCCCCTGCTCCATATACAACTACCCTGCTACGCACTGCTCCCCCGCTCCATATACAACTACCCCCTGCACTCCCCCGCTCCATATACAACTACCCCTCTCCGCACCGCTCTCCCGCTCCATATACAACTCTCCCGCTCCGCACTGCTCCCCGCTCCATATACAACTACACTGCTGCACTCTCCGCTCCATATACAACTACCCCACTCCGCACCGCTCCCCCGCTATATATACAACTCCCCCGCTCTGCACCGCTCCCCCGCTCCATATACAACTACCCCCCGCTCTCCCTTGCTCCATATACAACTACCCAGCTCCACACTGCTCCCCTGCTCCATATACAACTACCTCGCCGCACTCCCCCGCTCCATATACAACTCCCCCGCTCCGCACAGCTCCCCTCTCCATATACAACTACCCTGCCGCACTCCCCCGCTCCATATACAACTACCCCGCTCCGCACCTCTCCCCCGCTTCATATACAACTACCCCGCCGCACTCCGCCGCTCCATATACAACTACCCCGCTCCGCTCCGCTACCCCGCTCCATATACAACTACCCCGCCGCACTCCCTTGCTCCATATACAACTACCCCGCTCCACACTGCTCCCCTGCTCCATATACAACTACTCCGCTCCGCACCGCTCCCCCGCTCCATATACACCTACCACCGCACTGCCCCGCTCCATAAACTACCCCGACGCACTTCCCCGCTCCATATACAACTACCCCGCTCCGCACCGCTCCCCCTCGCCATATACAACTACCCTGCTCCGCACAGCTCCCCTATCCATATACAACTACCCTGCCGCACTCCCCCGCTCCATATACAACTACCCCGCTGCACTTCCCTGCTCCATATACAACTACCCCGCTCCGCACCGCTCCCCCGCTCCATATACAAATACCGTGCCACACTCCCCTGCTCCATATACAACTACCCCGCTGCACTTCCCCGCTCCATATACAACTACCCTGCTCCGCACCGCTCCCCCGCTCCATATACAACTACCCCCGCACTCCCCCGCTCCATATACAACTACCCTGCCGCACTCCCCCGCTCCATATACAACTACCCCGCTCTGCACCTCTCCCCCGCTCCATATACAACTACCCTGCCGCACTCCGCCGCTCCATATACAACTACCCCGCTCCGCACCGCTCCCCCGCTCCATATACAACTACCCCTCCGCACTCCCTTGCTCCATATACAACTACCCCGCTCCACACTGCTCCCCTGCTCCATTTACAACTACCCCGCTCCGCACCGCTCCCCCGCTCCATATACAACTACCCCCGCACTCCCCCGCTCCATAAACTACCACGACGCACTTCCCCGCTCCATATACAACTACCCCGCTCCGCACCGCTCCCCCTCGCCATATACAACTACCCCGCTCCGCACAGCTCCCCTATCCATATACAACTACCCTGCCGCACTCCCCCGCTCCATATACAACTACCCCGCTGCACTTCCCCGCTCCATATACAACTACCCCCGCTCCGCACCGCTCCCCCGCTCCATATACAACTACCCTGCCACACTCCCCTGCTCCATATACAACTACCCCGCTGCACTTCCCCGCTCCATATACAACTACCCCACTCCGCACCGCTCCCCCGCTCCATATACAACTACCCCCTGCACTCCCCCGCACCATATACAACTACCCCGCTCTGCACCGCTCCCCCGCTCCATATACAACTACCCCCAGCACTCCCCCTCTCCATATAAAACTACCCTGCCGCACTCCCCTGCACCATATACAACTACTCCACAGCACTCCCCCGCTCCATATACAACTACCCACTCCGCACCGCTCCCCCGCTCCATATACAACTACCCTGCCGCACTCCCCCGCTCCATATACAACTACCCCGCTCCGCACCACTCCCCCGCTCCATATACAAATACGCCGCTCCGCACCGCTCCCCTGCTCCATATACAACTACCCTGCTCCTCACTGCTCCCCTGCTCCATATACAACTACCCCGCTCCGCACCGCTCACCCGCTCCATATACAACTACCCCCGCACCATAAACTACCCCGACGCACTTCCCCGCTCCATATACAACTACCTTGCTCCGCACCGCTCCCCCTCGCCATATACAACTACCCCGCTCCGCACAGCTCCCCTCTCCATATACAACTACCCTGCCGCACTCCCCCGCTCCATATACAACTACCCCGCTGCACTTCCCCGCTCCATATACAACTACCCCGCTCTGCACCGCTCCCCCGCTCCATATACAACTACCCTGCCACACTCCCCTGCTCCATATACAACTACCCCGCTGCACTTCTCCGCTCCATATACAACTACCCCGCTCCGCACTGCTCCCCCGCTCCATATACAACTACTCCCGCACTCCCCCACTCCATATACTACTCTGCTGCACTCTCCGCTCCATATACAACTACCCCACTCCGCACCGCTCCCCCGGTATATATACAACTACCCCGCTCTGCACCGCTTCCCCGCTCCATATACAACTACCCCCCGCACTCCCTTGCTCCATATACAACTACCCCGCTCCACACTGCTCCCCCGCTCCATGTACAACTACTCCGCCGCACTCCCCTGCTCCATATACAAATACCCTGCTCCGCACTGCTCCCCTGCTCCATATACAACTACCCCGCCGCACTCCCCCGCTCCATATACAACTACACCGCTCCGCACTGCTCCCCCGCTCCATTTACAACTACCCCCGCACTCCCCTGCTCCATATACAACTACTCCACAGCACTCCCCCGCTCCATATACAACTACCCCACTCCGCACCGCTCCCCCGCTCCATATACAACTACCCTGCCGCACTCCCCCGCTCCATATACAACTACCCCGCTCCGCACCACTCCCCCGCTCCATATACAAATACGCCGCTCCGCACCGCTCCCCTGCTCCATATACAACTACCCTGCTCCGCACTGCTCCCCTGCTCCATATACAACTACCCCGCTCCGCACTGCTCCCCCGCTCCATATACAACTGCCCCCGCAGTCCCCCGCTCCATATACAACTACTCTGCTGCACTCTCTGCTCCATATACAACTACCCCACTCCGCACCGCTCCTCCACTCCATATACAACTACCCCCTGCACTCCCCCGCTCCATATACAACTACCGCTCTCCGCACCGCTCCCCTGCTCCATATACAACTACCCCGCTCCACACTGCTCCCCTGCTCCATTTACAACTACCCCGCTCCGCACCGCTCCCCCGCTCCATATACAACTACCCCGCCGCACTCCCCCGCTCCATATACAACTACACCGCACCGCACTGCTCCCCCGCTCCATTTACAACTACCACCGCACTCTCCGCTCCATATACAACTACCCCGCCGCACTCCCCCGCTCCATATACAACCACACCGCTCCGCACTGCTCCCCCGCTCCATATACAACTACCCCCGCACTCCCCCGCTCCATATACAACTACTCTGCTGTACTCTCCGCTCCATATACAACTACCCCACTCCGCACCGCTCCCCCGGTATATATACAAGTACCCCGCTCAGCACCGCTCCCCCGCTCCATATACAACTACCCCCCGCACTCCCTTGCTCCATATACAACTACCCCGCTCCACACTGCTCCCCTGCTCCATATACAACTACCCCGCCGCACTCCCCCGCTCCATATAAAACTACCTCGCCGCACTCCCCCGCTCCATATACAACTACTCCGCCGCACTCCCCTGCTCCATATACAACTACCCTGCTCCGCACTGCTCCCCTGCTCCATATACAACTACCCCGCCGCACTCCCCCGCTCCATATACAACTACACCGCACCGCACTGCTCCCCCGCTCCATTTACAACTACCACCGCACTCCCCTGCTCCATATACAACTACTCCACAGCACTCCCCCGCTTAATATACAACTACCCCGCTCCGCACTGCTCCACCGCTCCATATACAACTGCCCCCGCTCCGCACCACTCCCCCGCTCCATATACAAATACGCCGCTCCGCACCGCTCCCCTGCTCCATATACAACTACCCCACTCCGCACCGCTCCCCCGCTATATATACAACTACCCCGCTCTGCACCGCTCCCCCGCTCCATATACAACTACCCTGCCGCACTCCCCCGCTCCATATACAACTACACCGCTCCGCACTGCTCCCCCGCACCATATACAACTACCCCCGCACTCCCCCGCTCCATATACAACTACTCTGCTGCACTCTCCGCTCCATATACAACTACCCCACTCCGCACCGCTCCCCCGGTATATATACAACTACCCCGCTCTGCACCGCTCCCCCGCTCCATATACAACTACCCCCCGCACTCCCTTGCTCCATATACAACTACCCCGCTCCACACTGCTCCCCTGCTCCATATACAACTACCCCGCCGCACTCCCCCGCTCCATATAAAACTACCTCGCCGCACTCCCCCGCTCCATATACAACTACTCCGCCGCACTCCCCTGCTCCATATACAACTACCCTGCTCCGCACTGCTCCCCCGCTCCATATACAACTACCCCCGCACTCCCCCGCTCCATATACAACTACTCTGCTGCACTCTCCGCTCCATATACAACTACCCCACTCCGCACCGCTCCCCCGGTATATATACAACTACCCCGCTCAGCACCGCTCCCCCGCTCCATATACAACTACCCCCCGCACTCCCTTGCTCCATATACAACTACCCCGCTCCACACTGCTCCCCTGCTCCATATACAACTACCCCGCCGCACTCCCCCGCTCCATATAAAACTACCTCGCCGCACTCCCCCGCTCCATATACAACTACTCCGCCGCACTCCCCTGCTCCATATACAACTACCCTGCTCCGCACTGCTCCCCTGCTCCATATACAACTACCCCGCCGCACTCCCCCGCTCCATATACAACTACACCGCACCGCACTGCTCCCCCGCTCCATTTACAACTACCACCGCACTCCCCTGCTCCATATACAACTACTCCACAGCACTCCCCCGCTTAATATACAACTACCCCGCTCCGCACTGCTCCACCGCTCCATATACAACTGCCCCCACTCCGCACCACTCCCCCGCTCCATATACAAATACGCCGCTCCGCACCGCTCCCCTGCTCCATATACAACTACCCCACTCCGCACCGCTCCCCCGCTATATATACAACTACCCCGCTCTGCACCGCTCCCCCGCTCCATATACAACTACCCTGCCGCACTCCCCCGCTCCATATACAACTACACCGCTCCGCACTGCTCCCCCGCACCATATACAACTACCCCCGCACTCCCCCGCTCCATATACAACTACTCTGCTGCACTCTCCGCTCCATATACAACTACCCCACTCCGCACCGCTCCCCCGGTATATATACAACTACCCCGCTCTGCACCGCTCCCCCGCTCCATATACAACTACCCCCCGCACTCCCTTGCTCCATATAAACTACCCCGCTCCACACTGCTCCCCTGCTCCATATACAACTACCCCGCCGCACTCCCCCGCTACATATAAAACTACCTCGCCGCACTCCCCCGCTCCATATACAACTACTCCGCCGCACTCCCCTGCTCCATATACAACTACCCTGCTCCGCACTGCTCCCCTGCTCCATATACAACTACCCCGCCGCACTCCCCCGCTCCATATACAACTACACCGCTCCGCACTGCTCCCCCGCTCCATTTACAACTACCCCCGCACTCCCCTGCTCCATATACAACTACTCCACAGCACTCCCCCGCTCCATATACAACTACCCCACTCCGCACCGCTCACCCGCTCCATATACAACTACCCTGCCGCACTCCCCCGCTCCATATACAACTACCCCGCTCCGCACCACTCCCCCGCTCCATATACAAATACGCCGCTCCGCACCGCTCCCCTGCTCCATATACAACTACCCTGCTCCGCACTGCTCCCCTGCTCCATATACAACTATCCCGCTCCGCACTGCTCCCCCGCTCCATATACAACTGCCCCCGCACTCCCCCGCTCCATATACAACTACTCTGCTGCACTCTCCGCTCCATATACAACTACCCCACTCCGCACCGCTCCTCCACTCCATATACAACTACCCCCTGCACTCCCCCGCTCCATATACAACTACCCCTCTCCGCACCGCTCCCCCGCTCCATATACAACTCTCCCGCTCCGCACTGCTCCCCGCTCCATATACAACTACACTGCTGCATTCTCCGCTCCATATACAACTACCCCACTCCGCACCGCTCCCCCGCTATATATACAACTACCCCGCTCTGCACCGCTCCCCCGCTCCATATACAACTACCCCCCGCACTACCTTGCTCCATATACAACTACCCAGCTCCACACTGCTCCCCTGCTCCATATACAACTACCCCGCCGCACTCCCCCGCTCCATATACAACTACCTCGCCGCACTCCCCCGCTCCATATACAACTACTCCGCCGCACTCCCCTGCTCCATATACAACTACCCTGCTCCGCACTGCTCCCCTGCTCCATATACAACTACCCCGCCACACTCCCCCGCTCCATATACAACTACACCGCTCCGCACTGCTCCCCCGCTCCATATACAACTACCCCCGCACTCCCCCGCTCCATATACTACTCTGCTGCACTCTCCGCTCCATATACAACTACCCCACTCCGCACCGCTCCCCCGCTATATATACAACTACCCCGCTCTGCACCGCTCCCCCGCTCCATATACAACTACCCCGCCGCACTCCCACGCTCCATATACAACTACACCGCTCCGCACTGCTCCCCCGCTCCATATACAACTACCCCCGCACTCCCCCGCTCCATATACAACTACTCTGCTGCACTCTCCGCTACATATACAACTACCCCACTCCGCACCGCTCCCCCGGTATATATACAACTACCCCGCTCTGCACCGCTCCCCCGCTCCATATACAACTACCCCCGCACTCCCTTGCTCCATATACAACTACCCCGCTCCACACTGCTCCCCTGCTCCATATACAACTACCCCGCCGCACTCCCCCGCTCCATATACAACTACCTCGCCGCACTCCCCTGCTCCATATACAACTACCCTGCTCCGCACTGCTCCCCTGCTCCATATACAACTACCCCGCCGCACTCCCCCGCTCCATATACAACTACACCGCTCCGCACTGCTCCCCCGCTCCATTTACAACTACCCCCGCACTCCCCTGCTCCATATACAACTATTCCACAGCACTCCCCCGCTCCATATACAACTACCCCACTCCGCACCGCTCCCCCGCTCCATATACAACTACCCTGCCGCACTCCCCCGCTCCATATACAACTACCCCGCTCCGCACCACTCCCCCGCTCCATATACAAATACGGCGCTCCGCACCGCTCCCCTGCTCCATATACAACTACCCTGCTGCGCACTGCTCCCCTGCTCCATATACAACTACCCCGCCGCACTCCCCCGCTTAATATACAACTACCCCGCTCCGCACTGCTCCCCAGCTCCATATACAACTGCCCCCGCACTCCCCCGCTCCATATACAACTACTCTGCTGCACTCTCCACTCCATATACAACTACCCCACTCCGCACCGCTCCTCCGCTCCATATACAACTACCCCCTGCACTCCCCCGCTCCATATACAACTACCCCTCTCCGCACTGCTCCCCGCTCCATATACAACTACACTGCTGCACTCTCTGCTCCATATACAACTATCCCACTCCGCACCGCTCCCCCGCTATATATACAACTACCCCGCTCTGCACCGCTCCCCCGCTCCATATACAACTACCCCCTGCACTCCCTTGCTCCATATACAACTACCCCGCTCCACACTGCTCCCCTGCTCCATATACAACTACCCCGCCGCACTCCCCCGCTCCATATACAACTACTTCGCCGCACTCCCCCGCTCCATATACAACTACTCCGCCGCACTCCCCTGCTCCATATACAACTACCCTGCTCCGCACTGCTCCCCTGCTCCATATACAACTACCCCGACGCACTCCCCCGCTCCATATACAACTACACCGCTCCGCACTGCTCCCCCGCTCCATATACAACTACCCCCGCACTCCCCTGCTCCATATACAACTACTCCACAGCACTCCCCCGCTCCATATACAACTACCCCACTCCGCACCGCTCCCCCGCTCCATATACAACTACCCTGCCGCACTCCCCCGCTCCATATACAACTACCCCGCTCCGCACCACTCCCCCGCTCCATATACAAATACGCCGCTCCGCACCGCTCCCCTGCTCCATATACAACTACCCTGCTCCGCACTGCTCCCCTGCTCCATATACAACTACCCCGCCGCACTCCCCCGCTTAGTATACAACTACCCCTCTCCGCACCGCTCCCCCGCTCCATATACAACTCTCCCGCTCCGCACTGCTCCCCGCTCCATATACAACTACACTGCCGCTCTCCCCCGCTCCATATACAAGTACCCTGCTGCACTCCCCTGCTCCATATACAACTACCCCACAGCACTACCCCGCTCCATATACAACTACCTCGCCGCACTCCCCCGCTCCATATACTACCCTGCCGCACTCCCCTGCTCCATATACAACTACCCCGCTCCGCACCGCTCCCCCGCTCCATATACAACTCCCCCGCTCCGCACAGCACCCCGCTCCATATACAACTACCCTGCTCCGCACCGCTCCCCCGCTCCATATACAACTACCCCCGCACTCCCCCGCTCCATATACAACTACCCTGCCACACTCCCCTGCTCCATATACAACTACCCCTCTGCACTTCCCCGCTCCATATACAACTACCCCACTCCGCACCGCTCCCCCGCTCCATATACAACTACCCTGCCGCACTCCCCCGCTCCATATACAACTACCCCGCTCCGCACCACTCCCCCGCTCCATATACAAATACGCCGCTCCGCACCGCTCCCCTGCTCCATATACAACTACCCTGCTCCGCACTGCTCCCCTGCTCCATATACAACTACCCCGCTCCGCACTGCTCCCCCGCTCCATATACAACTGCCCCCGAACTCCCCCGCTCCATATACAACTACTCTGCTGCACTCTCCGCTCCATATACAACTACCCCACTCCGCACCGCTCCTCCACTCCATATACAACTACCCCCTGCACTCCCCCGCTCCATATACAACTACCCCTCTCCGCACCGCTCCCCCGCTCCATATACAACTCTCCCGCTCCGCACTGCTCCCCGCTCCATATACAACTACACTGCTGCACTCTCCGCTCCATATACAACTACCCCACTCCGCACCGCTCCACCGCTATATATACAACTACCCCGCTCTGCACCGCTCCCCCGCTCCATATACAACTACCCCCCGCACTACCTTGCTCCATATACAACTACCCAGCTCCACACTGCTCCCCTGCTCCATATACAACTACCCCGCCGCACTCCCCCGCTCCATATACAACTACTCCGCCGCACTCCCCTGCTCCATATACAACTACCCTGCTCCGCACTGCTCCCCTGCTCCATATACAACTACCCCGCCGCACTCCCCCGCTCCATATACAACTACACCGCTCCGCACTGCTCCCCCGCTCCATATACAACTACCCCCGCACTCCCGCGCTCCATATACTACTCTGCTGCACTCTCCGCTCCATATACAACTACCCCACTCCGCACCGCTCCCCCGCTCCATATACAACTACCCCGCCGCACTCCCCCGCTCCATATACAACTACCCCGCTCCGCACTGCTCACCTGCTCCTTATACAACTACCCCGCCTCACTCCCCCGCTCCATATACAACTCCCCCGCTCCGCACAGCTCCCCTCTCCATATACAACTACCCTGCCGCACTCCCCCGCTCCATATACAACTACCCCGCCGCACTCCGCAGCTCCATATACAACTACCCCGCTCCGCACCTCTCCCCCGCTCCATATACAACTACCCCGCCGCACTCCGCCGCTCCATATACAACTACCACGCTCCGCACAACTCCCCCGCTCCATTTACAACTACCCTGCCGCACTCCCTTGCTCCATATACAACTGCCCCGCTCCACACTGCTCCCCTGCTCCATATACAACTACCCCGCCGTACTCCCCCGCTCCATATACAACTACCTCGCCGCACTCCCCCGCTCCATATACAACTACTCCGCCGCACTCCCCTGCTCCATATACAACTACCCTGCTCCGCACTGCTCCCCTGCTCCATATACAACTACCCCGCCGCACTCCCCCGCTCCATATACAACTACACCGCTCCGCACTGCTCCCCCGCTCCATATACAACTACCCCCGCACTCCCCCGCTCCATATACAACTACTCTGCTGCACTCTCCGCTCCATATACAACTACCCCACTCCCACCGCTCCCCCGCTATATATACAACTACCCTGCTCTGCACCGCTCCCCCGCTCCATATAGAACTACCCCCCGCACTCCCCCTCTCCATATACAACTACTCCACAGCACTCCCCCGCTCCATATACAACTACCCACTCCGCACCGCTCCCCCGCTCCATATACAACTACCCTGCCGCACTCCCCCGCTCCATATACAACTACCCCGCTCCGCACCACTCCCCGCTCCATATACAATTACGCCGCTCCGCACCGCTCCCGTGCTCCATATACAACTACCCTGCTCCTCACTGCTCCCCCGCTCCATATACAACTACCCCGCCGCACTCTCCCGCTCCATATACAACTCCCCCGCTCCGCACAGCTCCCCTCTCCATATACAACTACCCTGCCGCACTCCCCCGCTCCATATACAACTACCCCGCTCCGCACCGCTCCCCCGCTCCATATACAACTACCCCGCCGCACTCCGCCGCTCCATATACAACTACCCCGCTCCGCACCGCTCCCCCGCTCCATATACAACTACCCCGCCGCACTCCCTTGCTCCATATACAACTACCCCCGCACTCCCCCGCTCCATATACAACTACTCTTCAGCATACAACTACCCCGCCGCACTCCCCAGCTCCATATACAACTACCCCGCTCCGCACTGCTCCCCCGCTCCATATACAACTACCCAGCCGCACTCCCCCGCTCCATATACGACTACACCGCTGCACTCCCCCGCTCCATGATTTCCATTACACGAGAGTAGATGTTAAAACTTCATGCTGATTTGAACTCGGCTCTCGCCAAGATAAGCACCAACTAAGACGTAGCTTTACAGTAAACTAATGTGATCCATATGCATCTCCATCCATTTACGTTTCCTTCCATATGATGATTTAGATATCCTTCTGTCTGGTGTTAATGGCTAAAGTGTAATGCTGGCTCCAGGGATCAGCTTATTTTGCCTCCCTGGCGCATCAGCACACACAACGGCTGCGATGCTGGCTCCGGGGATCAACCAAAGTGCGGCCTCCCCAGCGCATCAGCATGACAACCGTCTGGATTGAGCTAAGTAGGGTACATCTCTGGGGTTTTCAAGTGGGCACCTTCCATCCTCAGTGTTTCGTCGACTAGCCCACGACACCTCAAGATGGCTCGACGGTGATTCTGGCGTCCCAGCACCACCCCCCTCCGTCCCCCACTCAACTCAGCCCAGCTTACTTACCTGTCCCCAGCCAGAATCTTTCCGTCTCAACCACAGCCAGTTGCTGCTCCTCTCTGCTGCTTCAGATAAGTTCTTCACTGTGCAACGCAACTCTTGGCCACTGAATCCGACGTCTCTGAGAAACCGGGTTGTAGAGTGTGCCACAAATCCTCGACAACCCACTTCCACTGGGTAAACCCGAACTCTCCATCCTCGCTGTTCCGCTTCAGTGGCTAGTTGAGCATACCGCAGTTTCTTCCTCTCATACGCCTCATCTATAGCGTCCTCCCATGGCACTGTTAACTCTACCAGGTGAACAAGGCGTGCTGACCACAAGACAATATCTGGTCGAAGGTTAGTGGTGGCAATCTCAGGTGGAAAAATAAGCCGTTGACCAACATCTGCCAGCATATTCCAGTCTCTAGCAGCTTCCAGTTGTCCTGGGCGAGGATTGGTTTTAACACCTTTTCTTGGTGGTTGCTCTCCTGGGCGGAGGAATGTTGTCTTTTGTGTGTAATGTTTTGATGGAACAGGTGGCAACTTATTGGTCATGTTACGCTTGTCTTCCAATGCTAAGGCCAAACATCGCAGCACCTGGTCATGGCGCCAAGTAAACCGTCCTTGGCTAAGAGCCACCTTACATCCTGTCAAAATGTGCCTTAATGTTGCAGGTGATGAACACAAAGGACATGAGGGATCCTCTCCTACCCAGAGGTTTAGGTTCTGTGGTGATGGGAGAACATCATATGTTGACCTGATGAGGAAACTGATCCTGCTCTGTTCCATTGACCATAGGTCTGCCAGCCAATCTTGCGTTGTTCCACACTCTCCCATCTCATCCATTCTCCCTGTTTGGCCTGGGAAATGGCCTTTATACACCTCATCCTCTCCTCCTGCTTTTGCACCTCGTTGACTACCAGCTTCCTTATTTGAGCTGGGGCCGCCTTGTGCCATGTAGGAGGAGTTGAACTGAAACCAAGACCCCCTCTTCCATGCTGCACTTGCCCCATGATATCACCAATTCGAAGGGCAGCCTTTGCATCTTCCACAGCTTTCTTTGCCGCCCACTTTCTTCCAGTTTTCAACACAGGTGCTGCCTCCCTTACGCATTTATCGCGTGACTCTACTAATGTCATTTCCAGTCTGACCTTGGCGCACTTAAACTCCTCGGTTAAGCAGAGACTGGTAGCTGCAGTATTCTTTTACCATAAAGTCCCACTCTGCTGAGGCAGCGTGGAACTCCCAACCATTTCCTGATGTATGAACTGATTAAAGCTTAGCTTCTCTACTGTTGTCAAAGAAACCTCGTACACAGTCAGTGGCCACAGCAACCTCGGCAGTAGACCAAACTGAAAGCACCAGAGTTTTAGTTTACCTGATAGAGCGCAGCTGTCTATGCTCTTCAACCCTTCCACTGCTTGTTGTCTAACTTCTCCCACACAAACTGTGTCCTTTAGATCCCCGTCGTACCATCTCCCAAGACTCTTCACTGGCTTCTCAGACACTGTTGGTATTGCCTCACCATTAATGAAGAATGTTTTATCCACTACTTTGCCTTTAATTATAGAGATGCTCCTTGATTTAGTGGGCTTGAATTGCATTCGTGCCCATTCAATGTTATTGGTTAATTTGCCCAATAATCGATTAGTGCAGGCTACTGTTGTAGTCATGGTTGTCATGTCATCCATGTATGCTCGAATTGGTGGTAGTCGCATTCCAGAAGCCAAGCGCTCTCCTCCTACTACCCATTTTGATGCCCTAATGATTACTTCCATTGCCATGGTAAAAGCCAGTGGAGAAATGGTGCATCCTACCATTATTCCAACCACTAGGCATTGCCATGTAGTGCTGAATTCTGAAGTTGAAAAACTGAATTGCAAATCTCCAAAATAGGCTTTCACTAAATTTGTTATTGTCATCGGTACACCGCTCCCCCTCGCCATATACAACTACCCCGCTCCGCACCCCTCCCCCGCTCCATATACAACTACCCCGAGCTGCACCGCTCCCCCGCTCCATATACAACGACCCCACCGCACTCCCCCGTTCCATATACAACTACCCCGCCGCACTTCCCCGCTCCATATACAACTATCCAGCTCCGCACCGCTCCCCCGCTCCATATACAACTACCCCGCCGCACTCCCCCGCTCCATATACAACTACCCCGCACCACTCCCCCGCTCCATATACAACTACCCCGCTCCGCACCGCTCCCCCGCTCCATATACAACTACCCCGCCGCACTCCCCCACTCCATATACAACTACACCGCTGCACTCCCCCGCTCCATATACAACTACCACATTCCGAACCGCTCCCCCTCGCCATATAAAACAACCCCGAACTTCACCGCTCCCCCGCTCCATATACAACTACCCCACCGCACTCCCCCGCTCCACATACAACTACCCCGCTACACACCCCTCCCCCGCTCCATATACAACTACCCCGAACTTCACCGCTCCCCCGCTCCATATACAACTACCCCACCGCACTCCCCCGCTCCACATACAACTACCCCGCTCCGCACCGCTCCCCCGCTCCATATACAACTACCCTGCCGCACTCCCCTGCTACATATACAACTACCCCGCTCCGCACTGCTCCCCCGCTCCATATATAACTACCCCGCTTATCACTGCTCCCCCGCTCCATATACAACTACCCTGCCGCACTCCCCCTCTGCATATACAACTACCCCGCCGCACTCCCCCGCTCCATATACAACTACCCTGCTCTGCACCGCTCCCCAGCTCCATATACAACTACCCTGCTCTGCACCGCTCCCCAGCTTATTATACAATTACTGTGCCGCACTCCCCCGCTCCATATACAACTACCCCGCAAAACTCCCCCGCTCCATATACAACTACCCCACTCCGCACCGCTCCCCCGCTCCATATACAACTACCCCCGCACTCCCCCGTTCCATATACTACCCCGCCGCACTTCTCCGCTCCATTTACAACTACCCCGCACCATATATAACTACCCTGCTCCGCACCGCTCCCCGCTCCATATACAACTACCCCGCTGCACTCCCCCACTCCATATATAACTACACCGCTGCACTCCCACGCTCCATATACAACTACCCCACTCCGCACCACTCCCCCGCTCCATATACAACTACCCCGCAAAACTCCCCCGCTCCATATACAACTACCCCACTCCGCACCGCTCCCCCGCTCCATATACAACTACCCCCGCACTCCCCCGTTCCATATACTACCCCGCCGCACTTCTCCGCTCCATTTACAACTACCCCGCTCCATATATAACTACCCTGCTCCGCACCGCTCCCCGCTCCATATACAACTACCCCGCTGCACTCCCCCTCTGCATATACAACTACCCCGCCGCACTCCCCCGCTCCATATACAACTACCCTGCTCTGCACCGCTCCCCAGCTCCATTTACAACTACCCTGCTCTGCACCGCTCCCCAGCTCATTATACAATTACTGTGCCGCACTCCCCCGCTCCATATACAACTACCCCGCAAAACTCCCCCGCTCCATATACAACTACCCCACTCCGCACCGCTCCCCCGCTCCATATACAACTACCCCCGCACTCCCCCGTTCCATATACTACCCCGCCGCACTTCTCCGCTCCATTTACAACTACCCCGCTCCATATATAACTACCCTGCTCCGCACCGCTCCCCGCTCCATATACAACTACCCCGCTGCACTCCCCCACTCCATATATAACTACACCGCTGCACTCCCACGCTCCATATACAACTACCCCACTCCGCACCGCTCCCCCTCGCCATATACAACTACCCTGCTCCGCACCGCTCCCCCGCTCCATATACAACTACCCCGCCGCACTTCCCCGCTTCATATACAACTATCCAGCTCCGCACCGCTCCCCAGCTCCATATACAACTACCCCGCCGCACTCCCCCACTCCAAATACAAGTACCCCGCACTATCCCACTCCGCACCGCTCCCCCGCTCCATATACAACTACCCCGCTCCGCACTGCTCCCCTGCTCCATATACAACTACCCCGCCGCACTCCCCCGCTCCATATACAACTACCTCGCCGCACTCCCCAACTCCATATACAACGACCCCGCTCCGCACCGCTCCCCCGCTCCATATACAACTACCCCGCCGCACTCCGCCGCTCCATATACAACTACCCCGCTCCGCACTGCTCCCCTGCTCCATATACAACTACCCCGCCGCACTCCCCCGCTCCATATACAACTACCCTACTCCGCACCGCTCCCCCGCTCCATATACAACTACCCTGCCGCACTCACCCGCTCGATATACAACTACCCCGCTCCGCACCGCTCCCCCGCTCCATATACAACTCTCCCGCTCCGCACTGCTCTCCGCTCCATATACAACTACACTGCCGCTCTCCCCCGCTCCATATACAACTACCCTGCCGCACTCCCCTGCTCCATATACAACTACCCCACAGCACTACCCCGCTCCATATACAACTACCTCGCCGCACTCCCCCGCTCCAAATACAACTACCCGGCCGCACTCCCCTGCTCCATATACAACTACCCCGCTGCACTCCCCCGCTCCATATACAACTACAACGCCGGACTCCCCTGCTCCATATGCAACTACCCCGCTCCGCACTGCTCCCCTCTCCATATACAACTACCCCGCTCCGCACCGCTCCCCCGCTCCATATACAACTCCCCCGCTCCGCACAGCTCCCCTCTCCATATACAACTACCCTGCCGCACTCCCCCGCTCTATATACAACTACCCCGCTCCGCACCACTCCCCCGCTCCATATACAACTACCCCCGCACTCCCCCGCTCCATATACAACTACTCTGCTGCACTCTCCGCTCCATATACAACTACCCCACAGCACTACCCCGCTCCATATACAACTACCTCGCCGCACTCCCCCGCTCCAAATACAACTACCCGGCCGCACTCCCCTGCTCCATATACAACTACCCCGCTGCACTCCCCCGCTCCATATACAACTACAACGCCGGACTCCCCTGCTCCAAATACAACTACCCGGCCGCACTCCCCTGCTCCATATACATCTACACTGCCGCTCTCCCCCGCTCCATATACAACTACCCTGCCGCACTCCCCTGCTCCATATACAACTACCCCACAGCACTACCCCGCTCCATATACAACTACCTCGCCGCACTCCCCCGCTCCAAATACAACTACCCGGCCGCACTCCCCTGCTCCATATACAACTACCCCGCTGCACTCCCCCGCTCCATATACAACTACAACGCCGGACTCCCCTGCTCCATATACAACTACACCGCTCCGCACAGCTCCCCTCTCCATATACAACTACCCCGCTCCGCACCGCTCCCCCGCTCCATATACAACTCCCCCGCTCCGCACAGCTCCCCTCTCCATATACAACTACCCTGCTCCCCACCGCTCCCCCGCTCCATATACAACTACCCCCGCACTCCCCCTCTCCATATACAACTACCCTGCCACACTCCCCTGCTCCATATACAACTACCCCGCTCCGCACCGCTCCCCCGCTCTATATACAACTACCCCGCTCCGCACCACTCCCCCGCTCCATATACAACTACCCCCGCACTCCCCCGCTCCATATACAACTACTCTGCTGCACTCTCCGCTCCTTATACAACTACCCCACTCCGCACCGCTCCTACGCTCCATATACAACTACCCCCTGCACTCCCCCGCTCCATATACAACTACCCCTCTCCGCACCGCTCCCCCGCTCCATATACAACTCTCCCGCTCCGCACTGCTCCCCGCTCCATATACAACTACACTGCCGCTCTCCCCCGCTCCATATACAACTACCCTGCCGCACTCCCCTGCTCCATATACAACTACCCCACAGCACTACCCCGCTCCATATACAACTACCTCGCCGCACTCTACCGCTCCATATACTACCCTGCCGCACTCCCCTGCTCCATATACAACTACCCCGCTCCGCACCGCTCCCCCGCTCCATATACAACTCCCCCGCTCCGCACAGCTCCCCTCTCCATATACAACTACCCCGCCGCACTCCCCCTCTCCATATACAAGTACCCCGCTGCACTCCCCCGCTGCACTCCCCCGCTCCATATACAACTACCCCGCTCCGCACCACTCCCCCGCTCCATATATAACTATCCCCGCACTCCCCCGCTCCATATACAACTACCCTACTCCGCACCGCTCCCCCGCTCCATATACAACTACCCTGCCGCACTCTCCCGCTCGATATACAACTACCCCGCTCCGCACCGCTCCCCTGCTCCATATACAACTCTCCCGCTCCGCACTGCTCCCTGCTCCATATACAACTACACTGCCGCTCTCCCCCGCTCCATATACAACTACCCTGCCGCACTCCCCTGCTCCATATACAACTACCCCACAGCACTACCCCGCTCCATATACAACTACCTCGCCGCACTCCCCCGCTCCATATACAACTACCCTGCCGCACTCCCCTGCTCCATATACAACTACCCCGCTGCACTCCCCCGCTCCATATACAACTACAACGCCGGACTCCCCTGCTACATATGCAACTACCCCGCTCCGCACTGCTCCCCCGCTCCATATACATCTACCCTGCCGCACTCGCCCCGCTCCATATACAACTACCCCACTCCGCACCACTCCCCCGCTCCATATACATCTACCCTGCCGCACTCGCCCCGCTCCATATACAACTACCCCGCTCCGCACCGCTCCCCCGCTCCATATACAACTACCCCCGCACTCCCCCGCTGAATAAACTACCCCGACGCACTTCCCCGCTCCATATACAACTACCCCGCTCCGCACCGCTCCCCCTCGCCATATACAACTACCCCGCTCCGCACAGCTCCCCTCTCCATATACAACTACCCTGCCGCACTCCCCCGCTCCATATACAACTACCCCGCTGCACTTCCCCGCTCCATATACAACTACCCCGCTCCGCACCGCTCCCCCGCTCCATATACAACTACCCTGCCACACTCCCCTGCTCCATATACAACTACCCCGCTTCACTTCCCCGCTCCATATACAACTACCCCACTCCGGACCGCTCCCGCGCTCCATATACAACTACCCCCTGCACTCCCCCGCACAATATACAACTACCCCGCTCCGCACTGCTCACCTGCTCCATATACAACTACCCCGCCGCACTCCCCCGCTCCATATACAACTCCCCCGCTCCGCACAGCTCCCCTCTCCATATAAAACTACCCTGCCGCACTCCCCCGCTCCATATACAACTACCCCGCTCCGCACCTCTCCCCCGCTCCATATACAACTACCCCGCCGCACTCCGCCGCTCCATATACAACTACCCCGCTCCGCACCGCTCCCCCGCTCCATATACAACTACCCTGCCGCACTCCGCCGCTCCATATACAACTACCCCGCTCCACACTGCTCCCCGCTCCATATACAACTACACTGCCGCTCTCCCCCGCTCCATATACAACTACCCCACAGCACTACCCCGCTCCATATACAACTACCTCGCCGCACTCCCCCGCTCCAAATACAACTACCCGGCCGCACTCCCCTGCTCCATATACAACTACCCCGCTGCACTCCCCCGCTCCATATACAACTACAACGCCGGACTCCCCTGCTCCAAATACAACTACCCGGCCGCACTCCCCTGCTCCATATACATCTACACTGCCGCTCTCCCCCGCTCCATATACAACTACCCTGCCGCACTCCCCTGCTCCATATACAACTACCCCACAGCACTACCCCGCTCCATATACAACTACCTCGCCGCACTCCCCCGCTCCAAATACAACTACCCGGCCGCACTCCCCTGCTCCATATACAACTACCCCGCTGCACTCCCCCGCTCCATATACAACTACAACGCCGGACTCCCCTGCTCCATATACAACTACACCGCTCCGCACAGCTCCCCTCTCCATATACAACTACCCCGCTCCGCACCGCTCCCCCGCTCCATATACAACTCCCCCGCTCCGCACAGCTCCCCTCTCCATATACAACTACCCTGCTCCCCACCGCTCCCCCGCTCCATATACAACTACCCCCGCACTCCCCCTCTCCATATACAACTACCCTGCCACACTCCCCTGCTCCATATACAACTACCCCGCTCCGCACCGCTCCCCCGCTCTATATACAACTACCCCGCTCCGCACCACTCCCCCGCTCCATATACAACTACCCCCGCACTCCCCCGCTCCATATACAACTACTCTGCTGCACTCTCCGCTCCTTATACAACTACCCCACTCCGCACCGCTCCTACGCTCCATATACAACTACCCCCTGCACTCCCCCGCTCCATATACAACTACCCCTCTCCGCACCGCTCCCCCGCTCCATATACAACTCTCCCGCTCCGCACTGCTCCCCGCTCCATATACAACTACACTGCCGCTCTCCCCCGCTCCATATACAACTACCCTGCCGCACTCCCCTGCTCCATATACAACTACCCCACAGCACTACCCCGCTCCATATACAACTACCTCGCCGCACTCTACCGCTCCATATACTACCCTGCCGCACTCCCCTGCTCCATATACAACTACCCCGCTCCGCACCGCTCCCCCGCTCCATATACAACTCCCCCGCTCCGCACAGCTCCCCTCTCCATATACAACTACCCCGCCGCACTCCCCCTCTCCATATACAAGTACCCCGCTGCACTCCCCCGCTGCACTCCCCCGCTCCATATACAACTACCCCGCTCCGCACCACTCCCCCGCTCCATATATAACTATCCCCGCACTCCCCCGCTCCATATACAACTACCCTACTCCGCACCGCTCCCCCGCTCCATATACAACTACCCTGCCGCACTCTCCCGCTCGATATACAACTACCCCGCTCCGCACCGCTCCCCTGCTCCATATACAACTCTCCCGCTCCGCACTGCTCCCTGCTCCATATACAACTACACTGCCGCTCTCCCCCGCTCCATATACAACTACCCTGCCGCACTCCCCTGCTCCATATACAACTACCCCACAGCACTACCCCGCTCCATATACAACTACCTCGCCGCACTCCCCCGCTCCATATACAACTACCCTGCCGCACTCCCCTGCTCCATATACAACTACCCCGCTGCACTCCCCCGCTCCATATACAACTACAACGCCGGACTCCCCTGCTACATATGCAACTACCCCGCTCCGCACTGCTCCCCCGCTCCATATACATCTACCCTGCCGCACTCGCCCCGCTCCATATACAACTACCCCACTCCGCACCACTCCCCCGCTCCATATACATCTACCCTGCCGCACTCGCCCCGCTCCATATACAACTACCCCGCTCCGCACCGCTCCCCCGCTCCATATACAACTACCCCCGCACTCCCCCGCTGAATAAACTACCCCGACGCACTTCCCCGCTCCATATACAACTACCCCGCTCCGCACCGCTCCCCCTCGCCATATACAACTACCCCGCTCCGCACAGCTCCCCTCTCCATATACAACTACCCTGCCGCACTCCCCCGCTCCATATACAACTACCCCGCTGCACTTCCCCGCTCCATATACAACTACCCCGCTCCGCACCGCTCCCCCGCTCCATATACAACTACCCTGCCACACTCCCCTGCTCCATATACAACTACCCCGCTTCACTTCCCCGCTCCATATACAACTACCCCACTCCGGACCGCTCCCGCGCTCCATATACAACTACCCCCTGCACTCCCCCGCACAATATACAACTACCCCGCTCCGCACTGCTCACCTGCTCCATATACAACTACCCCGCCGCACTCCCCCGCTCCATATACAACTCCCCCGCTCCGCACAGCTCCCCTCTCCATATAAAACTACCCTGCCGCACTCCCCCGCTCCATATACAACTACCCCGCTCCGCACCTCTCCCCCGCTCCATATACAACTACCCCGCCGCACTCCGCCGCTCCATATACAACTACCCCGCTCCGCACCGCTCCCCCGCTCCATATACAACTACCCTGCCGCACTCCGCCGCTCCATATACAACTACCCCGCTCCACACTGCTCCCCGCTCCATATACAACTACACTGCCGCTCTCACCCGCTCCATATACAACTACCCCACAGCACTACCCCGCTCCATATACAACTACCTCGCCGCACTCCCCCGCTCCATATACAACTCCCCCGCTCCGCACAGCTCCCCTCTCCATATAAAACTACCCTGCCGCACTCCCCCGCTCCATATACAACTACCCCGCTCCGCACCGCTCCCCCGCTCCATATACAACTACCCTGCCGCACTCCGCCGCTCCATATACAACTACCCCGCTCCACACTGCTCCCCCGCTCCATATACAACTCTCCCGCTCCGCACTGCTCCCCGCTCCATATACAACTACACTGCCGCTCTCCCCCGCTCCATATACAACTACCCCACAGCACTACCCCGCTCTATATACAACTACCTCGCCGCACTCCCCCGCTCCATATACAACTACCCTGCCGCACTCCCCTGCTCCATATACAACTACCCCGCTGCACTCCCCCGCACCATATACAACTACAACGCCGGACTCCCCTGCTCCATATGCAACTACCCCGCTCCGCACTGCTCCCCCGCTCCATATACAACTACACCGCTCCGCACAGCTCCCCTCTCCATATACAACTACCCCGCTCCGCACCGCTCCCCCGCTCCATATACAACTCCCCCGCTCCGCACAGCTCCCCTCTCCATATACAACTACCCTGCCGCACTCCCCCGCTCTATATACAACTACCCCGCTCCGCACCGCTCCCCTGCTCCATATACAACTACCCCCGCACTCCCCCGCTCCATATACAACTACTCTGCTGCACTCTCCGCTCCATATACAACTACCCCACTCCGCACCGCTCCTCCGCTCCATATACAACTACCCCCTGCACTCCCCCGCTCCATATACAACTACCCCTCTCCGCACCGCTCCCCCGCTCCATATACAACTCTCCCGCTCCGCACTGCTCCCCGCTCCATATACAACTACACTGCCGCTCTCCCCCGCTCCATATACAACTACCCTGCCGCACTCCCCTGCTCCATATACAACTACCCCACAGCACTACCCCGCTCCATATACAACTACCTCGCCGCACTCTACCGCTCCATATACTACCCTGCCGCACTCCCCTGCTCCATATACAACTACCCCGCTCCGCACCGCTCCCCCGCTCCATATACAACTCCCCCGCTCCGCACAGCTCCCCACTCCATATACAACTACCCCGCCGCACTCCCCCTCTCCATATACAAGTACCCCGCTGCACTCCCCCGCTGCACTCCCCCGCTCCATATACAACTACCCCGCTCCGCACCACTCCCCCGCTCCATATATAACTATCCCCGCACTCCCCCGCTCCATATACAACTACCCTGCTCCGCACCGCTCCCCCGCTCCATATACAACTACCCTGCCGCACTCCCCCGCTCGATATACAACTACCCCGCTCCGCACCGCTCCCCTGCTCCATATACAACTCTCCCGCTCCGCACTGCTCCCCGCTCCATATACAACTACACTGCCGCTCTCCCCCGCTCCATATACAACTACCCTGCCGCACTCCCCTGCTCCATATACAACTACCCCACAGCACTACCCCGCTCCATATACAACTACCTCGCCGCACTCCCCCGCTCCATATACAACTACCCTGCCGCACTCCCCTGCTCCATATATAACTACCCCGCTGCACTCCCCCGCTCCATATACAACTACAACGCCGGACTCCCCTGCTCCATATGCAACTACCCCGCTCCGCACTGCTCCCCCGCTCCATATACAACTACACCGCTCCGCACAGCTCCCCTCTCCATATACAACTATCCCGCTCCGCACCGCTCCCCCGCTCCATATACAACTCCCCCGCTCCGCACAGCTCCCCTCTCCATATACAACTACCCTGCCGCACTCCCCCGCTCTATATACAACTTCACCGCTCCGCACCGCTCCCCCGCTCCATATACAACTACCCCCGCACTCCCCCGCTCCATATACAACTACCCCACTCCGCACCACTCCCCCGCTCCATATACAACTACCCTGCCGCACTCGCCCCGCTCCATATACAACTACCCCACAGCACTACCCCGCTCCATATACAACTACCCTGCCGCACTCCCCTGCTCCATATACAACTACCCCACAGCACTACCCCGCTCCATATACAACTAACTCGCCGCACTCCCCCGCTCCATATACAACTACCCTGCCGCACTCCCCCGCTCTATATACAACTACCCCGTTCCGCACCGCTCCCCCGCTCCATATACAACTACCCCCGCACTCCCCCGCTCCATATACAACTACCCCACTCCGCACCACTCCCCCGCTCCATATACAACTACCCTGCCGCACTCGCCCCGCTCCATATACAACTACCCCACCGCACTCCCCCGCTCCATATACAACTACCCCGCTCCGCACCGCTCCCCCGCTCCATATACAACTACCCCCGCACTCCCCCGCTGAATAACCTACCCCGACGCACTTCCCCGCTCCATATACAACTACCCCGCTCCGCACCGCTCCCCCTCGCCATATACAACTACCCCGCTCCGCACAGCTCCCCTCTCCTTATACAACTACCCTGCCGCACTCCCCCGCTCCATATACAACTACCCCCTGCACTCCCCCGCACCATATACAACTACCCCGCTCCGCACTGCTCACCTGCTCCATATACAACTACCCCGCCGCACTCCCCCGCTCCATATACAACTCCCCCGCTCCGCACAGCTCCCCTCTCCATATAATACTACCCTGCCGCACTCCCCCGCTCCATATACAACTACCCCGCTCCGCACCTCTCCCCCGCTCCATATACAACTACCCCGCCGCACTCCGCCGCTCCATATACAACTACCCCGCTCCGCACCGCTCCCCCGCTCCATATACAACTACCCCGCCGCACTCCGCCGCTCCATATACAACTACCCCGCTCCACACTGCTCCCCTGCTCCATATACAACTACCCCGCTCCGCACCGCTCCCCCGCTCCATATACAACTACCCTCGCACTCCCCCGCTCCATAAACTACCCCGACGCACTTCCCCGCTCCATATACAACTACCCCGCTCCGCACCGCTCCCCCTCGCCATATACAACTACCCTGCCGCACTCCCCTGCTCCATATACAACTACCCCACAGCACTACCCCGCTCCATATACAACTACCTCGCCGCACTCCCCCGCTCCATATACAACTACTCCGCCGCACTCCCCTGATCCATATACAACACCCTGCTCCGCACTGCTCCCCTGCTCCATATACAACTACCCCGCTCAGCACCGCTCCCCCGCTCCATATACAACTACCCTGCTCCGCACAGCTCCCCTCTCCATATACAACTACCCCGCTCCGCACCGCTCCCCCGCTCCATATACAACTCCCCCGCTCCGCACAGCTCCCCTCTCCATATACAACTACCCTGCCGCACTCCCCCGCTCCATATACAACTACCCCTCTCCGCACCGCTCCCCCGCTCCATATACAACTACCCCCGCATTCCCCCGCTCCATATACAACTACCCCACTCCGCACCGCTCCCCCGCTCCATATACAACTACCCCGCCGCACTCCCCTGCTCCATATACAACTACCCCGCTCCGCACTGCTCCCACACTCCATATACAACTACCCCGCCGCACTCCCCCGCTCCATATACAACTACCCCGCTCCGCACTGCTCCCTGCTCCATATACAACTACCCTGCCGCACTCCCCCGCTCCATATACAACTACCCCGCCGCACTCCCTTGCTCCATATACAACTACTCCGCAGCACTCCCCTGCTCCATATACAACTACCCTGCTCCGCACTGCTCCCCTGCTCCATATACAACTACCCCGCCGCATTCCCTAGCTCCATATACAACTACACCGCTCCGCACTGCTCCCCCGCTCCATATACAACTACCCTCGCACTCCCCCGCTCCATATACAACTACTCTGCTGCACTCTCCGCTCCATATACAACTACCCCACTCCGCACCGCTCCCCCGCTATATATACAACTACCCCGCTCTGCACCGCTCCCACGCTCCATATACAACTACCCTGCCGCACTGCCCCGCTCCATATACAACTACCCCGCTCCGCACCAGTCCCCCGCTCCATATACAAATACGCCGATCCGCACCGCTTCCCTGCTCCATATACAACTACCCTGCTCCTCACTGCTCCCCTGCTCCATATACAACTATCCCGCCGCACTCCCCCGCTTCATATACAACTACACCGCTCCGCACTGCTCCCCCGCTCCATATACAACTACCCCCGCACTCCCCCGCTCCATATACAACTACTCTGCTGCACTGTCCGCTCCATATACAACTACCCCACTCCGCACCGCTCCTCCGCTCCATATACAACTACCCCTGCACTCCCCCGCTCGATATACAACTACCCCGCTCCGCACCGCTCCCCCGCTCCATATACAACTCTCCCGCTCCGCACTGCTCCCCGCTCCATATACAACTACACTGCCGCTATCCCCCGCTCCATATACAACTACCCTGCAGCACTCCCCTGCTCCATATACATCTACCCCACAGCACTACCCCGCTCCATATACAACTACCTCTCCGCACTCCCCCGCTCCATATACAACTACCCTGCCGCACTCCCCTGCTCCATATACAACTACCCCGCTGCACTCCCCCGCTCCATATACAACTACAACGCCGGACTCCCCTGCTCCATATGCAACTACCCCGCTCCGCACTGCTCCCCCGCTCCATATACAACTACCCCGCTCAGCACCGCTCCCCCGCTCCATATACAACTACCCCGCTCCGCACTGCTCCCCAGCTCCATATACAACTGCCCCCGCACTCCCCCGCTCCATATACAACTACTCTGCTGCACTCTCCGCTCCGTATACAACTACCCCACTCCGCACCGCTCCTCCGCTCCATATACAACTACCCCCTGCACTCCCCCGCTCCATATATAACTACCCCTCTCCGCACTGCTCCCCGCTCCATATACAACTACACTGCTGCACTCTCCGCTCCATATACAACTACCCCACTCCGCACCGCTCCCCCGCTATATATACAACTACCCCGCTCTGCACCGCTCCCCCGCTCCATATACAACTACCCCCCGCACTCCCTTGCTCCATATACAACTACCCCGCTCCACACTGCTCCCCTGCTCCATATACAACTACCCCGCCGCACTCCCCCGCTCCATATACAACTACCTCGCCGCACTCCCCCGCTCCATATACAACTACTCCGCCGCACTCCCCTGCTCCATATACAACTACCCTGCTCCGCACTGCTCCCCTGCTCCATATAGAACTACCCCGCCGCACTCCCCCGCTCCATATACAACTACACCGCTCCGCACTGCTCCCCCGCTCCATATACAACTACCCCCGCACTCCCCTGCTCCATATACAACTACTCCACAGCACTCCCCCGCTCCATATACAACTACCCCACTCCGCACCGCTCCCCCGCTCCATATACAACTACCCTGCCGCACTCCCCCGCTCCATATACAACTACCCCGCTCCGCACCACTCCCCCGCTCCATATACAAATACGCCGCTCCGCACCGCTCCCCTGCTCCATATACAACTACCCTGCTCCGCACTGCTCCCCTGCTCCATATACAACTACCCCGCCGCACTCCCCCGCTTAATATACAACTACCCCTCTCCGCACCGCTCCCCCGCTCCATATACAACTCTCCCGCTCCGCACTGCTCCCCGCTCCATATACAACTACACTGCCGCTCTCCCACGCTCCATATACAACTACCCTGCTGCACTCCCCTGCTCCATATACAACTACCCCACAGCACTACCCCGCTCCATATACAACTACCTCGCCGCACTCCCCCGCTCCATATACTACCCTGCCGCACTCCCCTGCTCCATATACAACTCCCCCGCTCCGCACAGCTCCCCTCTCCATATAAAACTACCCTGCCGCACTCCCCCGCTCCATATACAACTACCCCGCTCCGCACCGCTCCCCCGCTCCATATACAACTACCCTGCCGCACTCCGCCGCTCCATATACAACTACCCCGCTCCACACTGCTCCCCCGCTCCATATACAACTCTCCCGCTCCGCACTGCTCCCCGCTCCATATACAACTACACTGCCGCTCTCCCCCGCTCCATATACAACTACCCCACAGCACTACCCCGCTCTATATACAACTACCTCGCCGCACTCCCCCGCTCCATATACAACTACCCTGCCGCACTCCCCTGCTCCATATACAACTACCCCGCTGCACTCCCCCGCACCATATACAACTACAACGCCGGACTCCCCTGCTCCATATGCAACTACCCCGCTCCGCACTGCTCCCCCGCTCCATATACAACTACACCGCTCCGCACAGCTCCCCTCTCCATATACAACTACCCCGCTCCGCACCGCTCCCCCGCTCCATATACAACTCCCCCGCTCCGCACAGCTCCCCTCTCCATATACAACTACCCTGCCGCACTCCCCCGCTCTATATACAACTACCCCGCTCCGCACCGCTCCCCTGCTCCATATACAACTACCCCCGCACTCCCCCGCTCCATATACAACTACTCTGCTGCACTCTCCGCTCCATATACAACTACCCCACTCCGCACCGCTCCTCCGCTCCATATACAACTACCCCCTGCACTCCCCCGCTCCATATACAACTACCCCTCTCCGCACCGCTCCCCCGCTCCATATACAACTCTCCCGCTCCGCACTGCTCCCCGCTCCATATACAACTACACTGCCGCTCTCCCCCGCTCCATATACAACTACCCTGCCGCACTCCCCTGCTCCATATACAACTACCCCACAGCACTACCCCGCTCCATATACAACTACCTCGCCGCACTCTACCGCTCCATATACTACCCTGCCGCACTCCCCTGCTCCATATACAACTACCCCGCTCCGCACCGCTCCCCCGCTCCATATACAACTCCCCCGCTCCGCACAGCTCCCCACTCCATATACAACTACCCCGCCGCACTCCCCCTCTCCATATACAAGTACCCCGCTGCACTCCCCCGCTGCACTCCCCCGCTCCATATACAACTACCCCGCTCCGCACCACTCCCCCGCTCCATATATAACTATCCCCGCACTCCCCCGCTCCATATACAACTACCCTGCTCCGCACCGCTCCCCCGCTCCATATACAACTACCCTGCCGCACTCCCCCGCTCGATATACAACTACCCCGCTCCGCACCGCTCCCCTGCTCCATATACAACTCTCCCGCTCCGCACTGCTCCCCGCTCCATATACAACTACACTGCCGCTCTCCCCCGCTCCATATACAACTACCCTGCCGCACTCCCCTGCTCCATATACAACTACCCCACAGCACTACCCCGCTCCATATACAACTACCTCGCCGCACTCCCCCGCTCCATATACAACTACCCTGCCGCACTCCCCTGCTCCATATATAACTACCCCGCTGCACTCCCCCGCTCCATATACAACTACAACGCCGGACTCCCCTGCTCCATATGCAACTACCCCGCTCCGCACTGCTCCCCCGCTCCATATACAACTACACCGCTCCGCACAGCTCCCCTCTCCATATACAACTATCCCGCTCCGCACCGCTCCCCCGCTCCATATACAACTCCCCCGCTCCGCACAGCTCCCCTCTCCATATACAACTACCCTGCCGCACTCCCCCGCTCTATATACAACTTCACCGCTCCGCACCGCTCCCCCGCTCCATATACAACTACCCCCGCACTCCCCCGCTCCATATACAACTACCCCACTCCGCACCACTCCCCCGCTCCATATACAACTACCCTGCCGCACTCGCCCCGCTCCATATACAACTACCCCACAGCACTACCCCGCTCCATATACAACTACCCTGCCGCACTCCCCTGCTCCATATACAACTACCCCACAGCACTACCCCGCTCCATATACAACTAACTCGCCGCACTCCCCCGCTCCATATACAACTACCCTGCCGCACTCCCCCGCTCTATATACAACTACCCCGTTCCGCACCGCTCCCCCGCTCCATATACAACTACCCCCGCACTCCCCCGCTCCATATACAACTACCCCACTCCGCACCACTCCCCCGCTCCATATACAACTACCCTGCCGCACTCGCCCCGCTCCATATACAACTACCCCACCGCACTCCCCCGCTCCATATACAACTACCCCGCTCCGCACCGCTCCCCCGCTCCATATACAACTACCCCCGCACTCCCCCGCTGAATAACCTACCCCGACGCACTTCCCCGCTCCATATACAACTACCCCGCTCCGCACCGCTCCCCCTCGCCATATACAACTACCCCGCTCCGCACAGCTCCCCTCTCCTTATACAACTACCCTGCCGCACTCCCCCGCTCCATATACAACTACCCCCTGCACTCCCCCGCACCATATACAACTACCCCGCTCCGCACTGCTCACCTGCTCCATATACAACTACCCCGCCGCACTCCCCCGCTCCATATACAACTCCCCCGCTCCGCACAGCTCCCCTCTCCATATAATACTACCCTGCCGCACTCCCCCGCTCCATATACAACTACCCCGCTCCGCACCTCTCCCCCGCTCCATATACAACTACCCCGCCGCACTCCGCCGCTCCATATACAACTACCCCGCTCCGCACCGCTCCCCCGCTCCATATACAACTACCCCGCCGCACTCCGCCGCTCCATATACAACTACCCCGCTCCACACTGCTCCCCTGCTCCATATACAACTACCCCGCTCCGCACCGCTCCCCCGCTCCATATACAACTACCCTCGCACTCCCCCGCTCCATAAACTACCCCGACGCACTTCCCCGCTCCATATACAACTACCCCGCTCCGCACCGCTCCCCCTCGCCATATACAACTACCCTGCCGCACTCCCCTGCTCCATATACAACTACCCCACAGCACTACCCCGCTCCATATACAACTACCTCGCCGCACTCCCCCGCTCCATATACAACTACTCCGCCGCACTCCCCTGATCCATATACAACACCCTGCTCCGCACTGCTCCCCTGCTCCATATACAACTACCCCGCTCAGCACCGCTCCCCCGCTCCATATACAACTACCCTGCTCCGCACAGCTCCCCTCTCCATATACAACTACCCCGCTCCGCACCGCTCCCCCGCTCCATATACAACTCCCCCGCTCCGCACAGCTCCCCTCTCCATATACAACTACCCTGCCGCACTCCCCCGCTCCATATACAACTACCCCTCTCCGCACCGCTCCCCCGCTCCATATACAACTACCCCCGCATTCCCCCGCTCCATATACAACTACCCCACTCCGCACCGCTCCCCCGCTCCATATACAACTACCCCGCCGCACTCCCCTGCTCCATATACAACTACGCCGCTCCGCACTGCTCCCACACTCCATATACAACTACCCCGCCGCACTCCCCCGCTCCATATACAACTACCCCGCTCCGCACTGCTCCCTGCTCCATATACAACTACCCTGCCGCACTCCCCCGCTCCATATACAACTACCCCGCCGCACTCCCTTGCTCCATATACAACTACTCCGCAGCACTCCCCTGCTCCATATACAACTACCCTGCTCCGCACTGCTCCCCTGCTCCATATACAACTACCCCGCCGCATTCCCTAGCTCCATATACAACTACACCGCTCCGCACTGCTCCCCCGCTCCATATACAACTACCCTCGCACTCCCCCGCTCCATATACAACTACTCTGCTGCACTCTCCGCTCCATATACAACTACCCCACTCCGCACCGCTCCCCCGCTATATATACAACTACCCCGCTCTGCACCGCTCCCACGCTCCATATACAACTACCCTGCCGCACTGCCCCGCTCCATATACAACTACCCCGCTCCGCACCAGTCCCCCGCTCCATATACAAATACGCCGATCCGCACCGCTTCCCTGCTCCATATACAACTACCCTGCTCCTCACTGCTCCCCTGCTCCATATACAACTATCCCGCCGCACTCCCCCGCTTCATATACAACTACACCGCTCCGCACTGCTCCCCCGCTCCATATACAACTACCCCCGCACTCCCCCGCTCCATATACAACTACTCTGCTGCACTGTCCGCTCCATATACAACTACCCCACTCCGCACCGCTCCTCCGCTCCATATACAACTACCCCTGCACTCCCCCGCTCGATATACAACTACCCCGCTCCGCACCGCTCCCCCGCTCCATATACAACTCTCCCGCTCCGCACTGCTCCCCGCTCCATATACAACTACACTGCCGCTATCCCCCGCTCCATATACAACTACCCTGCAGCACTCCCCTGCTCCATATACATCTACCCCACAGCACTACCCCGCTCCATATACAACTACCTCTCCGCACTCCCCCGCTCCATATACAACTACCCTGCCGCACTCCCCTGCTCCATATACAACTACCCCGCTGCACTCCCCCGCTCCATATACAACTACAACGCCGGACTCCCCTGCTCCATATGCAACTACCCCGCTCCGCACTGCTCCCCCGCTCCATATACAACTACCCCGCTCAGCACCGCTCCCCCGCTCCATATACAACTACCCCGCTCCGCACTGCTCCCCAGCTCCATATACAACTGCCCCCGCACTCCCCCGCTCCATATACAACTACTCTGCTGCACTCTCCGCTCCGTATACAACTACCCCACTCCGCACCGCTCCTCCGCTCCATATACAACTACCCCCTGCACTCCCCCGCTCCATATATAACTACCCCTCTCCGCACTGCTCCCCGCTCCATATACAACTACACTGCTGCACTCTCCGCTCCATATACAACTACCCCACTCCGCACCGCTCCCCCGCTATATATACAACTACCCCGCTCTGCACCGCTCCCCCGCTCCATATACAACTACCCCCCGCACTCCCTTGCTCCATATACAACTACCCCGCTCCACACTGCTCCCCTGCTCCATATACAACTACCCCGCCGCACTCCCCCGCTCCATATACAACTACCTCGCCGCACTCCCCCGCTCCATATACAACTACTCCGCCGCACTCCCCTGCTCCATATACAACTACCCTGCTCCGCACTGCTCCCCTGCTCCATATAGAACTACCCCGCCGCACTCCCCCGCTCCATATACAACTACACCGCTCCGCACTGCTCCCCCGCTCCATATACAACTACCCCCGCACTCCCCTGCTCCATATACAACTACTCCACAGCACTCCCCCGCTCCATATACAACTACCCCACTCCGCACCGCTCCCCCGCTCCATATACAACTACCCTGCCGCACTCCCCCGCTCCATATACAACTACCCCGCTCCGCACCACTCCCCCGCTCCATATACAAATACGCCGCTCCGCACCGCTCCCCTGCTCCATATACAACTACCCTGCTCCGCACTGCTCCCCTGCTCCATATACAACTACCCCGCCGCACTCCCCCGCTTAATATACAACTACCCCTCTCCGCACCGCTCCCCCGCTCCATATACAACTCTCCCGCTCCGCACTGCTCCCCGCTCCATATACAACTACACTGCCGCTCTCCCACGCTCCATATACAACTACCCTGCTGCACTCCCCTGCTCCATATACAACTACCCCACAGCACTACCCCGCTCCATATACAACTACCTCGCCGCACTCCCCCGCTCCATATACTACCCTGCCGCACTCCCCTGCTCCATATACAACTACCCCGCTCCGCACCGCTCCCCCGCTCCATATACAACTCCCCCGCTCCGCACAGCTCCCCGCTCCATATACAACTACCCTGCTCCCCACCGCTCCCCCGCTCCATATACAACTACCCCCGCACTCCCCCTCTCCATATACAACTACCCTGCCACACTCCCCTGCTCCATATACAACTACCCCGCTGCACTTCCCCGCTCCATATACAACTACCCCGCTCCGCACTGCTCCCACACTCCATATACAACTACCCCGCCGCACTCCCCCGCTCCATATACAACTACCCCGCTCCGCACTGCTCCCTGCTCCATATACAACTACCCTGCCGCACTCCCCCGCTCCATATACAACTACCCCCGCACTCCCCCGCTCCATATACTACTCTACTGCACTCTCCGCTCCATATACAACTACCCCACTCCGCACCGCTCCCCCGCTCCATATACAACAACCCTGCCGCACTCCCCCGCTCCATATACAACTACCCCGCTCCGCACCGCTCCCCCGCTCCATATACAACTACCCCGCCGCACTCTCCCGCTCCATATACAACTCCCCCGCTCCGCACAGCTCCCCTCTCCATATACAACTACCCTGCCGCACTCCCCCGCTCCATATACAACTACCCCGCTCCGCACCGCTCCCCCGCTCCATATACAACTACCCCGCCGCACTCCGCCGCTCCATATACAACTACCCCGCTCCGCACCGCTCCCCCGCTCCATATACAACTACCCCGCCGCACTCCCTTGCTCCATATACAACTACCCCCGCACTCCCCCGCTCCATATACAACTACTCTTCAGCATACAACTACCCCGCCGCACTCCCCAGCTCCATATACAACTACCCCGCTCCGCACTGCTCCCCCGCTCCATATACAACTACCCATCCGCACTCCCCCGCTCCATATACGACTACACCGCTGCACTCCCCCGCTCCATGATTTCCATTACACGAGAGTAGATGTTAAAACTTCATGCTGATTTGAACTCGGCTCTCGCCAAGATAAGCACCAACTAAGACGTAGCTTTACAGTAAACTAATGTGATCCATATGCATCTCCATCCATTTACGTTTCCTTCCATATGATGATTTAGATATCCTTCTGTCTGGTGTTAATGGCTGAAGTGTAATGCTGGCTCCAGGGATCAGCTTATTTTGCCTCCCTGGCGCATCAGCACACACAACGGCTGCGATGCTGGCTCCGGGGATCAACCAAAGTGCGGCCTCCCCAGCGCATCAGCATGACAACCGTCTGGATTGAGCTAAGTAGGGTACATCTCTGGGGTTTTCAAGTGGGCACCTTCCATCCTCAGTGTTTCGTCGACTAGCCCACGACACCTCAAGATGGCTCGACGGTGATTCTGGCGACCCAGCATCACCCCCCTCCGTCCCCCACTCAACTCAGCCCAGCTTACTTACCTGTCCCCAGCCAGAATCTTTCCGTCTCAACCACAGCCAGTTGCTGCTCCTCTCTGCTGCTTCAGATAAGTTCTTCACTGTGCAACGCAACTCTTGGCCACTGAATCCGACGTCTCTGAGAAACCGGGTTGTAGAGTGTGCCACAAATCCTCGACAACCCACTTCCACTGGGTAAACCCGAACTCTCCATCCTCGCTGTTCCGCTTCAGTGGCTAGTTGAGCATACCGCAGTTTCTTCCTCTCATACGCCTCATCTATAGCGTCCTCCCATGGCACTGTTAACTCTACCAGGTGAACAAGGCGTGCTGACCACAAGACAATATCTGGTCGAAGGTTAGTGGTGGCAATCTCAGGTGGAAAAATAAGCCGTTGACCAACATCTGCCAGCATATTCCAGTCTCTAGCAGCTTCCAGTTGTCCTGGGCGAGGATTGGTTTTAACACCTTTTCTTGGTGGTTGCTCTCCTGGGCGGAGGAATGTTGTCTTTTGTGTGTAATGTTTTGATGGAACAGGTGGCAACTTATTGGTCATGTTACGCTTGTCTTCCAATGCTAAGGCCAAACATCGCAGCACCTGGTCATGGCGCCAAGTAAACCGTCCTTGGCTAAGAGCCACCTTACATCCTGTCAAAATGTGCCTTAATGTTGCAGGTGATGAACACAAAGGACATGAGGGATCCTCTCCTACCCAGAGGTTTAGGTTCTGTGGTGATGGGAGAACATCATATGTTGACCTGATGAGGAAACTGATCCTGCTCTGTTCCATTGACCATAGGTCTGCCAGCCAATCTTGCGTTGTTCCACACTCTCCCATCTCATCCATTCTCCCTGTTTGGCCTGGGAAATGGCCTTTATACACCTCATCCTCTCCTCCTGCTTTTGCACCTCGTTGACTACCAGCTTCCTTATTTGAGCTGGGGCCGCCTTGTGCCATGTAGGAGGAGTTGAACTGAAACCAAGACCCCCTCTTCCATGCTGCACTTGCCCCATGATATCACCAATTCGAAGGGCAGCCTTTGCATCTTCCACAGCTTTCTTTGCCGCCCACTTTCTTCCAGTTTTCAACACAGGTGCTGCCTCCCTTACGCATTTATCGCGTGACTCTACTAATGTCATTTCCAGTCTGACCTTGGCGCACTTAAACTCCTCGGTTAAGCAGAGACTGGTAGCTGCAGTATTCCTTTACCATAAAGTCCCACTCTGCTGAGGCAGCGTGGAACTCCCAACCATTTCCTGATGTATGAACTGATTAAAGCTTCCAGCTTCTCTACTGTTGTCAAAGAAACCTCGTACAGTCAGTGGCCACAGCAACCTCGGCAGTAGACCAAACTGAAAGCACCAGAGTTTTAGTTTACCTGATAGAGCGCAGCTGTCTATGCTCTTCAACCCTTCCACTGCTTGTTGTCTAACTTCTCCCACACAAACTGTGTCCTTTAGATCCCCGTCGTACCATCTCCCAAGACTCTTCACTGGCTTCTCAGACACTGTTGGTATTGCCTCACCATTAATGAAGAATGTTTTATCTACTACTTTGCCTTTAATTATAGAGATGCTCCTTGATTTAGTGGGCTTGAATTGCATTCGTGCCCATTCAATGTTATTGGTTAATTTGCCCAATAATCGATTAGTGCAGGCTACTGTTGTAGTCATGGTTGTCATGTCATCCATGTATGCTCGAATTGGTGGTAGTCGCATTCCAGAAGCCAAGCGCTCTCCTCCTACTACCCATTTTGATGCCCTAATGCTTACTTCCATTGCCATGGTAAAAGCCAGTGGAGAAATGGTGCATCCTACCATTATTCCAACCTCTAGGCATTGCCATGTAGTGCTGAATTCTGAAGTTGAAAAACTGAATTGCAAATCTCCAAAATAGGCTTTCACTAAATTTGTTATTGTCATCGGTACACCGCTCCCCCTCGCCATATACAACTACCCCGCTCCGCACCCCTCCCCCGCTCCATATACAACTACCCCGAGCTGCACAGCTCCCCCGCTCCATATACAACGACCCCACCGTTCCATATACAACTACCCCGCCGCACTTCCCCGCTCCATATACAACTATCCAGCTCCGCACCGCTCCCCCGCTCCATATACAACTACCCCGCCGCACTCCCCCGCTCCATATACAACTACCCCGCACCACTCCCCCGCTCCATATACAACTACCCCGCTCCGCACCGCTCCCCCGCTCCATATACAACTACCCCCGCACTCCCCCGCTCCATATACAACTACCCTGCCACACATACAACTACCCTCTCCGCACCGCTCCCCCTCGCCATATACAACTACCCCGCTCCGCACCCCTCCCCCGCTCCATATACAACTACCCCACACCTCTACTCCATATACAACTACCCCGCCGCACTCCCCCGCTCCATATACAACTACCCCGCTTCATATACAACTACCCTGCTCCGCACCGCTCCCCCGCTCCATATACAACTACCCCGCCGCACTTCCCCGCTTCATATACAACTATCCAGCTCCTCACTGCTCCCCTGCTCCATATACAACTACCCCACTCCGGACCGCTCCCCCTCGCCATATACAACTACCCCGCTCCGCACCCCTCCCCCGCTCCATATACAACTACCCCACACCTCTACTCCATATACAACTACCCCGCCGCACTCCCCCGCTCCATATACAACTACCCCGCTCCATATATAACTACCCCAATCCGCACCGCTCCCCCTCGCCATATACAACTACCCCGCTCCGCACCCCTCCGCCGCTCCATATACAACTACCCCGCTCCGCACCGCTCCCCCGCTCCATATACAACTATCCCGCCGCACTTCCCCGCTTCATATACAACTATCCAGCTCCGCACCGCTCCCCCGCTCCATATACAACTACACCGCCGCACTCCCCCACTCATGTCATTTCCAGTCTGACCTTGGCGCACTTAAACTCCTCGGTTACAACTACCCTGCTCCGCACCGCTCCCCCGCTCCATATACAACTACCCCGCACTCCCCCGCTCCATATACAACTACCCTGCCACACATACAACTACCCTCTCCGCACCACTCCCCCTCGCCATATACAAATACCCCGCTCCGCACCCCTCCCCCGCTCCATATACAACTACCCCACACCTCTACTCCATATACAACTACCCCGCCGCACTCCCCCGCTCCATATACAACTACCCCGCCGCACTTCCCCGCTTCATATACAACTATCCAGTTCCTCACTGCTCCCCTGCTCCATATACAACTACCCCACTCCGCACCGCTCCCCCTCGCCATATACAACTACCCCGCTCCGCACCGCTCCCCCGCTCCATATACAACTACCCCGCCGCACTTCCCCGCTTCATATACAACTATCCAGCTCCGCACCGCTCCCCCGCTGCATATACAACTACCCCGCCGCACTCCCCCACTCCATATACAACTACCCCGCCGCACTCCCCCGCTCCATATACAACTACCCCGCTCCATATATAACTACCCCAATCCGCACCGCTCCCCCTCGCCATATACAACTACCCCGCTCCGCACCCCTCCGCCGCTCCATATACAACTACCCCGCTCCGCACCGCTCCCCCGCTCCATATACAACTATCCCGCCGCACTTCCCCGCTTCATATACAACTATCCAGCTCCGCACCGCTCCCCCGCTCCATATACAACTACACCGCCGCACTCCCCCACTCCATATACAACTACCCCGCACCACTCCCCCGCTCCATATACAACTACCCCGCTCCATATATAACTACCCTGCTCCGCACCGCTCCCCCGCTCCATAACACCTACCCCGCCGCACTCCCCCACTCCATATACAACTACACCGCTGCACTCCCCCGCTCCATATACAACTACCCCACTCCGCACCGCTCCCCCTCGCCATATACAACTACCCCGCTACGCACCCCTCCCCCGCTCCATATACAACTACCCTGCTCCGCACCGCTCCCCCGCTCCATATACAACTACCCCGCACTCCCCCGCTCCATATACAACTACCCTGCCACACATACAACTACCCTCTCCGCACCCCTCCCCCGCTCCATATACAACTACCCCACACCTCTACTCCATATACAACTACCCCGCCGCACTCCCCCGCTCCATATACAACTACCCCGCCGCACTTCCCCGCTTCATATACAACTATCCAGCTCCTCACTGCTCCCCTGCTCCATATACAACTACCCCACTCCGCACCGCTCCCCCTCGCCATATACAACTACCCCGCTCCGCACCGCTCCCCCGCTCCATATACAACTACCCCGCCGCACTTCCCCGCTTCATATACAACTATCCAGCTCCGCACCGCTCCCCCGCTCCATATACAACTACCCCGCCGCACTCCCCCACTCCATATACAACTACCCCGCACCACTCCCCCGCTCCATATACAACTACCCCGCTCCATATATAACTACCCTGCTCCGCACCGCTCCCCCGCTCCATAACACCTACCCCGCCGCACTCCCCCACTCCATATGCAACTACACCGCTGCACTCCCACGCTCCATATACAACTACCCCACTCCGCACCGCTCCCCCTCGACATATACAACTACCCCGCTCCGCACTCCTCCCCCGCTCCATATACAACTACCCTGCTCCGCACCGCTCCCCCGCTCCATATACAACTACCCCCGCACTCCCCCGCTCCATATACAACTACCCTGCCACACATACAACTACCCTCTCCGCACCGCTCCCCCTCGCCATATACAACTACCCCGCTCCGCACCCCTCCCCCGCTCCATATAGAACTACCCCACACCTCTACTCCATATAGAACTACCCCGCCGCACTCCCCCGCTCCATATACAACTACCCCACTTCATATACAACTACCCTGCTCCGCACCGCTCCCCCGCTCCATATACAACTACCCCGCCGTACTTCCCCGCTTCATATACAATTATCCAGCTCCTCACTGCTCCCCTGCTCCCTATACAACTACCCCACTCCGCACCGCTCCCCCTCGCCATATACAACTACCCCGCTCCGCACCCCTCCCCCGCTCCATATACAACTACCCCACACCTCTACTCCATATACAACTACCCCGCCGCACTCCCCCGCTCCATATACAACTACCCCGCTAAATATATAACTACCCCACTCCGCACCGCTCCCCCTCGCCATATACAACTACCCCGCTCCGCACCCCTCCGCCGCTCCATATACAACTACCCCGCTCCGCACCGCTCCCCCGCTCCATATATAACTACCCCGCCGCACTTCCCCGCTTCATATACAACTATCCAGCTCCGCACTGCTCCCCCGCTCCATATACAACTACCCCGCCGCACTCCCCCACTCCATATATAACTACCCCGCACCACTCCCCCGCTCCATATACAACTACCCCGCTTCATATATAACTACCCTGCTCCGCACCGATCCCCCGCTCCATAACACCTACCCCGCCGCACTCCCCCACTCCATATACAACTACACCGCTGCACTCCCCCGCTACATATACAACTACCCCACTCCGAACCGCTCCCCCTCGCCATATTCAACTACCCCGCTCCGCACCCCTCCCCCGCTCCATATACAACTACCCCGAACTGCACCGCTCCCCCGCTCCATATACAACTACCCCACCGCACTCCCCCGCTCCATATACAACTACCCAGCCCCGCACCGCTCTCCCGCTCCATATACAACTACCCTGCCGCACTCCCCTGCTCCATATACAACTACCATAACTACCCCGCTTATCACTGCTCCCCCGCTCCATATAAAACTACCCTGCCGCACTCCCCCACTGCATATACAACTACCCCGCCGCACTCCCCCGCTCCATATACATCTACCCCACCCCGCACCGCTCTCCCGCTCCATATACAACTACCCTGCCGCACTCCCCTGCTCCATATACAACTACCATAACTACACCGCTCCGCACCCCTCCCCCGCTCCATATATAACTACCCTGCTCTGCACCGCTCCCCAGCTCCATATACAATTACCGTGCCGCACTCCCCCGCTCCATATACAACTACCCCGCCGCACTCTCCAGCTCCATATACAACTACCCCGCCGCACTTCCCCGCTCCATATACAACTATCCAGCTCTGCACCGCTCCCCCGCTCCATATACAACTACCCCGCTCCGCACCGCTCCCCCGCTCCATATACAACTGCCCCGCTCCGCAACCCTCTACTCAATATACAACTACCCCGCCGCACTCCCCCGCTCCATATACAACTACCCCGCTGCACTCCCCCGCTCCATATACAACTACCCCGCTCCATATATAACTACCCCACTCCGCACCGCTCCCCCTCGCCATATTCAACTACCCCGCTCCGCACCCCTCCCCCGCTCCATATACAACTACCCCGAACTGCACCGCTCCCCCGCTCCATATACAACTACCCCACCGCACTCCCCCGCTCCATATACAACTACCCAGCCCCGCACCGCTCTCCCGCTCCATATACAACTACCCTGCCGCACTCCCCTGCTCCATATACAACTACCATAACTACCCCGCTTATCACTGCTCCCCCGCTCCATATAAAACTACCCTGCCGCACTCCCCCACTGCATATACAACTACCCCGCCGCACTCCCCCGCTCCATATACATCTACCCCGCCCCGCACCGCTCTCCCGCTCCATATACAACTACCCTGCCGCACTCCCCTGCTCCATATACAACTACCATAACTACACCGCTCCGCACCCCTCCCCCGCTCCATATATAACTACCCTGCTCTGCACCGCTCCCCAGCTCCATATACAATTACCGTGCCGCACTCCCCCGCTCCATATACAACTACCCCGCCGCACTCCCCAGCTCCATATACAACTACCCCGCCGCACTTCCCCGCTCCATATACAACTATCCAGCTCTGCACCGCTCCCCCGCTCCATATACAACTACCCCGCTCCGCACCGCTCCCCCGCTCCATATACAACTGCCCCGCTCCGCAACCCTCTACTCAATATACAACTACCCCGCCGCACTCCCCCGCTCCATATACAACTACCCCACTGCACTCCCCCGCTCCATATACAACTACTCCGCTCCGCACCGCTCCCCCGCTCCATATACAACTACCCCCGCACTCCCCGCTCCATAAACTACCCCGCCGCACTTCCCCGCTCCATATACAACTACCCTGCTCCGCACCGCTCCCCCGCTCCATATACAACTACCCCCGCACTCCCCCGCTCCATATACAACTACCCTGCCACACTCCCCTGCTCCATATACAACTACCCCCGCACTCCCCTGCTCCATATACAACTACCCTGCCACACTCCCCTGCTCCATATACAACTACCCCACTCCGCATCGCTCCCCCTCGCCATATACAACTACCCAGCTCCGCACCCCTCCCCCGCTCCATATACAACTACCCCACACCTCTACTCCATATACAACTACCCCGCTGCACTCCCCCGCTCCATATACAACTACCCCGCTCCATATATAACTACCCCACTCCGCACCGCTCCCCCTCGCCATATTCAACTACCCCGCTCCGCACCCCTCCCCCGCTCCATATACAACTACCCCGAACTGCACCGTTCCCCCGCTCCATATACAACTACCCCACCGCACTCCCCCGCTCCATATACAACTACCCAGCCCCGCACCGCTCTCCCGCTCCATATACAACTACCCTGCCGCACTCCCCTGCTCCATATACAACTACCATAACTACCCCGCTTATCACTGCTCCCCCGCTCCATATAAAACTACCCTGCCGCACTCCCCCACTGCATATACAACTACCCCGCCGCACTCCCCCGCTCCATATACATCTACCCCGCCCCGCACCGCTCTCCCGCTCCATATACAACTACCCTGCCGCACTCCCCTGCTCCATATACAACTACCATAACTACACCGCTCCGCACCCCTCCCCCGCTCCATATATAACTACCCTGCTCTGCACCGCTCCCCAGCTCCATATACAATTACCGTGCCGCACTCCCCCGCTCCATATACAACTACCCCGCCGCACTCCCCAGCTCCATATACAACTACCCCGCCGCACTTCCCCGCTCCATATACAACTATCCAGCTCTGCACCGCTCCCCCGCTCCATATACAACTACCCCGCTCCGCACCGCTCCCCCGCTCCATATACAACTGCCCCGCTCCGCAACCCTCTACTCAATATACAACTACCCCGCCGCACTCCCCCGCTCCATATACAACTACCCCACTGCACTCCCCCGCTCCATATACAACTACTCCGCTCCGCACCGCTCCCCCGCTCCATATACAACTACCCCCGCACTCCCCGCTCCATAAACTACCCCGCCGCACTTCCCCGCTCCAAATACAACTACCCTGCTCCGCACCGCTCCCCCGCTCCATATACAACTACCCCCGCACTCCCCCGCTCCATATACAACTACCCTGCCACACTCCCCTGCTCCATATACAACTACCCCACTCCGCATCGCTCCCCCTCGCCATATACAACTACCCAGCTCCGCACCCCTCCCCCGCTCCATATACAACTACCCCACACCTCTACTCCATATACAAGTATCCCGCCGCACTCCCCCGCTCCATATACAACTACCCCGCTTCATATACAACTACCCTGCTCCGCACCGCTCCCCCTCTCCATATACAACTACCCCGCCGCACTTCCCCGCTTCATATACAACTATCCAGCTCCGCACTGCTCCCCTGCTCCATATACAAATACGCCGCTCCGCACCGTTCCCCTGCTCCATATACAACTACCCCGCCGCACTCCCCTGCTCCATATACAACTACCCTGCTCCGCACTGCTCCCCTGCTCCATATACAACTACCCCGCCGCACTCCCCCGCTCCATATACAACTACCCTGCCACACTCCCCTGCTCCATATACAACTACCCCACTCCGCACCGCTCCCCCTCTCCATATACAACTACCCCGCCGCACTTCCCCGCTTCATATACAACTATCCAGCTCCGCACTGCTCCCCTGCTCCATATACAACTACCCCACTCCGCACCGCTCCCCCTCGCCATATACAACTACCCCGCTCCGCACCCCTCCCCCGCTCCATATACAACTACCCCACACCTCTACTCCATATAAGACTACCCCGCCGCACTCCCCCGCTCCATATACAACTACCCCGCTCCATATATAACTACCCTGCTCCGCACCGCTCCCCCGCTCCATATACAACTACCCCGCCGCACTCCCCCACTCCATATACAACTACCCCACTCCGCACCACTCCCCCTCGCCATATACAACTACCCCGCTCCGCACCCCTCCCCCGCTCCATATACAACTACCCTGAACTGCACCGCTCCACCGCTCCATATACAACTACCCCGCCTCACTCCGCCGCTTCATATACAACTAGCCCGCTCCGCACCGCTCCCCCGCTCCATATACAACTACCCCGCCGCACTCCCTTGCTCCATATACAACTACCCCGCTCCACACTGCTCCCCTGCTCCATATACAACTACCCCGCCGCACTCCCCCGCTCCATATACAACTAACTCGCCGCACTCCCCCGCTCCATATACAACTACTCCGCCGCACTCCCCTGCTCCATATACAACTACCCTGCTCCGCACTGCTCTCCTGCTCTATATACAACTACCCCGCCGCACTCCCCCGCTCCATATACAACTACACCGCTCCGAATTGCTCCCCCGCTCCATATACAACTACCCCCGCACTCCCCTGCTCCATATACAACTACTCCACAGCACTCCCCCGCTCCATATACAACTACCCCACTCCGCACCGCTCCCCCGCTCCATATACAACTACCCTGCCGCACTCCCCTGCTCCATATACAACTACCCTGCTCCGCACTGCTCCCCTGCTCCATATACAACTACCCCGCCGCACTCCCCCGTTTAATATACAACTACCCCGCTCTGCACTGCTCCCCCGCTCCATATACAACTGCCCCCGCACTCCCCCGCTCCATATACAACTACTCTGCTGCACTCTCCGCTCCATATACAACTACCCCACTCCGCACCGCTCCTCCGCTCCATATACAACTACCCCCTTCACTCCCCCGCTCCATATACAACTACCCCTCTCCGCAACGCTCCCCCACTCCATATACAACTCTCCCGCTCCGCACTGCTCCCCGCTCCATATACAACTACACTGCCGCTCTCCCCCGCTCCATATACAACTACCCTGCTGCACTCCCCTGCTCCATATACAACTACCCCACAGCACTACCCCGCTCCATATACAACTACCTCGCCACACTCCCCCGCTCCATATACTACCCTGCCGCACTCCCCTGCTCCATATACAACTACCCCGCTCCGCACCGCTCCCCCGCTCCATATACAACTCCACCGCTCCGCACAGCTCCCCTCTCCATATACAACTACCCTGCCGCACTCCCCCGCTCCATATACAACTACCCTGCTCCGCACCACTCCCCCGCTCCATATACAACTACCCCCGCACTCCCCCGCTCCATATACAACTACCCTGCCACACTCCCCTGCTCCATATACAACTACCCCGCTGCACTTCCCCGCTCCATATACAACTACCTCGCTCCGCACTGCTCCCCCGCTCCATATACAACTACCCCCGCACTCCCCCGCTCCATATACTACTCTGCTGCACTCTCCGCTCCATATACAACTACCCCACTCCGCACCGCTCCCCCGCTCCATATACAACTACCCCCTGCACTCCCCCGCACCATATACAACTACCCCTCTCCGCACTGCTCCCCTGCTCCATTTACAACTACCCCGCCGCACTCCTCCGCTCCATATACAACTCCCCCGCTCCGCACAGCTCCCCTCTCCATATACACCTACCCTGCCGCACTCCCCCGCTCCATATAGAACTACCCCGCTCCGCACTGCTCCCTGCTCCATATACAACTACCCTGCCGCACTCCCCCGCTCCATATACAACTACCCCGCCGCACTCCCTTGCTCCATATACAACTACTCCGCCGCACTCCCCTGCTCCATATACAACTAGCCTGCTCCGCACTGCTCCCCTGCTCCATATACAACTACCCCGCCGCACTCCCCCGCTCCATATACAACTACACCGCTACGCACTGCTCCCCCGCTCCATATACAACTACCCCCGCACTTCCCCGCTCCATATACAACTACTCTGCTGCACTCTCCGCTCCATATACAACTACCCCACTCCGCACCGCTCCCCCGCTATATATACAACTACCCCGCTCTGCACCGCTCCCCCGCTCCATATACAACTACCCCGCCGGACTCCCCCGCTCCATATACAACTACACCGCTCCGCACTGCTCCCCCGCTCCATATACAACTACCCCCGCACTCCCCCGCTCCATATACTACTCTGCTGCACTCTCCGCTCCATATACAACTACCCCACTCCGCTCCGCACCGCTCCCCTGCTCCATATACAACTACCCTGCTCCGCACTGCTCCCCTGCTCCATATACAACTACCCTGCCGCACTCCCCCACTGCATATACAACTACCCTGCCGCACTCCCCCGCTCCATTTACAACTACCCCGCTCCGCACCGCTCCCCCGCTCCATATACAACTACCCCGCTCCGCACCGCTCCCCCGCTCCATATACAACTACCCAGCTCTGCACTGCTCCCCTGCTCCATATATAACTACCCCGCCGCACTCCCCCGCTCCATATACAACTACCTCGCCGCACTCCCCCGCTCCAATACAACTACCGCGCTCCGCACCGCTCCCCCGCTCCATATACAACTACCCCACTCCGCACCGCTCCCCCGCTATATATACAACTACCCCGCTCTGCACCGCTCCCCCGCTCCATATACAACTACCCCGCCGCACTCCCCCGCTCCATATACAACTACCCCGCTCCGCACTGCTCCCTGCTCCATATACAACTACCCTGCCGCACTCCCCCGCTCCATATACAACTACCCCGCCGCACTCCCTTGCTCCATATACAACTACTCCGCCGCACTCCCCTGCTCCATATACAACTAGCCTGCTCCGCACTGCTCCCCTGCTCCATATACAACTACCCCGCCGCACTCCCCCGCTCCATATACAACTACACCGCTACGCACTGCTCCCCCGCTCCATATACAACTACCCCCGCACTTCCCCGCTCCATATACAACTACTCTGCTGCACTCTCCGCTCCATATACAACTACCCCACTCTGCACCGCTCCCCCGCTATATATACAACTACCCCGCTCTGCACCGCTCCCCCGCTCCATATACAACTACCCCACTCCGCACCGCTCCCACGCTATATATACAACTACCCCGCTCTGCACCGCTCCCCCGCTCCATATACAACTACCCCCCGCACTCCCTTGCTCCATATACAACTACCCCGCTCCACACTGCTCCCCTGCTCCATATACAACTATCCCGCCGCACTCCCCCGCTCCATATACAACTACCTCGCCGCACTCCCCCGTTCCATATACAACTACTCCGCCGCACTCCCCTGCTCCATATACAACTACCCTGCTCCGCACTGCTCCCCTGCTCCATATACAACTACCCCGCCGCACTCCCCCGCTCCATATACAACTACACCGCTCCGCACTGCTCCCCCGCTCCATATACAACTACCCCCGCACACCCCTGCTCCATATACAACTACTCCACAGCACTCCCCCGCTCCATATACAACTACCCCACTCCGCACCGCTCCCCCGCTCCATATACAACTACCCTGCCGCACTCCCCCGCTCCATATACAACTACCCCTCTCCGCACCACTCCCCCGCTCCATATACAAATACGCCCACGCTATATATACAACTACCCCGCTCTGCACCGCTCCCCCGCTCCATATACAACTACCCCCCGCACTCCCTTGCTCCATATACAACTACCCCGCTCCACACTGCTCCCCTGCTCCATATACAACTACCCCGCCGCACTCCCCCGCTCCATATACAACTACCTCGCCGCACTCCCCCGCTCCATATACAACTACTCCGCCGCACTCCCCTGCTCCATATACAACTACCCTGCTCCGCACTGCTCCCCTGCTCCATATACAACTACCCCGCCGCACTCCCCCGCTCCATATACAACTACACCGCTCCGCACTGCTCCCCCGCTCCATATACAACTACCCCCGGACTCCCCTGCTCCATATACAACTACTCCACAGCACTCCCCCGCTCCATATACAACTACCCCACTCCGCACCGCTCCCCCGCTCCATATACAACTACCCTGCCGCACTCCCCCGCTCCATATACAACTACCCCGCTCCGCACCACTCCCCCGCTCCATATACAAATACGCCGCTCCGCACCGCTCCCCTGCTCCATATACAACTACCCTGCTCCGCACTGCTCCCCTGCTCCATATACAACTACCCTGCCGCACTCCCCCACTGCATATACAACTACCCTGCCGCACTCCCCCGCTCCATTTACAACTACCCCGCTCCGCACCGCTCCCCCGCTCCATATACAACTACCCCGCTCCGCACCGCTCCCCCGCTCCATATACAACTACCCAGCTCTGCACTGCTCCCCTGCTCCATATATAACTACCCCGCCGCACTCCCCCGCTCCATATACAACTACCTCGCCGCACTCCCCCGCTCCAATACAACTACCGCGCTCCGCACCGCTCCCCCGCTCCATATACAACTACCCCACTCCGCACCGCTCCCCCGCTATATATACAACTACCCCGCTCTGCACCGCTCCCCCGCTCCATATACAACTACCCCGCCGCACTCCCCCGCTCCATATACAACTACCCCGCTCCGCACTGCTCCCTGCTCCATATACAACTACCCTGCCGCACTCCCCCGCTCCATATACAACTACCCCGCCGCACTCCCTTGCTCCATATACAACTACTCCGCCGCACTCCCCTGCTCCATATACAACTAGCCTGCTCCGCACTGCTCCCCTGCTCCATATACAACTACCCCGCCGCACTCCCCCGCTCCATATACAACTACACCGCTACGCACTGCTCCCCCGCTCCATATACAACTACCCCCGCACTTCCCCGCTCCATATACAACTACTCTGCTGCACTCTCCGCTCCATATACAACTACCCCACTCTGCACCGCTCCCCCGCTATATATACAACTACCCCGCTCTGCACCGCTCCCCCGCTCCATATACAACTACCCCGCCGCCGCACTCCCTCGCTCCATATACAACTACACCGCTCCGCACTGCTCCCCCGCTCCATATACAACTACCCCCGCACTCCCCCGCTCCATATACAACTACTCTGCTGCACTCTCCGCTCCATATAAAACTACCCCACTCCGCACCGCTCCCACGCTATATATACAACTACCCCGTTCTGCACCGCTCCCCCGCTCCATATACAACTACCCCCCGCACTCCCTTGCTCCATATACAACTACCCCGCTCCACACTGCTCCCCTGCTCCATATACAACTATCCCGCCGCACTCCCCTGCTCCATATACAACTACCTCGCCGCACTCCCCCGTTCCATATACAATTACTCCGCCGCACTCCCCTGCTCCATATACAACTACCCTGCTCCGCACTGCTCCCCTGCTCCATATACAACTACCCCGCAGCACTCCCCCGCTCCATATACAACTACACCGCTCCGCACTGCTCCCCCGCTCCATATACAACTACCCCCGCACTCCCCTGCTCCATATACAACTACTCCACAGCACTCCCCCGCTCCATATACAACTACCCCACTCCGCACCGCTCCCCCGCTCCATATACAACTACCCTGCCGCACTCCCCCGCTCCATATACAACTACCCCTCTCCGCACCACTCCCCCGCTCCATATACAAATACGCCCACGCTATATATACAACTACCCCGCTCTGCACCGCTCCCCCGCTCCATATACAACTACCCCCCGCACTCCCTTGCTCCATATACAACTACCCCGCTCCACACTGCTCCCCTGCTCCATATACAACTACCCCGCCGCACTCCCCCGCTCCATATATAACTGCCTCGCCGCACTCCCCCGCTCCATATACAACTACTCCGCCGCACTCCCCTGCTCCATATACAACTACCCCGCTGCACTTCCCTGCTCCATATACAACTACCCTGCTCCGCACTGCTCCCCTGCTCCATATACAACTACCCTGCCGCACTCCCCCGCTCCATATACAACTACACCGCTCCGCACTGCTCCCCCGCTCCATATACAACTACCCCCGCACTCCCCCGCTCCATATACAACTACTCTGCTGCACTCTCCGCTCCATATACAACTACCCCACTCCGCACCGCTCCCCCGCTATATATACAACTACCCCGCTCTGCACTGCTCCCCCGCTCCATATACAACTACCCCGCCGCACTCCCCCGCTCCATATACAACTACACCGCTCCGCACTGCTCCCCCGCTCCATATACAACTACCCCCGCACTCCCCCGCTCCATATACAACTACTCTGCTGCACTCTCCGCTCCATATACAACTACCCCACTCCGCACCGCTCCCCCGCTATATATACAACTACCCCGCTCTGCACCGCTCCCCCGCTCCATATACAACTACCCCCCGCACTCCCTTGCTCCATATACAACTACCCCGCTCCACACTGCTCCCCTGCTCCATATACAACTACCCCGCCGCACTCCCCCGCTCCATATACAACTACCTCGCCGCACTCCCCCGCTCCATATACAACTACTCCGCCGCACTCCCCTGCTCCATATACAACTACCCCCGCACTTCCCCGCTCCATATACAACTACTCTGCTGCACTCTCCGCTCCATATACAACTACCCCACTCCGCACCGCTCCCCCGCTATATATACAACTACCCCGCTCTGCACCGCTCCCCCGCTCCATATACAACTACCCCGCCGCACTCCCTCGCTCCATATACAACTACACCGCTCCGCACTGCTCCCCCGCTCCATATACAACTACCCCCGCACTCCCCCGCTCCATATACAACTACTCTGCTGCACTCTCCGCTCCATATAAAACTACCCCACTCCGCACCGCTCCCACGCTATATATACAACTACCCCGCTCTGCACCGCTCCCCCGCTCCATATACAACTACCCCCCGCACTCCCTTGCTCCATATACAACTACCCCGCTCCACACTGCTCCCCTGCTCCATATACAACTATCCCGCCGCACTCCCCTGCTCCATATACAACTACCTCGCCGCACTCCCCCGTTCCATATACAACTACTCCGCCGCACTCCCCTGCTCCATATACAACTACCCTGCTCCGCACTGCTCCCCTGCTCCATATACAACTACCCCGCAGCACTCCCCCGCTCCATATACAACTACACCGCTCCGCACTGCTCCCCCGCTCCATATACAACTACCCCCGCACTCCCCTGCTCCATATACAACTACTCCACAGCACTCCCCCGCTCCATATACAACTACCCCACTCCGCACCGCTCCCCCGCTCCATATACAACTACCCTGCCGCACTCCCCCGCTCCATATACAACTACCCCTCTCCGCACCACTCCCCCGCTCCATATACAAATACGCCCACGCTATATATACAACTACCCCGCTCTGCACCGCTCCCCCGCTCCATATACAACTACCCCCCGCACTCCCTTGCTCCATATACAACTACCCCGCTCCACACTGCTCCCCTGCTCCATATACAACTACCCCGCCGCACTCCCCCGCTCCATATATAACTGCCTCGCCGCACTCCCCCGCTCCATATACAACTACTCCGCCGCACTCCCCTGCTCCATATACAACTACCCCGCTGCACTTCCCTGCTCCATATACAACTACCCTGCTCCGCACTGCTCCCCTGCTCCATATACAACTACCCTGCCGCACTCCCCCGCTCCATATACAACTACACCGCTCCGCACTGCTCCCCCGCTCCATATACAACTACCCCCGCACTCCCCCGCTCCATATACAACTACTCTGCTGCACTCTCCGCTCCATATACAACTACCCCACTCCGCACCGCTCCCCCGCTATATATACAACTACCCCGCTCTGCACTGCTCCCCCGCTCCATATACAACTACCCCGCCGCACTCCCCCGCTCCATATACAACTACACCGCTCCGCACTGCTCCCCCGCTCCATATACAACTACCCCCGCACTCCCCCGCTCCATATACAACTACTCTGCTGCACTCTCCGCTCCATATACAACTACCCCACTCCGCACCGCTCCCCCGCTATATATACAACTACCCCGCTCTGCACCGCTCCCCCGCTCCATATACAACTACCCACCGCACTCCCTTGCTCCATATACAACTACCCCGCTCCACACTGCTCCCCTGCTCCATATACAACTACCCCGCCGCACTCCCCCGCTCCATATACAACTACCTCGCCGCACTCCCCCGCTCCATATACAACTACTCCGCCGCACTCCCCTGCTCCATATACAACTACCCCGCTGCACTCCCCTGCTCCATATACAACTACCCTGCTCCGCACTGCTCCCCTGCTCCATATACAACTACCCTGCCGCACTCCCCCGCTCCATATACAACTACACCGCTCCGCACTGCTCCCCCGCTCCATATACAACTACCCCCGCACTCCCCCGCTCCATATACAACTACTCTGCTGCACTCTCCGCTCCATATACAACTACCCCACTCCGCACCGCTCCCCCGCTATATTTACAACTACCCCGCTCTGCACCGCTCCACCGCTCCATATACAACTACCCTCGCACTTCCCCGCTCCATATACAACTACAACGCCGGACTCCCCTGCTCCATATACAACTACACCGCTCCGCACTGCTCCCCCGCTCCATATACAACTACCCCACTCCGCACCGCTCCCCCGCTCCATATACAACTACCCCGTCGCACTCCCCCTCTCCATATACAAGTACCCCGCTGCACTCCCCCGCTCAATATACAACTACCCCGCTCCGCACCGCTCCCCCGCTCCATATACAACTATCCCCGCACTCTCCCGCTCCATATACAACTACCCTACTCCGCACCGCTCCCCCGCTCCATATACAACTACCCAGCTGCACTTCCCCGCTCCATTTACAACTACCCTGCTCCGAACCGCTACCCCGCTCCATATACAACTACCCCGCCGCACTCCCCCGCTCCATATACAACTACCCCGCTCCGCACTGCTCCCTGCTCCATATACAACTACCCTGCCGCACTCCCCCGCTCCATATACAACTACCCCGCCGCACTCCCTTGCTCCATATACAACTACTCCGCCGCACTCCCCTGCTCCATATACAACTAGCCTGCTCCGCACTGCTCCCCTGCTCCATATACAACTACCCCGCCGCACTCCCCCGCTCCATATACAACTACACCGCTACGCACTGCTCCCCCGCTCCATATACAACTACCCCCGCACTCCCCCGCTCCATATACAACTACTCTGCTGCACTCTCCGCTCCATATACAACTACCCCACTCCGCACTGCTCCCCCGCTATATATACAACTACCCCGCTCTGCACCGCTCCCCCGCTCCATATACAACTACACCGCTCCGCACTGCTCCCCCGCTCCATATACAACTACCCCCGCACTCCCCCGCTCCATATACAACTACTCTGCTGCACTCTCCGCTCCATATACAACTACCCCACTCCGCACCGCTCCCCCGCTCCATATACAACTACCCCCTGCACTCCCCCGCACCATATACAACTACCCCGCTCCGCACTGCTCACCTGCTCCATATACAACTACCCCGCCGCACTCCCCCGCTCCATATACAACTCCCCCGCTCCGCACAGCTCCCCTCTCCATATACAACTACCCTGCCGCACTCCCCCGCTCCATATACAACTACCCCGCTCCGCACCACTCCCCCGCTCCATATACAAATACGCCGCTCCGCACCGCTCCCCTGCTCCATATACAACTACCCTGCTCCGCACTGCTCCCCTGCTCCATATACAACTACCCTGCCGCAATCCCCCACTGCATATACAACTATCCAGCCGCACTCCCCCGCTCCATATACAACTACCCCGCTCCGCAGCGCTCCCCCGCTCCATATACAACTACCCCACTCCGCACCGTTCCCCCGCTCCATAAACAAGTACCCCCGCACTCCCCCTGTCCATATACAACTACAACGCTCTGCACCGCTCCCCCGCTCCATATACAACTACCCCCCGCACTCCCCCTCTCCATATACAACTACCCCACTCGGCACCCCTCCCCCGCTCCATATACAACTACCCCGCTCCGCACTGCTCCCCTGCTCCATATACAACTACCCCGCCGCACTCCCCCGCTCCATATACAACTACCTCGCCCAACTCCCCCGCTCCATATACAACTACCCCGCCGCACTCCCCTGCTCCATATACAACTACACTGCTCCCCCGCTCCATATAGAACTACCCCGCCGCACTTCCCCGCTCCATATACAACTACCCCGCTCCATATACAACTACCCTGCTCCGCACCGATCCCCCGCTCCATATACAACTACCCCGCCGCACTCCCCCGCTCCATATACAAGTACCTCGCCGTACTCCCCCGCTCCTATACAACTACCGCGCTCCGCACCGCTCCCCCTCTCCATATACAACTACCCCGCCGCACTCCCCCGCTCCATATACAACTACCCCGCACCACTCCCCCTCTCCATATACAACTACCCCGCTCCGCACCGCTCCCCTCTCCATATACAACTACCCCCAGCACTCCCCCGGTCCATATACAACTACCCCGCTCCATATACTACCCTGCTCCGCACCGCTCCCCCTGCTCCATATACAACTACCCAGCCGCACTCCCCCACTCCATATATAACTACCCCGCTGCACCCCCGCTCCATATACAACTAGCCCGCTCCGCACGGCTCCCCCGCTCCATATAGAACTACCCCCGCACTCCCCTGCTCCATATACAACTACCCTGCCACATTCCCCCGCTCCATATGCAACTACCCCGCTCAGCACAGCTCCCCCGCTCCATATACAACTACCCCGCTCCGCAGCACTCCCCCGGTCCATATACAACTACAACACTCCGCACCACTCCCCCGCTCCATATAAAACTACCCCCCGCACTCCCCCTCTCCATATACAACTACCCCACTCCGCACCCCTCCCCCGCTCCATATACAACTACCCCGCTCCGCACTGCTAACCCTGCTCCATATACAACTACCCAGCCGCACTCCCCCGCTCCATATACAACTACCTCGCCGCACTCCCCCGCTCCATATACAACTACCCCGCCGCACGCCCCTGCTCCATATACAACTACCCCGCTCCGCAGCACTCCCCCGGTCCATATACAACTACAACACTCCGCACCACTCCCCCGCTCCATATAAAACTACCCCCCGCACTCCCCCTCTCCATATACAACTACCCCACTCCGCACCCCTCCCCCGCTCCATATACAACTACCCCGCTTCGCACTGCTAACCCTGCTCCATATACAACTACCCAGCCGCACTCCCCCGCTCCATATACAACTACCTCGCCGCACTCCCCCGCTCCATATACAACTACCCCGCCGCACGCCCCTGCTCCATATACAACTACCCTGCTCCGCACTGCTCCCCTGCTCCATATACAACTACCCCGCCGCACTCTCCCGCTCCAAATACAACTACCCCGCTTCGCACAGCTCCCCCGCTCCATATACAACTACCCTACTCCGCACCGTTCTCCCGCTCCATATACAACTACCCCCGCACTCCCCCGCTCCATATAGAACTACCCCGCCGCACTTCCCCGCTCCATATACAACTACCCCGCTCCATATACAACTACCCTGCTCCGCACCACTCCCCCGCTCCATATACAACTACCCCGCTGCACTCCCCCGCTCCATATACAACTTATCCCCGCTCCGCACCGCTCCCCCGCTCCATATACAACTACCCCCGCACTCCCCAGATCCATATACAACTACCCTGCCACACTCCCCCGCTCCATATGCAACTACCCCGCTCCGCACCGCTCCCCCGCTCCATATACAACTACCCCGCTCCCCCGCTCCATATACAACTACCCCACTCCGCACCCCTCCCCCGCTCCATAAACAAGTACCCCCCGCAATCCCCCGCTCCATATACAACTACCCCCGCACTCCCCCTCTACATATACAACTACCCCACTCCGCACCCCTCCCCCGCTCCATAAACAAGTACCCCCCGCACTCCCCCGGTCCATATACAACTACAACACTCCGCACCGCTCCCCCGCTCCATATACAACTACCCCGCCGCACTCCCCCGCTCCATATACAACTACCCTGCTCCGCACCTCTCCCCCGCTCCATATACAACTACCCAGCCGCACTCCCCACTCCATATACAACTACCCCGCTGCACTCCCCCTCTCCATATACAACCCCGCTCCGCACCGCTCCCCCGCTCCATATACAACTACCCCCGCACTCCCCCGTTCCATATACAACTACCCTGCCACACTCCCCCGCTCCATATGCAACTACCCCGCTCCGCACCGCTCCCCCGCTCCATTTACAACTACCGCACCGCACTCCCCCTCTCCATATACAACTACCCCGCTCCGCAACGCTCCCCCACTCCATATACAACAACCCTGCCGCACTCCCCTGCTCCATATACAACTACCCCGCTCCGCACTTCTCCCCCGCTCCATATACAACTACCCCGCCGCACTCCCTTGCTCCATATACAACTACCCTGCTCCGCACCGCTCCCCCGCTCCATATACAACTACCCCACTCCGCACCGCTCCCCCGCTCCATAAACAACTAGCACCCGCACTCCCCCGCTCCATATACAACTACCCCGCCGCAGTCCCCCGCTCCATATACAACTACCCCGCTCCATATACAACTACCCTGCTCCGCACCGCTCCCCCGCTCCATATACAACTACACCGCCGCACTCCCCCACTCCATATACAACTACCCCTCTGCACTCCCCCGATCCATATACAACAACCCCGCTCCGCACCGCTCCCCCGCTCCATATACAACTACCCCCGCACTCCCCGCTCCATATACAACTACCCCGCTGCACTCCCCTGCTCCATCTACAACTACCCCACTCCGCACCGCTCCCCCGCTCCATAAACAACTACCACCCGCACTCCCCCGCTCCATATACAACTACCCCGCCGCAGTCCCCCGCTCCATATACAACTACCCCGCTCCGCACCGCTCCCCCACTCCATATACAACTACACCACCGCACTCCCCCACTCCATATACAACTACCCTGCTGCACTCCCCCGCTCCATATACAACTACCCCGCACCGCACAGCTCCCCCGCTCCATATACAACTACCACCCGCACTCCCCCGCTCCATATACAACTACCCCGCCGCAGTCCCCCGCTCCATATACAACTACCCCGCTCCATATACAACTACCCTGCTCCGCACCGCTCCCCCGCTCCATATACAACTACCCCACTCCGCTCCGCTCCCCCGCTCCATCAACAACTAGCACCCGCACTCCCCCGCTCCATATACAACTACCCCGCCGCACTCCCCCGCTCCATATACAACTACCCCGCTCCATATACAACTACCCTGCTCCGCACCGCTCCCCCGCTCCATATACTACTACACCGCCGCACTCCCCCACTCCATATACAACTACCCCGCTCCGCACCGCTCCCCCACTTCATATACAACTACCCCCGCACTCCCCGCTCCATATACAACTACCCCGCTCCATATACAACTACCCTGCTCCGCACCGCTCCCCCGCTCCATATACAACTACCCCACTCCGCACCGCTCCCCCGCTCCATATACAACTACCCCACTCCGCACCGCTCCCACGCTCCATAAACAATTACCACCCGCACTCCCCCGCTCCATATACAACTACCCCGCTGCACTCCCACGCTCCATATACAACTACCCCGCTCCGCACCGCTCCCCCGCTCCATATACAACTACCCCGCCGCCCTCCCTTGCTCCATATACAACTACCCCGCTCCCCCGCTCCATATACAACTACCCCACTCCGCACCGCTCCCCCGCTCCATAAACAACTACCACCCGCACTCCCCCGCTCCATATACAACTACACCGCCGCACTCCCCCACTCCATATACAACTACCCCGCTGCACTACCCCGCTCCATATACAACTACCCCACTCCGCACCGCTCCCACGCTCCATATACAACTACCCCACTCCGCACCGCTCCCCCGCTCCATAAACAACTACCCCCGCACTCCCCCGCTCCATATACAACTACCCCACTGCACTCCCCCGCTCCATATACAACTACCCCGCTCCGCACCGCACCCCCGCTCCATATACAACTACCCCGCCCCGCACCCCTCCCCCGCTCCATATACAACTACCCCGCCCCGCACCCCTCCCCCGCTCCATATACAATTACCCCGCTCTGCACCGCTACCCCGCTCCATATACAACTACCCCACCGCACTCCCCTGCTCCATATACAACTACCCTGCCGCACTCCCCCGTTCTATATACAACTACCCTGCTCCGCACCGCTCCCCTGCTCCATATACAACTACCCCGCCGCACTCCCCCGCTCCATATACAACTACCCCGCTGCACTACCCCGCTCCATATACAACTACCCCGCCCCGCTGCACTCCCCCGCTGCGTATACAACAACCCCGCTCCGCACCACTCCCCCGCTCCATATACAACTACCCCCGCACTCCCCGCTCCATATACAACTACCCCGCTTCACTCCCCCACTCCATATACAACTACCCCGCTCCGCACCGCTCCCCCGCTCCATATACAACTACCCCCGCTCTCCCCCGCTCCATATACAACTACCCTGCCACACTCCGCATCTCCATATACAACTACCCCGCCCCGCACCCCTCCCCCGCTCCATCTACAATTCCCCGCTCTGCACTGCTACCCCGCTCCATATACACATACCCCACCGCACTCCCCCGCTCCATATACAACTACCCCGCCGCACTCCCCCGCTCCATATACAACTACCCCGCTCCATATACAACTACCCTGCTCCGCACCGCTGCCCCGCTCCATATACAACTACCCTGCCTCACTCCCCCGCTCCATATACAACTACCCCGCTGCACTACCCCGCTCCATATACAACTACCCCACTCCGCACCGCTCCCACGCTCCATATACAACTACCCCACTCCGCACCGCTCCCCCGCTCCATAAACAACTACCCCCGCACTCCCCCGCTCCATATACAACTACCCCACCGCACTCCCCCGCTCCTTATACAACTACCCCGCTCCGCACCGCTCCCCCGCTCCATTTACAACTACCCCGCCGCACTCCCTTGCTCCATATACAACTACCCCGCTCCGCACTGCTCCCCTGCTCCATATACAACTACCCCGCAGCACTCCCCCGCTCCATATACAACTACCTCGCCGCACTCCCCCGCTCCATATACAACTACCCCGCTGCACTCCCCCGCTCCATATACAACTACCCCACTCCGCAACACTCCCCCGCTCCATATACAACTACCCCCGCACTCCCCCGCTCCTTATACAACTACCCTGCCACAATCCCCCGCTCCATATGCAACTACCCCGCTCCGCACCGCTCCATATACAACTACCCCGCTCCGCACCGCTCCCCCGCTCCTTATACAACTACCCTGCTCCGCACCGCTCCCCCGCTCCATATACAACTACCCCCTCACTCCCCGCTCCATATATAACTACCCCGCTGCACTCCCCCGCTCCATATACAACTACCCCGTTCCGCACCGCTCCCCCGCTCCATATACAACTACCCCCGCACTCCCCCGCTCCATATACAACTACCCTGCCACACTCCGCCTCTCCATATACAACTACCCCGCCCCGCACCCCTCCCCGCTCCATATACAATTACCCCGCTCTGCACCGCTACCCCGCTCCATATACAACTACCCCACCGCACTCCCCCGCTCCATATACAACTACCCCGCCGCACTCCCCCGCTCCATATACAACTACCACGCTCCATATACAACTACCCTGCTCCGCACCGCTCCCCCGCTCCATATACAACTACCCCGCCGCACTCCCCCGCTCCATATACAACTACCCCGCTGCACTACCACGCTCCATATACAACTACCCCACTCCGCACCGCTCCCACGCTCCATATACAACTACCCCACTCCGCACCGCTCCCCCGCTCCATAAACTACTACCCCCGCACTCCCCCGCTCCATAAACAACTACCCCACCGCACTCCCCCGCTCCATATAGAACTACCCCGCTCTGCACCGCTCCCCCGCTCCATATACAACTACCCCGCCGCACTCCCCCGCTCCATATACAACTACCCCGGTCCATATACAACTACCCTGCTCCGCACCGCTCCCCCGCTCCATATACAACTACCCCTCCGCACTCCCCCGCTCCATATACAACTACCCCGCTGCACTACCCCGCTCCATATACAACTACCCCACTCCGCCCCGCTCCCACGCTCCATATACAACTACCCCACTCCGCACCGCTCCCCCGCACCATAAACAACTACCCCGCCGCACTTCCCCGCTCCATATACAACTACCCCACTCCGCCCCGCTCCCACGCTCCATATACAACTACCCCGCTCCGCACCGCTCCCCCGCTCCATATACAACTACCCCACTCCGCACCGCTCCCCCGCTCCATATACAACTACCCCGCCGCACTTCCCCGCTCCATATACAACTACCCTGCCGCATTCCCCTGCTCCATATACAACTACCCCGCTCCGCACAGCTCCCCCGCTCCATATACAACTACCCCGCTCCGCAACGCTCCCCCGCTCCAAATACAAATACCCCACTCCGCACCGCTCCCCCGCTCCATAAACAACTACCCCCCGCACTCCCCCGCTCCATATACAACTACCCCGCCGCACTCCCCCGCTCCATATACAACTACCCCGCTGCACTCCCACGCTCCATATACAACTACCCCGCTCCGCACCGCTCCCCCGCTCCATATACAACTACCCAACTCCGCACCGCTCCCCCGCTCCATAAACAACTACCACCCGCACTCCCCCGCTCCATATACAACTACCCCGCCGCACTCCCCCGCTCCATATACAACTACCCCGCTCCATATACAACTACCCCGCTCCGCACCGCTCCCCCGCTCCATATACAACTACCCCGACGCACTCCCTTGCTCCATATACAACTACCCCGCTCCGCACCGCTCCCCCGCTCCATATACAACTACCCCACTCCGCACCGCTCCCCCGCTCCATATACAACTACCCCGCCGCACTTCCCCGCTCCATATACAACTACCCTGCCGCATTCCCCTGCTCCATATACAACTACACCGCTCCGCACAGCTCCCCCGCTCCATATACAACTACCCCGCTCCGCAACGCTCCCCCGCTCCAAATACAACTACCCCACTCCGCACCGCTGCCCCGCTCCATAAACAACTACCCCCCGCACTCCCCCGCTCCATATACAACTACCCCGCCGCACTCCCCCGCTCCATATACAACTACCACGCTGCACTCCCCCGCTCCATATACAACTACCCCGCTCCGCACCGCTCCCCCGCTCCATATACAACTACCGCCGCACTCCCCCGCTCCATATACAACTACCCCGCCGCACTTCCCCGCTCCATATACAACTACCCCGCTCCATATACAACTACCCTGCTCCGCACAGCTCCCCCTCTACATATGCAACTACCCCGCCGCACACCCCCACTCCATATACAACTACCCCGCTGCACTCCCCCGCTCCATATACAACTACCCCCGCACTACCCCGATCCATATACAACTACCCTGCCACACTCCCCCTCTCCATATGCAACTACACCGCTCCTTCACCGCTCCCCCGCTCCATATACAACTACCACACTCCGCATCGCTCCCCCGCTCCATTAAGAAGTACCCCCCGCACTCCCCCGGTCCATATACAACTACAACGCTCCGCACCGCTCCTCCGCTCCATATACAACCACCCCCCGCACTCCCCCTCTCCATATACAACTACCCCGCTCCGCACCGCTCCCCCGCTCCGCACCCCTCCCCCGCTCCATATACAACTACCCCGCTCTGCACCGCTCCCCCGCTCAATGTTCAACTACCCCACCGCACTCCCCCGCTCCATATACAAATACCCCGCCGCACTCCCCCGCTCCATATACAACTACCCCGCTGCACTCCCCCGCTCAATCTACAACAACCCCGCTCCGCACCGCTCCGCACCGCTCCCCCGCTCCATATACAACTACCCCCCGCACTCCCCCGGTCCATATACAACTACCCCGCTGCACTCCCCCGCTCCATATACAACTACCCCACTCAGCACCGCTCCCCCGCTCCATAAACAACTACCACCCGCACTCCCCTGCTCCATATACAACTACCCCGCCGCATTCCCCCGCTCCATATACAACTACCCCGCTCCATATACAACTACCCTGCTCCGCACCGCTCCCCCGCTCCATATACAACTACACTGCCGCACTCCCCCACTCCATATACAACTACCCCGCTGCACTCCCCCGCTCCATATACAACAACCCCGCTCCGCACCGCTCCCCCGCTCCATATACAACTACCCCCGCACTCCCCGCTCCATATACAACTACACCGCTGCACTCCCCTGCTCCATATACAACTACCCCGCTCCGCACTGCTCCCCCGCTCCATATACAACTTCCCCCGCACTCCCCCTCTCTATATACAACTACCCTGCCACACTCCGCCTCTCCATATACAACTACCCCGCCCCGCACCCCTCCCCGCTCCATATACAATTACCCCGCTCTGCACCGCTACCCCGCTCCATATACAACTACCCCACCGCACTCCCCCGCTCCATATACAACTACCCCGCCCGAACTCCCCCGCTCCATATACAACTACCATGCTCCATATACAACTACCCTGCTCCGCACCGCTCCCCCGCTCCATATACAACTACCCCGCTGCACTACCCCTCTCCATATACAACTACCCCACTCCGCACCGCTCCCCCGCTCCATATACAACTACCCCACTCCGCACCGCTCCCCCGCTCCATAAACTACTACCCCCGCACTCCCCCGCTCCATAAACAACTAACCCACCGCACTCCCCCGCTCCATATACAACTACCCCACTCCGCACCGCTCCCCAGCTCCATATACAACTACCCCACTCCGCACCGCTCCCCAGCTGCATAAACAATAAACCCCCCGCACTCCCCCGCTCCATATACAACTACCCCGCCGCACTCCCTTGCTCCATATACAACTACCCCGCTCCGCACCGCTCCCCCGCTCCATATACAACTACCCCACTCCGCACCGCTCCCCCGCTCCATATACAACTACTCCGCCGCACTTCCCCGCTCCATATACAACTACCCTGGCGCATTCCCCTGCTCCATATACAACTACCCCGCTCCGCACCGCTCCCCCGCTCCATATACAACTACCCCGCTCCGCACCGCTCCCCCGCTCCAAATACAACTACCCCACTCCGCACCGCTCCCCCGCTCCATATACAACTACCCCGCCGCACTCCCCCGCTCCATATACAACTACCCCGCTGCACTCCCCCGCTCCATATACAACTACCCCGCTCCGCACCGCTCCCCCGCTCCATATACAACTACCCCCGCACTCCCCCGCTCCATATACAACTACCCCGCCGCACTTCCCCGCTCCATATACAACTACCCCGCTCCATATACAACTACCCTGCTCCGCACAGCTCCCCCTCTACATATGCAACTACCCCGCCGCACACCCCCACTCCATATACAAATACCCCGCCGCACTCCCCCGCTCCATATACAACTACCCCGCCCCGCACCGCTCCCCCGCTCCATATACAACTACCCCCGCACTCCCCCGATCCATATACAACTACCCTGCCACACTCCCCCGCTCCATATGCAACTACACCGCTCCTTCACCGCTCCCCCGCTCCATATACAACTACCACACTCTGCACCGCTCCCCCGCTCCATTAACAAGTACCCCCCGTACTCCCCCTGTCCATATACAACTACAACGCTCTGCACCGCTCCTCCGCTCCATATACAACTACCCCCCGCACTCCCCCTCTCCATATACAACTACCCCGCTCCGCACCGCTCCCCCGCACCGCACCCCTCCCCCGCTCCATATACAACTACCCCGCTCTGCACCGCTCCCCTGCTCAATGTACAACTACCCCACCGCAGTCCCCCGCTCCATATACAAATACCCCGCCGCACTCCCCCGCTCCATATACAACTACCCCGCTGCACTCCCCCGCTCCATATACAACTATCCTGCTCCGCACCGCTCCCCCGCTCCATATACAACTACCCTGCCGCACTCCCCCGCTCCATATACAACTACCCCACTCCGCACCGCTCCCCCGCTCCATATACAACTACCCCACTCCGCACCGCTCCCCAGCTCCATAAACAACTAACCCCCCGCACTCCCCCGCTCCATATACAACTACCCCAACGCACTCCCCCGCTCCATATACAACTACCCCACTCCGCACCGCTCCCCCGCTCCATATACAACTACCCCACTCCGCACCGCTCCCCAGCTGCATAAACAATAAACCCCCCGCACTCCCCCGCTCCATATACAACTACCCCAACGCACTCCCCCGCTCCATATACAACTACCCCGTGGCACTCCCTTGCTCCATATACAACTACCCCGCTCCGCACTGGTCCCCTGCTCCATATACAACTATCCGGCCGCACTCCCCCGCTCCATATACAACTACCTCGCCGCACTCCCCCGCTCCATATACAACTACCCCGCCGCACTCCCCTGCTCCATATACAACTACCCTGCTCCGCACTGCTCCACTGCTCCATATACAACTACCCCACTCCGCACCGCTCCCCCGCTCCATATACAACAACCCCACTCCGCACCGCTACCCCGCTCCATATACAACTACCCCGCTCCATATACAACTACCCCAACGCACTCCCCCGCTCCATATACAACTACCCCGCTGCACTCGCCCGCTCCATATACAACAACCCCGCTCCGCACCGCTCCCCCGCTCCATATACAACTACCCCCGCACTCCCCGCTCCATATACAACTACACCGCTGCACTCCCCCGCTCCATATACAACTACCCCGCTCCGCACCGCTCCCCCGCTCCATATACAACTACCCCAGCACTCCCCCGCTCTATATACAACTACCCTGCCACACTCCGCCTCTCCATATACAACTACCCCGCCCCGCACCCCTCCCCGCTCCATATACAATTACCCCGCTCTGCACCGCTACCCCGCTCCATATACAACTACCCCATCGCACTCCCCCGCTCCATATACAACTACTCCGCCGCACTCCCCCGCTCCATTTACAACTACCACGCTCCATATACAACTACCCTGCTCCGCACCGCTCCCCCGCTCCATATACAACTACCCCGCCGCACTCCTCCGCTCCATATACAACTACCCCGCTGCACTACCCCGCTCCATATACAACTACCCCACTCCGCACCGCTCCCAAGCTCCATATACAACTACCCCACTCCGCACCGCTCCCCCGCTCCATAAACTACTACCCCCGCACTCCCCCGCTCCATAAACAACTACCCCACCGCACTCCCAAGCTCCATATACAACTACCCCACTCCGCACCGCTCCCCCGCTCCATAAACTACTACCCCCGCACTCCCCCGCTCCATAAACAACTACCCCACCGCACTCCCCCGCTCCATATACAACTACCCCGCTCCGCACCGCTCCCCCGCTCCATATACAACTACCCCGCCGCACTCCCCCGCTCCATATACAACTACCCCGGTCCATATACAACTACCCTGCTCCGCACCGCTCCCCCGCTCCATATACATCTACCCCTCCGCACTCCCCCGCTCCATATACAACTACCCCGCCGCACTCCTCCGCTCCATATACAACTACCCTGCTCCGCACCGCTCCCCCGCTCCATATACAACTACACTGCCGCACTCCCCCACTCCACATACAACTACCCCGCCGCACTCCTCCTCTCCATATACAACTACCCTGCTCCGCACCGCTCCCCCGCTCCATAAACTACTACCCCCGCACTCCCCCGCTCCATAAACAACTACCCCACCGCACTCCCCCGCTCCATATACAACTACCCCGCTCCGCACCGCTCCCCCGCTCCATATACAACTACCCCGCCGCACTCCCCCGCTCCATATACAACTACCCCGGTCCATATACAACTACCCTATTCCGCACCGCTCCCCCGCTCCATATACAACTACCCCTCCGCACTCCCCCGCTCCATATACAACTACCCCGCCGCACTCCTCCGCTCCATATACAACTACCCTGCTCCGCACCGCTCCCCCGCTCCATATACAACTACACTGCCGCACTCCCCCACTCCATATACAACTACCCCGCCGCACTCCCCCGCTCCATATACAACTACCCCGGTCCATATACAACTACCCTGCTCCGCACCGCTCCCCCGCTCCATTTACAACTACCCTGCCGCACTCCCCCGGTCCATATACAACTACCCCACCGCACTCCTCCGCTCCATATACAACTACCCTGCTCCGCACCGCTCCCCCGCTCCATATACAACTACACTGCCGCACTCCCCCACTCCATATACAACTACCCCGCTGCACTCCCCCGCTCCATATACAACAACCCCGCTCCGCACCGCTCCCCCGCTCCATATACAACTACCCCCGCACTCCCCGCTCCATATACAACTACACCGCTGCACTCCCCCGCTCCATATACAACTACCCCGCTCCGCACCGCTCCCCCGCTCCATATACAACTACCCCCGCACTCCCCCTCTCTATATACAACTACCCTGCCACACTCCGCCTCTCCATATACAACTACCCCGCCCCGCACCCCTCCCCGCTCCATATACAATTGCCCCGCTCTGCACCGCTACCCCGCTCCATATACAACTACCCCACCGCACTCCCCCGCTCCATATACAACTACCCCGCCCGAACTCCCCCGCTCCATATACAACTACCATGCTCCATATACAACTACCCTGCTTCGCACCGCTCCCCCGCTCCATATACAACTACCCCGCCGCACTCCCCCGCTCCATATACAACTACCCCGCTGCACTACCCCTCTCCATATACAACTACCCCACTCCGCACCGCTCCCACGCTCCATATACAACTACCCCACTCCGCACCGCTCCCCCGCTCCATAAACTACTACCCCCGCACTCCCCCGCTCCATAAACAACTACCCCACCGCACTCCCCCGCTCCATATACAACTACCCCGCTCCGCACCGCTCCCCCGCTCCATATACAACTACCCCGTTGCACTCCCTTGCTCCATATACAACTACCCCGCTCCGCACCGCTCCCCCGCTCCATATACAACTACCCCACTCCGCACCGCTCCACCGCTCCATATACAACTACCCCGCCGCACTTCCCCGCTCCATATACAACTACCCGGCCGCACTCCCCCGCTCCATATACAACTACCTCGCCGCACTCCCCCGCTCCATATACAACTACCCCGCCGCACTCCCCTGCTCCATATACAACTACCCCACTCCGCACCGCTCCCCTGCTCCATATACAACAACCCCACTCCGCACCGCTACCCCGCTCCATATACAACTACCCCGCTCCATATACAACTACCCTGCTCCGCACCGCTCCCCTGCTCCATATACAACTACACCGCCGCACTCCCCCACTCCATATACAACTACCCCGCTGCACTCGCCCGCTCCATATACAACAACCCCGCTCCGCACCGCTCCACCGCTCCATATACAACTACCCCCGCACCCCCCGCTCCATAAACTACTACCCCCGCACTCCCCCGCTCCATAAACAACTACCCCACCGCACTCCCCCGCTCCATATACAACTACCCCGCTCTGCACCGCTACCCCGCTCCATATACAACTACCCCATCGCACTCCCCCGCTCCATATACAACTACCCCGCCGCACTCCCCCGCTCCATTTACAACTACCACGCTCCATATACAACTACCCTGCTCCGCACCGCTCCCCCGCTCCATATACAACTACCCCGCCGCACTCCTTCGCTCCATATACAACTACCCCGCTGCACTACCCCGCTCCATATACAACTACCCCACTCCGCACCGCTCCCAAGCTCCATATACAACTACCCCACTCCGCACCGCTCCCCCGCTCCATAAACTACTACCCCCGCACTCCCCCGCTCCATAAACAACTACCCCACCGCACTCCCCCGCTCCATATACAACTACCCCGCTCCGCACCGCTCCCCCGCTCCATATACAACTACCCCGCCGCACTCCCCCGCTCCATATACAACTACCCCGGTCCATATACAACTACCCTGCTCCGCACCGCTCCCCCGCTCCATATACAACTACCCCTCCGCACTCCTCCGCTCCATATAAAACTACCCCGCTCCATATACAACTACCCCACTCCGCACCGCTCCCCCGCTCCATAAACAACTACCCCCGCACTCTCCCGCTCCATATACAACTACCCACCGTACTCCCCCGCTCCATGTACAACTACCCCGCTCCGCACCGCTCCCCCGCTCCATATACAACTACCCCGCCGCTCTCCCTTGCTCCATATAGAACTACCCCGCTCCGCACCGCTCCCCCGCTCCATATACAACTACCCAACTCCGCACCGCTCCCCCGCTCCATAAACAACTACCACCCGCACTCCCCCGCTCCATATACAACTACCCCGCCGCACTCCCCCGCTCCATATACAACTACCCCGCTCCATATACAACTACCCTGCTCCGCACCGCTCCCCCTCTCCATATACAACTACACTGCCGTACTCCCCCACTCCATATACAACTACCCCGCTGCACTCCCCTGCTCAATATACAACAACCTAGCTCCGCACCGCTCCCCCGCTCCATATACAACTACCCCCGCACTCCCCGCTCCATATACAACTACCCCGCTGCACTACCCCGCTCCATATACAACTACCTCCATAAACAACTACCACCCGCACTCCCCCGCCCCATATACAACTACCCCGCCGCACTCCCCCGCTCCATATACAACTACCAAGCTCCATATACAACTACCCTGCTCCGCACCGCTCCCCCGCTCCATATACAACTACACCGCCACACTCCCCCACTCCATATACAACTACCCCGCTGCACTCCCCCGCTCAATCTACAACAACCCCGCTCTCACCGCTCCCCCGCTCCATATACAACTACCCCCCGCACTCCCCCGGTCCATATACAACTACACCGCCGCAATCCCCCACTCCATATACAACTACCCCGCTGCACTCCCCCGCTCCATATACAACAAACCCGCTCCGCACCGCTCCCCCGCTCCATATACAACTACCCCCGCACTCCCCGCTCCATATACAACTACACCGCTGCACTCCCCCGCTCCATATACAACTACCCCGCTCCGCACCGCTCCCCCGCTCCATATACAACTACCCCCGCACTCCCCCTCTCTATATAAAACTACCCTGCCACACTCCGCCTCTCCATATACAACTACCCCGCCCCGCACCCCTCCCCGCTCCATATACAATTAGCCCGCTCTGCACCGCTACCCCGATCCATATACAACTACCCCACCGCACTCCCTCGCTCCATATACAACTACCCCGCCCAAAATCCCCCGCTCCATATACAACTACCATGCTCCATATACAACTAACCTGCTCCGCACCGCTCCCCCGCTCCATATACAACTACCCCGCCGCACTCCCCCGCTCCAAATACAACTACCCCGCTGCACTACCCCTCTCCATATACAAATACCCCACTCCGCACTGCTCCCACGCTCCATATACAACTACCCCACTCCGCACCGCTCCCCCGCTCCATAAACTACTACCCCCGCACTCCCCCGCTCCATAAACAACTACCCCACCACACTCCCCCGCTCCATATACAACTACCCCGCTCCGCACCGCTCCCCCGCTCCATATACAACTACCCCGCCGCACTCCCCCGCTCCAAATACAACTACCCCACTCCGCACCGCTCCCCGGCTCCATATACAACTACCCCGCCGCACTTCCCCGCTCCATATACAACTACCCTGCCGCATTCCCCTGCTCCATATACAACTACCCCGCTCCGCACCGCTCCCCCGCTCCATATACAGCTACCCCGCTCCGCACCGCTCCCCCGCTCCAAATACAACTACCCCACTCCGCACCGCTCCCCCGCTCCATAAACAACTACCCCCCGCACTCCCCCGCTCCATATACAACTACCCCGCCGCACTCCCCCGCTCCATATACAACTACCCCGCTGCACTCCCCCGCTCCATATACAACTACCCCGCTCCGCACCGCTCCCCCGCTCCATATACAACTACCCCCGCACTCCCCCGCTCCATATACAACTACCCCGCCGCACTTCCCCGCTCCATATACAACTACCCCGCTCCATTTACAACTACCCTGCTCCGCACAGCTCCCCCTCTACATATGCAACTACCCCGCCGCACACCCCCACTCCATATACAACTACCCCGCTGCACTCCCCCGCTCCATATACAACTACCCCGCTCCGCACCGCTCCCCCGCTCCATATACAACTACCCCCGCACTCCCCCGATCCATATACAACTACCCTGCCACACTCCCCCGCTCCATATGCAACTACACCGCTCCTTCACCGCTCCCCCGCTCCATATACAACTACCACACTCCGCACCGCTCCCCCGCTCCATTAACAAGTACCCCCCGCACTCCCCCGGTCCATATACAACTACAACGCTCTGCACCGCTCCTCCGCTCCATATACAACTACCCCCGCACTCCCCCTCTCCATATACAACTACCCCGCTCCGCACCGCTCCCCCGCTCCGCACCCCTCCCCCGCTCCATATACAACTACCCCGCTCTGCACCGCTCCCCCGCTCAATGTACAACTACCCCACCGCACTCCCCCGCTCCATATACAAATACACCGCCGCACTCCCCCGCTCCATATACAACTACCCCGCTGCACTCCCCCGCTCCATATACAACTATCCTGCTCCGCACCGCTCCCCCGCTCCATATACAACTACCCTGCCGCACTCCCCCGCTCCATATACAACTAGCCCGCTCCGCACCACACACCCGCTCCATATACAACTACCCCACTACGCACCGCTCCCTCGCTCCATATACAACTACCCCACTCCGCACCGCTCCCCCGCTCCATATAAAACTACCCCACTCCGCACCGCTCCCCAGCTCCATAAACAGCTAACCCCCCGCACTCCCCCGCTCCATATACAACTACCCCAACGCACTCCCCCGCTCCATATACAACTACCCCACTCCGCACCGCTCCCCCGCTCAGTATACAACTACCCCACTCTGCACCGCTCCCCAGCTGCATAAACAATAAACCCCCCGCACTCCCCCGCTCCATATACAACTACCCCGTCGCACTCCCTTGCTCCATATACAACTACCTCGCCGCACTCCCCTGCTCCATATACAACTACCCGGCCGCACTCCCCCGCTCCATATACAACTACCTCGCCGCACTCCCCCGCTCCATATACAACTACCCCGCCGCACTCCCCTGCTCCATATACAACTACCCTGCTCCGCACTGCTCCACTGCTCCATATACAACTACCCCACTCCGCACCGCTCCCCCGCTCCATATACAACAACCCCACTCCGCACTGCTACCCCGCTCCATATACAACTACTCCGCTCCGCACCGCTCCCCCGCTCCATATACAACTACCCCACTCCGCACCGCTCCCCCGCTCCATATACAACTACCCCACTCTACACCGCTCCCCCGCTCAATATACAACTACCCCGCTCCACACCGCTCCCCCGCTCCATATACAACTACCCCACTCTGCACCGCTCCCCCGCTCCATATACAACTACCCCCGCACTCCCCCTCTCTATATACAACTACCCTGCCACACTCCGCCTCTCCATATACAACTACCCCGCCCCGCACCCCTCCCCGCTCCATATACAATTACCCCGCTCTGCACCGCTACCCCGCTCCATATACAACTACCCCACCGCACTCCCCCGCTCCATATACAACTACCCCGCCCGAACTCCCCCGCTCCATATACAACTACCATGCTCCATATACAACTACCCTGCTCCGCACCGCTCCCCCGCTCCATATACAACTACCCTGCCGCACTCCCCCGCTCCATATACAACTACCCCGCTGCACTACCCCTCTCCATATACAACTACCCCACTCCGCACCGCTCCCACGCTCCATATACAACTACCCCACTCCGCACCGCTCCCCCGCTCCATAAACTACTACCCCCGCACTCCCCCGCTCCATAAACAACTACCCCACCGCACTCCCCCGCTCCATATACAACTACCCCGCTCCGCACCGCTCCCCCGCTCCATATACAACTACCCCGCCGCACTCCCTTGCTCCATATACAACTACCCCGCTCCGCACCGGTCCCCCGCTCCATATACAACTACCCCGCTCCGCACCGCTCCCCCGCTCCAAATACAACTACCCCACTCCGCACCGCTCCCCCGCTCCATAAACAACTACCCCCCGCACTCCCCCGCTCCATATACAACTACCCAGCTCCGCACCGCTCCCCCGCTCCATATATAACTACCCCCGCACTCCCCCGCTCCATATACAACTACCCCGCCGCACTTCCCCGCTCCATATACAACTACCCCGCTCCGTATACAACTACCCTGCTCCGCACAGCTCCCCCTCTACATATGCAACTACCCCGCCGCACACCCCCACTCCATATACAACTACCCCGCTGCACTCCCCCGCTCCATATACAACTACCCCGCTCCGCACCGCTCCCCCGCTCCATATACAACTACCCCCGCACTCCCCCGATCCATATACAACTACCCTGCCACACTCCCCCGCTCCATATGCAACTACACCGCTCCTTCACCGCTCCCCCGCTCCATATACAACTACCACACTCCGCACCGCTCCCCCGCTCCATATACAACTACCCCCCGCACTCCCCCTCTGCATATACAACTACCCCGCTCCGCACAGCTCCCCCGCTCCGCACCCCTCCCCCGCTCCATATACAACTACCCCGCTCTGCACCGCTCCCCCGCTCAATGTACAACTACCCCACCGCACTCCCCCGCTCCATATACAAATACCCCGCCGCACTCCCCCGCTCCATATACAACTACCCCGCTGCACTCCCCCGCTCCATATACAACTATCCTGCTCCGCACCGCTCCCCCGCTCCATATACAACTACCCTGCCGCACTCCCCCGCTCCATATACAACTAGCCCGCTCCGCACCACACACCCGCTCCATATACAACTACCCCGCTACGCACCGCTCCCTCGCTCCATATACAACTACCCCACTCCGCACCGCTCCCCCGCTCCATATACAACTACCCCACTCCGCACCGCTCCCCAGCTGCATAAACAGTAAACCCCCCGCACTCCCCCGCTCCATATACAACTACCCCAACGCACTCCCCCGCTCCATATACAACTACCCCGTCGCACTCCCTTGCTCCATATACAACTACCCTGCTCCGCACTGGTCCCCTGCTCCATATACAACTACCCGGCCGCACTCCCCCGCTCCATATACAACTACCCCCCGCACTCCCCCGCCCCATATACAACTACCCCGCCGCACTCAGCCGCTCCATATACAACTACCCCGCTCAATATACAACTACCCCGCTCCGCAACCGCTTCCCCGCTCCATATAGAAGTACCCCGCCGCACTCCCCCGCTCCATATACAACTACCCGCTCCACTCCCCCGCTCCATATACAACTACCCCGCTCCGCACCGCTCCCCCGCTCCATATACAACTACCCCCGCACTCCCCCGCTCCATATACAACTACCCCGCCGCACTTCTCCGCTCCATATACAACTACCCCTCTCCATATACAACTACCCCACTCCGCACCGCTCCCACGCTCCATATACAACTACCCCACTCCGCACCGCTCCCCCGCTCCATAAACTACTACCCCCGCACTCCCCCGCTCCATAAACAACTACCCCACCGCACTCCCCCGCTCCATATACAACTACCCCGCTCCGCACCGCTCCCCCGCTCCATATACAACTACCCCGCCGCACTCCCTTGCTCCATATACAACTACCCCGCTCCGCACCGGTCCCCCGCTCCATATACAACTACCCCGCTCCGCACCGCTCCCCCGCTCCAAATACAACTACCCCACTCCGCACCGCTCCCCCGCTCCATAAACAACTACCCCCCGCACTCCCCCGCTCCATATACAACTACCCAGCTCCGCACCGCTCCCCCGCTCCATATATAACTACCCCCGCACTCCCCCGCTCCATATACAACTACCCCGCCGCACTTCCCCGCTCCATATACAACTACCCCGCTCCATTTACAACTACCCTGCTCCGCACAGCTCCCCCTCTACATATGCAACTACCCCGCCGCACACCCCCACTCCATATACAACTACCCCGCTGCACTCCCCCGCTCCATATACAACTACCCCGCTCCGCACCGCTCCCCCGCTCCATATACAACTACCCCCGCACTCCCCCGATCCATATACAACTACCCTGCCACACTCCCCCGCTCCATATGCAACTACACCGCTCCTTCACCGCTCCCCCGCTCCATATACAACTACCACACTCCGCACCGCTCCCCCGCTCCATTAACAAGTACCCCCCGCACTGCCCCGGTCCATATACAACTACAACGCTCCGCACCGCTCCTCCGCTCCATATACAACTACCCCCCGCACTCCCCCTCTCCATATACAACTACCCCGCTCCGCACAGCTCCCCCGCTCCGCACCCCTCCCCCGCTCCATATACAACTACCCTGCTCTGCACCGCTCCCCCGCTCAATGTACAACTACCCCACCGCACTCCCCCGCTCCATATACAAATACCCCGCCGCACTCCCCCGCTCCATATACAACTACCCCGCTGCACTCCCCCGCTCCAAATACAACTATCCTGCTCCGCACCGCTCCCCCGCTCCATATACAACTACCCTGCCGCACTCCCCCGCTCCATATACAACTACCCCGCTACGCACCGCTCCCTCGCTCCATATACAACTACCCCACTCCGCACCGCTCCCCCGCTCCATATACAACTACCCCACTCCGCACCGCTCCCCAGCTGCATAAACAATAAACCCCCCGCACTCCCCCGCTCCATATACAACTACCCCAACGCACTCCCCCGCTCCATATACAACTACCCCGTCGCACTCCCTTGCTCCATATACAACTACCCTGCTCCGCACTGGTCCCCTGCTCCATATACAACTACCCAGCCGCACTCCCCCGCTCCATATACAACTACCCCCCGCACTCCCCCGCCCCATATACAACTACCCCGCCGCACTCAGCCGCTCCATATACAACTACCCCGCTCAATATACAACTACCCCGCTCCGCAACCGCTTCCCCGCTCCATATAGAAGTACCCCGCCGCACTCCCCCGCTCCATATACAACTACCCGCTCCACTCCCCCGCTCCATATACAACTACCCCGCTCCGCACCGCTCCCCCGCTCCATATACAACTACCCCCGCACTCCCCCGCTCCATATACAACTACCCCACCGCACTTCTCCGCTCCATATACAACTACCCCGCTCCATATACAACTACCCTGCTCCGCACCGCTCCCCCGCTCCATATACAACTACCCCGCCGCACTCCCCCACTCCATATACAACTACCCCGCTGCACTCCCCCGCTCCATATACAACTACCCCGCTCCGCACCTCTCCCCCGCTCCATATACAACTACCCCCGCACTCCCCCGCTCCATATACAACTACCCTGCCACACTCCCCCGCTCCATATGCAACTACCCCGCTCCGCATCGCTCCCCCTCTCCATATACAACTACAACGCTCCGCACCGCTCCCCGGCTCCATATACAACTACCCCCGCACTCCCCCTCTTCATATACAACTACCCCGTTCCGCACCCCTCCCCCGCTCCATATACAACTGCCCCGCTCTGCACAGCTCCCACGCTCCATATACAACTACCCCACCGCACTCCCCCGCTCCATATACAACTACCCCGCCGCACTCCCCCGCTCCATATACAACTACCCCGCTCCATATACAACTACCCTGCTCCGCACCACTCCCCCGCTCCATATACAACTACCCCGCCACACTCCCCCGCTCCATATACAACTACAACGCTCCGCACCGCTCCCCCGCTCCATATACAACTACCCCCGCACTCCCCCTCTTCATATACAACTACCCCGCTCCGCACCCCTCCCCCGCTCCATATACAACTACCCCGCTCTGCACAGCTCCCACGCTCCATATACAACTACCCCACCGCACTCCCCCGCTCCATATACAACTACCCCGCCGCACTCCCCCGCTCCATATACAACTACCCCGCTCCATATACAACTACCCTGCTCCGCACCGCTCCCCCGCTCCATATACAACTACCCCGCCACACTCCCCCGCTCCATATACAACGACCCCACTCCGCACTGCTCCCCTGCTCCATATACAACTACCTCGCCGCACTCCCCCGCTCTATATACAACTACCCCGCCGCACTCCCCTGCCCCATATGCAACTACCCTGCTCCGCACTGCTCCCCTGCTCCATATACAACTACCCCGCCGCACTCCCCCGCTCCATTTACAACTACCCCGCTCCATATACAACTACCCTGCTCCGCAGCGCTCCCCCGCTCCATATACAACTACCCCCGCACTCCCCCGCTCCATATAGAACTACTCTGCTGCACTCCCCCGCTCCATATACAACTACCCCACTCCGCACCGCTCCCCCGCTCCATATACAACTACCCCCTGCACTCCCCCGCTCCATATACAACTATCCCGCTCCGCACTGCTTCCCCGCGCCATATACAACTCCCCCGCTCCGCACTGCTCCCTGCTCCATATACAACTACTTTGCCGCACTCCCCCGCTCCATATACAACTACCCCGCCGCACTCCCCCGCTCCATATACAACTACCCCGCTCCGCACCGCTCCCCTGCTCCATATACAACTACCCCGCCGCACTCCCCCGCTCAATATACAACTACCCCACCGCACTCCCCCGCTCCATATACAACTACCCCGCTGCACTTCCCCGCTCCATATACAACTACCCCGCTCCATATACAACTACCCTGTTCCGCACCGCTACCCCGCTCCATAGACAACTACCCCGCCGCACTCCCCCGCTCCATATACACAATATACGCAACCTCCACACCTCACCCTCTCTTAACTGGAGTCCCCCAAGGGTCAGTCTTGGGTCCTCTCCTGTTCTCTCTCTACACCCGCTCCCTGGGCCCCCTCATCGCATCCTATGGTTTCTCATACCATTTCTATGCTGATGATGTTCAGATTTTCCTCTGTTGTATCCTGGGACACTATCACCCTTCATTTAAATATGCTTTATTTTGCTCTTATCCGCCCCCTATTTTACTGCATTTAATCCTGTACCTCAGAATATTGTAATCTGCCAAGTGTTTAATCTGTAGTATTTTGTACTTAATCATATCCTGATGTAACTATCACTATTTAATCATATCCTGATGTAACTTTCACTATTATCTGCTGTATTATTGAATTGTGGTTTGTCACACTTGAGAATTATTGTATTTCTTGTTCTTATTGTATGACTTATATTGTAACACTTGAATGTATTTGTATTTGCTTGCGATTGTAAGTCGCCCTGGATAAGGGCGTCTGCTAAGAAATAAATAATAATAATAATAATAATAATAATATACAACTACCCTGCTGCACTCCCCCGCTCCATATACAACTACCCCGCTCCGCACCGCTCCCCCGCTCCATATACAACTACCCCACTCCGCACCGCTCCCCCGCTCCATATTCAACTGCCCCACTCCGCACCGCTCCCCCGCTCCATATACAACTACCCCGCTCCGCACCGCTCCCCCGCTCCATATACAACTACCCCACCGCACTCCCCCGCTCCATATACAACTACCCCGCTCCGCACCGCTCCCCCGCTCCATATACAACTACCCCGCCGCACTCCCCTGCTCCATATACAACTACCCCGCTCCGCACTGCTCCCCCGCTCCATATACAACTACCCCGCTCCGCACCGCTCCCCCGCTCCATATACAACTACCCCACTCCGCACCGCTCCCCCGCTCCATATACAACTACCCCACCGCACTCCCCCGCTCCATATACAACTACCCCGCTCCGCACTGCTCCCCAGCTCCATATACAACTACCCCGCCGCACTCCCCCGCTCCATATACAACTACCCCGCCGCACTCCCCCGCTCCATATACAACTACCCCGCTCCATATACCACTACCCCGCTCCGCACCGCTCCCCCGCTCCATATACTACTACCCCTCTACACACCGCTCCCCCGCTCCATAAACAACTACCCCCCGCACTCCCCCGCTCCATATACAACTACCCCGCTCCGCACTGCTCCCCTGCTCCATATACAACTACCCCGCCGCACTCCCCCGCTCCATATACAACAACCCCGCTCCGCACTGCTCCCCGCTCCATATACAACTACCCTGCTCCGCACCGCTCCCCCACTCCATATACAACTACCCCGTCGCACTCCCCCACTCCATATACAACCACCCCGCTGCACTCCCCCGCTCCATATACAACTACCCCGCTGCACTCCCCTGCTCCATATACAACTACCCCGCTGCACTCCCCCGCTCCATATACAACTACCCCACTCCGCACCGCTCCCCCGCTCCATATACAACTACCCCTGCACTCCCCCGCTCCATGTACAACTACCCCGCTCCGCACCGCTCCCCTGCTCCATACACAACTACCCTGCCACACTCCCCCGCTCCATATGCAACTACCCCGCTGCACTCCCCCGCTCCATATACAACTACCCCCCGCACTCCCCCGCTCCATGTACAACTACCCCGCTCCGCACCGCTCCCCTGCTCCATACACAACTACCCTGCCACACTCCCCCGCTCCATATGCAACTACCCCGCTGCACTCCCCCGCTCCATATACAACTACCCCACCGCACTCCCCCGCTCCATATACAACTACCCCGCCACACTCCCCTGCTCCATATACAACTACCCCACTCCGCACTCGCCCCGCTCCATATACAACTACCCCACCGCACTCCCCCGCTCCATATACAACTACCCCGCCACACTCCCCCGCTCCATATACAACTACCCCGCCGCACTCCCCCGCTCCATATACAACTACCCCGCCGCACTCCCCCGCTCCATATACAATTGGCTCGCTCCGCTCCACTCACACTCTCTGGGTGTTCCTGCATATGAGACTGACAGCTGAGACCTCAGTCAGAACTGTGGTGCGAGCAGGGGGGCGTGGCCACTGGACTGCGTGTTCTGTGTGTGTGTATGTGTGTGTGTGTGTTCTGTGATTGGTTGTTTATGTTCTGTAATACCTCGTTTCCATAGTCAAGCCAACTCGCGTGCACACCCTAATTGCCCCCCGAATGCTGCGTTTCCATGTTTTTATAAAACATGGATACTCGAGGCCTCCAATTCGGGCACGTACCTGAGTTCTTTGGTACCATTTCACTATTTCAACATTTGGCCCGAATTAAATTTGGGCAGAGCAGAAAATAAGTCCTAATCATGGAATCCTGGGTCTTAGCAACAATCTCTATCAAAGCCAGTGTCAAATCACGGTTAGGAAAAACAAAATAGCTTAGCTGTAATTTAACGTAAAAAAACCCCAAAACAAACAAACAAACAAAAAACACTATTTAACATGACAGCAGATTATGCAACGTGGAATCATGATGAAACATTATCACTGATTACTGTTTGGGGAGATTGGGTCATTCAAAGTCAGCTTCAAGGATCTTTTCGAAATCAAAAAGTGTTTCAAAATATAAGTAAAGTTCTACTTTCTATGGGTGCAAGTAGGAATGCGCTCCAATGTATGGAAAATATCAAGGACCACAATATCAAAATCGGAAATGATCTCAAAACATTCCACTATGACAGATTAGATGCGATTTTAGGACACCGTCCAATATCACAAGACAGTCTGCAGTGAATTTTCTGGAAAAGTATCCATTGCCGTGTTTGGTTACAATGTCAATAACGATGCTACAGTAATCTGGTCACCTGCTACCATTTCAGACAAAGAAGGCTGAGGAGGTTTAATTTGCTTTGCATTAAGTGAGCCTAATACATAATTTCTATTAGTAATTAGGGCACAGAGGGGATTTGAAGACTATCAAAATATGATAAAAATGGTTACCATGCTGTGTAAAATTTCTACAAGGATCCCTGAATAGTATATTACATTTTTTCTAGCTTAATAAAGTACATAACTGGATCTCTGATCTAGTGGAGATGTGAAGGTAGGACAGTCTGTTTCCAGTTCTGCAGGGTTGATCGACAGCTAACAAAGTGGCAAAGGCTAGGGTGTCATATTTTATTTTAGGCATTGATACATCCAACATCACCCCAAAAAGAGAAGGGACAGGCGCAAGGTCAAGAGGGATACCCAAAATCTGAGAAAGGGTCTTGAAAACAGAGCTCCAGAAAGAGATCAGCCTGGGAAAGGACCAAAGCATATGAATAAGAGAGGCAGGAGCCTATTTACATCTGTAACAGGATGCGTCCAGATCCGGGCAGATCTTACACAATTTAAGCTTTGACCAATGAATACGATGGAGAATCTTAAATTGCATCAATCCATGCCTAGCACACATGTGTACCTGAGATATAATAGACTTCCACTCGGGGGCTCCTGAGTGGCGCATTCAGTAAAGGTGCTCCGTGTGGAATGCAGCATGCGCCCTATAGCCTGGAGATCGCAGGTTCGAATCCAGGCTATGTCATTGCCGACCGTAACCGGGGGTTCCTAGGGGGTGGCGCATAATTGGCCGAGCACCGCCTGGGTAAGGAGGGCTTAGGTCGGCAGGGCAATCCACGGTTCACCATGCACCAGCGACCCCTGTGGTTGAAAAGGCGCCTGCGGGTCTGCAGTGGAGCCATTAAGATCTGCGACAAATGACGACTGGCAGGAACACGTTTTGGACGACGCGTGTTTCAGCCTCCATTTCCCGAATTGCCGGAGGGTTGCAGCGGTGAACCAGGATAAAAATAATAATTGGGCATTCCAAACTGGGGAGAAAACCGGGGTAAAAACCATTGCGAGGACTAAATTTAAAAATTAAATAAAAGAATAGACTTCAACTCATCATCCTCAAGCTACAAACCCAAATCCTGCTCTCACATGCCTCTTAACCTTTTCAGGAACAAGCATTTTTCAGTGGGATGCTCCCCCAGGACTACTCTTTCCTCTGCTAAATGTGTATCCAATTCTCCACTAACAACCCCCAGAAACTATTCTCCACTAACCTTCCTCTATCTCCTTGGACGACTTTGCCTCTTTCTTCGCAAGAGCTTTCTTCCCTCCTGCTCCAACCCAGCACCCTCTGTCTCCCCTACTAACTCACCTTCCTTCTCCTCCTTCCCTCCCCTCCCAGACTCTGACCTCTCCTCCCTCCTTCAGGGCTACAAACCCACCACGTGTGCCCTCGACCCCCTTCCTCACTCACCTCTTTCAAGCTGCATTTCTATGCTGATAATGCTCAGATCTTCCTCTCCTTTTCCCCATCTGACCCCACCACCCCCTCTGTATCTCTACCTGTCTGTATGCTATCTCCTCCTGGATGCACTCGCATCACCTCAAACTCAACCTTTTCTTCCCCTCCTCATCTTCCTCCTCCTCTGATCTCTCTTCTCCATTCCTCTGGAATCTACCACGCTCTCTCCCTCCTCTTCAGCCAAGAACCTCTGAGTAACCCTGGACCCCTGCCTCTCCTACTCCCAGCAGATCTCCACTCTAGCACGCACCTGCCATTTCTTCCTGAGCAACATATAACGAATCCAACCCTTCCTTACCAACTACTCCACGCAACTCCTCGTCCAGGCCCAGGTACTCTCCCACCTAAACTACTGCAACTCCCTCCTGGCCGGCCTCCCTGCGTCCGCCACCCATCCGCTCCAGCTCATCCAGAACTCTGCTGCTCGCCTGCCTGGTGTTCTCTCTGCCTCGCTTCTCCCACGCTACTCCACTGCTCCGCTCATTCCACTGGCTCCCGATCACTGCTTGCATCCAGTTAAAGGCTCTTGTACTTGCCTACTGGTCATAGGGACTGGCCAGTCAGCCAAGGCTTTCACCTTAGCAATCAGCGGTCTGGCCGCTCCCTACTCAATACCCCAAATACTCCGACTCAGTCTTCTCAATGGCACATTTCTTTGGGTTAGCAGTGAGCCCAGCCTCCAGCAAGGATTGCAGTACCGCTGCTACCTTACACAGATGACTCGGCCAATCCTCACTGTGGATAACGATGTCATCTATGTAAGCAGCGGCGTTCTGCTGATGGGGCCGCAAAATGCGATCCATCATCCGGTGGAAAGTGGCTGGTGCTCCGTGCAATCCAAAGGGGATGGTCCTAAATTGGTACAACCCGAAGGGAGTCAAAAACGCCGTCCTCTCTCTGGATTCTGGGTTAGGGGTATCTGCCAGTACCCCTTCATTAAATCCAGTGTCCTCATAAAATGAGCCGTGCCTATACGCTCCAGCAATTCATCTACCCGGGGCATAGGATAAGCGTCAAACTTTGATTTTTCATTAACTCGCCTGAAGTCAATGCAAAACCGAGTTGACCCGTCCAGCTTATCCACTAAAAGAATTGGACTGTTCCAGTCACTTTGGAACTCCTCTATTACACCCAGTCTGAGCATCTCATCAATCTCCGCCTTTATTACCTGCCTTTTGCGCTCAGGTATGTGGTACGGCCTCTGGCGAACTGGCGGCCCTGGCTGGAAAAAACACATCAGAAAACTCCGCCACCAGCGCCTGAGCCTGACATTTCTGTGTTGATGTCAGATTATCTGCAATCTGTACCAACCCCTTTTTCGCCAACATAGAAAGATCAGGTCCCATGTCTGTGACGTCATCTGCTTGCACCACTAACAAAGCCTCCTGTTGCAACCAGGGCTTCAAGAGGTTTACATGATAAATGTGCTTTTCTCTCCATCGCTCCGGCTGGCAGGTCTCATAATCCACCGTCCCAATCTGGCATGTAACCTCATAAGGTCCTTGCCACTTCGCCAGAAGTTTAGACTTAAAGCTGGGTAACAATAGAAGCACTTTATCCCCCGGCTGAAACGTGCATAACCGGGCCCCCCTGTTATATTGGGTCTCCTTTCTGCATTGAGCCTGCTGCTCATTTTCCCACAGACTCAAGATGTTTGCGCAGGTCCAACACATACCGGACAGTATTGGTCGAATTATCCTGCTGTTCCTCCCACATCTCTCTGACCAGATCGAGTACACCTCGGAGTCTTCGCCCGTACAAACAAACATGAACCTCAGCAGCTGCTAATCATGACTGGATTCCTGAGGTTTCGACAAAGCAGAGGAAGTTACAGGATTTCAGCACTCTCCAATTTAATTAAATTGGAATATATACAGTATCTTCTGACTGTGGGAAGTTATTTGTTTCAGGGATGCTTAAAATGTTTGAGCATTAAAGAACCTGAGTACCTGAACACCACTTACTATAATATTGCTGCTGTAGATGGCAAGGTTACTGTGCTTTATTTTGTTCCCATTCTCTATCTTTATTTAAACTTAAAGGTAAGTAGCATTAATGTCATTCTTCTTTTTTGTTACCCTTCCCTTACACTTTTGTTACTGACTTACCCTCATCTCTCCCTACACCCCCATTCGACCTCTCCACTCTGCCTGCACTAGAAGACTGGCTCTACCTCCTCTACGCTCCCCTGCCTCCAGAGCCCGCTCCTTCTCCAGCCTCGCTCCGCAGTGGTGGAATGACCTTCCTACAGATGTCAGGACTGCCCAGTCCCTGACCACATTCCGGCGCCTCCTTAAGACTCACTTCTTCAGACAGCACCTGTAGAACTCCTCTGTTTTTCCCCTGGGACACTTATCACCCTTCCTTAAATGCGCTTTACATGCTCTTATCTGCCCCCTATTTTACTGCATTTAATCTTGTACTTCAGAGTACTGTAATCTGCCAAGTGTTTAACCTGTAGTATTTTGTATTTAATCATATTCTGATGTAACTATCACTGACACTGTTATCTGTTGTATTATTGAATTGTATTTTGTCACACTTGTACTTGCTTGAACCAAAGTCATTGTATTTATCTTGCTCTTAATTATATTATTACTTGTACTGTGATACTTGAAATGTATTTGCTTACGATTGTAAGTTGCCCTGGATAAGGGCGTCTGCTAAGAAATAAATAATAATAATAGTAACAAAAAGCTTGCCATTGAAAAATATTTTCCGACACCCCACTCTAGCATGTGCTGCTAATTGGGTTGCCGTGGTGATGCATTGCTTAGCTCATATCTGGCGTGAGAAGAGCTAAACTATAAAACATAATAAAAAACAAACAACCTCTATGGGGTCCTTGGGGTTGGGGTGTAAATTAAACTCACCTGTTCCAAAATAAAACCATGAGTAGAAAAAAAAGTTATCACGGAATCTAATTTAATTCTCATAAATCTCAGAGGACCAGTGGCATTCTTAATAAAATGTTTAAGGATTTTATTTTTGTTTTGTTACTACCTGTGGACTGCACAGCTGGTCCAGTGGACATTGCACAATATTCAGTAGACTTTTTATATGATTGTTTTGTTTTTAAAGTCATGCAATCATAATTACGGCAACTAATATTCCTTTTCCTCTTCTATTCAAGCACATATACACACGCAGGCATTGTACCACACAAGACGAGCACGCTCACAATGCCTATTCTGACAAAATAGTTCTCTTGTGTTTGAGAACCTAAAATACAAAAATAATGGAAATACATTGAAAGCCAGGTGGATATAATCCCATAATAGCTCACACACACACATATTGATGCAATTAGAAAGAAAGACACACATATAGCAACAATACAAAACCGCAAGAAATATCTCTAAATAAACTTCATTCCACACATTTTCTTACTTTAAATGTCAGAATATCAAGAAACATAGGTAGCCAATGGTATGAATATTAGTGTGTACTGACAATAATAATATTATATTATTATTATTATTTAGCAGACGCCTTTATCCAAGGTGACTTACAGAGACTAGGGTGTGTGAACTATACATCAGCTGCAGAGTCAGTTACAACTACGTCTCACCCAAAAGACGGAGCACAAGGAGATTATGTGATTTGCTCAGGGTCACACAATGAGTCAGTGGCTGAGGTGGGATTTGAACCAGAAACATCGGTTACAAGCCCTTTTCTTTAACCACTGACCACACAGCCTACTCTGTTTTTTATAATAAAAAAACAGAACTTTGATAAGATCATATTACTGCCTGGTAGGGAGCTGTTTTAAACATGTTAATCTTTAACTGACAGACACAGGGAAAGGCTATAGTTTAGAACTGGGCTGATTGGCTAATAGTACTGAATCACTTTGCAATGTGATTCTTCTAATAGACGTCCTGATTGGTGGATTAAAGTTCTGAGGTTTCTTAGTTTGTAGTTATGTTATTGTATTATGTTTTTAACTAATCATAAATTACAACTCAACCAATCTCTGTTAAGGATTTCTCAAAATCCAGTACATATTATCCTCTGCACAGACGTCATACCATGCATAGAACATATGCCCAAATTCTAAAGTTTAATAACAGTTCCTGAGTATAATCTATATTTTTATCATTTATAATAAGTTAAATTTGTTGTATGTAGAGTGTTGACCTGCTTTTTCAACAGTCCAATGTATGGCTGTTGGTTCTTAGTTGTAGACTTTAGTTGTTCTTAAATTACAGGTTTGAATTGATGCATGTTTGCATTTGAAATATTTGGGTTCCTGTCACAAGATGGTTTTGTGGTGACGTCAGACCCGGAAGAAACACACACAGGAATGGGGTATAGAAGCACTGATGCGCACGTCTAATAATAAATAAACAAAAAGGTTTAACAAACAAAACAATACACTGAACAAAACAAAAGTCACGTTGGCCAAAACAAACAGACTAACAACCAGATATGGAACAAAAAAGTATCGTACTGGGGTCGGACTAGCACGCATAGCAATTGTTATTTATATTTAGTTTCTCTCTCTCTCTCTTTACGTCCTGATTCTCATTCCACCTCCGAACACACTACTCCTAGTGAGTGATTCGTGACTGCTTTTATCTACAGCTGTGCCGGGACTCGATTCTTAATTAATCATTCACTTGAATCCTGGCACAGTCTGCACGTGAACTGATTCTGAAACACCTGTGCCCAACTACAATCATACATTTCAAATCGCCTGTGCTACACAACCCAAATTATATCCGGTGGACCAATGCATACACACCAACAATAACACACCACATAAAACATAAAATACGCACAGGGGCGGGGCACCCTGCCACAGTTCCCATATGTTGACTGGGGTTGACCTTTATGTTGGGAATACTGGAAGTAGGAAGGAGAGGAAATGTGGGTGAAATGAGTAAGACTAAACACAGCAAAAAGGGATACCTTTTTGCTTTGTACACCTCTGGTATCAATAGCTCTGTGAATGGCACCTTTTGAACCTACTTGTTGTGTGTCGCCAGTTATTACACAAGCCCTACAGTGGGTGCAGCAGTGAATTAATATATATGTTATGGTAAATGTTGAATATTGACAAATCTCAACATTTACCAAGTAAAGCAGTAAATCAATCAATCAATCAATCATTCTTTATTTTATATAGCACCTTTCATTGTGGACCACCATCACAAAGCGCTTTACAAGATGAAGTAACAACAAGAAAATCCATAATACTTTATATACAGAGAAATGCATAATACATGATATACAGTAAAAAAATAAAAATAAAAAATGCATAAAGCAATACAATGAAAAATGGATAATACATTATGTACAGTGGAAAGTGCACAATACATGATAGTAGCATAATACATGAAATAGTAGCAGCAACTAATAGCAGATATCAGGCTTAAAGAGTCTTGAGAGTTGATTTAAAGTGAGCGACGGTGGGAGCATCACACACCAAAGCTGGGAGATCCAGACTTCCAGAGAGTCGGAGCCATGAAGCTAACGAGCATTCTCCAAGTGTGGTGCACTTTTGCTTGGGGATAACAAGCAGACCAGAGTCGGAGGAGTCCTGGCAGCGGCATTCTGGACTAGCTGCAGTCGGTTTATGGTGCGTGTCGGGAGATCACCATATAGAGAGTTGCAGCAGTCGAGAGGAGACAAATGCATGACTAAGTATCCCCGCATCCGGGAGGGAAAGGTAGGGACGGACTGTGGAGATGTTTCGAAGATGGTAGAAGGAAGATTTGACCACGGAGGAGATGTGAGCATCAAAGGAGAGGTTGCTGTCAAGAAGTACACCAAGGCTTCGTACTGTGGGGGAAGACAGCAGCAGACAGTTTCCAAGGTTCAGGGCATCTATATTTAGATTCTTAAACATGATACTGCTTTACTTCTGACATTTACTGGTAGATCTCACGAATAACCAAATGTCTTTGGCTAATGATCAAATGTCTTTCCGAAATAAACATGATAAAGCTCTACTTCAGACACTTACCAGTAATTCTGAAGAATAATCAAGTGCCTTTACCAATAAGCTTCAGTAAATGTCCGAAAAGCATGCTTTGGGAATACCATCCGATCAGCTTGCAAAAATGTTACAATCAAGATTGGGAAGTGATGCTTTTAGCTTGTGGGACAGTCTTTCTCCAGCCGTTAAAAATGACTATGATGGAGTTAAAAAGCACATGCAATCAGTGTTTGCTTAGAATCACTTCACAACGTAATTTCAAACATAAGTTGAAGTGTATGTTGCTGAAATTTTAAGATTAGTGTATCTAGCCTTTCCTAACTATGGTGATATTATTATTATTATTATTATTATTATTATTATTATTTGTTTATTTAGCAGACACCATTATCCAAGGCGACTTACAGACACTAGGGTGTGTGAACTATGCATCAGTTGCAGAGTCACTTACAATATTGCATTGAAAGGGTAAACATTTAGAGGATTTGTAGCAGGATTGGCTCTACTTTTACAGTCTACAATATGTGAGTTTGGAGCATGGGATCTCAAATCTGCTTTAAAAATAGCCTGTCAAGTGAAAGGGCACACCAAACACTGCAAATAACATTAGGTTATTATCATAACCGTGGTTCCCTGAAATAGAAATATAACCATTACCAAATGGGTATTTACTTGTAAAGACCCCGAAACCTGAATAGATATACCAAAGCTGTGCGCCAGTGCCTGTGATGCAGACATGCCTGCCCCCGAGGGCATAGGACGACTGCACACACAGCTACCAGCATAATTTTTCCTTCAAGCATGCTGCAATCATAGATGCAGCGACCTTGAAGGTTAATGGTTACATTTCTATGGGGGGTGGGCAAGTTTGCTCACTGACTGTCTGTTATCCATATGGACAGCCTCTGTTTAGACAGGGTTTGACCATGGGACTTTCACCCCATAACCGACAAAAAACTGTTCGGACTGCCTCCAACTTTGTGTCCTGGCCACATAATACGCTAGTGCCCGCACAGGGCAGAGCATATGGAGGTGTCGCTCCCTGTCAGACTGGAAAGGAGGTGTGGAAGGCCTCCAATTCCACAGACTGGTTGATGTGGAATGCCGAGATAGTTGTTGGCAAAAAAGCAGGATTGGTACAAAGTGTAACCTTTGTCATGGCTTCTGCAAAAAATTGGAGGTGATTAGTACAACAAATGGACAATTGTGAATGTAATATTTGAATAACAGGAGGGGGCCTTGTTCACCAATTTCTACAAACAAAGTAATTTTAGAAAGTTCTGGCAGAACGCAATAAATATATCGGTAAGGGAACGTGCTATTGCTGAATAAAATGTTTTAAGTGTAAATTCACTGGGCGTGAGCTGGGGGGAAAGATAAGGCAGAAGAAGCAGCAAGGAGCAGTTAGTAGGACAGAATGTGGTCACCGACTGGGGCCGACGCTGTCGACATCCCAGGGGCGGAGGACCCGGCAACCTGAAAACACATATGAGGGTTAGACTTGAAAAGCCACCCCTCGGGAGGAGATGAGAGAGGTACCCAGCATTTGAGGCTTATGTAAGGGGCGCTCGTAAAACCCCTGATTGGCCGAGACATCACGCTGCCTGGGACCTGAAAATAAGACAGAGCATTGAGGTTAGTATAGGACTCGGCACGAGTGGCCACGTCCTGAAGAGAGGCAGAATAGAAGAGAGCCTCGAGTGAGATGAGCGCAGGAGCTGCGACAGGACAGAGTTTGGCCGGGGGTCCGCTCTGACTCACGCGGTGAGAACCCCTGAAGGTAAGGGAGGCGGCTGCCTAGCCCTGAGGTCGGGGAAGTGAGCCTCACTTGCCCCCCAAAGGATGGACCCCCGGCACCTACGAAAATTCCCACACCGTGAGATAAACAAGACAGAACATGCCAACGCATAACATAAACAAACAAACAAAAGACCAGAAGGACGAACAAAGGGGAATTAGTAAATTTGTTAATGGGATGTGACTGTGTATACCTGACTATGTGTATACCTGCCGCTCAGTGGAGAGGAAAAAACCCCTCGAAGCGAATTTAGGGGAAAACCTCAGGTGGCCCCGGCGAACAGGTAGCCCCCACTCCGGGCATGCTAGCAATTTTAAAATGGGCTGCTGCTATATCGAAGGGAGATGAATGGACGTAATAGTCTACTGCGGAAGAGGACCAGCGGCCCATGGTCTTGATCAGACTGTGATTGATGCTGGCTCTTGCAGCGGAGGTAGCTGCACCTATACGAAATGTGCAGCAGGGGGGGGGGGGAACTTTGAAGATTCCGGAAAGAGTCAGACAAACTACTGGTATGGAGAGAATGGTGGGAAGAAAAAATCCCTAGCTGGACGATGAAAGCCATGATCTGGTTTGATTTGAAGGAATAGGATGAATCGGATTCTGGCACAGAATGTTTAAAACACTGACCAAGCTGTACAATATGAAGCTGTCGAAGGAGGGAGAGAGCTGCAGGTCCAGATTTAGACTGAACTAAAGCAACTTGCATGCTAGAACAGTGAGTAGATCTGAAGAGGGAGCAGAGATCTGCTGCAGGGAGGAGCAATTAACAGTAGAGGATGGGATCTGCTGGACGGTGCAGAGATCTGAGGAAGTAAACAAAGAAGTGCTGTCAATAATGAGCGGTGGTCTGCTGTAGAGAGAGATCTGCTGAAGCAGTGATCTGTTATTGTGAAAGGTGGACTGCCATTGGTAGAGCGTGGTGGTCTGCTGCAGAACGCCGATATCTGCTGAAGCAGGGATCTGTAATAGTGAATGGTGGATTGCCATCGGTAATGTGATGATCTGCTGTAGAGCACAAACATCTGCTGAATGCGGTGGGTATTGGACTGTGAGTTAAACTGATTTAGATGAAGCCAGAGATGGAGAATACATAGAGCTGAGGCTGCTGAAGAACCTAAGAGGATGAAGAATCCGCTGCTCTGAGGCTGTTGAAATATCTATAGATTTGGTCAGGAGCAGTCCGCCTCAAAGGGACGGGGGGAGGGGGGTAAGAGTTGAAATTGAAGAATGTCATTTGATATAGATAGACTGAGGATGAGGCAGGAGGGGAACTCCCGAGAATCCATCCGAGTGAGAACTGCGGGAATAGATAGAAAAGCTGTAGTGTCCGAGCTTTGCAGCGAAACCAAACTGGTTTAATGTCTAGAGAGAGAGCTTGTGGTATTATACTGCCATCCAGAGGTTATGATTGGAATTACACATTGACCTGAGTGAATCAGGGTAGAATCTAAGAAGTTATTACGATTAAAATCCTTGTCTATGTAGAACAATTGCTTATTCCTTTAGATTTGAATAATAAATATTCTAGACATGTTTAGGACAGATAGTCATGAATAGAAATAAGTTAACGCAATATTTAGATGTTATGGTTCGGCGCGTTGAATTTGTCTCTGCCAGTTGTGAAAGTGTAGCAACAGGAAGCCGGAAGATTGCAGTGCTGAGGCGCAGAGCACGCAGAGCCTGATGAAGCTGCCTGGTCACCATGACAACTTACCACTCCCCGCAGTCACTCAATAAGGGCGTTGCCGTGGTAACCATAGTCTGTGAGGCGCCGGTGGAAAAGTTACAGTACAATAGTGGAGTTGGAGAATGTTGTGACCAGTCGAGTCACGAGCCGCCACTAGTTAAAAATTGAGTTTAGAATGGGCTGGATACGTCTTTAAAAGGTTGAACGTAGCTGATGGAGGTCCAGGGCAGGATCTTCTGATGAAACGGTAATTGTGCTGGCTCTGTGGGAGCGGGGGAGGGGCGTCTGATTACAAGCGAGGAGTAAAGAAGGATTAAGCCGACAAACTTCGTGGAATTAAATAGAGCTAAGGTAAGGCAATCGCAGACAACGGGAATGAGGATGTCTTGTTGAAGGAGCTTGGAAGTTTAACGGAGGACCAGACTTTCTGATAAAGTTGCAGACAAGTTGAGTATTGAAGCTGCGCTTTGGACGGCTATGATGCCGAGGTGGAGACCGGATGGAACAGGAAAGAGTAACGTTGGAGCTCTTGGAGCCGAAAAGAGAAGCTGACTGAAAAGAAAGATCACCTGAGCAGGTAAGAAAATGATTGATAATAATAATATCTTGGCAGCGATGTGCAGAGAAACGACCTGCGTGAGCGAGGCAACGAAGTTTAGATATTAGAGGTGAAGCACGAAACGACGGCGTCTGAGCGTTTGCTAAAAACGAAACACTAGACAGAAAAGGTGCAGGTGATCAGGTCTTAAATAGTAAATAGAACTAATTAACTGGAGATTAGAAAATTGAAAGATTAGAGATTAGCAGCCCCCCCAGCTTCACGCCCCCCGAAACTCGCAAGTTAACATTAACACAAATAAACTTCAAATAACATGAAAAAGTTGCAGTTAGCAGGTGAGGTTGTACCAGCCTGACCATGCGGTTGGTCCATTTTTTTTCATCTATTTAGATTATTATTATTAGTATTATTAATTTCTTAGCAGACGCCCTTATCCAGGGCGACTTACAATTGTTACAAGATATCATATTATTTTTACATACAATTACCCATTTATACAGTTGGGTTTTTACTGGAGCAATCTAGGTAAAGTACCTTGCTCAAGGGTACAGCAGCAGTGTCCCCCATCGGGGATTGAACCCACAACCCTCCGGTCAAGTGTCCAGAGCCCTAACCACTACTCCACACTGCCCAGATTGACATTATTTTCATAGAACCACCAAGGCAAGGAATATCATCTTGTGTCCCATGATCCATCACTCTACATGACACCTTTCCACTGCTGCAGAGAGTTCAGTGATGTTGTTCTTTGAAATATCTTTCTTTAGTCAGCGAGGCTAGCATGCTTGTTATCTATTAGATCCACAACAGTGTACTTGTGGGTTTCGGCTACATTTTCTTACAGTATGCTAGATACATTTTCTCATGCAATATGGGGGTCGTACAAATATTTGTTAAATAACCTTTAAAAACTGTTCTGTGTATAATATATAGCCTTATTTGGTTTTATATACAGAAATCACAGTATAGCAGCTGCTTGGCTGTTGCTTGCGTGCAATACAATTAATCAATTTTCTGACTTGAAGCCTGTTTCTGTAATGTCTGGGCCAACGTTGTGATTTAGGAGCCATCAAGACTGCACTTGCTCGTTGGGTCTGTAGGAGGGTTCAGCAACAGAGGCTCCAGCCCTCAATATGCATCTGTTTCCCAGCGATAGAGAGAGGGGAATTAGAGGTCAGACGGGCCTACAGGGCCTCACCTCAGTCTCTTCAGTAGATTAATGGGATACTGGGGGAGTTGTTATTCTCTGTATGCCTCTACAGACAGGAACAGTTTAAGCAACATGTCTTCTATTTCTATGCCTTCCAGTTGGAACTCAGATCTAGATCTCAGAGGCGCTCTACCCCATGTGGCTTCAACTTTGGGACGTCCTCTATCAACAGCCTGCTTTCTTTAATCTAAATTATAATACAATACTTTATATTTCATTAATGTTGTGAACTAGATGTTTAAATTGTATGACAGGATTTTGAAATATTTATTTTCATAAACAAGTATTAATTGTTTCCAAATGCTTGTCCTTACAAACTGTAATTATGTGTGCAGGGCCAGCCAAGATATCATAAGCAGCAATATATACAACATTAAGACAACCATTTTTTTGTGTAATGAAGACCGTTATTCAGAATAGAAAATAGGGTTGAGATTGTTTCTGTTTAATAATATCGGTACCTGTAGCAATGTGTTCTGGCAAACTCAGCAGCATGGATGAAGAAGGGCAATTATTTACCACTTTTAAGTTTTGCTAATTTGCTAGTGCACTTTATTGCTCACTGTTTCTGAGAGCTACACAGTTATTAGGGGAGATAGCATTTGTTATTTTCTGTCCAGACAGTGAAGTGCAAAATTCAATTGGTCTAGCTTTGATTGTCTGGGAAAAATGTATTTAGTCGAACGTACTATTTGTTATCTGTGTTTAGCATGGTTCATAATGCTTTTAAAAGGCTTTACTACACTCATATATGCATTTAATGAGGTATATCGTAATACAAACCTAGTTATTGCTACAACTAAACATGAGAATGACAACAAAAAACCACCAGAAAACTATGGACTATAAAATATTTTGGATCTTTGCAGTTTGAGTAGGACTGGAAAGAGAGTGAATATTTTATAAATATTTAAAATTTTGAAAAGTACAAAGTACAGTTCTGTCTGTTGGCTAGTTTGTACATTAGCAATAAAGAAGTTCCACAGACTTGGGGGTGCAAATGACAATAGGGGAGTTAAATCTGCATCTCTGAGGTAGATTCAAGTTAAAAGCTGTTGTGTGTTGTTTATTTTACACTTGTATTCCTTGTTTTCCTTGAACTGTCTACTACATTCTCAGTAGCTTACTGAGCTCATATTTTCAATGTGGCTTTAAAGGTAACACCTTTCTTGAATATGTAACACTAATTTTTAAAACTGTATATGGAACACCAAACATAAAAGAGCAGATCTTTAAATGAACTGTGTAATTGTCCAGCAGCAGTGGAGGGGAGGGGGGATTTAAGTCTTTCAATAGCCAGTGAAAATGACAGCCAGCCCCTCTCTCCCTCACCTCATTAGTCAAGCTAGATCTGGCTGCCACAGCCCTGTTTATCTAGCCATTGCCCAGAACATTGTCACTCACTCACTTTCCTTTTAGCATTTCTGTTTCAAGAAAACAAGCAGGACAAAACCATTCGAACATTAATCAGTCCACACAGTTTAAACACAATGCTGGGTTGTTTGATTTTATCATTATTATTGTTAAGCAAAATTACAAAAATCAGAACTACCTCATCACTTAACTCAGTACTGCATTCATTTTTTTTTAAGGAAAAGGTTTCCAATTGTTGACATGTCAACACATGATTTGCTTGTAAAAATAGTTTGGTGACCAGAAAGAAAAGGTTTTACCAATCTCTCCACTTGAATTAGCGGTACGTTTGACGAAGAAAAATAAATGTATGAAAAAATTTGCTGTGCAGTAAACAACATTAGAGATTACTGCAGCTACAGGGTTGCCTACTTTTATTCATGGAACAAAAAGTAAGTTCTGTCGATATGTTGTCAAACCATGTACATTTGACAATATATTAAGGGCTAAACTTGACCTTTAGCAGCCTGTCTGGTTTTCCCAGCAGTGTTTTATAAGTAGCCATGACGAGGTACACCCTGCCCCTGTGTGTATTATATTATTTGTTGTATTATTATATAAAAAGTATTGTTTCATTTTGTAAAAACACACTGTTTTGTTATTGTTGTTTCCTGCCTGAATGGGGTTAAAATGCCCCATCCAGATAAAACCGTGAGAATGCATGGTCAACAGCAAATGCTTATTGATAAACTGGCTGTTGACCACACATATGATAAAACCCATGCCGAATGTGTTTGAGGGGTAAACTAGGTAATTGATAACCAGTTGACACCTCAGGTACAATATAAAAGACCTGCAGCTGAATGGGGTTGGAGTGTTCAGGAGGAGAATGGGAGTAGAGAGAGGAGGTAAAAGAATAAATCTAAAGAAACAATTGCCACGCGTGCTGGTTCAACACTAGCACAATACTTGTTTTAGTTATTATTTGTTTGTCTATTTGTTTTGGCCACCGTGCCTTTTTGTTTTATAAAATGTTTCTTTTTTGGTAAATCTTTTTATTTATAATTTTCCCTTTCTGGTCCAATGTTGGATCCTGTCCGACATCATCAAAAAGACGTAAAACATAGGTCTCTAGTTGTTTTTTCTCCAGAAAAAGCAGAGAAAACCATTCAATGGCCGAGAGAAGCCAAAAAAAAACAGGGGCGGATCTGAGCAATACGCATAGCCCCGGCACCACAGAGATAACACGGACATAAACAAACAAGAAAGCTGCTTCTGCATCCAGTGCTCAGAGAATATCACCGACATTTGCAGAGCTTTTTGAGATGTTATAATAATAAAATAATGACTTGGATCGCATTATTGAGGAATTTGGTGATAAAACGAGTGATCAGGAGATGATTTATCGATATGCACGATTATGAAGAATTATGTGAAAAATACAGCGAACAAGGGGTGGGGCCGGGCTGGAGATGCAGTACTGAGTGTCCTGTTGATATGCAGTGCTTTTTAAACCAGTATTACTGTGAAAAAATACTTTTAAATAGCGCGTCTAAAATAAAGTGTGCGTATGAAAATAAATGGACCGCAAAGGGTTAAAATGCACAAGCAGCGCATTCATACCCCAGACCTGTCTGTGTCTGTGTCTATCTTCCTGGCCTGACATCATCGCCCAAGCTAGCTGTCACATTAGCACATGGGGATTTTTCATGGTGCAGTATTTCTGTTAGAACAACTCCTGACATCAATCAAGGGTTTTAACACAAAGATGTTTCACTAAATGTGGCTATTGGAGCAAGTTAGTGTTCTTACTCTAGAAGTCGAGGCTGCTGTTCCAGACATGACTTTTTAAGGGCATGTATTATTATTACTCTTATTATTTCAAAATATTTAGGCAGGATCAATTTATTCGTATGTCACACTAAGTTTTTATATATTTATCTTTCTATACACAGTGCCAATGCAACCCTGCCTGTGGGTTCCCCAGCCAATATTGGCTTGGCATAGCTAGGACGAGAACCTGCGCTCCCCTGACTGTATGACTCACCCTTTCACCCCACTCAGAGCACCATGAAGAAGCAACTTAATAAGGGTAAGTGGAACATCCAGCTCTTTATTGTCAATTTATTATCATATATGACTTATTTTCCCTTGAGAAATAGTCATGTGTCTTCAAGTAACTGCTTTCTTCTGGACTTACAACAGACTTACAGGTACCATGATAAAAATAATAATAATAATAATAATATATTATTTTAAAATCCCACACTATTGCACTGGAGCAAAAGATGTTTCACGGGGCGGAGCTATGCCACCTGATAGTGTTTATTGACAGAGTTAGTAAACATATACACATGGAGAGAGGGGCTCCGCCTCTTCCAGGCCCAACATTTACTTGATCGATAGACACGATAAACAGGAGGGGGGCCACCGTCTTTGAGGTGACCCGACATACGAAGAGGCTCGCGAACCGGAAAGAAAACATGAATTAGTATTGATAACACAAAAGAGGTTCCGGCTCTTCCTGACCCAACATATACAGTAGGGGGGTTCCGTCGCTGAGGAGACCCGACAAACAGGAGGGGGGCCACCGTCTTTGAGGTGACCTGACATACCAAGAGGGGCACCGTCTCAGAGGTTACCCGACATACGAAGAGGCTCGCGAACCGGAAAGAAAACATAAAGTTAGTATTTGTTAAAACATATAATGCGTGGTGTTCCGCCTCTTCAAAGCCCAACATAATAGAAGTCCAACATAATCCGTCGCTGAGGAGACCCGACAAACAGGAGAGGGGCCACTGTCTTTGAGGAGACCCGACAAACACGAGGGATGCCACCGCTTGGGGACCCTCACATAGAGGCATCAGACCTGAAAGAAGAATCCCAAAAGAAACATACATGCAGATGGAAGGGTTTGGCCGGGGGTCCCCTCTGACTCATGGAGAACCCTCCTCTATGAGGTAAATGAAGCGGAGCTTAACAAAGGGTTGGAGAAAGTGGAATCACTAACCCCCCAAAAATGGACCCCCGGCTCCCCGCTGACGCAACATGAAGAAAAAGAGAGAACCGCCAATGCATAAGAAAGAAGAAAAAGAGAAAACATTTGGACGAAAGAAAACAAACACTTAACGTGACAAAGGGGTTAGTAGACTGTACCCTAATGACTATGTGAAGACCCTCTGCACAGTGGAAAGAAAAAAACCCCTTTCTTTAATTTTATTTCTTAGGGGGAAATCTTTGGTGGCTCAGGCAGAAAGGTCGTCCCCACTCCGGACATACTAGCAATGGACTGATGTGCGGAGGATATTTCAGATGATGAAGAACGAATATAACTTTCAACTGCTGATGAAGTCCAGCGCCCCATATTTTTAATTAAATGCTGGTTAATGTTGGCTTTTGCAGCTGAAGTGGCTGCCCCTATTCTAAAAGAATGAGGAGTGTAGAATTGCAAAGGAAGACCTGCTCTGGATACCACAGTGGAAAGGTGTGTTGAAAACCAATGCCTTGATACAATGGACCGGCTTGAACTGATAAACAAAGGGTCTGAGGATGAAATGGCTTTGCGTTCTGCAATGTACTTCAACATGGAAGTGAAGGGACACAGAGGAGAGTTGATCTTAGAAAGCTGAATACATTGTCCTTGCCGCAGTTGATCTGTTTTTGAAATGCGAAGAAATAAGATGAAATGAGAATCTGGGATGAGCTTGAGGTCACTGCAGCGGATACCTAGGGTAGGAAAGCTGGCAATAGAAGGAACTGTATATTCAGAACATCTCAAAAATCCAAAAAATGCAGATAGACATATGACTTCCATAGTTAAATCATCAAATGCAGAAAAACAGCCGTGGCGGAGAATTGAAATCAATTTACTGAGAATGTCTATAGAAATAGGCAGGCGAGCAGAAGAAGGAGCCGGAGAGCACTTGGAAATTCCTCGTAAAAGGAGACAAACCGCTGGAATTGATAATAGAGTTGGGGAATTGATGGACATCAAGCGAAATTGATGCTGAATTCCTGACAAATATAGACTGATTGTAGCTGGTGCCAGATGTAGAGAGTCCTTTGCATGCACTATGAACGCCATGATCCAGTCCTGGTTGAATGGAGTAGGATTAATCCTGCTTTGTAAACAAAAAGTTACATAACATGCCCAACCTGTCGAGTACGAGGATCTGGTAGATGGGGCAAGTGCTGATGCCATGTAATCTTGAGCTGAATTAAGAAGTTTATTAATAGTTGGATTTAGTTGAAAATCAGCTGATTGAACTGTGGCGTTGCTGCTGGATATTGCAGAGCTGAGGGCAGCAAACTGTGGAATTTGGAAATCTGTAAACGGGAAAGAGCATCAGCTGCATTATTAAAAATGCCTGGTAGGTGGCGAGCTTGTATTAGGAAGTTATTAGAGACTGAAATCCATACTAGCCGCCGCAGCAATTGCATTATAAGAGCGGAGGAGGAAAGTCCTTTATTTATAATATGCACTGTAGTTGAATTATCACAGTAAAATAGTATTGATTTCTTAGACCAGAGATGACCCCATAGCTGGGCAGCTGCTACTATTGGGTATATCTCTAGCAGAGCTGTGGATTTTAGATGAGGAGATATGTTCTCGATTTCCTCAGGCCATGTACTGCAAAACCATTGATTATTAAATAGACCTCCGAATCCCAGAGATGAGGCATCAGTAAATAAAGCCATATCGTGAGGAGCTGAAATGAAATCATCATAAAACATAGAGAGACCCTTCCAGTGCTGAATAAGCGCAGACCACATTTTAATATCTTTCCTAGCTTCTGAAGAGATATTTAAATAGGAGTCGAGATATAAACGTCCTCCCTTGTGGAATGATATGTATTTCAAAATTAAAGTAACCCAGCAATGAAAGCAGTGCCCGTTTTTTAATTGTTTTACTGATCTGAAAATCCTGAATGAGCAAACGAATATGGTTAAGTTTAGACTCAGGCAGACGGGCTTCAAACTTTTCTGTATCTAGAATGATTCCAAGGAATTCCAAAGAATGAAGGGGACCGATTGATTTTTCTTCTGAAAGTGGAACGCCAACTTCAGAAAATAAGCTTTTAAGATTGGAAATCGCTTCTGCTGGTGCATCTGAAGGAGGAGAAATTACTAAAAAATCGTCCAGCAAGTGGAGCAAGAACGGGACATGATAGACATTAAGAAGGATCCAGTATAATGCTTCCGACAGGGTATCAAATATCTTCGGACTGCTACGGCAGCCGAAAGTCAATTGAGTGGCAAAATAAAACTTCCCTTCCCAGCATATACCAAACAGGTGACGGAGAGAAGGATGGATTGGCATTACTTTAAATGCGTCTGATATATCTGCTTTTGCTAACCAGGAACCACGACCTGCTAATTTAATTGAATGTATTGCGTCTGCAATAGTGATGTAATGCAGGGAAAATTGATCTTGGGGAATTAATGAGTTAATGCTGCTGGTGCTTGACCCCCGTGGTGCTGATAAATCAATAATGAGATGCTTTTTTCCTGACATTTTCTTCGTGGCAATGCCGATAGGATTAATTCTATATATTGGAAAAGGAGGAGCTAAAAATGGACCGACTATAAATCCTTTTTTAATTTCTTTTTCGATGAGAGACTGCACTGATTGTGGATCTTGAGTCGCGGAATAAAGATTTTTGCTTTGGAACGAGGAAGAAGGAATTTGAGTAAGACCGGTTGAAAAACCATTTTTTAATCCGTCGATCAGGTAATTAATTAAGTTACTGTCGGGATGATTCTGTAATTTACTTGATAATGCCAGGATGTTTATAGGAGTAAAGACGGTGAGCATCGGGGAAAGTCACTTGCGTTTTAAAGGGCAGATTGTATTAGCGTGAGCGTCACCGCAATTGCTGCACATGTGGATAAAATTGCATTGCCTATTCGAACAGAAGCCAGTATTGAAATTGTTGCAGATTTGTCTTCCTCCTGAAAATCTGATACTGCGCCCGTATTTGTCTTTCCTTGTAGATTGATCGAGGGGAGCTGAAGAATGTATAGGAATAGTTACTGAAGATCTGTATGAATTAGCGGCGAAACCGGGTGCTTTAGAAGTTGATGCAATTGCAGCTTTAGGGCAGAGGGCTGTTGAATGAGCTGTTGAAGCGTAGACCCCACATGCATTAGCCCTTAAACCACCAAAAATTATATTAAATAGATCTGGATCAGGTTTTGCCCAATTGATGATGTGATTATCTGCTGCCAATATCGCTGCTGCTTTTGCAGAGAATGCTTTATGATACTCATAAAACATGGTCCCCCCGTATCTGACAGACAGCTCCACGATATAATATTCGTAAGATTCCAATTCAGCTCTGCAGTTAGGATATACCGAGCATAACACATCTCTGAATACGGAGAAAGCAAGGACAAACTCCCCTAATGTAAGATTTTTAAGCAGTCTGGGATCTCTGGATTTTAGAGTTACCGCCAATTCTCCACAATCGACTACTCTATGGTCCAAGAATTCAGAAGTCGTCATTAATAGTGAAACAAGATTAATGTCCTTACCTTCGAGAATGATACGTCTGATTTGTGGAGATATAGTGTGATGTCTCGCTGCAGTTGGAGAGGAGGATCCGTATGTAGATGCAGTAGCGAGGTTGTATATTGGAGGATCTGCTTCGCTGGCTGAAATTAGGGCTGGACCGAAAGAAGCTGTAGGCGGTGCTGCAGCATTTGATGCTGAAATTAATGGCTGTGCTGTAGATTGTTTTCCCTGTTCCATAACAGACACCCTTTTTTCTAGATCCGACAGTTGAGAACTGACCGAAGATAGAGTATCGGAAAAAGGCTGCATAAATGATTTTATCTCGTTGAATATTTGCGAATGTTGGATTTCAATGGCTGGCTGCTGGTTAGCGGTGCTAGTTGTGGGGGTGGTTAGATCCGGAATAGACTGCCTGCTGTCTGTTTTAGGACGCTGAATGGCTGGGCGCGGCTGATTATGTTTTTTCGGAGGAAAGACTGGTTCTGCTGAGACTGAATTGCAATAGAGAATGAAAAGAGACTCTCTATCACTCCCTGCCGGAATCGCATTACCATTTTTAAGGAGGGTTTTTATCAATTTATTCATGGGCCAGTCCTTCCAAAACAATCGATCCTGGGGCCGAAGATGCTTGGATCGCCGCAGATTGGATGTTTGGGTGGCAGGAACGGTAGGCAACATTTGTACTGGAACCTGGTCGAGAGCCTGATCATTAGCCTGATCAGATGTAACTGAAATAGCAGAAGGCGAGAAAAAACAGAGACTGGATGGACCCTGGATTGAAGCTGAAGGAGAATGATCTGTTAATGACAGAAAATCCTGGGAATCCGATGACAACTGCTGTAAGTACTCCATTATTGAGGTACGCAAATGTAGATAGGTCTTGAAATCGCTTAGGTTTAAGCCAAAAAACGAAAAAACACAAGACAGCGAGGTAGAGGTGACTAATGTTTAAATAAGGTAGGTTTAATTGATGACAGCAGATGATAGGTTGTTGGTGCCTAGCTCCGCCCCCTGAACCCCACATATAGGTTAACATATAAACTGGCCCAAACCACCTCTTATTACACTCCAAACCACAAGGAGCCTTATTGTACCACCTGATTGGCCAAGTTAAGCAGACTGTTTAGAGCAGTGGTTCCCAACCTGTGGTCCGTGAGTAAACTCCAGGTGGTCCGCAAACAATTTCCAAAATTCGGTTCAGCAGTTCTTGCATAAACCCATTTCTACACAATCACACATTGTGCTACAGCAGTGTGGAGTGGTGGTTAGGGCTCTGGACTCTTGACTGGAGGGTCGCGGGTTCAATCCCTGCCGGGGGACACTGCTGCTGTATCCTTGAGCAAGGTACTTTACCTAGATTGCTCCAGTAAAAACCCAACTGTATAAATGGGTAATTGTATGTAAAAAAATAATGTAATTGTATGTAAAAAAAAATAATGTGATATCTTGTAACAATTGTAAGTCACCCTGAATAAGGGTGTCTGCTAATAAATAATAATATGTAGGACCATTGTGTATTTCGGGGGGCTGGAGGGCTCCTCCCTTGTCATCCTGCTAAAATACTTGTCAGTCACCCTTTAATTACCTGTCAGTCATCCTATTTAAACTGAAGCCAGCTTCCTAATTCTTCTCTTGCTGTTCAGTTTACGGTTACCACGCAGACTTGCAGACGCAATCTTAAAACAAAAAACTTTTCAGTCTGTTTAAAAGGATTACTCACCCGAGGCAGCTTTCGTTTTCATCTGACTCAGATGAAGATTTTTTCTCTCTTTCTGGCTGTCTTCCTGCAACAAATAATCCACTGAAAAACTCACAAAGAAATCCGCCCATCCTGCTTCTTCGCCATCTGACAATGCTGCCAAACATTTCCATCAAGCCTCTGCCAAACCTGCTGCTTCACCCTCTGCTTATCCAGCTGTGCCCACTGCTATTCCTCTTCGCTGCTCTAAACACATCAAACTTCAGCATGATTCTCCAGAGTAACTTTTTTATTGGCCCATCAACAAACTTATGAAAGCTCATTTAAAAAAGGATTGCCCATTGAAGCAGGGTGCTTTATTTGTTTCATATTGCAATTCCATATCGGCCGACCTGTTTTTCCCCCTCGAAAGTCACAGCAGAGCTCCAAACTTGTCACTTCATGCTCCTGCCTTGCTGCTGTGCAAGCTTCACTCGCCTCTGATCCAGCGACTACAACCCCTCTGTTTTCAATTTAATCTGATCCTTCATCTAATTTGCGTTATCAGATTTTAAACAATATCAAGGAACTCATTCATCCTCTTTCCACCTTAATCTCTACAGTATCTGATCACCTGGATGCGCTAGATAGCGGGATCACTCGCTTGGAACTGGCAGCCATTACTTCCTCATCAGTGGCAACAGCAGCAGCACTCATCTCTCCCACTCCTTCAGCCATGCCCACACCTACTCTCGAGCTGCCAATCTTCACACTAGTATTGCCTCTAGTTCAGAAACCTTCTCTGCTTCAGTTGTTCATCGCCACTCTCTCTCTCCTCAAATGAGACGCAATATTATTGAAGGCAAAAATGTTAATTTGGTGTCTATTCTTATTGCAATCTCAAAATCTCTGGATCACAGGGTAGTTGACTGTAGTAATTCTGTTACTCTAAATTTGTGTTTGCATTTTCTGTTTTTCGTGATGTCCTTTGTGAGGTTTATGCTCACTGATGACAAAAACTGGACTTTTGAGTTGGATATTTACTTAACATTGTTGATCTCTCGGTCAGATATGGCGGTACCATTTTTTATGAGTATCATAAAGCATTTTCATTCATAATTACTAATCGCTAGGGATGGGAATTTTAAACATTTAAACGTATAAACTCTAAAGAAGTGGTAAAACGTTTAATAATATGCTAGACGTATAACTGGTCACGTGACAAATGTCACCAAACGCATATTTTTTATGCATTAATTTTAGTAATTTATCATCAGTAGCCCATCGCGTATGAGACTGCTCTCGTGCCACAGTAAGGGCGGATATTATAAAAAGGAAGGGGTTTAGCAATTGCCTCCAAGTAGCTTTTCTGATTGGTGCAACAGAAAGATTGACACTGGGGCGGGTTTTATTCTCGGTTGATCTGGCACTTCATTGGTGCACTGTGTGTGTTTATGCCTGTAGTAGGCGTGGTATGGTATCAATTCCATGGCGGGGTTAAATAACATTAATGACAAGCGTTTTTTTATGAGTTTGTTCTATATTTAAAATGGCATCTCTAAACAAATGAAGCCAAGTATTTTGGGGAACCGGACGAGAAAACCGTGGTATGTAAATTATGCCAAACAAAATTGCCGTACCACATAGGCGGCGCGTGAGTCTTTCGTTTGGGGAGGCTATTCCACACTTTCCCCCCTGCATTTATTAAACCGAACGATGTACGGTAAGATACACACACATTAGCAGCCAGTCTGCTCAGGGCTGCTTCCACTCGGATTCATTGCCCCTTAAAAGACGTTGACCCAGACACAGAAATTCCAGTTTTAGCGTGGTTGTGCACTTTTATTTACAACACAAATAAACAAAATAAACGTCTAGCTCTCACGAGCCCTAACTATAACACACAGGAACACACTAAACTATAAAACAGGACATTCAGCCCATCTTGCTCGTTTGGTTGTTAGTAGCTTATTTATCCCAGAATCTCATCAATCAGCTTCTTAAAGGATCCCAGGGTGTCAGCTTCAACAACATTACTGGGGAGTTGGTTCCAGACCCTCACAATTCTCTGTGTAAAAAAGTGCCTCCTATTTTCTGTTCTGAGTGACCCTTTATCTAATCTCCATTTGTGACCCAGGGTCCTTGTTTCTTTTTTCAGGTCAAAAAAATCCCCTGGGTCGACATTGTCTATACCTTTTAGGATTTTGAATGTTTGAATCAGATCACCGCGTGTCTTCTTTGTTCAAGACTGAATAGATTCAATTATTTTAGCCTGTCTGCATACGACATGCCTTTTAAACCTGGGATAATTCTGGATGCTCTTCTTTGCACTCTTTCTAGAGCAGCAATATCCTTTTTGTAACGAGGTGACCAGAACTGAACACAATATTCTAGGTGAGGTCTTACTAATGCATTGTAAAGTTTTAACATTACTTCCCTTGATTTAAATTCAACACTTCTCACAATATATCCGAGCATCTTGTTGGCCTTTTTATAGCTTCCCCACATTGTCTAGATGAAGACATTTCTGAGTCACCATAAACTCCTAGGTCTTTTTCATAGTTCCCTTCTTCAATTTCAGTATCTCCCATATGATATTTATAATGCACATTTTTATTGCCTGCATGCAATACTTTACACTTTTCTCTATTAAATGTCATTTGCTATGTGTCTGCCCAATTCTGAATGCTGTCTAGATAATTTTGAATGACCTTTGCTGCTGCAAACAGTGTTTGCCACTCCTCCTATTTTTGTGTCGTCTGCAAATTTAACAAGTTTGCTTACTATACCAGAATCTAAATCATTAATGTAGATTAGGAATAGCAGAGGACCTAATACTGATCCCTGTGGTGCACCACTGGTTACCTCGCTCCATTTTGAGGTTTCTCCTCTAATCAGTACTTTCTGTTTTCTACATGTTAACCACTCCCTAATCCATGTGCATGCATTTCTTTGAATCCCTACTGCGTTCAGTTTGAGAATTAATCTTTTATGCGAGACTTTGTCAAAAGCTTTCTGGAAATCTAAATAAACCATGTCGTATACTTTGCAATTATCCTTTGTCAATGTTGCATCAAAAAAGTCAAGCAGGTTAGTTAGACACGATCTCCCTTTCCTAAAACCATGCTGGCTGTCTCCCAGAATATTGTTACCATATAGGTAATTTTCCATTTCAGATCTTATTATAGTTTCCATAAGTTTACATATAATAGAAGTCAGGCTTATTGGTCTGTAGTTACCTGGTTTGGTTTTGTCTCCCTTTTTGTGGATCGGTATTACGTCAGAATATTAAAATATGTTGTAACTCTAAACCTCTCACCCTGCCATTGTAGTTCCTCTTTGCCCCTCTCTGCAGACTTCTGAGCATTCTCACTTGCTATCTGGTATGCTTCTCTCATTCCCTGTTGCCATCTTTACACATATTCTCAGTGATTACTGGCACCTGGATTAGGATTCAAGTCAAAGAGTAGTTCGACAGGTAATCTTGGTGATCTGCCATAAGAAGATAGATGGGGGAGAATCGTGTCACCTCACTCTGAGTCAGTTGTAGGCATACAGCATCTTGTTCAGGGATTCTTTCCAATTCGACTTTTGCTTTTCTGACAGTGTTTTCAACATGTGTAACAGCGTTTTATTGAATCGTTCCATCTGGCCATTCCCATGAGGGTGGTATGGGGTTGTTCTAGATCTGGCCATGCCACAGTATATTTTTAGTTGAGCAAAAAGCTGGTTCTCAAATTCTGCACCTTGGTCATGGTGTATCCTCATTGGAAATCCAAACTTAAGGGCAAAGTCATTAAAAATTCGATCAGCTGCTGTTTTGCCTGACTTGGAGGTGGTGGCATACGCTTGTGCAAATCTTGTGAAATGATCAATGATTACTAAGATATATGCATATCCCCCTTGACATTTGTCCAGGTGGAGAAAGTCAAGGGAAACTAGTTCAAATGGCTGGGTTATCACAATACTGGTCAGTGGTGCTCTAGCTTCATGACAAGGTTTTTTCTGTTTGACACAGAGGCAAAACCTTTGTTACGTAGTTTATGTCCTGCTGCATGTAAGGCCAGAAAAAAATGATCTCTTACCAGCGAGGTTGTATGATCTACTCCCAGGTGACCCATTTCCTCATGTAGCTCCTTGAAAACTTGTCGCTGGTATTTTCCAGGTAGCACCAGTTGTGTTCTCACTGTGGTTTTATGATAGAGGATGCCATTGTTGTCAAAATGGAGTTTGTCCCATTCACGAAACAGAGCTCTTGTTCTTACACTCCAATTTCTGATTTCCTTTTCAGTTGGTTTGTGACCCAAACCTTTATATTCCACTACTTTCCCAATTTCTCTGTCTTCCTTTTGTGCCTCACAGATTTCTGTCTTTGGTAAAGGTGTGATGGTGCTATTGTTGTGATCAACCTCTTTTGCCAAGCATGTAGCCGATATTGCCATGAGCCATGGAGCACCTGATTTCAGCTGAACTTCAACAACCTGTGTAGTTGCTCTATCAGCGTCAGATGAAAACTCTTCAGAACAGTTTTTCATGAACTCTTCAATGTCCAACGGTATCCTGGACAAGGCGTCAGCATCAATATTTTCCTTGCCAGGACGGTACTTCACAGTGAAGTGGAAGTCAGCTAGCTCTGCCACCCACCTTAGCCTGTGGCATTAAGTTTGGCTGAAGACAGGACATATGTTAGTGGATTGTTGTCACTATACACTGTAAAGGTTAGTGCATAGTACAGGTAGTCTCTAAATTTGTCTGTGATTGCCCATTTTAAGGCAAGGAATTTCAATTTACCGGAATGGAGATGGTAATTTTTCTCAGAGGTGGTCAGAGTTCTGGACCCATAGGCAATCACGCGAAGCTTTCCCCCCTGCTTCTGGTACAGAACAGCACCCAGTCCTTTGTTTGATGTATCTGTGTGGAGAATATATGGTTGCGAAAAATCTGGAAGACCAAGTACAGGTGGTTGCAACAAACAATCTATCAGTCTCTCTAAAACCTGTTAGTGAGTTTCAGTCCAGCAAATGGGCTTAGAGGAAGGGACACCTACACCCTTTGAACTCTTCTTTGTGCTGTTCTTTTCTGTTTGTTAACTTTAATAGGTGTGTTACAGTTATCTTTGGGTATTGCTTTTAGGAAGTCATTAAAGGGTTAGCAATACAAGAAAAGTCTTTTATGTACTGTCTGTAATAACTGAGGAGCCCTAAGACTCTTCTCAGTTCCCCTACAGTACCTGGTCTTTTGTTCTTCAACGCTTGGATTGCAGCAGTGTTCGACTGGTCCAACTGGCTCCCTTCAGCCGATACAATCCTCCCTAAATATCGAACCTCTGACTTGAAAAGGTCACACTTACTTGGTTTCAACTTTATACCATATTGTAGTGATCACTTTCTGGTTGGCTGCAGCCAGAAAGTGAAAGTGAAAAAATATGACAGAGGATTCTTTAAACGAGCAGTGGTCTGTCATTCATTCCATTTACCTTGTCTTCACTAGGTGTGTCAGTCTGGACAGTTTTTACATTAACATTAGTACCATTTCCCAGTGTATTCACAGGAATTACTGTTTTTACAAGCTGCAAAGTGCCAAGCACTGTTTGTCCTTTCAAGACAATGTCATGCTCAGTACTGTTCTCAACATCCATGGTTATGTATTGAACTACCCTTCCTTTGCTTTTCACCAGTGTCACAAAATTCAAGGCCATCTGCCCATTGTGGCTCTACAGCAGGCTCAAATATCAGGGTGGTATCCCTTTTGAATGGCTGCATTTGAATCCTGACCTCTATCTTGATGACAGTCTTTTTCAGTACATTCACATTGTCTTTTCCACTCCTGACTGAATATTCTGGGGTGTCCTCCGATCTGATTAAATCTATGAATGCCTGAATTTTGTGTCTCTTTAAACTGGGAAAAGCAGCTCTCACTGTTTTGTCTAACTGCTGTGTAGTCAACTCCCCCACAATCCTTGACTATTTGTTCTATGACATTGAAGCCTACCATGGGGTGAGATAAATGTCCACCTTTCATTACCAGTACTGGTATTGTTAGTTTGTTAGAGCTGATCTCCCCTGATGCCAATCTAAACGTCATCTCCACCCACCCCGATATGGCATTGTCATTCCATTTGCAGATACAAGCTTGAGTGTGTTTTGGGTATCCACTATCTCATCAATGTGTCTCAGCCTTACCCTTCCACAGCTCATCAATGATGCATACTTGAGAACCCGTGTCCCACAATGCTTGAGTTTTCTGCCCATGTAGATAACACTGTCTCCCTATTAAAGCAGTTACTTTGGAATGCTGATTTACCTGGGATTGCTCGAGAGGGATCGGTGAAACATCAATTTTCAAACGCCCAACCTGTGCAGAGCTTTGCATGTTCCCCAATGAGCTGTTTGGCAAGCTGTTGAACAATAGAGCACTCCTCTACATGTGAAACACTGCTTTAAGTCTGATGCTTGCTTCTCCTCTCCACAACTGGCACAGTGGGACTGGAGAGTGTGGTTGGTTACTCCCTGTCCTGTGGGGGTAACCGCTGCTCGTTTAAAGAATCCTCTTTGTAAGGCTTAATTCCCCTTATTCTGCAGCCAGCCAGAAAGTGGTCACTAATGCCACATCTGCAGCAGTGGTCACAATGCTCCCCTGATCCGCTTTGCTGACATTTGAAGCATAGTCTTGGACGTCATCAGTTTGGAGTTGGAAAGAGTTGTGGTGATGAATATTTATTGACTGGAGTCCCAGGCGAGAGATATGGTGGCTGGTGTTGAATTGGTTCTCTGATTTGTGCAATGTCCACACTCAAGTTCTTAAGAGAAGCCATTTCAGAGCGCATTTCTTTAAGTTTAGCGAACAAATCTGGAATCTTTTGTTTATTCTGCTCTGGAGCACAAGTTCCTCCCACACATGCGCCACCAGGCTGCACTGAGTTGACAGTAGCAGTTTGCTGCCACACTGTAGAACTACTTTTTTCTTTGTCTTTCAGCCTCATTACCACAAGTGATGTTCAATCTTTCAAACAGTACTTCATCAGTAATGCTATTTTCTTGGCGGTAGGGCTGCATATCACTTTTAATTTTGTCGCTCTGAAGCCCGGTCAAAACAGTGTGTAGCAACATGCTCTGAACAAGTACAAGTATTTAACACTAGGACCGGAGATATACTCATACCTAGAAGCCCCGCAGCCGTCTTTCTGACGGCTGTATTCAAAACAAATAGTAAATAGTATAACGAACGGAGAAACAGTCGGACGTTTCATAAACATCTGAAAAACCAAAGCATATTTGTGTATATATATTATATACAATATATATATATATATTGTAACAAAGCCTTGCTACAATTCGGGACCTTCTTGATTGTAAAAGAAACATTTACTGGACCACAGAGGTTATTTAAACAGGACAGGGCCTGTATATTTATTCATAAACCCCAAACAAAACAAACAAAAGCCTAACTCCTCAAAGGAGTACTAACTAAACACACAGGAACACCCTGACTACAAGTGGGACAGCTAGGCCGTTTCCCCACCAAACAATAAACAAAAAACCACACAGGTTTACTACAGCACACTTTTACCTCATGACTGCCAGGAAGCAGAGCACTCCTTTCTGCCTCCTTCTCCTCAGCAGCCCTGAGCAAACTGACTGCCCTCTTTTAAATACCCTGCACCTGGTTCTAATTTAACAATGGCTACCAGGTGCAGGGGATAATTAATAATAAAACAATTAACAAAACCCTTCCCCAATTAACAAAACTACACATTTTACTGTGGGGAGGATTTCAACCCCCTCCCCGCTGTGCTACACATCCTCCCCCTCAAGTGTGCAACACTGATCGGCCATTCCAAGGCCACCCCCTCCCCTAAAACACAACCACCCACTCTCAAGTCCACAAATGTCAATTTTCGCCCTCTTCCACGGGCGGGCTTGAGGGTGGGTCGGTCCCTCCGGCACTTCCAAGAAGGGACTGTGAACCAGCGAGGGGGAATCCGGATGGCTTGACCAGGGTGACTGGAGTGCAGGCCGGCAACCGGGAGCAAGCAGTGACAGGCAGAGGTGTGCGACTGTGGACCCACGCAGCGACGTCTGGAGCTTCAGGGGGAGCAAAGTGAGGGAAAGGGGGAGCGCACGCGACGTCTGACCTTCACTTCGTGACGTCTGTATGTCCAGGAGGAGTAGAGTAGGGGACCAGACAAGCAACTGTGCCTGGCAATGCTGCGACCCGGGAGTCAGGACCAGCGGAGGGAGGTCTGGGCATTCCGGTAGGGGAACCACGACGTCGGGGCAAGGGACCGCACCAGTCAGTGCCGGAGTAGTTTGTGGGGCTGGTGGTTGGGGCTGTGGAGGAAGTAGTTTCCTCACCTCCTCCCCCTTGATTGTTGCTTCTCCCTCAGGCGCTGGAGACAGCGGGGCTTCTCCCTCGGGCGCTGGAGACAGCGGGGCTTCTCCCTCGGGCGCTGGAGACAGCGGGGCTTCTCTTGACCTCATCCATCTCTGGAACATTAGCTGCAGCTCCGTTGGTTCTGGGTCCGGAAGTCCCCGCTCCTGTCTCCGTTTTCTGTTCAGTTCCTCCTGAACAGCGGTGGCCGCTTTCATTGCCCGGATCATCTAATGCAGCTCTTCCATTTTTTATTTATTTATTTATTTTACTGTGCTGGGTCAGTAGGGCGCGTTTCTGCCCGCATTCTCCACCACATGTAACAAAGTAGGGGTGCCTTGCTACAATTCAGGACCTTCTTGATTGTAAAAGAAACATTTACTGGACCACAGAGGTTATTTAAACAGGACAGGGCCTGTATATTTATTCATAAACCCCAAACAAAACAAACAAAAGCCTAACTCCTCAAAGGAGTACTAACTAAACACACAGGAACACCCTGACTACAAGTGGGACAGCTAGGCCATTTCCCCACCAAACAATAAACAAAAAACCACACAGGTTTACTACAGCACACTTTTACCTCACGACTGCCAGGAAGCAGAGCACTCCTTTCTGCCTCCTTCTCCTCAGCAGCCCTGAGCAAACTGACTGCCCTCTTTTAAATACCCTGCACCTGGTTCTAATTTAACAATGGCTACCAGGTGCAGGGGATAATTAATAATAAAACAATTAACAAAACTACACATTTGACTGTGGGGAGGATTTCAACCCCCTCCCCGCTGTGCTACATTATATATTTTTATATATATATATATATATATATATATATATATATATATATATATATATATATATATATATATATATATATATATATTATACACACACACAAGTTTATAATGTTTACATTTTCTATAAACCAGCCCTAACCTGCCTTATGGGGACTCACCTTTCCTCTTATCCTATTGATGAGAAAAAAATATTGCCATACTTATTTTGATCTGAATAAGATACATATCTGTTCAAATTTCTGTTTTGAGCTCTGGAACTTAAATTGACATTTTACAGGCTGATGGGGACATGACATGAAGAGTGTATTTGTATTACGAGGACTGATGTGTTTTACCAGGACAGTCCATACACAACACACAGATACAATCGTGTACTGTATTATGGGGACTGATGTGTTTTACCAGGACAGTCCATACACAACACACAGATACAATCGTGTACTGTATTATGATGACAAAATTGGTTTGTTAAGACTATAATTAAGTACAGGTCAGCTATAAAATGAAAACCAAAATAGTATTGTTTTGTAAAAAAATGAAATAAGCAGATGTTAGAAACTTAAAAAATGAATAAGCTAAGGTCAGACTCAGAGTCAGCGTTCAATACAATTTTACAACAAAAACAAAGCAGCTTGCATATGGACCAATGACAGTGGCCCATCCAGAATCTGAACCCCTAACTTTCTGGTTGCAAGCTTGTCACAAAATGTGTAATCTAAGGAAATGATATTATTATATATATAAAAAAAACTTTCACACAACAAATTGCATCACATTGCAAACTACAGTGTATGCACAATAAAAATAATTATAACTAGAGATGCTAGCAACTATAAAGGCTTCCAAGGATCACATGGCTCAAAGGCTATCGTTACATACAATCACTGATACAGCTTGCTCTGTTCCCTATAATTATTTTACTGTTCACTTTACTTGTATTGTGTATATTCAATTAACTGGAGATTGCCTCTTAAACATTATCCCCTGGTTTCTCACAAAGTCTCAGCTTTCTAAAACAGGGTGTAACAGGGGGAGACCTGTGCTGACTCTGCTGGCGTGTTCACAGTGCTGCAGGAAGAGGGCAGCAGTCGTCCAACAGCCGCCTGTCAGTCATGGCCGTGACACGGGGAGGTGGGAGTGTGTGTGTGTGTGGATTCTCCCTCTCTCTGAATGGCTGGGAGGCGGGTCTTGGGGGGATTGTTGGCCCTATAAGATAATGCTCTACTGTTTCCTGAGGGCTGCCAGATTTTAATGAATGGGCCAGCAGAGACCCGACGGTCGGACAGAGCGGGGCTGGAAGAGAGCCGCGCGCAACGTGAGAGAGAAAAACAAAGACGCCGCGCACAGAAAGATTAAGTGTAGCGGGGAACATAAGTGGGCAGAACCCCAAAGTATATAGCGTAGCGAGGGAACAGTGGGAGTGTAGGACGGAGTCCCGGGCCGTGCGGCTAGCGACGGTTGGGGTTTGTTTTGCTGCTGTGTGCAGTACTTTATTTTGTAGGTTTTGAGTATTTGTTTTTGTTTTCGTTTGCCTTCTGTTCTTATGATTTATTGCCATGGCGTGTACGCCATAGGTGAGCACTGAGACACCTTTACCATCGTTGGTAACAACGGCGTCTCAGTGCCACCTGGTGGCGAGAAATAAATAGTGCACCCAAGGGGTGTTTAGAACCCAAAACTTTCTGTCTCCGGTGTCAGTGATTTCCCCCACCCTTCCACACGTGGTGTCAGAAGTGGGATTCACTGGCATTGCCCATTAAAAGCAGTGCAACCACAGGAGGTGCCAACATGGATGCCACACAATTTGCGGCGATGATGGACTTGTTACGTCAGACCCTCACTGCTGCGGTGCAGGGGGCTGCTAGACCCGCAGGTCCAGATCCCAGGTTGCAGAGACCCACCAAAATGACGGCTGATGATCGCCCTGAAGCCTACCTGGAGGTGTTCGAGGCTATGGCGATCTCGGCCGGGTGGGACCAGGCACAGTGGGCTACCTGCCTCTTACCCCAGCTGACGGGAGAGGCACAGGCAGCCGCGAGGGCGCTGTCCCCGGAACAAATGCTGGATTACCCCACCCTGAAAGCGGCCATCCTTAATCGGGTGGGGGCCACGCCAGAGGGATATCGGCGAAAGTTCCGGGAGGCGCAGTTTTCGGCGGAGGAGCATCCCAGAACCATAGCCCACCGCTTAAAGGATTACGCTCTGGGCTGGTTGAACCCGGACGCGACCACCAAAGCCAGGTTGGTGGAGGTGATCGTGGTGGAGCGATTTCTGGAGTGCTTGGCTCCGGGACCTCGGCTATGGGTACAGCGGCAGGCCCCTGCCACTTTGGACCGGGCGGTTGAGTTGGCAGAGCAATACCAGGCGGCGGAGCCAACGCCAGCGAAACCGTCTGGACGAAGTGGGGCTACCGGATTGTTCCCTCAACTGGCCCCGGAGAGGGCGAAGGGACTGGGGGGACGGGGTAATCGAGTATTTGGTCGGGGGGTGTCGGCGGGCGCTCCCGGCCCGGGAACTGGGGCAGGGTGGGGTTACCCACGGGCTGCTGCGGTGTCGGACCGGGGTCTCGCGCGGACACCTTATCGGCGAGCCCCTGTTATGGCTCCGGTATTTCCACCTGCTGTCGAAGCCTCGGGGAGAGAAACTAGCCAACCGAGGTGTTGGACGTGCAGGGAGGTGGGCCACCTCGCCCGGGACTGTCCGGTGATGGAGTGTGACCTCGGCCGACCAGGTAAGCACGTTCAATTACCTCAGTCACTTCAGCACAAGGGTTTTGTTATTCCTGTGACCGTGGATGGTGCAAAAACCCAGGCTCTCCTGGATTCAGGGTGTGGTCAGTCTCTAGTACAGGAGAGCCTAATCTCACCGGGGCATAAACATATACTGGGACGGGTGCATATTAAATGTATTCATGGGGATGTACGCTCCTATCCCAAGATCAGTGTGAATATGACGATTGGCCAGCAAGTGACGCAGGTGCAGGTAGGATTATGTCCTCAATTGCCAGTGCCGGTAGTTCTGGGACGGGACTGTGAGCAGTTTAAAGATTGGTTAGCTGCCCTGACAGCCCCGTCCTCCTTATTGGCTAAGAAAGAGGAAGTAATTGGAGAGATTTTTCCCTTTCGTGATCCGGAGTGGTTTTGTCATAAATTTAAACCCCGTAAAACTAAACGGGAGCGTCGGATCGCTAAGAATGAGGGCTGGCAATGGAGGGGGTCGGAGAAGTTTCAGGTGGGGGCGGTTGGTGAAGAGTCTGGGGGGGAGACCGCGGAGCCAGCGCAGGGGTCTGGCTCGGCTGCCTCTGCTCGGGACCGATCTGACCCCGAGTTGGAAGCCATGGGAGCTGATTTCTTAGCTCGCTCCCGTGACTTCCGACTCGAGCAAGGGCGTGACGACGTGCTGGGCAGACTCTTTGACCAAGCAGCGGTGGTTAATGGTCGGGTGGTCGAGCCCAGACGCGCCGCCACGTACCCTCACTTTGAAATCAATCGAGACCTTCTGTACCGGGTTGATAAATTACCCCAGACCGGGGAAGTGCGTCATCAGTTGCTCATTCCTCAGCCCTTTAAGGAGGATTTGTTGCAGCTTGCTCACGCTATTCCCCTGTCTGGTCATTTGGGAAGGGACAAGACTAAAGCGAGGCTCGTGACACGGTTCTATTGGCTGGGGCTGGATGGTGACGTCAGACGTTTTTGCGAACGCTGTGGGGAGTGTCAGAAAGCTAGCCCTAGAGCCGTCCCACGCGCCCCACTGGTGCCATTGCCCCTAGTGGAAGCTCCGTTTGAGCGTATTGGAGTGGATATAGTGGGTCCGTTAGAAAGGAGTGCGGCGGGATACACACACCTATTGGTTATTCTGGATTACGCTACGCGTTATCCCGAAGCCATTCCCCTCCGATCTGCGTCCGCTAAATCTGTTGCCAACGAGCTCGTGAAGGTTTTCTCCCGGGTGGGAATCCCCAAAGAAATACTGACCGACCAGGGTACCAACTTTATGTCTCGGCTAGTCCGCGGAACATGTAAACTTTTGGGTATTAAGACCATTAGGACCTCGGTTTTTCACCCTCAGACTGATGGTCTTGTGGAGCGATTTAATAAGACCCTCAAGAACATGTTGCGCAGATTTATTGATAGTGACGTGCGCTACTGGGACCAGCTGATTCCGCCCCTTCTCTTTGCTATCAGAGAGGTACCCCAGGCGTCCACCGGTTTTTCGCCATTCGAGTTGTTGTATGGACGGAGACCACGGGGTGTACTCGATCTGGTTAGAGAGATGTGGGAGGAACAGCAGGACAATTCGACTAATACTGTCCGGTATGTGTTGGACCTGCGCAAACGTCTGGAGTCGGTGGGAAAGTGGGCGCACGACAATTTGCAACAGGCTCAGCACAGACAGGAGACCCAATATAACAGGGGGGCTCGGTTACGCACGTTTCAGCCGGGGGATAAGGTGCTTCTATTGTTACCCAGTTCAGAGTCCAAACTCCTGGCAAAGTGGCAAGGTCCGTTTGAGGTTACACGCCGGGTTGGGGCGGTGGATTATGAGATCTGCCAGCCGGAGCGACGGAGAGAAAAGCACATTTACCATATCAACCTGTTGAAGCCGTGGTTACAGCAGGAGGCTTTGTTAGTGGCGCAAGCAGATGACGTCACGGACCTGGGACCTGATCTTTCTGTGTTGGCGAAAACAGGGTCGGTACAGATTGCAGAAAATCTGACACCAACACAGAGATGTCAGGCTCGGGCGCTAGTGGCGGAGTTTCCTGACGTGTTTTCTCCCGTCCCGGGGCAGACTCGAGTAGCCCATCATCACATTGAGATTGAGCCGGGGGCGCCAGTTCGCCAGAGGCCGTACCGCATACCTGAGCGTAAAAGGCAGGTAGTGAAAGCGGAGATTGATGAGATGCTTAGACTGGGTGTAATAGAAGAGTCCCAGAGTGACTGGAACAGCCCGATTGTGTTAGTGGATAAGCCGGATGGATCAACTCGATTTTGCATTGATTTCAGGCGAGTTAATGAAAAATCGAAGTTTGATGCTTATCCCATGCCCCGAGTAGATGAATTGCTGGAGCGTCTTGGTACGGCTCACTTTATGACGACACTGGATTTAACGAAGGGGTACTGGCAGATACCCCTGACTCCGGAATCCAGAGAGAGGACGGCGTTTTCGACTCCCTTCGGGTTGTACCAATTCAGGACCATGCCCTTTGGGTTGCACGGAGCACCAGCCACTTTCCAGCGGATGATGGATCGCATTTTGCGGCCCCATCAGCAGTACGCCGCTGCTTACATAGATGACGTGGTGATCCACAGTGAGGATTGGCCGGGTCATCTGTGTAAGGTAGCGGCGGTATTGCAATCCTTGCGGGAGGCTGGGCTCACTGCTAACCCAAAGAAATGTGCCATTGGGAAGAGTGAGTCGGAGTATTTGGGGTATCGAGTAGGGAGCGGCCAGATCAGACCGCTGATTGCTAAGGTGAAAGCCTTGGCTGACTGGCCGGTCCCTACGACCAAAACCCAGGTGCGCTCTTTCTTGGGACTGGCGAGCTATTATAGGAAGTTCATCCCGAGCTTCGCTACACTCGCTGCTCCCTTGACAGACCTCACCCGGAAGGCTGCCCCAAATACGGTTCAGTGGACGGAGCCGTGCCAGAGGGCCTTTCTCGCCTTGAAGCGAAGGCTGTGCAGCAAGCCAGTGCTGTGCAGTCCTGATTTCGGCAGGAGGTTCACCCTGCAGACGGATGCGTCAGAGACAGGTCTCGGGGCAGTGTTGTCTCAGGAGGTACGGGGAAGCGAGCACCCGGTCCTGTATATCAGCAGGAAGCTCCTGCCCCGCGAGAAAAACTACAGTACCATCGAGAAGGAGTGTCTCGCGGTAAAATGGGCAGTCGAGTCACTCCGGTACTACCTCCTGGGACGACACTTCACCCTGATTACAGATCATGCCCCCTTAGCATGGCTTCACCGGATGAAAGATAACAACGCCAGAATCACGCGGTGGTACTTGGCCCTGCAGCCCTATGCCTTCAGGGTAGTCCACCGAGCAGGGAAACTGCATCAAAACGCAGATTTTTTCTCTCGGGAAGGCATGGGGTTGTAGGATTTTCGAATGGACCGGTGGTGCCATTCTGAGGGGGAGGATATGTAACAGGGGGAGACCTGTGCTGACTCTGCTGGCGTGTTCACAGTGCTGCAGGAAGAGGGCAGCAGTCGTCCAACAGCCGCCTGTCAGTCATGGCCGTGACACGGGGAGGTGGGAGTGTGTGTGTGTGTGGATTCTCCCTCTCTCTGAATGGCTGGGAGGCGGGTCTTGGGGGGATTGTTGGCCCTATAAGATAATGCTCTACTGTTTCCTGAGGGCTGCCAGATTTTAATGAATGGGCCAGCAGAGACCCGACGGTCGGACAGAGCGGGGCTGGAAGAGAGCCGCGCGCAACGTGAGAGAGAAAAACAAAGACGCCGCGCACAGAAAGATTAAGTGTAGCGGGGAACATAAGTGGGCAGAACCCCAAAGTATATAGCGTAGCGAGGGAACAGTGGGAGTGTAGGACGGAGTCCCGGGCCGTGCGGCTAGCGACGGTTGGGGTTTGTTTTGCTGCTGTGTGCAGTACTTTATTTTGTAGGTTTTGAGTATTTGTTTTTGTTTTCGTTTGCCTTCTGTTCTTATGATTTATTGCCATGGCGTGTACGCCATAGGTGAGCACTGAGACACCTTTACCATCGTTGGTAACAACGGCGTCTCAGTGCCACCTGGTGGCGAGAAATAAATAGTGCACCCAAGGGGTGTTTAGAACCCAAAACTTTCTGTCTCCGGTGTCAGTGATTTCCCCCACCCTTCCACACAGGGTGTTTGGCCATTTTGCACTGCTGACATTGTGACTTTGTAGCCAGTTGTCCTTTGGAAATGTGTCTTTTAAAGTGCTTCAGAACTGCCATGTTCTCTTCCTTTGTCCATAGCCTTTTGGCTTTCTTCTTTGTAGTACAGCTCTCTTTAGCAACACTGTCAGGACCAATTACTATAAAAGAAATGCAATACTTTAATTTCAAACTTAAACTATGACTAATAAAATGCAATAATAATGTAAATAACAGAAAATGCATGTTAATTCACTTGTATAAATACTTTCCAGATCTAATAGGCTCATGAAGTTCACATACCACAAGAATGATGTGCCACCTCCTCCAAAACAACCTGCTGTCGATTTCTTTTTTCTGTAGAAATTAAACAAGAAAATAATTTGATAGTGTTTGTATGCATTGTAGTGCAGATTTTAAGTAACAGCAAGATAAACATTGCAGTTATGAAAATGAAAATGTCTAAAAGCAGGTCACACTATTTGTTAAGTTCTGTGCTTGAATTTCTCTATTATACTTAGCACATTTTCTGGACTTTTCGGTTGTGGTATTATCAAAATTACAAGGACATGACATAATCATTAGGTTACATCAAGTAGACTGCTACCCAAAGAGCTCTGCCAATCAACTTTATATCTGGATAAACTTTTTAAGTGAGAAATAATAGCAGGTGTAAGCAAAAAGGATCCAAAGGTACTTTACATGTAGAGATTCAAAGTAAGTAAATTAATATCTTCCACAGTATAAACATACCGTTATATCTGTCTTCTTCTTGTCCCCATAAAAGCCTTAACTTACGTAGTTTAAAAAAAAATGTGCATACCATTAACTCCAAGGACACCATCCAAAACCTCATTGGCTTCAGTTCCACTGCGGTCATTGCCATCATCTTCCTCACTGTCAGTAACATCCATTTAATCTGGAAAGTGCCCAGATTTGATTGGGATTGAAGACAATTTAAACTGAAGAAAACACATTCATAATATGTATTTTTTATGTTTTATAATATGCATATTATAATATTCCAACTAATTATTTCTGTGCAAGCTTACATGTTTCCCTGGTTCCGAAAATGAAAACAAAACTTTTTCACAAATTAAAATAATAAACCTAATTTTATTTTTGTAGGTCTCCTGCAGTAAGAGCAGATACATACCTTCAATTTCAATATCATCAAGAGATCTGCCCTGGAGATTTGGTAGACATCCTTTTTCCATGGCTAAAAGGAGTTTAGAAATTTTTGCTAATTGTGTAGTTGCTTTGGGTAGATGATAATAATCTCAGTGGACTCTGATATCATGACCCAGAAAGTTTGCTAGTTGGTCCAGTTCGTTCCTCTTGAGACTGAGGATTTGTGAAAGGGTAGCCTCATGTTTACGCAACTGTGTGGACCTCAGATGTTCTGGATTCTTTGCTCTGCATTGACTGGCAGAAATCCTTAGACAGTCCTGTCCCCTACAATGACTCCAACATTTTGGTCGGTCAAACAAAAACTCATTGATGTCACTTCCACCACACTCTCTTCTCTTGTCGTCCAGCAGTGTCATTGCTTTGACCATGTTGGGAGTTAGAAGGACTGCTACCTTACGTCCCCTTTTCCCCATTATTTCAGTTCTGATGAAATGGTTACACAGCTTTTGCTCAAATCCTGTTAGCCCCTTGGCAACATCTTCGTGAAGTTTTGACTTGTCTCTCTCATGAAAACTTTTAAAAACATAAGAACATAAGAAAGTTTACAAATGAGAGGAGGCCATTCAGCCCATCTTGCTCCTTTGGTTGTTAGTAGCTTATTGATCCCAGAATCTCATCAAGCAGCTTCTTGAAGGATCCCAGGGTGTCAGCTTCAACAACATTACTGGGGAGTTGGTTCCATTTTAGATACTTCTCCAGCCCGTCTTCTATTAAACAAGATGATTTGTGCTAGTGTTGCTTTGGCAAGGTCAGCATAGCTTTGTGGCGATGATGTCTTATTCAATTCTTTGATTACTGGTTCTGCAGTCTTTTCCAGATGCTTGTGAAGCATCTGAACATCTTGTATGAACGGCAGCATTGAGGGTTTGTTGTACTTGGATACACTAAAAGTAGTCAAAGCAGTTTGTGAAATGTACTCAGACCATTTTGTTCTGTAGAGTTTTTGAAATGTCTCTGTAGACTTTATTAACTCATTATCTTCAGCCATAAGAGCTCTGCAGTGTATGATCTCACAGACTTTCTGCAATGAATGACCTATTTTCAATGTAAGACTCAAAGTTTTGTAGCTGTTTCTTTCTTCATCAAATCCTGCCACTTTTATAACTGCTTTAATGACTTGATGGAAATTTGCTGGTTTTACAGCCTCCTCTAAACTGTATACTGATACTTTGTTACGTATGGTGAGCAGGAACCGTCCGAGTTCCCTGAGTTTTTGCCTTAAATACTCATGTTTGGTCTGGTCATGTCCATGCTTGTTGTAGAAAGACTGTGCCAGCTGCAGTATACAAAAGTCATTCTGGACAACAGATGCAATTTCATCTTGATTCATTTTACTTAGGACCTTCCAAACACCTTCAGAAATGTGTTGCGTGAATGCAGACTGTGCGATTGTGGCCAAACCCAAGACTCTGTTCCTCCCAAGCTGTTCTCTGTCCAATCCTGGTATACAACGACATCTTCTTACATGCCTCCAAAGCTCTTTGCGCACAAACAGTCCTCTGCAATAGACGCAGTGTTCATATTTTTTTTAATCACCTTCTATCTTTGGTCTCCTTTTAACTTTTAGTGACCCAGTTCCTTTACTTAGGACATCAGAATTATGTTGAAAATTCCCCTTGTTTCTGAGTTTTTCCAGCATTTCTTTTCATTGTTTTGACCCCTTAGGAAGACTAAGTGCTTGAGCAATGTCAAGTTCTTGTTTCTCGTGGATTTTGAAGTGCCATGATATTTTAGATTGTGGCTTTTTACAAACATAGCAGTAGTTCTTCTTGTTGCTCTCTGTGGTAGATGAATGAACTTCTGGTGACACCGATTGTTCTACTGCAACCTCTGCTCTGTCTTCTGTGTCTTTTTTTGGATGTTTCTTTTAAAGAAGAACAATATATGTCACCTAAGTCCACATAATTGAGTGATTCACTGCACAGGATAGTTACTGCTTCCAGTGTTTTTAAAGGTTTCTTCACTTTGACCATGGTGGTGACTGTTGAAGTTGTGCAGCTGCTTTCTTCATCAGAATCCAAACCGCTTTCCAATTCAATATCAATCTCAGAGTTTGGTATGAATTCTTCGCCAGACGATAGGTTTTCCTCCTCATTACTGGAATCCATTACATCCTGGTATTGAGCCTGACAAGAGAAATGAAAGATGGAAGTTTAGAACGTTCTTTAAGCTTTCTCCCGTTAAATCTTTACATTGATTGGACTGTCATCTGACCTTTATACACTGTGAAACCAGAATATACACTGCATATCTGCTATTAAGCTTTTGCTAAAATTAGTACTACAATTCAGCCTTTATATATAAAAAACAACCCTCTTGAAGGCGCGTACTTAAAGTTACATTTTATTGCCAATGTAAAGAATGATGTACAACATGACAACATGTTTTTAAGTAAACTTACCCATGACTGCTGCCTCTGTTCATCCAATGTGATTTTGGCATAGCAGGATTTATGCCAAACACAGGAACAAACTATGTCAAATATTAAAAAGGTGATCAGTTTCCAGCACTGAAAAGAATAATATATCATATCATTAATGTCTGAAGAGCACATCTTACTGCTAAAGCAACTCTCTTCTGATTGGGAGGGGTCATGTCTCTTCAGATTGGGAGGGGTCATGACTGACATTAATAGCAGGAGATGCTGCATTTTGCCTTAGGACATATAAGGCTTTAAAGCTCCTATAGTTGCAGTTTAACATTCTGTATGGAGGACGCTGTTCTTTTTTAAAGATTAGTGTTGGAGGGCACTTTACTGTATAACAGATAAAAGGCAACGCTGATACTAACCCCTACATCTCACTCCAAGCCACTTGAAAGATGGAAACTGTCCTCTGCAGCCCATACACTTGTCCAAACAAGACACAACTTCACAAACCACATCATGCTTGTGGCACTGGACAGAACATTTGAACAATTTATGCATAAACCCTTCTGCCTAAATTTGGTAACCCAAAATAAACTATTAAAAACATCCACAAAGTAAAGAAAGTAAAACTGTTGCAATGAGCTGCCTCAAGTAAAATTAAAAAAAAAAGTTTTAATTTGTTTGCTTTTTTTCTTTTTTTTTTACAGAAAATAACAATATATGTATTTCTTGTAAACTGACATCCAAACTAGATTCTAATGCATTGTTCAGAATCGGAAATCTTTTATTTATAGTTTTGAAAAAGGGAAAATAAGAAGGGCACAAAAACATGATATGCTAAATGACATAAAAATGTTCTCAACCAGTCCTCATAATGCACCTTATGTCCTAACAAACCAGACCTGTGTCATACACACACTGCAATACACTGACAAACTGTAGTTACACACAATGATTACTGTCCACACAGTGCAGCCTGCTTTAATAACAGTGAGGTGCATGGTGTTTATATTTACAACACAGCAATCAGGGATAGGGGCAATTGCAGTTTTCACTGCACTTCCATTTTCAATTGCTTTTTTAAATCAATTCTAGAAAATGCCTGTTTAAGGAATGTAAAAATAATTTGGATTTGGAAATTGATTTGAAAGAAGGAACTGGAATTGACCCCAACTCTGACAGCAATACATTCATGTACAGATTTTTTTAGAAAACTTACCTTGTCTTTGAATGAACGCCAAGGCAAGTCAAGTCCTCCATAATCATAAGTGATTTCTTCTCCTGCCTTAATATCAGTTACAGCAAATAAACAAAGATGAGGGGATTTGTTAACTTCTGTTTTTGTCACCTTAGCGTTTGGTTTTTTCTCATCATTAATCAGCCGCCCAAGTGATCCATCCTCAGCTGAAGCATTAATGCTACAAAAAAAAAATATATTGCTATTGAAATATTTACACAATGTTGAAGAATTTTAAAAAAAAAGAAATTGTAAAATTTCCCCCCCCATAAGTTATTCCTTTGTGACTGAAGTAGTATGCGTATATGTTAAAAAGTGAGTCATGTTTTTTTGAGTCCACTTTGTTCTTACTTAGCAGAGTACCTCTAACTCCAAAATAAAACTTGCTTTGGATATGTGGGTTTTAGCAAACACACCACATCCTGTGGAAAAGCAGGAAGACAATATCTGAAAACAATGTCTCACGCACTACCGGTTTAAATGAAATATTAGACCTAACTACAGAAACATAAAAATGAAAGTTACCTTTGATTTTGTTGATGAATCTTTCTTCAACAATGTCTGTGACTCTTTCAGCTGTAACGTGATGTTCTGCATCCTTAAGAGGTTGATGTTTTTTGTGACGTCTACTCGTCTTTTTCTTAACATCCACTGAAATTGTATCATTGACTTTTTATTCAGCTGTTTCACTAGGCTAGATAAAACGTCAACAATCTTTTAGTAGTTTTTTTAAAAATTATACTCGGATTATGCTCTGCCTTTTCTGCCAAACTGACTTTGAAGCGGACACGGTTTCCATATTACGACAAATATTAAAACGTTACAACAAAACGAATGCTGCTGTTTTGCAGCTGGGATGGAAGGTAATAAAAATCTCTGACAGTTTGCTAATGACAAATTACGGCTTAAAAAGACATTATTTTGGTGTGATGAAGAGAATGTCTTCTTACAAGAAGTTGAACCATTAGTGTTTTGAAGATATCTGTGGTAGTGCTTGGTTTACTCCCAGGCTAAATCAAGACATAGAAAAATACAAATGTAGTTTCTATGTAAGTGTAATTGAGAAACCGTGCAGGCTGGACACAGTATAAACTACAAAAAGGCAGAAAACAATAGGCTAAAAAATATAGCTAATAATATAAAGCGCTGTCACAGGCCCAAGGCAAGGCGCTGAAGCACAAAGAAGTTGTATGGCAGGTTAATAATATCCTTATCAATTAAGAGACGTATTTTAAACGTATAGGTAAATAAGTAGCACTTACTTGTAGATGTAACTCCCCAGATTACACGTTATCTGTTTGATTTTTATGTATACAGTTTAAAATTATTTGATAGCAATGACGCACCACATGTGAAGGGTTCACCGAAGACATCCCAGTAAACACTAAAAACCCGAATGTGTATGTGAATAGCGCGAACATCGCCAGGCGGCAGCCAATCAGCGGCCACCATTCTGTGTGTCGTGTTTATGCGTGTGTGTAGAACTGCAATACCACGTCCCGCCTACGGGGGCGTGATCCCACACACACACGGATAAACAGTGAATCAAGTCAGTGTGGTTTGTCTGGACATTGTTTAAAAAAGGGGGGAGGGGTTTGGAAAGGTCGGAAAATGACTTCTGTGCTGTCTGACTTATGAGAACACAGACTGTGTCCTCATAATCCCAAATGTCCTCATAAGGTCAGTATGTATTCAGCTGATTTGTCCCCATAAACCACATATACCAACACAAACACACACACACACACACACACACATATGAACATTTATTTTACAAATCAGAACAAGAAAAAGTAAATAAACATCTGAACAGACATCGGTTTACAACATACATATTTTTAAAACTGAAACGATAGCAATACATTTAACTTTTCAGCAACAATCAGTTTATTATCAGATGCGCAAAAGCAACTGAACAACAGAGATAAATAAACTTAGAAGAAAACGTTTTACAGAAGCGCACAGCACAAGAAGTTATTAAAAAGTCTAATTTCTTTTTCTTTTTTTCTTGTTTTTCGACAAAATGGTATTCCTTTACCTTGAGTAAGATAATGCGCTTCTCCACGCTGCCTTTCTGCACAGGGCACAGCTGTTCAAAGTTTTTTTTATTGCACTTGCCAACCTGCATTGACGTCTCTTGCGGCTCTCAGCGGGGTTGCCAGCTTCAGCTGTGGGTACACGCTTGGCAGTTTCTCTCTGTTCCAAATGCTTCTTGCGAAGTTCCTGTGCTAACTGTAAAATATATTCTCTCCTTGGTAAATTCTGCTCCATGCATTCATTGTAAAGTACCCAATACATTGTAAAACATCTGAACAGGTGACCGTCGGGAGCCAGCTTTCACGGAATACTTCCGTGCCGTCTGATCCAAACATCAATTTCATATTTTGTTGCATTGTAAAACTCCACTGTCTCTGGTATTTATTTTCACTAGTCCCGATGCTAATTGACTGACCAAAGCAGCGCAGCTGGCTAGCAGGCGCCAGCCTTTCAAAAGGCTGATTGAAAAACAATAGACTGTCAGTCATTCACTCAGGCAGAAAGTAGAGACTAATCGAATTACAGCTAAACACATTGCAGACTGGTAAAAAAAATAATAAAGTAGAATACCATTCTGTATAATGAAAATACAATTGTTTTATGTGTGGCCATCAGATGTGACTGTTCCCGGGGCTTTTAGGTATAATGTAATATATCTCTTTTATTTCTGCACTCCCGTGTTTCATGCTTTGTGAGAATATTTAATACATACGGACAGAAAGGTACATATGTGTTGCACGACTGGAGAAAATCACATTTTAAAACCCAAAACCACCAAAATGACCGCTGCGGGGCTTCTAGTGTTAAGAGCCATGTCTGCTTCCTGGGAGGCTGTGACAAGGCTGGCTGAGTGATGATGTCAGACCCAGGAAAGGAAACACACACAGGACGGTGAAATGATGAAGGTGCTTGCTTCCGCCGGTTTATTGCAAATAAAAAGGTTGAATAAAACAGAGAACACTGTCTGCCCAAACAAAAACGGCGAGTTGGCCAAAGTAAATAGACAGACAGACAGACAAACAAACAAACAAACAAACAAAAAAATAACATGAACGAACCAAACAAGTATCGTGCGAGCCCTATCGCACGAGTAGCATTTGTTATTTGCGTTTCTCCTCTTTCTCTCCCGTTCTCCACTCTCGAACACACAACCCCAAGTGAATGAAATGTGCATCTATATATACAATTGTGCTGGGATTCAATTACCAATTAATTATTCACTTGAATCCCAGCATGTGAACTAATCTGTGAAAACCCAGTGTTCACATTAAAGTACTTTAAATGCACGTGAAGTGAAGTGCAATCCCCGTGCCTAAATACAATTATACATTTTAAATAACTTGTGCTACACACACCCATTTATATCCCGTGCAGCCATATCTATACACCAACATAACACACTACATGCAACATATAACACAGAAATGCACACAGGGGCGGGGCACATTGCCACAAAGGCAAACAGAATCTTTTGTCGCAAGCGAGGGGAAAATGGTCAGGAGGGGCCTTGTACTGTTAATGCAGTTTTAGGAAGTGAAGGTGAAAACCCACGCATTAATGGATAGTGATTCGGGCTATAGGAAAGGTGAATTATGAAATTAGACAGCCCGATCACCGTAATGAACGTAAAATTTATCATGTAAATGTATTAAAGCCCTGGTAGGCATTTATAGCCCCATGCGAAGTAGAGGATGATTCAGGCCCCTGTCTAAAGACCCCTAGCACTAAAGTAATTTCGATGGGGGAACAATTGGATCCAGATCAGTAACGAGAGCTGCGTAAGCTTATTGAGGAGTTCAGCGATGTTTTTTCTGACTTGCCCGGCAGAACTAACCTTGTTGAATATGACATTATCTCTCCACCAGGTGTCACAGTACAAGAGAGACCTTACCGGAGCCCACAAAGTCGACAAAGTGGTGTTAGAAAAGAGTTGTAGGCGATGCTCGAACTTGGGGTGATTGAGCCTTCCAGGAGTGAGTGGTGCAGTCCAATTCTGATAGTGGCCAAAAAGGACAGCACCAACCGCTACTGCTGTGATTACCGTAAGGTAAACGCTATTGCCAAGTTCGATACATACACCATGTTTCGGGTCGACAAGCTTCTCGATAGACTTGGAACAGCTAAGTTTATCTCTACTCTGGACCTGACAAAGGGATACTGGCAGATCCCCTTAACCCGCAGTTCTAGAGAGAAAACCGCATTTTCAACCCCTGAAGGGATGTTTCATTTTAAAACCATGCCGTTTGGGCTACATGGTGCACCCGCTGCCTTTCAGAGACAGATGGACTAAGTCTTACATCCACATCATGGATATGCAGCAGCGTATATTGATGATGTGGTTATTTTCAGCTCCACCTGGCGAGAGCATTTGGCTAGGGTTACGGTCGTGCTTCAGTCTCTAAGGGTAGCCCAGCTGACAGCTAACTTGGGAAAAAGTGAGTTTGCCAAAACATAGACTCAATATTTGGGATTTTTAATGGGGAATGGAAGGGTGAAACCCACTTGTTGTTATTAGTAGACAGCTAACACGTTCCGCTGTCGCCAGAGGCCAGTACAAACCCGAACATCACTACACTTGTGTTATGATAATAATTGTATTAGAACCATGAGCACTGCAGCATGCACCCAGGACTGGTGACTGTGTTTGCATCTTGTCTGTGTAACTGGACTGTGTTTATTATTTGGGACTGCAAACCCTCTATTTTGAATAGTGCAATACACATTGCTGTGTATTGACTGGGATTATTGTTTGAGGTCACCAAACCTGGATTACAATATTAAAAGCCTTTCTAATTGGATTATCACTGTCTTGTCTCCTGATTAAGCACCGCATCACTTCTGCACCTGTACACTGTTAACCACTTTGCCACAGTCACGCACTGCTTGCCATGTCTCTAGATTTTGCTTTTACAGTACAAAGACTCTCTATTATATAGTCCAGTTTGTACATGATCAAATTAATATTTTCCTGTAATTCATTACATTGATGTTCATTTTAACTCTTCGCAAGTCTTTGGCTGCACAGTATTTGGAAACATGGGTATTCACTTTCTATTCAGCAAAGTAATTATAAATAATTCAAAACAGTCTGCACTGTAAATGTTTACCATTTTACGATTTACCATGTCAGCATAATTGTGTGCCATTTAAAATGTTTACAACATCAAAAACCTCAACAGAAACAGTGTTATCCATAAGCGGTATCTTTTTAACTTGATTTGCTTGTTCACTGCCAAACATTACAAGCAATAGAACCTAAAGAAGAGGGCTTTACCATCTGATAAGGCTCGCTTCGTGTCGAGCCGAAGGCGAGGCCATTTAACATAACGAAGGGCCTTACCAGACGGTAAATGTTAACCTATTAGTGTCAATCCCCATCGAACTAAACGGCTCTGGACCCAGGCTATACCGCCAGAGTGACTGCACTTTTAAAGACTGGACTCTCAACAAACTCATAAAGACCCTCCTCAAAAACAGTAGAAAGATCCCAGCAGGGAGCAATCGGGAATCTCTTTTCATTTTCTATTGTGAATCCATCTCAGCAGAATCAATTTTTCCACCCGCTCTGAGTGGTGGATTGCAAAGATTTATCATATGCTGAAAAATCACACTCTGGCGGAATTCGTCCTTGTCTTCACTATTTACAGAGATGTGCTATGTTCAGTATACCCAAACCGCAGACAAGAACTGGATTCTTACGAATTCTACAGAGTGGAGCTGTCTGTCAACCGGACTCAGTCAAATCCCTCCCTCCTCCTTCCAAAGCAAAAACCTCCATTCTCAGCTCCCCCATTCCAATATTCAAGATTAACCCCATCGGCATCGCCACTTGGAAAATGTCAGGAAAAACGCGTCTCATCGCTGACTTGTCAGCATCATGGGGATCAAGCACCAGTAGCATCAACTCGCTCATTCCTCAACATTACCATATTGGACACAATTCATTCAATTAAATTGGGAGGTTGCGGCTCCTGGTTAGCAAAAGCAGATATACCAGATGCATTTAAAGTAATGCCAATCCATCCTTCTCTTTGAAACCTGTTCGGGTTATGTTGGGAAGAAAAATTATATTTCTCATTTATTTATCTTGTCTGGAGCGCTGTTCCTTCTGTGGGGCACACTTCTAGTGTGGGGAGCTCATAGGAAGCTCTCTCATGAGGCAAACTCCAGCATGGGCAAACTCCAGCATGGGCAAACTCAAACTCTCTTATGGGCAAACAGCTGGTTTTGTTGTCCTGACTTCCACCCTGTGATTGGTTAGTTTGGTTATTTTGGGCTGTGCCCAAGTCCACGTGGGGTGTTTCTCATTGGTTGTTCTCGTTCAGAGACAGCCCATTGTTCTCAATTGGTCCGTGGCTTCACCCCCTGTCGGCTGTATTTACAATGGGTACTGCTTTTTGTCTGAGGTGTCAAAGCATCGCCAAAATGATTCATTCAATGATAGGGAAAGATAAAACACTTGTCCAGCAGTTTGTGTACAACTCTTTCTAAAAGCATTCTTTGTCAGTGGGGGAGTTTGTGAGCAGAAACCGAGTAGACACAGAGAATGGCTTAAGACCCCTGTGAAGAGGATGCCTTCACTGATGACGTCAGACCAGAAACACAGACTCAGGAAGTACGGGTGAGAGCTGAAACGCTACGGCGTTCAGCTGCTTTTATTAAATAATAAAACAAAAACAAAAGATTTAAACAAACAACAAAACACTACAAAACAAAAGGGCACATTGGCCAAACAAATATAAATAAACAAATAAGCGTGCTGGTTTTACCCCAGCACGATACTTAGCAGTTGTTTACTCTCTCTTGCTCGCTCGCTCGCCTCTGACACTCTCCTCTGAGGGTAGAGAGCTGCAGGTTTATATACAGTGACCATCTCCCGATTAGCAACAATTAATCAATGAATTAACTCGGGAGATGGTCATCGTCTGCACGAGTTTAATAAGGATACGTGACTGTCAGCTAGCTAAATAAATCAGTAGCTGATCAGTCACGCATCCTCACGAGGTTTTTAAACTATAAAAACTAAAACAAATACGCGGCGCTATTACCTGCGCCGCAAACAGTAATACAAAAACAGTGCATAAATATATAGGGGCGGGACACTCCACCACAACCCCCCTTTGTATATTTCAATTCTGTTAATTTCATACGCAGAATGATATTATGACCCACTCTGACGCTACACTAACAATGGAAACTATATGTCTAACTGCATTTTTTGGTTTAAGATGCTCAGAATATGCAGTTCCTTCTATTGCCAGCTTTCCTATGCTAGTTATTTGCTGCAGTGATCTCACATTCACCTAGATTCCCACTGTATCCTCTTCCTGTGCATGTCCAAAATAGATCAGCTTCGGCAAGGTCAATTTATTCAGCTATCAAAAATCAACTCTCCTCTATGTCCATATGCTTCCATGCAGAAATATATTGCAGAACACAAACCTATTTCAAATTCTGACATCCTGTTCATTGATTCAAGCCGGACTGTTATATCCAGACATTGGTTCACATCTCATCTGTCTATGTTGTTTTACAGAGCAGGACTTCCCCCTCAATTCTATACTCCTCATTCATTCAGAATCGGGGCAACCACATCAGCAGCATGAACAAATATTAAACAGCATCTAATTAAAAATATGGGCTAGCATGTCCGGAGTAGGGACAACCCTTCCACTGGGTGCATCAAAGGTTTCCCCCTAAAAAGAAAGTTGTTTTTTTCCTTTCCACTGAGTGGAGGGTCTTCACATAGTCAGTAGGGGGCCAGTTGTTAACCTTGTTATGTTAAATGTTTTCTTTCTTTCTTTCTTTGTATGTGCATTGGCAGTTCTCTTTGTTTGTCCCAGCTTTGGAAGTCTATCATCAAGGGCAGCTCTCAAGGAGCCAGAGTTCCATTTTCTTCCTTTTAGGTTCTCAAGCCTCTATTTATGTGCAGGGCCCCCCAAATGAGGGGGACCCCTCTTTTGTATGTCTGGTCCCCAAAACGGTGGGGACCCCCCTTCTATATGTTGGGCCTTTGCAAACGGCGGGCCCTCTCTTATATGTTTTCAATCTTTACTAACTCTATGTCCCTGATAGTGTCAGGCACCCAGCCTTGGAGTTAGCCACATCACGAACACAGCCCTCTCATAATCTGCGTCAGTGACCTCACCACGACGCGGATCTCATCCTGCCGAGGGCTTGGTCCTAACGGTGGGTGGCTCTCCGAGAAGTCAAGTGACATCTCTACAGGTAGCCTGGCTCCCGCTCCCATGAAAGCCCTCTTATGGGGGTTCTATTGCTGCTAGATAATGGATACGTTAAAAAAAATTACGTTTCAAGTGTTTGTTTTTTTCATGATTTTATGCAGCGCTATTTTTTGTTGCTACTGAATACAAATGTTTTCCTCATTATTCCATGAGTAATGTGGTTTGTGTAAAATTCCATGTGTGCTTTGGTAGCTTCTGGCTATTATCCCAGCAGTTAGACTATGTTGCATCCTGGGTATTTCCAATAGCCTAAATAATACCTCAATACAAAAAAACAATCTTCTACTTACGGATCTATTCTTCAGTTCAGGTACCTCATACATAAAAGCGATCATGGTTTGTGAACTGTTTGTAAAACATTACCAGTAACTTTATTTTTGTATTAGGATTTGAGTGCAGGTTCATGTACTTGTGTAAATTTCAGTATTTAAGCTACGTTAGGTCCTAAAATGTATTCATGAAATAAAAATAAACAGTAATTAGTAATTAAAAATATGTAGTAGTCCATGTGTTAATGTTGTTCATGCTGTGTGTTCATAAACTTTATTTAAAGCCTCCTGACTTTGTTAGAGAAGACAGCATAGTGTTACTGTGATATGCTGAAATAAAGTTGAAGAAATCAAAAGTGGATGCAGTGTGAATACTTTCAGCAACTCGTCATTCAAACTGGAGACTAGTTGCTATTGTGGTTACTGTATTGCCTCTGACAGTAAACGCTATTCTTGATTTTTTTCAAACTTTATTTGCTATACTAAATTTAAATGGATAGATTGAGCGTATAGGACAGCAAGGAAGCTGACTTAATGTGCATTGACAGACAACATTCAGAGGGTGTGCACAAGAATGGAGATTTTCATTTCATGAAGCAGAAAAAAGGTAAAATACACAAATACAGTATTCCGTCAAAAAGAAGGGAAGTGGAAACGTCCTTAGTCTTCTTCACGGTGTCCCCGGACAAAAAAAGGGAATAAAACAGAAAACAAAATATTAGTAAAGTTTCCAGCCCCATGTAACCAAAAATGCAACCACAACAAGCCAAACTTTCGTCTCTCCCTCCGCCTATTTACCCCGCCTATCTTTTTCTAGGACCAACCCTGAACACAGTAGTACGTTCCCTTTAGTATGCAACGCCCCGCCCCTGTAGTCAGTGGAACACCAATCCCCAACTGACAAGTGTCCTTATAACTCACTTGACTCCAGTGGCTGGAATTTACATACTCGTACTTCCGCCCCTCACCAAGGTGCCGCCCCTCATAAAGATGACTTTTGTCATGGTCACAAGACCTTGGTAAGGGAAGTCCCGAGTTGGTTTGATGCCTTCTACTGTCGGGAGGCTCAATTACAGACCGAAACCCCTTTGACTCATCACAGTCACATATCTGACTGCAGTGGGACCAGAGTAAGGGCTGGAAAATTAATCCTGTTTTAAATACCATTATATACAGCTGTAACAATATACTATATATACACAATTATTGTTTTGAGATTCAGCTTTTATTAGGGACCTCCCCTAAATCCCTTGTTTAGAAAGATACAGGGTATTAATGCTTGTGACAGGGTAGCCATCTGCTGTGTGGGTGCGTGCATTAGCTGCTGAGCGAGAGGCAGGAGATCGAGACGGGAGTTGAAGTTGATACGCCCCGCAGGCAAACAGGATTTATTTACATATCAACACACTGAACAGCTCATGTGACACTACTAGCAATGGCAGCGCACGGAGCACATACAACGTGGCAAATGTCATTTAATAGAGAAAAGTGTAAAGTATTGCACGCAGGCAATAAAAATGTGCATTATAAATATCATATGGGAGATACTGAAATTGAAGAAATTGAAGAAGGGATCTATGAAAAAGACCTAGGAGGGGAAGCTATAAAAAAAGGCCAACAAGATGCTCGGATATATTGTGAGAAGTGTTGAATTTAAATCAAGGGAAGTAATGTTAAAACTTTACAATGCATTAGTAAGACCTAACCTAGAATATTGTGTTCAGTTCTGGTCACCTCGTTACAAAAAGGATATTGCTGCTCTAGAAAGAGTGCAAAAAAGAGCAACCAGAATTATCCCGGGTTTAAAAGGCATGTCGTATGCAGACAGGCTAAAAGAATTGAATCTATTCAGTCTTGAACAAAGAAGACTACGCGGTGATCTGATTCAAGCATTCAAAATCCTAAAAGGTATAGGCAATGTCAACCCAGGGGACTTTTTTGACCTGAAAAAAGAAACAAGGACCAGGGGTCACAAATGGAGATAGATAAAGGGGCATTCAGACCAGAAAATAGGAGGCACTTTTTTACACAGAGAATTGTGAAGGTATGGAACCAACTCCCCAGTAATGTTGTTGAAGCTGACACCCTGGGATCCTTCAAGAAGCTGCTTGATGAGATTCTGGGATCAATAAGCTACTAACAACCAAACGAGCAAGATGGGCTGAATGGCCTCCTCTCGTTTGTAAACTTTTTTATATTCTTAACACAGTGTATGAAAACCTTGGTAGGATCTACAATCTCTGAACGAATCTTCTCTGTTCAATAATAAACTAACGTTGCTGAAGAAGTTCATCATGGTGGATAAACAGTTAGGGTGCATATGTGATGGGCGGATATGCGTCTGATTACTGTACTGTATTTACATATTTTCTAGCGGATTGATTTGGAGCAGTGATCAAACATAATCTAAAAGATAACATTCAAGGTCCTTTACCGGAGATTAGAGCTCATATTGACCAATCAGATTAAAGCAAATCTCTGATCCATTTTCTAATTCATAGTTGTCCACTGCAGCAGGGATAATTTAAAATTACCGATCGTATGTGCTTTCTTACATTTTGCAATTTGGAGTGACATGAGATACGGGGCACCTTCACTGACTATCCTGGTACGTGTGAAAACATCCTTATGACGTTTGAAATTTTCCAGCCATCTTTCAAAGTATTTAGCAGGTTTCCTGACTAAGCTTGTATGCTTTTTAATAATGATGGTTTCGTAGAATCATTGGAAAGCTCCTCCAAACAAACAACTAATTTTATCTTCATGGCCCACGTGCGTAATCTTAACTGCAGGTAGACGTCACTGTACTTACAAACTTTCTGTCGCTTTGCACTTTCTGTAGACTTTCTTCCTTAATTTTTCGAGAAATCTATCTGTTTGTGACTCGAGAAATGATACACGGGATAATCTGAATGTACTCTATTAAACACGGAAAACAATTCAACCAGCCACTATTGCTGTGTGGCAGTGAGGGCTACAGTGGTGACATCAGACCAGGAAATGAAACCAAAACACAAAACATACGGGGTGAAACTGGGGCTCTACGGCGCTCAGTCTTTTATTTGTTAAACAAAAATAAAGATTTAAACAAAACACACAAAAAGAAAAGGGCACATTGGCCAAAATAAAATAACACAAACAATAATACTTTTTATTAAACGAGTACCTTGGTTCGCTTACTGGTAGCATTCGCTCTCGCTCTTAACTCCTCTTAATTCTCTTCTGCTCTGAGCCTGGAGTGGGTCTTTTATACTGTGGCTTGCGCCATAATTACCTATTAAACAATTACCTTATTAAGGCTCCAGCCACAATCCCACAGGCTTATCGGGATGGGGATTTAACCCCATCCATGCCAGCTACACTATGAGATCAGCTTTTCGCCGGTCTCAAATAATAAATAATAATGTCGGACGGCTTTCATCTGTCTGCATACAAACACAATATAATAATAATAATAATAATAATAATAATAATAATAATAATAATAATAATAATAATACAAATGAAAATACATAAATAAATTAATATATACAATTATATGCACCTAATAGCAGCGTGGAAACCTGCTCAATCAAAATCATGCATGTTATGGGTGGATGTTACTACTGTACACTCAGACTGTAAACTTTGAGATGCTAAAGAAAAATACAATATTTATGCACAGTGGTTTAGAAATATAAAATTCTGTTAAAAAAATAATTTCAAGATCATTATTTTCTTTTACTTTCATTTTTCATCCTGCATACCCCCTATGACCCTTATAAGTACCCACAAGGTAAAAGAGATTACAAAATATAGAGATAGGTACATTCTGACAGAAAAGATAGTTGACCTTGGATTAGAAAGGAGACTGAACCAGAACAAGTCTGTTTTAAAAGTCACATGGCTTGCTTTCCTAAGCTTGTTAAGCACAGCAGTAGGTTAAGCACCATTTTCGGAATGAAAAAAAAAGTTCATTTTAAAACACTTAAAGCTTACTCTGGTTTTGGCTTTATTTTATTATGTTTAGATGCTGCAATGACACTGCATAAAACCAGACTACTACAGTCTTTTTGAACACACTCAGATGTTTATTTGTGTGAGATGTGTGGATTTTTTGTTGTTTGTTTTTAGAAAAAAAATGCTAATATGAAGACCGTAGAACAAAAGTAATACATTAAAAAGTTTTTTAGACTGAATGCTCCTGGACAGTTTACTGTCGATAATAAACTAATATCTGACAAAGTATCTTTATAGTTTGCTCCGCTCTCTGCACTGGCTCCCTATCGCTGCTTGCATCCAATTCAAAATTCTTGTACTCGCCTATTGCTGTCTTGACCTTTCTGCTCCCTCCTATCTCCAGACTATCATTTCTCCTTATACTCCCTCTCACCCCCTCTGCTCCTCCACCACCGGCAGATTAGCTGTACCCCCCTCCCCCACTCCCCCACTTCCAGAGCCCGCTCCTTCTCCTCCCTTGCCCCTCAGTGGTGGAACGACCTACCCACGGATATGAGGACTGCTCAGTCCCTGACCACCTTCCGGCACCTCAAAACACACCTGTTCAGACAGCATCTGTAATCCTCACAACTCTCGACTGTACTGGACTATATGGCACCCAGTTGTACCAGTACTTGCATCAGCTTGTGCAACTACTTCCTGTATTTTGTATTTGACTTTACTCTTATAGGTACCTTATAGGTTTTGGAATTGCTCTTATTTGAAATCATTCTCATCCATTTATCGTACTTTCTACGTGCTTTTACGCAACTTTACTCGTATAAACAAATATTTTTACTATAAGTTAACTGCTCTTAGTCGAACTCGCTCTTAAATGTAATTATTTACTGTATTCTTTATTTTGCTCTTATTTGAATTTGATTTGCTATTGATTTTATTGCATTTATAACTGCTCTTATATGCAATGTGATATTCAGGAATGTGGTATTTTATAATATGATATTTTGTAACGTGATACTTTGTACTGTGATATTTTGTAACAATTGTATGTCGCCCTGGATAAGGGTATCTGCTAAGAAATAAATAAATAAATAAATAAATAAATAAATAAATAAATAATGTTGCATATAGGAGAAGTACAGTATGTTTGTAATTACGATCTTCTAGCCATTAGACCTTCAGATAAACATTAACATGGATTTCGATTTCTTACGTGACCATGTCCACAAGCCAGATTGTGATGTGGGTATGATTTTCCCATCTTCCATAGAGATGACCTTAGCTAACTCTTAATTAGGTGGCCTGGCAGTTGGAGGACAGTGGGTGCCTAGTTTTAATTCAGCTTGAATAGATTCATTGTATGATCCAGTCTTCACTTCACCCATGACTCACATACACCACTCTTTAAAGAGTAAGTAGCTTTCAATGTCATTTTATTTACTTGTTCACTTTTGCCTTGTATGACATTTGCAATCATAATTTTGCTCCAATATTGAGGTAATATAATCTGTCTTATCTGTCGTCTTTGAATCTGTTTTGAGTTTATCTGGAGAATTCTACTATGTAGCACTGAACAGACGTCTTCTTTTCATTTAAACCATGTGACCGTTCAACTGGCCCAATCTACTCTACATTGATAGAGAGGGTGAGCATGTGAGGACAGCCACGTTTAAAGCTCATTTTGTCACATAATTTTAATTAAATGAGTACATCTGTTTATTCCTAGCCAATTCGAATTTTCCAGGAAAGTTCATTGACTTTATTGGGGAATAAAACAAACATTGGATCACAAAACCCAAAAGCCACTAAAAATAATTGCAAGCAGGTGAATGGTGAAAAAATAAATAAAATGACATTCAAAGCTGCTTACTCTTCACCTTTGTAACTCTAAGTTCCTCTCATCAGAATAAAATATGTCAATATTGATATGCCCTGAGATGACTGCTAGACCTTCCACTATTTAGTATCCACAAACATGAGATATAAAATAATAATATTATTCAGTCATGAAACCCCACAACTATGCAACATCTAAAATTCAAACACCTAATAAACTGGAATCAAGCCTTCTTTCCTCATCTCCACCAGGGCTGGCTTTACTGGGTCATCAGATGACAGTGTCCCGAAAGAGAAGTGCATTATACTATTCTGGACTTTAGTTCTGGTCGTAACGAACAGCAAAACTTATTCGGTATCCAAAGTTTTAAAATCAATTTTTCTACCCCTTGTAGACATTAGCATTGCCACTGGTCCACTTATCTTGTTGTGCTTTTTTTTGTTTGTTTACTTTCATAAAGAAAAATAATGTCTACATTCCTTTGTCCTGGCTGGTACCATCCCTCTTATAAACCATGTGAATCAGTTTGAAGTAAGACTAGCAGGAAGAGCAGCCCAAGGTTTACAAAGCTACAAAGTGGTTCTTGAGAATCTGCATATCACTAGTAAAAAAAAAAAAGAACAAAAACTATGAAATCACAAAGATTAGAGGCCAGTGATTAGCAATGCCAATAAGAGGTAAGTAAATGGATCTTACAAAACTTGATTATGAATAGGCCCTACTTTATGAAAATGGCAGTCCACCATCGATGCATTGTTGCAAAGAAATTGAATAATAATTGATTCTCAGGGTTATTGTTTTGATTATTTATTGTACAAAAATTGTACATTCTAAATTTAAAAGAAAGAAGATGGCAATTATGGATGAATCAAATCAATATTTTTATATCAAGGTGTAGCATATACATAATTGAGTATACATAACCCGTGTTTGCTTTAATTGAATTGAATTTTTGGACGTGGAATCAGTGGGTCTAAAATAAAGCCTCTTATTCTCCTTTCTTCAGCAGCCTGCCTTGCTTGCATTGCAGGCTGCCTTTTCTTTACCGACTGTTGTATGTGAGCGACTGTGCAGTATTGATGTAACCCTTTGCAGTCCATTTATTAAGTGCGTGTCAGGCGCGTCAGGTCCAATTTGCACGCGCAGTTAATTTTAGACACGCTGTTTAAAAGTATTTTTTTCCACAGTCAAACGGGTTTAAAAGGCCCTGCATATCAACAAAGCACTCTCTAGGCATCTCCAGCCCCACCCCACCCTTTCGTTCGCTATAGCTTTCACATATGCTAAGAAATAAATAATAATAGTCGTACATACCGATCAATCATCTCCTGATCACTCGTTTTATCACCAAACGCCTCAATAATGCGATCCAAGTCATTATTTTATTACTATAACATCTCAAAAAAGCTCTGCAAATGTCTGTGATATTCTCTGAGCGCTGATGCAGTTATAGCCAGCTTGTTTCCTTATGGCCGCCGTTATCTGATGCCAGGGGCAAGTATGACTATTCAAGATACGCCCTTTTTTTTTTGGCTTGTCTCGGCTCCTGTCCCTCCCACTCAGCCATTGAATGGTTTTCTCGGCTTTTTCCGGAGAAAAAACGACTAGAAACCCATTTTATAGGACCGCAAAGGGTTAAAGGAGTGCGTGTGTGTGTCTTTTCACGCATAAACACTCTTGGGGAGAACGCAGTTCCTCCGTCAGGGTTAGGCTCTGCTGTACCCCCACCGTTGAGCGATTCCGCCGGCTGCCGTGCACACAGTTGGGTGAAATATAAATACATTTTTTTTTTTTGTAACTGTTGTTGTTGCGTGTCCACCTGTGTGTTGACCCCGCCATACAACTAGCCTGTGTTGTGCTGCAAAAATTAGCTGCAGTGCAGTTAAAAAAAAAAACAGCCAGTTTGCGTTCTAACCTGCCCCGCTGTAGAGTAGACCTCTCAGGCTGCCTCGGTCTGCCCACTTCAGTGTGTTGGGCCTTAAAAAAAAAAAAAAAAAAAAAAAAAAAACCAACAGCTAGTCAACTTTGTTTTTCCTCCACTGGGGCTGCGTTGTTACCTGCCCCACTGTAGAGTAGACCTTGACGGCTGCATCGGCCCACCCACCCCGGTGTGTTGGGCCTTCAAAAAAAAAAAGAAAATTCGCCCACCGCGGCTTAGCCTGTGTGTCTCCCTGGTTTATGCTACGTGCTGACCAGGTATGTGACTACACACGGTCAGGGCCGGAACTGCTGCTTTAGCTGCCCCCCCCCCCCCCCCCCGGGTCTTCAGTACCTCGGTGCTCACGGTGCATACGGTGCCTGGTGCACTCGGTGCACGCAGTGCACACAGTGCAGGTGGCGCTCGGTGCACGTGGTATTTGGTGCGCTCTGTGCAATCGGTGCTCTGTGCAATCAATGTTTAGTACCTCGGTGTGCATAGCGCCCTTGGTGCTCGGTACACCTGGAGCACGTGGTGCCTGATGCAAACTGTGCTCTGTGCGCATGGTGCTCGGTACACAGGTGTCTAGTACCTCGGTGCGCATCGCGGTGCCTCGATGCCCTCTGCCTGTAGACGGCCTGTGCCCCACTCCGCTGTAGGCTACGCACTCCCCTGGTTGTGTGACTGCACGTAGTTTGGGCTAGACACCCTTGTCCAGTTGTTGTGATCGAGACTGTGTCAAACAGCTCTCTCTCGAGTTTTCTGGAGTTCCCCTGCAATTTCATTGCTGGAAGCCGGCTTGCCGGCTTCCCTTCCATGGAATTAGAAACTCTGCTTCTGTGAACTGAGCTATAAATGCTGCACAACTGCGCTGTGTTTACTCTTTTTCTTTTCAACAGCCTACATTGCTTTGCGATTGTAGTCTGCTTTTCTAACCTTACAGCGCTCGCTGTTTTGTGTTTTCTTTTGCTATTGCAGAAAAAAAAAGAGACGCGTGATCCTCCACCACACCCTGCCTCACCACACTGTGGAGTTGACTCCGCTGGATTGTCTCGGCCCGTCCTCTCTGTGGCTCTCTTGAGTATATTGTTGGTCGTCTACGAATTGAAAAGGAACGTTAGGTTACCTTAACCCTGGTTCCCTGAACGAGAAGACAACCAAACAAACCTTACGAGATTGCATCGGTCGCCCTCACGGGTTCGATGCAAAAAGAGAAATGGCTTCCATGAGCTGACTATTTTGATCCCTTGGTAGGAGGGACCAAGGACGTCACCCCAATATGCCTACCAATATGCAGGCATATTCCATAAGTATGTTGTCTTCTCTTTCAGGGAACCAGGGTTACTGTAAGTAACCTAACATTTCTACTTCCACTGAAATTACCTGAATATTGTCATACAGGATTAGATGCACTGGTATATGAATGCATTAATATGAGCTGTAAAAAGTACAACTGCATTAAGAACAAGTACCATTGTGCCTAAGAACAGTAAGTGTATCCAGTTCCCAACTGAAGCATGGTATTACCTATAGTCTAACTGCACTGTTTTTGTATCAATTCACTACAGTTATATACTCTATAAAGGAAAGTGACTGCAGTTTTAAGTTAATTCCAGGTTTAAAAAATAAAAAAGCCATTTACAAAAACTAAGCAAGCCATCCTTTCCAAACCATGCATGTTCTAGAAGTGTGGTGGAATACTGTATGTGTGTGGGTGTGGTGCAATACTGTATGTGTGTGGGTGTGGTGCAATACTGTATGTGTGTGTGGTGCAATACTGTATGTGTGTGGGTGTGGTGCAATACTGTATGTGTGTGGGTGTGGTGTAATACTGTGGGTGTGGGGCTGTGGTGCAATACTGTATGTGTGTGGGTGTGGTGCAATACTGTATGTGTGGGGGTGTGGTGCAATACTGTGGGTGTGGGGGTGTGGTGCAATACTGTGGGTGTGGGGGTGTGGTGCAATACTGTATGTGTGTGGGTGTGGTGCAATACTGTGGGTGTTTGTGTGTGGTGCAATACTGTATGTGTGTGGGTGTGGTGCAATACTGTATGTGTGTGGGTGTGGTGCAATACTGTGGGTGTTTGGGTGTGGTGCAATACTGTATGTGTGTGGATGTGGTGCAGTACTGTATGTGTGTGGGTGTGGTGCAATACTGTATGTGTGTGGGTGTGGTGCAATACTGTGGGTGTGGGGGTGTGGTGCAATACTGTATGTGTGTGGGTGTGGTGCAATACTGTATGTGTGTGTGTGTGGTGCAATACTGTATGTGTGTGGGTGTGGTGCAATACTGTATGTGTGGTGGTGTGGTGCAATACTGTGGGGCTGTGGTGCAATACTGTATGTGTGTGGGTGCGGTGCAATACTGTATGTGTGTGGGAGTGGTGCAATACTGTGGGTGTGGGGGTGTGGTGCAATACTGTGGGGCTGTGGTGCAATACTGTATGTGTGTGGGTGCGGTGCAATACTGTATGTGTGTGGGAGTGGTGCAATACTGTGGGTGTGGGGGTGTGGTGCAATACTGTGGGTGTGGTGCAATACTGTGGGTGTGGGGGTGTGGTGCAATACTGTGGGTGTGGGGGTGTGGTGCAATACTGTATGTGTGGGGGTGTGGTGCAATACTGTATGTGTGTGGGTGTGGTGCAATACTGTGGTGTGTGGGTGTGGTGCAATACTGTATGTGTGGGGGTGTAGTGCAATACTGTATGTGTGGGGGTGTGGTGCAATACTGTATGTGTGTGGGTGTGGTGCAATACTGTATGTGTGTGGGTGTGGTGCAATACTGTGGGTGTGGGGGTGTGGTGCAATACTGTGGGTGTGGGGGTGTGTTGCAATACTGTATGTGTGTGGGTGTGGTGCAATACTGTATGTGTGTGGGTGTGGTGCAATACTGTGGGTGTGGGGGTGTGATGTGACCTCAGTGTAGCCACACTCTGGTCCCCCCTGCAGTGGCAATAACAAAACAAGCTGGATGGGAACAAGCTTGCTATCAGTCGTGTGGTTTCTTGTGGAGTGTCAGATTAGAGGGAAATGTGATCTGTCCCTGGTGCTGCTCTCTGCACAGACTGGGTACACCTCGTTGGAAGACTGAAAAGCCATCCACTGAGCTCTCATGGGAAATCAGAAAGAACAAAGAAAAATGCACTATTCACTGAGAGTAACAAGGCTTGGGGCATGGGATGTGCTGTTGCAGATTTCTAAAATAAGATCCATATCAGCATACAATCATATGTATCTGTGGTAATGATAACATCACTGGCCAGGCTGTTGTAATCAGGAAGAGACTCAGATGTAGAGAATGCAGGTTTGTAAGCGCTGGTGCGCGAGTTTTATTATGAATAAAAATGATTTAAACAAAACAAAAACACTTTCAAAACAAAATGGCACAGTGGCCAAAACAAACAGAGACGGAACAAAACGAGTATCGTGATAGTCTAAACTAGCATGTGTAGATATTGTTATTCTGATTTAGTTTTAGTTTCACTCTACCTCCTGACTCTCGTTCCGCCTCTGAACACACCAACCGAGTTCAGCCAAAGCTGCAGGGATTTATATTGTGGCCGAGGGATTAACTGGCTATCAATTACCTAGTTTATCCCACATTTGGTACGGGTTTTATCATATGCATGGTCAACAGCCAGTTTATCAATAAGCACTCGCTGTTGACCACGCATTCTCATGATTTTATATGGATGGGGCATTCTAACCCCATCCAGGCTGTAAAACAATAATAACAAAACATTGTGTTTTTATACACTAAACCATACATTTTAAATAATAATAATAATAATAATAATAATAATAATAATAATAATAATAATACAAAATGCACACAGGGGCAGGGTGTACACCGTCACAGTATCATATTAATTAACACCTATTTAAAAAGGTAAAGTAAATAGTTATCAAAGATGGTTCAAAGGCAAGCTGGATGAACTAGCCCTTTTAACATCTTTGATTACTGATGGTTTTTGGCATTTTATGCAGTTTGTAATGATTAGAATACACATTTAGTATTGTCTATGTGTAAAAGCATGAGTTTGGAATATTGCAAAGACTCAACAGTTTGGAAGGAGTGCAATGTTAGACTGGGGAAAAGATGGATTTAAGTTTCCTGTTGTAACGTTCCCACAGGGGTATGGGTTGAATGGAGAAGAATGTATAGGTTGCTTATGATACAATTCTATGTGAATGTGCTGTATCAGCCTAATTTAAACCAGATGTTTTAGACTATAGAATCTTTAGGGATTAAGACTGCGTATGTTCAGAGTCAAATTAATTGCACTCTATATATTCTTAAAGGAGACTGCATCTATTTGAATTGCTCGGTTCTGGAATGGAAGAAACATCTCCTCTCTAACCTGTCTTAGAGAGCATTCCCAGTGAAGGTAAAATAGCTAATTGCAAATTTGACTGTAAATTAGGTGATTATCATTATTCGACTAGAAAAATGTGTTGCAATAATTGTGATGTTTCTGTATCTTGAATAACCTATTAATGTAATAAAATATTAAATATAATCATCTGTTAATAATATTTTTATTAATCAATAAACTGTAATTCAAATAATTATCAAAGTAGAATTGTCTGATTCATTATAATAAATAATAAAGTTACCACAATTCCCGTCCTACAAGTGTCAGCATAAATAGCTCCACACCATTACATCGTTTTTGATACTTTAGTTTTAAAAGCTGCTACAAGATAGCAGTGCCAGAATTAAAATCTAAGGGTAGATGTCGTTTTGAATCTGTCTGAATTGAAATGTTATGATGTAGTTTGATAATTGTTTCATTTTTACAATCCAAACAGGAATGTAACCTTGGCAGAGGTCTTACAAGCTTGAAAAAGATGATCCATCAGTTAATGACAACATTTAGTAAATGACAACATTTAATAAGTTGGTAAATGTTCAACATTATAAAGAAATAGATAGATTTTTGTACTGGTTAATCTTATGATTTACCAAAGCTTATTGGTAAATGCAGGTATGCATCGAATAATTTATTAACCAAAGGCACTTGCTTATTCTTGAGATTTACAGGTAAATGTCCGAAGTAAAGCGTTATCATGTTTATTTCGGACATTTACCATTTTGCTTGGTAAATGTGGACATTTAAATCGTAAGATTTGCCAATATTTAGACTTTTACTTTTAGTTGGACGGTGCTCAACATGCTCAATTAATTACCAAAGCTTATGCTATGGTCATCACACCTAGCTACAAGACCATTGTGCCATATCAAGGCAGACACGCTGCAAACAATTGATTTGTGGCAAACCAATCTGTTGTCAGTATGAGATCTTTTCACGTGCTGGGCTACCTTTATCACTGTGAACTTTACTGTGGTCCAATACTCTTCTCCTGGCAACTGGTCCTGGACAAGGGCCGAGTGTTGCTGGAACTCAAGATGCTAATGTAATGTATTTTACTCTCTTCACATCTCTCTCTTCTTGAAGAATTGGAAGAAATATCTGGTTTAAGCTACACAGTACAAAAATGTGCTTTTTCAATATATATCTTTTAACCTTTAAATGATAGACATTATTGATATCAAGCAACAACGTATTAGGAACACATAAAAAAGCACATGACCAAAAACAAAAAGATAGATATGAAAACACAGTAGAAAAAAGAGCAGACTTTATAGTTGGTACACAGCTGTTTTCCATGATTCTCTAAATAAAGCTATATTATAGGTGGTGTGTGGTGGTTAGTGCCACATTGTTTTAACCTCTGTCCATAATAATGATACAGATCATTCACTTTCAGACAGTGACTTTCCAGTTGACACACCTCTCTATTCTATACAGAAAGTTCCAATTCAGGTACAATCCAGAAATTGTTCACATTTTACAGTACCTTAAGTACAGTTGTTTTTCCAGTGAGTACTACTATGCCACGTGGGTTGTTGTTCAAGTTACATGTTAATACTTTTCAAAATAACCTTTTCTCAGTTAAGCGCTAATGCTGTTAGTGCTACCAGTCCATTTTCATTGTAAGAATGATATACAGCAGAGAGAAAAAAACCAAATACAATACGAGTATACTGATGAGAGCTTTAATTAGGAGGGGAATCAGAACTCCAAAACAAAAGTAAATGGGGTTCCAGCCTGGAAGATTTTTAGGACTAAAGCATGCTGCTCTTGTTTGGGCCAGGCACGACGCCTGGGAAGCTTCTAGAACCCACTCTGGAAACTGACCAGCCTGGTGAGTACACTGATGGACTATGAATAAACTTGACCCTTGTAAAGCCAAAATGAACATGTAATGTTGTGTGTGTGTGTGTAGGAATGAGTCTGCAAGGGGTGCAATGATGGAATGGAAAAAGGGCTAAGAGGGGTCCAGTGGAGAAAAGGGAATACATATTGTATAGGTTAATTCTATGTAAAGTGCTGTTTCAGCATCATTTTAGACAAATGTGAAACAAATGTTAGAATATCGAATCTTTAGGGATTTTAGGTTGTGCATGTTCAGAGCCAAATAAAGTGTACTATATAAGAGTAACTGAGAAAACAACCAAATGATTTGCCCAGGTCTTGAATGAAAGGATTACCCCCGTAACCTGTCTGAAAGAGAATTACCAGTTTAGAAAGGTAATATGGCTAAATTACTATTCTGACTGTAAGCTAGGTAACTACCAGCATTTCGAATAGAAAAATGTGTCGCAATAATTGTGATATTTCTGTATCTTGAATAACCAGTGAATGTAATAATGTATTGGATATAATCATCTGTTAAGAATAATCTTTTATTAATCAATAAACTGTGTAATTCGAATACTCAAAGAAGAATGGTCTGATTCATTATAATAAACAATACAGTTACAACAATTCCCTACACCCTTATATATTAAAAGAAATGAGACTGTGATTGGACAGGGAGCAGGCACTCAAAATAACTAAATAGCCAACGTTTGGGTGTTGTAAAATGAGAATATTGATTGTTTTTTAAAAAGACCACAGCTTGCATTAGATATTGTATATACTGTTTAGAATGCCTGAAATATGTAGATTAGAACCAACTGGTTACTATAAACCTCTTCTAGTTCCTATAAGAGATGCAAAAGCTATGTTTATTAGAAATATAAAATTTGTATTCAGTTTAAGATGGCAACCAGAAAACCAAACATGTAATTTCCACTTGGCTACTTTGGAACAAAATACAACAAATAAAAATATTAATTGTATGATAGTACTGTGGACTGAAGTGCAGCAAGTGGCTAGCTACAGTACCTCTGCCTATTGCAAAATCTGCTTTGGCATCTTCAGTGTAGCATTCATATTGCTGTTACCATGGCACACTTCATATGGTGTGATACAAGACAGTAGCATATGAGAGCCAAAGGTCTCCATCTCACAACTCAAAGTCCTACAGTAAAAGCACACAAACTTATTATATAACATAATCTTTTGAATTTAAGACGCACCTTTTGAACCAGTTTTTGCTTCTCAAAAATAGCCTGCGTCTTAAATTCGAGTACAGTATAGTGATGAGTGTATTAAAATCACCATCAAAAGACGTGACTCCCCGAGTACACAAATAGCAAGGTGACTGACTGCTGAGAAAAGACGAACCAAAACGTTACTGCCTGATCTTGAATCATCCATGACATACAGGCAGCCATTTTCAAAGAAACGTCATTAGCTTACTGAGGAATTTGAAGCGTTTCGAACAAACAGTACCAACTTGGACAGATTGGAAATGCTGATCAGACCCCCGTATTTTTCGACATGCCAAGCAATACCACAGTTCATACTATAGTATGCAGCACAATAAACAAGCTCCATGGTTAATCTACAACAACACTGTTTCATGTCAGTTTTGTACGATATACAGTACCTTTCGGCCCCCTTGAACTTTGCGACCTTTTGCCACATTTCAGGCTTCAAACATAAAGATATGAAACTGTAATTTTTTGTGAAGAATCAACAACAAGTGGGACACAATCATGAAGTGGAACGAAATTTATTGGATATTTCAAACTTTTTTAACAAATAAAAAACTGAAAAATTGGGCGTGCAAAATTATTCAGCCCCTTTACTTTCAGTGCAGCAAACTCTCTCCAGAAGTTCAGTGAGGATCTCTGAATGATCCAATGTTGACCTAAATGACTAATGATGATAAATAGAATCCACCTGTGTGTAATCAAGTCTCCGTATAAATGCACCTGCACTGTGATAGTCTCAGAGGTCCGTTTAAAGCGCAGAGAGCATCATGAAGAACAAGGAACACACCAGGCAGGTCCGAGATACTGTTGTGGAGAAGTTTAAAGCCGGATTTGGATACAAAAAGATTTCCCAAGCTTTAAACATCCCAAGGAGCACTGTGCAAGCGATAATATTGAAATGGAAGGAGTATCAGACCACTGCAAATCTACCAAGACCTGGCCGTCCCTCTAAACTTTCAGCTCATACAAGGAGAAGACTGATCAGAGATGCAGCCAAGAGGCCCATGATCACTCTGGATGAACTGCAGAGATCTACAGCTGAGGTGGGAGACTCTGTCCATAGGACAACAATCAGTCGTATACTGCACAAATCTGGCCTTTATGGAAGAGTGGCAAGAAGAAAGCCATTTGTTAAAGATATCCATAAAAAGTGTTGTTTACAGTTTGCCACAAGCCACCTGGGAGACACACCAAACATGTGGAAGAAGGTGCTCTGGTCAGATGAAACCAAAATCGAACTTTTTGACAACAATGCAAAACATTATGTTTGGCGTAAAAGCAACACAGCTCATCACCCTGAACACACCATCCCCACTGTCAAACATGGTGGTGGCAGCATCATGGTTTGGGCCTGCTTTTCTTCAGCAGGGACAGGGAAGATGGTTAAAATTGATGGGAAGATGGATGGAGCCAAATACAGGACCATTCTGGAAGAAAACCTGATGGAGTCTGCAAAAGACCTGAGACTGGGACGGAGATTTGTCTTCCAACAAGACAATGATCCAAAACATAAAGCAAAATCTACAATGGAATGGTTCACAAATAAACATATCCAGGTGTTAGAATGGCCAAGTCAAAGTCCAGACCTGAATCCAATCGAGAATCTGTGGAAAGAACTGAAAACTGCTGTTCACAAATGCTCTCCATCCAACCTCACTGAGCTCGAGCTGTTTTGCAAGGAGGAATGGGCAAAAATGTCAGTCTCTCGATGTGCAAAACTGATAGAGACATACCCCAAGCGACTTACAGCTGTAATCGCAGCAAAAGGTGGCGCTACAAAGTATTAACTTAAGGGGGCTGAATAATTTTGCACGCCCAATTTTTCAGTTTTTTATTTGTTAAAAAAGTTTGAAATATCCAATAAATTTCGTTCCACTTCATGATTGTGTCCCACTTCTTGTTGATTCTTCACAAAAAATTACAGTTTCATATCTTTATGTTTGAAGCCTGAAATGTGGCAAAAGGTTGCAAAGTTCAAGGGGGCCGAATACTTTCGCAAGGCACTGTAGCAGCATAATTGAGGTTGTATCTATTTATTTGATGTTTTATTTTTTCCTCAAATTGAGGGTCCTAAATTTGGGCTGCGCCTTAAATTCGATGGCATTATAAATTTGAAAGCATACAGTATACAGTATTCCCCAGAAAAAACTATCACAGAATTACTTTTTCATGTTATTGTGTGATATTTTTCATCCTTTATGAGTAGTAGATTGTATTAAAGATTACTCAAACCAAAACATGTATTACCCTACCACCTCCGATTTACAACAAGTTCTGTGCTTAGGGCTGTTCTTGGTAAACAACCTTGGCTTCGACCATTACACTTTGACCTTGGGGTTAAACTCAAAATGTATTTTTTCATGATTAAGTGCTTGCTGTGGATTATTTATAGGAGGCTTGGTGGTCCATTGGTTAAAAAAAGGTCTTAATACCAGGAGATCCCCGGTTCAAATCCCCACTCAGCCACTGAGTCACTGTGTATGACCCTGAGCAAGTCACTTAACCTCCTTATGCTCTATCCTTCAGATGAGACGTAAAACCAATGTCCTATTGTAAGTGACTCTGCAGCAGCAGTTGTTGATGATGCATAGTTCACCCCCTAGTTTCTGTTAGTCTCTTTGGATAAAATGTCTCTCTTTGTTTTTTCATTTTACCTGTCAAATGGTTTGTGCCAAGGGAGGGGATAGGATGGTCCAGAGGTATAAAAGGACCAGATGAGTGATTCAAAAAGAGAGGTTGTTTCATTTTCAGTCTGAGCTGAAACTTAGTAAGTGCTGCCTGTATACATATTAAGAACGAGTGCTGTAACTCTAACTGCTGCCAATAGGTGATTAAACCAGACCTATTGGTTGGTAATTCTTGTGGTATTTTTGTTTGTTTGTTTGTTTGTTTGTTTTATTTTCTTTGTTTCTGTGTTTTGTTGCTTGTCCTGACTGGCCAATTTAAATAAAATCCTATATATTTTTTTTTTTTTTTTGCATCTCTGGTTGTTCAACTCCATCCCTGGAACTTTCTGCCTTCTGCCTCACTACATCTGTAAGCTGCTCATCTCTAATCATAACATCTAGCAGACAAGATACAGAACATCAATCTCACAGACTAACTAATAATTTTGTTCACTTTCACTAAGGTAAAGCCCATTTATCTTTCCACAGTGTTATAAGCTGATGGAAGTACTTGGTTTCCTTTCCCCATTTCTCTGTGTTACAGTTCCCTAAATAGTTCCATATGGACTGCTTTAACAAGAGTTTTAGGGTCCTTTGTATTAAACTGCTCAATTGTTTTGTGACTCTGCCTTTGCATTTCCTTCAAAATAGGGCCCATAGTGTTGTAGTAAATAAATGCCTTAACCTAAGTGAAAGTGAAATAAGTGTGAAAGAAAAATAAATTGTGACAATGGCTATATTTACAATGACTTTGTGACGCACGCACAGAGCTCAACGCCATTTTTCTTTTCTTGACCTGACAGGAGGAGCCTATTCAGATAAGTACTTGTTACTTTTTCTGTGAAAAATGTTCACATTTATTGTGTTTTACACAAATTATGTGATTTTACAAATAATCACTTTATTAGTTTATTGCATCCCACAGCTGTCTTTGTGCCCCGCGTGAAGCCGGCGGCTTGAGTCGCCTCTTCCCAGGGATCAAGCAACGTAAGTCAGCTGACTCTGTGCTCTCCACCCAGGCTGCAATAGCTGTGGCTGGAGTTATTTTATTCTCGTTTTGACTTCGGCCAATACTACGAGATGGTTTGTATAGGTTAAGTAATTGTATCTCTGTATTATTGTATGAGAGAAATATTTATTTTCTCATTATATTTTTCTGTTTTCACAGAGACTACGCGCAGGCTTGTCTGCATTACATGCTGCGGCACACGTGTAGTGAGAGCAGCTGCTAGGCTCAGCAGCGCTGCGCCGGTCCAAGAGGCTGCTTCTAGAATCCCTCCCACAGCATCTTGATGCCATTTTGGTAACAGCTTTTGCATCACCATTACGAGGGCTGTTAATTCACTGAGTCTCATGTGGGTACTGACTGAATGGTTTTGCCAGTAGATTGCACAGATAGGCATCCCTGTACATTGTTACCTGCAGTAACTGTGAACCGAGTAGACCCGTACCGAGGTACCGAGGTCACCGATCCACTCAGTTCCCAACCCGGTGCCGTGCATCGACCCGTACCATTCCGGTTCCGTACTGTACTGACCCAGTGCTACAGGCACCAACCAACCCCATACCGTCCCGGTCCCGACAGACAGACAGCACGTCCTCTGAGGTTAAGCTCTCCCTGTCAGCAGCGCTTGTGCCATTCATCAAGAGGGCCACTGCAGTCTTGATCAATGTTAGCTGCACACAGGCAGCTTTGGCTTTCCCGCTGTTGGATGCCCCGGAGAAAACAAAACAGATGTGCGTTTCAGGAGAGATGGAGAAACATGAGAAAATACATTTAATAGAAAACAATAATAATAGAATACATTTAATAGAGCACAATAATAAAGCAAGTACATCGGGGAGCGGAGTGCTTAGACTTAAAAAATTAAAAATCAGTTTTTTATGGGAGCATTTTCTGTGACTATTTCTTGTATATGTTTATGAATCATGCAATAACAAAATTACCAACACAGGACAAACAGGAAACTTTTAAAGCTAAGCAATCTGCACCTGTGGCGTGCAGACCCAGTACCAAATAAAGCCTAATTTTTAAGCTTATATATAAGTTCAGAACATACAGAAGATAGTATAATAAGATATTACTTGATGTATTTTTTGGTGCAGCAAGTGTTGTTGTTGGCTGTAAAAATAAGCAATTACTATATCCATTCTGTTCATATTGCATTGTAATGCATGTTTTATTTATCAATACTAACTATTCTGCAGTAACACAGGGCAGTTGGGTCGCAGTACAAGTTTGAGAACCTCTGCTGTAGAGAGTGTTTGTTGCCTGGTTTAAAAAGTTCTCAGATGAGACTCGAGTTCATTAGGCTACAAATACAATAAAAGTATATTTATCGGTAAGACCGATAAAACATCGCCTGGTAGTAGGGGTGGCCGAGACTGGCCAAAATTCAATTAATTAATACAAATTTCAGCCGTACATGTAAACGTGGCAGAAAAAAAAGAAAATGGAATGAATTGGTGATGTGTTTCCTTTTCAAGCTGAAATGTTTTCTCCTATTTTCTGTCCTAGAAAAACAAATAAAGAGAGAAGGACCGCAAAATGGGAGGGAGCATCACTGAGAGAAGGCTGGGATCTGGTGGGAGAGCGCTCGGATGGTAACAAATGCCAGTGAAAGGGTGTTGGAACGCAATGTGAACTAGAGGGCGAGGTTACTGGGCCATCCAGGGCAGATGCTACTCCAGCCCCTCTCAATATACCGGACATGTGGTACTCAAGCGCAGACATAGAGTGGGGCCAACATAGTGACCCGTCACTAGTGCACACCTGGGGGCAGGTCCGGTCTATTGAAGGTAAGGATGTTGATGGCGCTGGGGCGCTAGTATTTCCACACCTCAGTATCAAGGGGCAATTACTGTATAGGGTAAATCTAGCCGCGGGCACAGGACAGCCTGTAACACAATTATTCGTTCCCCCGTCTTGTCGTACCGAGGTCATGAGGCTGGCGCATGATATCCCTTTTGCAGGGCATCTCGGAGCTGACAAGACAAGAGAACGGATATTGGCTCGATTCTATTGGGTAGGTCTTCATACTGATGTGTCGAAATATGTAGCCACATGCCCAGACTGCCAACGAGTAGCGCCGGGTCGAGTGCGCCCCGCCCCTTTGGTTCCACTGCCGATTATTTCCACTCCCTTTGAACGCATTGCAATGTGTGGGCCCTTTGCTAGCTTCTGACTCCGGGTATACGCATATATTAGTAGTGGTAGATTATGCAATGCGATACCCAGAGGCAGTTCCACTGAGGTCCATTAGTGCCACTGCGATAGCCGCAGTAGTGCAGATTATGGCTAAAGTAGGGATCCCCACTTAGATTTTGACTGATCATGGAACCAGCTTTTTGTCTAACGTTACAGCAGGTATATAAAATATTAAAAATACGTCCCATCAGGACATCTGTTTATCATCCACAGACGGACAGATGCTGAGACGTTTTGTAACACAAGAGCAAAAACATTGGGCATCGCTTCTTCCCTACCTTCTTTTTGCAGTTAGAGAGGTGCCGCAGAGCTCAACAGGGTTCTCCCCCTTTGAGCTCTTGTACGGCCGACAGCCTCGCGGCATCCTCGATCTGTTGAGAGAGGGGTGGGAGGAGCACAAAGGCTCATCCAAAAATGTAGTGAAGCATGTTCTCCTACTCACAGATCGCCTGGATTTGTTCCGTCGTTTGTCCCAGGACAGCCTCAAATCGTCTCAGTACTGGCAACAGCAGCATTACAACAAAAATGCACTAATTCAAACCTTTCGACCAGTAGACAAGGTAATGCTGTTGCTTCCCTCCTCAGAATCGATGGGGGAACAATTGGTTCCAGATCAGCAACGGGAACTGCGTAAGCTTACTGTGGAGTTCAACGATGTTTTTTCTGACGTGCCCGGCAGGACTAACTTGGTTGAATATGACATTGTCCCTCCCTAGGTGTCACAGTACGAGAGAGACCTTACTGGATCCCGGAAAGTCGACGAAGTGGCGTTTGCAAAGAGGTATGGGACATGCTCGAACTTGGGGTGACTGAGCCTTCCAGGAGCGAGTGGTGCAGTCCAGTTGTCATAGTAGGGAAGGTAAACGCTTTTGCCAAGTTCGATGTGTACCCTATGCCTCGGGTCGACGAACTTCTAGATAGACTGAGAAAGGCAAGATTTATCTCGACTCTGGACCTGACAAAGGGATACTGGCAGATCCCCTTAACTCACAGTTCTAGAGAGAAAACCACATTTTTAACACCAGAAGGGCTGTTTCACTTCACAACCATGCCGTTTGGGCTATATGGTGCGCCCGTTGCCTTTCAGAGACTGATGGACCAGGTTTTACGCCCACATTATGAATATGCAGCAGCGTATATTGATGATGTGGTGATTTACAGCTCCACCTGGCGAGAGCATTTTGCTAGGGTCGCAGCCGTCCTTCTGTCTCTAAGGGTAGCCCGGCTAACAGCTAACTTGAGAAAATGTGCGTTTGCCAGACAGAAACTCAATATTTGGGATTTGTAATGGGAAATGGAAGGGTGAAACCCGTGGTCACCAAAATCCAGGCTTTGGTCAACGCAGCGATCCCCAAAACCGAGACTCAGGTGAGGTCGCTACTGGGTTTAGCCGGTTATTCCCACTGCTTTATCCCCAAGTATGCCACAGTGGTTAACCCTTTAGTCGACCTCACCAAAAAGAGTGCTCCAAATTTAATTAAGTGGTCAGCTGAGTGTCAGGGGGCGTTTGATACTATTAAGCGTAAACTATGCCAGGTACGGGTGGTTCTCCACTGGATATTTGTCGAGCAGAGCGAGAACCAAATCTCGAAACTCCAGCCTCACAAGACATTTGAATCTGGCTTGGAGCCAAGCCGGGCCAAGGGCGTGGCTAAGGATTTCCGTTAGGGGTTAAGGATTTTCCTTTTCATTAGACACTTCCATCTACTTTTTAACCTTCCAAATGCATTTTCCACCACCGATTTTGCACGGCTTATTTTGGAGTTGTACTGCCGCTGCTGTTCACTCAGTCTGCCAGTGTCAGAGAAAGGTTTCATAAGCCACTTCTGCAAAGGATATGCAGGATCACCAATAATATAGTAGCCAATGTCATGTCCATGTTCCTTGTGGTGTTTGGGAACAGACACCTGCTGGATGCTAATGTCCATAGTGCACGTTGTCTCAGCACTCTAGCATCATGTACAGTGCCTGGGTATCCAACACACAAATCCCAAAACAGTCATTTGCCATTCACCATGGCTTGTAAGACAATTGACTGCCAGCCTTTGCAGATGAAATAGTCATGATGGTACTCTTCAAGAGCTATCATGGGGATGTGGGAGTCGTCTATAGCACCAACACACTGTGGTGTTCCCATCACTGGTCAAAGTAATCAGCCATTTCTGCAAGCTGCTCTGGGTTGGAAATTGGCAAATGTTATTGTAGCAGCATTTGGGTGACTGCAGTACAAAATCCATGCACACATCGCCAAACAGTTGTAAGGCTGACCCCAAACAGGTGTCCCACACTTCTGTATTCTGAATTTGTTGCCAGCTTCCATAAGGCAATGTCCACCCTCTTATTTACAGGCACACACAAACAGAATGTTGTGTCTCTTCTTTGCAGTGGAGGCTGTAGTTTACTACATATGTATTCAAAAGTTTCTCGTGACATCCTGAAATTGTGGAGCCATTGGGTATTATTGAAATTGCACACTACTGTCTCCCTCCAATCAGAAGATCAAATGTGTGTCCATATTGAAGCTCTTCTCTTGTGCTGTAATTGAAAATGCATGATTCTCTGAAAAAGAATTGCAAAGAATTGGTTTAAAATTATTTGTTACTTTCCAGAAATACAGGTTATTCAATCCTACAGTTATTAAAATAGAGGCTTAGGTCGGCCAGGATGTCATTGGCTCACCACGCACCAGCGACCCCTGTAGCCTGCGGGCCTGCCTGTAAGTTGCCCAGAGCTGCGTGGTCCTCCGACGCTGTAGCTCTGAAGTGACTGCATGGCAAGCCTGCAGAATGAAAAGAAGCGGACGGCTGACGGAACACGTTTTGGAGGACGCGTGTGTCAGTCTTCGTCCCTCCCGAGTCAGCGTGGGGGTGGCAGTGGTGAGCTGGGTTGAAACAAATAATAATTGGGCTTACCAAATTGGGGAGAAAATAAGAAAAATAATTAGCGATTCCAAATTTAAAAAACAAACAAAGAAACGAAAAAAACCCTAATCATAAACTCTAGATCGGCCATACTCTCAACTCAAATACAGCGCCTCTTTTGCATCGTCTACACACAGTACGCACCTGTCTTTCGTTGCGTGTGATGTCAGTAGCACTGCTCGGCTCTGCAGTGGAAAAACAACCCAGGCTCCTCCTTAACCGCACCAAAATAAAATGAACCCACCTACAGTACCAGTTAAGCAGTGTGTGCTGGAAAGCCTTGTCAGAACATGGGTCAGGTAAGGGCGCAGTGGCGGTCTTACCGGACAATTTCTCATCTTTTTCAGAATTGTCAGCTCTTACTGTCAAGTAAAACATACTTTTTTGTATTCAATATCCATTCTTTTTTCACTGGAAGGCTGATTTTAGAACATTAGATTGATATGCAATGGAAAGTAGATCCCTCCATTTTTAGATTGTAGTCCTCTCTGTATACCTTAAAGGAAGGTTTTGGTTTGCTATTTGTTTTTTTATTTGTGGTGCGACTCTTAGTTTTTGTATAAGAGAAAAATATCTACTATTATAACAAACATTCCCAAGTAGGACCACATTTTAGATACTTTATACACATATACATATACTTCTCATACAAAAAACAAGCTATTATTAGGCTATTACATTTTTAAAAATGTTTTAAAAACATGAATACTTTAGTTATATTTATATTAGGCTAGCTATCTGATTGATTATTAATAATAACATGAATATATTCATAAATGCATTTAGATTTAGAATTATACCTTTAAAATGTACATTGATTCAAATGGCGTCATTAGGAGGAGAATGGCACATTTCCATACAATCGATTCAACCATTTCATCGCTTAATTTAAACAATAGCCTAATAATCATGAACAGGATCTCCCAGATACTTGTACTTCATTAACTAGGGATTTCAATATGTAAACAAAACACGGCAGTAAATAAAAAAAAAATAGAAAAACACTTTTAAGCCCTGCCTTTACTTTTTTTTGTTCAAATGCAGCTACCCACAGTTCACACGGAAGGAGGGTTCTGAACATAAATGATCGTCAAATGCTGTGAATCCATAACTGTTCGTGAGCAATTTATTACGTCATTTTTGTGTCCGGAAAAAAACCCCTCAAACATTTGGTAATATTAATTATCATGCACGTTATATTGTTTGTAATACATTTGTAGCGTCAGATTGGGTCACAATATCATTCTGTGTCTGAAAGTAGCAGAAATTGAATATACAGAGGGGTGTCTACTTGGTTTCTTGTCACAAACTCCCCCACTGACAAAGAATGCTTTTAAAAAGAGTTGTAAACTAAAATACTGGACTAGTGGTTTATCTTCACCATTGCTGAATAAATCCTGTGGCGCTGGCAGTGTCTTTCAAAAGGTAAAACCAGACAGTTTTGAATGCCTGGACACCCCTGAGAGAGAACAGTACCCCCCATAAATACAGCCGACACGGGAAAAACAGCAGACCAATTGAGAACACTGGGCCATCTCGGAAAGAAAACAGCCAATGGGAAAACACTCCATGTGGACTCTGGCACAGCCCGAAATAAACAAACTATCCAATCACAGGGGTAAAGAGAAAGTTACAAAAGAACAAGCGCAACTTTGAAACAGCGCTCCCAAAATGAAACCCAAGGCTCTTGACACATAAACAAGTCTCTGAACTTTGACAATATGAAGATCCAGCCTGCGATCGGCTTGAACAGAGATACCATTGTCGGAAAATCAGATACGAGATAACTGCGCTAGTGTTTGCCTTGGTGTGGGAGTCCGCTACGTAAGACGTCTAAAATCCTCTAACTTAGCCCTGAATTGGATGAACATTTGAAGTTGACAGAGATTGAAATATATTCAGTCTTGTATTAGCTAGCAGTGCCGGAGTTTGCGGTGGAATATCCCAGACATAACCGAATGAAGAGTGCACATATTGGTGGATGAATTGCTGTTTCAGTGGAATACCTAAATAGTTAATGACTCTTGTTTTTGCAAAAACATTTCTTTAGTCCCCTGGTAAGGAAACATAAAAGCAAAGAAGACAGACCCCAGAATCTGGACCTTCTCTGCCAACAGGAAAGCCTTCGAGCGCCTGCTTTGTTGAAGACACGGATCAGCTGAAGGAGGAGCGAAAATCCGTTAAGTATTCAATACGTAGTTTTTTATCCTCTTATGAACTCGAGAATAAGCCAACCTTAAAGTAAAATGAATGTTTTGTTTGAGATAGAATGTAAGAAAAGTATTATTGCTTTCAATTCATCCTTTGAGTTAATGAACACTATAGTAATTGTTTCTATGTGATTTATACAAATTGGTGTGGGTTTTACAAGGCAATTATCATTCTGTGTTTAGCTGAATCCAAATTTAGCTGTCTTGATGAGACTGATTAAACAATCCTTTTATCAAATATTAACAAAAGTAAATATTTGTTTTACTGATGAACCCCCTGTTAAGACTAACCTTCATCTTAAGTAACTGTCAGGAGTGCGGTTGTAACATTTAAGGGACTCTCCCATAGATTGCTTTGGATTGCTAATCAACTATCGGGAGTTGGGTGTCGTTGTTTATATTTTCTTTTCTGTACTGTTTAGTTTAGTTAATTCTTCCTCTCTGTATACTTCAGTTAAGTTGTTGCACCTGTATTAATCTTTCCTTAATACTCTTTTATTTTTATCTGTAATAAAACTGTTCCTTTATATTCACTAGAAGCGTTGTCCAGTCTGATTATTTCAATATTGGTGGGTCCTACATGATTTTGAATTCAAATAAGGTATTATATGATTGCAACTTAAACTAGTCCAAATACAAATATACCTTGCAGACTACACATGATCGTACACAATATATTAGTATTACAAACATTGCTATTTTATGCTATGTTTTAAAGTGTATATAACGCTGCTCGCCCTGTTACATATCCCCCCCCTTGTGCGAAGCACACATGGCCCCAACGGCCACCTCCCCCCTCAGTCTCAATGTCCTGGGAGAGGGGGAAGCAAGTTGCTTCTGGGGGGTGGCCATGGTGGAATCTCCAGCACCCCCCAATTCTTTGTGGCCGACAGCTCCCTCTTCCGGGGCTCCCTCCACACTCTCTCCTGCCGCGAAAGTGCGGCTGGGGGAGCTGGTCTCCTGACCTTCCCCCTCCTCTTCATGGCCAGCAGTTCCCCTCCGTGGGGCTCTGACCACCCAAACTCCTGCCGCGAAAGTGCGGCTGGGGGATCTGGTCTCCTGACCTCCCCCCCTTTCTTGATGGCCGGCAGCTCCCCTCCGTGGGGCTCTGACCACAGTGTAGGGACCCCAGGTGAAGCAGGATCCCTGGCGACCCCAGGCGACGGCAGCGGACCCTCGGGAGGCGACGGCAGCGGACCCTCGGGAGGCGACGGCAGCGGACCCTCGGGAGGCGACGGCAGCGGACCCTCGGGAGGCGACGGCAGCGGACCCTCGGGAGGCGACGCAGGACCGGCAGCAACCCTAGGAGATGCAAGGGAGATACAGGCGACCCTAAGCGATGCCGACGGCGGGAGGGGAGCCCCTGGCCATGAAGGCGGCAGCAGGAGCTCCACTTCTCCCAATGGTGGTGGTGGTGGTGGAGGTAGAGGTAGCTCCTGCTCTTCTCCTCCTGACGGTAAAGGCGGCAGGGGCTCCTCCTCTTCTGGCAGCCAAGGCGGCAGGGGCTCCTCCCCTTCAGGCGGCCAAGGCGGCAGGGCTTCCTCCCCTTCAGGCGGCCAAGGCGGCAGGGCTTCCTCCCCTTCAGGCGGCCAAGGCGGCAGGGCTTCCTCCCCTTCAGGCGGCCAAGGCGGCAGGGCTTCCTCCCCTTCAGGCGGCCAAGGCGGCAGGGCTTCCTCCCCTTCAGGCGGCCAAGGCGGCAGGGCTTCCTCCCCTTCAGGCGGCCAAGGCGGCAGGGCTTCCTCCCCTTCAGGCTGCGAAGGCGGCAGGGCTTCCTCCCCTTCAGGCTGCGAAGGCGGCAGGGCTTCCTCCCCTTCAGGCTGCGAAGGCGGCAGGGCTTCCTCCCCTTCAGGCTGCGAAGGCGGCAGGGCTTCCTCCCCTTCAGGCTGCGAAGGCGGCAGGGCTTCCTCCCCTTCAGGCTGCGAAGGCGGCAGGGGCTCCTCCCCTTCTGGCAGCCAAGGCGGCTCCTCCCCTTCTGGCAGCCAAGGCGGCTCCTCCCCTTCTGGCAGCCAAGGCGGCTCCTCCCCTTCTGGCAGCCAAGGCGGCTCCTCCCCTTCTGGCAGCCAAGGCGGCTCCTCCCCTTCTGGCAGCCAAGGCGGCAGGGGCGCCTCCCCTTCTGGCTGCAACAGGGAAACCAGCAGGCATGTTCCCTCTGCTGGCAGTGGTGGAAGCGGAACCAGCAGGCATGCTCCCTCTGCTGGTGGTGGTGGGAGCGACATGTCGTCCTCCCACGGAGACGGAGGTGGCACCAGCAGGTATTCTCCCTCTGCTGGTGGTGGGAGCGACACGTCGTTCTCCCATGGCGGTGGAGGTGGAACCAGCAGGTATGCTCCCTCTGCTGGTGGAGGTGGGAGCGGCTCACAGTCCTCCCACGGAGACGGAGGTGGAACCAGCAGGTATGCTCCCTCTGCTGGTGGAGGTGGGAGCGGCTCACAGTCCTCCCACGGAGGTAGCACCAGCAGGTATTCTCCCTCTGCAGGCGGAGGTGGGAGCGACTCACAGTCCTCCCAGGGCGGTGGAGGTGGAACCAGCAGGAATGCTCCCTCTGCTGGCGGAGGTGGGAGCGACTCACAGTCCTCCCAGGGCGGTGGAGGTGGAACCAGCAGGAATGCTCCCTCTGCTGGCGGAGGTGGGAGCGACTCACAGTCCTCCCACGGAGACGGAGGTGGAACCAGCAGGTATGCTCCCTCTGCTGGCGGCGGTGGGAGCGACTCACAGTCCTCCCACGGAGACGGAGGTGGAACCAGCAGGTATGCTCCCTCTGCTGGCGGAGGTGGGAGTGACTCACAGTCCTCCCATGGAGATGGAGGCGGCACCAGCAGGTATTCCCCCTCTGCTGGCAGGTACCTGGGCTGTGGACCTTCGGCCTTCCCCTTCTTGGGCCGTGGACGCACCGACTCCCCCCTCTCGGGACGTGGACGCACCGACTCCCCCCTCTCGGGACGTGGACGCACCGACTCCCCCCTCTCGGGACGTGGACGCACCGACTCCCCCCTCTCGGGACGTGGACGCACCGACTCCCCCCTCTCGGGACGTGGACGCACCGACTCCCCCCTCTTGGGACGTGGACGTTCGGGCTCCTCCCACTCAGGCGCAGGACGTTCGGGCTCCTCCCTTTTAGGCGCAGGACGTTCGGGCTCCTCCCTTTTAGGCGCAGGACGTTCGGGCTCCTCCCTTTTAGGCGCAGGACGTTCGGGCTCCTCCCTTTTAGGCGCAGGACGTTTGGGCTCCTTCCTTTCCAGGTCCGTGTTCCCTCTCTGCCTCCTTCTCCTCACCTTCCGCTCTCTCCCCTCTCGCTCCTGGTAGACCCAGTCGATCTGGGTCATCCACTCCTCTCCCTGGTATTGGGTGGGGCAGATGGCCACGGTGTGCCCAAACTCCCCACAACCAGGGCACCACTCATTCACCACAACAACCCCTGGTGGCCGCTGCTGCTGTCTCCTCATCCTCCTTCCTCCCATCTTCCTCTTCAGTCTCCTTTTCACTCCACACAATCAAAAAACGAAAAAAAAATGAAAAAGATGCAGTACCCTCTTCTGCCTGCGTCCTGGAGGCGCTGCGATCCCACGCAGGACACCACGTGTGGCAGGAACGGACGAGTGGTCTGACGTCACGGCAGAAGAAGGGACAACAAAAACAAAAAGGTATTGTGCAGTGGCGCGGGCGCCGTTTTATTTAATGAATCCAAAAATAAAATAAATATTTCAAACAGAAAACACTCGCTCACAGAGCAAAATAAAAGGTTAAACAAAAACAAATCACGAACACAAAATCCAAAATAAATAAACCATACAGGTCAGGCTGGGCAGTCGCTGTCACTGTTCCTGTATGCTATGATTTAGTTTCGTTTTTAAATAACTCCGTCTACTCTCACACACTCTCTCCTTCTGACACCCACCCTGAACTGGAGAGCTGCAGGCTTTTTATATTCAGGTGACCATCTCCCGATTAGCAACTAAATTAATCACTTAATTAATTCGGGAGATGGCCACCTTCTGCACGAGTTTTTTTCATTACACCTGGCAGAGGACGAGCACCGATCTCGCCTCTGCCAGGACATGTTTTAAAAATAAACAAAACACGGCGCTACGCCGTCATAAATAATACAATAAAACTAAATAAATAATACAAAACACTCTGCACAGGGGCGGAGGGGGAGACCCCGATCTAAAAATAAATAAACAATGTACAGGGCTGCTCGCCCTGTTACAAACGCATATAAACTAAATATATATTGACTAATACCTTGGCTGTAAATATTTCATTCATTGCTACATCAACTTCTGGAGTCCCTATTGGAGATAGCGCTGTCAATCATGGTACTGCATCCGGGGTTTAGCTTCACAGATTGAGTTAAGGTCGGAAGCATTTAAAAAAATTACTAAAATAAATCGTAAAAAATGAAATGGATAAAGTCAGGATCCACAAGAACCTCAAGACATAAGTGATTTAAGGAATTCAAATTAAATTACCCACAGAGAATTTATTTTTCTTAAAAATATTTCCCAACATAAAACCAATGTCACCTTACAATAATTGATTTTGAGTTTCAGTGTTTTAAATAAAATATCAAACAGAATGAAATTTCAATGTACCATTTGTAATTCAGTAATATGAGAGAATTGGTCAGGGGTCTGAATACTTTTGCAAGGCACTATATATATATATATATATATATATATATATATATATATATATATATATATTATATTAGTATTTTGCTATCGTTTGTTTTGAATCAGTGGGGAGGGGTTAACCCCTCTGGATAGTGACGGAGACATGACCCGATGGGAGTGCTTCCGGGAGAGGAAGAGGGTCTGATTATTAATAAAATATATGCGTGGAAGAAAGCATGGCGTCCGGTGTGTTCTCTACACTTCTTACAAACAACAAAACATGTTGTCAGAAGTGAAGAACTCTGTAAGTAAAAAGTAAAAAAATATATATATAATAAAGTAAAGATTAGTGCTGAATAAGGTAGCGGTGTTTTAAAAAAAACAAAAAATAAAAAACGAGGGGAGTGCGTCTGAAAGCAAATAAGCAAATAATCAGAAGAAAGTGGACAACATACTATATATATACTCTACCTCTGATCGACCAGCAAAAAGCACAATACGATGAGGTGAAAAAAGCGTTTGAAGAGCACTTTTTTGGAAAACATAATGTTATATATGAACGTGTAAAATTTAACAAGTGCCACCAGAGACCGCGGAGTGCTTTATAACAGATGTTCACAGGCTAGTGGAGCATTGTAAATTTGGCTCTCTGCTGGAAGAAATGATCAGAGATAGGATCGTCATAGGACAAAGGGACTCTGGTTTATCTGAAAAGCTGCAACTGGATTCAGAATTAACACTGGCTAAAACAATTGTTCAATTTAGTAAGAAATAAAAAAAAAAACAACCACTACTTCACCAGAAAGAGAAAATAGAAGATAATAATGCAAATGTAGTTCCAATTACATTCAACAGGAAATTCAAAAAAGGAATTCATCGTGGCAAGCCTGAGAAACACACATTTAAAACACACAAAGATAAAAATACAGAATATAAAAACAGCTATGGGAGATATGGAAAAACCCCTCAACACCAATGGAATGTGTGTCCTGCCAGAGATGTTGAATGTAGAAAATGCCACAAAAAGGGACATTTTGCAGCTGAATGCAGGACAGTAAAAAGACTGGAAACAATAGTAGATGATGGAGAAACAGAACAAATAGCATTTCTGGGAGCTATACACACTCAAGAAGAAAAAGAGGTGTGGAAACAATGGCTGGATATACCTGGAGAGCAAATGTGCTTTAAGTTAGATACAGGAGCTGCTGTAACAGCCATCCCAGAGAACCTATGCTCCAGGCAGCAAAACAGAGATTTACAGACACCAAAGAAAGCTCTTAGTGGCCCAAATAAAACACTGTTGCAGGTAAAAGGGCAGTTCATAGCTGTTCTGGAAAAAGGAGAGAAGAAGGTTAAACAAGAAGTTTTTGTGGTGCCTGGGCTAGTAACACCATTACCAGGAATAACAAAACAGATATGTGAATTAGTGGAAAGATGCAAGATCTATGCCCAAGAATCACTATAGCCCAGAAACCAGACTAGAGCCTCTGATGATGACTGAACTACCATCTAGACCATGGCAACGAGTTGCGGTAGACATATTTCACTGGAGAAATGGAAATTACATAATAGTAGTTGACTACTACTCCAGATATATTGAAGTTTCAAATCTGCCAATTACTACAACGTCCCAGACCATAGAAAGACTAAAAGCTATCTTTACAAGGTATGGTGTCCCTGAGACATTGATTACCGATAACAGTCCGTAGTTTGTGTCGTCAGAGTTCGCACACACTACACGCAGCCCCCGTTATCCTCAGAGCAATGGTGAGGCAGAGGGGGCAGTTAAAACAGTTTAAATGCTTCTGAATAAAGAGAAGGATCCTCACAAAGCACTAATGCCGTACCGATCCACACCATTAGCACATGGGATATCACCCTCTCAGTTGCTAATGGGAAGGAAGATAAGAACTCCTGTACCAGTTTCTTCAAAGCAGCTGAAGGCAAAGAGGCCTGGCCTGATAAAGAGAGAATGTTGAAGGAAAGTCAATCAAGGAACTACAACAGAAGACATAGAGTGAAAGAATTACCAAACATGGAACCGGGACAGAGGGTTTGGATAAGAAACACAAAAGTAACTGGAACAGTTATAGGACGAATAAACTAAAATAACAGTGGGTAGCGTCTCGCTTTCATCTTGGCAAATTTGTCAACACCAGCCTGCAAGTCTAATGTTTTTGCTTGACGTGTTAGCTCACAATAACCATAATATCGCTCAATCTCTCATCCCCAGTAGCATATACGCAGGTATGTTTTCACCCTTTTCATGCATGAAAAGAACCTTTCATTTGCCTAACTAATACCCACATTTACATACGGCGAAAAATATGTCAGAAAAATAAATCCACTGATTTTCATGTATAACAGTGCCATCATTTATTGTAACATTTTAAAACGTTATTGTAGCTAGGCTTGCTACTATTCGATTTTTATTTAATTGTGAAATTGACGATTAATATCGATGTTTATTTTTGAAATAATTTAACGTTTTTTTTTCCAATTCAAGAGAATGGGTGAAATTGACTTTTATGCTTTAAAAAAATCCTGACTTTTTATGCCATTGAGAAACGTCTCATTTAGCGAAACCCCTTTATCATATTCAACATGCAACAAAACTTTCCCTGACAGAGAAGATGACCACCAAAGACATTACGTATGGGATATGCCTGCCCATTGGGTAGGTATCGCTGAGCTCTCTATACCAGAGCTGCCGATAGGCCCCTTCCTGGGATGAATCACTCAGTCCCTCCCACCGAGGGAATAAAACTGCCATCCAAAGGAAGCCATTTCTCTTTTTCCGTTGAACCCGTGAGGGCGTCCGATGCGACCTCGCGGTTGGTGGTCGTCTTCTCTTTCAGGGAACCAGGGTTACGGTAGGTAACCTAACATTCCCTTTCAATTAAAATATGACCACCAAAGACATTATGTATGGGATAATGTATACCAGAGCCGTTGTGAGGGAGAAAAAACGGCAGCATATGAGGGACGCACAAGCACTGTCTAACCCAGAGGTTAGCGGTGTGAACTTACACCCTCAAGGACCCTTGTGCCTACAGAAGGCAAGGCAGGGTCTACACATTATGACGGTAGAACCTGGAGAAGGTATGCGGCATAGCCCAGCTAGCCGCAGTACCAATATCAGACATCGAGGCACCTCTGAAGAGGGCCCAAGATGTAGCCAACCCTCAAGCTGACTGTGCGGCTACCCTACCAGGTGGGGGAAAGCCAGCACTATTATAAAAAAAACGGGTAGCCAAAAAATGCGCGCCTGGAGACATTGAATCTATGGGGGCATGGCAAGCAGAGATAGCCGCTAAATACACCTTCAAGGTGGAAGGTGACCTACCAGCATCAAGCAGTTCTTACAGAAACTGTAAGATGACTGACATAGGGCAAGATATGGGGTCATGGCTTCTAGCCAGACACCAAGCCTGGAAATACTTCCACTTATAGGTATATAAAGACCTAGTGGTGTCTCCCCTAGCACTCTGCAACGTACCCACAACCGCATCTGATAGCCCTAGGGCTAACCAGCGGTCCCTTTCAGGGGCCAGACCCATAGCCGGAACTTGCCCGGTTCCGGGTGCCAAAGAGAGCCTTTCGCCTGAATGAGGAGATGCAAGCGAAGTGGATTCTCCCAGGGCTGGCTGTGCAACAGCTGGCACAGAATCGAAAATAAGACTCTCCTGGGCCACTTGGGGGCCACTAGGAGAGCTGACACTTTCTCTTATCAGACTTTTTCGAGAAAAGCCGGGAGCAGCAGTATAGGTAGGAAAGCGAATAAAAATGCTTTGGGCCACTTGTGGGCTGCTCTCAGCTCCCACGCATTTATGTGCAGGGATGTCCAGCGATCTGATCAGGGTCCACAAACTCCTCTACCTGCCCAGACAGCCCCCCCAACCAGAGTTGGGTGCGTCTGTCATCACCAAGTGACGGTTGTGTATCACTCCTATCCTTACGCCTTCGCTCAGGTGAGAGGCTTGCCTCCACCAGCGTAGAGCTTCCCAGCATATGCGAGACACCGTCAGCTGACGGTGTCTGTCGCACTTGGGGTGTAGCCGAAGGCACTGAGCCATACTTGGATTGTGCGCATGTGGAGTAACCCTAGTTGGGTGGGTGATGAAGCCGCAGCCATCAGACCCAATAGTTTTTAACACAACACCAATTGTACTGTGAATCCTTGTTGAACAGGGCCAGACAGTTGCAAATGGCAGCTACTCTGTCATCCGACAGGTAGACTTGCATCATACGGGAATCCAGCTGGAGACTCATAAGAAGAACATAAGAACATAAGAAAGTTTACAAATGAGAGGAGGCCATTCGGCCCATCTTGGTCGTTTGGTAGCTTATTGATCCCAGAATCTCATCAAGCAGCTTCTTGAAAGATGGGTGTCAGCTTCAACAACATTACTGGGGAGTTGGTTCCAGACCCTCACAATTCTCTGTGTAAAAAAGTGCCTCCTATTTTCTGTTCTGATTGCCCCTTTATCTAATCTCCATTTGTGACCCATGTTCCTTGTTTCTTTTTTCAGGTCGAAAAAGTCCCCTGGGTCGACTCTTTCTAGAGCAGCAATATCCTTTTTGTAACAAGGTGACCAGAACTCAACACAATATTCTAGATGAGGTCTTACTAATGCATTGTAAAGTTTTAACATTACTTCCCTTGATTTAAATTCAACGCTTTTCACAATATATCCAAGCATGTTGTTGGCCTTTTTTTATAGCTTCCCCACATTGTCTAGATGAAGACATTTCTGAGTCATCATAAACTCCTAGGTCTTTTTCATATATTCCTTCTTCAATTTCAGTATCTCCCATATGATATTTATAATGCACATTTTATTGCCTGCGTGCAGTACCGTACACTTTTCTCTATAAAATGTCATTTGCCATTTGTCTGCCCAGTTCTGAATGCTGTCTAGATCATTTTGAATGACCTTTTCTGCTGCAAACAGTGTTTGCCACTCCTCCTATTTTTGTGTCGTCTGCAAATTTAACAAGTTTGCTTACTATACCAGAATCTAAATCATTAATGTAGATCAGGAATAGCAGAGGACCTAATACTGATCCCTGTGGTATACCACTGGTTACCTCGCTCCATTTTGAGGTTTCTCCTCTAATCAGTACTTTCTGTTTTCTACATGTTAACCACTCCCTAATCCATGTGCATGCATTTCCTTGAATCCCTACTGCGTTCAGTTTAAGAATTAATCTTTTATGCAGGACTTTGTCAAAAGCTTTCTGGAAATCTAAATAAACCATGTCATATCCTTTGAAATGAAAATTATGTTGCATCCTCAAAAAAATCAAGCAGGTTAGTTGACAAATTGCATTAGAAAGCAGTCATTTGTCAAGTAAACCATACTTTACACCAGTATTAATTGGCTCTGGCATCGTTGAGGGTGAGACCCAGCCTCAACAGATGCTTCATAAAAATCGCTGTGTGGGCCACTGCTCCTTCCTGCGACTGGGGCAGATCAACCAGTCATCCAGGTAATTCATCACAATGATCACTTGCAGCCGCAAGGGAGCTAGGATGGCATGCATGCACTTTGAAAACGTGCGGAGGGCTAAGGAGAGGCCAAATCACAACACGGAAAACTCAAAGACGCTCCCCTGTAAGGCAAAGCGGAGATACTTCCTGTGCGCTGGACGAATAGGAACGTGGAAACTGCGTTCTTTCGGTCCAGTGTGATAAACCATTCGCCCGGCCGGACAGCCTGGCGAGTACAGCGGACACGAGCATCTCGTTCTCTACCTGCCGAGACGCATTGCGTTCTCGGTGAGAGTGCTGCTGAAATTCCACAACTGCTGATCCAAATAAATGGTCAGGGGGAGGTAGGAGCTGCTTTTGAAGGAAGGAGCCATCTTCCCATGAGGCCACGATAGAATCACATTATGGTCCTCCTTAGCAATGCTGAAATCCAGTTCTGTAACATCCGGGGCCAGCTCCGGGGTCAGCTGTGTATTGCAGCACTCAGGCACCAAGGGTGCAGACGCACCGAGGACACTGAGTGAGGTAGAATACAGTACTGGTGCACCGAAGGATCAGGGCACCGAGTACAGGTGTTATTGACATGCTGTGGCACTAACACCTAGGCATGGAGCATCTAAACACCAAGGGCGCAGAAGCACTCAGAGGCGCCTAGCCTTAACCGCATGAAGTCAACGCAACCCGGGGTAGCGCATAGCTTATACCGGGGTGGATACACAGGCTCGAGTGGCTGCGGTAGGCAATCAGGAGAGCAGTACAGGTGAGCGCACAGTGCAGAGCGGCAATAACCTGGTTCTGGACCGCGTGCAGTCACACAACGTGGCAGCGCATAGCATATGCCAGAGTGGAGTAGGCTCAAGGCTGCTTTTTTTTTTTTTTTTTTTCTCTAACTGCAAAGGCAGTAATAGGAAAACATAGAAACTTATACACACAGCAATTCAGCTATGGGAGAAACACATCCACCATGCCAGGCGGATGACCAAGCGCGGCAAGTAGGCGGGCTGAAACAAGCCGGCGTATGCAACTCAACAGCGGGACAGAGCAGAGCTGGGTCCCGGTGGAGGAATCACGCTGCTACTACTTTTTCTTTTTAAACTGCAAGGCAGTAAAGAAAAAAACACATATACACAAACACACAACAGCACAGTTGTGAGGGTAAAACAGCAGTCTCCACGGCAGCGCGACGAGCAGGCGGGCTGAAACAAGCCGGCAGAAGCCATTCAACAGCTACTTTTTATTTCTAAACTGCAAGACAGTAAAGAAACAAATATATACACACTCCACAGCAAGCTGTGAGAGTAAAAATAACAGTCACCACGGCAATGCAGGTAACTGATTTTGTTTTGTTTTTACCAGCCCACCGAGTAGGTGGGCTGAAACAAGCCGGCGTAAGCATCTCGACTGCGGGGCTCAGCATAGTAAACATAGTAAACACAGCGCAGTAACTAGACAGGGGTGTCTAGCCTGGACTACGTGCAGTCACACGACCGGGGCAGCATGTAGCCTACAGCGGAGTGGAGCGTAGCCTACAGCGGAGTGGAGCACCGTCTACAGCGGAGTGGAGCACCGTCTACAGGCAGAGGGCAATGAGGCACCTAGAGGGCACTATGCGCACTGAGGTTCTAGACAATTGCCTACGGAGCACCGTGCGCACAGAGTACCATAAGCAATACGTGCACCCTGTACTGTGCAGCACCGTGAGCTCTTGCGCTAGTTCTGTGGCAGTGGCCAAGCACTGTGTGCACCGTGTGTGCTGAGCCCCATGGGCACTGAGTACCGTGGTACTATGTGCACTGCGTACCTGCAGCACTGTGAGTTCCCGCACTAGTGTTGTACCAAGCACCATGTGCACTGCATATCCCGAGTACCGTGCACTATGTGCACCGCGTACCATGCAGCACTGGGAGTTCCAGCACTAGTTTTGTACCAAGCACCGTGTGCACCGTGCACCGTGCGGCCCGAGCGCTGTGCGCACCGAGTACCGTGCACTATGTGTACTGCGTACCGTGCAGTACCATGTGTTCTCGCACTAGCGTTGTGGCAGTGGGTACCAAGCACTGTGTGCACCATGCGTACCAAGCACCGCGTGTACCAAGTACAGAGAGCACTATGATCGTGTCTAACTAACCTGCTTGACTTTTTTGGTTTATTTAGATTTCCAGAAAGCTTTTGACAAAGTCCCGCATAAAAGATTAATTCTCAAACTGAACGCAGTAGGGATTCAAGGAAATGCATGCACATGGATTAGGGAGTGGTTAACATGTAGAAAACAGAAAGTACTGATTAGAGGTGAAACCTCAAAATGGAGCGAGGTAACCAGTGGTGTACCACAGGGATCAGTATTAGGTCCTCTGCTATTCCTAATCTACATTAATGATTTAGATTCTGGTATAGTAAGCGAACTTGTTAAATTTGCAGACGACACAAAAATAGGAGGAGTGGCAAACACTGTTGCAGCAGCAAAGGTCATTCAAAATGATCTAGACAGCATTCAGAATTGGGCAGACACATAGCAAATGACATTTATTAGAGAAAAGTGTAAAGTATTGCATGCAGGCAATAAAAATGTGCATTTTAAATATCATATGGGAGATACTGAAATTGAAGAAGGGAACTATGAAAAAGACCTAGGAGTTTATGTTGACTCAGAAATGTCTTCATCTAGACAATGTGGGGAAGCTATAAAAAAGGCCAACAAGATGCTCAGATATATTGTGAGAAGTGTTGAATTTAAATCAAGGGAAGTAATGTTAAAACTTTACAATGCATTAGTAAGACCTCACCTAGAATATTGTGTTCAGTTCTGGTCACCTCATTACAAAAAGGATATTGCTGCTCTAGAAAGAGTGCAAAGATGAGCAACCAGAATTATCGGTTTAAAAGGCATGTCGTATGCAGACAGGCTAAAATAATTGAATCTATTCAGTCTTGAACAAAGAAGACGCGCGGCAATCTGATTCAAACATTCAAAATCCTAAAAGGTATAGACAGGGGATTTTTTTGACCTGAAAAAAGAAACAAAGACCCTTGGTCACAAATGGAGATTAGATAAAGGGGCATTCAGAAAAGAAAATAGGAGGCACTTTTTTACACAGAGAATTGTGAGGGTCTGGAACCAACTCCCCATTAATGTTGTTGAAGCTGACACCCTGCGATCCTTCAAAAAGCTGCTTGATGAGATTCTGGGATCAATAAGCTACTAACAACCAAACGAGCAAGATGGACTGAATGGCCTCCTTTCGTTTGTAAACTTTCTTATGTTCTTATGTGCACCATGTGCCGTGCAGCGCTGTGACTGTGCACTGACGCTGAGGAGCTGGGAACTGTGTGTCATATGCACTGAGCACTTGTGCACCGAGATACCTGAATATCAAGGACTATGCATGCGCCGCGGCACCGAAGCACTGGGGAGGCCGCTACGCAATGTGCCTACCCTAACCGCGCGGTCAACACACCTGGTCAGCACGTAGCTTGTACCGGTGGGGAGAGCACACTATTTGTTTACAAGGCCCGAATCACTGAGGTGGGCGGCCCTATGCAGCCGGCAGGGTCTACTCGACAGCGGGGATGTGGCAAGGCCTGGCCCCGTGGAGGAGAGCGCGGCTGGAAGAGTCACACTCAACAGCGGGGATACGGCAAGGCCTAGCCCTGTGGAGGAATTGTGTACTCTCCAGAAGAACAGACAACCATTCGAGGATGACTGCACAGGCAGTCGCTCACATACGACAGACAGATATAAAGAGCGGCCTACCACGCAAGCGAGGAGGCCGCTGAAAGACAGAAAGGCAAAAAAGGCTCCGTCTTTTTCAAGTCGTTGATTCCGGGAAAGCGGCAAGCCAGCTTACAGCACAAATGCAAGGGAAATACAATCGACGCGACTCGGCTCGAGAAGCTCTTTTCTATCAATGCTCAGCTAGACATAGAGGTATTACCTTACCATCTTGAGAAGGAAAAAGAGAAATGGCTTCCTTTGGATGGCAGTTTTATCCCCTCGGTGGGCGGGACTGAGTGATTCATCCCAGGAAGGGGCCTATCGGCAGCTCTGGTATAGAGAGCTCAGCGATACCTACCCAATGGGCAGGCATATCCCATACGTAATGTCTTTGGTGGTAGTCTTCGAATTGAAAGGGAACCACATTCTAATTGAAATAAAGTTTGATTACAGCAGAGCTATACCTTGTAAAGATAAAGATCCTACACAAATTTTAAAATTGTCTCAAATAAACTGCATTAAAACACAACATATAAAAGTGTATTACATAAATGTATAGCATACATTTACAAGTAAAAATAATATGCACAGAACGAAACATTGAATAGTTGAACAGAACTAACTTGTACTTATTATTTGGAGTCTGAGCTCCGCCACTCTCCTGCTGCAGCACAGCTGGACTGGAACACAAGGCAGACTGGTTAACTTCATCCTGCTGCTGAGACTTTAGCCGTCGGTCAGGGTGTTGTGCACAATATTCATTAAGTGTTTTCCTCTTGTACCCCATTTTCAAATCAAACTAGTACCGTATACCGTATACCGTATACCTATCTAGCTGGCAAATGAAAGTGCACAGTCGGTGTAGGTCTTGATGATTGGCAGTCATTTAAACAAATGAGAGAATTCTAGAGCTGCTTCATCTGTCAGCACAGGATTAAATGACTGACAGTGAGCCTACTCAAGGTTGTTTCATACTTCAGACTCCAACATCATTTAGAGTCGAGGGTCTCCGACCCTGTACGACAGGTTGGAATCACGTCATCCGATGTGCGTCTTTTTTTGGAAAGTCGTACAGCCTTTTCTCATGCGTCTGACACCTGAAATTGCATAGGGTTGGACAATGTTGAAAGATTTCAACATTTTCTTCATGGTTGGAGTGAAACTGCGCAGCTTTTAGAGCTGTCTGTGCCTGACTATTCATAGCGGAATGGAATCAGTACAGACAGCAAGTATAAAAACTACACAAACCAGAGATGATTTCTAAATGATTATTTCGTAAGTGTCCTCCGACAGTCCCAAACTACTGTCTCCATCTGTTTTAACCTGACACTTATCCCGAACGTTGTTTCCGTCATAAATTGAAACACTTTTCTGCTGTTTTCCAACAGATGGAATGGGTGCAATTTACATAAAGGTGGCGGAATCACTGTTCCGTATTTAAATGAGAAACCTCTATGTTAATGACGCAAATAACAAATAACAGTAGTAAAGGCGGAGAAAAACAAAACAGACGTGTGTTTCAGGAGATATGGAGAAACACGAAAATATATATTTAACAGAACATAATAATAAAGCAAGTACGTCAGAACAGACAGAAAATGAAGTAGTTAAACAGGTAATTTGAATGTAGCCTTTTTTTGAATGTATGTTCTGTATTAATTAAATTATAGTTTCATGTACACAGTTTTTGGTATTTTTGGTAGTTTTTGATATTTTATGCCAAAATGAAAAATAAATGAATACATTAATACATATAGAAATGTGTTTATTTATTTGTTTATCTCTTTATTTTATGACACGGCTGTGAGTGATACTAGTATGAACCCTCAGGATGCTTGACTCTAAATCCTCTCAATATCGTAGCCTTCTGCATTCGATATCTTCTGTAAGGTCCAAACAGGTGGTTTATTTTAGATGGAGGCTGTATGAAATAAGTTCCAATCTCTTTCAAACAGGCAGAACCATTTTAGATAGAAAATACTCAATCCGACCACATCAACCCTTTAGATTTTTGCACGGGAGGTATGTTAATTAGGTACCCACTTAATTTGCATAACATTCCTCATACTGTCGGAATTGGGGTTTTGTGACTGTTCTCATCCTTCCTGGCCATTTAAGATTTTTGCTTGGAACATGAAAAAAGTTAAAACCCCGCCATAAAAGCCCTTCCTGACAGTTGGAAAAGCTTTGATATTCAGGGCCGCTGTGGTAAATTTCTTCTGTTTGTCAACGTGTGAGGGGGAGGGAGGGTGGCATCTTATATACAATATAGGTCTATGTCAGCATAAAAACTATTAGAAAGCCCACAAATATCGCAGAGCAAAAAATATGTCAAACTAAACTCATCATACCCACGATCAGTCAGTAATCCAAAACAAGGACAACAAAACGCAAATATATAGTCTATTGCTAAGTGCATGTTTTTTCTTTTTATTTCTAAGTGTGAACGTGTCAATTATAGTTATCACAAGTATTTTTGGGAGTGGGTAAAAGCCGGACCAAGACAAAAGTGCCCCATGCATTACATACCAACAGGAGTTATCATTATGGCAGTTTTCCGAAATGTTTATGCTTCCAGACAAAAACAATAATAATTATTGCTTTCCCAAACTCTGTTTTATGGTTCTGAAGACAGTGGTTCCCAGTCCGACAGATACAAAATTCGGAAACTTCAGTAATGCAAGATAAGGAAGCTTTACAATCTCTGCACCCCTCATATGCAATTTAAGTAATCATTGTAGTAATAATAATAATAATAATAATAATAATAATAATAATAATAATAATAATAATAATAATAATAATAATAAAGAAGACAGCATGGCAGTCCAATGTCAGCTACCCTCCGGACCGTTATCGCAAACATTTCTGTGACGTCACCCTTTGATCTTTTGACAAAAGCAGCTGTGAAGCTTTGAAGAGAAGGGGAGTGTGGGGTAGTATTGTTGATTCACGAATCCACAGAAAAGTATTATATATTTCAAAAGTAACACTTTGAAAAAGGCTTGCCATTTCACTTTAGCATTGCATTTGTTGCTATGCAGAAGCCCTCCAATCATTCTCATTGCGTACTTGATTAGCAACTCCTGCACTTATGTGCTTTAGCCTTTATAATCCCTGCAGGCAGCAGTTTGTGGGAGATAGAGAGCGAGAGAATCACGTTTGGAGTTTGTCATTCTTCCAAGTACAAAGAAATCTATGTGGTTCTGTTGAGAAGCTAGAGGTGCTCTTACTTTGGTCACTGCTTAAAATGAACTGCTGTGCATAGAAGGCACAATCTTTTAAGTCTGCTTTAATTGTTTGTGCAGATTATTTCTATTTATTATTTCTTTTTATTTATTTCTTAGCAGACGCCCTTATCCAGGGCGACTTACAATTGTTACAAGATATCACATTATTTTTACATACAATTACCCATTTTTACAGTTGGGTTTTTACTGGAGCAATCTAGGTAAAGTACCTTGCTCAAGGGTACAGCCTATTTAAGGGCCGATAAAAAACTGCGCCGGCCACCTATTGGCAGCCGACGCACCAGCTGCCCAAAGGCAGCCGGTGAAAAGATTCAGTTTGGCACCTCCTAATCAAAAGGGGGTGCCAACAAAAAAAACAGCCATTAATGAACCCAGTTTTTTTCAAAAATTAAATATTCAAAACAAAGGGGGGGGGGGGGTGCAGAGCACGCCACCCAGAGCCCACTGGTCGACAAAAGCCGTCATGTCGCCAGTGGACTCCGTGTCGGCGTGCTCCAACGCCACCCGGGAACGAAGGAGGGCCCTGAACATGGCCCCACAGTCAAAGAGACCCTCCCCGGTGATCTTACGCTTCCTGGTCTTGTAGATGGTAAGTTTGCCAAGAGCCAGGAGCAGATTCACCAGGAGGAATCTCTTCCTGGTGGAGCCACGAACAGGGTGCCCGAAAATAAAAAGGGTGGGGGAAAAATGCAGCCAGAACTGCAGCAGGAGGTTCTTCAAGAACAAAAAGAACGGCTGCAGCCTGGCGCAAAGTAAATAAATGTGGAACACCGACTCGGACTCGCCGCAGAAAGGGCATGCGGGGTCCGAGTCGGTGAAGTGACGCAGGACCTCTCCTGACGCGAGCGCTCCGTGTAGCACCCTCCATCCCAGGTCCCCAGCGCCTCTGGGGACCAGCGGGGAGTACAAGGCCTCCCACTGGGGACTCTCGCCCTCCGGGGGTTGGAGGGGCTCCCGCCAAGCGGTGTCTCGGCGGGAGACGAGGGCGAGGAAGTGGAGGGTGTGGAGCGCCATCGCGTACAGGGTCCTCCTCGACACGGAACGAAGGGGGGTCGAGGAGAACTGCGAGATCCTGCTCAGGTGATTCTCGAGGGGAGGCTGAGGGGGAGCCCGATCCTTTGGTTTGATCAGCAGGACCGGAGAGCCAGGGGTAGGGAGGGACGATGGCTCCCCGGTCCTGAGGACCCCCTCGAGATACCCGACAGAGTCTGGGTGCAAAGCTGCCTTGCACTCCCGGATCGCTCGGCGGGCCGTTCTGAGGGTCCCCCGAGTCGCCCTGGCGACCAGCGACTCGGGAGTCAGCCACGCCGAGCGTTGGTGATCCAGGAGATCCCAGACTCTGGTCACCTTGGCCGAGATCAACAGGCTCCGCACCGCGGGGGATTCCAACGCCTGCGCACCTAGATGGGGGTTGTGCAGCATGGGCTCCAGAAGGAATTCCTCCCCCTCTGTCGGAACCGCGTCTCGGCCGATAGAAAACATGCTCCGGGTCCTGAGCAGGTCCTGGTAAAAGACCGGCAGCTCGGGGAGACGGATTCCCCGGAGATCGATCCAAAAGAGCTGCCGGTCGTAGCCCAGGTTGTGCAGCTGGCGCAACAGAAGGGACGCCAGCGTGCACCACTGCGGGGCCGGGTCTGCGTACAGGAATCTCTGCAGCGTCTGGAGGCGGAAGGTGTGCACCTGGCTCTTGATGCACACCAACCCTTGCCCTCCCTCGGCCAGAGGGAGGCTCAGAACCGCCGCAGAGACCCAGTGCTTTCCGGCCCAGAAGAAGTCAGTCAGCTTCCTCTGGACCCTGGACACAAACTCAGGGGGCGGGCTCAGGACGGTGAGTCGATGCCAAAGCATCGACGCCACCAGTTGGTTAATCACTAAAGCCCGTCCCCTGAAGGAAAGCAGTTTCAGCAGACCCGACCACGACCTCAGCCGAGCAGCCACCTTGTCCTCCAACTCCACCCAGTTGGCTGCGACCAAGGTCTCCGCGGGGCTCAGGTGGACTCCCAGATATTTAAAACTGTCCGCGCTCCACTTGAACTGTTGGAGCGCGACAGGGAGGGAGTCCACCCGCCAGGGACCCACCAGTAACCCGGAGCATTTGTCCCAGTTGATCCTGGCAGAGGAAGCGGCAGAGTAGACGCTCTGGCAGCTCCGCATCCTCTCCAGGTCAACCGGGTCGGAGGCCACCAGGAGCACATCGTCGGCGTATGCCGACAGGACCACCCTCGTGTCCGACGCGCCGAGCGCCAACCCCGTGAGCCTCCTGCGAAGGAGGCAGAGGAAGGGCTCGATGCACAGCGCGTACAGTTGTCCGGACAGAGGGCAGCCCTGACGTACTCCTCTCCCAAACGCGAGGGGCGCGGTCAGGGACCAGTTCACCTTCAACAGGCACTCGGCAGAGGCGTACAGCATTCGGAAGAGGCCGACGAACTTCGGCCCGAATCCGAATGCCCGCAGGGTTCCGAAGAGATACTCGTGATCCACCCGGTCGAACGCCTTCTCCTGGTCGAGAGACAAGAAGGCGACCGACCGACCGGTCCCCCTGCAGTAGTGCAGGAGGTCCCGAACCAGGAAGATGTTATCGAAAATCGTCCGGTTCGGGACCGTGTAGGACTGGTCGGGGTGGATCACGTCTGCCAGCACAGACTTGAGCCTCAAGGAGGCGGCCTTGGCCACGATTTTATAGTTCGTGCATAGCAGCGAGACCGGGCGCCAGTACTTCAGGCAGCGGAGATCCCCCTTCTTGGGCAGGAGCGTGATCACCGCCCGCCTCATCGAAAGGGGCATCTCCCCGGTCTCGTAGGCTTCCGCCAGGACCCGCGCAAAGGCGGGCCCCAGCAAGTCCCAAAACTTCTTGAAGAACTCCACGGTCAGCCCGTCGATGCCCGGCAATTTGTTATAGGGCATCCGACTGAGGGCGTCGGAGAGCTCGGCCAGGGTCAGCTGGCCCTCGAACTCGTCCCTGACGCCCTCGCCGACCGTGGGAAGCCCATCCCACAGAACCCTGCACGCGTCGGAGTCGACGGGATCCGGAGAGAAGAGGTCAGAGTAAAAGGCTCTGGCCCTCTCGTTCACGTTCTCCGGATCCGTCAGAAGGGAGCCGTCGTCTGCCAGAAGGCAGGTGATGTTCCTGCGGTCTCCCTTCTTTTTCTCCAACGCGTAGAAGAAGTGTGAGCCGCGGTCCATCTCCCGGAGGAACTGGATCCGCGAGCGCACAAACGCCCCCCCGGGACCGCTGGAGCTGCAGGTCCCGCAGGGTGCTCTTCTTCTCTACGTACGCGCTCTGCTCGAGTGGGTCCCCGCAAGCCAGGCGGCTCTCCAGATCGAGCAGCTCCCTTTCCAGCCGCTCGATCCGTGAGTCCCTCCGCCTGCTCGCGCCCCTCGTGTACTCCTGACAGAAGATCTTGATCTGCGCTTTCCCCACGTCCCACCACTGACGCCACGTGGGGAATCGAGATCGTCTGCCGTGCCAGACCGTCCAAAAGTCCCGGAAAGACCGCTCAAAGCGCTCGTCCTCCAACAAGGCGTTGTTAAAGTGCCAGTAGGCGGAGGCGTGCCCAACTGGCACCAGGGCCACCGCCACGGCCACCAGGTTGTGGTCCGTGAACGGCGCCGGCCTGATGTCGGAGGAGCGAACGCAGTGAGCGTGGTTCCTGGTGACGTAGAACCTGTCGATCCGGGACTGAGACACCCGCCCCTCCCTCACCCTGGTGAAGGTGAAGGCAGGGACGTCCGGGTGATGCCAACGCCAGATGTCGACCAGAGAGAGCTGAGCGGTCAGCTCTCTCAGGGCTGCCGACGAGAGAGGGTAGTGTTCTTGCCCCCCCACCCTGTCCGCGGCCTCGAGGGTGCAGTTGAAATCACCCCCGAGGACCACGCACTCGTCGGCGCTGATGTTGTTCATGTAGGTCGACATCCGGCGAAAGAACTGGACCCTCGCCGGACCCGTGGACGGCGCGTACACGTTCACCAGGTGAACGATACTGTCGCCGTCCCGGATCCGGTGGTGTAACAGACGGCCCGACTCGACGTCTACCACATCGAGTACCGTGGGAAGAAAGGACCCGGAGAAGAGCGTCGCCACCCCACAGGAGGTGCCGGTGAGATGGCTGAACGACACTCTCCCCCCCCCACTCCAGAAGCCAGTTGGCTTCCGTCTCTGGAGTCGTGTGGGTTTCCTGCAGGAAGCACACAGAGTAACCCCCTTTTTTCAGGAAGGAAATTACCTGGGCCCTGCGGAAAGGGTCCCTACACCCGTTGACGTTCACGGTGCCGATGTGATACATGATCCTCTGTCAGGAGTTGTCGGTGATGCTCACGGGAGATCCTGAGTTCTCCCGAAGCTCACCAACTGGTCGTGTAACTTTCGGGCCCGAATGTGCACGTTCGAGCCCGAATTTTTGTTGGCTTGGCTGGCCCTGAGGAAGGACCTCACAGAGGTTAGGATCCTCTGGAAGTCCCCCCATTTGTCCAGGGCCAGCTGTACCTTGTCCCTGCGGTGGATGGTGGCCTCCAAGAACTCCAGGAGATCCGCCGCAGGGATGTCAGGGAGAGAGACGGACGGAACCTCCGAGCCCACGCTGCCCGTGGACTCGGTATCCTCCTCCCTCTCCCTCAGCTCTCCATCGCCCCCCTCGCGATGGTAAAGCACAACGCACTCACGTTGGTGGGTGAGCGCGTTGCGCCTTATCTTGAGCTTCACCGGTCCTCCCTGCGCCCCACCCCCAGGGGACGCGACGGGAGAGACCGGCGGAGGGACCCTCGCGGGGACCGTCTGCACCCTGGATTTCGGGGGCGCAGACGGGCGCTCGGCGTACGCCGCCGAGCCAGATGGTCTGGTCCCCGCTTTGGGTCCCTCCTTTGAGGTCCGAGGCACGGTCTCAGGCCCGTCCTCTTCCCTCGAAGGAAGGGGATCCACCCTCTCGGGTCCTTCCCCTCCCTCCCCTAGAGAAAGGGGATACACCCTTTCGGGTCCTTCCCCTTCCCCCGCATCAGTCACCGGGACCGCCTAGGGCGATGTTTCCCCCCCAACGGACGCGCAACGGCCGGAGCCCTCGTCGCCGCTGGAAAGGGAAGCCCGAGGCGGTTGTTCTTTCAGGGGCTCCTCCCGCGCCCCCTCGGTGACTGGAACCGGTCCCTCTGTGCTGGGTCGGGGACCGGTTGCTTGGCCCCGTTGCACTTTGGGTAGGGGATCCACCATGAGGGCACCACCTTCTGCCCTCTCTGGTTCTTCCCCTCCCTTCTGCGCTTCGGAGACCAATGTAGGCGCGGGCTCCGCAGAGCCCGCCGCTGCCTCAGGGGGTGTTTCCTTCTCCCCCTCCGCGGCAGCACGAGGGCCGAAACCCCCGTCGCCGCTAGAGAGGGAAGTCTGAGGCAGCTTTTGTTCTGGGTGTGGGGGCTCTTCTCCCCCCTCCGGCCCCTCAGCCGGGGTCGCCTGCATGGGCTCCGCGTTGTCTGCGGAGCCTACGCCTGTCTCGGGAGCCCGAGGCAGCTCTTGTTCTAGGAGGGGTAGTTCTCCCTCCCCCTCCGGCCCCTCGGCGGAGGTCGCCTGCATGGACTCCGCTTTATCCGCGGAGCCCATGCCTGCCTCGGGAGCTGGTTCCGCCGCCCCCTCCTCGGCAACACAGGTTTCAGGACCCGTGTCGCCGTCGGAGGTAGGCGGTGCCCGAGGCTGCTGTTCTTTTGGGGGCCCCTCCTGCGCCCCCTCGGCGACCTCTTCTGCGGCCGGCCCCTCGATGGTAGAATCGGGGCCGGCTTCCGAGGTCTCTGTAGTGACGGGGAGGGGATCTACCATGAGGGCACCACCTTCTGCCCTCCCTGGTTCTTCCCCTCCCTTCCGCGCTCCGGAGACCAATGTAAGCGTGGGCTCAGCAGAGCCCACCGCTGCCTCAGGGGGTGTTTCCTTTTCCCCCTCCGCGGCAGCACGAGGGCCGAAACCCCCGTCGCCGCAAGAGAGGGAAGCCTGAGGCAGCTCTTCTTCTTGGGGGGGCTGTTCTTCCCCCCCATCCGACCCCTCGGCGGGGGTCGTTTGCATGGGCTCCGCGTTGTTTGCGGAGCCCACGCTTGCCTCGGGGGCCAGATCCGCCTCCTCCCCGGAGACGGGAGCCAGAGCAGTTCTTTTAGTGGGAGGGGTGGTTCTTCCCCCCCCTCTGGCCCCTCGGCAGAGGTCGCCTGTATTGGCTCCGCGTTATCTGCGGAGCCCATGGCTGCCTCGGGAGCTGGTTCCGCCGCCCCCTCCTCGGTAACGCAGGTTTTAGGACCTGTGTCGCCTCCGGAGGTAGGCGGTGCCTGAGGCAGGTGTTGTGTCGGGGGCCCCTCCTGCGCCCCCTCGGCGACCTCCCCTGCGGCCGGCCCCTCGATGGTGGAATCGGGGCCGGCTTCCGAGGTCTCTGTAGTGACGGGGAGGGGATCTACCCGAAGGGCTTCACTTGCCCTCGCGGGTTCCTCCCTCCCCTTTGGCCTCTCGGTGGGGGCCTCTTCCATGGGCTCCGCTGTTTCTTCCGCGGAGCCCCTGACCGCCTCGGGGGATGGATCCATCTCCCCCTCTGTGGCATTACGAGGGCCGGGGCCCTCATTGCCGGCAGAGGGGGGACGCCGAGGCGGTCGCTTTGGTTTTAGGGGGCCCTCTATCGCCCCCCCGGGGACCCTCACCAAGAGGCCGGTACGTGTGCATTTCTCTGGGACTCCCCCTGACCCACCGCCAGATGGTGCGGCGGTGGGCTTCGTCTCCCCCCGCTTGGCCTCCCCGGTGGACCTGGCCGCCGCCTTCTTCTTGCGGCGGGCGACCGCGGTCCATTCGGCGGCCTTCTCCCCCCGCGCGCTTTCATGAGGCGCGGAGGGTCCGGCCACCTCGGGGGCTTTCTCTCCCTTTCCCCCCTCAGATGTTCCTGGGAGGGGGGCGGGTACCTTTTTGACCCCCTCTGTGGGCCTTTTTGAGGGCCCCGGGGGCGAGGTGGACTCGGAGGGGTGCGGTGTGGGCGCGGGTGGCTTTGCGCCCTGCTGGAGCTTGGGGCACCTCTTTTTCTGGTGCCCCAGCTCCTTGCAGTGGTAGCACCGCACCTCCTCCGAGGAATAAAAGATTACATAATTGGTCCCCTGAAAGGGGACCACAAAGTTGCCCTCCACGGCGTCCCTCCCCGCCAGGTGGATGGTCACCTGGCGTCGGAAGGACAGCACGTGGCAGAGGGGTTGGTCCTTGCACCCTAGGGGGATGGGGTGGATCCCTGTTTTTAACTCCCCTAGGGCCTGAAGATGGGGCTTCAGGAGGTCGTCCTTCAAAAAAGGCGGGACGTTTGAAAGGACGACCCTGCTGCCCAACCCCTCCAATGGTTCAATGGGGACGTATATCCCCCCGACCGCGAGACCCCTCTCGATAGCCGTGGTCGATGGTCCGACCACCTTGGCCATGGCTTTCACCATGGCCTCTATCGAGAGGGTATCCCTGATGAGGCACCTGACCCCGTGCCTCCTGGTCATGTTTTTAAAAGGGGCTGCAGCCTCCCCTGCAGCCACCTGTGCCCATTTTTTTGGGGCCTGTGGAGCTTGCCCACTCATTGTTTAAATTTTTTATTTGTTTATTTAAAAAACAAACAAACAATAAATCAAAAATAAAATAAACACAAATTGCACACCCCTGCACTCCAATAGTGCAGGGGCACACAGAACACAACGTTTTTTTTTTTGTTTTTTTTTTTTAAGTAAATAATTAAATAAACAAAAAAAATAAAACAAACAAACAAAAATTATTTATTTATTTTTAAAACAAAAAAATAAAAATTCTCACACCCACCCCTGCACTCCAATAGTGCAGGGGCACACACACACACACAAAAAGAAAAAAAAAACAAAAAACACAAAGGTTTTTTTTTTTTTTTTTTTTTTTTTTTTAACAAACAAACGTATTTGTTTATTTTTTTAAATAAATAAACAAATACAAATCACACACCCCTGCACTCCAATAGTGCAGGGGTAAAAGAAAAATTCAAAAATGAATAAAAGTTCAAAACTAAAAAATAGTTTTAAACTTGAAAGAAAATCAAAAACTAAACTAAGGGGAAACAAAGGAGCACATCGCCTGTGCTCCCTGCCTGCCCTTCCCCCACTCTGCACAAGGCAGGAGCAGGGGATTAAAACAAAATGATTTTTAAAACAAAAACTAAAACAGTGTAATGATTTAAAATAATTTTAAAATAAACTAAAGAAAGTGCTCTTTAATACAAAATTAAAAAGCAAAGAAAAGAAACTAGTTTAAAGGAAGTAAAAATTAAAAGAACAAAACAAACAAAGGAAAAAACAAGCCAAAATGGCCGCCCTCCTACACTTGCAAACAAAGCAAGTGTAGGAGAACAAAAGAAAAAAGAAATAAAATGTGTTTTTACAACACTAAATAAAAGTTTTAATTAACAAAAAAGGTGCCCTGCTGCTTTAGAAAAAAGATAAAATCAAAAGATTTGGAAAATAAAAAGATGAAAGCACTGTTTTTTAGACTCAGAGCAGGAGCTCTCCTCACACACGTCTGCTCTCGCTCAAGGGTACAGCCTATTTAATGGCCGGTGAGAAATACTGCGCCAGCTGCCTATTGGCAGCCGGCGCACCAGCTGCCTAATGGCAGCCGGTGAAAAAATACAGTTTGGCACCCCCAAAGGGGGTGCCAACAAAAAACGGCCGTTAACTAAGCCAGTTTTTAAATTAAATATTCAAAACAAAGGGGGGGGGGTGGCGCAGAGCACGACACCCAGAGCCCACTGGTCGACAAAAGCCGTCATGTCGCCAGTGGACTCCGCGTCGGCGTGCTCCAACGCCACCCGGGAACGGAGGAGGGCCCTGAACATGGCCCCACAGTCAAAGAGACCCTCCCCGGTGATCTTACGCTTCCTGGTCTTGTAGATGGTAAGTTTGCCAAGAGCCAGTAGCAGATTCACCAGGAGGTCTCTCTTCCTGGTGGAGCCACGAACAGGGTGCCCGAAAATAAAAAGGGTGGGGGAAAAATGCAGCCAGAACTGCAGCAGGAGGTTTTTCAAAAACAAAAAGAAAGGCTGCAGCCTGGCGCAAAGTAAATAAATATGAAACACCGACTCGGACTCGCCGCAGAAAGGGCATGCGGGGTACGAGTCGGTGAAGTGACGCAGGACCTCTCCTGACGCGAGTGCTCCGTGTAGCACCCTCCAGCCCAGGTCCCCAGCGCCTCTGGGGACCAGCGGGGAGTACAAAGCCTCCCACTGGGGCCTCTCGCCCTCCGGGGGTTGGAGGGGCTCCCGCCAAGCGGTGTCTCGGCGGGAGACGAGGGCGAGGAAGTGGAGGGTGTGGAGCGCCATCGCGTACAGGGTCCTCCTCGACACGGAACGAAGGGGGGTCGAGGAGAACTGCGAGATCCTGCTCAGGTGATTCTCGAGGGGAGGCTGAGGGGGAGCCCGATCCTTTGGTTTGATCAGCAGGACCGGAGAGCCGGGGGTAGGGAGGGACGATGGCTCCCCGGTCCTGAGGACCCCCTCGAGATACCCGACAGAGTCTGGGTGCAAAGCTGCTTTGCACTCCCGGATCGCTCGGCGGGCCGTTCTGAGGGTCCCCCGAGTCGCCCTGGCGACCAGCGATTCGGGAGTCAGCCACGCCGAGCGTTGGTGGTCCAGGAGATCCCAGACTCTGGTCACCTTGGCCGAGATCAACAGGCTCCGCACCGCGGGGGATTCCAACGCCTGCGCACCTAGATGGGGGTTGTGCAGCAGGGGCTCCAGAAGGAATTCCTCCCCCTCGGTCGGAACCGCGTCTCGGCCGATGTCAAACATGCTCCGGGTCCTGAGCAGGTCCTGGTAAAAGACCGGCAGCTCGGGGAGACGGATTCCCCGGAGATCGATGCCGGTCGTAGCCCAGGTCGTGCAGCTGGCGCAACAGGAGGGACGCCAGCGTGCACCACTGCGGGGCCGGGTCTGCGTACAGGAATCTCTGCAGCGTCTGGAGGCGGAAGGTGTGCACCTGGCTCTTGATGCACACCAACCCTTGCCCTCCCTCGGCCAGAGGGAGGCTCAGAACCGCCGCAGAGACCCAGTGCTTTCTGGCCCAGAAGAAGTCCGTCAGCTTCCTCTGGACCCTGGACACAAACTCAGGGGGCGGGCTCAGGACGGTGAGTCGATGCCAGAGCATCGACGCCACCAGTTGGTTAATCACTAAAGCCCGTCCCCTGAAGGAAAGCAGTTTCAACAGACCCGACCACGACCTCAGCCTAGCAGCCACTTTGTCCTCCAACTCCACCCAGTTGGCTGCGACCGAGGTCTCCGCGGGGCTCAGGTGGACTCCCAGATATTTAAAACTGTCCGCGCTCCACTGGAACTGCTGGAGCGCGACAGGGAGGGAGTCCACCCGCCAGGGACCCACCAGTAACCCGGAGCACTTGTCCCAGTTGATCCTGGCAGAGGAAGCGGCAGAGTATACACTCTGGCAGCTCCGCATCCTCTCCAGGTCAACCGGGTCGGAGGCCACCAGGAGCACGTCGTCGGCGTAGGCCGACAGGACCACCCTCGTGTCCGACGCGCCGAGCGCCAACCCCGTGAGCCTCCTGCGAAGGAGGCAGAGGAAGGGCTCGATGCACAGCGCGTACAGTTGTCCGGACAGAGGGCAGCCCTGACGCACTCCTCTCCCGAACGCGAGGGGCGCGGTCAGGGACCAGTTGACCTTCAACAGGCACTCGGCAGAGGCGTAGAGCGTCCTGAACAGGCCGACAAAACGCGGCCCGAATCCGAACGCTCGCAGGGTTCCGAAGAGATGCTCGTGATCCACCCGGTCGAACGCCTTCTCCTGATCCAGCGACAGGAAGGCGACCGACCGACCGGTCCTCCTGCAGTAGTGCAGCAGGTCCCGAACCAGGAAGATGTTGTCGAAAATCGTCCGGTTCGGGACCGTGTAGGACTGGTCGGGGTGGATCACGTCTGCCAGCACGGACTTGAGCCTCAAGGAGGCGGCCTTGGCCACGATTTTATAGTCCGTGCATAGCAGCGAGTCCGGGCGCCAGTTCTTAAGGCAGCGGAGATCCCCCTTCTTGGGCAGGAGCGTGATCACCGCCCGCCTCATCGAAAGGGGCATCTCCCCGGTCTCGTAGGCTTCCGCCAGGACCCGCGCAAAGGCGGGCCCGAGCAAGTCCCAAAACTTTTTGAAGAACTCCACGGTCAGCCCGTCGATGCCCGGCGATTTGTTATAGGGCATCCGACTGAGGGCGTCGGAGAGCTCGGCCAGGGTCAGCTGGCCCTCGAACTCATCCCTGACGCCCTGGCCAACCGCGGGAAGCCCATCCCACAGAACCCTGCACGCGTCGGAGTCGACGGGATCCGGAGAGAAGAGGTCAGAGTAAAAGGCTCTGGCCCTCTCGTTCACGCTCTCCGGATCCGTCAGAAGGGAGCCGTCGTCTGCCAGGTGGCAGGTGATGTTCCTGCAGTCTCCCTTCTTTTTCTCCAACGCGTAGAAGAAGTGTGAGCCGCGGTCCATCTCCCGGAGGAACTGGATCCGCGAGCGCACAAACGCCCCCCGGGACCGCTGGAGCTGCAGGTCCCGCAGGGTGCTCTTCTTCTCTACGTACGCGCTCTGCTCGAGTGGGTCCCCGCAAGCCAGGCGGCTCTCCAGATCGAGCAGCTCCCTTTCCAGCCGCTCGATCCGTGAGTCCCTCCGCCTGCTCGCGCCCCTCGTGTACTCCTGACAGAAGATCTTGATCTGCGCTTTCCCCACGTCCCACCACTGACGCCACGTGGGGAAGCGAGATCGTCTGCCGTGCCAGACCGTCCAAAAGTCCCGGAAAGACCGCTCAAAGCGCTTGTCCTCCAACAAGGCGTTGTTAAAGTGCCAGTAGGCGGAGGCGTGCCCGACTGGCACCAGGGCCACCGCCACGGCCACCAGGTTGTGGTCCGTGAACGGCGCCGGCCTGATGTCGGAGGAGCGAACGCAGTGAGCGTGGTTCCTGGTGACGTAGAACCTGTCGATCCGGGACTGAGACACCCGCCCCTCCCTCACCCTGGTGAAGGTGAAGGCGGGGACGTCCGGGTGATGCCAACGCCAGATGTCGACCAGAGAGAGCTGAGCGGTCAGCTCTCTCAGAGCTGCCGACGAGAGAGGGTAGTGTTCTTGACCCCCCACCCTATCCGCGGCCTCGAGGGTGCAGTTGAAATCACCCCCGAGGACCACGCACTCGTCGGCGCTGATGTTGTTCATGTAGGTCGACATCCGGCGAAAGAACTGGACCCTCGCCGGACCCGTGGACGGCGCGTACACGTTCACCAGGTGAACGATACTGTCGCCGTCCAGGATCCGGTGGTGTAACAGACGGCCCGGCTCGACGTCTACCACATCGAGTACCGTGGGAAGAAAGGACCCGGAGAAGAGCGTCGCCACCCCACAGGAGGTTCCGGTGAGATGGCTGAACGACACTCCCCCCCCACTCCAGAAGCCAGTTGGCTTCCATCTCTGGAGTCGTGTGGGTTTCCTGCAGGAAGCACACAGAGTAACCCCCTTTTTTCAGGAAGGAGATTACCTGGGCCCTGCGGAAAGGGTCCCTACACCCGTTGACGTTCACGGTACCGATGTGATACATGATCCTCTGTCAGGAGTGGTCTGTGACACTCACGGGAGATCCTGAGTTCTCCCGAAGCTCACCAACTGGTCGTGTAACTTTCGGGCCCGAATGTGCACGTTCGAGCCCGAAGTTTTGTTGGCGTGGCTGGCCCTGAGGAAGGACCTCACAGAGGTTAGGATCCTCTGGAAGTCCCCCCATTTGTCCAGGGCCAGCTGTACCTTGTCCCTGCGGTGGATGGTGGCCTCCAAGAACTCCAGGAGATCCGCCGCAGGGATGTCAGGGAGAGAGACGGACGGAACCTCCGAGCCCACGCTGCCCGTGGACTCGGTATCCTCCTCCCTCTCCCTCAGCTCTCCATCGCCCCCCTCGCGATGGTAAAGCACAACGCACTCCCGTTGGTGGGTGAGCGCGTTGCGCCTTATCTTGAGCTTTACCGGTCCTCCCAGCGCCCCACCCCCTGGGGACGCGACGGGAGAGACTGGCGGAGGGACCCTCGCGGGGACCGTCTGCACCCTGGATTTCGGGGGCGCAGACGGGCGCTCGGCGTACACCGCCGAGCCAGATGGTCTTGTCCCCGCTCTGGGTCCCTCCTTTGAGGTCCGAGGCACGGTCTCAGGCCCGTCCTCTTTCCTCGAAGGAAGGGGATCCACCCTCTCGGGTCCTTCCCCTCCCTCCCCTAGAGAAAGGGGATACACCCTTTCGGGTCCTTCCCCTTCCTCCGCATCAGCCACCGGGACCGCCTCGGGCGATGTTTCCCCCCCGACGGACGCGCAAGGGCCGGAGCCCTCGTCGCCGCCGGAAAGGGAAGCCCAAGGCGGTAGGTCTTTCAGGGGCTCCTCCCGCGCCCCCTCGGTGACTGGAACCGGTCCTTTGGTGCTGGGTCGGGGACCGGTTTTTTGGCCCCGTTGCACTTCGGGGAGGGGATCTACCATGAGGGCACCACCTTCTGCCCTCTCCGGTTCTTCCCCTCCCTTCCGCGCTTCGGAGACCAATGTAGGCGCGGGCTCCGCAGAGCCCGCCGCTGCCTCAGGGGGTGTTTCCTTCTCCCCCTCCGCGGCAGCACGAGGGCCGAAACCCCCATCGCCGCAAGAGAGGGAAACCTGAGGCAGCTCTTGTTCTTGGGGGGGCTCAGCTCCCCCCTCCGACCCCTCAGCCCGGGCCGCTTGCATGGGCTCCGCGTTGTCTGCGGAGCCCACGCCTGCCTCGGGAGCCCGAGGCAGCTCTTGTTCTGGGAGGGGTGATTCTTCCCCCCCCTCCGGCCCCTCGGCAGGGGTCGCCTGCATGGGCTCCGCGTTATCCGCGGATCCCATGCCTGCCTCGGGAGCTGGTTCTGCCGCCCCCTCCTCAGCAACACAGGTTTCAGGACCCGTGTCGCCGTCGGAGGAAGGCGGTGCCCGAGGCAGGTGTTCTTTCGGGGGCCCCTCCTGCGCCCCCTCGGCGACCTCCCCTGCAGCCGGCCCCTCAATGGTAGAGTCGGGGCCGGCTTCCGGGGTCTCTTTTGTGGCGGGGAGGGGATCTTCCCGAAGGGCTCTATCTGCCCTCGCGGGTTCCTCCCTCCCCTTTGGCCTCTCGGCGGGGGCCTCTTCCATGGGCTCCGCTATTTCTTCCGCGGAGCCCCGGACCGCCTCGGGGGATGGATCCTTCTCCCCCTCTGTGGCATTACGAGGGCCGAGGCCCTCATTGCCGGCAGAGGGGGGACGCCGAGGCGGTCGCTTTGGTTTTAGGGGGCCCTCTATCGCCCCCCCGGGGACCCTCACCAAGAGGCCGGTACGTGTGCACTTGCGTGCACACGTGGGAAGGCGCGCCTGCGCCCTCCTCTTCCCCCTGAGGCCGCCAGAGGCGGTCCCCTGCCCTGCCACGGCGACGGGGAGCTCACCTCCGGCAGCGTCCCTCTCCTCACCCCCTCGCGGGGGGTGCCGTGGAGGGAGTCTCCTTATCAGGGACTCCCCCAGACCCACCGCCAGATGGTGCGGCGGCTGGTTTCGTCTCCCCCCGCTTGGCCTCCCCCGTGGACCTGGCCGCCACCTTCTTTTTGCGGCAGGCGACCAAGGTCCACTCGGCGGCCTTCTCCCCCGACGCGCTTTCAGGAGGCGCGGAGGGTCCAGCCACCTCGGGGGCCTTCTCTCCCTTTCCCCCCTCAGATGTTCCTGGGAGGGGGGCGGGTGCTTTTTTTCCCCCCTCTGTGGGCCTCTTGGAGGGCCCCGGGGGCGAGGTGGACTCGGAGGGGCGCGGTGCGGGCGCGGGTGGCTTTGCGCCCTGCTGGAGCTTGGGGCACCTCTTTTTCTGGTGCCCCAGCTCCTTGCAGTGGTAGCACCGCACCTCCTCCGAGGAATAAAAGATTACATAGTTGGTCCCCTCGAAGGGGACCACAAAGCTACCCTCCGCGGTGTCCCTCCCCGCCAGGTGGATGGTCACCTGGCGTCGGAAGGACAACACGTGGCGGAGGGGCTGGTCTTTGCACCCTAGGGGGATGGGGTGGATGCCCGTTTTTAGCTCCCCTAGGGCCTGAAGATGGGGCTTCAGGAGGTCGTCCTTCAAGAAAGGCGGGACGTTCGAGAGGACGACCCTGCTGCCCAACCCCTCCAAGGGTTCAATGGGGATATATATCCCCCCGACGGCGAGACCCCTCTCAATAGCCGTGTGCCCGATGGCCCGACCACTTTGGCCATGGCTTTCACCATGGCCTCTATTGAGAGGGTGTCTCGGAGGAGGCACCTGACCCCGTGCCTCCTAGTCAAGTTTTTAAAGGGGGCTGCAGCCTCCCCTGCAGCCACCTGTGCCCACTTTTTTGGGGCCTGTGGAGCTTGCCCACTCATTGTTTAAATTTTTTATTTGTTTATTTAAAAAACAAACAAACAATAAATCAAAATAAAACAAACAGAATTGCACACCCCTGCACTCCAATAGTGCAGGGGCACACAGAACACAGTTTTTTTTTTTTTTTTTTTTTTTTTTTAAATAATAATTAAATAAACAAAAAATAAAACAAACAAACAAAAATGATTTATTTAATTTTAAAACAACAAAAATAAAAATTCACACACCCACCCCTGCACTCCAATAGTGCAGGGGTAAAAGAAAAATTCAGAAATAAATCAAAGTTTAAAACTAAAAAAATAGTTCTAAACTTAAAAGAAAACCAAAAACTAAACTAAGGGCAAACAAAGGAGCACATGGCCTGTGCTCCCTGCCTGCCCTTCCCCCACTCTGCACAAGGCAGGAGCAGGGGATTAAAACAAAAGGATTTTTAAAACAAAAACTAAAACAGTGTAGTGATTAAAAATGATTTTAAAATAAACTAGAGAAAGTGCTCTTTAATACAAAATTAAAAAGCAAAGAAAAGAAATTAGTTCAAAGGAAGTAAAAATTAAAAGAACAAACCAAACAAAGGAGAAAACAAGCCAAAATGGCCGCCCTCATACACTTGCAAACAAGCAAGTGTAGGAGAACAAAAGAAAAAAGAAATAAAATGTGGCTTTAAAACACTAAATAAAAGTTTTTATCAACAAAAAAGGTGCCCTGCTGCTTTAGACAAAAGATAAAATAAAAATATTTGGAAAATAAAAAGTTGAAAACACTGTTTAATAGACTTTGAGCAGGAGCTCTCCTCACTCACGTCTGCTCTCGCTCAAGGGTACAGCCTATTTAAGGGCCGATAAAAAACTGCCCGAAGGCAGCCGGTGAAAAGTTTCAGTTTGGCACCCCCTAATCAAAAGGGGGCCAACAAAAACGGACATTAACTAAGCCAGTTGTTTTTTTTCCAAAATTAAATGTTCAAAACAAAGGGGGTGGTGGCGCAGAGCACGCCACCCAGAGCCCACTGGTCGACAAAAGCCGTCATGTCGCCAGTGGACTCCGCGTCGGCGTGCTCCAACGCCACCCGGGAACGGAGGAGGGCCCTGAACATGGCCCCACAGTCAAAGAGACCCTCCCCGGTGATCTTACGCTTCCTGGTCTTGTAGATGGTAAGTTTGCCAAGAGCCAGGAGCAGATTCACCAGGAGGTCCCTCTTCCTGGTGGAGCCACGAACAGGGTGCCCGAAAATAAAAAGGGTGGGGGAAAAATGCAGCCAGAACTGCAGCAGAAGGTTCTTCAAGAACAAAAAGAACGGCTGCAGCCTGGCGCAGAGGAGGTAGATGTGGAAAACCGACTCGGACTCGCCGCAGAAAGGGCATGCGGGGTCCGAGTCGGTGAAGTGACGCAGGACCTCTCCTGACGCGAGCGCTCCGTGTAGCACCCTCCAGCCCAGGTCCCCAGCACCTCTGGGGACCAGCGGGGAGTACAAAGCCTCCCACTGGGGCCTCTCGCCCTCCGGGGGTTGGAGGGGCTCCCGCCAAGCGGTGTCTCGGCGGGAGACGAGGGCGAGGAAGTGGAGGGTGTGGAGCGCCATCGCGTACAGGGTCCCCCTCGACACGGAACGAAGGGGGGTCGAGGAGAACTGCGAGATCCTGCTCAGGTGATTCTCGAGGGGAGGCTGAGGGGGAGCCCGATCCTTTGGTTTGATCAGCAGGACCAGAGAGCCGGGGGTAGGGAGGGACGATGGCTCTCCGGTCCTGAGGACCCCCTCGAGATACCCGACAGAGTCTGGGTGCAGAGCTGCCTTGCACTCCCGGATCGCTCGGCGGGCCGTTCTGAGGGTCCCCCGAGTCGCCCTGGCGTCCAGTGACTCGGGAGTCAGCCACGCCGAGCGTTGGTGATCCAGGAGATCCCAGACTCTGGTCACCTTGGCCGAGATCAACAGGCTCCGCACTGCGGGGGATTCCAACGCCTGCGCACCTAGATGGGGGTTGTGCAGCAGGGGCTCCAGAAGGAATTCCTCCCCCTCGGTCGGAACCGCGTCTCGGCCGATGTCAAACATGCTCCGGGTCTTGAGCAGGTCCCTGTAAAAGACCGGCAGCTCGGGGAGACGGATCCCCGGGAGGTCGAGCCAGAACAGCTGCCGGTCGTAGCCCAAGCGGTGCAGCTGGCGCAGGAAGAGGGAGGCCAGCGCGCACCACTGCGGGGCTGGGTCCGCGTACAGGTATCTCTGCAGGGTCTGGAGGCGGAAGGTGTGCACCTGAGTCCTGATGCACACCAACCCTTGTCCTCCCTCAGCCAGAGGGAGGCTCAGCACCCCAGCAGAGACCCAATGCTTTCCGGCCCAGAAGAAGTCTGTCAGCTTCCTCTGGACCCTGGCCACAAACTCAGGGGGCGGGCTCAGGACGGTGAGTCGATGCCAGAGCATCGACGCCACCAGTTGGTTAATCACTAAAGCCCGTCCCCTGAAGGAAAGCACTTTCAGCAGACCCGACCACGACCGAGGTCTCCGCGGGGCTCAGGTGGACTCCCAGGTATTTGAAGCTGTCCGCGCTCCACTGGAACTGCTGGAGCGCGGCAGGGAGGGAGTCCACCCGCCAGGGGCCTACCAACAACCCGGAGCATTTGGTCCAGTTGATCTTGGCAGAGGACGTGGCAGAGTAAACACTCTGGCAGCTCCGCATCCTCTCCAGATCGACCGGATCGGAGGCCACGAGGAGCACGTCGTCGGCATATGCCGACAGGACCACCCTCGTGTCCGGCACGCCGAGCGCCAACCCCGTGAGCCTCCTGCGAAGAAGGCAGAGGAAGGGCTCGATGCACAGCGCGTACAGTTGTCCGGACAGAGGGCAGCCCTGACGTACTCCTCTCCTGAAGGCGAGGGGCGCGGTCAGGGACCAGTTCACCTTCAAAAGGCACTCTGCAGAGGCGTACAGCATTCGGAAGAGGCCGACGAACCTCGGCCCGAATCCGAATGCCCGCAGGGTTCCGAAGAGATACTCGTGATCCACCCGGTCGAACGCCTTCTCCTGGTCGAGAGACAGGAAGGCGACCGACCGACCGGTCCCCCTGCAGTAGTGCAGGAGGTCCCGAACCAGGAAGATGTTATCGAAAATCGTCCGGTTCGGGACCGTGTAGGACTGGTCGGGGTGGATCACGTCTGCCAGCACGGACTTGAGCCTCAAGGAGGCGGCCTTGGCCACGATTTTATAGTCCGTGCATAGCAGCGAGACCGGGCGCCAGTTCTTCAGGCAGCGGAGATCCCCTTTCTTGGGCAGCAGCGTGATCACCGCTCGCCTCATCGAAAGGGGCATCTCCCCGGTCTCGTAGGCTTCCGCCAGGACCCGCGCAAAGGCGGGCCCCAGCAAGTCCCAAAACTTTTTGAAGAACTCCACGGTCAGCCCGTCGATGCCCGGCGATTTGTTATAGGGCATCCGACTGAGGGCGTCGGAGAGCTCGGCCAGGGTCAGCTGGCCCTCGAACTCTTCCCTGACGCCCTCGCCGACCGTGGGAAGCCCATCCCACAGAACCCTGCACGCGTCGGGATCCGGAGAGAAGAGGTCAGAGTAAAAGGCTCTGGCCCTCTCGTTCACGCTCTCCGGATCCGTCAGAAGGGAGCCGTCGTCTGCCAGAAGGCAGGTGATGTTCCTGCGGTCTCCCTTCTTTTTCTCCAACGCGTAGAAGAAGTGTGAGCCGCGGTCCATCTCCCGGAGGAACTGGATCCGCGAGCGCACAAACGCCCCCCGGGACCGCTGGAGCTGCAGGTCCCGCAGGGTGCTCTTCTTCTCTACGTACGCGCTCTGCTCGAGTGGGTCCCCGCGAGCCAGGCGGCTCTCCAGACCGAGCAGCTCCCTTTCCAGCCGCTCGATCCGTGAGTCCCTCCGCCTGCTCGCGCCCCTCGTGTACTCCTGACAGAAGATCTTGATCTGCGCTTTCCCCACGTCCCACCACTGACGCCACGTGGGGAAGCGAGATCGTCTGCCTTGCCAGACCGTCCAAAAGTCCCGGAAAGACCGCTCAAAGCGCTCGTCCTCCAACAAGGCGTTGTTGAAGTGCCAGTAGGCGGAGGCGTGCCCGACTGGCACCAGGGCCACCGTCACGGCCACCAGGTTGTGGTCCGTGAACGGCGCCGGCCTGATGTCGGAGGAGCGAACGCAGTGAGCGTGGTTCCTGGTGACGTAGAACCTGTCGATCCGGGACTGAGACACCCGCCCCTCCCTCACCCTGGTGAAGGTGAAGGCGGGGACGTCCGGGTGATGCCAACGCCAGATGTCGACCAGAGAGAGCTGAGCGGTCAGCTCTCTCAGAGCTGCCGACGAGAGAGGGTAGTGCTCTTGACCCCCCACCCTGTCCGCGGCCTCGAGGGTGCAGTTGAAATCACCCCCGAGGACCACGCACTCGTCGGCGCTGATGTTGTTCATGTAGGTCGACATCCGGCGAAAGAACTGGACCCTCGCCGGACCCGTGGACGGCGCGTACACGTTCACCAGGTGAACGATACTGTCGCCGTCCCGGATCCGGTGGTGTAACAGACGGCCCGGCTCGACGTCTACCACATCGAGTACCGTGGGAAGAAAGGACCCGGAGAAGAGCGTCGCCACCCCACAGGAGGTGCCGGTATGATGGCTGAACGACACTCTTCCCCCCCACTCCAGAAGCCAGCTGGCTTCCGTCTCTGGAGTCGTGTGGGTTTCCTGCAGGAAGCACACAGAGTAACCCCCTTTTTTCAGGAAGGAGATTACCTGGGCCCTGCGGAAAGGGTCCCTACACCCGTTGACGTTCACGGTACCGATGTGATACATGATCTGCTGTCAGGAGTTGTCGGTGACGCTCACGGGAGATCCTGAGTTCTCCCGAAGCTCACCAACTGGTCGTGTAACTTTCGGGCCCGAATGTGCACGTTCGAGCCCGAAGTTTTGTTGGCGTGGCTGGCCCTGAGGAAGGACCTCACAGAGGTTAGGATCCTCTGGAAGTCCCCCCATTTGTCCAGGGCCAGCTGTACCTTGTCCCTGCGGTGGATGGTGGCCTCCAAGAACTCCAGGAGATCCGCCGCAGGGATGTCAGGGAGAGAGACGGACGGAACCTCCGAGCCCACGCTGCCCGTGGACTCGGTATCCTCCTCCCTCTCCCTCAGCTCTCCATCGCCCCCCTCGCGATGGTAAAGCACAACGCACTCACGTTGGTGGGTGAGCGCGTTGCGCCTTATCTTGAGCTTCACCGGTCCTCCCTGCGCCCCACCCCCAGGGGACGCGACGGGAGAGACCGGCGGAGGGACCCTCGCGGGGACCGTCTGCACCCTGGATTTCGGGGGTGCAGACGGGCGCTCGGCGTACGCCGCCGAGCCAGATGGTTTGGTCCCCGCTCTGGGTCCCTCCTTTGAGGTCCGAGGCACGGTCTCAGGCCCGTCCTCTTTCCTCGAAGGAAGGGGATCCACCCTCTCGGGTCCTTCCCCTCCCTCCCCTAGAGAAAGGGGATACACCCTTTCGGGTCCTTCCCCTCCCTCCGCATCAGTCACCGGGACCGCCTTGGGCATTGTTTCCCCCCCGACGGACGCGCAAGGGCCGGAGCCCTCGTCGCCGCCGGAAAGGGAAGCCCGAGGCGGTTGTTGTTTCAGGGGCTCCTCCCGCGCCCCCTCGGTGACTGGAACCGGTCCCTCGGTGTTGGGTCGGGGACCGGTTTCTTGGCCCCGTTGCACTTTTCCTCCTCCCCCTCCGCGGCGGCACGAGGGCCGGAACCCCCGTCGCCGCAAGAGAGGGAAGCCTGAGGCAGAGCTTGTTCTTGGGGGGGCTCTTCTCCCCCCTCCGGCCCCTCAGCCGGGGCCGCTTGCATGGGCTCCGCGATGTCTGCGGAGCCCACGCCTGCCTCGGGAGCCCGAGGCAGCTCTTGGTCTGGGAGGGGTAGTTCTTCCTCCCCCTCCGGCCCCTCGGCAGGGGTCGCCTGCATGGGCTCCGCTTTATCCGCGGAGCCCACGCCTGCCTCGGGAGCTGTTTCCGCCGCCCCCTCCTCGGCAACACAGGTTTTAGGACCTGTGTCGCCTCCGGAGGTAGGCGGTGCCCGAGGCAGGTGTTGTGTCGGGGGCCCCTCCTGCGCCCCCTCGGCGACCTCCCCTGCGGCCGGCCCCTCAATGGTGGAATCGGGGCCGGCTTCCGAGGTGGGGAGGGGATCTACCCGAAGGGCTTCACTTGCCCGCACGGGTTCCTCCCTCCCCTTTGGCCTCTCGGCGGGGACCTCTTCCATGGGCTCCGCAGATTCTGTGGAGCCCCGGACCGCCTCAGGGGATGGATCCGTCTCCCCTCTGTGGCATTACGAGGGCCGAGGCCCTCGTTGCCGACAGAAGGGGGACGCCGAGGCGGTCTCTTTGGTTTTGGGGGGCCCTCTTTTTCCCCCCCGGGGACCCCCACCAAGAAGCCGGTACGTGTGCACTTGCGTGCACACGTGGGGAGGCGTGCCTGCGCCTTCCTCTTCCCCCTGAGGCTGCCCCCTGCCCTGCCACGGCAACGGGGAGCCCACCTCCGGCAGCACTTCTCTCCTCGCCCTCTGGGTGGTTGAGGTGTTTGGTTTTTCGGGCGGCTTTGCCGCCCTGCCTCGTGGGGGGTGCCGTGGGGACTCCCCCTGACCCACCGCCAGATGGTGCGGCGGAGGGCTTTGTCTCCCCCCGCTTGGCCTCCCCCGTGGACCTGGCCGCCAATGGGGTTCAATGGGGATTTATATCCCCCCAACCGCGAGACCCCTCTCAATAGCCGTGTGCGTGGCGGCCTCAGATTTTAAAAAGAAGACGGCCTTGCCGTACATCTTTGAGGCCACCACGATGGTCGATGGCCCGACCATCTATTGAGAGGGTATCTCGGAGGAGGCACCTGACCCCGTGCCTCCTCGTCAAGTTTTTAAAGGGGGCTGCAGCCTCCCCTGCAGCCACCTGTGCCCATTTTTTTGGGGCCTGTGGAGCTTGCCCACTCATTGTTTAAATTTTTTTTTTTATTTGTTTATTTAAAAAATAAACAAACAATAAATCAAAATAAAACAGAATTGCACACCCCTGCACTCCAATAGTGCAGGGGCACACAGAACACAAAGGGTTTTTTTTTTTTTTTTTTTTTTTTTTTAATAATAATTAAATAAACAAAAAATAAAACAAAGAAACAAAAATTATTTATTTATTTTTAAAACAACAAAAATAAAAATTCACACACCCACCCCTGCACTCCAATAGTGCAGGGGCACACACACACACAAAAGAAAAATAAAACAAAAAACACAAAAGTTTTTTTTTTTTTTTAAATAAACAAACAAACGTTTTTTATTTATTTTTTAATAAATAAATAAATACGAATCAAAGTTTAAAACTAAAAAATAGTTTTAAACTACAAAAGAATGAAAAGCCAAACTAAGGGCAAACAAAGGAGCACATGGCCTGTGCTCCTTGCCTGCCCTTCCCCCACTCTGCACAAGGCAGAAGCAGGGGATTAAAACAAAAGGATTTTTAAAACAAAAACTAAAACAGTGTAATATTAAAAATGATTTTAAAACAAACTAAAGAAAATGCTCTTTAATAAAAAATTAAAAAGCAAAGAAAAGAAACTAGTTTAAATGAAATAAAAATAAAAAGAACAAACCAAACAAAGGAAAAAACAAGCCAAAATGGCTGCCCTCCTACACTTGCAAACAAAGCAAGTGTAGGAGAACAAAAGAAAAAAGAAATAAAATGTGTTTTTAAAACACTAAATAAAAGTTTTAATTAACAAAAAAGGTGCCCTGCTGCTTTAGAAATAAGAATAATTAAAAAGATTTTGAAAATAAAAAGTTGAAAGCACTGTTTTAATCACTCAGAGCAGGAGCTCTCGTCACACACGTCTGCTCTCGCTCAAGGGTACAGCCTATTTAAGGGCCGATAAAAAACTGCGCCGGCCGCCTACTGGCAGCCGGCGCACCAGCTGCCCAAAGGCAGCCGGTGAAAAGATTCAGTTTGGCACCCCCTTATCAAAAGGGGGTGCCAAGAAAAACCGGCCATTAACTAAACCAGTTTTTTCCAAAATTAAATGTTGAAAACAAAGGGGGGGGTGGTACAGAGCACGCCACCCAGAGCCCACTGGTCGACAAAAGCCGTCATGTCGCCAGTAGACTCCGCGTCGGCGTGCTCCAACGCCACCCGGGAACGGAGGAGGGCCCTGAACATGGCCCCACAGTCAAAGAGACCCTCCCCGGTGATCTTACGCTTCCTGGTCTTGTAGATGGTAAGTTTGCCAAGAGCCAGGAGCAGACTCACCAGGAGGTCCCTCTTCCTGGTGGAGCCACGAACAGGGTGCCCGAAAATAAAAAGGGTGGGGGAAAAATGCAGCCAGAACTGCAGCAGAAGGTTCTTCAAGAACAAAAAGAACGGCTGCAGCCTGGCGCAGAGGAGGTAGATGTGGAAAACCGACTCAGACTCGCCGCAGAAAGCGCATGCGGGGTCCGAGTCAGTGAAGTGACGCAGGACCTCTCCTGACGCGAGCGCTCCGTGTAGCACCCTCCAGCCCAGGTCCCCAGCACCTCTGGGGACCAGCGGGGAGTACAAAGCCTCCCACTGGGGCCTCTCGCCCTCCGGGGGTTGGAGGGGCTCCCGCCAAGCGGTGTCTCGGCGGGAGACGAGGGCGAGGAAGTGGAGGGTGTGGAGCGCCATCGCGTACAGGGTCCTCCTCGACACGGAACGAAGGGGGGTCGAGGAGAACTGCGAGATCCTGCTCAGGTGATTCTCGAGGGGAGGCTGAGGGGGAGCCCGATCCTTTGGTTTGATCAGCAGGACCGGAGAGCCGGGGGTAGGGAGGGACGATGGCTCTCCGGTCCTGAGGACCCCCTCGAGATACCCGACAGAGTCTGGGTGCAAAGCTGCCTTGCACTCCCGGGCCGTTCTGAGGGTCCCCCGAGTCGCCCTGGCGACCAGCGACTCGGGAGTCAGCCACGCCGAGCGTTGGTGATCCAGGAGATCCCAGACTCTGGTCACCTTGGCCGAGATCAACAGGCTCCGCACCGCGGGGGATTCCAACGCCTGCGCACCTAGATGGGGGTTGTGCAGCAGGGGCTCCAGAAGGAATTCCTCCCCCTCGGTCGGAACCGCGTCTCGGCCGATGTCAAACATGCTCCGGGTCTTGAGCAGGTCCCTGTAAAAGACCGGCAGCTCGGGGAGACGGATCCCCGGGAGGTCGAGCCAGAACAGCTGCCGGTCGTAGCCCAAGCGGTGCAGCTGGCGCAGGAAGAGGGAGGCCAGCGCGCACCACTGCGGGGCCGGGTCCGCGTACAGGTATCTCTGCAGTGTCTGGAGGCGGAAGGTGTGCACCTGAGTCCTGATGCACACCAACCCTTGTCCTCCCTCGGCCAGAGGGAGGCTCAGCACCCCCGCAGAGACCCAATGCTTTCCGGCCCAGAAGAAGTCCGTCAGCTTCCTCTGGACCCTGGCCACAAACTCAGGGGGCGGGCTCAGGACGATGAGTCGATGCCAGAGCATCGACGCCACCAGTTGGTTAATCACTAAAGCCCGTCCCCTGAAGGAAAGCACTTTCAGCAGACCCGACCACGACCTCAGTCTCGCAGCCACCTTGTCCTCCAACTCCACCCAGTTGGCTGCGACCGAGGTCTCCGTGGGGCTCAGGTGGACTCCCAGGTATTTGAAGCTGTCCGCGCTCCACTGGAACTGATGGAGCGCGGCAGGGAGGGAGTCCACCCGCCAGGGGCCTACCAACAACCCGGAGCATTTGGTCCAATTGATCTTGGCAGAGGACGCGGCAGAGTAAACGCTCTGGCAGCTCCGCATCCTCTCCAGATCGACCGGATCGGAGGCCACCAGGAGCACGTCGTCGGCGTAAGCCGACAGGACCACCCTCATGTCCGGCGCGCCGAGCGCCATCCCCGTGAGCCTCCTGCGAAGGAGGCAGAGGAAGGGCTCGATGCACAGCGCGTTCAGTTGTCCGGACAGAGGGCAGCCTTGACGTACTCCTCTCCTGAAGGCGAGGGGCGCGGTCAGGGACCAGTTCACCTTCAAGAGGCACTCGGCAGAGGCGTACAGCATTCGGAAGAGGCCGACGAACCTCGGCCCGAATCCGAATGCCCGCAGGGTTCCGAAGAGATACTCGTGATCCACCCGGTCGAACGCCTTCTCTTGGTCGAGAGACAGGAAGGCGACCGACCGACACCGGTAGTGCAGGAGGTCCCGAACCAGGAAGATGTTGTCAAAAATCGTCCGGTTCGGGACCGTGTAGGACTGGTCGGGGTGGATCACGTCTGCCAGCACGGACTTGAGCCTCAAGGAGGCGGCCTTGGCCACGATTTTATAGTCCGTGCACAGCAGCGAGACCGGGCGCCAGTTCTTCAGGCAGCGGAGATCCCCCTTCTTGGGCAGGAGCATGATCACCGCCCGCCTCATCGAAAGGGGCATCTCCCCGGTCTCGTAGGCTTCCGCCAGGACCCGCGCAAAGGCGGGCCCCAGCAAGTCCCAAAACTTCTTGAAGAACTCCACGGTCAGCCCGTCGATGCCCGGCGATTTGTTATAGGGCATCCGACTGAGGGCGTCGGAGAGCTCGGCCAGGGTCAGCTGGCCCTCGAACTCGTCCCTGACGCCCTCGCCGACCGTGGGAAGCCCATCCCACAGAACCCTGCACGCGTCGGAGTCGACGGGATCCGGAGAGAAGAGGTCAGAGTAAAAGGCTCTGGCCCTCTCGTTCACGCTCTCCGGATCCGTCAGAAGGGAGCCGTCGTCTGCCAGAAGGCAGGTGATGTTCCTGCGGTCTCCCTTCTTTTTCTCCAACGCGTAGAAGTGTGAGCCGCGGTCCATCTCCCGGAGGAACTGGATCCGCGAGCGCACAAACGCCCCCCGGGACCGCTGGAGCTGCAGGTCCCGCAGGGTGCTCTTCTTCTCTACGTACGCGCTCTGCTCGAGTGGGTCCCCGCGAGCCAGGCGGCTCTCCAGATCGAGCAGCTCCCTTTCCAGCCGCTCGATCCGTGAGTCCCTCCGCCTGCTCGCGCCCCTCGTGTACTCCTGACAGAAGATCGTGATCTGCGCTTTCGGGGACGTCCGGGTGATGCCAACGCCAGATGTCGACCAGAGAGAGCTGAGCGGTCAGCTCTCTCAGAGCTGCCGACGAGAGAGGGTAGTGTTCTTGACCCCCCACCCTGTCCGCGGCCTCGAGGGTGCAGTTGAAATCACCCCCGAGGACCACGCACTCGTCGGCGCCGATGTTGTTCATGTAGGTCGACATCCGGCGAAAGAACTGGACCCTCGCCGGACCCGTGGACGGCGCGTACACGTTCACCAGGTGAACGATACTGTCGCCGTCCCGGATCCGGTGGTGTAACAGACGGCCCGGCTCGACGTCTACCACATCGAGTACCGTGGGAAGAAAGGACCCGGAGAAGAGCGTCGCCACCCCACAGGAGGTGCCGGTGAGATGGCTGAACGACACTCTTCCCCCCCACTCCAGAAGCCAGCTGGCTTCCGTCTCTGGAGTCGTGTGGGTTTCCTGCAGGAAGCACACAGAGTAACCCCCTTTTTTCAGGAAGGAGATTACCTGGGCCCTGCGGAAAGGGTCCCTACACCCGTTGACGTTCACGGTACCGATGTGATACATGATCCTCTGTCAGGAGTTGTCGGTGACGCTCACGGGAGATCCTGAGTTCTCCCGAAGCTCACCAACTGGTCGTGTAACTTTCGGGCCCGAATGTGCACGTTCGAGCCCGAAGTTTTGTTGGTGTGGCTGGCCCTGAGGAAGGACCTCACAGAGGTTAGGATCCTCTGGAAGTCCCCCCATTTGTCCAGGGCCAGCTGTACCTTGTCCCTGCGGTGGATGGTGGCATCCAAGAACTCCAGGAGATCCGCCGCAGGGATGTCAGGGAGAGAGACGGACGGAACCTCCGAGCCCACGCTGCCCGTGGACTCGGTATCCTCCTCCCTCTCCCTCAGCTCTCCATCGCCCCCCTCGCGATGGTAAAGCACAACGCACTCACGTTGGTGGGTGAGCGCGTTGCGCCTTATTTTGAGCTTCACCGGTCCTCCCTGCGCCCCACCCCCAGGGGACGCGACGGGAGAGACCGGCGGAGGGACCCTCGCGGGGACCGTCTGCACCCTCGATTTCGGGGGCGCAGACGGGCGCTCGGTGTACGCCGCCGAGCCAGATGGTCTGGTCCCCGCTCTGGGTCCCTCCTTTGAGGTACGAGGCACGGTCTCAGGCCCGTCCTCTTCCCTCGAAGGAAGGGGATCCACCCTCTCGGGTCCTTCCCCTCCCTCCCCTAGAGAAAGGGGATACACCCTTTCGGGTCCTTCCCCCGCATCAGCCACCGGGACCGCCTCGGGCAATGTTTCCCCACCGACGGCCGCGCGAGGGCCGGAGCCCTCGTCGCCGCCGGAAAGGGAAACCCGAGGCGGTTGTTGTTTCAGGGGCTCCTCCCGCGCCCCCTCGGTGACTGGAACCGGTCCCTCGATGCTGGGTCGGGGACCGGTTTCTTGGCCCCGTTGCACTTCGGGGAGGGGATCTACCGCGAGGGCACCACCTTCTGCCCTCTTTGGTTCTTCCCCTCCCTTCCGCGCTCCGGAGACCAATGTAAGCGTGGGCTCCGCAGAGCCCGCCGCTGCCTCAGGGGGTGTTTTCTCGTCCCCCTCCGCGGCAGCACGAGGGCCGAAACCCCCGTCGCCGCGAGAGAGGGAATTCTGAGGCAGCTCTTGTTGTGTTTGGGGGGGCTCAGCTCCCCCCTCCGACCCCTCGGCGGGGGTCGCTTGCATGGGCTCCGCGTTGTCTGCGGAGCCCACGCCTGCCTCGGGAGCCTGAGGCAGCTCTTGTTCTGGGAGGGGTTGTTCTCCCGCCCCCTCTGGCCCCTCGGCGGGGGTCGCTTGCATGGGCTCCGCGTTGTCTGCGGAGCCCACGCTTGCCTCGGGAGCCGAATCCGCCTCCTCCACGGAGGCGGGAGCCCGAGGCAGTTCTTTTTGTGGAAGGGGTGGTTCTTCCCCCCCCTCCGACCCCTCAGCCGGGGCCGCTTGCATGGGCTCCGCGTTGTCTGCGGAGCCCACGCCTGCCTCGGGAGCCTGAGGCAGCTCTTGTTCTGGGAGGGGTTGTTCTCCCGCCCCCTCTGGCCCCTCAGCGGGGGTCGCCTGCATGGGCTCCGCGTTATCTGCGGAGCCCATGGCTGCCTCGGGAGCTGGTTCCGCCGCCCCCTCCTCGGTAACACAGGGTTCAGGACCCGTGTCGTCGTCGGAGGAAGGCGGTGCCCGAGGCAGGTGTTGTGTCGGGGGCCCCTCCTGCGCCCCCTCGGCGACCTCCGCTGCTTCCGAGGTCTTAAATGTGACTGGGAGGGGATCTACCCGAAGGGCTTCTTTTGCCCTCGCGGGTTCCTCCCTCCCCTTTGGCCTCTCGGCGGGGGCCTCTTCCATGGGCTCCGCTGTTTCTTCCGCGGAGCCCCGGACCGCCTCGGGGGATGGATCCTTCTCCCCCTCTGTGGCATTACGAGGGCCGGGGCCCTCATTGCCGGCAGAGGGGGGACGCCGAGGCGGTCGCTTTGGTTTTAGGGGGCCCTCTTTCGCCCCCCCGGGGACCCCCACCATGAGGCCGGTACGTGTGCACTTGCGTGCACACGTGGGAATACGCGCCTGCGCCTTCCTCTTCCCCCTGAGGCCGCCTGAGGCGGTCCCCTGCCCTGCCACGGCGACGGAGAGCCCACCTCCGGCAGCGCTTCTCTCCTCGCCCTCTGGGGGGAGGAGGTGTTTGGTTTTTCGGGCGGCTTTGCCGCCCTGCCTCGTGGGGGGAGTCTCCTTATCAGGGACTCCCCCAGACCCGCCGCCAGATGGTGCAGCGGCGGGCTTCGTCTCCCCCCGCTTGGCCTCCCCCGTGGACCTGGCCGCCACCTTCTTTTTGCGGCGGGCGACCAAGGTCCACTCAGCGGCCTTCTCCCCCCGCGCGCTTTCAAGAGGCGCGGAGGGTCCGGCCACCTCGGGGGCTTTCTCTCCCTTTCCCCCCTGAGATGTTCCTGGGAGGGGGGTGGGTGCCTTTTTGCCCCCCTCTGTGGGCCTTTTTGAGGGCCCCGGGGGCGAGGTACACTCGGAGGGGCGCGGTGCGGGCGCAGGTGGCTTTGCGCCCTGCTGGAGCTTGGGGCACCTCTTTTTCTGGTGCCCCAGCTCCTTGCAGTGGTAGCACCGCACCTCCTCTGAGGAATAAAAGATGACATAATTGGTCCCCTCGAAGGGGACCACAAAACTGCCCTCCACGGCGTCCCTCCCCGCCAGGTGGATGGTCACCTGACGGCGGAAGGACAGGATGTGGCGAAGGGCTTGGTCTTTGCAGCCCAGGGGGAGGGGGTGGATCGATGTTTTGATCTCCCCCAGGGCTTGCAAGTGGGGCCTGAGCAGGTCGTCCCTCAAAAAAGGTGGTACATTAGAAAGGACGACCCTTGTGCCCAGGCCCGCGAGCGGTTCGACGGGGATGAAAATCCCCGCCACCGCGAGACCCCTCTCGATCGCCGTGTTCGCGGCGGCCTCCGATTTTAAGAAGAAGACGGCTTTCCCGTACATCTTGGAGGCCGCCACGATGGCCGATGGCCCCACCACCTTGGCCATGGCCTTGACAAAGCCCTCGATCGAGAGGGAATCCTTCAGGAGGCACCTGACCCCGTGCCTCCTGGTGATGTTCTTGAAAGGGGCTGCAGCCTCCCCTGCAGCCACCTTTGCCCATTGTTTAGGGGCTTGTGGAGCTTGCCCACTCATTATTTAATTTAATTTGTTTATTTACTTATTTATTTATTTATTTAGTAATTAAACAAACAAACTAAAACAAACACAAATACAAATTGCACACCCCTGCACTCCAATAGTGCAGGGGCACACAGAACACAAAGGTTTTTTTTTTTTTGGTTTTTTTTTAATAATTAAATAAACAAAAAATAAAAGAAACAAACAAAAAATATTTATTTATTTTTTAAAAATAAAAATTCACACACACACCCCTGCACTCCAATAGTGCAGGGGCACACACACACAGAAAAAGAAAAAATAAAACAATCAAAAACACAAAGGTTTTTTTTTTTTTTTTTTTTTTTATAACAAACAAACGTATTTGTTAAATAAACAAATACAAAATCACACACCCCTGCACTCCAATAGTGCAGGGGTAAAAGAAAAATTCAAAAATAAATCAAAGTTTAAAACTAAAGAATTGTTTTAAACTTGAAAGAAAATCAAAACTAAACTAAGGGCAAACAAAGGAGCACATGGCCTGTGCTCCTTGCCTGCCCATCCCCCACTCTGCACAAGGCAGAAGCAGGGGATTAAAACAAAAGGATTTTTAAAACAAAAACTAAAACAGTGTAATTATTTAAAATGATTTTAGAATAAACTAAAGAAAGTGCTCTTTAATACAAAATTAAAAAGCAAAGAAAAGAAACAAGTTTAAATAAAATAAAAATTAAAAGAACAAACCAAACAAAGGAAAAAACAAGCCAAAATGGCCGCCCTCCTACACTTGCAAACAAAGCAAGTGTAGGAGAACAAAAGAAAAATGAAATAAAATGTGTTTTTAAAACAAGAAATAAAAGTTTTTGTTAACAAAAAAGGTGCCCTGCTGCTTTAGACAAAAGAATATATAAAAAAGATTTTGAAAATAAAAAGTTGAAAGCACTGTTTTAATCACTCAGAGCAGGAGCTCTCGTCACACACGTCTGCTCTCGCTCAAGGGTACAGCCTATTTAATGGCCGGTAAAAATGACTGTGCCAGCTGCCTAATGGCAGCCGGTGAAAAAATACAGTGTGGCGCCCCCTAATCAAAAAAGAGGGTACCAACAAAAAACTGTAAATTAAATGTTCAAAACAAAGGGGGTGGTGGCGCAGAGCACGCCACCCAGAGCCCACTGGTCGACAAAAGCCGTCATGTCGCCAGTGGACTCCGCGTCGGAGCGCTCGAACGCCACCCGGGAACGGAGGAGGGCCCTGAACATGGCCCCACAGTCAAAGAGACCCTCCCCGGTGATCTTACGCTTCCTGGTCTTGTAGATGGTGAGTTTGCCAAGAGCCAGGAGCAGATTCACCAGGAGGTCTCTCTTCCTGGTGGAGCCACGAACAGGGTGCCCGAAAATAAAAAGGGTGGGGGAAAAATGCAGCCAGAACTGCAGCAGGAGGTTTTTCAAAAACAAAAAGAAAGGCTGCAGCCTGGCGCAAAGGAAATAAATGTGGAACACCGACTCGGACTCGCCGCAGAAAGGGCATGCGGGGTCCGAGTCGGTGAAGTGACGCAGGACCTCTCCTGACGCGAGCGCTCCGTGTAGCACCCTCCAGCCCAGGTCCCCAGCGCCCCCGAGGACCACGCACTCGTCGGCGCCGATGTTGTTCATGTAGGTCGACATCCGGCGAAAGAACTGGACCCTCGCCGGACCTGTGGACGGCGCGTACACGTTCACCAGGTGAACGATACTGTCGCCGTCCCGGATCCGGTGGTGTAACAGACGGCCCGGCTCGACGTCTACCACATCGAGTACCGTGGGAAGAAAGGACCCGGAGAAGAGCGTCGCCACCCCACAGGAGGTGCCGGTGAGATGGCTGAACGACACTCCCCCCCCCCCACTCCAGAAGCCAGCTGGCTTCTGTCTCTGGAGTCGTGTAGGTTTCCTGCAGGAAGCACACAGAGTAACCCCCTTTTTTCAGGAAGGAGATTACCTGGGCCCTGCGGAAAGGGTCCCTACACCCGTTGACGTTCACGGTACCGATGTGATACATGATCCTCTGTCAGGAGTGGTCGGTGACGCTCACGGGAGATCCTGAGTTCTCCCGAAGCTCACCAACTGGTCGTGTAACTTTCGGGCCCGAATGTGCACGTTCGAGCCCGAAGTTTTGTTGGCGTGGCTGGCCCTGAGGAAGGACCTCACAGAGGTTAGGATCCTCTGGAAGTCCCCCCATTTGTCCAGGGCCAGCTGTACCTTGTCCCTGCGGTGGATGGTGGCCTCCAAGAACTCCAGGAGATCCGCCGCAGGGATGTCAGGGAGAGAGACGGACGGAACCTCCGAGCCCACGCTGCCCGTGGACTCGGTATCCTCCTCCCTCTCCCTCAGCTCTCCATCGCCCCCCTCGCGATGGTAAAGCACAACGCACTCACGTTGGTGGATGAGCGCGTTGCGCCTTATCTTGAGCTTCACCGGTCCTCCCAGCGCCCCACCCCCAGGGGACGCGACGGGAGAGACCGGCGGAGGGACCCTCGCGGGGACCGTCTGCACCCTCGATTTCGGGGGCGCAGACGGGCGCTCGGCGTACGCCGCCGAGCCAGATGGTCTGGTCCCCGCTCTGGGTCCCTCCTTTGAGGTCCGAGGCACGGTCTCAGGCCCGTCCTCTTTCCTCGAAGGAAGGGGATCCACCCTCTCGGGTCCTTCCCCTCCCTCCCCTAGAGAAAGGGGATACACCCTTTCGGGTCCTTCCCCTCCCTCCGCATCAGTCACCGGGACCGCCTTGGGCATTGTTTCCCCCCCGACGGACGCGCAAGGGCCGGAGCCCTCGTCGCCGCAGGAAAGGGAAGCCCGAGGCGGTTGTTGTTTCAGGGGCTCCTCCCGCGCCCCATCGGTGACTGGAACCGGTCCCTCGGCGCTGGGTCGGGGACCGGTTTCTTGGCCCCGTTGCACTTCGGGGAGGGGATCTACCGCGAGGGCACCACCTTCTGCCCTCTCTGGTTCTTCCCCTCCCTTCCGCGCTCCGGAGACCAATGTAGGCGCAGGCTCCGCAGAGCCCGCCGCTGCCTCAGGGGGTGTTTCCTTCTCCCCCTCCGCGGCAGCACGAGGGCCGAAACCCCCGTCGCCGCAAGAGAGGGAAACCTGAGGCAGCTCTTGTTCTTGGGGGGGCTCAGCTCCCCCCTCCGACCCCTCAGCCGGGGCCGCTTGCATGGGCTCCGCGTTGTCTGCGGAGCCCACGCCTGCCTCGGGAGCCCGAGGCAGCTCTTGTTCTGGGAGGGGTGATTCTTCCCCCCCCTCCGGCCCCTCGGCGGAGGTCGCCTGCATGGGCTCCGCGTTATCCGCGGAGCCCACGCCTGCCTCGGGAGCTGGTTTCGCCGCCCCCTCCTCGGCAACACAGGTTTCAGGACCCGTGTCGCCGTCGGAGGAAGGCGGTGCCCGAGGCAGGTGTTCTGTCGGGGGCCTCTCCTGCGCCCCCTCGGCGACCTCCGCTGCGGCCGGCCCCTCGGTGGTAGAGTCGGGGCCGGCTTCCGAGGTCTCTTTAGTGACGGGGAGGGGAGCTACCCGAAGGGCTCCATCTGCCCTCACGGGTTCCTCCCTCCCCTTTGGCCTCTCGGCGGGGGCCTCTTCCATGGGCTCCGCTGCTTCCACGGAGCCCTGGACCGCCTCGGGGGATGGATCCTTCTCCCCCTCTGTGGCATTACGAGGGCCGGGGACCTCATTGCCGACAGAGGGGGGACGCCGAGGCGGTCGCTTTGGTTTTAGGGGGCCCTCTTTCGCCCCCCCGGGGACCCCCACCAAGAAGCCGGTACGTGTGCACTTGCGTGCACACGTGGGGAGGCGCGCCTGCGCCTTCCTCTTCCCCCTGAGGCTGCCGGAGGCTGTCCCCTGCCCTGCAGCGTCTCTCTCCTCACCCCCGGGGGTGAGGTGTTTTGTTTTTCGGGCGGCTTTGCCGCCCTGCCTTGCGGGGGGTGCCGTGGGGGGAGTCTCCTTATCAGGGACTCCCCCAGACCCACCACCAGATGGTGTGGCGGCGGGCTTCGTCTCCCCCCGCTTGGCCTCCCCCGTGGACCTGGCCGCCACCTTCTTTTTGCGGCGGGCGACCAAGGTCCATTCGGCGGCCTTCTCCCCCCGCGCGCTTTCAGGAGGCGCGGAGGGTCCGGCCACCTCGGGGGCCTTCTCTCCCTTTCCCCCCTCAGATGTTCCTGGGAGGGGGGCGGGTGCCTTTTTGCCCCCCTCTGTGGGCCTTTTTGAGGGCCCCGGGGGCGAGGTGGACTCGGAGGGGCGCGGTGCGGGCGCGGGTGGCTTTGCGCCATGCTGGAGCTTGGGGCACCTCTTTTTCTGGTGCCCCAGCTCCTTGCAGTGATAACACCGCACCTCCTCCGAGGAATAAAAGATTACATAGTTGGTCCCCTGAAAGGGGACCACAAAACTGCCCTCCACGGCATCCCTCCCCGCCAGGTGGATGGTTACCTGGCGTCGGAAGGACAGCACGTGGCGGAGGGGTTGGTCCTTGCACCCTAGGGGGATGGGGTGGATGCCCGTTTTTAACTCCCCTAGGGCCTGAAGATGGGGCTTCAGGAGGTCGTCCTTCAAGAATGGCGGGACGTTAGAGAGGACGACCCTGCTGCCCAACCCCTCCAAGGGTTCAATGGGGATATATATCCCCCCGACCGCGAGACCCCTCTCGATAGCGGTGTGCGTGGACGGCCTTTCCATACATCTTTGAGGCCGCCACGATGGTCGATGGCCCGACCACCTTGGCCATGGCTTTCACCATGGCCTCTATCGAGAGGGTATCTCGGAGGAGGCACCTGACCCCGTGCCTCCTGGTCATATTTTTAAAGGGGGCTGCAGCCTCCCCTGCAGCCACCTGTGCCCACTTTTTGGGGGCCTGTGGAGCTTGCCCACTCATTATTTAAATTGTATTTATTTATTTATTTATTTAAAAAACAAACAAACAATAAATCAAAATAAAACAAACAGAATTGCACACCCCTGCACTCCAATAGTGCAGGGGCACACAGAACACAAAGTTTTTTTTTTTTGTTTGTTTTTTTTTGTTTTTTTTGTTTTTTTTTAATAAATAATTAAATAAACAAAAAATAAAACAAACAAACAAAAATTATTTATTTATTTTTAAAACAAAAAAATAAAAATTCTCACACCCACCCCTGCACTCCAATAGTGCAGGGGCACACACACACACACAAAAAGAAAAATAAAACAAAAAACACAAAGGGTTTTTTTTTTTTAACAAACAAACGTATTTGTTTATTTTTAAATAAATAAACAAATACAAATCACACACCCCTGCACTCCAATAGTGCAGGGGTAAAAGAAAAATTCAAAAATAAATCAAAGTTTAAAACTAAAAAATAGTTTTAACTTAAAAGAAAATCAAAAACTAAACTAAGGGCAAACAAAGGAGCACATGGCCTGTGCTCCCTGCCTGCCCTTCCCCCACTCTGCACAAGGCAGAAGCAGGGGATTAAAACAAAAGTATTTTTAAAACAAAAACTAAAACAGTGTAGTGATTAAAAATGATTTTAAAATAAACTAAAGAAAGTGCTCTTCAATATAAAATTAAAAAGCAAAGAAAAGAAACTAATTTAAATAAAGTAAAAATTAAAAGAACAAAACAAACAAAGGAAAAAACAGGCCAAAATGGCCGCCCTCCTACACTTGCAAACAATGCAAGTGTAGGAGAACAAAAGAAAAAAGAAATAAAATGTGTTTTTAAAACACTAAATAAAAGTTTTAATCAACAAAAAAGGTGCCCTGCTGCTTTAGAAATAAGATAAATTAAAAAGATTTTGAAAATAAAAAGTTGAACACACTGTTTTTCAAGTTTTAGCAGGAGCTCTCCTCACACACGTCTGCTCTCGCTCAAGGGTATTGGCAGCCGACGCACCAGCTGCCCGAAGGCAGCCGGTGAAAAGATTCAGTTTGGCACCCCCTTATCAAAAAAGGGGGTGCCATCAAAAACCGGCCGTTAACTAAGCCAGTTTTTTCCAGAAATTAAATTTTCAAAACAAAGGGGGGGGTGGTGCAGAGCACGCCACCCAGAGCCCACTGGTCGACAAAAGACGTCATGTCGCCAGTGGACTCCGCGTCGGCGCGCTCCAACGCCACCCGGGAACGAAGGAGGGCCCTGAACATGGCCCCACAGTCAAAGAGACCCTCCCCGGTGATCTTACGCTTCCTGGTCTTGTAGATGGAAAGTTTGCCAAGAGCCAGGAGCAGATTCACCAGGAGGTCCCTCTTCCTGGTGGAGCCACGAACAGGGTGCCCGAAAATAAAAAGGGTGGGGGAAAAATGCAGCCAGAACTGCAGCAAGAGGTTCTTTAAGAACAAAAAGAACGGCTGCAGCCTGGCGCAAAGGAAATAAATGTGGAAAACCGACTCGGACTCGCCGCAGAAAGGGCATGCGGGGTCCGAGTCGGTGAAGTGACGCAGGACCTCTCCTGACGCGAGCGCTCCGTGTAGCACCCTCCAGCCCAGGTCCCCAGCGCCTCTGGGGACCAGCGGGGAGTACAAGGCCTCCCACTGGGGCCTCTCGCCCTCCGGGGGTTGGAGGGGCTCCCGCCAAGCGGTGTCTCGGCGGGAGACGAGGGCGAGGAAGTGGAGGGTGTGGAGCGCCATCGCGTACAGGGTCCTCCTCGACACGGAACGAAGGGGGGTCGAGGAGAACTGCGAGGTCCTGCTCAGGTGATTCTCGAGGGGAGGCTGAGGGGGAGCCCGATCCTTTGGTTTGATCAGCAGGACCGGAGAGCCGGGGGTAGGGAGGGACGATGGCTCCCCGGTCCTGAGGACCCCCTCGAGATACCCGACAGAGTCTGGGTGCAAAGCTGCTTTGCACTCCCGGATCGCTCGGCGGGCCGTTCTGAGGGTCCCCCGAGTCGCCCTGGCGACCAGCGACCCGGGAGTCAGCCACGCCGAGCGTTGGTGATCCAGGAGATCCCAGACTCTGGTCACCTTGGCCGAGATCAACAGGCTCCGCACCGCGGGGGATTCCAACGCCTGCGCACCTAGATGGGGGTTGTGCAGCAGGGGCTCCAGAAGGAATTCCTCCCCCTCGGTCGGAACCGCGTCTCGGCCGATGTCGAACATGCTCCGGGTCTTGAGCAGGTCCCTGTAAAAAGAGACGGATCCCCGGGAGGTCGAGCCAGAACAGCTGCCGGTCGTAGCCCAAGCGGTGCAGCTGGCGCAGGAAGAGGGAGGCCAGCGCGCACCACTGCGGGGCCGGGTCCGCGTACAGGAATCTCTGCAGGGTCTGGAGGCGGAAGGTGTGCACCTGAGTCCTGATGCACACCAACCCCTGTCCTCCCTCAGCCAGAGGGAGGCTCAGCACCCCCGCAGAGACCCAATGCTTTCCGGCCCAGAAGAAGTCCGTCAGCTTCCTCTGGACCCTGGCCACAAACTCAGGGGGCGGGCTCAGGACGGTGAGTCGATGCCAGAGCATCGACGCCACCAGTTGGTTAATCACTAAAGCCCGTCCCCTGAAGGAAAGCACTTTCAGCAGACCCGACCACGACCTCAGTCTCGCAGCCACCTTGTCCTCCAACTCCACCCAGTTGGCTGCGACCGAGGTCTCCGCGGGGCTCAGGTGGACTCCCAGATATTTAAAACCGTCCGCACTCCACTGGAACTGCTGGAGCGCGGCAGGGAGGGAGTCCACCCGCCAGGGGCCTACCAACAACCCGGAGCATTTGGTCCAGTTGATCTTGGCAGAGGACGCGGCAGAGTAAACGCTCTGGCAGCTCCGCATCCTCTCCAGATCGACCGGATCGGAGGCCACCAGGAGCACGTCGTCGGCGTATGCCGACAGGACCACCCTCGTGTCCGGCGCGCCGAGCGCCAACCCCGTGAGCCTCCTGCGAAGGAGGCAGAGGAAGGGCTCGATGCACAGCGCGTACAGTTGTCCGGACAGAGGGCAGCCCTGACGTACTCCTCTCCCGAACGCGAGGGGCGCGGTTAGGGACCAGTTGACCTTCAACAGGCACTCGGCAGAGGCGTACAGCATCCGGAACAGGCCGACAAAACGCGGCCCGAATCCGAACGCTCGCAGGGTTCCGAAGAGATACTCGTGATCCACCCGGTCGAACGCCTTCTCTTGGTCGAGAGATAAGAAGGCGACCGACCGACCGGTCCTCCTGCAGTAGTGCAGGAGGTCCCGAACCAGAAAGATGTTATCGAAAATCGTCCGGTTCGGGACCGTGTAGGACTGGTCGGGGTGGATCACGTCTGCCAGCACGGACTTGAGCCTCAAGGAGGCGGCCTTGGCCACGATTTTATAGTCCGTGCATAGCAGCGAGACCGGGCGCCAGTTCTTCAGGCAGCGGAGATCCCCTTTCTTGGGCAGCAGCGTAATCACCGCTCGCCTCATCGAAAGGGGCATCTCCCCGGTCTCGTAGGCTTCCGCCAGGACCCGCGCAAAGGCGGGCCCCAGCAAGTCCCAAAACTTTTTGAAGAACTCCACGGTCAGCCCGTCGATGCCCGGCGATTTGTTATAGGGCATCCGACTGAGGGCGTCGGAGAGCTCGGCCAGGGTCAGCTGGCCCTCGAACTCGTCCCTGACGCCCTCGCCGACCGTGGGAAGCCCATCCCACAGAACCCTGCACGCGTCGGAGTCGACGGGATCCGGAGAGAAGAGGTCAGAGTAAAAGGCTCTGGCCCTCTCGTTCACGCTCTCCGGATCCGTCAGAAGGGAGCCGTCGTCTGCCAGAAGGCAGGTGATGTTCCTGCGGTCTCCCTTCTTTTTCTCCAACGCGTAGAAGAAGTGTGAGCCGCGGTCCATCTCCCGAAGGAACTGGATCCGCGAGCGCACAAACGCCCCCCGGGACCGCTGGAGCTGCAGGTCCCGCAGGGTGCTCTTCTTCTCTACGTACGCGCTCTGCTCGAGTGGGTCCCCGCGAGCCAGGCGGCTCTCCAGACCGAGCAGCTCCCTTTCCAGCCGCTCGATCCGTGAGTCCCTCCGCCTGCTCGCGCCCCTCGTGTACTCCTGACAGAAGATCTTGATCTGCGCTTTCCCCACGTCCCACCACTGACGCCACGTGGGGAAGCGAGATCGTCTGCCGTGCCAGACCGTCCAAAAGTCCCGGAAAGACCGCTCAAAGCGCTCGTCCTCCAACAAGGCGTTGTTGATGTGCCAGTAGGCGGAGGCGTGCCCGACTGGCACCAGGGCCACCGCCACGGCCACCAGGTTGTGGTCCGTGAACGGCGCCGGCCTGATGTCAGAGGAGCGAACGCAGTGAGCGTGGTTCCTGGTGACATAGAACCTGTCGATCCGGGACTGAGACACCCGCCCCTCCCTCACCCTGGTGAAGGTGAAGGCGGGGACGTCCGGGTGATGCCAACGCCAGATGTCGACCAGAGAGAGCTGAGCGGTCAGCTCTCTCAGGGCTGCCGACGAGAGAGGGTAGTGCTCTTGCGCCCCCACCCTGTCCGCGGCCTCGAGGGTGCAGTTGAAATCACCCCCGAGGACCACGCACTCGTCGGCGCCGATGTTGTTCATGTAGGTCGACATCCGGCGAAAGAACTGGACCCTCGCCGGACCCGTGGACGGCGCGTACACGTTCACCAGGTGAACGATACTGTCGCCGTCCCGGATCCGGTGGTGTAACAGACGGCCCGGCTCGACGTCTACCACATCGAGTACCGTGGGAAGAAAGGACCCGGAGAAGAGCGTCGCCACCCCACAGGAGGTGCCGGTGAGATGGCTGAACGACACTCTCCCCCCCCACTCCAGAAGCCAGTTGGCCTCCGTCTCTGGAGTCGTGTGGGTTTCCTGCAGGAAGCACACAGAGTAACCCCCTTTTTTCAGGAAGGAGATTACCTGGGCCCTGCGGAAAGGGTCCCTACACCCGTTGACGTTCACGGTACCGATGTGATACATGATCCTCTGTCAGGAGTGGTCGGTGACGCTCACGGGAGATCCTGAGTTCTCCCGAAGCTCACCAACTGGTCGTGTAACTTTCGGGCCCGAATGTGCACGTTCGAGCCCGAAGTTTTGTTGGCGTGGCTGGCCCTGAGGAAGGACCTCACAGAGGTTAGGACCCTCTGGAAGTCCCCCCATTTGTCCAGGGCCAGCTGTACCTTGTCCCTGCGGTGGATGGTGGCCTCCAAGAACTCCAGGAGATCCGCCGCAGGGATGTCAGGGAGAGAGACGGACGGAACCTCCGAGCCCACGCTGCCCGTGGACTCGGTATCCTCCTCCCTCTCCCTCAGCTCTCCATCGCCCCCCTCGCGATGGTAAAGCACAACGCACTCACGTTGGTGGGTGAGCGCGTTGCGCCTTATCTTGAGCTTCACCGGTCCTCCCTGCGCCCCACCCCCAGGGGACGCGATCGGAGAGACCGGCGGAGGGACCCTCGCGGGGACCGTCTGCACCCTCGATTTCGGGGGCGCAGACGGGCGCTCGGCGTACGCCGCCGAGCCAGATGGTCTGGACCCCGCTCTGGGTCCCTCCTTTGAGGTCCGAGGCACGGTCTCAGGCCCGTCCTCTTCCCTCGAAGGAAGGGGATCCACCCTCTCGGGTCCTTCCCCTCCCTCCCCTAGAGAAAGGGGATACACCCTTTCGGGTCCTTCCCCTTCCTCCGCATCAGTCACCGGGACCGCCTCGGACGATGTTTTCCCCCCGACGGCCGCGCGAGGGCCGGAGCCCTCGTCGCCGCCGGAAAGGGAAGCCCGAGGCGGTTGTTGTTTCAGGGGCTCCTCCCGCGCCCCCTCGGTGACTGGAACCGGTCCCTCGATGCTGGGTCGGGGACCGGTTTCTTGGCCCCGTTGCACTTCGGGGAGGGGATCTACCTCGAGGGCACCACCTTCTGCCCCCTCTGGTTCTTCCCATCCCTTCCGCGCTTCGGAGACCAATGTAAGCGCGGGCTCCGCAGAGCCCGCCGCTGCCTCAGGGGGTGTTTCCTTCTCCCCCTCCGCGGCAGTACGAGGGCCAAAACCCCCGTCGCCGCAAGAGAGGGAAGCCTGAGGCAGCTCTTCTTCTTGGGGGGGCTGTTCTTCCCCCCCATCCGACCCCTCGGCGGGGGTTGTTTGCATGGGCTCCGCGTTGTTCACGGAGCCCACGCTTGCCTCGGGGGCCGGATCCGCCTCCTCCCCGGAGACGGGAGCCAGAGGCAATTCTTTTTGTGGGAGGGGTGGTTTTTCCCCCCCCCTCCGGCCCCTCAGCGGAGGTCGCATGCATGGGCTCCGCGTTATCTGCGGAGCCCATGCCTGCCTCGGAAGTTGTTTCCGCCGCCCCCTCCTCGGCAACACAGGTTTCAGGACCCGTGCTGCCTCCGGAGGTAGGCGGTGCCCGAGGCAGGTGTTGTGTCGGGGGCCCCTCCTGCGCCCCCTCGGCGACCTCCCCTGCGGCCGGCCCCTCGATGGTGGAATCGGGGCCGGCTTCCGAGGTCTCTGTAGTGATGGGGAGGGGATCTACCCGAAGGGCTCCAGCTGCCCTCGCGGGTTCCTCCCTCCCCTTTGGCCTCTCGGCGGGGGCCTCTTCCATGGGCTCCGCTGTTTCTTCCGCGGAGCCCCGGACCGCCTCGGGGGATGGATCCTTCTCCCCCTCTGTGGCATTACGAGGGCCGAGGCCCTCATTGCCGGCAGAGGGGGGACGCCGAGGCGGTCGCTTTGGTTTTGGGGGGCCCTCTTTCGCCCCCCCGGGGACCCCCACCATGAGGCCGAGACGTGTGCACTTGCGTGCACATGTAGGAAGACGCGCTTGCGCCTGCCTCTTCCCCCTGAGGCTGCCGGAGGCGGTCCCCTGCCCTGCCACGGCAACGGGGAGCTCGCCTCCGGCAGCGTTTCTCTCCTCGTCCTCTGTGGGGAGGAGGTGTTTGGTTTTTCGGGCGGCTTTGCCGCCCTGCCTTGCGGGGGGTGCCGTGGAGGGAGTCTCCTTATCAGGGACTCCCCCAGACCCACCGCCAGATGGTGCGGCGGTGGGCTTCGTCTCCCCCCGCTTGGCCTCCCCGGTGGACCTGGCCGCCACCTTCTTTTTGCGGCGGGCGACCGCGGTCCATTCGGCGGCCTTCTCCCCCCGCGCGCTTTCAGGAGGCGCGGAGGGTCCGGCCACCTCGGGGGCCTTCTCTCCCTTTCCCCCCTGAGGTGTTCCTGGGAGGGGGGCGGGTGCCTTTTTGCCCCCCTCTGTGGGCCTTTTTGAGGGCCCCGGGGGCGAGGTGGACTCGGAGGGGCGCGGTGCGGGCGCAGGTGGTTTTGCGCCCTGCTGGAGCTTGGGGCACCTCTTTTTCTGGTGCCCCAGCTCCTTGCAGTGATAACACCGCACCTCCTCCGAGGAATAAAAGATTACATAGTTGGTCCCCTGAAAGGGGACCACAAAACTGCCCTCCACGGCGTCCCTCCCCGCCAGGTGGATGGTCACCTGGCGTCGGAAGGACAGCACGTGGCGGAGGGGTTGGTCCTTGCACCCTAGGGGGATGGGGTGGATGCCCGTTTTCAACTCCCCTAGGGCCTGAAGATGGGGCTTCAGGAGGTCGTCCTTCAAGAATGGCGGGACGTTAGAGAGGACGACCCTGCTGCCCAACCCCTCCAAGGGTTCAATGGGGATATAAATCCCCCCGACCGCGAGACCCCTCTCGATAGCGGTGTGCGTGGCGGCCTCAGATTTTAAAAAGAAGACGGCCTTGCCGTACATCTTTGAGGCCGCCACGATGGTCGATGGCCCGACCACCTTGGCCATGGCTTTCACCATGGCCTCTATCGAGAGGGTATCTCGGAGGAGGCACCTGACCCCGTGCCTCCTCGTCATATTTTTAAAGGGGGCTGCAGCCTCCCCTGCAGCCACCTGTGCCCATTTTTTTGGGGCCTGTGGAGCTTGCCCACTCATTGTTTAAATTTTTTTATTTGTTTATTTAAAAAATAAACAAACAATAAATCAAAATAAAACAGAATTGCACACCCCTGCACTCCAATAGTGCAGGGGCACACAGAACACAAAGGTTTTTTTTTTTTTTTTTTTTTTAATAATAATAATTAAATAAACAAAAAATAAAACAAACAAACAAAAATTATTTATTTATTTTTAAAACAACAAAAATAAAAATTCACACACCCACCCCTGCACTCCAACAGTGCAGGGGCACACACACACACAAAAAGAAAAAGAAAACAACCAAAAGGACAAAGGTTGTTTTTTTTTTTTTTTTTTTTTTTAAATAATTAAATAAACAACAAATAAAACAAACAAAAAATATTTATTTATTTCACACACACACAAAAATAAAAATAAAACAAAAAGCACAAAGTTTTTTTTTTTTTTTTTTTTTTTTTAATACAAACAAACGTATTTGTTTATTTTTTAAATAAATAAACAAATACAAATCACACACCCCTGCACTCCAATAGTGCAGGGGTAAAAGAAAAATTCAGAAATAAATAAAAGTTCAAAACTAAAAAAATAGTTTTAAACTTAAAAGAAAATCAAAAACGAAACTAAGGGCAAACAAAGGAGCACATGGCCTGTGCTCCTTGCCTGCCCTTCCCCCACTCTGCACAAGGCAGGAGCAGGGGATTAAAACAAAAGGATTTTTAAAACAAAAACTAAAACAGTGTAATGATGTAAAATAATTTTAAAATAAACTAAAGAAAGTGCTCTTTAATATAAAATTAAAAAGCAAAGAAAAGAAACAAGTTTAAAGGAAGTAAAAATTAAAAGAACAAACCAAACAAAAGGAAAAAACAAGCCAAAATGGCCGCCCTCCTACACTTGCAAACAAAGCAAGTGTAGGAGAACAAAAGAAAAAAGAAATAAAATGTGTTTTTAAAACAAGAAATAAAAGTTTTTATCAACAAAAAAGGTGCCCTGCTGCTTTAGAAATACAATAAAATAAAAATATTTGGAAAATAAAAAGTCGAAAACACTGTTTTTAGAAGTTTGAGCAGGAGCTCTGCTCTCGCTCAAGGGTACAGCAGCAGTGTCCCCCACCTGGGATTGAATCCATGACCCCTCCGGGGTCAAGAGTCCAGAGCCCTAACCACTACTCCACACTTCTGCCCTATGTGTGTTCACATATTTAATGATTGAATAATCCTGTAAGTCGCCTTGGATAAAGGTGTCGGCTAAGTTTATAATAATAATAAGCAGCAATAAAATGACAGCCAGTGTGAGTAATTGTGTGGAGATATTACATTTCTTGGCAACATCTTATTTTCATGGTAACACTGTTTTTGTGTTTAAGTTTAAATAGGTTATTATAGATTAAATAAAATGTTGGTGATCCAGAAAAAAATTAATATAATTCATAACACTAACTAAAAAATAATGTTTATTCAAATAACTGTTAATGTACTTCTATTGTTAGGGGTGTGGAAAGGTTGCAGGTCCCAATTGAGAAAATATGCAATCCTTGTATATTAACATAATATATTAAAGCAAGGTTGGCCAGTTTTCTACAATTAATTTGATGCTAATGATTATTATTTTAATATCCTACAGTAATGAAAATGTCACAGCCTATCGCAGGCCAAGTGACAGCTAATAAAATAATGTTGTTTTTTTGAGAGATACGATCTATGAAAGACTTACTGTCGACTACGCCACCTTGTTTTGTTAAGGTCAAGGTCCTTCCAAAAAAGTAAATTATAATTCGCTTCTTAAGCAGGTTCTTTCTTTTATTCCCCAGGAGTTAACACGCACAGCACAGATAAGTATTTTAGATTTTTAAAAGTTGCTTTATTCACTATTGAGGCTAGATCATTTCTCAATATAACAATCTGTTTTCTCCAGCTCTCACAAGGAGAAGCCTGAATAATGCAATAATACACAAAAAAAACAAAAGGCGATTAATACACCCCAACCCCTCAGTCCCAAACTAATAGTCCAAGGTGTGACCGGGTGACCATACGTCGTCCACTCCCTGGTCCAGACCTCCTTTTAGGGTCCCTGTCCCGATGCCTGTTTGGGCAACCCTCCCAATATAAACAACGAATGCAAAGGTTATTGTCAGTACCTCGTTTCAATTGTCTTCAAATCACCTAGTCCCGCGGTCCTCCCAGAGTGAGTCCATGAAAAAAACAAAAAACAAAACACTGTCCGTGCACAAAAAAAATCCCAGCCGCTTGCTGTACCTAATCTCGTCCTCATTGTTTTCGTTTACTTCCCCCGGCTTTTCTTTCTTTCTCTCTCGCGGAGGATTGTGGGATTGTGGGAGGAGCTTGCACAGAGGCGGTAGCGTTTGAACACTGGTGCGGTAGGAGAGTGTTTTAGCTACTATTTTTTTGCAAATTTCTATATTTGTTAATTGTTTAGTTTGTTTATACATCTTTGTTTCGTTGTTTTGCTTGTATTTTACCGTTCACAGAGTAGTGTTTTGTGTGTGTTTGTGTGTGTAGATCCCATTATGGGATCTCACTCTGGAGGGCTGGGGGCTCTCAGCCACCGACACGGGGTTAGCTGCTTGCCCGATGACGGCGTGTCGGTGGAGGAGTGCCTGCTGGCAGTGGGTAGTCGGGTGTGACAATATAGTGTCGGCATCCCGTATGAATAAAAGGTTTGTCATATTTTTAAAAGAGGTATCGCTGGTCAATCAACTAGTGGAGGAAGGTTTTTCAGTGAAAGGAGATTTTATTCAAGTATCCCCCTTAGTAACCCCTGTTACCAAGGTAATCATGTCTAATGTGCTGCCGTTTTTAAAAAATGAGACCTTGGAGAATGAACTTGCCCGATATGGCAAACTGGTGTCCCCAATTAAAAACATTATTTTTGGATGTAGAAACACTAATGTTATGCACGTCCTGTCTTTGCGGAGACAGGCGTTTTTATTGCTGAATAACCCAGGGCCGGTGATTAATGTCGCTTGGAGCTTCAGTGTGGAAGGGACGGGCTGCGTAGTGTTTGTTAGCTCTGACACAATGCGGTGCTTTAACTGTGGGGAACAGAGACACCAGAGGTGAGCCTGCCCGAGGAAAACAGAAATGAGGAAAGGCAGGAGCAGGTTACTGATGGCAGGGAGGAGGCTGGGGATGTTGGGAGTGAGCGGGAGGATGAGACTGCACCCCCGTCGCAGCGGCAGCCGGAGTCTGCAGAGACCAGGGAGCCGGCCAAACAGGATGGATCTGCCCACACCTCAGCCGAGGCTGAAGAGACTCAGCCACTGTCCGTCACAAAATGAAGGTACTGAAAATGATGAGGCGTTTGTGATGGTATCTAAAAAAAAACTAAAAAAAAGAAAAATAAAGAAGCTGCATATCTGCCTAACAGCGAGCGGGGAACGGAGCAGAGCCCCGAGCCTCTGCTGGAGGGGAGCCTGCAGTCTCAGGCAGGGGTGTCTGTCCCTCCTGACATGGCGGGAGAGGGGAGCGGCACGGTGATGGGCTTACAACCCGGTGCGGTACAGCGCTCTTCTCTCTCTGAACCCCAGCAAGCAGAGGCGGAGGCAGAGGCAGCAGTGATGGCTGTGGCTGTGCTGGGAAGAGAAGAGGAGCGTGGCACTGTAGAGGTGGAAAGAGCCGCGGAGGAGCTGGCAGCTGTGGACGGCGGAGCAGACAGCGAGGACGGAGCAAAGGAAATGGAGGGGGAGCTCTCTGACTCCTCACTTATCTCTGACATCCCCGATAGCCAACCCGTTAACAGGGGCAGAAAAATGTATGCTCTAGATGAATTTAAACTGTTTATGGAGAGTAAAAAAGGGAAAAGGGGGGGTTGAAATTGAAAACTTCTTCCCAGATCTGAGATTATTCCTCCACTCCAAACACATCGTTACACGAAAGGCAACATTAGAGGAGTTTGACCAGCAAAAAAGGTACCGTCTTAAAAAATATGTTCATAGGGGGCTCCCGAGTGGCGCATACAGTAAAAGCACTTGCCTAGAGTGCAGGATGCGCCCTATAATCTGGACGTCGTGAGTTCGAGTCCAGGCTATTCCTTTGCCGACCGAGGACGGGAGCTCCCAGGGGGCGGTGCTCAATTGGCCGAGCATCGCCCTGGGGGAGGGAGGGTTAGGTCGGCCAGGGTGTCCTCAGCTCACCGCGCACCAGCGACCCCTGTTGTCTGGCTGGGCGCCTGTGGGCTTGCCTGTAAGCTGCCCGAGAGCGGCGTTGTCCTCCAACAATTGGGTGGCTGCATAGTGAGTCCGCAGTGTGAAAAAAAGCGGTCGGCTGACGGCACACGCTTCGGAGGACAGTGTGTGTTCATCTTCGCCCTCCCGAATCAGCGCAGGGGTGGTAGCGGTGAGTTGAGCTTAATAAAATAATTGGCCATTCCAAATTGGGAGAAAATAATAAAAATAATTGGCAACGACTAAATTTATAAGAATATATATATATATATGTTCTAATAATTAAGAAAAAGATTGCTAATGTTGCTAAACAATACTTTTAAAATGGATACTTCTTTTAAGAATGTTTTTATTGTTGCTTGTTTTACTCTGTCAGTTTTATATTTTTTAGCTGCTATGGAAAAGTGCGTTTTTATTTCTTTTAACGTGAATGGCTGCAGACAGTCTTTTAAAAGAGCGCAGCTACGTGAGTTTTTAGAGCAGAAGCGGGCGGGGGTCGCGCTGCTGGAGGAGATGCACTCAGACAGGGAGAATGAGGCGGCGTGGCTGGCAGAGTGGAGGGGGCCGTGTGTGCTGAGCCACGGCTCAAGCACCAGTGCAGGAGTGGCAATTTTATTTAAGCCCAGCCTAGGAGCAACAATTTTAGATATTGAAGAGATTGAAAAGGGGAGGTTACTAAAAGTAAGAGCAAGGTTGGGTGGCACTGTATTTGTTTTTATTAGTATTTATGCACCAAATAAGGGGAGGGAACACATTTTAATTTTTACTAAATGAAATCAAGCTCTTTTAAGTATTGATAATGATGACGTGGTGGTTACAGTAATACTTACCACTGACTCTCACAGCACCGCCTACTGGCATTTTAATTTAAAGTTGTTACAGGGCACAATTTTTGTAAAGCAATTTAATGATTTTTGGAACATATGGAAAAAAGAAAAAACACATTATAAAAATATGAGGCAGTGGTGGGACATTGGCAAAACACAGATTAAAATCTTTTGCCAGCAGTACACACTCAACTCAACCGGGTCACTGAACACAGCGGTGAGAGAGCTGGAGTTTAAAATTCTCCAGTTAGAGAGCAGCCTGGACACAGACCACCAGGAGCCAACCCTGCAAACGCTGAGGGAGCAGAAACACATGCTGGGCAGCCTGCTGAAGGAAAGAGTGAAGGGGGCGCTGGTGCGCTCTCGCTTCATGGAGCTTAAAGACATGGACACCCCCTCCAGTTTCTTTTTTGGCTTGGAAAGGAGGACAGCAGACAGCCGGCAGATGCATTACGTCCGGACGCCTTGTGGCAGGGAGCTGTACAGCCGGGAGGAGATCAGCAGGGAGGCAGTAAAATTATATGCTGAACTATACAGCAAAGAGCCATGTGACCAGAAGGATACGGACCTGCTGCTCCAGGATTTGCCCACCCTGAGCGAGGAAGAACAGCACCAATTAGCTAAGCCGCTAACATATCAAGAGCTGACCACTGCTGTTACACAGTTTTCAAATGGAAAAGCTCCTGGTATTGATGGACTGCCCGCTGCATTTTTTAAAACTGTGATTGTGGACTGTGATTGGTGAGGACTTTTTGCAGGTGCTGGGAGAGAGCCTCCGAGATAAAGAACTGCCCCTCAGCTGCAGGAGGGCAGTAATCACACTACTGCCCAAGAAAGGAGACCTGTGCTTACTAAAAAACTGGAGACCTGTTTCGCTTTTATGTTCTGATTTTAAAATAATTTCAAAATGTCTGGCCAATAGACTAAAAATGTGTATAAGAGCTGTAATTCACATGGATCAAACTTACTGCATACCGGGACGTTCCATTTTTGATAATTTGTTTTTAATTCGAGACTTTTTATCAATGGCTAATATATGTGATTTGAATGTTGGGCTGGTTTCTTTAGATCAGGAGAAAGCGTTTGACAGGGTCGACCACACATACCTATTTAAAAACCTGGAAGCCTTCGGGTTTGGCCCTATTTTTATTTCTTACATCCAGCTTTTATATTTGAATGTTTTTAGCATTTTAAAGATTAACAATGGGCTGAGTCAGCCCTTCCCAGTGTGCAGGGGTATTAGGCATGGCTGCTCCCTGTCTGGAATGCTTTATTCACTGGCCATAGAGGTCCTGCTGCACCTGCTGAGGGGCTGGCTGGTTGGCTGGGCAGTGCCCTCCTCACCCTCCCATCGCAGTGAAGGTGTCCGCATATGCAGACAATGTGAATGTGTTTCTGTGCAGTGACGGAGACATCAAGGCACTACAGCAGAGACAGCAGAGCACACATTCCAGATAGCCTCTACAGCAAGAGTTAACTGGGCAAAGTGTGACACCTTCCTGTCAGGCAGTTGGCATGATTGCACCACCCCTGTCCTGCCTGAGGTGCTGAGATGGAACAGGACAGGTATAAAAGTGCTGGGGGTGTTTTTCGGAGTGGAGATACAGTATAAATGCAGAAAAACTGGGAGAGCCTAGTGGACAGGGTGAGGGGTTGGTCAGCATTGCCAGCAGGGTGGCAGCCTTCAGACTCCAGGCGGTTCAGACGCTCCTGTACAAGGAGGCTCATTGGAAGAGACTGGCTTGTTTTTTCCTCAGCAGAGTAGGGGGGCTGGGGATAGACAAACACCTGTTTTTAATTGAGAGTACCGGACTAGCTAAAGTAGGTCTCTCTTCTTTTTATTTGAGTGTTTTAGATGCCTGGAGGGCAGTGAGGGTGGAGAGAGATGAGGGGTTTCTGACAGGCAGGGTCCTGTTGGAGCAGCCCTTATTTTTCAATTCGCTCTTCGTGTACGTTTCTTTCAGTCAATGACGCTCTGTGCCAGATTTGTGAGGGCAGGAGTGACCAGGCTGAGACATCTGATCAACTTTGAGCTCTCCTGCTGGCTGACTGCTACACAGTTGGCTGGGCGGCTGGGCTGGCACTCTGAGAGGCTGTCAGAGAAAATGGTTAGTGAACTGAGAAGTTCTCTTTCCCCCAAACTCAGGGAGGCTGTGAGGGAGGAGATGTCCAGCGGCACAGGGCAGAGACAAGACTTCATCTTTCCAGGGCTGCTAGTGTGTCCAGCAGTAGGTGAAGGAGAGGAGGATGTAGGAAATGAGGGAATGCTACTAAACTTAGACACAGTTAAAGATCTAACTCTTCATACAGCAGAGAGTAAGAAGATCTACCAGATGTGTGTGAAGGCATCACATTCCCACCAGTTGAGGGGGTTGGTGGATTCAAGGTGGAGGGCATGTCTGGAGGTAAAGGAGGGGTGCAGGCCAGTATGGAGGATGCTGTATAAACTGCCCCTCACCAAGAGAGCGGGGGACCTGCAGTGGAGGATCTTGCACTGTATTGTGTCCACCGGCAGGTTTCTCCACAGAGTTGATGCTAGCATTAGCTCAGAGTGCTGTTTCTGCTCTGCAGAGGAAACAGTGTTTCACATGTATAGTGAGTGTGTCAGGCTAGGACCACTCTTCCATCTCCTACAGGAGCTCCTGCAGCGTCTAGGCGAGGAGTTCACGAAAGCTTTTTATCTTTGGGGTTCCCTACAGTTTTAAAAAGAGAAACAGGTGTGTTTTAATTAATTTTATAATGGGTCAGGCAAAATTGGCTATTTTAAAATCCAGAAAGAACAGTATCTCTGGGGCTGGACTGACTGATGTTGTGGTGCAGTTCAGGGTGTTGGTGGTCAGCCGGATAAGAGTGGGTTTTGAATTTTTTAAACTAAATAATAACCCAGAGGACTTCCAGGAGAGTTGGTGTGTGGGAGACGCCTTGTGTGCTGTAAGTGAGGAGCTCCAGTTTTTGTTCTAGTTTTTATTTTTATTTTTATAGTTTTACAGTGTTTTTATTAATTTTGGCTTTAATCTGTTTTTAACAGAAAGAAAGCACTGTGTTTTTAATTGATTTTTTATGATCCTTTTATTTTGTTAAATCTATTTTTAAGGAAAACATGATGTATTTTAGGATTTTTTAATATTGATAAGTCTTAATTTTGTTGTGTTTTACCTTTATTGAATTTTAATGGATTTTAATTGGAATGTTTAATAAAGGATCTTAAATGTCAAAGTCTCTCTCTCTCTCTCTCTCTCTCTCTCTCTCTCTCTCTCTCTCTCTCTCTCTCTCTCTCTCTCCTCCTATTCCGGTTCTTCCTAGTTCCACGCTCCTGTCTTAATTCTTCACCCTTTTTTATACCCCATAGCCCTTCTAATTCCAGGTGTATTGTTTGGGGCGGGACCTGAGGTCTGTGTGCACAGTGCTTGTGATAAAGCAAACAAAAAAAACCTATAATCACGAACTCTGTTTCACCCGTGCACCAAACAAAACAGACAATTAATAATCAACAAAGCAAAACAGTGTAAAGCAAAAATTATAAAAAGAAAAACACGTTCTAAATAAAATATTCATACACTACTAATTAATACGTGCAGGAAAACAACAAATTAAACACAGGCATATGGTCACTTGTGACATAATCTTTCTTCTTTTTGTTATACTTTAGATTATGGCTACCCAGAAGACATTAATATAGTTTCTGCGCAACAGAAAAGTTAAAGAAGAAACTCTTAAAAGACTAGAGATGAAAAGGTATAATTTACAATAAAAGTTAATGAGCTTCCCATATAATATCAGGGATGGAGATAACACTTCAATTGTATAGCAGTTAGAGCCATGTCAGGTTTTATAATATGCAGGTAGTCAAACCTGCTTTATATCAATCCTGTTAATGGCACACTCCGCTTAGTATCATCAAATTGAAATGTCCCAGCCAGATATAGTCGGCTGGCAACTGGTTAATTACTTGACTTGTATATCTGACAAATGATACAGGATGTCAAGTAACTGTATTAATGTGGGGTGTAAGCGGTTAGTATTTGTTTTGGATCATTCAATAGACCCGTAACCAATGTCCTTGAAATTCTTATTTTTATAATCATATAGCTTGGGATGCTGAGAAACTTCAGATATCAGTAGCTCCTCCATGTTGATGGATATTCGAGTTCATCAAGACATGACGTATCCCACACCATGGACCTGATTGGCTAGACCCAGATTTGCCGCTGCAGGAAAATGTTTGAGCAGCAAAATATCGCTCGACGAGCAATATTTTGCCATTCTAAAATTCTGCCGCTGCAACACTTTTCCGCAACGTCATTTTTTCGTCAATGTGTGTTCACTCTAATTGAAATAAAAGGTGAGTGATATGTCTGGCATTTTGCCGCTCCCCGCTAGCGGTGCCGCGCCGCTCACGTGTGTCCTAAGCTTAAAAGATGTGGACACATATCTGAATGCTGATTGTTCTTTTTCACTACTGAAACGGTTTTATATACAATTAAGAACTGCAATTAATGCCATTTGGGTTAAAATCTGGTAATAATTATTTAGTTACCTTTGCTATTTACATTATGCGTAAATGTATTTGTACTATTCAATGGTTTATTGTTGTTAATATGATTGATACTGAATTATCACTCTGAAACAATGATTTATTAATACTGATATAATATTCTGTGGGTAAAGTACTCATACATCTTGTACTACGTTGCTGTATTTTTGTCAATTTTTTTAAAAGTATGCACTAAGTGAGTTAGGCTAATGTGTATATTCAAAGCTAGTACTGTGCAAACTAAAATGTGATTCAAAGTCAAAACTAAAATATTGTCACTGATGATTATTAACATTATGTTTGTTTATTGTCCTATACAATTTACAAATAACGAGCTACATGCTGCTGATAATTAATTGTACTGAAACAATGAAAAGTTTGAATATTGTGTGCAAATGTGGCACAATAAACCTGATGCCAGAAGGAATAACATAAAACTGTGTTTCCTCTTTTTATTTCAATTCAGTTACAGGACATGGTCAGATGCAGATCAGGAACCTGTAAGACCAGTATCCTCCTGTGACAGGAGGCGCAAGGGATGAGGCCCAGAGACAGACTGCAGTTCAAACAAAATACTGTAGCGAGCGGTGGTCTCACTCTTTCGGTCGATACCGTTTAGTGCAGACAGACGGACAGACACGTTGCTTTTGAACAGCGTTCCGGTTTTATTGTCTTTTATTTTACAAATCCCTATCGGCTGGGGCTGTCGGAAGGTTCGATGACCGCAGCGGCCTTCATCTCCTCCAGGACCTGGTCGACTGCAGCTTGACGAGCTAGGGGCAGGCGGCGAGGGCGTTGCTTGATGGGCCGGGCTTCTCCTGTGTGGATCGAATGCTGGACCAAGTGCGTTTTTCCATAATCCAACGGTGTCATGGCGAAACTGTGGCGGAACTCAAACAGAAGCTCCCATAACTCGCGGCATTGCTCCGGTTGCAGCCCCTCGCAGTTTCGCTCCCAAACGGCGCGGGCGGTGGCAGTAGCGCGGTCGTCGGCATCTGGCTGCTCCGGGACATCTCGATCGCTGGCCTAGCGGGCAGTCAAGCATCGGGCATGGGAAGAGAAAGAGTGTCCGGCTGGCCCGTCCCCGTCGGCCTGGGGAAGGGTGCCAGCCCACAACCCCAGGGGAGCGGGATTTTGGCGGCTCTGGGGGCTGCTGGGGTCCATGCCTGGCCCGGTCCTCCCTGGTGGGGCTAAGCGCATAGGAGGCCCACCCTGTAGCTTCAACGTCCCAGCCTGTAGATCCAACTGCCCCCCAGTGAAGCGCAGAAAGTCCAGCCCCAGGATACATGGATCCTGTACCTCAGCAACCCACATGGGATGGTACATGGTGCGCAATGCTACCTCAATCTGCAGCCTGCTCCTTCCCAGCATGGGCGCCACGTCTCCCGTAACAGTTCTAAGACACACGGATGTTGGTTCTAGCTTGGCCCCAACGGGGAGGATGTCAGGGCGGACAATGGAGACCGTGGACCCGGTATCTATCAGCGCGTGACAGGGGACTCCCTGAATCCGGATGCCGGCATGGCAGAAGTTCCCAGTTAAAGTCCGACCCACAAGGTTGATGGGGAATGCTGCGCCAGTGAAGGGGACTGGAGTGGGGGTCGGCGGCGTCCCAGTTACACCGGCCCCTGTCCGTTTCCCTGCAGGCTAGAACTCGGGCCAGTGGCGGAGCAGAACCGCTGAATGTGTCCCGGTTGGCCACAGCGCCAGCACCTGCGGGGCTGGAAGTCAAGTGGCCGTGCTTGCACGGCGTCCAGGGTTGCCACCTCAGCGATCTGTCGTGCGGGTCGGGCCTGGGTCCTGGGGTAACTGTCTGGGTTGCGCCCTGATGTCCTGGTCAGTGTGCCTTCCTCCAGTACTTCCTCTACAACCTTTGCTTGCTTCAAGGCCAGTTCCAATGAAGTGGGTGCACTCAGCCGCACATGTTGGCGCAGGGACTCGAGGGTCAGGCCCCGGAGGAATGCCTCAGTCGCCAGATCCTCTTGGGCCTCAGCTGTGTAGGTGGGGTAGCCCTTCCGGGCGAGATAGCGCACCTCCGCGGCAAACACGCCCAACTTCTCCCCGGGTTGTCGGCTGCGGGACGCTAGGCGCTGGCGCAAGTTGACCGCAGGCTCTGCGCTCCCAAAGCGCCGATCCAGTGCTGTGAGAACGGCCTGGCTGTCGGCGAGTTCGGCCTCATTCAGGTCCAGCAAGGCCCGTAGTGCCTCTCCTTCCAGGGCCGCGGCTAGCCGCACAGCTCTCTCCCGCTGGTTCCAACCATTCGCCTGGGCCACAATTTGGAACTTAGCCCGGTAGGCCTCCCAGTCGGACCGTCCATCATACCGCCCGGCCTTCACCTCCACACGGCGGTCTGTCACCCCCCTTTGTACCGTGGCCTGCTCTGCGTCTTCCCCCTCAAATACAGCCTCCTTGCTGCTGGAGGAGCAGCGGCCATGTCGGGCCCTAACTAAGCTCATTTCATCTGAACATGCTATCACAGTCTCAAATGCAACTGTCTGTTTGCCCAAAGCCCGGTCTACTTCTTCAAACTCCTCTTCACTTAAACATCTTGTTAATTGCATCAGTTTCATTTCACCATTCCAGTTATTTAACCGGGCTTTCTGTTCAAAATCCTTCTTAAAGCTCCCCCAGTTTCGCTCACCTGCCTCCCGCGGTGCTCCAGAGACCGTTTTGTTTACATCCTCTTCAACGTGCTCGCACTTCCGCCCTGTGCCCTCTGCCTTCTCTGCCTTCTCTGCCGGCGTAGCCCCCACGCTGCTGCCGAGCATCGCGGCCATCTTGCGTCTCACCCCATGCTTTCCCGCTATCGCCTCACCGACCTCTTTTCCCCGTTGCCGCAGCTCCTCCAGTGCCGCTCTCATGCTCTCTCCTTCCCCTCTGTGTCTGGGCACCGCTCCAAAGCGCTCCGCTGTCTGCTCCATCTTGAGACCGGCTGCGCGGATCAAATCCCACGCTCTGACACCAGTTGTAGCGAGCGGTGGTCTCACTCTTTCGGTCGATACCGTTTAGTGCAGACAGACGGACAGACACGTTGCTTTTGAACAGCGTTCCGGTTTCATTGTCTTTTATTTTACAAATCCCTATCGGCTGGGACCCACACCTCTAACACAAATAATCTCCCAATCTTCTCTGTATCTCACTCTCTTCACCTCTAACCCGCTGCTCACCTCCCCCAGCCCTTTTTCCTCCTCTTTTTCAGCACGCCCACCAATCCCTGCGCTTCACCCGCCTGCATGCCAACCGGACCTGACATAACACAACCTAACCTCAGCTACAAGAAGAGCTGACTGGTCAACTACATACAAATCCCACCCCCCCATCGGCGTGGGCTCGCCTCACAATACACAAACCACGAACAAGACACACAGCACACAAAAGTCCCTTCACTTCGGCCAGGTCGCTACAATACTTTTATTAAATAGAAAACACAAAATAAACAGGCACGAGGGCCAAACAAAAGGTTTTTTAAAACAGAAACAATAAACACAAAGTAAAACTTACAAATATAAGGCTTCCAGGCTGAGCTTTGCCTTCACTGGAATACAAAATTCAAAAACCCAGCAAGTAGCAACAACAACAACAACAACAACAAAAATAAATAAATAAATAAATTAAAAAAAAAAAACCTGCTTGCTTCCTCAGCTACCTCTCTCTACTGAGGAACTGAGGCCTCCTTTTATGTCAGGTGGCTGGGTGCTAATTGATTTGGTAATTACTCCCACCTGACACAATAAACCTGGGCAGGGAGGAGAATTTAACCCCATCCCTGCCAATATTTACAAGGGCAGAGTCCTGCTCTGCCACACCTCCTTTTGTAATCATTTAATATATTTGCTTTCTATGATTTTAGACATTTTACCTCCTATGTTTAGAAGCTCCTTTGTAATCTGCTCTGCTGAAATTGTGTATCATTGTCTTTGATTTGTGTACTGCCCTTGATTTATTTGCCACAAACTTTATCATATTATGGTCACTTATTCCTAGTAGTTATATTATCTGGAAGTTGTGTATCCTTGCTTCATTGTTTGTTAATGCCAAATCTAGACCAAAAAAAAGCCATAGCTTAAAATTAGGTCACGTGTTCAAGTTATGTGAATGTGGGACCTTTTTTGTGTAATTTTTAAAAGCCAGCAAAACTGCACATTTTTCATTTAAATGCTGGATATGTAGACTGCATGTATGCTCCAGTTTATTTTTGCTTATTAATAAACCTATTTTTATGCAACTTGCATAATCGGAAATAAAACGTCTCAGTGCTGCTAAATGCACCACCTGCAAGCCACCCAGGAATTGTCTTTGTAGTTGTTCAGTTTGCAATCATAATAATGGATACTGCTGCACCTCATAAATTAACTTTTCGTCATCCATGATTAACTTGTTTTGAGGCATAACGTGTTTTGAGGTGTGTATTTGACATGTGTCAAGGGTGTTAACCTTGCTTCTGATTGGTCAGTTTCATTCCAGTCGCGCAACGAAAAAAAAATAAACAGGTTCTATGCAAGGATGCAAAATTTTCTCAAAGCGACGTCGCTCACTGCTGGTGTGGATACTCCCATTTGACTGCAGTGACTTCTAAATTATTCGCTCGGTCCAGTGTGGATGCAGCTTAAGAATATGTTAGCATTGCTACATTCTGCGCCTTTCTCTAAATTCACTTTTTCTGCTGTATGGTGTGCCATTCAAAAAGCTATTGATACCAGATTTATAAAGCTTGATATGCTGTACTGCGCTCCATCTTTATTCCTCATGAAAACGACAAAATAATTCCAGGGGAGACTGTTCAACTCATCCTAGAAAGTTATGTAGTTTACCATTTCAGGGCTTGAATTTCAAAGCAGGATTGCAGGAATCACGCATTTTCCAAGTTGCTTCCACATATCTGCAACTCAGTGCGGGAAAATCCCATGCTACTGTATTTTTCACCCAGTTTAGAATGCCTGAAACACTACAACAATCTACTGTCTACAATCTACAGAACTACGATCGCCTGAAGTTAAGCCTCTCATCGTGTTTCACAGCTTAGGTTTCGTTTTGAGTCTATTGCTCCATCATTATAGCAGATAGACTGAAAGGGGCCCTATCGTTGGAAAGTTTAGAAGCTCAGCTCCCCCCCACCCACATGCTCAACTACCGTTCTCTCTCCTCTTCTTGTCTCGCCCCATAGCAACCAATACACACTCCTGATTCGCTGGTACAGTACTCCCTGACCTCCCAACTCCCACCTAATAGGCTCTCGTTAACTGTCAGTAAATGTACTGTATTCAAGCCCCAAAAACACACAACAAGTATATAGTGCTGCAGATCGGAGCCTCTCATGGTGCCGTTTCTAAAATGCCTTAAATCATTAAATAAAATATTGTAGCATTTGTAAAGCATAGTATTATTAATAAAGGCTGTCCTCGTATAATCTCCATCCTCGTTTAAGGACTGCAGTCATTTTTATCAATTTAAAATAACGCAGCAACGCCAAATTGAAGTAATACGGTATATATTGTTTTTTATATGCAAAAGTGCCTTTTCTTTTGCCATTGCCCCCTAAAATTTCCCTCCAGCACACAAAAATGAAATTCAAACCCTGCTTTTTCTTGGAGACAGTTTTGTAGGATATTCACAGCCCATTTAGAAGCCTTAGTTGTGTATTCCCCCCGCCCCCCCCCCCCCCCACCCGTTTTCAGTTCTGGTTATGTTATTTCACTGTGCCGTTTCTTTTTTTTTTTTTTTTTCAAATTGAATACTGGTACTTTGTCCGGGTCAGGAAATTAACTTTCATACCATTCTTCAACACTTTTTCAATTAAAAATATGTAGTGGTTACTTATAGATATTAAATGTTATAGAATTAGGACAGGTAAGTGGCAGAGGAATTTGAATCAAAGGTATCTGTTGAAAGGTTGCGTGGGATTAACGTACAGCTAACACAGCTAACCAATCAGGGAGCAGGACTTTTCCAAGCAGGTTTATAGGTATTCACCCCCCAACACTTTTTCCACATTTTGTTTTCCCACTGATCTACAAAGCCTTGAGCACCATGTCAAATCAAAAGAAAAATTCCAAAAGCTTTCAGCAGTTTACTAAAAATTAAAATATGGAAATGATCAGATTAAAAAAGTATTCATACCCTTTGTAATTGCAAGCCTAAATTTGCTCAGGTGCAATATATTACCTCAACAAGTCACACAATTTGTTGATGGACTCCACCTGTGTAAGAAATGAGTGGATCACCTGCTTTAAATTAATCTGTGAGGATAAATACCACTCTCTCTGTATGGTCCCACAGTATGGTAGAGACTTTCAAAAGAAAGAATCAAAATGAAGACGAAAGAGCATTCTAAGCAAGTCAGGGATGTGATTATATAGAAGCACAAATCTGGGGAAGGGTACAAAACCATTTCAAAGGCATTGAACATCCCTCGGAGCTCAGTGCAGTCCATCGTACAGAAATGGAAAAAATACGAAACCACCACCACACTGCCTAGATCAGGCCGCCCCTCTAAAATTAGTTGCCGGACAAGAAGGGCATTTAGGGAAGCTACTGTGAGGCCAACTGTGACTCTGAATGAGTTACAGAAGTCAGTGGCTGCAATGGACGATGATGTTCATATATCAGCAATCTCCAAGGCATTCCACAAAAAGGGCCTTTATGGGAGAGTGGCAAGGAAGAAGCCCTGGCTGAAAAAAAACCATATCCTTGCCCACAAAGAGTTTTCAAAATGTCACCTAGAAGATACTGCAGTTATGTGGCAGAACGTCTTGTGGTCTGATGAGACTAAAGTGGAACTTTTTGGCCTAAATGCTAAGCGGTATGTATAGCGCAAATCAAACACTGCACACCAGCCAGGTGACACCATCCCCATCGTAAAGTATGGCAGTGGTAGCATCATGTTATTGGGATGCTTTTCAGCAGCAGGGACTGGCAGTACTGTCAGGATTGATGGGAGGATGAATGGCGCACAATACAGAGAAATCCTGGATAAAAACCTGCACCCCTCTGCCAAAAAACTCAAACTGTGGAAGAAGTTTGTCTTTCAACAGGACAATGATCCAAAGCACACTGCCAGAGCAACACTGGAGTGGCTTAAAATGAAGAAAATAGATGTCATTGAGTGGCCCAGTCAGAGTCCTGACCTTAATCCCATTGAAAATCTGTGGCAAGACCTCAAAATTGCTGTCCATCACCGTTCCCCAACTAACTTGACACGGCTTGAGCAATTTTGCAAGGAGGAATGGGCAAATATTGCTCCTTCACGGTGTGCAAAGTTAATAGAGACTTATCTGAAAAGACTACTGGCTGTAATAGCTGCCAGAGGTGGTTCAACCAAGTATTGACCCAGGGGGGGTGAATACTTAAAAGATGACATTTCCGTTTTTTAATTTTAATTATTTTATTGTTTACTATTTTCTTTCTTTTTTGGGGTGGACTCTGTGAAGAAGAATGTGTGACTCACAAATAAAAATTCACAATCTAATGCATCAAAATCCCAGGCTGTGAGACTCTTAAATGTGAAAAATGGGATGGGGGCCGAATACTTTTTCAAGACACTGTATAATTGTATTTACAGTATACTGTAGTAGGCCTGGTGTATATTAAATGTTTATTTTTGTCCCATTCTTGATACATTGTGGTTATACCTAGAGACTCTATACTTTCCTAAAAATATATATTTGTAAACATGAGTTTCAATTGGGGCAATCGTAGGGTCTAGTAGTTTATGAATTTGCTTGCTGCTAGGTCAAAGTTATGACTTATTTGATATTATTTCTTTGGTAGGACAAAACATAATGCCTACCTGACTCCCCGGATTCATTTTGTCACATTATTAATTTGTCTGCTTACCACCTTATTATAAATGGTGTGTTTGTCCCATTATATTAAATTAGGCTATTCTAAACAAACTGCCAATATGCTATATGGTACATGTGTAAAATATGATATTTGCAGGTACATTAAAATTGAATAACATGTTAAACTTATTTTTAGCAAACTGTGCCATATTTTGACATTTTTATAGCTGGTTTTGGCTACCACTGTTTGACTCAGTGCTGGAGACAAATCTGTGATGGAGATCCTTAAGACAGTCTGGCTGCGGTAGGGTGGAGCCAGCTATCAAACTGAGCCATTCGTAACAGGCATTATTAAGCTGTGTTTTGTCTTAACGAGGCAGGGGCGCAATAGTTGCCAAATTGTATTGTTTTACAAACAAGAAAAATTGAGCTGGGCGGGTAGTCAAATCTACATGCTGTTTCAATAGAGAATTAAAAAAATTTGTTTTTTAATTAAACACAAACCATCATTGTTGGTGTAAACAAATGATGGTGTGCATGATCCTGGGTTGAAAACTAGATCTGTCAAACTGCTTTACTGTGTGGCGCAGAAAAAGTAAATCAGCCAAAAACACCATTTCACTTTTACAGCTAAGTGACCTCTAGTGTACCACTGGCTGGGTAGAAACTAAAGGTAGACATTGGTAGAAAATCTGGAAGCAGGTATGCATCCTGAAGGTGTGAAATTGATTACATTAAAAATATGCCATTCACCTTGAGCTCTGTTATAACTTTTTGTATTTCCACAGCCTTTGTAGTACTGGAAATCATTTGAAAATAAATGAATACCTCCACCCCAACAAACAAAAACTAGAAGACATGCAGGGTGATTGATAATCTGTGCACTGGGGGCTGTGAGTACTGAGGAACTGTAGACATCTGCCTCTTTATACCTGAACAACCCTCTGGTGGCCAAAGTGCATCACACAGTGTTTGTCAGACATTTCTGTTTTGCATATCATCCTCCATGCACTGCCCACTTTTCATGATGCTCCAACAATTTTGCACGAATTATGAATCACTCTGTATCTTTCATCTTAGTTGTGTGATCATGTACAGTTCATTAAAATATTTCTTAAATGAGAAACCATGCTATGTTTTTTGCCATAATATCCTGATATTAAAGCCAGAAAATTGCATCTTCTTTGTTCTCTTCTGGTTCAGAGCTGTCTAGAAGTCACTGGCTGTAGTGGCGTTACAGAAGAACTCCAGTGTGACATCTGCACCACTGAAGCTGAGGAGGAGGCTGGATAGTTTAGTATTATTATTATTATTATTATTATTATTTATTTCTTAGCAGACGCCCTTATCCAGGATAGTTTAGTATTGCTTTCCCATCTATTCTTTGAAAATGCTTTTGATCACCTTTCATCAATTACTTTGTCATGAAACAATAAAGATAAGAGGGTCATATTCAACTAGTGAGTTTTTTAAAAAGTGAATATCAAACTGTATGTTATTCATTAAAACAGTATGAAATAATTTCTTTAGTTTTTCCATAATTGGGGGTTAAAGTGTACATCTTACACTGGGATTCAATTTAAATTATGTTACTGCTATATGGCCTTATGTGAAGTCCATATCCATGACTTAGGTGTTGTAAAATTTGTCCAGAACCTGAACTTGAAAGACCTTAGTGCTACTCTGTTCCGTACAGCAATGAATAAAATACATATAGATAATTTCCCCAGTAATAGAAACTACTTAAGGTTTAGAAAAACAAACAGAAAAACCATTCCAAACCTGTGTAAGGGTCCAGTTTCACATTAAAGAAACTGAATAAATCCAAAACTGTTTCTCATTTTTTTGTATAATTTATTTTACACATTGTGTAAAAAGTAAGGGTCTGTCACAGAGAAATGTTGCAGATGGAAAGCCGAAGCTGAAAGAAAACAAAAAGCAGCGACTTGTAATACAAGCAGCTGTCCCGCTAATGAGAAGCAGGTTTGGGTGGTTGCTAAGTGACAGGACCTCAGGAGCCAGAAGCCTGCAATCCCCTTCGCTCAGCAAACACACCTCCCCAGTACAGTAAATACCTCAGTCACTCTGCAGTCCAATGGCTCTGGTTTGGAAAGCATGAGTGTAAATGAGAAACAGACTCTGCTTCCCTGATGTGTTTTTTCTTTCTTTTTTTTTAAGAAAAAAGAACGAACTCCAAAAATAGTTTGGGGGATCGCGTGCCAGTGGGTTTAGAATATATATATTTTTTTTTACTCCTAGTCACGCAATCAGCCTGGCAGGGCCCTTGAGAGACAACTCCTCCCATAACTACACTGCCATCAAAAGGCAGAACCCTTCTCCTTGTGACCTCTCCACCTTTTTTGAAATTGGGACTTACTGCAGTAAGGCTAATTAGATTGCAGTTTAACTGTAACTGCAGATACAGTGTGGTGGCGGCAGTGTGGAGTAGTGGTTAGGGCTCTGGACTCTTGACCGGAGGGTTGTGGGTTCAATCCCCAGTGGGGGACACTGCTGTTGTGCCCTTGAGCAAGGTACTTTACCTAGATTGCTCCAGTAAAAACCCAACTGTATAAATGGGTAATTGTATGTAGAAATAATGTGATGTCTTGAAACAATTTTAAGTCGCCCTGGATAAGGGCGTCTGCTAAGAAATAAATAATAATAAAATAATAATAATAATAAAAGTGTTGTTGCTGTTACTGTGGAGTTTGAGTGATGTTAAAAAAGTTGTTTAACTTTAGGGCTGGTCAAGTGTACAAGGCAATAAACTGACTCCGAAGTGGATAAATGCCCGAGACCTTTCCGAGGGCTGTTTATACTAGTGAGAGAGGGTGCCTGTCAACAATAGAACCTTTGACTTTTGGATTAAAAAATGGGACCAGTAAAGTAAAAATGAAAACAAATCTAAACACTAATACATCGAATAAATCTAATACAGTAGCACACCCGTACCGTGAGGGCTCCACACCCTCACGGTACGGGTGTATTTACACTAGTAAATACCTGAGCCAGAACCAAGCTGTGAAACGACAGGTTACGGATGTAACCTTGGTTCCCTGAAAGAGAAGATGACCGCCAATTATACTTTTGGGATATGCCGGCTTGTCACGTATTCGCTGAGCATTGATAGGCCCCTCCGCGGAGTGACGTACTCGGTCCCGCCTCACCAAGGTAATAAATAGTCACTGCGCGGAGATGTCAGTCTCTTTTGCATTGAACCCGCGAATGTGAGTGATGCGACCTCACAAGGCTGGCGGTCATCTTCTCTTTCAGGGAATCAGGGGTTACATCCATAACCGTTCCCTTTCAATTCGAAGATGACCGCCAATGATACTTTTGGGAAAGTATACCAAAGCCGTCGTGAGGGAGAATGAGCGGACAGCATATGAGGGACATCTCGCTACCGTTATCTAGTGTTGGACCCTAGTGCTATTGAAGGATCTATGACATTAAGTTGGTAAATGTATACAGAGTAGCCCAGCTAGTGGCAGTACAAATATCGGTCAACGAGGGACCTCTAAAGAGGGCCCATGACGTAACCACATAGGCGAGACACTGTAGGCCGAGCCATGGTTGAAGTGGGTGCATGTGAAGTAATCCCAGTTGGATGGCTGACACAGCTGTGGCCATCAGACCCAGTAATTTTTGTCACAACACCAATTGTACTGTGGACCCTACTTGAAACAGTGCCAGACAGTTGCGAATGGCAGTTACTCTGTTGTCCGACAGGTAGGCTCACATCGTAAGGGAATCCAGCCGGAGACCATACTCTGCACCGGTATTAATTGGCTTTTTGCATCGTTGAGGGTGAGAGTCAGCCTCGACAGATGCTCCGTCACAATCGCTGTGTGGGCCACTGCTCCTTCCTGGGACTGGGAACAAATCAAACAATCAGTCAATCTTTATTTTATATAGTGCCTTTCATAGTGGACCACCATCACAAAGCGCTTTACAAGATGCAGTAACAAGAAAATCCATAATACTTTAAATACAGAGAAATGCATAATACATGACATACAGTAAAAATAATAATAATAATAAAAAAACAATTGCATATAACATTAAATACAGGGAAAATGCATAATACATAATAGTAGCATAATACATGAAATAGCAGCAACAACACAGCACCTAATAGCAAGAGAGAACAGGTGGGTCTTGATTTAAAGCGAACAATGGTGGAAGCATCATGCACCAAAGCTGGGAGAGAGTTCCAAAGAGTCGGAGCCATGAAGCTAAATGAGTGTTCTCCAAGTGTGGTGCACTTTTGCTTGGGGATAACAAGCAGGCCAGAATCGGAGGACCTCAGTTTGCGGGCAGGGCCATAGCGGGTCAGCAGGTTGAGGAGGTACTCGGAACCTGTGTGATGAAGGGCATTGTAGGGGAGCAGGAGAGTTTTGAAAGTAATCCTGAACTTTACAGGTAGTCAGTGCAGCTGGGCAAGACGGGGGGTGATGTGATCATGTTTTTTACATCTGGTAAGGATCCTGGCAACGGCATTCTGGACTAGCTGCATTCGGTTTATTATGCGAGACCACCATATAGAGAGTTGCAGTAATTGAGTCAAGAGGAGACAAATACATGACAAAGTATCTCCGCATCCGGGAGGGAAAGGTAGGGATGGACTTTAGAGATGTTTTGAAGATGGTAGAAGGAAGATTTAACCACGGAGGAGATACATACAGTGGGGGAAGGCAGCAGCAGACAGTTTCCGAGGTTCAGGACAGCTATATTTAGCTATATTTTTAAGTTGAGTTTTAGATCCTACAAGAAGGAGCCAGACTGTAGAGATTCAAGCAGATTGTTATCCGTGAGATGTTTTATCAGCTGACTGGCTACAGCCCTTTCGAGAGTTTTGGAGAGAAAAGGGATATTGGAGATGGGATGGAAATTAGATAAGACATTCGGGTCGAGGGAGGTTTTTATGAGTGCCAGTCGTCCAGGTAATTCATCACCCTGATCCCTTGCAGCCGCATCCATGCACTTTAAAAATGTGCGGGGGGCTAAGGAGAAGTCGAATGGCAGCTCAGAAAACTCAAAAACGCTACTTTGAAAGGCGAAGCGGAGATATTTCCTGTGCGCTGGACGGATAGGAACGTGGAAATACACGTCCTTTCGGTCCACTCTGATAAACCATTCACCAGGCCGGACAGACTGGCGAGTATGGTGGATGCCAGCGTCTCTTCCTCTCCAGTACCAGTGTACAGGAGGGAAGCATTGAGGCTACCTGCCGAGATGCCTTGCGCTCTCGGTGAGAGCGCTGCAGCAATTCCTCAACCGCTGGTCCATAGAAATGGTCATCCCATGAGGCCGCGATAGAATCGCATCATGGTCCTCCTCAGCAATGCTGACATCCGGTTCTGTAACATCCGGGGCGACCACCGGTGCAGGCGGGGTCAGCTCCGGTGCCAGCGTTATAGGCTGAGCTGGGGCTAGAGCAAGGGCTTGAGCCTGCTGCTTGGCCAGGGGCTCCCAATGCCACGTACGGCTCAGCCATGCTAGCAGGGGACGTTGTACAGGACGTCCAAGCATGGAATTTAGCCAAGCTTGATGCCTGCACAGCCCCAAGGGCATTTTTTAAACACTGGAGGATGTATTGAAGCAGTCAGGCACCAAGGGTGCAGAAGCACTGAGGACACTGAGTGAGGTAGAATACAGTACTGGTGCACCAAAGAATCGGGTCACCGAGTGCAGGTGTTATTGACAAGCTGTGGTGCTACGCACCGAGGCATGGAGTGTCTAAGCACCGAGGCATGGACTGTTTAAGTACCGAGGGCGCCGAAGCACCGAGAGGTGCCTAGCCTTAACCTTGTGTAGACAACACAACCCGGGGTAGCGCATAGCATACACCAGGGTGGATACAAAGGCTTGAGTGGCTGTGGTAGGCAATCAGGAGAGCAGTACAGGGGAGCGCACGGTGCTGCACCATGGCAGCTAATAGAGTATGTCGGAGTGGAGCACAGGCTCAAGGAGCATGTTTTCTTCCTGTCTGTGGCATGTTAGACAGGAAGAAAAGTGTACTGTTTTTTTTATTATTATTTTAACTGCAAAGGCAGTAATAGGAAAAAAAAATAGAGGCTTACTGTGATGGGGTGCTAGCTCGCCCCTATAAATTTGTGTTTATTATTGTTATTGTTACTGTTGTTTTTCTTAGAATTCTTGTTTGTTTTGGATTGGCAGGGAGGGGGTTAAATTCCTCCCTGTAAAATACATGTGAGAATGTGGCTGGAGCCTTAAGTGTTTAATTGTTAATTATTAGTTAATTGGGCTCCAGCCACACACCATAAAAGGCAGGTGAAACCCTTTGTGTGGGTTTTTTTTTGGGTGAGTTTGTTTGTTGGTGTTTAGTTTTGAGAAAGAAACTGTAGTGAAGGCGAATGCCCAGCCTACATTTCTGTATTTTGTTTGAACCTTTTTGTTGGCTCTTGTGCCTATTTATTTGATTATTTTCTGTTTAATAAAGATCATTATTTTGCCCCTTCCACTGTCTCTGAGCCTCAAACCTCTGTCATCCTGCCACACGTGGTGTCAGAAGTGGGATAGCGCCACCTAGAGGCTCAGAGCAGTATTTTTTTTTAATTTTGAATTTTTTTGAATTTTTGGATTTTTGGAGGTTTTTTTTTTTTGGCGGTGCGCTGAGCTGGATGGCCACAGCTGGGCAGGATGCCCCCACAACCCGGACCAGGAGCAGCTACCAACCCCGTCCTCTGCAGCCACCCCACCAACACCGCCTTCACCACCATCACGGGAGATCTGGGAGTGGTTGGTGCACCCCGAAGCGGACCTCTTCCACGACCTTCCCACAGCCCTCAGCACGCTGTGGCATCGAGATGGGGAGAGGTGGGAGGAGTGGGAGAGAGAGCACCACCCGGGGTCCCTCCAGGAGATAGCCGTCATGGTCCTGGCATACCTGGCGATAGACATGGGGGAGATCCCCCTCCTTGAAGAAAAGGGGGTGGAGCCGCTGCCGTCGCCCAGAGTGGGGGAGCCGCTGCCGTTGCCCAGAGAGGGGGAGCCGCTGCCGTCTCCCGAGAGGGAGGAGCCCGAACGTCCGCAGCCCGAGAGGGAGGGGCCCGAACGTCTGCAGCCCGAGAGGGAGGAGCCCGAACGTCCACAGCCCGAGAAGGAGGAGCCCGAACGTTCACAGCCCGAGGGGGAGGAGCCCGAGGGGGAGGAGCCCGAGCGGGAGGAGTCGGTGCGTCCACGGCTCGAGCGGGAGGAGTCGGTGCGTCCGCGGCCCGAGCGGGAGGAGTCGGTACGTCCACGGCCCGAGCGGGAGGAGTCGGTGCGTCCACGACCCGAGCGGGAGGAGCTGGAGCTGTCTCTCCCTCCACCGCCAGCAGAGGGGGAACAGCCGGAGCTGTCTCTCCCTCCACCGCCAGCAGAGGGGGAACAGCGGGCGCTGTCTCTCCCTCCACCGCCAGCAGAAGATGCTGGAGGTCCCTCCCAGCCTCTGTACCGGCTGCTGAAGGGAGCGCAGGGACAAACTGCCCGGCGGCTAAGAGGCACAGCACCGCCCAAGGATGCCTGCCTGTCCGCATCGCCTGGGGTTGCCTGCCTGTCCGCATCGCCTGGGGTTGCCTGCCTGTTCGCATCGCCTGGGGTTGCCTGCCTGCCCGCATTGTCTAGAGAAACTCTCAGTGTGCTTTCTCCTAGGGATGCTAGTCCGCCGTCGCCTGGGGTCGTTGCTGGTCCGCCGTCGCCTGGGGTGGAGCTACTGTCCCGAGCGCCAGAGGGGCCAGAGGGTCCAGCACCGCCAGGGGGTCCAGAGGGTCCCGCGCCGCCAGGGGGTCCAGAGGGTCCAGCGTCGCCAGAGGGGCCAGGGGGTCCCGCGTCGCCAGGGGGTCCAGAGGGTCCAGCGTCGCCGGAAGGACCAGCGTCGGCGTTCCCGCCTCCGCCACCAGAGGGAGATGAGCTGCTGTTCTCGCCTCCGCCACCAGAGGGAGACGAGCTGCTGTTCTCGCCTCCGCCACCAGAGGGAGACGAGCTGCTGTTCCCGCCTCCGCCATCAGAGGGAGACGAGCTGCTGTTCCCGCGTCCACCACCAGAGGAGCTGGAGCGGGCTCTACCTCCTGCTGCCAACAGGGAAGAGGAACTCTGGCTACTGCCACCCTGGCCGGAGGTTCCTGCAATGTTGGCCACGCCCAAGGATGCCTGCCTCGCATCACCTGGGGTTGCCTGCTGCTCTGCTTTTGTTCCTCCTAGGGTCGCTGAAGGTCCTGCATCGCCTGGGGTCGCCGATGGTCCTGCTTCGCCTGGGGTCGCCGAGGGTCCTGCTTCGCCTGGGGTTGCCTGCTGCTCTGCATCGCCTTGGCAGCCACCGTTTGCAGAGTACGAGGGAGAAGTGGAGCTCCCGCTGCCGTCTTCATGGCCAGGGGCTCCCCTCCCGAGCTTACCTCCCGAGGGTCCGCTGCCGCCGTCACCTCCCGAGGGTCCGCTGCCGTCGTCGCCTCCCGAGGGTCCTGCTTCTCCTGGGGTCGCTGCCAGTCCTGAATGGCAGCAGGAAGTACTGTGGCCAGAGCCTCACAAAGGGGAGCTGCCGGCCACGAAGAAGGGGGGGAGGTGAGGAGACCACTTCCACCACAGCCCCGACCACCACCCCTGTGCCACAGCCCGGCGCCTGGGGGTTGGATCCCTCGGCCTGGGCTCTCGGACACCCAGGCTCCATGTCTGGACCTTTGGTCACTGGGCCTGACTCCCAGGTCGCAGCACCACCAGGCACAGGAGGTCGCCTGGTCTCCTGCTTCGCTCCCCCTGGTTGCCCAGACGTCGCTGCACTGTCGCCTGGGCTCGCACCTCTGCCTGGGGCTGCAGCCGACTGGTCGTCTGCCTGTGCTCCCGACGCTCCATCCAATGCACCTGGGTCCCCTTTCGCCAGGTCTTGGTCCCACCAAGAGGGCGCCGGGCTATGGGAGAAGGAAGACCTCCCACCATGGCCGCCCCCTTGGGCCACTTGCTTCCCCTCAACCGGGACTTTGGGACTAAGGGGGGAGGTGGTCGTTGGGGCCAAGTGGGGGGGGGAATGTGATGGGGTGCTAGCTCGCCCCTATAAATTTGTGTTTATTATTGTTATTGTTACTGTTGTTGTGACGCACACAAAAAGTGAGAATTCATACATGAAAAAGTATGGACACTTTATTTTTTGTTCCACTTACCTGTACCTTTAAAATAGGAACACGTCAAGTCCTCCTTGAACCTAAAGGAAAAGCCTAGTAAACTGCACTATTTGATACAGCCACTAGGTGGAGCAGTCTAAATGCAGGACAGCGCTATCAGTTAGTAGTGATATCGTGCTTTCTTTCAGTAGTAAAACCGAGAGACTGCAAGCAACAACTGATTTAGTCCTGTCTTTACTTTTCCTATTTTAACAGATTAAACACTTTATCTTCTGTTTATGGACTCTCGGCCCGAGACCCGTAACATTGTTTTTCTTAGAATTCTTGTTTGTTTTGGATTGGCAGGGAGGGGGTTAAATTCCTCCCTGTAAAATACATGTGAGAATGTGGCTGGAGCCTTAAGTGTTTAATTGTTAATTATTAGTTAATTGGGCTCCAGCCACACACCATAAAAGGCAGGTGAAACCCTTTGTGTGGGGGGGTTTTGGGTGAGTTTGTTTGTTGCTGTGCTGTGCTGTGCTGTGCTGTGCTGTGCTGTGCTGTGCTGTGCTGTTTAGTTTTGAGAAAGAAACTGTAGTGAAGGCGAATGCCCAGCCTACATTTTTGTATTTTGTTTGAACCTTTTTGTTGGCCCTTGTGCCTATTTATTTGATTATTTTTTGTTTAATAAAGATCATTATTTTGCCCCTTCCACTGTCTCTGAGCCTCAAACCTCTGTCATCCTGCCACACTTACACACACAGCAATTCAGCTATGGGAGAAACACATTCACCACACCAGGCGTGCATGCCGAGTAGGTGGGCTGAAACAAGCCATCGGATTCAACTCAACAGTGGGGCGCAGCAGAGCTGGGACCCAGTGGAAGAATCATGCTTGTATATATATATATATATATATATTTTTTTTTTAACTGCAAGGCAGTAAAGAAAAAATACACACTCACACCACAGCAAGCTGAGAGGGTAAAAATTACAGTCACCACGGCAACGCAGGTAATTGATTTTGTTAAGTCTTGTTTTTATCAGCGTGCCGAGTAGGCGGGCTGAAACAAACCGGCGGAATCAACTCAACAGCCGGGCGCAGCAGAGCTGGGTCCCGGTGGAGGAACCATGCTTCTCTTTTTTTTTTTTTTCAACTGCAAGGCAGTAAAAGAAAAAACACATACACTCACACAACAGCAAAGCTGTGAGGGTAAATAGAACAGTCACCACGGCAACGGGGTGAACTGATTTTTATTTTTTTTTACCAAGCGCGCCGAGTAGGTGGCCTGAAACAAGCTGGCAGATTCAACTCAGATTCAAGCGGGGCCTATCGGCAGCTTTTATATAAAATGCTCCGCGAATACCTGACAAGCAGGCATATCCCAAAAGCATCATTGGCAGTCATCTTCGAATTGAAAGGGAACTCCAGCCCTGCAACATATCTGACTCTGGCTCGGAGTTGAAGTGGGCCGTGGGGGAGGGGAGACAAGATGGCGACTGAGCAGCAGCACTAAACGGGAGCTGCTAAATTTATTTTCTCGAATAAGCCCTATTTGGGAAATAATGAAGTCTAAAATATAAACAAATTGCAGCAAGTAATAGTGTAATCAAATCATGAACTTATTGTTTTTCTTTTTTCCCTTTCTTTTGGGTTACTTTCATTTTTATTTCATTTTTTTATTATCCTGGGAGCGTGTGGCAGTATATCACAGCATACTTCCATTTCTAATATTTTCACCTGATGGTTAAACAAAAGAAACGTGTGATCAAACCCTCGATATCACAAGCTTTTTTATACCTGGACAAAACAAACCAAACTATGGAGAGGGCGAGACAGCTGACGTTCTCCGAACCGGAGCAAAAGAGTTCCGAAGGCTCAACTTTCCACCAATAGAAAAAGGGGAAAATAATTCTTCATATTTCTTTAATTTAGAAAAACAAAGGCAAAATAAGAAATCCATAAATTCTCTAAACAAGTAATAAATGGTCAACATGAAGTCAATAATGAAATCTTTAATTTTTATAATTCAAACCTTTGATATTTTATCTCAGCGCATCTCCTTATTTAAGAATGTTTCTAAATTTGCTGAACTGTCCAATTGTATTATTTAATTCTCTGGTTTCCCTTTTTTCTTCTTTCTTCATCTCTTGTCCCGAGTGGCTCATCCAGTAAAAGGCACTCTGTGTGGAGTGCAGGATGTGCCCTATAGTCTGGACGTCGCAAGTTCGAGTCCAGGCTATTCCTTTGCTGACCGAGGACGGGAGCTTCCAGGGGGCGGTGGAGGGTCAGGTCGGCCAGGGTGTCCTCGACTCACCGCGCACCAGCGACCCCTGTAGTCTGGCTGGCCGCCTGCGGGCTTGCCTGTAAGCTACCCAAGAGCTGCGTTGTCCTCCGACGCTGTAGCTCTTGGGTGGCTGCATGGTGAGTTCACAGTGTGAAGAAAAGCGGTCGGCTGACTGCACACGCTTTGGAGGACAGCGTGTGTTCGTCTTCTCCCTCCCGAGTCAGCGCAGGGGTGGTAGCGGTGAGCTGAGCCTAAAAATAATGGGCCATTCCAAATTGGGAGAAAATAATAAAAATAGTTGGCAACAACTAAATTAAAAATAAATAAATAAATCGACCCTGTTTTGTACTGTATTGTTCTATTTTGTATCTAAATAAAATAATTTATGAAAAGAAAAAAAAATGAAGTGGGCCATGAGCGGGATTACGAGCTATGTCATTACATTTGTTTTCGTCATCGACCAGCATTGAAAGAAGAAGAGAGGAACCATTACAAGATGGACTCCAACGATATTGACGGACAGAAAATGGAAGCCTGGGATGCCGATGAAGTACAGGCACTGGTAACTCTCTGGTGTGATAGAAGTGTCCAGGGAGAACTTGCATCTAGTGTTGTGAGTGGTGAGGTGAATACATTGACAACCAAACAGTAATTTCTCCCAAAACATCTGTGTTTATTAAATATACACACATTGAACCACCCCTCTACCAGCAATGGTATCGTGGGGAACACGGCTGGCTTGCAGACCAAAAATAAGAACAAATAGTACTCAATAATCCCCAATCCACAGTCCCGTGCACAAAAGTGTGCTCTTCAATCCACAGGGGGGTGCTGGTGTCGTGAGGTGAGGGTAGTGCTCTGGTTATGTGGGCTGGCTCTGTGGTTGCAGCCCCTGGCTCCTTACTCCTCCTCTAGAAACACAAACACAAAACAGCACGTAACAAAATAAACAAAACCCGCTCCGGCTGGAGGTTACATTCTCAACGCAAGGCGGCGTCCTGCCGTATCTGCTTCCTCTTTGTACCCACAAACTCCTCCCTGAATCAACCCGTCGCCATGGTTTCTCCAATAGAGGGCCGTCCCGCAGCTGATTGCAATGGAGTGGTTCTGGGTACTTGCAACTATGCGCTCCCCCTAATATGGTCACCTTCTGGTTTCCACCTACCATCAAGGTGGTCCATCTAGGAGGCAGCATACCCTCACCCTTACACAGCGTCCTTTCTGGTTGGGAGGGAGATTTACAACATTGATCCTTTCTCTCTTTATCACAACTGTACATAACAAAAAGATGTATGCCAAAATTTCAGTAGACATGAAGGAATTGGGATATAACTGGAATCTAAGCAGTGTCGGGAGAAAATTAAGAAACTAAAACAAGAGTATAAAAAAACAAAAGAACATAACAACAAAAGTGGAGCCAATCGTAAAATAAGCAAATATTACAACATTATGCCGATATTACTTTGTAAAAAAATAAGTAAATACAATTATATACAGTAAAAACATTGTCACTCCGAAAACACTTGGGGCCCTGCCCGACGCTGTCGTTCCCCCCCCCACCCCCAAGAAAATCATTAATAAAGTGTATACCATTGTGGCAGGATAGCGGCAGAGGGAAGACACTCTCTCTCTCTCTCTCTCTCTCTCTCTCTCTCTCTCTCTCTCGCTCGCTCGCTCTCGCTCTCTCTCTCTCGCTCGCTCGCTCTCGCTCTCTCTCTCGCGCGCTCTCGCGCTCTCTCTCTCTCTCTCTCTCTCTCTCTCTAACACATGTCTTCTCTCTGTTACAAACACTCACCCACTAACATACCCAACCACGCCATTTATACAGGTGCCTGGGCTAATTGGGCAATTCGCACCTCATTAGCCCAGGCACATTCCACACATTCCACACATACTCACTGAACCACACCCCAAACTCACTCACATCCACTCTAAACAATACAAAAAACACAGAACCACCACAAAATAGGCTGCACCCCATCACAACCATGTATATTCAAAATAATTTTCATACACTGCAATTAAGAATAAACTGTAGCTTTGCAAGACGAGGGTTTTTTTTTAAACTGCATAGCAACAATAATAACCTCTCTTTCTGTATTTTAAAAGTGTACTTTTCGCTTCCTATTCTGAACTAAAACTGCTAACAAGAAATGCCAAATATATTCCTGTGGATTAAATAATGAACAGACCCTGTGCAGCAATGTTTATATATGTTAATATTCTGTAAATTTTGCATAAAGTTCAATTATGCTTATGTTTTGTGTTAATACTTACATTATTAATGTACACCGTTTATAAGTTCATACAGTTGAGTTTATATAGTTAAAATATATTTTGTGTAAACCAATTTGTGAATGTGTATTCTTTTTGACATGACACACAGTACACAACATGAAACAGAAAAGGTAACAAAATACATATTGGTATTTCACATGTCAACACTAAAATAATCAACAAGAGCTTCACATACAGCAGCCCTTTCATTGTGCTAATTCCAATCGTCACTGTAGTATTCCCCATGTTTTTCACAGAGGATGTGTTGTGGTAGGAGTATTTTGGTTACTGCCATGCAAAACTCTTACACACATAGCACAGTTGCATTGCTGACCCCAAACAGGTGACCCACACTTTTGTGCCCTGAATTAGTTGCAAGCTTCCACAAAGCAATAGCTACTCTTTCATGCACAGGAACACACAAGCAGAATTTTGTGTCTGCTCTTTGGAGTGTGGGTGTCAGTCTTTGGCCTAAGTATTCAAAAGTTTAAATTCTTTCCCACCAATCTGTCGATCAAATGTGTGTCCATACTGAGCACCACCTTTTGAACTGGATCCGATATTGCAGGATTCTCTAGAAGAAATAAATAAATAAATAAATAAATAAATAGGTTAACAGTTAATTACATTCTGAAAACATGGAGATTGTGAGTAATATTTGCATTGTTTATTAATCAGTAATTCATTTTAAAAATAATCCTACCTACCAAGACGAGGAAGAGGAACCGGCCCAGGAAAGGAAGGTAGGGAGAAGGAGCAGGAAGAGAAGGGGAAGAGGGAAGCTGCAGCAGCAACAGCAACCGCAGCAACAGCAGGAGGAAGTCAGGGATGACGGTTGGGAGGTCTTCATAAAGAACCTCACGGTGGAGTTATGCCCTGGCTGTGGGGCATTTGGGCACATGTTGGCCATATGCCCCACGCAATACGAAGAGGGGGAGCGCGAGCATCCAGCGCCCAGAAGGGGGGACCGCGAGCGTCCAGCACCCAGAGGGGGGGAGCTCGTGCATCCAGTGCCCAGAAGGGGGGAGCCCGTGCATCCAGCACCCAGAAGGGGGGAGCCCGCTGCAGGAAATTGGGTGGCCAGAGCCCCAGAAGAGGGAGCTGCCGGCTATGAAGATGGGGGGAGAGGTCAGGAGACCAGCTCCCCCCGCAGCAGCTTCGCTGCAGGAAATTCAGTGGCCGGAGCCCCAGAAGAGGAAGCTGCCGGCTACAGAGAGTAGGGGGGAAGGTCAGGAGACCACTCCCACAGGCTGCCGGGTGGGTGCAAGATTGCTTTGGCTGGAGGAGGCGGCCTGGGTACGGTCCTCCCACCGTGGCTACCACCTTTGGCCCGTTGTTGCCCCTGTTCCTGGGCCAGGATGGTGAACCGGGACTTTGGGGACTAAGGGGGGAGGTGGTCTTTTAAGGCCATGTGTGCTGCGCACAAGGGGGGGCATGTGTGTGTGTCCCGCCCCTTTGTTTATTATTTATTTTATATTATGATTTATGTTTATATTACAGCGAAGCACCGCTTATTTATTATTGTTTTGTCATTTTAAAAACCTCATGAGGGTGCGTGACTGATCAGCTACTGATTATTTAACTATCTGACAGTCGCGCATCCTTACTAAACTCGTGCAGACTATGGCTGAGAGGTAATAATTAATTAATGGCTAGTTAACCCCTCGGCCAGAATATAAAAGCCTGCAGCTATCTGCACAAAGCGGAGAGTGTCAGAGGAGAGACGTGAGAGTAACGCAATTGCTAGATTTGCTGGATAAAAACCAGCACGATACTTGTTTGTTTGGCCAATGCGCCTTTTGGTTCTGTGTTTGTTTAAACCTTTTGTTTATATATTATTTAATAAATACACTGAGCGCCGTAGCGCTGCAGTTTCACCACCGCCATTCCTTGTTTTGGTTTCTGTTCCTGATCCGTGACCTCACCACCCACACGCCACTCAACAACAGCTTGGTCACACCTTCCAAATAGCCTATTGGCATGGAGGTGGCGTCTAATTGTAGATTTGGTGAACCCAAGATGCAACCAAGTTCTGTAATTCTCCAGCTGTGGCCCTTGGATTTCCCTTTGCCTCCCGAACCATCTGCCTCACCATGCGTGGGGGCAAGATACACTTGCATCCTCTACCAGGCAAGTTTACCACTGTTCCAGTGGTTTTGAACTTCTTAATTATTGCCCTAATAATGGTAAGTGGTATATTTAGTTTTTTAGCTATTGTTTTGTACCCATTGCCTGATTTATGAAGGTCAACAACCATTTGTCTCTTTTCATTTATGAGTTCTTTGCCTTTCCCTTGTGATGGATGACAAATGGATTTCATATGCGTGTTACCTCATTTTTATACCCCAGTGAAACAGGAAGCCATGGAAGGCCACAATTCAGTTCCTTAAGACTGAGATGAACTTAATCCTTTTCGGTCCATCGTCGGACCTGGTCCGACATTGCAATTATTCCTATCCGGTCCATTGTCGGACCCTGTCCGACATCATCAAAAAGACGCAAAAAATTGTTTTTTTTAATCGTTTTTTCTCCGGAAAAAGCTGAGAAAACCATTCAATGGCCGAGTGGGAGCGACAGGAGCCGAGACAAGCCGATTAAAAAAAAAAAAAGGCGTATCTCATGAATAGTCATACATGCCATTGGCATCCCATATGGGCGGTTATAAGGAAACAAGCTGGCTGCTATTGAATCAGCGCACAGACACTATCACGGACATTTGCAGAGCTTTTTTGAGATGTTATAGTAATAAAATAATGACTTGGATCAAGAGTCCAGAGCCCTAACCATTACTTCACACTGCTGGTTTATGATTTTAAATGTGTTTAGGATTTAAACACTGTGTGGTGTTTATTTTATAAACTCTTGGACGTGTTTATGATTTGTAACACTTTTTAAACATTCATACGCATTTATAACAGGACTGGTGTTTAACATCTAAACATTAAACTAAGCAAAAATGGCACAGATTAAATACATAATGTTTAACAATTATTTAGAGTTCTAAATGAAACACCAGTGTTACACCTAATGATGTATAAACACTGCTGTTTAGGAATAGAGCACTTATTTTTATTTATTTTTTTACTATACACACATGCCATTTACATACAAACGTTTCACACGTCTGTGGTTTTACAGTGTAAATGTATGAAAAGTAGACAGACCTAGCCATAATACAGTCAAATTTAATGTCACTTCTGTTAATGTCACAATCTGCTTATTCTCATCAAATTGAAATGTCCTGGCCCGAATATAATGCATGCTGTGGCATCCAGTAAAGGCGCTCCACGTGGAGTGAAGGATGTACTCTATAGTCTGGACGTCGCGAGTTCAAGTCCAGCCTATTCCACAGTCGACCGTGGACGGGAGCTCCCATGGGGCGCGCACAATTGGCCAAGCGTCGCCCGGGGGGAGGGAGGGTTAGGTCGGCCAAGGTGTCCTCGGCTCACCATGCACCAGCGACTCCTGTAGTCTGGACGGGCACCTGCGGGCTTGCCTGTAAGCTGCCCAGAGCTGCGTTGTCCTCCGACACTGTAGCTCTTGGGTGGCTGCATGGTGAGTCCGCAGTGTGAAAAAAAGGGTTCGGCTGACGGCACATGCTTCGGAGGACAGTGTGTGTTTGTCTTCGCCCTCCCAAGTGAGCGCAGGGGTGGTAGCAGTGAGCTGAGCTTAAAAAATAATTGGCCATTCTAAAAAGGGAGAAAATTATAAAAATAATTAGCAACGACTAAATTTATAAAAAAAAACAGCGGGTGGAGGCGTGAAATAAATATATTTCAATAGCGATTAATCGCTCTTTGCGGTCCATTTATTCAGCGCGTCTCAGGCGCGTCAGGACCAATTTATTTTCACATGCGCACTTTATTTTAGACACGCTGTTTAAAAGTAAAACAGGTTTAAAAGGCACTGCATATCAACAGGACACTCTGTACTGTACCTCCAGCCCCGCCCCACCCCTTGTTCGCTGTATTTTTCACATACTTCTTCATAGTCGTGCATACCGATAAATCATCTCCTGATCACTCGTTTTATCACCAAACTCCTCAATAATGCGATCCAAGTCATTATTTTATTACTATAACATCTAAAAACTCTGCAAATATCCGTAATATTCTTTGAGCGCTGGATGCAGAAGCAGCTATCTTGTTTGTTTACAGACGTGCTCAAATTTGTTGGTACCCTTACAGCTCATTGAAATAATGCTTCATTCCTCCTGAAAAGTGATGAAATTAAAAGCTATTTTATCATGTATACTTGCATGCCTTTGGTATGTCATAGAATAAAGCAAAGAAGCTGTGAAAAGAGATGAATTATTGCTTATTCTACAAAGATATTCTAAAATGGCCTGGACACATTTGTTGGTACCCCTTAGAAAAGATAATAAATAATTGGATTATAGTGATATCTCAAACTAATTAGTTTCTTTAATTAGTATCACACATGTCTCCAATCTTGTAATCAGTCATTCAGCCTATTTAAATGGAGAAAAGTAGTCACTGTGCTGTTTGGTATCATTGTGTGCACCACACTGAACATGGACCAGAGAAAGCAAAGGAGAGAGTTGTCTGAGGAGATCAGAAAGAAAATAATAGACAAGCATGGTAAAGGTAAAGGCTACAAGACCATCTCCAAGCAGCTTGATGTTCCTGTGACAACAGTTGCAAATATTATTAAGAAGTTTAAGGTCCATGGAACTGTAGCCAACCTCCCTGGGCGCGGCCGCAAGAGGAAAATCGACCCCAGAGTGAACAGAAGGATAGTGCGAATGGTAGAAAAAGAACCAAGGATAACTGCCAAAGAGATACAAGCTGAACTCCAAGGTGAAGGTACGTCAGTTTCTGATCGCACCATCCGTCACTTTTTGAGCGAAAGTGGGCTCCATGGAAGAAGACCCAGGAGGACTCCACTTTTGAAAGAAAAACATAAAAAAGCCAGACTGGAATTTGCTAAAATGCATATTGACAAGCCACAATCCTTCTGGGAGAATGTCCTTTGAACAGATGAGTCAAAACTGGAGCTTTTTGGCAAGTCACATCAGCTGTATGTTCACAGATGAAAAAATGAAGCTTTCAAAGGAAAGAACACCATACCTACAGTGAAACATGTAGGAGGCTCGGTTATGTTTTGGGGCTGCTTTGCTGCGCCTGGCACAGGGTGCCTTGAATCTGTGCAGGGCACAATGAAATCTCAAGACTATCAAGGCGTTCTGGAGCGAAACGTACTGCCCAGTGTCAGAAAGCTCTGTCTCAGTCGCAGGTCATGGGTCCTCCAACAGGATAATGACCCAAAACACACAGCTAAAAGCACACAAGAATGGATAAGAACAAAACATTGGACTATTCTGAAGTGGCCTTCTATGAGTCCTGATCTGAATCCTATCGAACATCTATGGAAAGAGCTGAAACTTGCAGTCTGGAGAAGGCACCCATCAAACCTGAGACAGCTGGAGCAGTTTGCTCAGGAAGAATGGGCCAAACTACCTGTTAACAGGTGCAGAAGTCTCATTGAGAGCTACAGAAAACGTTTGATTGCAGTGATTGCCTCTAAAGGTTGTGCAACAAAATATTAGGTTAAGGGTCCCATCATTTTTGTCCATGCCATTTTCATTTGTTTTATTATTTACAATATTATGTTGAATAAAAAATCAAAAGCAAAGTCTGATTTCTATTAAATATGGAATAAACAATGGTGGATGCCAATTACTTTTGTCAGTTTCAAGTTATTTCAGAGAAAATTGTGCATTCTTCGTTTTTTGTGGAGGGGTACCAACAAATTTGAGCACGTCTGTATGTCCGGGCTATGTGTGTTGCTCAGATACGCCCCCCTTTTTTTCGGCCCTGCCCGAATATAATGCATGCTGTGACTTTTAGACAAGGAAGCTACATGCAACTCTTGTGTACAATTCCATTCTATGGTATCTACCAAACAAACAGGAAACTGGACATTTTCAAACAGGAAATAGACAATTTCTAGAATCGAGCAGAACCTTCAGGTTTTCATCGAAAGCTGGTCAACAACTGCGCAGTGGTGCAACAGGCTCAGGCCGTGTGCTCTTCAAGGACATCATGTTGTAAGTTCAAACCACGGTAATTTTTTCCTGCGATATGTGCTGTTTTAAAACATAAATAAATTATTTCATATAAATGGTGTGGATATCAAACTGCTTGCATTCCCTGGTTTATTTTGACATTGACCAACATGTGGAATCACATGATTGGTAGATGTCCACTTATTTAGCTTTTCTGTTTGAAAAGTCGCTACACACCCTTAAAAAGTTCACGGAAGAGGAAGAAGAAGATGAAGAAGGAGACTATCAATTGTACCTTAGTTTGATGACTTATATCTCATTGTGTATAAGAGGTATGTACGTTTTTTTTCAAATTTGATGTAAGAAAGTTTCAGACTTTTGATACTGGAACAGATGGTACATGGTACTGCAACATGGTGAAAACAGCAAAACTCTTTGACCTGTATAGAGTATAGACCTGTACAGAGACTCCTCTCAATCTCGGTAGTTACAAACAAGTTTTTCTAACTTGTACAAAGAACTACAGTTCCTTTCAATGTATACCGTTTTCTATGTTACATATATACATCACATATCCATATATTGATGTACATACAGACGTGCTCAAATTTGTTGGTACCCTTACAGCTCATTGAAATAATGCTTCATTCCTCCTGAAAAGTGATGAAATTAAAAGCTATTTTATCATGTATACTTGCATGCCTTTGGTATGTCATAGAATAAAGCAAAGAAGCTGTGAAAAGAGATGAATTATTGCTTATTCTACAAAGATATTCTAAAATGGCCTGGACACATTTGTTGGTACCCCTTAGAAAAGATAATAAATAATTGGATTATAGTGATATTTCAAACTAATTAGTTTCTTTAATTAGTATCACACATGACTCCAATCTTGTAATCAGTCATTCAGCCTATTTAAATGGAGAAAAGTAGTCACTGTGCTGTTTGGTATCATTGTGTGCACCACACTGAACATGGACCAGAGAAAGCAAAGGAGAGAGTTGTCTGAGGAGATCGAAAGAAAATAATAGACAAGCATGGTAAAGGTAAAGGCTACAAGACCATCTCCAAGCAGCTTGATGTTCCTGTGACAACAGTTGCAAATATTATTAAGAAGTTTAAGGTCCATGGAACTGTAGCCAACCTCCCTGGGCGCGGCCGCAAGAGGAAAATCGACCCCAGATTGAACAGAAGGATAGTGCGAATGGTAGAAAAAGAACCAAGGATAACTGCCAAAGAGATACAAGCTGAACTCCAAGGTGAAGGTATGTCAGTTTCTGATCGCACCATCCGTCACTTTTTGAGCGAAAGTGGGCTCCATGGAAGAAGACCCCGGAGGACTCCACTTTTGACAGAAAAACATAAAAAAGCCAGACTGGAATTTGCTAAAATGCATATTGACAAGCCACAATCCTTCTGGGAGAATGTCCTTTGAACAGATGAGTCAAAACTGGAGCTTTTTGGCAAGTCACATCAGCTCTATGTTCACAGATGAAAAAATGAAGCTTTCAAAGAAAAGAACACCATACCTACAGTGAAACATGGAGGAGACTCGGTTATGTTTTGTGGCTGCTTTGCTGCACCTGGCACAGGGTGCCTTGAATCTGTGCAGGGCACAATGAAATCTCAAGACTATCAAGGCATTCTGGAGCGAAACGTACTGCCCAGTGTCAGAAAGCTCTGTCTCAGTTGCAGGTCATGGGTCCTCCAACAGGATAATGACCCAAAACACACAGCTAAAAGCACACAAGAATGGATAAGAACAAAACATTGGACTATTCTGAAGTGGCCTTCTATGTGTCCTGATCTGAATCCTATCGAACATCTATGTAAAGAGCTGAAACCTGCAGTCTGGAGAAGGCACCAATCAAACCTGAGACAGCTGGAGCAGTTTGCTCAGGAAGAGTGGGCCAAACTACCTGTTAACAGGTGCAGAAGTCTCATTGAGAGCTACAGAAAAACGTTTGATTGCAGTGATTGCCTCTAAAGGTTGTGCAACAAAATATTAGGTTGGCGGTCCCATCATTTTTGTCCATGCCATTTTCATTTGTTTTATTATTTACAATATTATGTTGAATAAAAAATCAAAAGCAAAGTCTGATTTCTATTAAATATGGAATAAACAATGGTGGATGCCAATTACTTTTGTCAGTTTCAAGTTATTTCACAGAAAATTGTACATTCTTCGTTTTTTGTGGAGGGGTACCAACAAATTTGAGCACGACTGTATGCTCTTAATGTGTTTTAAATATAAGCAAAACAGGAACATGCATGATCAGAACTAATGATATCATGCAACTTGATTTGTATGCCATAAAAAGATAGATGAATTTGTGTGTGTATATAGACAGATAGAGTAAATAAGGAATACATTAAACATTTTCGCAAAAATGTTGTACACGTTTATATACAAAAATGTGAGTTAATGCACATATTCCAAATATGAAAATAACGAGAATAAGAATTACAAGATTTTTTTCTTTATTAATAAAAATAATGATAATAAAAAATATATCAATTTATATACCATAAACCATAAACATTTTTGTAAAAAGCATAAAATCACTTTCTGCTTAAAGCTGCTTTTTACCTGCAAAGCGTATACCAAACATGCATCATATCAAGATAGCTTAGTTACACAAGATACAATTAAAGATACCGTAGTACCCATATCATCTCATTGTAAGATTTTACCAGGGAATAACCCTTGAATAAATATTAGATTGTCTATCAGTTACTATTATATGTGAATAAATATTAGATTGTCTATCAGTTTCTATTATATGTAAACTTATGGAAACTATAATAAGATCTAAAATGGAAAATTACCTTTATGGTAACAATATCCTGGGAGACAGTCAGCATGGTTTTAGGAAAGGGAGATCATGTCTATCTAACCTGCTTGATTTTTTTGAGGATGCAACATCGACAATGGATAATTGCAAAGAATACGAGATGGTTTATTTAGATTTCCAGACAGCTTTTGACAAAGTCCCGCATAAAAGATTAATTCTCAAACTGAACGCAGTAGGGATTCAAGAAATGCATGCACATTGATTAGGGAGTGGTTAACATGTAGAAAACAGAAAGTACTGATTAGAGGAGAAACCTCAAAATGGAGCGAGGTAACCAGTGGTGTACCACAGGGATCAGTATTAGGTCCTCTGCTATTCCTGATCTACATTAATGATTTAGATTCTGGTATAGTAAGCAAACTTGTTAAATTTGCAGACGACACAAAAATGGGAGGAGTGGCAAACACTGTTGCAGCAGCAAAGGTCATTCAAAATGATCTAGACAGCATTCAGAACTGGGCAGACACATGGCAAATGACATTTAATAGAGAAAAGTGTAAAGTATTGCACGCAGGCAATAAAAATGTGCATTATAAATATCATATGGAGATACTGAAATTGAAGAAGGGATCTATGAAAAAGGAGTTTATGTTGACTCAGAAATGTCTTCATCTAGACAATGTGGGGAAGCTATACAAAAAGGCCAACATGATGCTCGGATATATTGTGAGAAGTGTTGAATTTAAATCAAGGGAAGTAATGTTAAAACTTCTGGTCATTCACCTCATTACAAAAAGGATATTGCTGCTCTAGAAAGAGTGCAAAAAAGAGCAACCAGAATTATCCCGGGTTTAAAAGGCATGTCGTATGCAGACAGGCTAAAAGAATTGAATCTATTCAGTCTTAAACAAAGAAGACTACCCGGTGATCTGATTCAAGCATTCAAAATCCTAAAAGGTATAGACAATGTCGACCCAGGGGACTTTTTTGACCTAAAAAAAGAAATAAGGACCAGGGGTCACAAATGGAGATTAGATAAAGGGGCATTCAGAACAGAAAATAGGAGGCACTTTTTTACACAGAGAAATGTGAGGGTCTGAAACCAACTCCCCAGTAATGTTGTTGAAGCTGACACCCTGGGATCCTTCAAGAAGCTGCTTGATGAGATTCTGGGATCAATAAGCTACTAACAACCAAACGAGCAAGATGGGCTGAATGGCCTCCTCTCGTTTGTAAACTTTCTTATGTTCTTATGTAATACAGGGACATATTTTCAAAGCGTTTACTTCAGTCTTTATTAACTCCTATCTATATATCTTGTGTTGTCTTTTTTGTAAAGGACAAATCCTAGGAATTATATTTATATGAAAGTGTTATAGTGTCGTATTTTATATTCTGGTTACAGTGTGTAAGTATATACATGTGTGTGGCAACAGTGTGCAGGTGCAGGTGATCAGTAAACAGACAGACCTTCTAATCTAGGTGCAATGTTGTTTAGTGGTTTGTAATCCAATTGCCTGATGGCGTAACAACAGTAAATAGACAATGTTAACAGGCAATACAGTGGAGTGTATTGCTCTGTTTAAGTTCATGGTTGGTTCCCAAATAATAAACAGTCCCGTTCTTATTCACCCACATGTAACACACACAAACACAAGTCCACAGTGTGTGCTGGAGTGCTCGTAGTGAATACACAGTCCTGAGTGAAACAAAGTGCAGTGATGTTGTCCGGGTTGGTGCTGGCCTTTGGCGACAGCTCCAGATCGTTTTAGGCATCTAAACAATAACAAACAGTAATATTTTTAGACAAGACAAAACAAACAAACAATCACAATATATTTCACAATAAGTAATCACAGGTCCTTCCAGGTTGTTTCTTAACCAAAACAAAAGAACAGATTACGTTGCTTCGACCCCTATTTATACCGTCACACATGACCTCTTGGTAAACGATTGCAGTCACTCCTCCAATCCATGGCTGCCACATCATTTCCCTTCCGGGTCGATGAGTTAGTGCACCAAAGCTCTACCCCCTTTCTAGGTGACCGACTTCCTTTTAACCCTGGGAATGAATTGTCAGGCCAACCAGTCCAGGATACTCTGTTACCATTACTTAGCGCCCTCACAGGCTGGGAGGGAGATTTACCACAAAGAATCATTCTATTTCTGTCACAATGTGTTATATAAATTGTGTGTATATTCTAAAATGAATTTTCACATTTTTCTTAATTGGACAATGGATAATAAATGAACATATGTAGTCATTTGTATAAAACATTCACCAAATAAAGGGGTATATTTTCAGCATAAAAAAAAAATATTTAGAGTATAAAAAGATAAAAATAACCATATATTTAAAGTATAAAAAACACACATTTAGATTATACAATATATAATTAAAGTATAAAGACACATATTTGGATTATAAAAAACATATATGGAGAGCAATATATGTTACATATACTAAACTCCTTATATTGAAAATACTATAGAATCGGGCCAATTTCATAACCAATCCGTATATCATTTATATATGAACATATATGTGTACACATAAAAAAGCAAATGAAAAGAAATAACAGCATATAACTGTAACATATATTGCTTTTTATATATGTGAAATATAAGTTATTTCGGTACAAGCAACAAACAATTTTTTTGTATTGTGGATATAGCAATTATTGACTTTTCATGGGTTTTAAAAAGGTAAAAATCAAGCACATAATGTTTTATTAAGTGCAGAGTAGGTGTGCATAAATAAATAAAAAATAAAACACGTATGACAAATGAGCAGGTTTCGCAATGGTCATAAATATAGAAATAGTGGGGTTTCTATTATTTTGGCCACAACGAAAATATATTTGGGATTTGTCACCTCAATGTTAATAGAAAAGGTTTATAAAAATGTCGTGGCTGTGTAAGAAAGGGATGAATGAGAATGGCACACGTGGTTCTTAGTTGGTTCTTAGGAATCACATGATCAGGTATGGCAGGAACTGAATTAGTGTACAGTCAGCACTCACATATCTGACCCGTTAAAATTCGAACTTCAGTGATGGTTAAACGCCTGTGACTCATATCTGATTAAATCATTTTGGCCAGTTCCAACCCATGTCCGTTTTTCAGGGTACACAAAAAAGATACAATATCAAAAATACATATCTAAAAGGACTGTGTTTTAAAAGTAAGTAAGCTTCCATTTAGATACATTGTATTGGTTTTGTTGGTACAGTACAATATTTTCAACAGAAGAAGTATATTAATTCAGAACAATATGATTCTGAAAATATCACTTGCCAAAGGAGATGACATGTGGACTGTAATACAATACATACTTTTAAATCCGGTACGTATTGTAGCAGTATGTAAAATTCCCTGTTAAGAACCGAACAGCAAAATTAAATCAAAATGATTTTACAACGTAAAAGGTAAGGCAATTTAGCAAAATAAAAAATAAATAAACACACACACACACACACACACACACACACAGTTTCCAGAATTAAAACAGTATCCAAAGTCAGTATTCAAGATTGCAGAATATAGTGCTAGATAAAGCCCTAATGTCATAGTTCACTTGCAAATGAAAATGCACAAAAGCAACTAAAGATCACAGATTAAAGAAAAAAATACATCACAGAATCTAAAACTGTTTAATGATTAACTGTTACATTACCTTAGCTTGTCTCGTTCGCTTTGTTTCGGCTCTCTATAAGAATAGTTTTTTCAGGGTATTGGCGAAGCAAAAGTAAATTAGCCAAAAGCACCATTTCACTTTTAATTTGTAGTTCCCGACACTCTTAGGTGAAATGTAGGAAAAAAAAGTCAATACCTGTGTAACAGAGAAGATCTTTGCTGACTGTCTGACGTATGCATGGTGCTGCAGGAAGAGGGCAGCAGCCTCATAAGATCCGCCTGTCAGTCATGACAGTGACACGCAGAGGTGGGGAAGAGGGTGTGTTGGCTTTCCCTCTCTCTGAGTGGCTGAGAGGCAGGTCTTGGGGGATTGCTGGTCCTATCAAATAACGCTCTGTTGTCCCCCAGATCTGCCCCTATAGGACGTAAACGAGCCAGCGGAAGCTTTACGGCCAGACGGAGAACAGTCCAGCCACATAGAACACAACAAAACAAACAGCAGTGTGGAGTAGTGGTTAGGGCTCTGGACTCCTGACCGGAGGGTCGTGGGTTCAATCCCTGGTGGGGGACACTGCTACTGTACCCTTGAGCAAGGTACTTTACCTAAAATTGCTCCAGTAAAAAAACCCCAACTGTATAAATGGGTAATTGTATGTAAAAATAAAGTGTAAAAAATAAAAATGTAATTGTATGTAAAAATAATGTGATATCTTGTAACAATTGAAAGTCACCCTGTATAAGGGCATCTGCTAAGAAATAAATAATAAGAAGAAAAGAAATATAGTAGCAAGGAAACCTTGGGCAGACCCCCGAAAGTATATTTTTTAAGCTACGCAGTTGAGGGAACTGTGGAGTGTAGGACGGAGTCTCAGGCTGTGTGGGTTGCGACGGTCGGAGTGCAGCACCTTTATTTTGTAGTTTTGTTAATAGTGTTTTATATTCTCTTTTTCTTTGTGCCTTCTGTTTTTATTATTGTTTCGTGCACCTGTGTGTGTATCTGTGAACAGGATGGCTGCAGGGGTGACGTCAGGCCTGAAACACAGACTCAGGAAGTAGCGGAAGAAACTGAGGCGCTACGGCGCTCAGTATTTTATTAAATAATCAAACAAAAGATTTAAATAAATACAAAAGAAAAGGGCATGTTGGCCAAACAAACAAACAATAACAAGCATCGTACTGGTTTATTAACCAGCACGTTTAGCAATTGTTATTTCTCTGTGTTTTTCTATTAACTCCTCTCCACACTCGTTCTCCACTCTGAACCCTTCCCCGAACAAAGAAAGCTGCAAGCTTTTATATTCTGGCCGAGGGGTTAACTAGCTATTAATTATCTTATTACCCCTCGGCCATAGTCTGCATGATTTTAATAAGGATGTGTGACTGTCAGCTAGTTAAACAATCAGTAGCTGCTCCAGTAACCATCCGATTTTAACTTGTTTTGTCAACATGCAACGCACGTATTCTGACGTCTGTATCATTTATATTAAATGATGTATTTCTGTTTTAAAATGGACCATTTTCCTGCAAAAAAATCTTTCTTTATATAAATATAAAAAAAGGTCTGGTATACGTGGGATTTGAATCTATAACCTTCAGTTTGCAAGTGTGTTGTGTTACTGTCATCAGTGCTGCACGATTAGTTGAGACAAGCAGTATTTTGAAAGATGAAGTTGGCCATCTGAGAATTCTCGGGAGTGATATTTTTGAGATTTTTTCAAGTCATCATTTATCTTCATCATCATCATCATCATCCTCATTCTCAGATTCTGATCTTGAGCTCTGTCAGTGTAACGCTCATTGTAGTCCCTATTGGCGCAAGGAAGTACGGTTTCCTCTCTCGATACTGGTTGATGAGAGAAATGCTATTTGTGGTTCCCACTGGACAAAAAGGAACATTCATTTCTGAGAATTAGCTTTGCTAAAGGATAGCCTATATATTTGGTAAAAGTAAAATATAAATAAATAAATACATTAATAAATATTGAAATAAATGAATACATAGACATTTATTTATTTATTTCTTTGTCTTGATGTTTATTTATTTTTCACTACCATATAAACACTGCCATTGAATACTATATGAAATGAAAATAAATACTCAGCAGTTCTTGTTCAATTGTATATTAGTGAATTTTTGTACATAAAGGTCATCATGCTTTCATATATTTTTATTTTCAAATTAAAAAATATATTGTAATGACCCGGACAGTTGCTTTGTTGCAGACTTGCTGTTTATTCAGTTTGTCTCGTCTGTCTTTTATATATGTGTAACAGGGTGAGGTGCCCTGTACATTGTTTTGTTTATTTTATTTTACAGCGGGGTCCCCCTCCGCCCCTGTGTTTATTTTGTATTGTTTATTTATTTTTATTGTATTACATTTATGACGGCGAAGCGCCGGTTGTTTTGTATTTTAAACGACGTCGTAGCCATTTGTTTATTATTTAGTAGTGTGGATGGGAAGCCCCATCCACACGGTAATTAGTAAACTCGTGCAGAAGGTGGCCATCTCCCGAATTAATTAGGTGATATAATTTGTTGCTAATCAGGAGATGGTCACCCATTATAAAAAGCCTGCAGCTCTCCAACTCGGGGTGGGTGTGAGAGAGGAGAGAGCGAGCAGAGAGAGAGAAACTGTATTTAAAAAAGACAAAGGATCAGTGAAGGCTATTGCCCGGCCTGACCGTGCTATTTTGTGTTCAAGAGTTATTTTTGTTTAAACCTTTTATTTTCGCTCTGTGAGCAAGTGTTTTTTTTTGTTAAAATATTTTATTTGTTTTTGTAAATAAAAACGGCGCAAGCGCCTTTACCTGCAGTATGTCCCTGGTGTCAGTTTTTGTTCCTGCTTCTGCCGTGACGTCAGACCATCGGTCACCCTGCCACAATATGTTACATGTATTGTAAGGGGAACGGGGAATGGGGAGAATGTGTGTTGTTGTTTACTGGGGTTGTAGAGCATTTTGAGAATTCAACACCATCTCCCTGAGTTAGGGTTGCCACCTGTCCGGGTTTGGCCGGACAGTCAGGGAATTGGCATCTGTGTCCGGGTGGCAGGAATTAACAAATCCGGGCACCCTAATGTCTGTTTTTTAAGTGATACATATAAGAAACACCAACCTTCCTATATTATTTTCTTAGACATACATTAGTTGCTTAAATGATTTCCGCTATCTTATTAGAAATGTACTGTTCAGTACTGATCTGTACATTCTATTTTGTCCCAAGCATTTGAATAACGCTAAGGACAACAAACATATCCACGTGATGTAAACGATCCAAGTGAGGAGTTGCAGTCACATGACCCCAGCAGGCTACAAACTGGCGGTCAAAACAACCATGGCGGCTAATGCAAAAACGATGATGTGCCAGATACTTGGCATTTGTGATCCTGTGAAGGGGTGCCCACCCTTTGTATATTTATTTATGATTATGTTTTCATTATTATTATTATTATTATTATTATTATTATTATGTGTTTTGTGTGCGGGCGGATGAAAGCCATCAGTATTATGTATTATTTGACACTGGCGAAAAGCCGGTCTTGTAAAGTGTACTTGACCTGGATGGGGTTATATCCTCATCCTGATAAAACCTGTGGGAATGTGGCTGGAGCCTTAAGGTAATTGTTTATTGAGTAATTAAGGCTCCAGCCACAAAATATAAAAGACCCACTCCAGGCTCATTGTTTGAAAGAGCTTAGGAGAAAGGATGGAGAAATAAAGAGAAAGAGAGCGAATGCCATCACAAGTAAAAAATACAAAGGTACTCGTTTTTGTAAACATATGATTATTGTTTGTGTTTGTTTTGGCCCTTGTGCCTTTTTCTTTCATTGTTATTTAATAGAAATATGTCTGTGGCCGTTTTAGCCCTGTATCAGCTGTGTTTAATACTGCTTTCTGAACCTGACGTCACTACCCACACGGACCACTCAAGCCATCTGAGACAGACCCCTACTGTGCACTACCGGTGAGTGAGTACACTTTGATGTGATTTGACCAAGTTTCTTTTTTCCTTTTAAGAAAACGTACTTACCGGTACATGTTACCAATTAAGAAAAATACATGTTCAATAGTTTGTTACAAAATACAGTACTAATATGAATTATATTATTATTTATTTCTTAGCAGATACCCTTATCCAGGGCGACTTACAATTGTTACAAGATATCACATCATTTGTACATACAATTACCCAAAAATGATTTAGACAAATGCATAGAGGAATAAATACATTTAGAAATACATATTTTTAAATGAATACATGTTTATATTATAAATGTATAAATAAATTAATAAATAGCAAGCTAGAAAAATAATTTATTTGGCTGATGCGTTTATCCACAGTAACTGACATTTATATACCTATCTAAAAAGTACGTGTTTCATGTAAATGTAACGGTAGTTCCTCATACGAGACACTAGTGATCTGTCGCTTGCAGCATCTGTGGAGTAATGGTTAGAGCACTATGCTCTTGATTAGAGGGTTGTGAGTTCAATCACATGTGGGGGACACATTGTTGCTTTACTTAGATTGGTCCAGTAAAAAACCCAACTGTATAAATGGGTAATTGTAAGTTGGCCTGGATAAGTGTGTCTGCTAAAAAAATAAATAAATAATATGCGTGTCTGATTGGTACTTGGATGGGAGACTGCCTGGCAATACCAGGTAATTTAAACTTTTCTTTGAAGTTTAACTTGTTTACAATAACACATAGTAGATTAAACAGCAAAAAATGAGCTGATTTACTTTTAATTTATTGATGCCAGCTCGCTGTGCTCGTCTTTAATAATTCCCACCTCGCTTTGCTCACCTCAATAAAGAGACAAACAAAACGGACTATACAGTAAACAGACAGTGCACGGACAGACACACAAACAAACACGGTGAGTTTTAAATAAACAAGTATCGTGCTGGTCCTACCAGCACATAATAGCAATTGATATTCAAACGCATTTCTCCTTCTCTCTCACCCGTTCTCCACTCTCTGAACACCTAACCACGAGTGACTAAAAATGTGCCTATTTATACTGTTGTGCTGGGATTCAATTACTAATTAATTATTCACTTGAATCCCAGCACGTGAATTAATTCTGTGCAACCCCGTGCTCACATATTACATTTAACCAGCACGTGAAGTGATTTGTGCCCTCCTCGTGCCTAAATACAAATCTACACTTTTTAAATACACGTGAAACACAGACCCGTTTATATCCCGTGTACCAATCTCTATACACCAACATTAACACACGCACCATACAAATGCACACAGGGGCGGGGCACATTGCCACATATACCCCCCCCTTGTGCGCAGCACACATGGCCTCAACGGCCACCTCCCCCCTTAAAAACCCAGCAGTCCAGGACAAAGTCTCGGGCTGGGAAGGGAGGCTTCAGTGGGCCCATGGCTGGCCATGCTGTCAGCACCCCTGCCGGTAGTGGCACGGCTGACAGCATGCTGGTCCCGTCCTGCAGTGAAAAAGCTGCGGGGGCAGGTGGTCCCCCGACCTCCCCCTTCTTCGTAGCCGGCAGCTCCCTCCTGTGGGGCTCCGGCCACAAGAACTCCTGCAGCGAAACTGCTGCTGGGGAAAGTGGTCTCCAGACCTCGTCCCCCTTCTTCGTGGCCGGCAGCTCCCCTTTCTGGGGCTCCGGCCACCGTACTCCCTGTGGAGGTACGGGCAGCAGAGGCAGCTCCTGCTCCTCTGCTCCGGGCGGTGGCGGAAGCAGAGGCAGCTCCAGCTCCTCTGCTCCTGGTGGTGGTGAAGGCAGAGGCAGCTCCTGCTCCTCTGCTCCTAGTGGAGGAAGCAGTGGAGGTGGCGGAGGCAGAGGCAGCTCCTGCTGCTCTGTTCCTACCGGTGGAGGTGGCGGAGGCAGAGGCAGCTCCTCTGCTCCTGGCGGCGCTGGCTCCCTCCGCTGTGGCGGCTGGGCTGGTGCGCGCCGTGCTGCCTTCAGCAGCATGAATAGAGGCTGCTGGGGGACACCAGCCTCCTGCCTCTCTCCCCCCCAAAAATTTTCAGGGGGTTGGGCCTGTAACTCCTCCCCTTCCGGCTCTTGGGGCTGAACCAGCAGGCATTTTCCCTCTGCTGGTGGCTTGGGTCCCAGAGCTGTGGAAGCCCCGACTTGCCTCCCTTTGGGCTGTGGACGCACCGACTCCTCCCTTTTGGGCTGTGGACGCACCGACTCCTCCCTTTTGGGCTGTGGACGCACCGACTCCACCCTCTTGGGCTGTGGACGTTCGGGCTCCCCCCACTCAGGCGTAGGACGTTCGGGCTCCTCCCACTCAGGCGTAGGACGTTCAGGCTCCTTCCGCTTGGGCTGTGGATGCTCAGGCTCCTCCCGTTTGGGCTGTGGATGCTCAGGCTCCTCCCGTTTGGGCTGTGGACGCTCAGGCTCCTCCCATTTGGGCTGTGGACGCTCAGGCTCCTCCCATTTGGGCTGTGGACGCTCAGGCTCCTCCCATTTGGGCTGTGGACGCTCAGGCTGTGGACGCTCAGGCTCCTCCCGCTTGGGCTGTGGACGCTCAGGCTCCTCCCCATAACTGCGGAAGGGACAGTGGGCGAACAGGTGATCCTGGTCGCAGAGGAGGCACCCCGGCGATGGCTTGTTACATCGCCGTGGATGCCTGGCCCTTAGGCGGCACTCCTCCTCCCTGTCCTTCACCTCTTTATCTGTCTCTGCCTCCCGCTTGGGCTGTGAAGGCAAAACCAGCAGGCATTCACCCTCTGCTGGTGGAGATGGGGACAGCAGGTACTCCTCTGCTGGTGGTCCTGCTACCTGGGCTGCTGTTCCGTTTATGGTTGCCTCCAGGTAGCTGAGGACAAACTCCACACCTTCCTCCAAGGTGTTTGGGGTGTGTTCCTGCTGATAGGCCTCCCATCTCTCACTGTCCATCATCCACAGGGCCCGGACAACTATGGGCAGAGACTGGGCCTCCAGCCCAGCATTCTCCAGGAACCAGCCCCGCAGTTTGATGGCGTCTTCTGCCATTGACTTTTTTTTTCCCAAAAACAATATTTGTAATCCTTTTTTTTTTTTTTTTTTTTAAATCCAGACCCCTCCTGGTCTGACGCTTGGAGGCGCGGCTATCCCACGATGACACCACGTGTCACAAAGACGGCCAGAGTGGGTGGCGTCAGACCAGAAAGGAATACACAGACAGAGACGGTGGTTGTGATGATGAGCCGAGTGCAATGGCTGCACTCAGCGTTTAATAACAAAATAAAAAGGTTTAAACAACGGAATACAAAACAGGACACGGCACTTGACGCCAAAATAAAGAGACAAACAAAACGCACTATACAGTAAACAGACAGTGCACGGACAGACACACAAACAAACACGGTGAGTTTTAAATAAACAAGTATCGTGCTGGTCCTACCAGCACGTAATAGCAATTGATATTCAAACGCATTTCTCCTTCTCTCTCACCCGTTCTCCACTCTCTGAACACCTAACCACGAGTGACTAAAAATGTGCCTATTTATACTGTTGTGCTGGGATTCAATTACTAATTAATTATTCACTTGAATCCCAGCACGTGAATTAATTCTGTGCAACCCCGTGCTCACATATTACATTTAACCAGCACGTGAAGTGATTTGTGCCCTCCTCGTGCCTAAATACAAATCTACACTTTTTAAATACACGTGAAACACAGACCCGTTTATATCCCGTGTACCAATCTATACACCAACATTAACATACGCACCAAACATACAACACATAACACACAAATGCACACAGGGGCGGGGCACATTGCCACAGGGGGTCACCCTGTCATGAAGGGGGGATACCTGATATGAAACATACCGTTAAAGTAAACCATACATTTTGACATTTGATATTGTTCGATTTTATTCTGATATTGCTAGGTTATATTGCTGTAAAACAAGACAATTTTACCAGCAAAGCATTTTGCTAATTTTGTCTGCAAAAAAGTCTGCATTATTAATGTGCCATATATTTATTTTGAATTTGTGATAGTGTAATCTAGCACTGCAGAAGCACAAATATTTGTTGATGGAAAAATGTACCCATTTCAGTCGTTTTACACGTGTTTTACTGCAAGCGGTGCCAATGAGCACAGCTGGGACATTATCAGATGTTACTCATTTAAAGTACAATTACAGGCATTATGCTGCTTCTGTAATTAGAAGGAGACCCCAAACAGCGTTTCTTTCAGTTTACAGTGTGCACAATTCTACAAACTGATACATGCGCTTTTAGGCATTAATATACTGTATACGTATTTTATTTAGTTCCAGTCCATATACTGCATTAAACCAAAATCATGAAAATACTGTTAATAGGTATGTATTGTAGCGTTCTGGGGTAAACAACAGGAAGGCAGACGACCGCAGCAAGATCTCATTCAGATTTTATTGAGGTCAGCACACCACAACACAGCCCACAGCAGCATGCAAGCTGTGCCTTCTTACCCCAAACCCCGCGAAAACATGTAACATTTAGACATAACAAGACACGTTGTCGGACAACATTCACAACCACACTGGGACCACGAATCGATCACGCTCGTTCACATGCACAGGCACTCAGGACATTGACAAAACACGGAACAGCGACACAAAACCATATAACACATAACACAAATAGTCCAGATCGCTACAATATCAGTGCAACTGTCTTATCGATATAAACGATTTCAACATGTTTAAACAGGAAAGCATGCTTAAAAGTTGTAGTTATTTTATCACTGCATTTATCATTAATACATTTTAAAAACACAAAACATCAAAGTCACAGCATGCATTATATTCAGGTATTATGGCTACATCTGTCTTCTTTTCATACATTTACGCTGTAAAACCACAGACGTGTGAAACGTTTGTATGTAAATGACGTGTGTATAGTAAAAAAAAAAATTAGTGCTCTATTCCTAAACAGCAGTGTTTATACGTCATTAGGTGTAACACTGGTGTTTCATTTAGAACTCTAAATAATTGTTAAACGTTATGTATTTAATCTGTGCCATTTTTGCTTAGTTTAATGTTTAGATGTTAAACACCAGTCCTGTTATAAATGCGTATGAATGTTTAAAAAGTGTTACAAATCATAAACACGTCCAAGAGTTTATAAAATAAACACCACACTGTGTTTAAATCCTAAACACATTTAAAATCATAAACCCAGTGACGTGTTTTAAAAGTGTGACAAATAAGTGTTTTTCAGTGTAGCTTTTATACTTTTTGTTCTATTATTTCACAAACACAACATTTTACCCAAATGTATGAAGGTCAGACACATGGAATTAGCTCATTACACACTCTTATCTTAGCCACTGTACTATATGTGCTTAAACAATTTTTCTGTTTTCTTGAATTATCTGTAGTAGTTTTTTCTTTTTCCCCTACAAAATGTCTCCAAAACCATTACTTTGGTTTAAATTGACACATTACTTCGGGGCCAGCAGTGTGAAGTAGTGGTTAGGGGTCTGGACTCTTGACCGGAGGGTTGTGGGTTCAATCCCAGTTGAGGGACACTGCTGTTGTACCCTGTTACCTAGATTCAGTATAAACAACTGGATAGTTTGGTAATTGTATGTAAACATAATGTGATATAATTGTGACAATTGTAAATTGCCCTGGATAAGGGCATCTTCTAAAAAAATATATAATAATAATTTAAATGCAATCTGCTGAACTATTTGCATTTGACTTGGCATTTGTATATTCTGAAATATAATAATTTGCATTTCAAATCATGGGAAGCTTCAAAAATATGTCAAATAATAAATCTCATAATAAAGTAGAGAGACTTTTCAGTATTGCTGGTAAAGTTGATCAACCTGAAAGATGCAAACTAAAGGACACTTTTGAGAACTTCATGTTTATTAAACATAACAATCAAAACAAGTAAAAATAATAATTGTGCAATGCACACATATTTACTATACAGTGCCTTGCATAAGTATTCACCCCCTTGGACTTTTCCACATTGTGTAGTGTTACAACCTGGAATTAAAATGGATTTAATTGGGATTTTTACCATTTGATTTAGACAACATACTTAACACTTTGAAGGTGCAAAATATTTTTTATTGTGACACAAAAGTTAATTAAACAAAAAAAAGACATTTGTTGGTTGCATAAGTATTCACCCCCCTGAGCCAATACTTGGTAGAAGCACCTTTGGCAGCAATTACAGCTGTGAGTCTTTTTGGGTAAGTCTCTACCAGCTTTGCACACCTGGATCCTGCAATTTTTGCCCATTCTTCTTGGCAAAATTGCTCAAGCTTTGTCAAGTTGGACCATTGGTGAACAGCAATTTTCAAGTTTTGCCACAGATTCTCAATCGGATTGAGGTCTGGGCTTTGACTGGGCCATTCTAAGACATTCAGGTTCTTGTTTTTAAACCACTCCAGTGTAGCTTTGGCTGTGTGTTTAGGGTCATTGTCCTGCTGGAAGGTGAACCTCCGCCCCAGTCCCAGGTTTCAGAAACAGGTTTTCCTCTAGAATTTCCCTGTATTTGGCTCCATCCATCTTGCCCTCAATCCTGACCAGTTTCCCAGTCCCTGCTGATGAAAAGCATCCCCATAACATGATGCTGCCACCACCATGCTTCACCGTGGGGATGGTGTTCTCAGGATGATGAGCAGTGTTGGCTTTGCGCCACACATAGCGTTTTGGCCAAAAAGTTTAATTTTGGTCTCATCAGACCAGAGAACCTTTTTCCACATGTTTGCTGTGTCTCCCACATGCCTTTTGGCAAAATCCAAATGGAATTTAATATGGGTTTTTTTCAGCAATGGCTTTCTTCTCACCACTCTTCCATAAAGCCCAGCGTTGTGGAGCGTCCGGGTTATAGTTGTCCCATGGACGGTTTCTCCCATCTCAGCTGTGGATCTCTCCAGCTCCTTCAGAGTCACTATTGGCCTCTTGGTTGCTTCTCTGACTAATGCCCTCCTTACCTGGTCACTGAGTTTTGGTGGACGACCTTTTCTAGGCAGAGTCGCGGTTGTGCCATATTCTTTCCATTTTTTAATAATGGATTTAACGGTGCTCCGGGGGATGTTCAAAGTTTGGGATACTTTTTTATAACCCAACCCTAATTGGTGCTTCTCCAGAACTTTATCCCGGACTTGTTTTGATAGCTCCTTGGTCTTCATGATGCTGTTTCTTTAGATATGTTCTCTAACAAACTCTGGGGCCTTCCAGAAACAGGTGTATTTAAGCTGAGATCATGTGACACTTTAATTGCTCACAGGTGGACTCCATTCAAGTAATTATGTGACTTCTGAAGGCAATTGGTTGCACCAGACCTTATTTAGAGGGGTCACAGCAAAGGGGGTGAATACTTATGCAATCAAGACTTTTCAGTTTTTTATTTGTAAATAATTTTGAAAAATATGCAGATTTTTTTTCCCCACTTCGACATTATGGACTATTTTGTGTAGATCAGTGACAAAAAAATCCTAATTAAATCCATTTTAATTCCAGGTTGTAACACTGCAAAATGTGGAAAAGTCCAAGGGGGGTGAATACTTATGCAAGGCACTGTATCTCATCATTTATGTCAGTTTTTCACAAACCTGGTCCTGCGGGCCCACTGTGTCTGCTGTTTGTGTTCCAACTGAGTTCTCTATTATTAAATTTATCTCCCAATTGAACTAACAATTAGTGACTTAATGCAATGTTAGAACTAACTTGAAATATCCAACTCTTTTGGCTGCTTTCACAAACCCTGATCAGCACAAATCTTGGACTACTGTGGATATTTGTCACTTCTTAGGAGAACCTTTCAGTAGAGGTGAGCAGCAACATGTTGCATCGTTTCTCGCCAAATTGTCTGAGATTTGTCCTGAAGTATCTCGCATGGTTTCAGTCATGACATTCTATGTACTAGATGTAGCTACTGCTCATTAAACCGAGAGGTGTTCCATGTTTATTCTCTATATGTATCTGCTGGTACAGATTCCATGTGTTTGGAAGAACTAATTTATAGAAATGACAAATGGGCAATGATTCCTGGTAGCAAATGGAGGCAATGCAAAACTTCTCCAGTCTTGAAACATGAACTTATTCAATCAGCAGGAAGAATGATTGCAGTCCAACTTATGCTTTGGGAAACCAAACCAGACGGGACCGTTACAAAGTAACACAATGCTAAGTTTACTGCTGTGCAGAAGAGCACAATTACTGTGGACAACAAGAATTACCAATTAGCTTCCATTATCATACACCAAGAACAGGGTGTTACTTCAGCACACTACGTGTCTGTTCTTGCTGTGGGTGCTACTGGAAAATGGGTGCATGCAAATGATGCACTTATTGAAGTCAAGCCATGGCCAAGAAATGCAAACGACATGTATATGGCCTTTTATGAAGAGATCTAATGCTTTACAAATGCCTCAGCCTAAGTTCATAACAACACTATATCAAGGAGAAGAATTTTTTTTTTCCAGCATTATAATGTGTTCGTATACTACCTTTTAGCACTGACATGCATATGTACCTTTTGAACCATTCATAACATTGTAGTTTTGTACCTACGTAAATATCAATATATAAATACCTAGCAAAATAGACATGTTGTTTTCACCTCTCATGCAACTATAAGAATACAATGTTTACACTTTCAATACTGTCAAAAGTCCCTTCTACCATTATTTTAGATTCAAATCTTTTCTCATTTCTCTTATATTACTCTACTTATTACTCTCTTGTAATGTCAGTCTGTCTAATTACCATACACATTCTCAAATATCTTTCCCTTACTTTATTCATTATTTGATGAAGTAAAAAAAGAAGTGATATCTATAACAAAAAATATTGTCAATGTAAAAAGGCAAGTTAGAAAAACTCAACAGCCATTTAACCCTTTGCGGTCCATTGTCGGACCTGGTCCGACATTGCAATTATTCCTATCCTGTTCTTTGCCGGACCCTGAACGACATCATCAAAAAAACGCAAAAAACGGGTTTATAGTCGTTTTTTCTCAGGAAAAAGCCGAGAAAACCATTCATTGGCTGAGTGGGAGCGACAGGAACCGAGACAAGCTGAAAAAAAAAAAAAAAAAAATTAAGGCTTATCTCATTAATAGTCATACATGCCCCTGGCATTACATAGGGGCGGTCATAAGGAAACAAACTGTCTGATACTGCATCAGCGCACAGGGACTATCACCGACATTTGCAGAGCTTTTTTGAGATGTTATAGTAATAAAATAATGACTTGGATTGCATTATTGAGGAGTTTGGTGATAAAACGAGTGATCAGGAGATGACTGATCGGTATGTACGACTATTATTATTATTATTATTATTATTATTTATTTATTAGCATACATGAAAGCTATAGCGAACGAACGGGTGGGGCAGGGCTGGAGATGCCTAGTGAGTGCTTTGCTGATATGCAGGGCCTTTTAACCCTTTGCGGTCCATTTTTTAAATGTGCGTCAGGCACGCCAGGTCTAATTTATTTTCACACGCGCAGTTAATTTTAGACGCGCTGTTTAAAAGTATTTTTTTTCACAGTCAAATGGGTTTAAATGGCCCTGCATATCAACAAAGCACTCACTAGGCATCTCCAGCCCCGCCCCACCCTTTCGTTCGCTATAGCTTTCACCTATGTAAGAAATAAATAATAATGATAATAATAATAATAGTCGTACATACTGATCAATCATCTCCTGATCACTCGTTTTATCACCAAACTTCTCAATAATGCGAGCCAATTCATTATTTTATTACTATCTCAAAAAAGCTCTGCAAATGTCCGTGTTCTCTGTGCGCTGATTCACAGGCAGCCAGCTTGTTTACTTACGACCGCCCCGTTATCTGATACCAGGGCCATGTATGACTATTCATGAGATACGCCTTTTTTTTTTTTCGACTTGTCTCGGCTCCTGTCGTTCCCACTCAACCATTGAATGGTTTTCTCGACTTTTTCCGGAGAAAAAACGACTAGAAAACCGTTTTTTGCGTATCTATAATGATGTCGGACAGGGTCCGACAATGGACCTGATAGGAATAATTGCAATGTCGGACCTGGGACCGCAAAGGGTTAAACCCATTTGACTGTGAAAAAAAATACTTTTAAACAGCGCGTCTAAAATTACTGCGCGTGTGAAAATAAATTGGACCTGACGCTCCTGACGCGCACTTAATAAATGGACTGCAAAGGGTTAAAGGGGTGATATCAAACACAAAAGCCCAAGTTAGGAGAAGCAATTGGGGCAACCCTGTCAAGCATCAAGCAAATAGGCACAATTGGAAAGCCAATATATATATATATATAAAGTGTGACAGAGAACGAATGAATCTTGGTTATAAATCTCCCTCCTGACCTGTGAGGGCTCTTGTAACAGGAACAGTGTGCCCCAGACTGGATGGTTTGACAGTTCATTCCAGGGTCAGTTGGAAGTCGGCCATCAGGGAAGGGGGCGGGGCCACAGTACACTAAGTCATCATCCCAGATGGGGAGCGATGTGGCAATCGCGGATTGGAAGGAAAAACTATTGCACTGGCTAACCAAGGGGGCATGGCTACAGGTACTAAAGTGGCCAAGTGAACTGCTCCTTTGTTCTGGTTACGGACGAACCGCTGAAGGAGTGTGAAAGGATTGTGAGTGTTTAGTGCTTGTTTGTTCTGTCATGCTAATTGTAATGTTTATTCTTGTTAGACGGCTAACACGTACCAGGAGCTGTCGCTAAAGGCCAGCACCAACCTGGACATCACTGCACCATTGTTCACAGAGTAACAGAGGCCACAGGATACCCGCCCCAGGGTGGTTGCCCAATGTTTTTGTGAGCACATGGTACACTGGCTCACACCCGTCCAAAAGACGGGGTACAGATGGGCGAGGCCCTGGTTATCGAGCAGTTTTGCCATGTGGTTGGCGCTGAAACAAAAACCTGTATACGGCGCTACAACCCAGCCACCCTGGAAGATGTGGTCAAACTGGCAGAGGACTTTGAGGATTCCCTGATCTCCTCAAGAACAGCCTACTGACCTCTCCCCCTCCACGGCACAACAGAGGATCGGCTCCCTCCTCTACGCCACTTCCACCGGTGACAGGCCCAAGACCTTCCTGACCTCAGCCCCCAATGGGCGACCTTACCTCCTCACCATGGAGGCAAAGGTTAGCCCCCAGCTGGGGAAGATACGCTGCCCCTGCCCTGCTGTCATACCAACAGCAGGACAAATATGTAGCCCCAGTTCCCTCTGCCCTTCCTGTCTGTTTTAGATGCCATCAAACAGGACACAGTGCCCGGTTATGCCCATTGGCAATGGAGTGTGACGTGCTATTTTACATCCGAAACAGGTAAAAGATGGGGAAATGGCTGGGAGGGGCCTTGTATTGTTGATGTAGTTTTAAGGAAAGTGAAAACCCACTCATTAGTAGACACAGAGTGCGAGCAGTTCTTAATTCGGACAGCTGTCTTTGGCGGTGTGTCATGGCAGCCACAAGGTCAGGTGGCTATCTCCTGTATCCATGGAGACACGGTGACATACCCTGTTCTAAAAGTATATTTATCGGTGGGACCGATAAAACGCCACCTGGTAGTAGGGGTGGCAGAAAGGCTACCACACCCAATAATTCTGGCCAAACTATAAAGAATTGGTGAAATTAATGTCAGTCCCAGCCACACATGTAAACGTGGCAGAAAAAGGGAAAGGGGAAATGATTGGTGATATTTTCCCCTTACAAGCTGAACTGTTTTTACGCATTCAGACTTTTCGACCAGGAGACAAATTACTGTTGCTCCTTCCCATGTCGGAATCAAAACTGTGTGCTAAATGGAGGGGCCATATGAGGTGATTCGGGCTATAGGAAAGGTAAATTATGAAATTAAACCGCCTGATCGCTGTAATGAACGTGAACTTTATCATAATAATTTATTGAAGCCCTGGCAGGCAAGGGAGGCCTTATTTATAGCCCCAGGTAAAGTAGAGGATGATTTAGGACCCTGTATCAAGGCTCCTGCACCTGAGACATTCCAATGGGGGAACAGTTACTTCCAGAACAGCGTAAATTAATTGAAGATTTCAATTATGTTTTTTCTGACTTGCCCGGAAGATCTAACCTTGTTGAATATGCTATTATCACTCCCCCAGGTATCACGGTTCGAGAGAGACCTTACCGGTTCCCAGAAAGTTGATGGGGTGGCGTTAGCAAAGAGGTATGGGCGATGCTCGAACTTGGGGTGATTGAACATTCCAGGAGCGAGTGGTGCAGTCTGATTGTGTTAGTCGCCAAAAAGGAAGGTACCAACCACTTCTGCGTTGATTTCCGTAAGGTAAACTATTGCCAAGTTTGATGCCTAACCCATGCCTTGGGTCGATGAGCTCCTCGACAGACTGGGAACAGCTAGGTTCATCTCCACTTTGGACTTGACGAAGGAATTCTGGCAAATCCCCTTAAGCCGCAGCTCTGGAGAGAACTGCATTTTTTACTCCTGATGGTCTGTTCCATTTCATAACCATGCTGTTTGGACTACATGGTGCACCCGCTGCCTTTCAGACACTGATGGACCAGGTCGTGAGTATGCAGCAGCGTATATTGATGATGTGGTTATCTACGGCTCCACCTGGTGAGAGCATCTGGCTAGGATGCCGGCTGTCCTACAGTCTCTAAGAGTAGCCCGGCTGACAACCAACTTGAGTAAATGTGCATTTGCCAAAATAGAGACTCAATCCCATATTAGGCTTTGATGAACGCGGCAATCCCAAAAACCAAGTCCCAAATGAGGTCTCTATTGGGGTTGACCAGTTATTACCGAAGATTCATCCCCGAGTATGCCACAGTGGTCAACCCCTTAGTAAACCTCACTAGAAAGTACACACCAAATTTAATTAAATGGTCAGGAGAATGTCAGGGGGCATTTGATAGTATTAAGCAGAGACTCTGCCATTACACTAGATTTTAACAAAGAATTCATCCTCCACACCAATGCTTCGATATTGGTCTGGGGGCAGTCTTGTCCCAAAAGGGTAGATGGAGTAGAACACCCCATCCTGTACCGCAGTAAAAAGATGCTCCCCTGGGAGCGCAAGTACTCTGTAGCCGAAGAGGAGTGTTTGGCGAGTAAATGGGCTACTCGCTCTTTACGATATTACCTACTGGGACATTCATTCAATCTCGTCACAGACCACACCCCACTTGGGTGGTTAAGCACAATGAAGGACAGCAATGCCCGGATAACTCATTGGTATCTGGCATTGCAGCCCTTCATGTATCATATGATTCACTATGCAGGGAAAGACCACCAAAATGCAGATTATTTTTCCCGGGAGGGGGGTGTAATGGGAAAAGGAGTCTTAGCTGAGTGTTCCTTTGGCTCCAGTCTGAGCAGTGGAATATGTGACAGAGAACAAAGGGTTAAAGGGGTGATATCAAACACAAAAGCCCAAGTTAGGAGAAGCAATTGGGGCAACCCTGTCAAGCATCAAGCAAATAGGCACAATTGGAAAGCCAATATATATATATATATAAAGTGTGACAGAGAACGAATGAATCTTGGTTCTAAATCTCCCTCCCGACCTGTGAGGGCACTGTGTTAAGGGAACAGAGTGCTCCAGACTGGATGGCCTGACAAGTCATTCCCAGGGTTAGGTGGAAGTCAGCCATCAAGAAAGGGGGCGGAGTGGAGGAGAAGCCATTGCACTCACTAACCAAGTAAGGGGACGTAACAAGGTGATCTGTTCCTTTTTTACGGTTAAGCTGAAACCGGAAATGAGTACTGTGAAATTACCATGAGTGTTTTGTTTGTTTTGTCGTGTCTAAAAATCTACTTGTTTGTTATTATTAGATGGCTAACATGATCTGGAGCTGTCGCTACAGGCCAGCACTGCACCATTATACACAAATAAATTGTATTTCACCACGAGCACTATAGCACTCATTCTGGAATTGTGAACGTGTGTCTTTGTGTGTGTTCTACTGTGTATTGCCTGGGATTATACTCTGTGGTCACCAGACCAGATTTACAAAACTCCCGTTTGGTTTTAAACTCGCTGCCAGCAGAGATGTTACAGCTTCTACTGTTAAAATATCTATTTAGTCCAGCTCAGTGTTATAAAACTGGAGACTGAATACTGGTTCAGGTTGAACTTCTTGCACTGACATAAAATTATCTTATGTTGTTGATATTTTTATCACTTATTTCCTTAAAATGAATGTCCATGTTTCTTTTTTAAATGTTTGTAAGTATATTAACAGCCCATGCTGTAGTTTTTTTTAGTGTTTTTCAATCTTTGTTTTCTTCCATTTCATTTAGCTGTTCCTCATCTCCTGTTATGTGTCTACTCTTGAGAGTTGCTGGTGCACTTATTTTATTTGTATTTTTCTTTTCAGGTGGACTGCTGCCTTCACTCAGAAAGCTGGTGTGTCACTTTTCATTTAAATTCCAGACCCACTGAGGTTAGTTATTCCACCATCTCAATTAATCATAGATTTAATTGATTTGTGCTTAAATTCCAATTATTTTGTGTTTTGAAGGTCAATATTTTTCCCAGATAAAGGGTACAGCAATGGGTGCAGAATTTGCTCCCAATTATGCCAATTTGTATATGGGATTTTGGGAGTAGAAATTCAACTGCAATAATGATAACATCTTTTACCATTTACCTCTCTATGGCTTAGGTACATTGATGATGTCTTATTAATATGGTCGGGATCAAAGACTCAACTTGATCATTTTGTGGATTATATTAATTCTGAAAATAGTCATTTAAAATTTAAATATGAATCTGACCTAGATAGAATACATTTTTTAGACTTAGAAATATCTAAAGGAAAAAACAGCACCTTACAAGCTACTGTATTCAATAAACCAACGGATCGGAATTCGTTAATGGTAAAAAGTCAACGTCCTCGCTCACTGGAAATATACCGACAGGTCAATTCTTACAGGTAAGAAGGAACTGTAGCACAATTTGAAATTAAATCTGAAGAAATGCACTCCAAATTTATTACCCGAGGATATGACAACTGTATTGGAGGCAGTGTGGTCCAGTGGTTAAAGTCCAGGGCTTGTAACCAGAAGGTCCCGGGTTCAAATCCCATCTCTGCCACTGACTGACTCACTGTGTGACCCTGAGCAAGTCACTTAACCTCCTTGTGCTCCATCCTGTGGATGAGTTGTTAAATCACTGTCCTATTGTAAGTGACTCTGCATATAATGCACAGTTCACAACCTACCTCTGTAAAGCACTTTGCGATGGTGGTCCACTATGAAAGGTGCGATATAAAGATATTATTATTATATCTTTATTATTATTCGTAAAGAAACAATGTACAAAGCTAAAGATTGTGATTGAGAGATGCTTCTTAAAAAGAAAGTTAAAAACACAAAGTGTTGTGATGGGGTGACTTCCCCTTGGGGTTGTTTATGTATGTAATTAATTTGTATTTGTGTTGTTGTTATTGTTATTATTTATATATATATATATATATATATATATTATATATATATATATATATATATATATATATATATTATTGTATTTGTGTGAAGTATACGGCTCCAGGCCTACAAAATAGTATTAATTGGCAATCAATGTCTTAGAACGCCAGTTGTTCTAAGCGCCAGCCGTCTAAGGACAACGCGTCCAAGGGCAGTCTGAACTGTGGCAGTCAGAGTGAAGACAAGCAGAGCGAGGACCTTTCCCAAATCTCTCCTAATGGCTACCAGAGGTCTCATTCCCACTCTGAGACCTAATGTCTGGATCCCCTGGACAAAGCGACACAAAAATACAATGAAACCAACAATTACAATCAAATGTAATTCGACCTAACAGAATTATGTGTGTTGTAAGGGTAGTGGAGATGATTCAATAACGCATTATATATATATGAATGAGAGAGAGAGAGAGAGCGCAGATGGCTCTTTGAGCTCATATATATATATATATATATATATATTTTTTTTTTTAATCGATCAGAAGAAAAAAAATACAAAGAATTTACAATCAAATTGTTTTGGAGGATTTTTTAAACCAAATAAAGAATAGGAAAAAATCTAATCAATTATAAAAAAGTTTTTAAATGGACTAGGAGACAAACTATATATATATATTGTAAACGGGCCATCGCTCACTGTCGTTCGTTGCCCCTTTAAGAACACTGACCCAGACACAGAAATTGATTTTCAAGCGCGGTTGCGCTAAATTTTAATAAACAAACTTTTACCTGTCATAAACAGAACAGAATACACACTAACAACTTCATACTCACAAGGGTGACTGCCTGGAAACAGCACACACTTTCTTCTACACCACAGTCCTGAGCAGACTGACTGCCACTCTTAAATACCCTGCACCTGGTTCTAATTTACAATCACCACCAGGTGTAGGGGATAATTAACAATAAAATAATTAACAACTGAAAATTAAACAATTAAACAGTAGACAATTAAACTAAATATGTGCCTACGCACATGTTTTCTGCAGGGAGGATTTAACCCCCTCCCTGCTGTCTATAGATATAGTAACAATTGCCATTAAGTTTGTGTCTAATAATGTAAATAATGGATTGTGATGTTCTAGTATAGGATACAATTGTTCCATCTGAGACATTTCACAGTTAGTTTATTAACCACTTCAACACCATGACATACGTCAAATGAAAACCCACTTACAGTACCATGCCGTACCTGCGTACGTCAAGTTTCCCATTCTATTCTATTAGCAGTTTTTCAGTCTAGTGTTTCAGGTTTCATTCTCTAAGGCAGTGCTAGTACTGTGGAATGTGCAATGAAAGTCTGGGAAGGGTCAGGTGACATTTGTATCCAATTGCATGTCATCTAGAGATTCCAATCTAGCTGTGGGTGTTTAGATAGACTGAGATATATTTACAAATATATATATATATATATATATATATATATATATATATATATATAGTGTTTTAACACCAGAACCACCATGCATTTAAAATGTTAATTACTCTGTAAATTGTATGTGTGTCTGTTTTTTACTTTTTCTAAATATATGAATTAAATATCCTGATGGCGTTTGATAGCCAGAATAGCAAAAATGATAAAGTTATAAACAGTTCTACCTAGAACCGCCACGTGGGTCAATGTGACCCATGCATTACAATACATGTCTTTTTTTAATATAACGTAAGATATTCTATTATTTTTGTAAATGCAGCAAACAAGACACACCTCCTCCTCCTAGCACACGTGTTTATTTTATTTTTATTTTTTTTAAATTTATTTCAAGCCTTTGTTTGTTGACTGATTACGAGACAGAGATTACTATGATTGTGGATTTGTCAAGGTGCAAACTCAGTGAAAGCCTGGTTGCTTATTTTTCAATGTATCTGGAGACAACAATCCTTCGTTTTGTTCCACAAATGCAGCTGGGAATATATCAGAAGGAAATATTTCATCTTGAAAGCAGTCATTTTGATTGGAATATGGCAAGCTGCACTCAGATGCATACAGCAAACTGACATGACAGGTAGGATAACAACTTATGTGCCTAATATGAAACGTATTTTATATATTCTTTTTTTATATTACTTTTAGAAAAAAAAAAAAACATTTCAGTTTTACAGGGTTGTATGTACCAGTTTACACATGTTTACACAATAGTGTTCAATGGAACTCGGTGTGCACTGCAAAAAAATTGTTTTCTTGAAATAAGAAAAAAAATATTGAAATAAGAAAATAATACTTGTTTCAAGAAAATAAATTTGAGCCACGTAAGAAATTTTATCTAGTTTTAAGAAAAAAAAGTAAGAAAATGTATCTTAATATAAGAAATTTGATCTAGTTTTAAGAAGAAAAAGTAAGAAAATGTATCTTAATATAAGAAATTTGATCTAGTTTTAAGAAAATATAAGAAAATGTATCTTTAATATAAGAAATAAAATCTTTACCTGCAAGACAAAAATACTTAAATCAAGACTTATTTTATTGGAAAAAATTATTTTTTTGGAGACAATAAATGAATAAATTAGTGTAAAAATGAGGGAAACAATAATGTATTAGTTAGAACAGTAAATAACAACATACATTGCAATTCAAATACATTTGAGCTCAGATGACCCAAAACCTCAGAAACTACCACATACTGTACACTTCTTTTATTTAGTTCCCATCCATATATAATTAATTAAATCATTTTATTCTCCTTTCTCAGAGCAATTTTTTCAGCCAAAATAATAATAAAAAAACATGCATATATCATATATATTTCTAGGACACAAAATTTTCAAAATATTCAATTCAATTTTGGTAAAATTTGGTCATGTCTAATGTGGATTTTGCGTTTGCATGAAGGAGAGACAGGTTTCCATACCCGGTGGATCTGTTAAAAAAAAAAAACATAGTGTGCGGCTACATCACCTAGGAAAACCCGTGTCCAGTCTGGCCTCTCTATGGTTGCTAGCAGCCTCCCATGGAGTCACCAGAATAGAATATGAATTATAACGTAACATGGGGAATGTGCTGGATTTTACTGCAGTGTTGAGATCATCATCATCCTAAAAAAGAAAGAAAGAAAGAGAAAGAAAGAAAGAAGTAAATATTGTGCTGAGTTATGTTGAATTAAAAACATTTTTAAAACAAAAATGTATTCCAAATTCAGATTTCATTATAATTACATTTTATTATTAATTAATTTGTTTAGCTTAAATTGTAAATATAAAGATAATTAAAGTACCTTTGTGAAAATATAGTAAATTAACAATACAAAAAGTGTTTGAGAGGAAATAAAGCATGTTAACCTAAAACACATTGAAGTGTAGCACAGACAGATGAAATAAAGCAATCAGAAGCAATACATATATAGTCTACAGTATATGATGGCCCTGTAACTCTTTTACAAGAGGTTTCAGCCATTTTTTGCTACTTTTAAATAAGTGGCAAGTTTTTCAAAACAGTCTGGGCCTGGCATCTAAAATGGTAGAGAACCAGTTCTGAGAGCCTCTGGTTTGACACCAGCATTTTCACATTTATAAATCTATGCAAAGTCTTGGAAAACTAAATGAATCTGTTAGACCTTTCTGAAAAGGTAGAACCTAATGTTTACATTGTATTACAATGTATCTGGGTACTGTTTTGTAACGATTGCAGATTTTTCTTTTTAAAAAAGACAAGCATCATGCTGCATGATAACAGAAGGTCATAGCTAGCTAATTGTTACTTTGTTTATGAAAGACTTTCTTTTAACTTCAATTAAACACTATAACCCTTAGTGGGGATATTCCTTCTTTGTAAGTAGGTTACAGATACCATAGACGGGGCATTAAACGGGGACCGATCGTCTCAAATCTTACACCAATCGATTTCACTGCTCCTTGGCCACAGCTCACACAGAAACATGAACCATCTTCATAGCACTAATAGTTTTGTGTGTGTGTGTGTGTGTGTGTGTGTGTATATATATATATATATATATATATATATATATATATATATATATATATACACACACACATATTAAAGTGCTCCCGGACTAAGGTAAAACTCGTCCGCATAAGGTTTGAAATTTTTTTTTTTTTTAAATGCATCCGGACCGGACGGGGCATTAAAAGGGGTAATTGGAGCTGTTCTTTCAGAACCATATGCTGATGAGTTTTACCTTGGTCCGGGAGCACTTTAATTAATATATATGTGTGTGTGTGCGTGTATGTGTTGTGAAGATGGTTCTTGTTTCTGTGTAAGCTGTGGACAAGGACGAATCGATTGATGCCGGTTTCAAGACGATCGGAGCAGGTTAAATGCCCCGTCCTGCAGGGTTTATCTTTGTCCAGCTTTTATCCATTCGTATAAAGGGACTTAACGAAGCCTACGCACATTAATATTAACAATAATCAATCAATTTCTTACCTTTTAAAGTGTTGGCTGTGTCCAAATCCAGTCTGTTCTTTAAATATCCATGCAGATCCCCCACCGAAAACTTTGAAAGCGCCATTCATTAGTTGAAAAATACTTTAAACAAACTTGGTGTTATGTTTACCTTACTGGAGGAGTCACTACACATTAAAATACACAAATCAAGAATTAGAATATAGATAGGCAATACAAATTAGTGTGTAGTCTATACAGAAATACCGTTATTTACCAAGCCGAGTCTTACGTTTGAATAAGCATCTTGAGAAACTATGAAACAAGGCGCGAGGCTCAGTTGTCAAACATGGCATACTGGAGATGTGCACTCTGTCTAGTTGCTTTAACCCTAACTCTTCGGGAGCTTCTTAGTCACATTAACATTGTTCATAGCTCTTACTTGAATTTTAATATTGTATGTGGAATAGAAGGATGTCCACGGTAGTACAAAGTTTTCCACTCCTTTTACCAACATGTAAGATCTAAGCACGGTAATCTGTACGATGAGGATTCCCGGAGTGGACATACAAACCTGGACGGTCATGATACAGAACAGTGCGTTGTTTACCAATACCAGAGGAAAATGTTGAAAACGACACCGAAACAGAAGTTCAAGGAGTACATCAGGTATGTGGGAAATTATATTTTGTTTATCTTTAAATATCTCTCTATATAGCCTATACATTAAATATATTATGGTATTCTGTGTTTTTAACATTCGAATTTAATGTTTCCCTTTCTAGACTGTACAAGTGACATCGAAGTTTACCTGGAGAAGGCTGCTGCGGTTTTCCTTGGAAGCATAAAAGAGAAACATTACTTGTCACAAGTATACAACATCTGTAATGTATTAATCTTTATTCACGATACCATCTCAGGTGCTTTACAAAGTTAGCTTACAAGTGGCAAGTGTAAATTAGAAAGTACAACGACAAAGTTTCAAACATAAAAATCCTTATTATAAATATTAATTTATTACTATTAATCTACTTAAAAAATAAAACACAAATGTCAGTAACCTATTGTGGCAGAGTGGTTGCTGATTATGTACAGGTGCACAGGTGATGCAGTGCAGGAATAAACAGACAGAGATTTGTAATCCGGTATGGAAAATAGATGTTTTATTTTTGTTATAATCCAGGTCTGGTGACCAAATAATAAACTCCGGTTATACACAGCAATGCGTAAAACACGGAGAACAGTAACAGGGATTGCAGCCCTAAAAATAAACACAGTATCTCTCCCACAATATACAACCACGGTCACCAGTCCTGGGTGCGTGCTGTAGTGCTCGTGGTGGGTGATACAGTTTAAAGAGTGACAAGTAGTGCAGTGCTGTTCCGGGTTCAGTGCTGGCTCTTAGCGACAGCTCCGGAACGTGTTAGCCGTCTATAAACACACAAGTAACAATTATAGACAAAACAAAACAAACACTCATGATATGCTTAATACACAGTGCACGGGTCCTTCCGGGTCTATTTCGAAACCAAAAGCGAAGGAAAAGATTTACAATTCTCCAACACCTTTTATGCGGTTATGCATGACCCCTTGGTAAATGATTGCAGCTGATTCTATTGCCTGCAGCTGCTACCTCGTTTACCTTCAAGGTCAATACATTCTCGCACTGGAGTCTCGTCTTTTTCCAGGCTGATTGACTTCCCGACCAAGGGAATGAACTGTCAGGACAACCTGTCCAAAGCCTTTCCCTTTCGCTACTTCGTACCCTCACAGGTCGAGAGGGAGATTTACAACCAGAACTCATTATATTTCCGTCACACCTATGCTTTACAGTAGTATTTTGTTTCAAGACAGATTTGTGTTAAAGACATGATAAATAAATAAAAACCCAATACCTTAATTGTGTTTTTTTTTTAGAGTGACAGTAAAACGTGAAACCCTCCACCACAAAACCAGTCGAACATACCGTATTGTCAATACAAGCTAAATAGTCAAAAGTTTTTATGTAATCGATTTTGAGTATTCAGTGTTTTTGTGTACTAGAACATCTTAACTTTCGATTGCAGTTTTAAAAGTTGACAAATATAATGTAATTACATTAAAAATACATTATTCTGCATGGATTACTTCAAAGAAGACGTAAAGTTCAGTAACTTAAGCAGAATCTTTTTGTGTCATGCCGATGCTGAAAGCCGTGATATAAAATTGAGCTTTTCATATGTGGTGTCTTTTCAACCCACCCGCTCAAATCAGACCAACCAGAAGGCTTAAAACAAGGTTTATGCCTTGTAAACAAAGCAAGCTTGTTTTCACCATGTGACCGCAGGAGCTTCTGCGATTGGCTCCTGCTGAATAAGGTCACAATCTCGCATGCGCTTTAGTCGGCATCCAGACCAGAAATAAATTGGTCGAATGCTGAATGCTGATGCCAGTGTTACAGGTTAATTCTCACCCCGGGTGAGTTCTGTCCTAGGCTAATCCTCACCCTGTCAGGCCAATTCTCACACCAGTACTCTTCTGGGAGGGTGAACATTAGCCCAGGCCAATTCCACTATGTAACACAATTTTTGTTCATGGGTAGTAAGTGTTATTTCCTAATTGCTTATGCCTCAAAAGTATAGAAAATGGCTATTATTCCCCACAAACTTTGCTTTTGTGACCAGGACAGTGATATTTTGAAATACACCTATTTCCAATGAGAAAACGGGCGAATTTGTGTCTTTTCGTTCACATAAAGTCAGAAAAAAACAACATATGAATCCAAATTAACATGTATTTATAAGTAATACAAAAATGACTACAAAAGATTTAGAACTGAGTAGTTTTTCGAGATTAACGATTATACTGTAAATCACTTTCATGAATCAGCCCCCAAATGTAGTCTCCCATCATGTTCTCGTTATACTGTCCTTGGTAGCGGCGTTCAAAGTCCAGTATATCCTGGTGGAAGCGCTCGCCTTGCTCCTCCGAGTACGCTCCCATGTTCTCCTTGAATTTATCAAGATGAGCATCAAGGATATGGACTTTGAGGGACATCCTACAGCCCATTGTGCCGTAGTTCTTCACCAGAGTCTCAACCAGCTCCACATAGTTTTCGGCCTTGTGATTGCCCAGGAAGCCCCGAACCACTGCGACAAAGCTGTTCCAAACCGCTTTCTCCTTACTAGTGAGCTTCTTGGGGAATTCATTGCACTCCAGGATCTTCTTTATCTGTGGTCCGACGAAGACACCGGCTTTGACCTTTGCCTCAGACAGCTTAGGGAAGAAGTCTTGAAGGTACTTGAAGGCTGCCGACTCCTTATCTAGAGCTCTGACAAATTGTTTCATAAGGCCCAATTTGATGTGCAGTGGTGGCATCAGCACCTTCCGGGGGTCCACCAGTGGCTCCCACTTGACGTTGTTCCTCCCCACAGAGAACTCGGTCCACTGTGGCCAGTCCCGTCTGTGGTAGTGCGCCTTGGTGTCCCTGCTGTCCCAAAGGCAAAGATAGCAGGGAAACTTGGTAAAACCGCCTCGGAGACCCATTAGGAATGCCACCATTTTGAAGTCTCCTATGACCTCCCAGCCGTACTCATCATACTTCAAGGCATCCAGCAAGGTCTTGATGCTGTTGTAATCCTCTTTGAGGTGCACCGAGTGAGCCAGGGGAAGAGACGGGTACTTGTTACCATTATGGAGCAGCACGGCTTTGAGGCTCCTGGATGAGCTGACAATGAAGAGGCGCCACTCATTCTGGTTACAGGCGATTCTGATTGCCTCGAACAGACTGGTCACATTGTGGCAAAAGCAGAGCCCATCTTGACGGGTGAAGAAGCTGGAAAAAGGTTGGTGACGCTTCCTCTGATCTGCGACTTGCACACTTTCATCCAACAAGTTCCACTTTTTGAGCCTAGACGTCAATAGCTCGGCATTGGACTTGGTGAGACCAAGATCTCTAATCAAGTTGTTGAGGTCTTTTTGGTTGGGGTAGTATGGGTTTCTCTCCTCAGCTCCACCTCTGAAATTGTCATCTGGATCTACAACATCTTCCTCGCTCTCTGACTTGCTGCTCTCTTCTAAAGACGGCTGCTCTCTCTCCGGAGGAGTGGGTACGGGGAGCTCATGGCAGTGTGGCACCGGGGCGATGGATGAAGGAAGGTCCGGATACGTGATAGCAGGTGCATTCTTGCCAGTCCGACGTTTGGAAGGGTCCACCATGCAGAAGTAGCAGTTGCTTGAGTGGTCAGTGGGTTCCCGCCAAATTCTTGGGATAGCGAACTTCATGGCTCTCTTTTCCCCTCTGTACCATCCTACAAAAATACATTTATTTCACCCATGACTAATGTGTAAGAGATTCTCGCAACATTTTTCATATATGATATATTTTTTCAATAACATTGAAAATTGTAAAACATTTTAAAATTAAAAACTTTTACAATTTTAAAAATTTTAACAAATTTTATAACATAAAATTCCGAGCAACAATTGTCCATCTTACCTTCCAGAGTTTTTTTGCAGTGCTCGCAGGTGAAATGAGGTGCCCAGGGTTTGTCTTGATCCCCGACAGGCATGCCGAAATACGCCTTGTAGGCCTCACACATCTTAGCAGATGCTTCCATGGAGTACTTTTTCGCTCTTGTCTTGATAAATTGGCCGCAGACATAGCAAAATGCGTCTGCCGGATGCTTGCAGCCTCTTGATGCCATCTCAGAAAAATGCAGATATGTATCCACTTAGGCAGCTGGAACTAAACTGAACTGATGGGCTTAAGGCCCCTGTATTTATACTACTATTTATATTACTGGAAAATTCTAGAAAGTTCTAGAAGTTACTCCAAGTTTACTCAGCACTGAATCTATCTGGAATGTTCTGGAAAATAGGTAAATTTCAAAATATCACTGTCCAGGTCACAAAAGCAAAGTTTGTGGGGAATAATAGCCATTTTCTATACTTTTGAGGCATAAGCAATTAGGAAATATTACCTTATATGAACTTATTACCCAGGAACCAAAATATAAATAAAAAAAAATAGTTACACGGTGTTCTCATTCCAGTACTCTGTACATAGCATAATCGTTTTCATTGTATGATAACTAATCTAAGCTAATCAGCATTAGGACATTTTGTGAATGTACTGTAAAAGATACAGGAAAAAATAAGCAAAGTTTATTGAACAGCAAACCTAATATATATATATATATATATATATATATATATATATATATATATTAAGCTGAGGTGCACACTCGTCAAACTTATTTTGATATGGTCATCATACAGTGAAAGATATATATATATATATATATATATATATATATATATATATATATATATTTACAGACGTGCTCAAATTTGTTGGTACCCCTCCACAAAAAACGAAGAATGCACAATTTTCTCTGAAATAACTTGAAACTGACAAAAGTAATTGGCATCCACCATTGTTTATTCCATATTTAATAGAAATCAGACTTTGCTTTTGATTTTTTATTCAACATAATATTGTAAATAATAAAACAAATGAAAATGGCATGGACAAAAATGATGGGACCGCTAACGATAGGTTGCGGATGCAACCCCGGTTCCCTGAAAGAGAAAATAACCATCAAGGTATGGGACATTGCCGTCAGGCAGTAGGGATTGGCTGAGCTTTATGTCAAAGCTGCCGATAGGCCTCCGCGCAAGCTGCCGTGTAAGCCCGCCCCCTTGGGAGCTTACTATACGCAGCGCGCGGAGAGTCACTTCCTCTTTTGCCCTTCAGGCCGTGAAGGCCTCCAGAGCGACCTCGCGGCTTGATGGTTATTTTCTCTTTCAGGGAACCGGGGTTGCATCCGCAACCTATCGTTCCCTTTCAAGTCGAAAATAACCATCAAGGTATGGGAACAGTGTACCCAAGCCGTCGCGAGGGAGGATTCTCGGCAGTAGGACAGACTTACGTCATAACGCAACTGCGTAGGCAGTACATCTACACATATGCGGAGCTGCGCCTCAGCGACTATGCTCGCAATGACACCTCTCCCAAGGTGGAATAGTCACACCATATTGTCACCTACTCTAGACGTCCGCAACCTGAGGCGTCATAGAGTGCAACACAGATGCTCCAAATGACGGAGCAGAGGATTCCAGTACATTTAGCCTGTAAAACCTCATGAAAGTATGCGGCGTAGCCCAACTGGCTGCCGCGCAAATATCAGACACCGGCACCCCTCGAAAGAGGGCCCAGGATGTCGCCATAACCCTGGTAGAATGCGCCTTCAACTGCCCTGGTGGTGGAAGGCCTGCAGATTCATACGCTAATTTAATAGCATCCACTATCCAGTGGGAAAGGCGCTGTTTAGACAGCGGCTGACCCAAAGATCTAGAACCATGGCATATGAACAACTGTTCTGTCTGCCTCACAGTCCTTGTACGGTCAATATAACACCTCAATGCCCTCACAGGGCAGAGCATGTGTAACCGCTCTTCCTCTGGGGAAGAAAAAGGAGGAGGATGGAACGCCATCAACTCGACTGACTGGTTCATGTGGAACGGGGATATAACCTTTGGTAAAAAGGCCGGATTAGGGCGCATGGAGACCTTAGAACCGTCTCCTGCAAAACGAGTACAAGAAGGATGCACTGACAGTGCATGTAACTCGCTCACGCGTTTTGCTGATACTACAGCCAGCAAAAACGCAGTCTTAATAGATAAGAGCTTCATATCCACGCTGTGGAGAGGCTCAAACGGTGCCTTGGCAAGGGCTTCTAGCACCACATCAAGGCTCCACGACGGTAAACTGGTCGTTCTTGGAGGCCGCAAGCGTCTTGCGCCCTTCAGAAACTGAGATGCCAAAAAATGGCAACCAGGTGATAACCCGTCAATGCGTACGTGGCAAGCCGAAATAGCGGCCAAATACACCTTAAGTGTAGAGGGAGACTTACCCTCGTCTAACAGCTTCTGCAGAAACTGTAATATCACTGCCATAGGGCAGGAGACTGGGTCATGGCCCTCAGCCAGACACCAACTCTGAAATAATTGCCACTTATACGTATATTGCGACCGAGTAGAGGGCGCTCTCGCACTCTGAATAGTGGATATAACCGCCGTCGAAAGCCCTAAGGCTGACAGGCGCTCCCGCTCAGGGGCCAAGCCCATAGTTGCATGAGCTTGGGGTTCGGATGCCATAGCCCTCCTTGGGCTTGGGACAACAGGTCTGCTCGCAGAGGGAGCTCCCTCGGGCGACCGTGCAACAACTGCACTAGACTCGGGAACCATATCCTCCGAGGCCACCGAGGAGCGATCAGAATCACTGTCGCTTGCTCTACCCTGACCTTCTCCAAGAAGGCGGGGAGCATCGAAATCGGTGGAAATGCGTACAGGAGCCCTGGCGGCCATTCGTGAGCCAGTGCATCGACTCCTAGGGGGCTGTCGAGGTCCTTCACCGAGAACCATAGGGGGCAGTGCGTGGTCTCTCGCGAAGCGAAGAGATCGACTTGCGCTGTGCCGAACCAGTCCCAAATGCGCTCTACCACCCGAGGGTGAAGACGCCATTCGCCCGCAAGAGGACCTCCTCTGGACAGGAGATCCGCTGCGTAATTGACTCTGCCCGGCAGATGAACTGCACGCAGAGAGGCTAACCGCGGTTGAGCCCAGAGCAACAGCCGCGTTACCATCCGGTGAAGACCTGGGGACCGCAATCCGCTCTGGCGATTGATATACGCCACTACTGTGGTGTTGTCTGACCGCACTAACACGTGCTTGTCTAGAAGCACTGGCAAGAAGTGCCGAAGGGCGAGGTCCACTGCTCTGAGTTCCAGAGCGTTGATGTGGGCTGACCTCCAGGGTCCTGACCACACTCCACGGGTCCCTGTCCCGTTCCAGACTGCTCCCCAACCTTGGTTGGAAGCGTCGGTTGTGATAACTTCCCTTCGGAAGATGGGACCCAAGCGCACGCCCTGGCGGATGTTCGACTGAACTTTCCACCAGCGTAATGCTTCCCAGCAGGTTCGGGATACCCTCAGCCTGCGGTGCTTGTCTCTCCGCGGGTGCAACGCGAAGGCATTGAACCAGGCCTGCAGAGGTCTCTGGTGTAGTAAGCCCAAAGGAAGGGCTTGCGAGGCGGCAGCCATCAACCCCAGCATGCGCTGACAGAGCTCCATGCTGACTGTTTCTCTCAACCTGAATAGGGAGAGACACCGCTCTAATGAGGCAACTCTTTGTGTCGATAGGGTCGCTTCCATGGACACTGAGTCCAGATGCAGACCCAAAAACTCGGTCTGTTGGCTGGGCACGAGGCGGCTCTTGTCTGGATTGACCTTCAGACCTAGCCGCTGAAGATGGTCTGTAACCATCACTGTGTGCTGTGCCAACTGCTCCTTTGACTGCGCGCAGACGAGCCAGTCGTCCAGATAGTTCAGCAGTCGAACGCCTTGGACCCGCAAGGGGGCTAAAATGGCGTCCGTACACTTCGAAAAGGTTCGAGGAGCTAGAGACAGGCCGAATGGCAGGACACAAAACTCGTAGACCCTGCTCTGAAATGCGAAACGTAGGTACTTCCTGTGACCCGGACAGATGGGAACGTGAAAGTACGCATCTGTTTGCGCACCCAGATGTCGTTGGTGCATTGTTGCCAGAACAGGAGCTGTGGAACAGTGTAGGGGTGGGTTAACGGCTGCCGGGGTTTCTCAGGGCTGCTTAGGCTGCGCTCGCTCACGAGGGGCCTGACCAGAGCCACGAGGGCGTGGTCTGCTACCTCCTCTGGGGCGCCACCCTCCGCGCTGCGGTCTTGCAAACGCGGGTTGGCTGCGTGCTGCAACCCCCGAAGGGGCGGTTTTACTGCCCTGTGGGTGCGCCTGCTGCTGCGGCGGCGCCCTGCGCCATTGGCGCTCCTGCGGCCGCCTTGGCTGGAAAGGCTTGCTTGGCCACATCTTAGCCAACTGCTGCGACGCCTCACGCGCCTTGACGGAGCGTTGCAGCATCTCCTCCACCGCTGGGCCAAACGTGTGCCCCGGGGATATAGGAGCATCTAGCAACGGGGCCTTATCAGGCTCCTGTACCCTGGCCTGTGAGAGCCATAGCTGCCTCCTTGCTACTACGAGGGAAGCAATGCTCCTGCCCTGTGCTCGCGCATTTAGCTGAGCCAGCCTGACCAGAAGCTGTGCAACTGCACCCAGCTCGGTTCTGAGCCCGATGGATGGGGACTCAGGCAGGTCGCGAATCAGCGCCGCCTGGTAGACTGTCAGGAGGCTGGCCACGTTGTACAGTCTAACTGCCTCTGTAGTCGCGGCATAACCCTTTTTTAGGTGGGCCTCCGTAATCCTACACTGCCTGTTAGGGCAGGAAGGGTCCTTAGCCAGCCCCGAAAGTGTCGGCGTCTTTACTAGCGCGGCGAACGCGGCGCCCACTGGCGGAAACAACGCCAGCCCAGCTTCGCTCGCCCCGTGCATGGTGAAGGCCGAAGCCTTGCGAGAAGTCGCAGGGGCGGAGGCCGGTGCTCCCCAGGTGGACTGCACCTCCTTAATAAAATCCGGGAATGCCGGGAGCATCCTGGACTGAAGGGGCGGAGCCGATGGCAATTCAAATAGAGAGCGACGTGTTGGCTCTGATGCAGGCCAGTCCACGCCTAGATGACGGGCTGCCCTCTCCACCACTGACCAGATAGGGTCATTAGTATCCAGCACTTTAGGGTCGTCCTGCCCAGAGTGCTGGGATGCCACCTCAGGCTCTGTGTCTTCAAAGAGCGGGTCTGCGTCAGATGCGTCCCTTGAGACAGCATCGGCGTCCCACTCTACTTCCTGGGGCACTGGTGGAGGAACCATCGGCTGACTAGCGCTGGGTCCGGTAACCATCCCGAGCACGCCTAATTGGAGACCTTTGACCAGCTGTAAGCTGGGAAGATGGGCTCATAGGCTGAGACGTCGCCGGCAGCGACACGATAGACGATGGTGGGGCCGAGACGGTGTGGGACGAGCCCGAGGATGGGGAACGACCTCCCACCGCCTTCCTAGCTCTCTGGCGTAGGGTGCGTGTTTGAAACCCCGCACATAGCTGGCAGTATGCCCTGTCTGCCAGGGCAGATGCCGCATGGTCCGGCCCTAAACATGCGACGCAGTCCTCGTGAGGGTCGCTGGCAGGCAACTTGGCCTGACAGGTCACACAACGGTGGAACCCAGACATTGTAAAACGCCGAAGCGTCTAGTATTGATGTCAATCACGAAGAGCCGAGGTGCACGCGTCGAGCGCCGAAGCGCTGGGCACAAAGCGTCAAGCACCTGAAGTGCGTGCGTCGAGCGCCGCCGCGTCGAGCGCCGAGGCGTCGAGGGTGCGTGCGTCGAGCACCGAGCGCCGAAGCGTCGAGCACTGAGGTGCGTGCGTCGACGTCAAGGGTGCGCGCGTTGAGGCGTCGAGCGCCGAAGCGTCGAGCACCGAGCGTCGAGCGCCGAAGCGTCGAGCGCCGAAGCGTCGAGCGTCGAGCGTCGAGCGTCGAGCGTCGAGCGTTGAGCGTCGAGGGTGCGTGCGTCGAGGCGCCAAGCGCCGAGCACCGAGCGCCGAAGCGTCGAGCACCGAGCGTCGAGCACCGAGGTGCGTCGAGGGTGCGTGCACCGAGCGCCGAGGCGCGTGCGTCGAGCGTCGAGGGTGCGTGCGTCGAGCGTCGAGGGTGCGTGCGTCGAGGCGCCAAGCGCCAAGCACCGAGCGTCGAGCGCCGAAGCGTCAAGCGTCGAGCACCGAGCGTCGAGCACCGACGTTGATGGAACGTGCACCGAGCGTCGAGCGTCGAGCACTGAGCCCCAAGCGCAGAAGCGCTGCACAAAGCGCCGAAGCGCTGCACCAAGCGCACAAGCGCTGACACCAAAAGCGCCGGAGCGTGAGCGCCGAAGCACGAGTACCGAGCGTGGAACGCTAGCACAGACGCCTAAGCGTCAGCTGACCCGCCAAGCGGAGACGCAAAGTGCTGGTACAGTGTCTGATGCTGTGCAATACCTACCTGAAGGTGCTGGGGATTTTGCACATTGGTGGTTGTCTTCCTCTGTATAGTGAGGGAAAAACTTTTTTTTTTTTTTTTGTGGACGCTGCAGAAGGAAAGGGAGTGTAGTGCAATACCACGTGGCGGGAACGCGCCGCGGGGGGGGGGGACACTGCAGAGCAGACTACCCGCACACACACACGGTTTAGCCTAAGCTAGACCGAGGATGCAATTGCGCGTGGCCAAGGCCAACGCAACACGCGTCCGACACACAATGTAAATATATATAACAATATATAATTACACAAAAATATAATATATATAGAATATATATATACAAAAAACCCACACAGTAATAATAAAGGAACAGAGGAAAGACGGGGAGACCACGAAGAACGCAATGCCGAAGCAAAGCGAAAAGGAATATATAATGTAAAAACAAGATATATCCTAAATAATACAAATACACAATAATAATAATAATAACTGAAATAAACTCGGAGAAGGGGATAAACCAGCTTCTCAAGCCTAAGCTTAGTGAGTACAATCAGTTAAAATAGCTCTAAGTCCTACCGCTACTGATGCTGAAGGCAAAAGAGGAAGTGACTCTCCGCGCGCTGCGTATAGTAAGCTCCCAAGGGGGCGGGCTTACACGGCAGCTTGCGCGGAGGCCTATCGGCAGCTTTGACATAAAGCTCAGCCAATCCCTACTGCCTGACGGCAATGTCCCATACCTTGATGGTTATTTTCGACTTGAAAGGGAACCTAATATTTTGTTGCACAACCTTTAGAGGCAATCACTGCAATCAAACGTTTTCTGTAGCTCTCAATGAGACTTCTGCACCTGTTAACAGGTAGTTTGGCCCACTCTTCCTGAGCAAACTGCTCCAGCTGTCTCAGGTTTGATGGGTGCCTTCTCCAGACTGCAAGTTTCAGCTCTTTCCATAGATGTTCGATAGGATTCAGATCAGGAATCATAGAAGGCCACTTCAGAATAGTCCAATGTTTTGTTCTTATCCATTCTTGGGTGCTTTTAGCTGTGTGTTTTGGGTCATTATCCTGTTGGAGGACCCATGACCTGCAACTGAGACAGAGCTTTCTGACACTGGGCAGTACGTTTCGCTCCAGAATGCCTTGATAGTCTTGAGATTTCATTGTGCCCTGTACAGATTCAAGGCACCCTGTGCCAGGTGCAGCAAAGCAGCCCCAAAACATAACCAAGCCTCCTTCATGTTTCACTGTAGGTATGGTGTTCTTTTCTTTGAAATCTTCATTTTTTCTTCTGTGAACATAGAGCTGATGTGACTTGCCAAAAAGCTCCAGTTTTGACTCATCTGTCCAAAGGACATTCTCCCAGAAGGATTGTGGCTTGTCAATATGCATTTTAGCAAATTCCAGTCTGGCTTTTTTATGTTTTTCTGTCAAAAGTGGAGTCCTCCTGGGTCTTCTTCCATGGAGCCCACTTTCGCTCAAAAAGCGACGGATGGTGCGATCACAAACTGACGTACCTTCACCTTGGAGTTCAGCTTGTATCTCTTTGGCAGTTATCCTTGGTTCTTTTTCTACCATTCGCACTATCCTTCTGTTCAATCTGGGGTCGATTTTCCTCTTGCGGCCGCGCCCAGGGAGGTTGGCTACAGTTCCATGGACCTTAAACTTCTTAATAATATTTGCAACTGTTGTCACAGGAACATCAAGCTGCTTGGAGATGGTCTTGTGGCCTTTACCATTACCATGCTTGTCTATTATTTTCTTTCTGATCTCCTCAGACAACTCTCTCCTTTGCTTTCTCTGGTCCATGTTCAGTGTGGTGCACACAATGATACCAAACAGCACAGTGACTACTTTTCTCCATTTAAATAGGCTGAATGACTGATTACAAGATTGGAGACATGTGTGATACTAATTAAAGAAACTAATTAGTTTGAAATATCACTATAATCCAATTATTTATTATCTTTTCTAAGGGGTACCAACAAATGTGTCCAGGCCATTTTAGAATATTTTTGTAGAATAAGCAATAATTCATCTCTTTTCACAGCTTCTTTGCTTTATTCTATGACATACCAAAGGCATGCAAGTATACATGATAAAATAGCTTTTAATTTCATCACTTTTCAGGAGGAATGAAGCATTATTTCAATGAGCTGTAAGGGTACCAACAAATTTGAGCATGTCTGATATATATATATATATATATATATATATATATATATATATATATATATATATATATACACAGTGCCTTGCAAAAGTATTCAGACCCCTGACCAATTCTCTCATATTACTGAATTACAAATGGTACATTGAAATTTTGTTCTGTTTGATATTTTATTTTAAAACACTGAAACTCAAAATCAATTATTGTAAGGTGACATTGGTTTTATGTTGGGAAGATATTTCAGTTTTTTATTTTTCTTAAAAATATTTCCCAACATAAAACCAATGTCACTTCACAATAATTGATTTTTACTTTCAGTGTTTTAAAATAAAATATCAAACAGAACGAAATTTCAATGTACCATTTGTAATTCAGTAATATGAGAGAATTGGTCAGGGGTCTGAATAATTTTGCAAGGCACTATATATATATATACAGTGCCTTGCGAAAGTATTCGGCCCCCTTGAACTTTGCGACCTTTTGCCACATTTCAGGCTTCAAACATAAAGATATGAAACTGTAATTTTTTGTGAAGAATCAACAACAAGTGGGACACAATCATGAAGTGGAACGAAATTTATTGGATATTTCAAACTTTTTTAACAAATAAAAAACTGAAAAATTGGGCGTGCAAAATTATTCAGCCCCCTTAAGTTAATACTTTGTAGCGCCACCTTTTGCTGCGATTACAGCTGTAAGTCGCTTGGGGTATGTCTCTATCAGTTTTGCACATCGAGAGACTGAAATTTTTGCCCATTCCTCCTTGCAAAACAGCTCGAGCTCAGTGAGGTTGGATGGAGAGCATTTGTGAACAGCAGTTTTCAGTTCTTTCCACAGATTCTCGATTGGATTCAGGTCTGGACTTTGACTTGGCCATTCTAACACCTGGATATGTTTATTTGTGAACCATTCCATTGTAGATTTTGCTTTATGTTTTGGATCATTGCCTTGTTGGAAGACAAATCTCCGTCCCAGTCTCAGGTCTTTTGCAGACTCCATCAGGTTTTCTTCCAGAATGGTCCTGTATTTGGCTCCATCCATCTTCCCATCAATTTTAACCATCTTCCCTGTCCCTGCTGAAGAAAAGCAGGCCCAAACCATGATGCTGCCACCACCATGTTTGACAGTGGGGATGGTGTGTTCAGGGTGATGAGCTGTGTTGCTTTTACGCCAAACATAACGTTTTGCATTGTTGCCAAAAAGTTTGATTTTGGTTTCATCTGACCAGAGCACCTTCTTCCACATGTTTGGTGTGTCTCCCAGGTGGCTTGTGGCAAACTGTAAACAACACTTTTTATGGATATCTTTGAGAAATGGCTTTCTTCTTGCCACTCTTCCATAAAGGCCAGATTTGTGCAGTATACGACTGATTGTTGTCCTATGGACAGAGTCTCCCACCTCAGCTGTAGATCTCTGCAGTTCATCCAGAGTGATCATGGGCCTCTTGGCTGCATCTCTGATCAGTCTTCTCCTTGTATGAGCTGAAAGTTTAGAGGGACGGCCAGGTCTTGGTAGATTTGCAGTGGTCTGATACTCCTTCCATTTCAATATTATCGCTTGCACAGTGCTCCTTGGGATGTTTAAAGCTTGGGAAATCTTTTTGTATCCAAATCCGGCTTTAAACTTCTCCACAACAGTATCTCGGACCTGCCTGGTGTGTTCCTTGTTCTTCATGATGCTCTCTGCGCTTTAAACGGACCTCTGAGACTATCACAGTGCAGGTGCATTTATACGGAGACTTGATTACACACAGGTGGATTCTATTTATCATCATTAGTCATTTAGGTCAACATTGGATCATTCAGAGATCCTCACTGAACTTCTGGAGAGAGTTTGCTGCACTGAAAGTAAAGGGGCTGAATAATTTTGCACGCCCAATTTTTCAGTTTTTTATTTGTTAAAAAAGTTTGAAATATCCAATAAATTTCGTTCCACTTTATGATTGTGTCCCACTTGTTGTTTATTCTTCACAAAAAATTACAGTTTCATATCTTTATGTTTGAAGCCTGAAATGTGGCAAAAGGTCGCAAAGTTCAAGGGGGCCGAATACTTTCGCAAGGCACTGTATATATATATATATATATATATATATATATATATATATATATATATATATATATACAGTGGCATGAAAAAGTATTTGCCCCCTGTCTGATTTTCAGAATTTTTGCACATTTTTCACATTGTTTTTAGTCAGATTTTTTTGTGGGTTGTAGTAGTACTTAGAGGGAGTTTGGTGCTTTTTTCATTTGTATGGTGTGCAAGGTAATCAAACATGCAATCTTCAGGTGTGAAAAAGTTATTGCCCCCCCAGTTGACTCAACCCAATTAAAGGGATAATTAGTGTCAGCTGTTTGAGTACTTTGGTTAACAACCAGGCCTGATTTGGGCCAGCCCTGCCCAATAAAAATCTGACTAATTTTGGCCCTTACCATCAGAGTGAAGTTGTCAGCACACAGGTTCTAGAGGCACATCATGCCATGAAGGAAAGAAATTCCTGAAGACCTCCAGAAAAAAAAGTTGTTGATGCCTATCAGTCTGGAAAGGGTTACAAAGCCATTTCAAAGACTCTGGGGCTCCACCGAACCACAGTCAGAGCCATATTGTCCAAATGGAGAAAGTTTGGGACAGTAGTGAATCTTCCCAGGAGTGGCCGTCCTGCCAAAATCTCTCCAAGAGCAAGGCGTAAAATCGTCCAGGAAGTCACAAAGAACAACATCCAGGGATCTGCAGGCCTCTCTCGCCTCGGCTAAGGTTAGTGTTCATGACTCCACCATCAGAAAGACACTGGGCAAAAATGGGATTCATGGCAGAGTAGCAAGGCGGAAACCATTGCTCACTAAGAAGAACATGAATGCTCATCTCAAGTTTGCCAAAAAGCACTGGGATGATCCTCAAGAGTTCTGGAACAATGTTCTATGAACAGATGAGTCAAAAGTGGAACTTTTTGGCTGACCTGGGCCCCGTTATGTCTGCATTCTACAGTAAGAACCTCATACCAATGGTCAAGCATGGTGGTGGTAGTGTCATGGTTTGGGGATGCTTTGCTGCATCAGGACCTGGACGCCTTGCCATCATTGAAGGAACCATGAATTCTGCTCTGTATCAGAGAATTCTACAGGAGAATGTCAGGCCATCCATCCATGAGCTGAAGCTGAAGCGGAGCTGGGTCATGCAGCAAGACAATGATCCGAAACACACAAACACACAAAGTCTACATCAGAATGGTTGAAGAACAAGAAATTTAAAGTTTTGGAATGGCCTAGTCAAAGTCCAGACCTAAATTCCATTGAAATGTTGTGGCAGGACCTGAAACGAGCAGTTCATGCTCGAAAACCTACAAATGTCACTGAGTTGAAGCAGTTTTGCATGGGGAAGTGGGCCAACATTCCTCCACAGCGCTGTGAGAGACTAATCAATAACTACAGGAAGCGTTTGGTTGCAGTTATTGCTGCTAAAGTCGGCGTAACCAGTTATTGAGTCTAAGGGGGTGATTACTTTTTCACACGGGGGCATTGGGTATTGCATAACTTTCTTTAACCCTTTGCGGTCCTAATTCGGACCTGGTCCGACATTGCAATTATTCCTATCCGGTCCAATGTCGGACCCTGTCCGACATCATCAAAAAGACGCAAAAAACGGGTTTCTAGTCGTTTTAACTCCAGAAAAAGCCGAGAAAACCATTCAATGGCTGAGTGGGAGCGACAGGAGCCGAGACAAGCCGAAAAAAATAAAAAAAGGGTGTATCTCATGAATAGTCATACTTGCCCCTGCCATCTGATAATGGAGGCCATGAGGAAACAAGCTGGCTGTGACTGCATCAGCGCTCAGAGAATATCACGGACATTTGCAGAGTTTTTTTCAGATGTTATAGTAATAAAATAATGAATTGGATCACATTATTGAGACGTTTGGTGATAAAACGAGTGATCAGGAGATGATTGATCAGTATGTACGACTATTATTATTATTATTATTTATTTCTTAGCATATGTGAAAGCTATAGCGAACGAAAGGGTGGGGCGGGGCTGGAGATGCCCAGTGAGTGCTTTGTTGATATGCAGGGCCTTTTAAACCCGTTTGACTGTGGAAAAAAAATACTTTTAAACAGCACGTGTGAAAATAAATTGGGCCTGACATGCACTTAATAAATGGACTGCAAAGGGTTAATAAATAAATGAAATATGTATCACATTTTTGTGTTATTTGTTCACTCAGGGTCTCTTTTATCTAATATTAGGTTTTGGTTGAAGATCTGATAACATTCAGTGTAAAAAATATGCAAAAATGCAGAAAATTAGACGGGGCAAATACTTTTTCACGGCACTGTATATATACAGTATATATATATATATATATATATATATATATATATATATATATATATATATACTGTATATATGTGTGTGTACATGTATATATGTATAGGTGTATATTTATGTATATATATACATGTATGTATGTAATTATATATATATATATATATATATATATATATATATATATATATATATATATATATATATATATTGTAAGGTAGCGGGTTATGTGAGACAGCAGGGAGGGGGTTAAAACCTCCCTGCGAGAGAAACATGTGCGGAATGTACCTTTTTGTTTGATTGTATTGTTTTATTGTTTCATTTAATTTGTTAATTGTTTTATTATTAATTATCCCCTGCACCTGGTAGCTAGTGTTAAATTGGGACCAGGTGCAGGGTATTTAAGAGGAGCAGTCAGTCTGCTCAAGGCTGCTGAGTAGAAGCAGAAGAGAGGTGCTCTGCTTCCGAGCAGTCATACAAAAGTAAGTGCTGGAGACCTGCGTGTTTTGTTTTGTTTGTGGTGTCAGGTAAACAGCTTAGCCGTCCTGAAAGTTAGTTAGGGAATAACCTGTGTAGTAAGTGCTCCAAAACTGAGTTAGGTTTTGTTTTGTGTTTAATTAAAAGTAGCGCAACCGCACTTAAAATCCCATTTCTGTTGTGCTGGGTCGTAATTTTAAAGGGGCACAAACCCGTGAGTGCTATGGATCGTTTACTATCTATCTGTCTCTATCTATCTATCTGGTGTGGTGCATGGTGGGAGAGTGGAGTGAGCCGGTAGGTTTTTCTCTTTCATTTGTTTGTTTGTTTGTTTGTTTGTTTGTTTGTTTGTTTGTTTGTCTGTCTGTATAATTTTGTGTTAGAGTAAAGCAAACTAATAAGTTTGAAATTATTTTTTAGCCAGCATGGCTGGCTCAGGGGGATTTTTTCCCTTTGAAAGATTGACTCGAAAACATGGAGTCAAAGTAATTACGGAAGGTTTTGTTTCTTTAGAGAAGTGTGTTTTAGCGATTGGTGAAGTGGTTGGATGTGAAAACATAAAGTCTGCTTCAAGAATGCATGGTTCAGTTGTGGCTTTTTTGAGTCCAACTGATCTAGTACATAAAATTGTTGAGAGCGGGATTGTTATAAATGATTTGTTTGTTGCCGTTTCGCCACTAGAGGTACCGGCAAAGAAAATCATTTTATCAAATGTTCCACCTTTTCTGAAGAATGAGTTAATTATGAATGAGTTGTCACGACATGGGCAGATTGTGTCAGCCCCAAAAAGAATTCCGCTGGGATGCAAATCTCCATTGCTAAAACACGTAGTCTCCTTTAGGAGGCAGTTGTTTATGCTTTTAAATAAACCAAACGAGGAACTTAATATTGTACTCAAGTTCAAAATAGAAGGCAGTAATTATGTTATTTTGCGACATCAGATGCCATGTTTTAATTGTGGTGTTGATGGGCATTTAGTTAAAAACTGTCCTAAAACTAAAGAGCAGAGAGAGATGTGTCCGTGACTCGGGAAGCTACAGTGCCGAGTAGTGCTGGCGGTGAAACAGAAAAGAAGAATGTTGACATTAATGACAGAGGGGTGGCGGAGCCGAGTGAGGCTGTTGGTACAGGAGTGATCCAAAATAATGTTACTTCTGTGGTGCCCGAAACCAAAAGTAAGGAGCAGAGTAGTGTTGTTGGTGGAGGGGAACATCAGAATGCTGATAGGGAGAATGCGAGGGGTGAACTTAAAGAGAGGAAAGCAGCGGGGTCGAGTGATGGTGCTGCTGCAGGGGAGAACCAAAAGAGTACTAAAGCTGTGCAGCTTGAAGTAGAAAGTATAAAAAACGTTGTTGCTGGCACGAGTAAAGTAAAGGAGACCGAGGCTGGTAAAACAGAGGGCGAGAGTCCTTCTCAGTGTACCTCTAATAAAGACGAGAATTTGAGGAAAGAGACTGCAAGTTTCTGATACTAATGTAGTGGGAGAAGTAGAGATGAGTGAGCCTGTAAATGAAAATGATGGTTTTAAACCCCCCCCCCAAAAAGAAAAAAAAAACGAGTGCAAAAGAAAGGAGTTGCTGCAGCTGTAGGAGTAGCAAAGAAAGCCTGTAAGTGAAGTAGCTGATGGGGCGAAGTGCTGGAGCGTAGCTATTGCCAGTACTGTGAGGGAGAGCAGCTCAGAATCAGAGAGTGAAGATGAGGCAAATCTCACTGACTCATCTCAGACTTCAGAGTTCGCTATCATAAAAAGTGGGTATTGTGAACAAAATATAAAAGAGTTTTTAGAAGTCACAAAAGGAAGAAGAAAATTGATGTAGAGGATTTTTTTTCCTGATATAAAAATGTTTCTAAATTCTGCGTCTTTCTTAGTAAAGAAGGCGTCAGGGTCTAATTTGACGGAGCAGGAACGCTGGCGTCTAAAGAACTTTGTTGTTAAAACTCGTAGTAGTCTTAACCAAAAGTAAATAAAATGAGAGCAAACTCTTTATATTACTTTCTTATATTGTTTGTTGTTTGGTTTTTGTTTTCTCTATTTATCCCAATGAAAAATCTTTTACTAGGGAATCTAAATGTAAATGGGTGTAGAGATGATCTTAAGAGAGCCTCGGTTTTCGAATACTTGTTGCAAAAAAAGATTGATGTAACATTCCTGCAGGAAACACATTGTGATCTGAAAACTCAGTCCGATTGAGAAAGAGAATGGAAAGGGGAAATAGCTTTTAGCCATGGCTCTAATGTCGGTGCTGGGGTGGCAGTTTTATTTAAAGAGAATTTTAAACCTGAATCAATAACTATTACAGAAGAAGTCAAAGGTCGTTTGATTAAGGTAAAAACTGTAATAGAAGGTCAGTCTTTCTGTTTTATCAATGTTTATGCTCCTAATGAAGGAAAAGAGAGGTTGGAGTTTTTTAAGATCTTAGATCAGGTTTTAGTAAACTGTGCCTCTGACGAGAGATTGTTTTTAGCAGGGGATTTTATCTGTACTGTGAATTTTAAAGAGGACAGGAATCACCCTGAGCCACACCCTCAATCTGCCAAGGAACTAGCTGTGATAAACACTGTGATAAAAGACAATACACTTGGGTTAAGCACAGTAATAATAATGTCTCATTGGCTAGACTTGATCGAATTTATGTTTTTAAAGAGCATTTAAATCTGATAAAGCAATCCCCTACTATTTTCTCAGATCATAACATAGTCTCTCTTTCTGTTTTATTGCCCTCCTTTAAGCACAGTCGCTCTTATTGGAAATTTAATGTAACTTTGTTGAATGATTTAAATTTCAGGAAATGTTTTAGTTTTTTTTGGAAAAAATGGAGAGCTGGTAAAAATTTATTTTCCAACCTTAGACAATGGTGGGATGTAGGAAAGGCCAAAATAAAAACTTTTTGTCAACAATATACTGAAAGTGTTACAAAGAGGGCTAATGAATCTCTGCAAGAACTGGAGCGGGAGGTCTTAGAGCTTCAAGAAACGCTGGACTCCAATCCAAACGATAGTTTAATTGAAAAATTAAGGCTTAAACAGTTAATAGCAGATCTTTTGGATGCAAAAGTACAGGGAGCTCTGGTGAGGTCCAGAATGCAAGGATTGACCAAAATGGATGCACCCACACAGTTTTTTTTTTGGGTTGGAGAAAAAAAGTGGCCAGAGCAAGACCATTCACTGTTTGACAAGACCAGATGGTGTAGAGCTGAGGGAGCCGGAGTAGATCCGAAGGTATGCTGTGGAGTTCTACTCTGGTCTGTTCGCAGCAGAGGTTGAGGCTGAGCCTGAAGAGGTGCAGAGTTTCCTGCAGGACTTGACATGTTTGCCTGAAGAGGCAAAAAAGGAGCTGGGATAAGCTCTATCGATGGAAGAGCTTACTGAGGCCCTACAGGGGTTAAAACAAGGTAAAGCTCCCGGAATCGATGGGTTACCAATAGAGTTTTTTAAAAGTTTCTGGGACCTGTTTCAACATGACCTTTTCACAGTGTTTGAGGAGAGCTTTGAGACAGGGGAGTTACCTCTGAGCTACAGAATAGCTGTCATTACGCTCCTCCCTAAGAAAGGTGATCTCAAAAACGTTAAAAATTGGAGACCTGTGTCGTTGTTGTGCTCTGAATATAAGGTCCTTTCCAGGGCTTTGTCCAATAGACTGAGCACAGTGATTGATAATGTTGTACACCCTGATCAAACTTACTGCATCTCAAATAGATCAATTTTTGATAACATTTTTTTAGTTAGATATTTTAGCTGCCTCTAAATTGTATGGCTTTAGTACTGGTCTTGTTTCTTTAGATCAGGAAAAGGCCTTTGATCGAGTAGACCACCGTTATTTATGGGAAGTCCTCGACGCATTTGGTCTTGGTTCTGATTTTATTAGTAAAATAAAAGCGCTCTATTGTAACGTGTTCAGTTTATTGAAAATAAATGGGGGCTTGAGTGCACCTTTTGCTGTACAGAGAGGAATCAGGCAGGGCTGCCCTTTGTCTGGAATGTTATATGCTTTATCAATTGAACCACTACTATGTAAACTAAGAAATGTTTTAACAGGTTTGTCTATTCCAGGTTGTAATGCCCAGTCAATAAAACTCTCAGCCTATGCGGATGATATAGTTGTGTTCGTTTGCATCAAGAAGATGTAAAGGCCTTAATTGAGAAGCAAAAAGTATTTGAAAAAGTCTCATCAGCGCATGTTAACTGGAGTAAAAGTAGTGCTGTGCTCATTGGGGAGGGACAAGGGTGTAGATCCCTGGTTTTACCAGACGGACTAGAATGGAGCCAGAATGGGTTTAAATACCTGGGGGTCTTTTTAGGCAATGAGAAAGGAGAACAGTTAAACTGGGATGGGGTTCTAGAAAAAGCAAAAGGTCGCTTACAGAGGTGGCGGTGGCTTCTTCCACAAATGTCTTTCAGAGGAAGAGTTTTGGTTTTAAATAATTTGGTTGCCTCCAGTCTCTGGCATAAATTGATCTGTGTGGAGCCCCCGCAATTCTTGATTAAACAGATTCAGTCTCTGCTCTTAGAGTTTTTTTGGAATGGGTGTTATTGGTTAAAGCAGTGTGTGTTGTATCTACCACTAGAAGAGGGTGGACAAGGTCTTATGAATATTGAGTGTAGGCTGGCTGCCTTTAGGATTCAGGCTTTGAGGAAATTGTTTTTCTCTAGTAAAGCTGCCATGGAGGGAACTGGCATTTTCTTTTCTTCATCAGGTTGGAGGGTTTGGTTTTGATTTTAATTTGTTTTTAGATTTTGACAAAATGCAGTTTTCATGTCTTCCCCTCTTTTATAGGAGTGTGCTGAGGGCTTGGACGTTACTAAAGGCTGAATATGTTGACCCACTGGATCCTTTTTTGATTCTGGAGCAGCCTTTGGTGTTTAATCCACACCTTAATACTACTTTTAATAGTTCAGAATCTTTTAACGATTCTCTCGAGGGCTAAAATAGTAAAGATTTGTGATCTGATGGACACAGAGCAGTGTGTCTCTCAAAGCCCCGAATGTGTAGCCGGTGCTCTGGCCATGCGGTCTGTGCGTGTGGCAGGTCTGTATCTGGCACAGCTGCGTGAAGCTCTGTCTCTGGAGTGGCAAGAGGCACTGGGGAGTGTTTTTGATGAATGTCGAATGCCTCAGCAAACTCCATTTCCTTCTTTGCTAATCTCCCCTGCGATAAGTCATTTTGGTGAAGAGAATGGCAAGATTTTAAAAGTGAAGGATTTGTGTAAACGTCAGTTTAATTTATTAGAGGGGAAAAAAAGTCTGAAATTTGTGTAAAAGTTAAACAGCAGAAACTACTTGAAGTACTTCCAGACTCCCATTGGAGGGAACGGCTGGGAGCGGAGAGGAGGATAAGCCAGCCTGGAGGACTTTATATAAACCCCCTCTTAATAAAAGATCAGGGGATTTGCAATGGCGACTCCTGCATACAATCTTGGCTGTTAATGCATTCGTAAGCATTATAAATCCCATTGTCCCTTCTGCAAGGAGAGAGAGACTGTCTTCCACTGCTACATGGACTGTAAAAGACTGGACCCTTTGTTCAACTTTTTAAACACCATTTTTTCAAATTTGAACTTAACTTTTACAAAGACTGTTTTTATTTTTGGTGTCAAATTTACAAGAAACCGAAAGCATTTGATTCAATTAGCCATCCTAAAAAGTAGAAAAAGCCAAATCAAAAATGTTCATCAGGACCTGGTAAAATTGTGTAGGATATTGGTGGTTACTCGCATAACTTTTGAATTCAAGTTTTATAAGATGATGCATGACTTGCTCAGTTTTTAAATGTTGTGGTGTGTGAATGGGGCGCTCTGTGAGGTACAGGATGATTCAGAAGAACTCTGTATAAATATTTAAATGACTGTTTGTTTTATGTATTTTCTCACAAAATAATGTAAATGTTCACAGTTTGTTTTTGACTGTTTTTTCTACACAATAAATGTTTTTTTATAAAAGTAAAAGTATCTATCTATCTGTCTATCTATCTACTGTATCTATCTAAGATGACCATATAAAAATAAGTTTGACGAGTGTGCACCTCAGTTTAAAGAACTTGTATAAAATTAGCTGTACACGAATGACATTTGAATATACAATTCCTAAATAACGAGAGAGCACTCTGCATATTCCTTGCAAAGACAGACACATCCAAGAAGACTACTAGTTTATTGATACAGAGGATGTAAAAGGGATATCATATTCCAATGGAAATACGCAATAAAAAGTGGAATACTGTCAAGATTAGATAGATATTGATAGTTATAGATATATAGATAGATATATATATAGATAGATAGTTATATATAGATATATATATATATATATATATATATAGTTATATTTTAATAAGTAGTACATTTTAAATGTAACTATCAATAAAACAAATGACACATACAAATGTGACTCTCACTCTGATTAAAATTAAGGATATGAAGTAAATTAAATAAAAATCTTAATTTAATTAATATAACAAAACGTGAACACAAATCCTCTTGTTTTTATGATTACTAAAATCTCAAAAAACCTTCACAGCCCTGGGGGTGAGGATTGGCCTGACAGGGTGAGGATTAGCCTAGGCTAATTCTCACAGGGGTGAGTTTTAGCCTTGGCTAATTCTCACAGGGTGAAAATTAGCCTGTAACATTGGCAAAGACAAGCAAATTCTGGACTTATTACTTTCAGACTATTTTCTTAATAGTGATGCCGACTCGGACAGCCTTAGGGATGTCAAAAGCCCAGAAGCTGACTCGGAACTGATTTAAGTTACATTTATTAATTTTAGTTATTTTCCCTTTTATTTATTCATTTATTAATTTCACATGATTTCATTTTCTGGATAAATATCTACACGTTTACAATTAAACAGGTGCGAAGTGTGGGGCCAAGTATAGAATTGAAAGTAAAAATGACACATATGTTTACATTCCTGTGGAACAGTTGCTGTCAAACCCAAAGATTCTTTCTTTATGGTATCATCATCTGCAAACGTCTGTGGGGATGGGTTTTTAATGGATGTATGTGGATGTATGTTATACAAAGGCAATCCTATTCTCAATAGGCAAAATTGTATTACTTTTATGATTTACTATGATGATGTTGAATTATGTAATCCAATAGGAAGTAAATCCACTGTTCATATTTTATTACACCATTGCCAATATTGGTGCCAAATGCCGGTCAAAGTTGCCTGCTATTTTTTTGCAAAAAAAAAAAAAACACATATGTGTGGCATAGATACTATTCTAAAACCTTTCATAGAGGAAATGAAAATATTGAACTCTAATATAGAGGGTTATAGCAGGGCTAGGCGATACATACACCTGCAATCCATTTACTTTGAGGTTTCAAAGAGGGTGTGGGAATGTGTTCCTTGTAGATACTGTGGCATAACCAGAAATGAGATGCAACATTTATTTTCTTTTGATAAGTATCGTATGAGAACCATGGCGATATACTCGGCTCAATGTGATGAAATTGAAAGGGCAGATACTGAATACTTAAGAGATGATCTTTGTATTTGATATGGAATTAATAGATTCAGAGCATTTTATGTGAATTACCTGGTTTTAACATTACTACCATGCTGCCACAGGATTTAATGCATGTTGTACTTGAAGGTGTTGCACAGTTTGAGATTAAAGCAGTTTTGAAAAAGTATGTACTGGAACAGAAAACTTTTACCTTACAGCATTTAAATACAAACATTTCAAATTTTCCACATAGTTATATGGATGTTAGAAACAAGCCATCTGAAATTAAATTGTCTACCCTATCTTCAGAGGATAATAAAATTATCATTATTAAAACAAAATGCAGGTCAAATGATAGTTTTGATGAAATTCTTACCTTTTATTTTACTCCAACTTGGTATAGAGTCTAATAATGAGTTTTTGAAAATCCAAAACTTTTTCCTTATGTTTTGTCTTTGGGAACTCTAAGCAATTTAAAATTACAGATTGAGGACCATCTAAAACTATTTAAAAATAAATTTCCCAACCGTAACATTTCCCCAAAACACCATTACCTTACACACCTGCAGTAAGGTACTCATGTATGAGAATGGAAGCAAGGCATCTGTTTTTTAAAAATCTCATACCACAACAAAATTTTAGAAACGTATGCAAATCTTTGGCTGTACGGTGCCAGAAAGCAGAATTTTTTAGTAACATTTGTGAAGAAGCAGCAGCACATCCCCTGTGAGACATCATCAGAAAGACGTAAAGCACAGGTCTCTAGTCGTTTTTTCTCCGGAAAAAGCAGAGAAAACCATTCAATGCCAGAGTGAGACCGATAGGAGCCAAGAGAAGCCATAAAAAAAGGGGCGGATCTGAGCAATACACATAGCCCTGGCACCACAGAGATAACACAGCCAATAAACAAGATAGCTGCTTCTGCATCCAGCGCTCAAAGAATATCACAGACATTTGCAGAGCTTTTTGAGATGTTATAGTAATAAAATAATGATGGATCGCATTATTGAGAGTTTGGTGATAAAACGAGTGATCAGGAGATGATTTATCAGTATGCACATCTATGAAGAGGTATGTGAAAAATACAGAGAACAAGGGAGGGGCGGGGCTGGAGATACAATACTGAGTCTCCTGTTGATATGCAGTGCCTTTTTAAACCTGTTTTACTGTGAAAAAATACTTTTAAACAGTGCGTCTCAAATAAACTGCACGTTTGAAACTAAACACACTGAATAAATGGACCGCAAAGGGTTAATCGTGTGGTAATGCCAGCATCTTGCAGTTACACACTATTTAAATAACAGTCACAAAGATGTTAACCTTTGAATATTTTTGACCAATCCAACTTGGCCGCCAAATCAGTTGACAAATTGACCTGTCTTGAACAAATCTTAATCTAGACCAATGGTTGGAGGACCCCCTACCCTGCTGGTTTTTGTTCCAACCGAGCTTGCAATTACTTAATTGAACTAATAATTTGCCTAATCAGAGCCTTTTAATTATTTTAAACAGTTGGGGTTCCAAGTTAAGCATAAACTTGTATAAGGAACTTGAATTCTCCAACTTTTTATAGTTACATGATTTAAAAAGTCAAATTTAAACAAATTATTACTTAATATAAGGGTTCAATTAAGTAATTGAGAGCTCATTGGAACAAAAACCAGCAGGGTAGGTGGTCCTCCAGGACCAGGGTTGGGAAGCACTGATCTAGACCATAAGGGAATTTTGTGCACCAAATCTCAGATCTCAGCCAAAAGTCATTTTATACAAGTAGATCCTTGGTCCAGAATTCTCACAAAATCCATTATGGCTGCCAAACCATGAATAAAACTCATCACCCCTCATCTGGCAACTTGCCAGAAATGAGTTGTTCCTGGTAACGGACGGGCAATGAAATGTCCCTTTTGTACACCTTTAAGAAGGTGTACAAAACTGGAATGACACATATACATGAAATTTGTTATACATGATGTATTCTGTTGTATTATATTGTATTATTGTGAACACACAACCTAAAAAATGTTATTAATGAAAAATATATTAAATAAATTACATTGAGTATATCTGCAGCCAGATCCATCACAATGCCTGGGCAAAGTAGCTTTGTACACGCATTTGTGACTATCCCTCCAACACAAGGGAAGCAGAGTGTTAGAAAGTCTTTGATTTACAGTTAAATGCTGCCCTCTAGTGTTCATGAATGTTATATTGTTCTCTTTATACACGTCATCTTAGTGAGACAGTTTCCTTATGAGTCAGCTTAGAAAGTCGGTTTTTCTGTATTGTCATAGATGGCTGAGAGTAAGCAAGCCCTTTCTTACACGAATAATTCATCTATCTGTGCGTCAGTGCCGAAATGTAAGTAATAATCTTAGTTATAAGTATTTCATCATCATTTCTGTTTAAGTTGATATCAGTACTTATACGTAAGATTTAAGTTTAATGATTGTAAACATAGCATAGTAAGCTCATGCATATTCACTCTGCCAATCGCAATGTTTCCTTAGTTTACTTAATCCCTTGTTTATCTCCTCATTGGTGATTATAAACACGGATTGTTTACTTGATGCACGTTCTGAATAAACCCACACGTTCTGGAATTACCTGTCTCCCCGTGTCTACTCATCTGACCGTGAGCCTATCCTTAGGCATCTGTTCAACTTCACCAAAATAACTAGTCTAGCCTGAAGAGGTCCCTGTCCTCTGTTACATGGTCCTTCGAGCCGGAGCTTACTGAACAGACTGACCTAAGGATAAAATGGATAACAAGCAAAACGCAGATGGACCTAATCCTGTCACCCACGGCGCCAGTGCAGACAGCATGGATATCTCCAGTGCTGTGAACCCAGTTAACCCATTAACTACCAGCCTACCTTATCCTGCTGTTGCCACCACCACCGTAGTGGACACCCCGACTGTCTGTACAGTGACAATATCCCAACCACTGGGCCCAACCATCAGTACAGGCAGCCAGCCATCAGTGCGTGCCCGTATCCACCGGGAGAGACAAATTCGGCAATACCTTTCAGACTATGACATGGGATACCACCCGTCACGGGCACCCTCCACCACACAACATGCCCGAGCACCACAGAGCGAGGCAAGCACCCAAAGCAGATCACGCTCATGCCAGAGCAGAAAGTTTGATATCGCATCTCAGCGAAGCAGCCGTATCACACAGCTCAGCTCACGCACCGCACGCAGCCATGCCTCTAGCACATCACTCAGGGATTCACAGTCAGCCATTCTCCGGGAAGAACAAAAACGAGCCGAACTGGAAGAGCTGAAACGTCAGATAGCTGAGGACAACAGGGCTGATGAACAATACAGACAACTAGATTATCAAGCCCGTGAGGCCCTCCGACAGAGAGAAATGATTACACAACAACTGTTGAGACAACGGCGCCTCAGGAAGGTAGAAAGACAACTAGAAGAAGCTCAGATGATTACATCATTCATCAAAGAAAATGAACAAAGTGAGGGCATCACGTCACTTTCAGGTGATGCCGGTGCAGAACAGCTTACCATTACTTCAGTGAGCAACACTGCAATGCCTCCTACAGGCCCCCAGCAGACCAAGACTGGTTCTAATGCCCAACAGAGCACTCTGAACGCTGAGGCAACGCCCTACCCTCCAGCCAGTCAGCCCAAGGCTGTAGGCCTATCACTGCAATGGGACTGCACCACAGACAGTTCTGCGGTCGCCCAGCCTTCCCAACCTATCCAAAGTCTAATATGGCAAGCACCCACCACCACAGGGACTGACCCGGGCCACAATGTGCTACCTACGGGATCAGTACCTATTTACCTAGTCAATCAGGCTTCTCCAGCCAACTTACCACCTGCTGTCCATGACACAGTCTCATCGTTTATACCTGGAGCAGCTAACCTACAACAGCCTCACCCTGTCAATACGCCTCTTCACCCCTCAGTAGGAGAAACACCCTGTTCATCGGTAGCCTACAAGGCATTACCAGCAGCATCACCATACATGCAACCTATGTATCCACCTGGGGTACTTCCTGCACCAAACCTGATGGACCTGCTAATTGCCTCCTCACATGGTATACCAAAGCCTACCCTTCCCTACTTCGAGAATGGTAAAGAGAGTGACTTTGCCCTCCTCAAGATGGCACTAGACAGCCTTATGAACAACCATAGTCACCTCACCGAGCAGTACAAGTACCAAGTGCTGTTAGGTCGCCTAAAACTCCCCAGTGCATACAAGTTAGCCAAGGCTTATATGCACGACCCCAAGCCATACACTGCTGCACTCCAGGCCCTGAAGGATAAATATGGGCAGCCACGTCAACTTGTTCAGTGTGAGATAGGTACCATCATGAATGCTCCACCAATTAAGTTTGGAGACGCTGAAGACTTTGATGACTTCGCTCTAGCGGTGCACTCCCTGGTTGGCATGCTGCAATCTCTCGAAGGAGAGAATGGATACGAACTAAAGTGCGGCTCACACGTCGACCGACTCATGAGCAAGCTACCTGCAAGCTACCGTGATGGATTCGTGGAGTACTGCATCAACCGTGGCATACTGAGAGCTGATGCAGACCAAACTTACACTCTCTGTGACTTGTCCGCCTGGCTGCAGACCAAGTCACGTGCTAAACGAATCTCTAACCGGGCAGCCGTCCTCTATAAGGGAGAGACCCAAAAGCCAGATAAGAAGGAGCAACGCTGTACATTCAAGAAGAAACAGCAACCAACATCAGTGTACTACAATACAGAGTCCATGCCAGCCAATTCAACGTCACGCTCCTCAACCAGTCCGATATCACCTACAAAGAGGAAAGACAAGCCGAAACCATACTGCCCCCGTTGCGATAATAGTGAACACTATCTCAATGCATGTGCAGAGTTCAAGAAGCTCTCCACGGAACAGATTATCAAGTGGATTACAGAGAAAGAACGCTGTTGGAGATGTGGACGATCACACTCTCCAGAGTTTTGCACCCTCAAGAAGCCTTGCAACACATGTAAGGAGCTGCACCTTACTGTCCTGCATGATGCTGTTCAGAAAGGATGCAAGAACGTTCTTATGACTGGCATCGAGCCTGAAACTATCTACTTCGACCGGCCAAACCGCCCTCACAATGTGATGCTGAAGGTGGTGAAAGTGCTTCTACACCATGCAGGCCAAACCGTCGAAACTTATGCTGTACAGGATGATGGATCCGAGAGGACAGTCGTCTTGACTCCAGCAGTCCAACAGCTCAAGTTAAAAAAACAACCAGAAACGATGACACTCCGAACAGTGCGACAGGACATTGTACAAGTTCATGGTGCTTCAGTCACGTTTGACATATCCCCTGCTGATGATCCCAGCACGAAGTACAAGATACATCATGCCTTCACAGCGGATACTCTCGGTCTTTCAGAGTATTCTTACCCAACTAATGTCCTACAGAAGCGCTACCCTCATCTTCGTGGGCTCCCATTACCCCAGATAGACAAGGCTCATCCGATGGTCCTAATTGGTTCAGACTTCCCACATCTGGTAATACCCATAAAGCCAGTGAATTTAGGCCCGCCTGGGGCTCCAGTTGCAGTTTGTACCAACCTAGGCTGGGCGCTACAGGGTCCTGCTAGTTTTCTCAAGCAACAAACCAGTGAACAGCAATGTTTGCTGACGGCTATTATGCCTTCAACATCTGATCTGCTGAAGAATGTTGAGAGACTCTGGCAGGTGGACACCCTACCATTCATTAATGAGAAACATGCAACCCGATCAAAGCAAGATCAGCAGGCTATAGAACTACTGGAGGCAAAGACCATCAGAGTGGACGAAAAAGGAGTACAGCGCTACGTCACACCATTACTTCGAGTCCAAGACAGCCCCCACTTCCAAGCAACGAAGGAGGCGGTACTCCCCAACCTTCGACGCACGGAGCGACGCCTTGCAAAGGATCCACAACTTGCTCAAGTTCATAACCAACTAATCCAACAGCTAGTAGATGCAGGGTATGTAAAGATACTGAGTCAAGAAGAAGTTGAAGCTTCAGAAGAATCTTGGTATTTCCCGCATCACGTAGTGCAGCACAATGGCAAGAACCGACTGGTGTTCAACTGCTCCTACCAACATGATGGTCTAGTGCTGAATAATCATCTGCTCCCGGGACCTACCCTCGGTCCATCCCTGCTAGGAGTACTACTCAGATTCAGACAACACAAAGTCGCAATCTGTGGTGACATAAAAGCTATGTTTCACCAGGTACGCCTCCTGCCTGCAGACAAGCCGCTGCTCAGATTCATTTGGAGAGGCATGGAACGGGACAAACCCCCAAATGTCTACGAATGGCAAGTCTTGCCCTTTGGCACTACCTGCAGCCCCTGCTGTGCCACTTTCGCCTTACGTAAGCACGCACATGACAACAGTGATGGAAATGAAGATGTCCTAGACTCCATCGACAAGGCCTTCTATGCTTACAAAGTTTGACTACGGCAGCTGCCGCTAAACAGCTCATCGACAAGATGCGCGATCAACTGTCATCTGGCGGCTTTGAAATCAGACAGTGGGCCAGCAACTTGCCCTCTGTAGTCGAACACCTACCTCCCGAAGCGAGATCTGAAAGCTGTGAATTGTGGCTCTCTCAGGGCAGTGGGGACCCCCAAGAACCTACTCTTGGGCTACGCTGGAACTGCAGTACAGATGAGATAGGCTATAAACACTGCCCAGTAGAGTACCCAGAGCCAACCATGAGGAATATTTATAAGGTTCTCGCCAGTCAATATGACCCCCTTGGTTATATCACTCCATATACAGCCAGAGCCAAGGTACTCGTCCAAGATCTATGGAAGACAGAAAGAGGTTGGGATGATCCTATCAAACCTCAGAGTCTGCTGGAGCGATGGCTTACCTGGGAGAGTGAGCTCAGTGACCTACCGAGAGTTACAATGCCAAGGTGCTACACCCCACCTTGTGCCAACGTATCAACCTCAAAGAGGGATCTTCATATCTTCTGTGATGCTGCTGAGCGCATATATGGCTCAGTCGCTTACCTTCGCACGGAAGACAATTATGGCCACATCCACGTCAGCTTTGTGATGGCTAGATCCCGTGTAGCTCCCAAACGCCAGCTTTCCATGCCACGCCTCGAACTCTGCGCAGCGCTCACCGGAGCCCAGCTCGCCCAAATGCTCTGCACAGAACTGACTCTGCCTATCACACAGGTGCTTTTATGGAGCGACTCCACAACTGTCCTCACCTGGCTGAAATCCGACTCCTGCAGGTACAAGGTATTTGTAGGCACCCGAGTGTCAGAGATTCAGAATCTCACCGATGTCAGAAAATGGCGTTACGTGGACACGGCCAATAATCCGGCAGACGACATAACACGAGGTAAATCCCTGCGAGAACTAGGTCAGCACAACCGCTGGAGACATGGTCCTCCCTTTCTGTCTCAGCCACCAGAGAAATGGCCGTCAATACCATCCGCGGAGTATGGAGAGGATCCTGCTGAATTGAAGAAAGCAGTGTTCTGTGGAAATGTCTCCATACAACAGTCTATCAACCTTACCAATCCTAGTCAGTTCAGCACCTGGAATGACCTGATCGTAGCCACACAGCAGTCCCTTGATGGGGCGGCCAGCAGCGATACAAGTTCCACACAGACAGCTGAACGCCGGATGGAGGCCGAGATCCTCCTCTTACAGCAAGTTCAGGCAGATAGCTTTTCAGGGGAGTTGAATGCCCTTGAGACAGGCAAAGATATACCAGCAAATAGCCGTCTATGGACTCTTTCACCCGAGTATGACCAGTGCCTCAGACTCATTAGAGTAGGGGGTAGGCTACGCCGAGCTGAGGGCCTGGATCCAGATTCAATCCATCCCATTGTGTTGGACCCGAGCCATCCAATAACAAAGCTCCTCATACAAGACTACGATGAAAGGCTTCTCCATCCTGGACCAGAACGAGTCCTTGCTGAAATCAGGCGTAAGTATTGGATACTACGCGGCCGAGAGGCCATCCGCCGACACCAATACACCTGCCAACAATGCCGTAGGTGGCGGGCCAACCCTGAAGTGCCGAAGATGGCAGACTTGCCTCCTGCACGCTTACGCCTTTATAAGCCCCCTTTCTGGTCTACAGGAGTAGACTGCTTCGGTCCTTTCACCATCAAAATTGGTCGGAGAACAGAGAAACGCTGGGGCATTATATTCAAGTGCCTAACGACCCGTTGCGTCCACCTTGACCTCTTGGAGAACCTCGACACGGATGCCTTCCTGATGGCATTCCGACGCTTCGTCTCTCGACGGGGCAAGCCCTTTGAAATCCTTTCTGATCGAGGCACCAACTTTCGTGGTGGAGATAATGAACTACAAGAGGCTATCGCCAGCATGGAGCCTTCACTTAAACAGCAGCTTGCCGACCAGAAAGTGACCTTCCGATTCAACCCGCCAAACGCTCCGCACTTCGGTGGAACCTGGGAACGTGAGATTAAGTCGGTGAAGAATGCTCTGCGCGTGGTGCTTGGTGACCGTACTGTGACTGAGCCTGTTCTATGCACCGTCCTCATCGAAGTTGAAGGGATTCTGAATTCTAAGCCCCTTGGCTACGTGTCTTCAGATGTAGCTGATCCGGATCCAATTACTCCCAATGTGCTTCTAATGGGACGTCGGGACGCATCCCTTCCTCAGGTGATATACCCATCAAACGATCTGTTAGGCCGACGCCGTTGGCGCCACAGCCAGATTCTTGCAGACCACTTTTGGGCCAACTTTGTAAGACTTTATCTCCCAGATCTTCAGGTACGCCAGAAGTGGCACAAGGACTGCAAAGACTTGACAGTTGATCAGGTTGTCATGATCGTTGACCCCCAGCTACCTTGTGCTCTGTGGCCGACCGGCAAGGTTACAGAGACCCACCGAGGACCAGATGGTCGCATCCGAACAGCCAAAGTCCAGGTCCGGGACCGGGCCTACATCCGTCCAGTAGCCAGACTGATCCGGCTTCCCTTTCTCAAGGAAGAGGATGAGGATATCCAGACCAACTGAACAGCCAGAGACTTTCCTCCTGACTTGCACATTTTCTATACAAATTTGGGGGCGGCTGTGTTAGAAAGTCTTTGATTTACGGTTAAATGCTGCCCTCTAGTGTTCATGAATGTTATATTGTTCTCTTTATACACGTCATCTTAGTGAGACAGTTTCCTTATGAGTCAGCTTAGAAAGTCGGTTTTTCTGTATTGTCATAGATGGCTGAGAGTAAGCAAGCCCTTTCTTACACGAATAATTCATCTATCTGTGCGTCAGTGCCGAAATGTAAGTAATAATCTTAGTTATAAGTATTTCATCATCATTTCTGTTTAAGTTGATATCAGTACTTATACGTAAGATTTAAGTTTAATGATTGTAAACATAGCATAGTAAGCTCATGCATATTCACTCTGCCAATCGCAATGTTTCCTTAGTTTACTTAATCCCTTGTTTATTGGAACAAGCAGGGTTTATAGAAATTGTTGTTTCTTGTTTATTACAGACCACAGATACTAGCATTACCCAGATACTAGTATAACACAGATACTAGTATAACACGGATAATATCATCTCCTCATTGGTGATTATAAACACGGATTGTTTACTTGATGCACGTTCTGAATAAACCCACACGTTCTGGAATTACCTGTCTCCCCGTGTCTACTCATCTGACCGTGAGCCTATCCTTAGGCATCTGTTCAACTTCACCAAAAGAACTAGTCTAGCCTGAAGAGGTCCCTGTCCTCTGTTACACAGAGACTGCAAAAAAGGTGCAGGGTCTGCTACGAAAATTAAAACAAAAAGGACACAAGAAAAATGTGCAGTGGTTGCGAAGGCAACCCCGGGTTCTGTTGTATTGAACATTTCAATAAATGGCACAGAGCAAGTCGATCATGGCACACGTTTTGATGATGTTTGATTTTTATTTGATAATTACTGTTTACTGATTTATTATGGTTATTATCAACATTTTTGTTTTAATTGTTCAAACAAGAAATGGGAGATACTGAAATTGAAGAAGGGAATTATGAAAAAGACCTATGAGTTTATGTTGACTCAGAAATGTCTTCATCTAGACAATGTGGGGAAGCTATAAAAAAAGGCCAACAAGATGCTCGGATATATTGTGAGAAGTGTTGAATTTAAATCAAGGGAAGTAATGTTAAAACTCTACAATGCATTAGTAAGACCTCACCTAGAATATTGTGTTCAGTTCTGGTCATCTCGTTACAAAAAGGATATTGCTGCTCTAGAAAGAGTGCAAAGAAGAGCAACCAGAATTATCCCGGGTTTAAAAGGCATGTCGTATGCAGACAGGCTAAAAGAATTGAATCTATTCAGTCTTGAACAAAGAAGACTACGCGGCGATCTGATTCAAACATTCAAAATCCTAAAAGGTATAGACAATGTCAACCCGGGGGACTTCTTTGACCTGAAAAAAGAAAAAAGGACCAGGGGTCACAAATGGAGATTAGATAAGGGGCATTCAGAACAGAAAATAGGAGGCACTTTTTTACACAGAGAATTGTGAGGGTTTGGAACCAACTCCCCAGTAATGTTGTTGAAGCTGACACCCTGGGATCCTTCAAGAAGCTGCTTGATGAGATTCTGGGATCAATAAGCTACTAACAACCAAATGAGCAAGATGGGCTGAATAGCTTCCTCTCGTTTGTAAACTTTCTTATGTTCTTATGTTCTTAAATAAAAAATAAAATTAAAAAAACGTGTTTTTATCTCTATATTGAGCATGGTTATTGTAGTACACAGGAGCATAAAGGGTTAATGAAAACCACAGTTTAGGTTATTTATTTGTGTTTTATTCATCATATGTTAACATTTTATAGCAATTACAGGTTTGAAAACATTATTATTATTTTCAGAATCTGGTACCTGGGATGGGGTTTCATTTTTACATCTGGAGTTGAAGTGGTTAATTGACATTACAAGACAGACATGCCTTTGTGCATGTTTGTTCTTACCTACTGAATTAAAGTACTTCCAACCCTGATCGTTCTACCTCGGAGCCTCTTTCTTGGTTGCAAATACCATTCTTTTCACCAATCAAAGTTTGGCTTACTGCAATGCAGCAAGCAAAGATAAACTTGTGGAATAAAACTAATTCTGATTTAGCAGAGAGGATATTGTTCCTGGTCTACATTCAAACAGTTCTGGATTTTACAGGTTCATACAACAAAGAAGGACTGTGAGTTTGAACTGGGGTTTACTAAGAGACTTTCTGGACTTTAGTTTGTTTGGTTTAGTAATTTTAATGGAGTTGCAAATAATTAATTGATTGTTTTAAATAAAGCAGGATTGCTTTATGTGTGTATTTATTGTGACCTTGTTTTTTGGTGCTGATTATTTGATTTTGAATAATTATCATTCCTATAATCCCTGGTTTAATTAATTTAAATTGAATATATATTTTTTGGCACCATAGTATAGGTTACACTGATGCACAAAAGAAACACAATACTCAGGTCTAATGGATTTAATCAAATATTTTAAACATAGATAGCAAACAGAATCACAGAAAATGTGAACAAAAATACAGATCAAAGAATCATGATGAGTTTTCAGTATGAAACGTGACACACTGTCAAAATGAAAACATTACAAAGTTAGTATCAGGTATGAACTCCCTGAGCATTAACACAATCCTGGCAGTGTTGACGCATAGACCTGATCAGCCTCTGGATAGACTGCTGTGGGATGTTCTGCCACTCTTCCTGTGCAGCTGCAGCCAGCTGGCGAAGGTTGGCTGGTCGCGATTGACTCCTGTGGATGGCACTAGTGATTTGGTCCCACAGATGTTCTATTGGACTCAAGTCAGAAGAAAAAGCTGGCCACGGCAAGACCTCGACATTGTTTTCTTGAAGTTGTGCAATTGTAACCCTAGTATGGTGTGGTCTTGCATTGTCCTGCTTGAAAATTGACACTTCTGGATTGGCTTGCAGGAACGGAAACACAATTGCCTCAAGGACTTTGTCAATGTATTGCTGAGCAGTAAGATTACCCTCAATCTGCACCAAAGATGTTCTTCCACTGCCCCACCGGTTGAACAATGCAACAGTCAGCATAATGCTCACCACGACACCTCTGTCTTCTGTCATGTCTGTCAAGGGCAAAATGGCATTCATCTGTGAATAAAACACTCCACCTTCTCTCTGCCGCCACCTCAGATGTTCTCTGGCCCACAGAGGATGGCGATTTCGTCTAAACGGCCTCCGAGCATGCAAATCATTTTCATGCAGACAGCGAGCTACAGTCATTCTGCTGATGCGCGGGTTATTTCTTCCTGGAATTTCTCGTGCTGTAGCCACTGCAGTCTGAAAATGATTACGCAGATGGATCAGTCAGATGTGGGCCGGTGTGCCTTCCAGTGGCCTGTCCCTCACAGCGCCGGTTTCCTGGTTTCTCTGGACTAGTCTGCTGATTGTTGTTGTTGTTGTTGTTGTTATTATTATTATTATTATTATTATTATTATTATTATTATTATTATTATTATTATTATTATTATTATTTATTTCTTAGCAGGTGGTACTGGGGCGACGGCAGCAGCAGTGGACCCTCGGGAGGCGAACTCGGGAGGGGAGCCCCTGGCCATGGAGGCGGCAGCGGGAGCTCCACTTCTCCCTCGTACCCTGTAACTGGTGCGGAGCAACAGGCAGCCCCAGGTGATGCGGAGCAACAGGCAGCCCCAGGTGATGTGGAGCAACAGGCAGCCCCAGGTGATGCGGAGCAACAGGCAGCCCCAGACGATGCGGAGCAACAGGCAGCCCCAGGCGATGCGGAGCAACAGGCAGCCCCAGGCGATCCAGGCTTGGCATCCCTGAGCGGAGCAGGCGTGGCATCAATGAGCGGTGCAAGGCAGGCATCCCTGGGCGGTTCATGGCAGGCATCCCTGAGCGGTGGCGAACTGGCATCCCCAGGCGATGCACGACAGGGTGGCAGCGGTCCCTCAGGAGGCGACGGCAGCAGCGGACCCTCGGGAGGTGATTGCAGGAGGGGAGCCAGGACCAGCGGTGGGGCTGGGATTGGCCCTCTTCTCAGCTGCGGTGACCCGGCGGTTTTCCCCCTTGCTCTTCTTAGCAGCCTATGCAAGGGCAGCTGCGGACCACCAGAATCTTGTCCCGGTCCGTCCTGTCTTGAAGGGAGAGGCAGCTCCCGCTCCTCTCCCTCGGGTGGTGGTGATGGCAGAGGCAGAGGCAGCTCCTGCTGCTCTGCTCCTGGCGAAGGCAGCAGGGGCTCCTCCCCTTCTGGCTGCGAAGGCGACAGGGACTCCTCCCCTTCTGGCTGAGAAGGCAGCAAGGGCTCCTCCCCTTCTGGCTGCGAAGGCGACAGGGGCTCCTCCCCTTCTGGCTGCGGAGGCGGCAGGGGCTCCTCCCCTTCTAGCTGCAGCGGGGAAACCAGCAGGCATGTTCCCCTGCTGGTGGCAGCGATGGAGGCGGAACCAGCAGGCATGCTCTCTCTGCTGATGGAGGTGGAACCAGCAGGCATGCTCCCTCTGCTGGTGGCGGCGATGGAGGCGGAATCAGCAGGTACTCTACCTCTGCTGGTGGAGGTGGGAGCGACCCGCAGTCCTCCCACGACGATGGAGGTGGAACCAGCAAGAACTCTCCCTCTGCTGGCGGAGGTGGGAGCGACACACAGTCCTCCCAGGTGCGATGGAGGTGGAACCAGCAGGTATTCTCCCTCTGCTGGCGCATACCTGGGCTGTAGATGTTCGGCCTTCCCCCTCTTGGGCTGTGGACGCACCGACTCCCCCCTCTTGGGCTGTGGACGCACCGACTCCCCCCTCTTGGGCTGTGGACGCACCGACTCCCCCCTCTTGGGCTGTGGAAGGACCGACTCCCCCCTCTTAGGCTGTGGACGCACCGACTCCCCCCTCTTGGGCTGTGGACGCACCGACTCCCCCCCTCTTGGGCTGTGGACGTTCGGGCTCCTCCCACTCAGGCGCAGGATGTTCGGGCTCCTCCCACTCAGGTGCAGGACGTTTGGGCTCCTCCCTCTCAGGCGCAGGATGTGGCCGGGTCTGGTCCACTGCCAAGAACCACTCTGCAGCGTCCCCCACCAGACCCTGGTTCCATGCCTCTTCATACTGGGGATCCCCGGAAGGGCAGTCCTGCCGGACGTGCCCAAACTCTCCACAGGCACCGCACATAAGAGCACCCTCTTATTAAATTGAGTTGGCACCCGGGACCACCACCTCTTGTTTAGCTGCTGCTGTTGTTCTTGCAGCTTTCTGCAGCTCTTCCTCCTTCCCATCCTCTTTCCTCCCATTCTCCTTCTTCCTCACTCTCCACGTAATAGAAAAATGAAATGCACGAAAAAAAACTGCAGTACCCGCACTGGCCTGCGTCCAGGAGGCGCTGGTGATCCCACCGCTGCCACCACGTGTGATAGGATGGCTGTGCTCGCCCTGTTACACAGTCATTTTAATGTTTTAGTCTCTCAAAGTGCTTAACACAGAAAACCCGCCCCTTCAACTCTCTGATTGGTTAAATGTTGTGTCAAGACTTAACACAGCTGTTATGTGATTCCAACATTTTTCTTTTCACCCAGCAACGCGCAAGTGATCTAGTCTGCTTGAAGCGCAATCAATCCTTTTTGTTAAAGGCACAGTAGCATCTGCAAGATGGGCGGATCAGGTTTTTTCAGCCTGGCGGCGATAGATAGATAGATACATAGATTAAATAGACAAGGACACAAAAATACAATGAAACTAACAATTACAATCAATTTTTATTTTTTGAAGGAGAAAAAAATATCCTGTTATAAGTGAAAAAATAAGTAACATCTGAAACAAAAACACATTGGAAATGTGAAAAAACACCAAGTTATCAAGTGCCCAGCCAAGTTTCAAGAAACCATTGGTGCAACTTTGCCCAGCACAAAACAAATAGGCACAGCTGTAAAACCGATGGGGGCCAAGGTTGCCCCAATTGTTTCTACTAACTTGACTTGTGTTTTTCAGGCACAATTAAAGTGGATTGAACGTACAGCTCTGAGCAACATAACAGCTCTGAACAAGAATAACAGTTTCCAAACACACATTATTTACAATTATTTACAGAGTACTCCCATCCCCTCCCCCAGTCCATAATCAGGCCCATTCCACATTGCAAATCAGCAGCCCCAGCGATATATATTTATATTTATATTTAAATGTGCTCTGGATGTATCATAGCGCACAGTTGATCACCGCACTGTCCTCCAAGAGGAGCTATTTTTGGCACTAGTTAAACTTTAAACCAGACCAACAAGGATGGCCAACAGCGAACGCAGGGACATCAGTTATGTCATTTTCACGAACATGATTTATTGCATGGAACACAAAGTTAAACAAAAGACTACATTTCCCATACCTACTGCAATAAGGGATAAGGGGGGCATCGGATCAGTAGGATATAAGGAAGAGGATAGAGTGTATACGGGAGAGAACAAAGGAAATAGAGTGAATTTAGGGGGCCGCCTCTAAATCCTGCTTTGCTGGGTAGCCCTAACAAACTAAATAAAGGTGTTTGTACTCAGTATGGCTCAGAAGACATTATAAACGAAACTGGGGAGTTACTTGGCAGTCCAGATATAGATACAGATACTTGGTGTGAGTCATTTAAACTGCATAGTGGGCAGTTTGGCAGGAAACGGGAAGGACTGAACCTTAGTGCATGTCAAACAAAGACTAGTGTCAGTCTATGGTATTCTAATAGAGAAATAGACAACAGTGTGGTCAACCCTCTGGAGCATTATATCGTGAAAAATTATTTGCTTTATAGAATAACCATTATAAATGACAATCCTGTTGAACAATTGTTGGTCCCTAAGCCCTACAAAAAACATGTGATGAAACTAGCACACAACCATTTGTTTGGTGCACACCTTTGGGGGGGGGGGACGATTTTACAGAGAATACTTCAGAGGTTCTATTGGTTAGGAATTAGAAAAGAAGTAGAACAGTTCTGTAAGTCCTGCCCCGAGTGTTAGCGAGCAAGTCCTCGTCCACATTTTAGAATGCCCCTAGTCAATGCCCATTATCGACATCACCTTTGAGCGAATAGCCATGGACCTCTTAAGGCCTTTAAATAGGTCTGCCCGAGGCCATAGTGGACTATGCAACTGTTTACCCGGAAGCGATTCCGTTGCAGAATACTGCTTCTAAATGTATAGCAAAAGAGTTGTTCCAGGTGTTTTCCAGGGTTGGGATACCGAAGGAGATCCTTATGGATCAAGGTACGCCCTTTCTAAGTAGGTTAATGAAAGACTGTGGCAATGTGCCCTGCCCCTGTGTGCATTTGTGTGTTATATGTTGTATGTTGCGTGTGTGTGTTAATGTTGGTGTATAGAGATTGGTACACGGGATATAAACGGGTCTGTGTTTCACGTGTATTTAAAAATGTAGATTTGTATTTAGGCACGAGGAGGGCACAAATCACTTCACGTGCTGGTTAAATGTAATATGTGAGCACGGGGTTGCACAGAATTAATTCACGTGCTGGGATTCAAGTGAATAATTAATTAGTAATTGAATCCCAGCACAACAGTATATATAGATGCACAATTCTTTCACTCGGGGTTGGGTGTTCAGGGCGAAAGAACGGGAGAGAGAGAGGAGGTAAAAATAATAACAACAAGAATAATAAGTAGTGTTTCTCACCGTGTTTGTTCGTCCCTGTTTGTAGTGTCTGTCCGTTTTGTTTGTCTCTTTATTTTGGCTACCAGTGCCGTGCCCTGTGTTTTTGTGTTCCAACCTTTTATTTTCTGTTCTGTTCTGTTTAATTATTAAATGCTGAGCGCAATCACGCGCCCAGCTTCACCAAACCACATCTCTCTGTTTATTTATTTCCTGGCTCTGGTCTGACACCACCCATTCCGGCCATCTTTGTGACACGTGGTGTCAGAGGTGGAATGACAGCGCCTCCAGGGCTCAAGCCAGAGCGGGAACCGCAGTTTTTTTTTTGGAAAAAAAAAAAATAAAAAAAAACAAAAGGAAAAGAAATGGGGAGAAGAGGCTGGAGAGGAGCACAGGAGGGCAAAGGGAGAAAGGCGGAAGCAGGGCTGTGGTGTTTCGACTGTAGCCAAACTAGCCACACCACCATACCCTGCTCCGTCCACAGGACCCTTCAGGCAATGGCCCAAAGACTGGGATGGGGGGAGTGGTGCCCTGGCTGTGGGGCATATGGGCACACGTTGGCCCTATGCCCCATGCAGGATGAAGAAGAGGAGCCCTTGTTGCCACGTCCTATGCCTGAAGGGGAGGAGCCTGAGCGTCCACAGCCCAAGTGGGAGGAGCCTGAGCGTCCACAGCCCAAGTGGGAGGAGCCTGAGCATCCACAGCCCAAGCGGGAGGACGCTGAGCGTCCACAGCCCAAGCGGGAGGAGCCCGAACGTCCTACGCCTGAGTGGGAGGAGCCTGAACGTCCTACGCCTGAGTGGGGGGAGCCTGAACGTCCTACACTTGAGTGGGGGGAGCCCGAACGTCCACAGCCCAAGAGGGGGGAGTCGGTGCGTCCACAGCCCAAAAGGGAGGAGTCGGTGTGTCCACAGCCCAAAAGGGAGGAGTCAGTGCGTCCACAGCCCAAAAGGGAGGAGTCGGTGCGTCCACAGCCCAAAGAGAGGAAAGTCGGGGCTTCCATAACCCTAGGAACCAAGCTGCCAGCAGAGGGAGAATGCCTGCTGGTCCCACCTCCACCAGCAGAGGAAAAATGCCTGCTGTCCCCATCTCCGCCAGCAGAGGAAGAATGCCTGCTGGTTTCCCCTTCCGAGGCAGTCCCCTGCAAGACAGGCAGAGCAGCACCAGTCCCCTGCAAAAGGGGGAGACTACACGCTGCTCCCACCTCCGTCGCCAGGAGACTACACGCTGCTCCCACCTTCACCGGCAGGAGCAGAGCAGCAGGAGCTGCCTCTGCCTCCGCCACCGCCAGGAGCAGAGGAGCAGGAGCTGCCTCTGCCTCCACCACCACTAGGAGCAGAGCAGCAGGAGCTGCCTCTGCCTCCACCACCGCCAGGAGCAGAGGAGCAGGAGCTGCCTCTGCCTCCACCACCGCCAGGAGCAGAGGAGCAGGAGCTGCCTCTGCCTCCACCACCACCAGGAGCAGAGGAGCAGGAGCTGCCTCTGCCTCCGCCATGTCCACCAGCAGAGGGTGAATGCCTGCTGGGTCCCTGTCCACCAGCAGAGGGTGAATGCCTGCTGGTATCACTTCCCCCACCAGCAGAGGATGAATGCCTGCTGGTATCACTTCCCCCACCCGCAGAGGATGAATACCTGCTGGTATTACTTCCCCCACCAGCAGAGGAGGAATGCCTGCTGGTAACACTTCCCCAACCAGCAGAGGATGAATGCCTGCTGGTATCACTTCCCCCACCGTCACGAGGAGAGGAGCAGGAGCTACCTCTCCCTTCACGAGAAAAACCAGGACTAGATGCTGGCGGTCCTCAGCAGCCCTTGCATAGGCTGCTGAGGAAAGCATGGGGAAGAACCACCCGGCCGCAGTGGCTAAGAAGAGGGCTAAAACCCGCACCCCAGCGTGTCCTGACTCCCTGCCTCGCTTCGCCCGAGGATGCCAGCCGCTCCGCATCGCCTGGGGTTGCCAGCCGCTCCGCATCGCCTGGGGTTGCCAGCCACTCTGCATCGCCTGGGGCTGCCTGTTCCGCATCGCCTGGGGCTGCCTTTTGCTCCACACAGGGTGCAGGGTGCGAGGGAGAAGTGGAGCTCCCGCTGCTGCCTCTATGGCCAGGGGCTCCCCTCCCAAGTTTGCCTCCCGAGGGTCCGCTGCTGCTGCCGTCGCCTCCCGAGGGTCCGCTGCTGCTGCCGTCGCCTCCCGAGTGTTCGCTGCTGCTGCCGTCGCCTCCCGAGGGTCTGCTGCTGCTGCCGTCGCCTGGGGTCGCCAGGGATCCTGCTTCGCCTGGGGTCGTCGAGGGTCCTGCGTCGCCTGGGGTCGCCGGGGCCTCTGCTTTGCCTCGGGTCGCTACACTGTGGCCGGAGCTCCATGAAGGGGAGCTGCTGGCTATGAAGAAAGGGGAGGAGGTCAGGAGACCAGCTCCCCCAGCCGCATTTCCGTGGCAGGAAACACGGTGCCCGGAGCCCCACGGAGGGGAGCTGGCGGCCACAAAGAAGTTGGGGGAGGTCAAGAGACCAGCTCCCCCAGCCGCACTTTCGCTGCCGGAGATCGGGGGAGAGGTCAGGAGACCACTTTCCCCAGCAGCAGTTTCGCTGGAGTGGACCAGCATGCTGTCAGCCGTGCCACTACCGGCAGGGGTGCTGACAGCATTGCCAGCCATGGGCCTACTGAAGCCTCCCTTTCCAGCCCAAGACTTTATCCTGGACTGCTGGGTTTTTAAGGGGGGAGGTGGCCGTTGAGGCCATGTGTGCTGCGCACAAGGGGGGGTATATGTGGCAATGTGCCCCGCCCCTGTGTGCATTTGTGTGTTATATGTTGTATGTTGCGTGCGTGTGTTAATGTTGGTGTATAGAGATTGGTACACGGGATATAAACGGGTCTGTGTTTCACGTGTATTTAAAAATGTAGATTTGTATTTAGGCATGAGGAGGGCGCAAATCACTTCACGTGCTGGTTAAATGTAATATGTGAGCACGGGGTTGCACAGAATTAATTCACGTGCTGGGATTCAAGTGAATAATTAATTAGTAATTGAATCCCAGCACAACAGTATATATAGATGCACATTTCTTTCACTTGGGGTTGGGTGTTCAGGGCAAAAGAACGGGAGAGAGAGAGGAGGTAAAAATAATAACAACAAGAATAATAAGTAGTGTTTCTCAGCTGAAGTTTCCAGCTGGGAGTACTAGTGTTGGTTCCAACTTCCGAGAGCAAGGGCCCTATGAAGTGATTGAGGCCGTGGGTCCGGTTAAGTGAAGAGCAGGTCCTAGAAGTAGAAAAGTTAGTAGAGAGAAATAGAGATGTTTTCTCCCCTTTGACAGGCATGACGAACATACTTCAGCACGAGATAGTGACACTCCCTGGAGTAAAAGTAAGAGAGTGACCATATCGGGTTCCAGAGGCCAAGAGGGCAGATGTACTTAAAGAGGTAAAGTCCATGCTGGAACTTGATGTCATTGAGGAATCTTCAAGTGCAGTGTGGAGTAGTGGTTAGGGCTCTGGACTCTTGACCGGAGGGTTGTGGGTTCAATCCCCAGTGGGGGACACTGCTGTTGTACCCTTGAGCAAGGTACTTTACCTAGATTGCTCCACTAAAAAAAAAAAACAACTGTATAAATGGGTAATTGTATGTAAAATAATGTGATATCTGTATAATGTGAAATAATGTATAATGTGATATCTTGTAACAATTGTAAGTCGCCCTGGATAAGGGCGTCTGCTAAGAAATAAATAATAATAATAATAATTGTGATGGTTCCAAAGCCTTACGGGACTTATTTTCCATTGATTTAAAAAAATTGAATAAAGTGTCGAAGTTCGACTCGTATCCAATGGCTCGCATGGACAAACTTATTGAAAAGTTAGGTAAAGCAAGGTATCTGACCACCCTTGACCTTACAAAACAGATCCATTTAATTCCTAAGACCAAATGTTGAGTATGCATCAGCATATATTGATGACATCATCATCCACTCAGAACAGATCACCTTGTAAAGGTGGAGACTGTGTTACAGAGTCTCAGGGAAGCATCCTTGACTGCCAACCCTAAGAAGTGTTTCGTGGGGTTAACTGAGGCTAAGTATCTGGGCTTGTGGCGGATTGTCCCGCCCCTATGTATTTATTTATTATTATTTGTATTATTGTTTGCGGCGCGGATAAAAGCGCAGCGTCTTTTGTTATTGTTATTTATAATTTAAAACCCGTGAGGATGCGTGGCTGATCAGCTACTGATTATTTAACTAGCTGACAGTCACGCATCCTTACCAAACGTGTGCAGACTGCGGCCGAGGGGTAATAAGATCATTAACAGCTAGTTAACCCCTCGGCCAGAGTATAAGAACCTGCAGCTGTCCGTGCTGCGGGGGTTGAGTGTAGGGAGGAGAGTACGGGAGAGCGGAGAGAGAGAACGAGGAGAATAAAAAAAAACAATTGCTATATTTAAAAATATACTTGTTTCTGTTTGTTTGGCCATCGCACCTTTTTGTTTTGTGTTTTGTTATTGTTTAAATCTTTTGTTTTGTTTATATATTTATTAAACACGCTGAGTGCCGTAGCATTCAGCTTCACCCGCCCATCCACTGTTTTGGTTCAGTTACTTCCTGGTCCGTGATGTCACCACATCTCACCACTGCAAGCCATCCTGCCACAAGGCTATATTGTGGGAGGGGGTATGGTTAAACCGCAGCCTAGTAAAGTAGATGTCATCAAGAACTGGCCGAGACAAATAAATAAAAAACAGGTACAGGCTTTTCTTGGTCTGGCAGGCTATTATAGGAGATTTGTACCAGAATTTTCCACAATAGCGGCACCACTTACTAATCTGGTTAAGAAGTCTGCATCCAATATTGTGAATTGGTTGGATATTGAGGAACAGGTTTTTAAGAAAATATCCAACATTCTGTGTAGTGACTATATACTGATTGTACCAGACTTCTTACAACCATTCTTTGGGCAGACAGATGCCTCAGATGTAGGCATCGGTGCAGTCCTCTCCCAGATAGTTAACAAGGAAGGACACCCAGTGATGTACTTGAGCCGGAAGTTAGTGCCAGGCATTCCGTTGGGCAGTGGAGGCCCTGACATATTACCTGTTAGGACAGGAATTAACTTTTGTTACAGACCATTCTCCTCTCAATATGGATGAAGTAGAATAGAGAGAAAAACTTTAGGGTAACAAGGTGGTTCCTAGCACTTCAACCCTATAAGTTCAGGATTGAGCATCGTAGCGGGATGTAAAACGCAAATGCAGACGGACTGTCCAGAGCACATTGCTGGAGTAGTAAGTAAGCTCAAACCAGTAGGTTTGACCTGGGGGAGGATAAGAGGCAGTAATCACTATAACTACAAGCAACAAAACAGTGTTTTTTTTAGTAGGTAGGTGTGCATCAAACAAATACAAAATAAACACTGTAAAGGTTTTGACAAATAAAAGGTAATGTCCGTTTGTATACACTAGACTTAACCCAGAAAAGACTACACTTCCCACCTTTCCTTCAATCAGCTGACTCGATGCATCAGCTGATGCAGGGGAGCGTCGGGTCAGTAGGGTATAAGGACAAAAGTAACTGTGTGATACTACAAAAGTAACTGTGCGATACTTACGTTTGTTCCTGGGTTACTATCTGAGGAGGGTATAGAAGAATTACTGTGTGTATTCTCTAGTGACACAAATACCGTACCACAAACAACTGTGTGTAACGAAGAATTCTATACAAAGTGTAAAGTATCGGAAAATGTGTATATTTGTACATAAAGGAGGATTTCAGTAAAACAAAGAAGGACCAAAACAAACAAGCATTCATTCATTTTGTTGGCATGTGCTCCATGCCAACAAAAGCCCTCGGCAACCAATGTTGTTTTCAGAAATGAATTTGCGTTGCCAGATTGACTTAATAGATATGCAAAGTCAGCAGGACAGAGACTATAAGTTTATTCTTGTATATCAATAAGTCTGCAGGCCTGGTTTCAATCACTTAATCAACATATTACTGAATGTATTTTATAGTACAGAAATAGGCAGATATAACTAGAAGCAGCTTCTATAAAAACTCAATATCACAAATGGAATATAATGAGAAATAGAAGAGTATTTCATTTCAATGGAAATCTCAAACTATTATATATATATATATATATATATATATATATATATATATATATATTGCTCAATATTTAATTTATATTCCAAAATATAACGTTTTTAACAGCAGTGAAAAAAAAAAGATACCGACAAGCTGTGAAAATGCTAAATAGTAAACAGTACCACTATGAAATGTATGTAAACCGACTCCACCTTCACAATAACCTACTGACCAAAAGATACACCAGGACTGCTGGGGCTTTTGATATCACGTGGTCACGGGAAGTCTCTGACATTATCGCGCACATTAAATTATCGCTCACAATACATGTAGCGTGCACTGTATGGTATGTAAATTAGGGCAGCAGTGTGGAGTAGTGGTTAGGGCTCTGGACTCTTGACCGGAGGGACACTGCTGTTGTACCCTTGAGAAAGGTACTTTACCTAGATTGCTCCAGTAAAAACCCAACTGTATAAATGGGTAATTGTATGTAAAATAATGTGATATCTGTATAATGTGAAATAATATATAATGTGATATCTTGTAACAATTGTAAGTTGCCCTGGATAAGGGCATCTGCTGTTAATCCTGTACTTCAGAATACTGTAATCTGCCAAGTGTTTAACCTGTAGTACTTTGTATTTAATCACATCCTGATGTAACTACAGATGTCAGGACTGCCCAGTCCCTGACCACATTCCGGCGCCTCCTTAAGACTCACCTCTTCAAACAGCACCTGTAGAACTCCTCTGTTGTATCCTGGGACACTATCACCCTTCATTTAAATATGCTTTATTTTGCTCTTATCTGCCCCCTATTTTACTGCATTTAATCCTGTACCTCAGAATATTGTAATCTGCCAAGTGTTTAATCTGTAGTATTTTGTACTTAATCATATCCTGATGTAACTATCACTATTTAATCATATCCTGATGTAACTTTCACTATACAGATATGCTGTATTATTGAATTGTGGTTTGTCACACTTGAGAATTATTGTATTTCTTGTTCTTATTGTATGACTTATATTGTAACACTTGAATGTATTTGTATTTGCTTGCGATTGTAAGTCGCCCTGGATAAGGGCGTCTGCTAAGAAATAAATAATAATAATAATAATAATAATAACTATCACTATTTAATCATATCCTGATGTAACTATCACTATTATCTGCTGTATTATTGAATTGTGGTTTGTCACACTTGTACTTTGCTTGAACAAAAGTTATTGTATTTCTTGCTCTTATTGTATTACTTGTATTGTAACACTTGAAATGTATTTGCTTACGATTGTAAGTCGCCCTGGATAAGGGCGTCTGCTAAGAAATAAATAATAATAATAATAATAATAATAATAATAATAATATATCAGGATATGCAAAGTCAGCAGGACGGAGACTATAAGTTTATTCTTGTATATCAGGATCACTTAACCAAGTTTGTCATCCTCGCAGCCTTAACAAGCAAGTGTGCAGAAATAGTTGCATACATCTTCAATACTTTCAGAGCGCCCAGTATTTTGCAGAGCGACAATGGGTGAGAATTTGCCAGCAAAGTGGTAGAGGAATTAACGGCAATGTGGGAGGACTTGAAAATAGTTCACGGCAAACCTTGCCACAGTCATTGTCAACTTGGCTGCAAAAAAAACTCAACTAAAAAATGGTCAGAGGGATTGAAATGTGTGCAGTTCATGAAGAACCGTGCATACTATGAGGGGGTCAAACAGAGCCCATATGAGGCTATGTTCGGCACAAAGGCTAAAATTGGTCTGAGAAGCTCATCGATACCTTGTAAACTCTTGGGTGAAATAGAAAAAGAAGAAGATCTGGAACACAGAGAGGAGGAACCTGGTGAAAAAGAATGTTACAACAAAAACACAGAAAAGATCAACAAAGAAGATGAAATGGAGGTTGTACCTGTGAACGAGGTTGAAGTAGAATGCCATGTTTGTCAAAGGGAATGTGGGAATGCCCATAGACAGTGAACCAGTCTGTGCATGCTACTTGCGGTGAACCTGGGGCAGAAGAAGGGTATGGATGCACTGTCACATGTAACCACTGCATTAAGAGGAATTGCACAAAATAGAATGTACCAAATGTTGATCTGGGCAGAAGTGATCCAAGGAATATTCCGGCTGTGATAATGTCAGTTGAAGACGGACAATACTATCAACTAGGTACCAAAGAGGGTAAACTGAAGCAGCTCTTCACTGAACCAGTTTTCAATCTGTCCTGAAAAGATGTTTGTGGTTGAAGATGCAACTCCTGTCGAAAGAGGTTTGAGGGAAATCGTGAAGCTCCAGTCATTGTGTGGTGGCCAGGGATATCAGCAATGCTACTGTAAAGCAAAGTGTTCAACAAAAAAATGCAAATGTAAGAATATGAACATACTGTGTAACTCAATGTCACAGTAGCCTACCCATTAAAAAGTTAAGATTGTATTACAGTATTAGACAAACGTGTTCTGTGTTCAGTCATGCTGTTTAAGTGGAAGGAGTTAGTGAAGTATTATACAGTCTTGTTTCTAAAAGATAAATGATTTATCTGCAGATAGTTGTATGTTGTTCATCTTAACTGATAATGGTGGTCTGTGGTTTCTTGTGTTGCCTTGCCCTTTCCACTGCTTATAAGTAGGGGTCTACTTAAATCGCGGTTAATTTACGTATTTTTCACAGGCAGGTTATAGAATAAAATTAGGATTTTGATGACATTTTGCGGACCTGTTTAAACATTAAATAAACCAAAGTAGACAATATTTCAGAGCACTATAAAAGCCTAAAAATAGTGGTACTTGCTTCCTTCCTAAAACAGAGTGCTGTCATTTGTTAAATGCAAGCATGCAACATCCCCCAGCAGTTGCTGCCGACATTCTCTGTCTGGTGTAGACTTGCCCATACATTGAGACTGCACGTTCTGCATCCACTGAATTGGTTGGAAGTGTAAGGCAAAGCTTTGCCAAGTTTTACAAGTGTGGAAATTGGTTAGAAACAGTCCCAAAACTTGGTTACCCAAGGGAATCTGGCATACTTTAATAAAGGCAATATATGCAGCACATATTATTATTATTATTATTATTATTATTTATTTCTTAGCAGACGCCCTTATCCAGGGCGACTTACAATTGTTACAAAATATCACATTATTTTTTACATACAATTACATTATTTTTTACACATTATTTCTACATACAATTACCCATTTATACAGTTGGGTTTTACTGGAGCAATCTAGGTAAAGTACCTTGCTCAAGGGTACAGAACCCACGACCCTCCAGTCAAGAGTCCAGAGCCCTAACCACTACTCCACACTGCTGCCCTAGCACAAAGGATGGTGAAGGAATAAAAAAAAGCATATCTACAGAAGGAAGATACGTAGTTTGCATCGCTTGTGTTGTGCAGTAGTTCATTTAAACAAGGTTTCTTTTTTTTTCCTCTCCGTACTTGTCCGGTATGCATTGGCCCCTAAAAGAGGTGAATTTCATGGTGACCCTAACATCGCATTTCCCTATTTTGTCAGTTTAATATCAACCCTAACTGATGCATTAACTGATGCATAAGTGTTTTGCAAAGAATTTCCTTCCTTTCTGAGAATATATTTATAGCTATAAAGCCTGTATAAGCTGCCCTTAAGCTTGCCTGTGTTATGTCGGTACTCAAAAAACCCTCCCTTGACCCAGCTGATGTATCTAATTTCTGTCCCATTTCCAATCTCCCTTTTCTCTCAAAAACTCTCAAAGACTGTAGCCAATCAGCTGATGAAACATCTCACGGACAACAATCTGCTTGAATCTCTACAGTCTGGTTTCCGGCCGCATCAGAGTTCTGAAACCGCTCTGCTCTGGATTGTGAATCATCTCCTGCTCAATGCTGATGCTGGTGCTCCCTCTGTGCTTGTCCTCCTTGACCTAACAGCTGCTTTAGATCATGGCATTCTTCTTGACCGCATCAGAAGTATTCTGGAATCTCTGGAACCTGTCTCTCCTGGATATCCTCTTACCTATCCGGACGCATGCAGTCTGTTTTCTATGCTGGACGCAGTGGCGTTGCAAACCCAGTCACCTGTGGTGTCCCCCAAAGATCTGTTCTTGGGCCCCTCTTCACTCTCTACATGCTTCCCTTGGGTCACCTCATCCGCCAACACAGCCTCATGTTTCACTCCTATGCTGACGACACCCAGCTCTACTTAAAACTCGACCCTGGTAGCCCCTCTGCCATGGACTGGCTCTCGGCTTGCATTCAAGACATCAAGGCCTGGATGTCTGCCAATTGTCTTTAGCTGAACACTAGCAAATCTGAACTCCTTCTAGCAGGATCTAAAACTCAACTTAAGAATCTAAATATAGCTGCCCTGAACCTTGGAAACTGTCTGCTGCTGCCTTACTCCACAGTACGAAGCCTTGGTGTACTTCTTGACAGCAACCTCTCCTTTGATGCCCACATCTCCTCCGTGGTCAAATCTTCCTTCTACCATCTTCAAAACATCTCTAAAGTCTGTCCCTACCTTTCCCTCCTGGATACGGAGATACTCATGCATTTGTCTCGACTCCACTATTGCAACTCTCTATATGGTGGTCTCCTGGCACACACCATAAACCGACTGCAGCTAGTTCAGAATGTCGCTGCCAGGATCCTTACCAGATGTAAAAAATGTGATCACATCACCCCCGTCTTGCCCAGCTGCACAGGCTACCTGTAAATTTAAGTATTATTTTCAAAACTCTCCTGCTCACCTACAATGCCCTTCATCACACAGGTCCCGAGTACCTCCTCAACCTGCTGACCCACCAAGTCCCTGCCCGCAAGTTGAGGTCCTCTGACTCTGACCTGCTTGTTATCTGCAAGCAAAAGTGCACCAAACTTGAAGAACACTCATTTAGCTTCATGGCTCTGACTCTTTGAAACTCTCTCCTAGCTTTGGTGTGTGACACTTCCACCGTCGCTTGCTTTAAATCAACTCTCAAGACCCACCTGTTCTCTCTTCCTTTCCAAGCCTGATATCTGTGATTAGCTGCTGTGTTCTGCTACTATTTCATGTATTATACTACTATCATGTATTATGCACTTTCCACTGTATTTAAAGTATTATGGATTTTCTTGTTGTTACTGCATCTTGTAAAGTGCTTTGTGATGGTGGTCCACTATGAAAGGCGCTATATAAAATAAAGTCAAGGGAAATTGATTGATTGATATTCTATTATACAGCACAAAATGTTAAAGTGACTATATTTGTAAACTTCATTAAACACTGACACATGTTTATATATAATACAAAGGGAAAAATGCACAGCACTGATGCAGCAAAACCTAAAGAAAACCTTTTGAAAATAAATACATCAGCAGCAAAATAGCAATTGGTCAAAAACATATTTTTCAACAAAACATATTCTAACGTTATTTTACAATGACTGTGAACAAGACAGTAATCAATCAAGTAAAAGTATACCCATACATTTTAATAAATCAATTGTGTAACAAGATGAATCGATTTGATTAATAACTCGATTTTAGTTAATACTGAAACATAACAGCTTAAAATTAGTCACAAAACATATTACTCATAGGCATCAATTGGATTTTTAAATTAATGTCATTAAGTACAAAAGTTATTACAAAAACGTTTCTATAAAAAAACAAACACATGTGCATGTCAAACCTAGCTCACGGTACAAATGCATTTGTTACAACAAATAAGAGAAAACATCGTTCTATGAACAAACTTAACAAATGAATATCCCAAAAGCATACAGACGTGCTCAAATTTGTTGGTACCCCTCCACAAAAAATGAAGAATGCACAATTTTCTCTGAAATAACTTGATACTGACAAAAGTAATTGGCATCCACCATTGTTTATTCCATATTTAATAGAAATCAGACTTTGCTTTTGATTTTTTATTCAACATAATATTGTAAATAATAAAACAAATGAAAATGGCATGGACAAAAATGATGGGACCGCTAACCTAATATTTTGTTGCACAACCTTTAGAGGCAATCACTGCAATCAAACGTTTTCTGTAGCTCTCAATGAGACTTCTGCACCTGGTAACAGGTAGTTTGGCCCACTCTTCCTTAGCAAACTGCTCCAGCTGTCTCAGGTTTGATGGGTGCCTTCTCCAGACTGCAAGTTTCAGCTCTTTCCATAGATGTTTGATAGGATTCAGATCAGGACTCATAGAAGGCCACTTCAGAATAGTCCAATGTTTTGTTCTTATCCATTCTTGGGTGCTTTTAGCTGTGTGTTTTGGGTCATTATCCTGTTGGAGGACCCATGACCTGCGACTGAGACAGAGCTTTCTGACACTGGGCAGTATGTTTCGCTCCAGAATGCCTTGATAGTCTTGAGATTTCATTGTGCCCTGTACAGATTCAAGGCACCCTGTGCCAGGCGCAGCAAAGCAGCCCCAAAACATAACCGAGCCTCCTACATGTTTCACTGTAGGTATGGTGTTCTTTGCTTTGAAAGCTTCATTTTTTCGTCTGTGAACATAGAGCTGATGTGACTTGCCAAAAAGCTCCAGTTTTGACTCATCTGTCCAAAGGACATTCTTCCAGAAGGATTGCGGCTTGTCAATATGCATTTTAGCAAATTCCAGTCTGGCTTTTTTATGTTTTTCTTTCAAAAGTGGAGTCCTCCTGGGTCTTCTTCCATGGAGCCCACTTTCGCTCAAAAAGCGACGGATGGTGCGATCAGAAACTGACGTACCTACACCTTGGAGTTCAGCTTGTATCTCTTTGGCAGTTATCCTTGGTTCTTTTTCTACCATTCGCACTATCCTTCTGTTCAATCTGGGATCGATTTTCCTCTTGCGGCCGCGCCCAGGAGGTTGGCTACTGTTCCATGGACCTTAAACTTCTTAATAATATTTGCAACTGTTGTCACAGGAACATCAAGCTGCTTGGAGATGGTCTTGTAGCCTTTACCTTTACCATGCTTGTCTATTATTTTCTTTCTGATCTCCTCAGACAACTCTCTCCTTTGCTTTCTCTGGTCCATGTTCAGTGTGGTGGACACAATGATACCAAACAGCACAGTGACTACTTTTCTCCATTTAAATAGGCTGAATGACTGATTACAAGATTGGAGACATGTGTGATGCTAATTAAAGAAACAAATCAGTTTGAAATATCACTATAATCCAATTATTTATTATCTTTTCTAAGAGGTACCAACAAATGTGTCCAGGCCATTTTAGAATATCTTTGTAGAATAAGCAATAATTCATCTCTTTTCACAGCTTCTTTGCTTTATTCTATGACATACCAAAGGCATGCAAGTATACATGATAAAATAGCTTTTAATTTCATCACTTTTCAGGAGGAATGAAGCATTATTTCAATGAGCTGTAACGGTACCAACAAATTTGAGCATGTCTGTATATATATTTTTTTAAATACTGAATTTTGACCCTCCATTAGTTAAGGCGGAATTTTGTGAGGCAGACAGACTCCGACATGTTCAGCTTGTTCGATGTGGAACAGGAACAGATTTTAGCACAGCGATTTGGGGATGCTGTTTGTGCATTGTGGTGATTTTGTTTAGACATACAGTTCCAAGCAGTAGTTACATCATATGTCAATCAGTTTACAATTCTCAAAAACCGCACAAGTGACTGGAACTCTCGTCCGCAACACGAGATCTACCCCAGGAGACAGTGCATACCATTTTCAGGCAAATCCGTCAAACTACTCAAATATATACAGTACTGTGCAAAAGTTTTAGTCAGGTGTGAAAAAATGCTGTAAAGTAAGAATGCTTTCAAAAATAGACATGTTAATAGATTATGTTTATCAATTAACTAAATGCAAAGTGAATGAACAGAAGAAAAATCAAAATCAAATCCATATTTGGTGTGACCACCCTTTGCCTTCAAAACAGCATCAAGCATCAATTCTTCTAGGTACACTTGCACACAGTTTTTGAAGGAACTCGGCAGGTAGGTTGGCCCAAACATCTTGGAGAACTATCCACAGTTCTTCTGTGGATTTAGGCAGCCTCAGTTGCTTCTCTCTCTTCATGTAATCCCAGACAGACTCGATGATGTTGAGATCAGGGCTCTGTGGGGCCATACCATCACTTCCAGGACTCATTGTTCTTCTTTACGCTGAAGATAGTTCTTAATGACTTTCACTGTATGTTTGGGGTCGTTGTCATGCTGCAGAATAAATTTGGGGCCAATCAGATGCCTCCCTGATGGTATTGCATGATGGATAAGTATCTGCCTGTACTTCTCAGCATTGAGTAGACCATTAATTCTGACCAAATCCCCAACTCCATTTGCAGAAATGCAGCCCCAAACTTGCAAGGAACCTCCACCATGCTTCACTGTTGCCTGCAGACACTCATTTGTGTATGCTCTCCAGCCCTTTGGCGAACAAACTGCCTTCTGCTACAGCCAAATATTTCAAATTTTGACTCATCAGTCCAGAGCACCTGCTACAATTTTTCTGCACCCCAGTTCCTGTGTTTTCGTGCATAGTTGAGTCGCTTGGCCTTGTTTCCACGTCGGAGGTATGGTTTTTTGGCCGCAAGACTTCCATGAAGGCCACTTCTGACCAGACTTCTCCAGACATAGATGGGTGTACCAGGGTCCCACTGTTTTCTGCCAGATCTGAGCTGATGGCACTGCTGGACATCTTCCGATTGCGAAGGGAAGTAAGCATGATGTGTCTTTCATCTGCTGCAGTAAGTTTCCTTGGCCGACCACTGCGTCTACGGTCCTCAACGTTGCCCGTTTCTTTGTGCCTTCAAAAGAGCTTGGACAGCACATCTGGAAACCCCTTTCTGCCTTAAAATTTCTTCCTGGGAAAGACCATGCTGATGCAGTATAACTACCGTGTGTCTTGTTGCTGAGCTCAGTCTTGCCATGGTGTATGACTTCTGACAGTAAACTGTCTTCAGCAACCTCACCTTGTTAGCTGAGTTTGGCTGTTCCTCACCCAGTTTTATTCCCCCTGCACAGCTGTTTCTGTTTCAGTTAATGATTGTGTTTCAACCTACATATTGAATTGATGATCATTAGCACCTGTTTGGTATAATTGTTTAATCATACACCTGACTATATGCCTACAAAATCCCTGACTTTGTGCAAGTGTACCTAGAAGAATTGATGCTGTTTGGAAGGCAAAGGGTTGTCACACCAAATATGGATTTGATTTTGATTTTTCTTCTGTTCACTCACTTTGCATTTAGTTAATTGATAAATATAATCTATTAACATGTCTATTTTTGAAAGCATTCTTACTTTACAGCATTTTTTCACACCTGCCTAAAACTTTTGCACAGTACTGTATATATATATATATATATATATATATATATATATATATATATATATATATATATATATATATATAAGAAAAAAGAAAAAAGAAAAGGATATTTCAGGTACTTAAAAAGGTAGAATAATTGATTACAAATCAATTATCAGGACGTTTCGGACTCCAAGTCCTTCATCGGCTGAATATAAAAAAACAGTGCTTTAAGAAGCTGATAAAAAACAAACAAGTAGTCTTTTAAACAAAATTCCAGAATGTTGATGATGATTATCATTTATTTCTTAGCAGACGCCCTTATCCAGGGCGACTTACAATTGTTACATACATTTACCCATTTATACAGTTGGGTTTTTACTGGAGCAATCTAGGTAAAGTACCTTGCTCAAGGGTACAACAGCAGTGTCTCCCACTGGGGATTGAACCCACAACCCTCCGGTCAAAAGTCCAGAGCCCTAACCACTACTCCACACTGTTGCCCCGATGATGATGATGATCTCAGAATAGAATGTTCATTCCAAATGGCTCCAAAGTGCCTAGTTTGAAAATAAGTTCACATTCCTTTTGTTTCCTGACAGCATTAGTTCCATAGCATTAAACCATCCCACAAATTGTGATGTCTTCTATAGTGTGGTCATTTCTGTTAAAATGTCTGGCGGCAGGAAAGGTAGAGGTGTTAATTCGTGTACTTCTCAGATGTTCCACGAAGCGATCAGCCAAGCGTTGTTTTGTTTCACCAATATATCGCTTGTTACATTTGATGCAGCCAATGCAATATACCATTCCTTTACTAATGCAAGTAAAAGTATCATGGATAGTAAATGAGGATTTTGCTCCCTTAACTACTGTGTTGCTGTGAATGTATTTACAAGTTGCACAGCTTGATCTATTGCATGGAAACGTACCCTTAAGATTGGGTCGAATGTTACTGTGGACCAGATGCTCTCTTAGATTTTTGTCTCTTCTGTAAGACATTAGAGGAGGGTTATTGAAAATAGGAGCTTAGAAGGATCATCTTGAAGAATGCTAACATTTCTTTGTATGATGTGTTGTACTTGTTTGGTCATAGGATGATATGTAAGAACAAGGGGAATACGATTGTTGGTATTCTGTGTTTTGGTTTTGTACAAGGCATCCTTTGTGTTTATTGTTGATACTTTTAACTGAGCTTCTCTAAGTATAGTGTCTGGAAAACCACAGTTTTTGAAAAATGCACACGTCATTTGTTTTATTCAAAAAATCACTATCATCATAAATCATCATAAATGGAACATTTCTAAACAAATTTCTTTCTTAGACATTACCATCACGGTTTCTAATTGTACCATCAATACTACAATCTTCTACAAAGAAACAGACTCTCATTCATATCTAAGATACGACTCCTCACATCCCAAAGCTTGTCGCAACTCCATTCCATACTCCCAATTACTAGACCAAGCATGGTGGTGGTAGTGTCATGGTTTGGGGATGCTTTGCTGCATCAGGACCTGGACGCCTTGCCATCATTGAAGGAACCATGAATTCTGCTCTGTATCAGAGAATTCTACAGGAGAATGTCAGGCCATCCGTCCGTGAGCTGAAGCTGAAGAGCAGCTGGGTCATGCAGCAAGACAATGATCCGAAACACACAAGCAAGTCTACATCAGAATGGTTGAAGAACAAGAAATTTAAAGTTTTGGAATGGCCTAATCAAAGTCCAGACCTAAACCCCATTGAGATGTTGTGGCAAGACCTGAAACGAGCAGTTCATGCTCAAACCCACAAATGTCACTGAGTTGAAGCAGTTCTGCATGGAGGAGTGGGCCAAAATTCCTCCACGGCGCTGTGAGAGACTAATCAATAACTACAGGAAGCGTTTGGTTGCAGTTATTGCTGCTAAAGATGGCGTAACCAGTTATTGAGTCTAAGGGGGCGATTACTTTTTCACACGGGGGCATTGGGCGTTGCATAACTTTCTTTAATAAATAAATGAAATATGTATCAAATTTTTGTGTTATTTGTTCACTCAGGGTCCCTTTTATCTAATATTAGGTTTTGTTTGAAGATCTGATAACATTCAGTGTCAAAAATATGCAACAATGCAGAAAATCAGACAGGGGGCAAATACTTTTTTCACGGCACTGTATATCATTTATATTAAATTATTTATTTCTGTTTTAAAATGGAACATTTGCCTGCAAACAAAAATATTTCTTTATATAAATATAAAAAAGGTCTGGTATACGTGGGATTTGACTCTATAACCTTCAGTTTGCAAGTGTGTTGTGTTACTGTCATCAGTGCTACACGATTAATTGAGACAAGCAGTATTTTGAAAGATAAAGTCAGCCATCTGAGAATTCTTGGGACTTTGTTGTATTTTAGAGATTCTTCGTGTCATCATTCATCATTCTGAGATTTTGATCTGAGCTCTGAAAAATGTTGGTTTCCTGTCAGTGTAACGCTCATTGTGGTCCCCATTGGCACAAGGAAGTACGGTTCCTCTTGATATACTGATTGTTGAGAGTAACACTATTTGTCGTCCCAACTTGACAAAAAGGAACGTTAATTTCTGAGAATTAGCTATGCCGAAGGATAGCCTATATATTTGGTAAAAGTAAAACATAAATAAATAAATAAATAAATACATTAATAAATATTGAAAAAAATGCATAAATCAACACATAGACATTTTTTTATCTATCTTGATATTCATTTATTTATCACTATCAGATATAAATAACACTGCCATTTAATACTGTATGAAACAAAAATAAATATTCAACAGTTCTTGTTCAATTGTATATTAGTGAAGATTTTTGTACCTAAAGGTTGTCATGCTTTCATATGTTTTGACTTTAAAATAATAATATCTCGTCTGTCTTTTATGTTACATATGTATTGTAAGGGGAACTGGTCTGCTGTTACTTAGCATGGAAAGGGGTAGTGAGTGAATGAGTAGGGAGAATGTGTGTTGCTGTTTTCGGGGGTTGCAGAGCATGGGTTTGACTGATTGATGAGCTGGACAAAGGCGGAAAGGCATCAGTAAAAATGATGGGAGGTTATATGAGCCGGGGGACTGGAGACAGTCCAGCGCTGAACTTGAATGAGAAACTGTGGGTGCGACCGGAGAGAATATGCAATGAAAGTGCCAAGACTAAAACATAGGGTTATTAGTTTGGTGCTGTGAATTCCGGCCCCTGACAGGAATCCTCTGTAGTTTCAAATAAAACAAACATTTTGAGAATTCAACACCGTCTCCCTGAGTACTACTTCCTAAACATGAAAACGTTACAATATCAGTGCTCGAGCCTCCTCCCCCCCCCGGAACGCACTATATCATTTCAACAACAGTTAACAATTAACTAAGAGTAACATACAGTAGAAGCCCATTCATCTGATCAGCTGGGGAACATAGCAATGGTTCGTATTAATGAGCATTCAGATGTTTACAAAAACAGCAAAACAGCAATACACTTACAGATATTGCACTCTAAAGGGTTATTTAAAAATGAGCCCCAAACCTCAGTGGTACACTGTATATAACGTCACTCTGCAAAGCACATCTGAGAGTGGTACTGAAGCGTTATTATTATTATTATTATTATTTATTTCTTAGCAGACACCCTTATCCAGGGCGACTTACAATCGTAAGCAAATACATTAAGTGTTACAATACAAGTAATACAATAAGAGCAAGAAATACAATAACTTTTGTTCAAGCAAAGTACAAGTGTGACAAACCACAATTCAATAATACAGCAGATAATAGTGATAGTTACATCAGGATATGATTAAATACAAAATACTACAGGTTAAACACTTGGCAGATTACAGTATTCTGAAGTACAGGATTAAATGCAGTAAAATAGGGGGCAGATAAGAGCAAAATAAAGCACATTTAAATGAAGGGTGATAGTGTCCCAGGATACAAACAGAGGAGTTCTACAGGTGCTGTTTGAAGAGGTGAGTCTAAGGAGGCACCGGAATGTGGTCAGGGACTGGGCAGTCCTTACATCTATAGGAAGGTCATTCCACCACTGCGGAGCAAGGGTGGAGAAGGAGCGGGCTCTGGAGGCAGGGGAGCGTAGCGGAGGTAGAGCCAGTCTTCTAGTGCAGGTGGAGCGGAGAGGTCGAGTGGGGGTGTAGGGAGAGATGAGGGTCTGGAGGTAGCTGGGTGCAGTCTGGTCAAGGCATCTGTAGGCTAGTACAAGAGTCTTGAACTGGATGAGAGCAGTGATTGGGAGCCAGTGGAGTGAGCGGAGTAGTGGAGTAGCGTGGGCGAAGCGAGGCAGAGAGAACACCAGGCGGGCAGCAGAATTCTGGATGAGCTGGAGCGGACGGGTGGCGGACGCAGGGAGGCCAGCCAGGAGGGAGTTGCAGTAGTCTAGGCGGGAGAGTACCAGGGCATGAACCAGGAGCTGGGTAGCGTAGTTGGTGAGGAAGGGTCGGATTCTTCGGATGTTGCTCAGGAAGAATCGGCAAGTGCGTGCCAGAGTGAAGATGTGCTGGGAATAAGAGAGGCAGGGGTCCAGGGTGACTCCAAGGTTCTTAGCGGAGGAAGAGGGAGAGAGTGTGGTAGATTCCAGAGGAACAGAGATAGAGAGATCAGAGGAGGGGGAGGAGGAGGGAAAGAAAAGGAGGTCAGATTTAGAGAGGTTGAGTTTGAGGTGATGCGAGTGCATCCAGGAGGAAATAGCAGTCAGACAGGTAGAGATACGGGAGGAGATGGTGGAGTCAGAGGTGGGGAAGGAGAGGAAAATCTGAGCATCATCAGCATAGAAATGGTATGAGAAACCATAGGATGCGATGAGGGGGCCCAGGGAGCGGGTGTAGAGAGAGAATAGGAGAGGACCCAAGACTGACCCTTGGGGGACTCCAGTTAAGAGAAGGTGAGGTGTGGCGGTTGGTTGGAGAGGTAGGAGGAGGTTATATACAAGTACATTAAATGTAAAACTGATTCAAAGTGAAGTACTGTTTTTTATTTATTGAGAAAAAGGTGAGACTTATTTTTATTGAGAAAAAGGTGAGACTTATTTTTCTTTTTCAATGGAAAGTGCCCCAATGTTTTTTTTTTTATTATTTTTTTTTTATTAAACTTGTCATGACTATGTTATTGCTGAAAGGGTACCTGAATATAAATCCAGGTTTTACATGTAATCTACCAGACGATAAAGTCATCATCGACAGTCACTATTGCTTAATTTACCCAAGTAAGAGCTTACTTGTTTGGAAACTAGTCCAATCCACATTCCATTTTAAATAAATATTATGTTATAGTGAGATATATAATTCTATCCAAAAGTATTTCACATACATGTGCCTTCCTATAATTACACCCATAGCACAGCAAAATGACTACTACCTCATATTGATTTGTCTGTCTGTGTTTATTTGCATATTCAGCAATATATTGCTTTTGTTTAGTGTCAGAAACATTGCATGTTATTTCATTGCTATCCTTTTAAACGTTTTCACTGGTGTTTTCTATGATACATCTGTAAAAAAGTGAGTTTATGTACTTTGACTACTGGGTCTCTCTAGATATACAAAAAAAAGAACAGACCATGTTTTTTTTATACAAACACTTCCATTAAGTTTATTAAGGAATTTGTTACAAAAATTGGCACCAAAAAGAAACATTGGCACTTCTGTGCTCAAGTATAAAGTCCACAGGCAGAGTCTCAAAGTATCTCTGCCAGAAAACAGATGACTACATACAAATCTCCAAGTACACATGCAATTTCAGGAATACATAAAAAATGTAGAGAATACATGTAAAAGTCCTTGTAACCTGGGGGTGGGGGGGGAGAGGAAGATCTGCACTGGCTAGGGTCCAGGATCACATCATTAAACTGAGCTTTAACTCATTTCAAGCCAACAGAAAAATATGTTTTGCACCAAAATCTAATGAACAATTTCCACTGTATATTGTAGTTTTATTAAACCGTTAGGTGTATAACAAGGCATAGCTGGAACTCGATCTCTAACACAGAATCTAGGTAATCAAACCTGGAATACATCATCCATTGTCTCCATATTGAATATGATGGTCTTATAAATAGAAAGCTAGGCTGTCCTGAATTCAGTTTTTGCATATGGTGCTAATTTGTAAATAAAGGTCCTGAGTGCAGCAACTAAGTTGTAAAGACAAGTCTTTTATGTGAAACAGCTTTAAGTCAGCTCTAAATCACTTTTATTTGCTTTACCTTAGTGTTTAATTACCAGCCACGTGGTTTGGTGCTTAGCACATGTACTTCAAGCAAGAGGCTGATGTACCCAAAAGCCTCTACATTGGGTAAGCATAGTAGCTGTGAGACTGAGACCAGATTAGGAAGGCAACATATTTGATTCTATATAAAAAAATATTTGTACAGTATATATAATCACTGTATGACAGTTGCTGTTTCACTAGGCTTGGGGTATAATGTGGGCTTCCTGTAAACAGTTTTTAATTTGTATTTACATAATCTACAGTATAAGAAACTGTACATTATTGTCATAATAACTGTACATGGTGTCTGCACCTATGTCATTTCCCTGCTAAACAATTATTTTGCTGTTTTTAGTTTGTCGTCTCTATGTCTCCTCTTCCCCATTTCTGCCATACCACAATGTGCCTACGAAGAATTTAACATGAGCTAAAGTGCTTAAAAGATCAAATCTCTGCACAGACCTCTAAAGGCCACAAATTATTCATTTTAAGTGGTTAGTTTTATGAAAATGTTAAATTACACCGAAAACAATGCTATTCAAGCTTTGCGTGACATTGTATAACCCAAATTATTTACTTCATGGCTGTAGTTACAAATGTTAACGGGCAATTCAAATCTTTCAGGAATTATAATTGCATTCAGTGAAAAGTTGTTCATCATGTACTGTACATTGGGCTCTGATTTCCATTGATTCAAACTTGACAATATCAATTTTATACTAAAGCCAATGGGAATGCAATCTTGTTTTTTCTTTTAAATGTTACTTCAGGATTTTACAGTCTTAAGGCGTAATTTTACAGTCTTCAGTCTGCTTATCTCCAAACTAACACATCTACATTCAATTTATATAAACTTTTTCATTCCAAAGGTCTGGTGTTTTTGATGAATTAGGTACAATGATAATTACATACTTTATTTTATGGCATACTTAAAGTAGTAACTATCTGCCATTTGAGTGCCAATGATATTAGCATCTTGGTAACCAGAAATTGCAGCCATGTTTTTATTCATTCCTAATAACTTTCAGATCATACACATGTTAATGATTCATAGTTGCACATTAGATTTTCTAACCCTGTACAATACTATAATGCACATAAACTGTTATGGCAGAATCTTAGGTGCTTTATTCCTCCAATAAAAGCCCAGATTAAATGTTGTTTATATTTTGTGTTGACCTGCACGATAAACACTTACATTACATTTATATAAAATATTTTCAGCTACAAATACTAAAACCAATTTTTAACACTGTGATCTAGGGTAACACACAATGCTCCTGGAATCAGAAAGGGGTCTTTTGACTTGGTTATCCATATGAGACTGATCATGAGCAAATTTTAAATTCGAAAAGTATCAGTCAACCCACACCAATTGCCCACACCATAAAATATACCCTAAATGAGAGGAGGTAGACTGTCCCAGCGGTAACAAGAATAGCGATGATGTGAACAAAGCTGGGAACTTGGCAGACGTGGCAGCCCATATTTAAAGATGGTAAATGAGAGTTAATTCAAGGCATCCTGGAGGCTCAATCAAATTGGATGCAGTCTAGCATAAGGAGCAGTTTAGAAATATGATAATGTGGTTAATACCTTTTATTATTATTATTATTATTATTATTATTATTATTATTATTATTATTATTATTATTATTATTATTATTAAAAACCTAGGCTGAGAAAAAAAATTTTTATGTTAATGTATGTGTTATGGTAAAAGTCAGAATATTGGCAAATCTGAAGATTTACTGGTAAATGTCGACACTTACCAAACAAAACTGTAAATGTCTGAAATAGACATGATAGCGCTTTATTTCTGACATTTACTGGTAAATCTCAAGAATTAGAATATAAGAATGGTCTCCTCTCGTTTGTAACCTTTCGGCCCATCTTGCTCGTTTGGTTGTTAGTAGCTTATTGATCCCATTATCTCATCAAGCAGCTTCTTGAAGGATCCCAGGGTGTCAACTTCAACAACATTACTGGGGAGTTGGTTCCAGACTCCCAAATTCTCTGTGTAAAAAAGTGCCTCCTATTTTCTGTTCTATATGCCCCTTTATCTAATCTCCATTTGTGACCCTGGTCCTTATTTATTTTTTTCAGGTCGAAAAAGTCCCCTGGGTCGACATTGTCAATACCTTTAGAATTTTGAATGATTGATCAGATCGCCGTGTAGTATTCTTTCTTCAAGACTGAATAGATTCAATTATTTTAGCCTGTCTACATATGACATGCCTTTTAAACCAGGAATAATTCTGGTCGCTCTTCTTTGCACTCTTTCTAGAGCAACAATATCCTTTTTGTAACGAGGTTACCAGAACTGAACACAGTATTCTAGATGAGGTCTAACTAATGCATTGTAAAGTTTTATTACTTCTCTTGATTTAAATTCAACACTTTTCACTATATATCCGATGTTGGCCTTTTTATAGTTTACCCACATTGTCTAGATGAAGACATTTCTGAGTCAACATAAACTCCTTTATCGTTTTCATAGATTCCTTCTTCAATTTCAGTACCCCCCATATGGTATTTATAATGGACATTTGTATTGCCTGCAATCAGTACCTTACACTTTTCTGTATTAAATGTCATTTGCCATGTGTCTGCCCAGTTCTGAATGCTGTCTAGATAATTTTGAATGACCTTGCTGCAACAGTGTTTGCCACTCCTCCTATTTTTTGTGTTGTCTGCAAATTTAACAAGTTTGCTTACTATACCAGAATCATTAATGTAGATTAGGAATAGCAGAGGACCTAATACTGATCCCTGTGGTACTACACTGGTTACCTCGCTCCATTTTGAGGTTTCTCCTCTAATCAGTACTTTCGGTTTTCTACATGTTAGCCACTCCCTAATCCATGTGCATGCATTTCCATGAATCCCTACTACGTTCAGTTTGAGAATTAATCTTTTATGTGGGACTTTGTCAAAAGCTTTCTTGAAATCTAAATAAACCATGTCATATGGTTACATATAATTGAAGTCAGGCTTATTGGTCTGTAGTTACCTGGTTCGGTTTTGTCTCCCTTTTTGTGGATCGGTATTACGTTTGCAATTCTCCAGTCTGTTGGTACAGCCCCTGTCTCAAGAGACTGTTGCATGATCTTAGTTAGCAGTTTGTAAATAACTTCTTTCATTTCTTTCAGTACTATTGGGAGGATCTCATCCGGCCCAAGAGATTTGTTTATTTTAAGATCTCCTAGTCCCTTTAATACTTCTACCTCTGTTATGCTATGACTGAATGTCTTTACAAAATAAACAGATAACACTTTACTTTGGACATTTGCTGGTAAATCTCAAGAATAACCAAGTGCCTTTGGCTAATGATGAATGTCTCGCTTTTGCATTGTAAGGCTTCAGGAGTCCTGTGTAACCCCAAGTGCCACAAGAGTCTACCATGTTGCAATGAGTAAGTAAATATTCAGTGCCTGTATTTGTTGCATTTTGTGTCATAGCCAAAGTGTGATTTTCTGTTGAAAAAATGAAGGTCCTAAATGATTTAATTTGCATTTAACAGAATGTTATTTTTCATCAAACTACTATGTATTTGGAGTACAATATCATTCAACACCATTGTGAATGGTTTTATACGCAAATGTACCAGAATGTTGGTTGTTCTACATAAGTGGATCATAATATTGTTCAGTACCATGTTTAACTAGTTTAAATTGCTCAATTGTGGTTTACTGTAAGCTCATTAATGACTATTTTGTTGATGGAAAATGTGTATGCAGAAATAAATATATTCTTGGACATTAATGATTATTTTGTTAATTGACAATTTATATGCAGTAATAAATAGATTATTCGATGATATACCTGCATTTACCAATACACTTTGGAAAATCATAAGATTAACTGGTAAATGTCCAAAAAGCTTTACTTCTTCATAACAACATTCATGTCAACATTTACCACCTCATTTGGTAAATGGTGACATTTAATGGTAAAATTTCAGATTGACTCGATTCTGACTTTTACCCTAACATATGGATCCTATGAGCAGGGCTATTTTAATTTTCACACAGATCTAGTGAGAACATGATGGGAGACTACATTTGGGGGCTGATTCGTGAAAGTGATTTACAGTATAATCGTAAATCTCGAAAAACTACTCACTTCTAAATCTTTTGTAGTCATTTTTGTATTACTTTAGTATAAATACATGTTAATTTGGATTCATATGTTGTTTTTTTCTGACTTTATGTGAACGAAAAGACACAAATTTGCACGTTTTCTCATTGGAAATAGGTAAATTTCAAAATATCACTGTCCTGGTCACAAAAGCAAAGTTTGTGGGGAATAATAGCCATTTTCCATACTTTTGAGGCATAAGCAATTAGGAAATAACACTTACTACCCAGGAACCAAAAAAAAAAATAATAATTGTTACACGGTATTATGTTGTTAGAAAACTTATTGCTTAGCCCTCGCCAAAGGGAGGAGACCAAAAGGCATCACGGAAGTTTATAGTGATTTAAGTAGGTTGGAGTGGAGAGTTTCGTGATCCTTTTCACCTTTCTGATAAATAAATACTTTGAAGGCTATGACTGAAGGACATTTTAGAATTGCCCAGTTGCATCAAGGTAACAAACAACCTATTTTTTCAGTTTTCACCAATGTATTATTTCCAAATGATCCTTTAACCTATCAGTTGTTTAAAATCTCTTGCGCAATGCTTCATCATACAAGGATAATTGTACATATTAAGTGCACAAAACATTACCCACCACTGAGCGCTGTCCATCAGTTAAGGCATCTTCCAGTTTCTTTGTATACTGTACATGTGTGCTTGATTTTGATCTCATAAAAGTTTTAAGCACTGCTTTCAATTTCTCATTTCCTATGTTATGCATTCTCTCCATTAACTCTCTAAAATCTCTTCTCTTGTTTACTAAGTAAAGTTGGCCCTGATCTGGGATATCCTGTATTTGTATTCCAGTTCAGTTATCAACTCACTCCATGGCCCATGGTCTATGTAAATGACTGTGAAGTCTGGTAACTATGGAAGGTCAGAGTAAACAGAAGGCCAATCTTTAAAAACAAGCAGCTGACCTTTCCCCTCATATTACAACCATATTGCAGGGGAAGAGTGTTCTCTTCAAACCACATATTCAGGAACAATTTAGAAAGTTTTGAGGTTTTTGCTTCCAAGTATGAGAATAAAACTATATTTTCCATTCTTCTTTTTGACAGTTAACTATAGTCAAAGCCAGAACTAGAGAGTACATGACAAGAATCAAAAGGTGGACGGAGAGACCATCATAAAAAAGCAAAATCCCCATAAATACTGTGCAGGATATTTTATAAATCAAACATAGCCCACTCTAATGTTGTATTGCAACAAAAAAAGAAAGAAAGTAACCAAAAACTATACATAAAATTATTTAGTAAGAAACAGTCTATAAATTAAGTATGGTCAGCACTGCTGACAGACGTTATTGAACCTGAAGTCAGGACCAGAATGTAATTTCCTCTTCCAGTACCACTGCCCCTTTCATAGCCAGGCTGTCATCTTCCCCTTTTATACGGCAGCCATATTTGTTTTGGATTGTCAAGGGTAAATAATCAAAACATCGTCTCCGAAGACAGCAAGAGATTCCTGATATTTCCATATCTCAATAATTCCATTTGTCCATTCAGGTTTAGCGAGCAGTATTTTATAAATATTTATTAATGTAACAACAAAAATGAGTTTTCTAATCATCCACAGACACATACAAGAACAGTCTCTGAATTAAACATACGCACAAATGGTTATTCTGGCTGTACAATACATTCATACCCTTATACTGTAACAAGGCAATGGCATCCCTTGACAAAAGGTGATGCCACGCTGTAGTCTGAAACAAACGTCTTTTTAAAAATTAATAATAAAAAGCCCAAAGAAAAGATTATTTAGTTTTTGGGAACTGCTCCATGTTTGATAGATTCCGGTATCTTCTGGCCTCTGTAGCACAGCTCTTCTTCTAAACTGCGATGTTCTAAAACAAAATGAGGCACGGATAGCCATTAAGTTCTCCATAACAGCATTACAGCTTAAACATTTTCCAACCTCCCAGCCTCTATTAAGAACCACAAACTCTCAACCTCCTGGCCAGCCAGTGAGGGACACACAAACTATATCTCATAACCAGCTTATATCCAGGGATACAGATCAGTTTCAGGGTAAGTTTGGAAGGTATCTACAGTGGGAAGCACCATAAACCTAGAAGCACCCCCAAGAATCAGTTTAATTACTAAGCAAAATCTACTAAGTATGTCAGTCACAGTTGAAAGGACTAATTGTTTGACATACAATAACATTCACACTTTCAGGAGGTCCAGGGGACCAAGCATTAAAACAAATACCATTACATAATACTTCCAACAATTGAGGTTAACTAAAACAAGAGTTTATAGAAGTTCTGAGTTTTTCAAAATCCTCATTGAAACCCAACTGAATTACAGGTCAATTAACCACTGGCAGGCATGATTCTGGTTCGAAGTGCTGGCTGGCTGACATGGGCCACTTAACAACCTTTGTCCCTAACAAAATATTTGGCAGGCACAGAACACTCACCAAACCAGTAATTTATGAATCCTTTTTGTTTTTGGGTGTACTGGCTTAGAGAATGTATTGTCCAGTGCTGGTCAATATCGGTGAGGCAAAAATAATCGGAGGAGAAATCCAGAGAAATACATTACACAGTCTTGTTCAAAGAAAGACTAGTATACCCTTACAAAAGGATCCTTTTTCTAATATTAATGGAAAAATGACCACAGAATATCTGAATGTTTGACTCCTTGAACTCCAAACAACATTTACAGATTGAGTTACAATACTACAAGGTTTTCAATTGTTTTTTTTTTTTTGAATCCAAAGGTTTACAAATTAAAGTATGCCCTTCTTATCAAGCAGTTTCAACTTAACCCTTAGAGTTATAAGACAGGAGAGATAACTCATCCCCAAATGTACGTTCATCCCCAAATATACACTCAAAAACAGATGCATTTCATGGAAGGTTCCCCGTCAAGCAGCAGCTGTGTTCAGTGAGTTAAATCCTCATCTCTGCTTCACCTGGGTGATCTAAAGAGTGTTCAGTGGTACTAATCATGGAGGCTGATGGCCCTTGGGTAACACCGAAGGGGGAGACAGCAGGTGATCGGGCTGCCAGTGGGGAGAGGGAGGGGGAGAAGCTAGGGGACATGGCTGCTGATGATATGGAGCCCTCGTGGCTGATGGGGGAACGGCGGAGAGAAGCCAGGTGAGGAAAAGTCTGTCCAATGGCTGGTTTTGGAGGCACTGATTTGGCCCCCGGGTGTGCCACAGAAGTGATAAGAGGTGGCGGGTCTATTCTTGGTTTGGGATCTGTCTTTGCTTTGGGCTGAAAGGGTCTTCTGGGGTTGGGGGGAGCAGTTTCATCCTTGAGCCGAGCTATCTCTGTGAAGACACTGGCCAGGGGTTGGAACTGCGGGCACCAGTCCAGCAGGTAGTCCCAGTTGTAGCTGCCCCTAAGCTCTTCGTCACTGGCCACAATAGCTGTGAGGGAGCCATCCACTGAAGGCTTGCCGTCCTCAGGGAAGGCATAATCCTTAGGGTGTGAGATATTTAACCCTCGCCCAACCCCCAGGTACCCCCCACCCTCATCTCTGTAAATGGGATGCTGTCCAGGTAACAGTGTTCCACTGAGGCTGCCAATTTTCTTCCCCTTGAACCACTGCCCTGCCTCCATTCCTGGTTCACAGGAGATGTCTGAAAGCTGGTCTGCATCCTGCTGGATCCCAGAATCAGGTCCCCGTGTTGAGAGGTGGTCCTGCATGGAAGAGGATATGCTAGATACCCGTGGGTACTCGTTGATCATTCGTATTTCATCATCCTCAGCGGCTTCTGCCTCTGCCGAGCCACGTCCACTGGAGTGTGAGGGATCAAGGGATCCCCCCCTTGTGTATGCTCCTCCACCTGTGCCACCCATGCCTGAGGTTTGCTCGCCTGTATATCCGGGCAGAGCCTGGTGGTAGATCCTCTCTACGCCTGTTAAGTGGGATTCATCAAGTTTCTGCATGGCAGTGCCTGATGAGGCAATGTTGGTATTGTCATTTTCCTCCTTTTTCTTTCGCCTGGATCGTACCACAAACAATGCCACAGCAATCACTACTAGGATCACGACAGCCACAAGGGAAGCTGCTATGACAATGACCAGCAAAAAGTTGAACTCAGAGGGCAGCCCGAAAGAAGTGTGTGTGACATCAATGTTGACCTGGGCAGTGGTAATGCGAGAAGCTGGTAACGGGCTATGGGCTTCTACTTCAAGGTTCATCTGCCGCGCGTCTCTCTTTGATCGTCCCCCACTATGGCGGCTTTGACTGTCCATCTTCAGGTAGATCACACCTGTGGTTTCATTGACACCAAAATAAGGTGAGCCATTAGCAAAAGTGTAGAGCACAATTCCGTCTGCACCAGCATCTTCATCTTTAGCTAACACTTGCCCAATGCTTTGGCCTTTTGTGGCTCCCTCCGGCACTTCAAATGAGTAAGCTTGTGAGACAAAAACTGGATCGTATTCATCCTCTCCAGTCACCAGCACTTGTACAGTCACAGTGGCTGAATAGTTGCCAGTGTCCAAAGCCAGTGCCATGAACTGGAAGGTGTTGGCCTTCTCGAAATCAAAGGTTAGCTTGGCTCGCACCTCTCCTGAGGCCTGGTTCACTGAAAAGGAGTCCTTTCCCTGCCCGGTTTGGTCGACCATGTAGTAGCGTACCTGGCCGTAGACACCAGTGTCGAAATCAATAGCATGCAGGATAGTGACCAGAGAATCGGTCGGCTGGTTTTCTCTTATGCTGACTGTCAGTGTCTCCAAGGGGAAGTAGGGCTTATTGTCATTAATGTCTTTGACTTCCACACTCACCGGAGCCAGAGCAAACTGCCCCTGCCCATCTGAAGCTTGGACAATAACCATGTGAGAAGCCTTGGCTTCACGATCCAGTGGCCGCAGGAGCTTGAGTGCCCCCGTCCACTCATCCATTCCAAACAGTTCAGCTTCATCCCCTGAGCTGATGACATAGCGGATCACAGCATTGGGAGCGGAGTCTGGATCATAGGCAGATAATCGCAAGAGCTCGGTACCGGCTGCTGCTCCTTCGCTCAGCACCACGTTGTATTCTGTGCGTCCAAACGAAGGGGGGTTGTCATTAGAGTCGGTAATGGTAATTACAGCAGGCACACTAGAGCTTCTTTGGGGGACCCCTCGGTCTGAGGCTACTATATTCAAATTGTACCTTGACATGGTCTCAAAATCCAGACGCTCCACCAGTATGAGTGTCCCCACTGTCTGAAAACCCTGTCCCTCCAGGAAGCGGACACTGCTCTCAATCTGGAAGGCATTCCCGGGGTTCCCGCTGGCAATGGCAAAGTCAAAGCCACAGTTCTCCCGTGAGAGGTCGCTGTCCACTGCCTCAATTGTCAGAATTGTGGAGCCTGGCAACAGGTCCTCCGAGACTGTGGCTTTGTACTCCGATTGTTTGAAGCGGGGTGCATTGTCATTGACATCTGAAACCTGCACTTGAACTGTAGTGTTGGATGACAGAGCCGGTGTTCCACCATCCCGTGCTTCGATCACCACACTCACTGAGGGCTTTTCAGGGTCAAATTCTGCCCTCTGAGATATAAACAGGGTACCTGCAGGTAAAGAAATATCATTTCTATTATGATTTCAAAATGATTTGCAAGATAGTTCAATAGACCCCCTTACAACATAGGGAAGTCTGTCTCTAAATGAAAGGGTACTGACAATCATTTGTATATTAATATGGCTGAAAGGTCTGGTAGAGATGACAAAGCAGGACAGACTGTATGGATTTTAATTACATATCCATCTGAAAACCACTTTAAAGGGTTTACAAAGAGGTTGTGTCCTTAGGCAAGGCTGTGTTGATTATTACACATGGACATCCTTAACTAAAAATATATGCATTTGAGCTCATTTACATGGTTTCTCAATACAGTAATAGGGGCAAGACAACATGTAAAAAAGGGCACTCCGTCAACAACATATCTGGTCAACATTCTCTGTTGGAGAAGAGAAGCTGTTTATAAGTATGCATATTTATGCATGACACAGAATAATCCCTTTGAACCTATATTCATCTTTCACCTCATGATGCCATAGTGCACAACTTAGAAGGGAAGAAATGTGGTAAGACAAGAAAATTCACTTTGATTTGAACATGATTTGTGTAAATTAGGTACCTGAAATAAAATAAAGGTTCCAGCAGCTACACTCCAAATGTAAAATGACACTCATAAATGTCTATATTGTTATCCCTGAGTAGATTATCATCTCATTTTCAAATAAAGGTATAAACATTTTAATGAGCAATACTCTTGTGGCCTAATTAAAATACTTTTCAAGTTTCTGGATGTGAGTCTCATTGTTGCGTCTCTTTTTTAAAAACTGTATTCTTGTCTTGTATGACAAATACTGTTTGATGTTCATTAAACTACTCTAGACGGATGTTGGCTTCTTTTACGGCAGTCTAAGGATGAACTGACTTAAAAATGACTAGTGTTAAAGCTTTGTGAATTCAAAACAGGAAGGGAGGGAGTTTGTGAATGAGCTGAGAGCTGAAAGCTCTAGATTTATTATTTGAGGGGAAAAGGCAAGTGTGTTTAAGAGACAACATAAATAAATAAATGCCCATACCATTACTCTGGTCTATGTAAAAGCCGCCCCTGGTTGATGACATCACCCTGTAGGTGATCTTCCCGTTGCCGCCAGAGTCTCGGTCAGTAGCGGTTACCGTGACAACTGAGCTGCCAGGTGGCGAGTGCTCAGGGAGTGTTACCTGGGAAATTAATAAGATAGCATTTGAAGAATTCGAATCTTTATCATTCTGTTAATTAAGTTTTTTTGCCAGATACACTTCAATGTCTCCATCAGGCAAGAGCAAATGCAGTAGATGGTTTTTGCTGATTTATACCCGATTTTTAGTCTACTATTCAGTATTTTCTATTTATTTTTAGGAAATACACAAATCGTGTATTTGACTGCCTACCGTGAAAAATATGCATTTTATTTTCCTTACAGTATTTTACATTAGTCCTACTATTCACCTCCCCTGTTCATGTCATACTTTTATCAAGTAGAAGCAGCACTACAGTAGCTGTACACGGTGTGGCGTCAATGCCGTGCATTTGGTTACTACGGCAACAGGGTCAAACAAAAACCAGCTTCATGATTGGTGAATTCCTCATACTGTACAATGACGTAACATACGAGTCAGAGGCGGGAAGTTTTAAATGGTTGTTTAAATAGCTCAATTCATTTCAACAGAAGATTGCGTTCAGACCTATGAAAGGGGACTTTGCATGCAGATGGTGGGATTCTGTTTTGCTCAATTTGTAACGTATCTTTGGATCATCTAAGAAATGGTACTATTGACAAGCATCTTGACAGCGCAGTACAAGAAAATCAAACTTGAAATTCAGGCTAAACAATTACCGAACAAGCAGGTCACAATCACAGGATTGTTTAAAAAGAGCACAGAAAGTGGAGAAACACGTAATGTCGACACGTTTGAATTAGTGGAAGCCTTAGTGCAATGAACATACCGACACAACGGCTGGTCAATGAAATATTATGAATTTTTTTAATGAAAAAAATCCCCAATTGTGGAGCCCTGCCTAGCAGTGACACACTCAGACGAGAGTATCCCCCTAAAGTGTATGCAGCACACAAAGAATGTTTAAATGGCAAAATGATTTGTGTTGTATGTGACGAGGCCACTGATGATCAAGGCAACTGTGTTTTGCACATTATTTTCATCCCACAGAGCTTTACAACTGCTAATTCTGAGGAGCTTACTGCTTACTTAGTAGATACACTGCATTGATTTCAATTGTGTCTGCCTTTGTAATAATAGACAATATAACAGAGGGAGAAATACTAGCTGTTTACATCTATGTATAAGTCTTATACAATGTTTTTTTTTTTAAATTATTTTTTTAGGTTGATAGGCTCCAGTGGCATATATGATGTTATATCATTTACTACTATTTTGACGGTATCTGTGGTTTTAAAACTTCATAAAAAATAATTTCTGTTTTTATAAAGAAAAACACAAAAGCTTTGGTTTTGTCATTTCAGGTTTGCAGTTAACATTTCTCCCGTGCTTAATATTTTGGGATTAGAGGCAGCAAAATAGGCTATGGGAATTACATGGTCATTGTAATTAATGTGTCAACATAAGTTTTAAAGATTTACAAAACTTGAAAATTTTGCTGAATATGTCATTCTAGGTTGTTTTTAAAAAAATTATTTTGTCTGCTTACTTTTTTTGCAACCAACACTGACCTTTTTAAACGACTTGTTTCCAGCAAGTTTGTTTCATTTTTAAAGATTTCATATTTTTCAATAGCGACTTGAGTTCCAATGTTACAATGTACTCGTACATCCTTAGACAGTCCGGGATATATGAAGATTATGAGGCAGGTGTATATGCAACACTTTCGGCTATGTTAATATATTTATATAGACACCATGTTCTTGTGATATTTAAGTAGGCTATGCTTAAAATGGCTTTAAAATATACAAAATAAACTGTAAATGTCCAATAAATTAATGTACACAGAGTGCGAGTTGAGATGCAGTCATAAGTACAAGCAATCAAACAGCATCTAATGTTGAAGTGACATTTCGCCAAACACCTTTTGAAATGTAAATAGTGAACTTTTAATTGACTGAGCGAGTGCATTGCTGTCTTTTGATTAATATTACAAAATCAGAGGGAGATTAAGTTGAACAAACAAATATGTATTTGATATGAAGAGTTAAACAAATTTTCCATTAAGAATTACTTTCTCTGCTTTGACTACCTCGAAGGACGCTTCGATTTGGGACAAGGCCCAAAAAGCCTTTCATAATTCCCCACCACTTCTTTGGCTAATACATTTAGCTCCTGGTCTGTAAACTTTAAATTCCTCACGTTGTCCTCCTTGGTCGCTGTCATTGTGACAAACTCAAAACAGTACTTACCTTTTCTTTCCAGTGCCCTTATATACACTATATATATATATATATATATATATATATATATATATATATATATATATATATACATACACTATAGTATTGTGTGTAAACCTCATGAATAGTTCTGTGTGTAGAATTCTGCGTGCTGAATTCCGCGTTGTGATACTTGCAAATGAATCATTAGCTCGCTTTATTTGTGCATATAATTAGCTTAGTGAATAGATGCCATGCGATAATTCTGGTAATTTACTGCCGTTAAGTGAATGAGGCCCATAATCTTTACCAAAGTTGATTTGCGCCTCCACTTGGTGATGGTGAGCTCTGTGTTGCGAAAGAGCTGTTTTTATGTCAGAGCTGTATCACACAGGGTAGAGGGTGATGGGTACCTGGTAGAGGTCCTGGGTGAAAGCAGGTGCATTGTCATTCACATCTTCCACAAGCACGGTCAGGTTTGCCTCACTTTTATGTTTGGAGTCAGAGGAGCAGATGGTAAGTGTGTACCAGCTCCTCTCCTCAAAGTCAAGCGGGGCAGTCAGCGAGATCACGCCCCCATATCGATGGATTCCAAACTTTCCAACAGAGCTGCCATCTAGCAGAAGTGTGTATGAGAGGGCAGGGCCTGAGTCCACATCATTTCCTGTAACCTGGGTGAGCTCTGTACCAATTAAGGTGTCTAAGGAGAACAAACAAATACTTAATGCAATAACAGTTCTAAAAGCGCATTACAAATGATACATTACAGTGTAACTAGCACTTGTATTGCTCTTTTTATGTCAAGAATCCACAACATAGGCAGGGTTTCCATGGAAAAATAAAAATATTTCTCACACTACTTTGGTAGTACCTTTTGGGTAATTTAGGTTTCCATGTAGTTTTCTTTTAGGGAGAGAAATTCTCCTTCCAAACGCAAATAAAATACAGTAGGGTCTACTTAAATGTTTATGTCCAAGTTTCAGTTTATATAGTGCAGCTCTCTTAATCTGGGTTCCAACAAAGTTTTTAGGTTGTGTTGAACTACCTGATCCTTATTGTACTCTACAAACTGAGCTAAAATAGAAGCACTTTAGGTTAATGATATAAACATGATCAAGTCAAAATCTACAATTGGCTACCCAACTCACCCACATTTCCCACTGCATAATAATAATAATAATAATAATAATAATAATAATAATAATAATAATAATAATAAATACCTGAATCCGAATTCCGCAGGCACAGTTCAAGAATGTGGTTCTATATTAATTATTGTTGTTGTTGTTGTTGTTGTTGTTATTAGGGATCCAGTATACTGGTAGTTCATACGAGTTCAACACATTTCTCAGTAGATGCTAATCCACTTTCTGGAACTTCGTTATGTAAGTTTTGCAGCAAGCTGATGTTAAGCCCAGAATTTGTCTTTTTGAACAAATTCGTGGAAACATTATTTTTTTGCAAAAACATGCGGGAATGTGGTTGGAGGCAGGAATTCAATAAATGATTAAATGAGTAATTAAGGTTCCAGCCACGGGTGTATAAATAGGATGACCACGGGTGTTAGAATGGTTATTTTTTGAGTTAATGTTGGTGTTGGAGAGAGAGTATGTGTTTTTGTGTTCTGTGCTGTGCCGTTCGTCCGTGTTTATTTACGTTCATGAGTTTACTATAAACCTTTTATTTTGGCCCTTGTGCCTTTTGTTTTTAAATGTGTTTTGTTTCTGTCCGTGTTGAAAAGAACAGTTGTAGCAACACATGGGGACATGTAATGCTATATTTTTTGGACTTGTCACACTGAACGGTGCAGTCCTGGTTTATAAACATATTGTTAGAAACAAAGGCACATAAGTCATTTGTACTCACTCTCAGGCACTCGAATCTCTTGTGGCAGTGGGATTGTAGGACTGTTGTCATTCAGGTCCACGATAACCACGGTGAGAGTAGCTATGCCAGCTAACTTTGGGCTTCCCCTGTCTGTCGCCGTAACAACCAGCCTGGTAATATAGAAAATTGATTTTGAAGACTAATCATGTAACTGAACACATTTAATTCCTGAACCAACACGTTTTTTTAGTTTATCTCATTTGTTTTTAGCCCTTTTGGCGACTGTAGGATGTACAGTTGTCCAGTGGTTATGTCAAAAAAGTTACGATTTGGAAGCAGGAGATTTCGATTTTTTTTCACCTGTTTACCCACTGTCTCACTGTGTGACCACATAATGTGGAATATCTCATATATTCAAGAATTAAACAGCTAAAACTCACTTTGTGTGAGTCCAGATTTCTCTGTCCATTATGGCTGCTGTTGTTATACTTCCTGTCAGGGGGTCGATTTTGAAGAGCCCACTCATTGTAGACGATTTAATAGAATAGGTCACCTGACCATTCTGGCCCTGGTCTGGGTCATCTGCCAATACCTGCCGAAAAAAAAAGAAAGTTTCCAACCAGTGTTTCCAACTAGTCTTCTGAGGATTTATATATATATATATATATATATATATATATATATATATATATATATATATATATATATACTGTATATATAAAAGAAGTAGCTTTCAAGTTAGGGTGGAAGAAAGCAGTAACTATAGTAACAATTGAATCATGCATTCTGGGTAGACAGAGAAATGCGTGCTGCTATTTAGGGACGTGCTGATTTGAAGCGCGCTGTCTCTCCCCTTGTTTTCGATTCTACTGATTTAAGTACAGTCAGCGCCACTTTATCGGGATGCCTCGAGAGAAGGAAAAATATCCAGAATAAGCGGCTGTCCCAATTAAACGAAACGACAGTTGAGACCACCTTAGTCACACTTTTTGGATTCTTAATGAAAAGAAAAATAATGAAATCACATCGCATTATGATTAAATGTTAAATACATCATTTAAAATACAAGTCAATGTTTTTTTTATTTCTAAACAAAATTAATCACAGCTGTGATGACTAATTTTTCTTTGCAACAACAGCCTGAGAAACCACACAGGAAACTCCAGCAGATCCTTCAAGAGTTCAGCGTGGTTTACGCAAGTCACAGCATAATCACATACTCACTGCGACCTGTATTGCTCTGACAAGCGATCTCCCCTCATCATTTGAAAATAATGTATCCCAAATAAACAAAGTGACGTCCCAATTAAACAACATAAATAGCACTGGGAAGAACCGTCTTCCGGAGTTGATCCCATTTAAGCAGAAATCCTGATTATCAGTACTCCAATTAGGCAGTGCCGACTGTATTACTATGCAGGATAGCCGTTATACGATTGTACCTTTATTAAAAATGCGCACAGAATAATCTACCGAGTAATCTTCAAATTAATCAACTAATGCTCATAAATCAAGTGACAGCCCTAATAATTATATATATATATATATATATATATATATATATATATATATATATATATATATATATATATATATATATGTATTATTAGGGCGAAGTCCATATATTCGATGTACACGGACACCCTGAAGGGCCTTATTGCATTTATAATCTAGGTAAAGCAGTGGATTGAAGAAAAAAAAGCATAAATCATGTTTAGGGCAAAAAGTATTTGTTTTTTATTAAATATCCTTACGCCGTAAAGTAGTCACATTTATAACTTTGAACTACACAAAGTTAAGCTGAGTAAATTAATTTAATTGGAGCATGCAAATGAAAAGAACATCTTTATTTTTGATATTGTGTACATTGCCATTGAAAAGATACACCAGGGGGCGGAGCTGAGACGGCACTGAGTTATTATTTTTTTTCTGTCACTGACAGTGTAGACACACTGTTTGAGCAGAACAGACGGGAGGAATAAAAAATAAATTCAGCGAAATCTCAGATTTCAGTAATTTTTCAAGGTATGTGTTGGAGAGGGGTGGATAATGTGCACAAGTGTCTTTTTGTGTTTTACTGTAGTGTTTACAAACCACTAAAAATACACTATTTGAAGTTACAAAGTTGGGGTGAGTGAGTATAAAGACAGCAACTTTTTTCTGTTTTGCTATCTTTTAGTTTAATTTAATTTAATTGTTCTTCATCCAAATCGGCATGTCTACTTACTACTTTTGGGATTTTTTGCTGGTAATTGGTCACTCAGTTTTATAGTTACAACTGTACATCTGTTACTGTAAACAAGATGGCTACCGTTACTTTAAATTCTGTGAGACAGCGCAGTGATTTCAAATATGTGACAAGGCTCCAACTGTCTGTATCCATCCAATATACAGACAGTTGGAACCTTGCTCGACCAATCACATTGCTTGTTTCACGTTCCATTACGAGCCTTGGATTATATATATTATAGTGGTACGGTAGCAGCACTATAGTTAGGGTTCACTAGGCAGTTTAATGCTAAACAGCAATTTCTGTACTTTAATAACTTTGACCCCATTCAATAGATGTGTGGTCCTGTTGGCACATGTGTTTTTTTTATAGAAATATTTTCATACTAACTTTTATACTTGATAACATTAATTTAAAAATCCAATTGATGCCTATGATTAATACATTTTAATACATTTTGTGACTAATTTGAACCTATTCATATGTTTCAATATTAACTAAATCAAGTTATTAATCAAATTGATTCATCTTGTTATACAAGAGGATGATAGTATCATTATAAGACCAGCAGATAAGAGTTCTGGGGTGGCAGTAATGAACAAAGTTGATTATATAAAAGCAGTAGGGACTGAATTGCAAAATATAAATACATATGAAGAAGTAACGGCATAATAATAGAAGTGATAATTTTGGCAGATAGAAAAAATGACATGCTTCCACAAAATCCAAGAACTTAGAGGTAACCCAAAAATGCACAAAGAAAAACACCCATTGCAAATGATTGTCAGCACAATTGATAACCCAACATATGTTATGTGGAAATAGCTGAGGCAGCTGCAGCCACATGTTGAAAGTTTACCTAGCTATGTTAAAGATACAACACATTTTCTGAAAAGGATTAATAATATAAAAGATACATTTCCAGAGAATGTAATTTTATTTTGCATGGCTGTAAAATCCCTGAACCCCAGTGGTCCCAGGCATGAAACTTTAGAAGCATATAAAGAGGCACTGGAAAATAGAGTAGATAAGAACATGATACCTACGGAAGAAATATTAAATATATCAAGATAGTTTTAGAAAATAGTAATTTTACGTTTGGAAATATAAGTTACAAACAGAATGATGGCACAGCAATAGGCTCAAAATTAGGTATGCATTTTGCAAGCACCTATATGGGCAAATGGGAGGAAATGTTACTGAGTAAACTAGACAAGAAACCATTAGAATACATAAGATATGTGGATGACATGTTTGGAATATGGACACATGGAGAAGAATCTCTCGTACAATTTCATAAATTAGCAAATTATCTCCACCCTAACATTTTGGTGGATTTAAGGTGGACAAAATCTGAAATTGAATTCTTAGACACCTTGGTTAAACTTGATCAAGGATCTATTAAAACAGATATTTACTTGAAACCTACTGATATGCATCATTACCTACATAAGTCATCTGCACATCCTATCTATACTAAAAGAGCAATTCCTAAAGGACTGGGTATGAGGATAGAAATAATGTGTTCTGGTGAAAATGACTACAAAAAACAGAGAAAGTAAAAGCACATGTAAAAGCACATGTAAAGTGTGCATATATATTGGTAAGAAATAAAGAAAATAAATATTCAGTCTTAAAAAATGTGTCATGCAAGGGTAGCAACCTTGTATATGGTATATTTTGCATAAAACGTAATACAATAAAATATGTAGGAGAGACCGGTACATCAATATATAAAAGAATACAGAACCACCTATCAAATATAAGAAATAAAAAGTAAATGAACTAATAGTGCAACACTTTACAAGAAACACACACCATGGATGACCTAAAGTTTGTGGTTTTAGAAAAAAAAAAAAAAGATAATATACAGTACAGAAGAATAAAAGAAAATAGTAGAAAACAAATGGATAAATAGACTAGATACTATGATGCTTGAAGGTTTATATAGAAAGGCGCAGTAGACCGTTACATCGTTAGCTATATAGTGAATGACATCACAAAGACATTAGATTTAAAGATAAATAAATGTGTGGTTACCATGGCATCAGAAGCCTAAAAATACCTCCAATGTTTATTTTCCAACACACTTTCTAAACACACATATCGAAATGTTGGGAAGTTGGCTCTTTAAAAAAAATCTTGGTTAGACTGATAGTGTCTTAATAAAACACAATAATACCTGCATCCCCTCTCCCTCCCTCAGACACGTAAACAACTCTGGGCTAGCCACGTCTTCCCTTGGAAAACGTGAGAAATTCTGGATCTCGTACAGGAGACTCTTTTATTGCCTTCAAAAACGCTTGAGGAGTCCCTTCGCTACAGCCTTCCTTGCATGCCATTGCCCCAATTGGGAAGTTAAAAATGATTTGATTCAACCAATGCATCTAATTTGCTAAACCATATTTTTTTAACTAGATTGTTTTTAAGGTGTGAGGAGAATTATCAGAAAATTAACAACAGGAAATGTAAACATATTTAACTCTTACAGCTGTGTATTTATAATGGATTTCTGAAGTAGAAAATGTAACTTTTCAAATCATGTAAATATCTGACAATCTTTTTGCTAAGAAAAAAAGCATGTTCTGTTTTTATTAATAAACAATGTATGATGTCCAAATCTGTGATACTCTGTGATGCAATATACTCAGACAATTATTTATTTTTTAGTGGTATTTTGTTTTTGTTTTTTTGCAGTAAATAATGTTAAATTCCTTTTAAAATACTGTTAGTATTATAAAATACGTTCTAGTTTCTTCTCTGCTCAACACTCGTGCCCCTCCTGTGATAAGGGACCTTTGTTGGAAAGAAGGAGAAAGGAAAGAATATTTGCCTATATTACCACATTACATACAGAATGGCTACTTGCATAGGACACTGAAGATGATAACTCTACACTCTCTCATCAAGCATTTAATCCTGATGTCTTGGTATGATTGATCACAGTAGCAATATGTATTGTACATTGTACATTTATAAATGGTAAAAAGTATAACCATGGGAAAAGCATGGAAAAACTGCAACATTACTGTGCAAATTTAATGTGGTAAACTTTTATAAGGGCACAGCTGAAGAAAAAAAAATCCAGTTAGTTCTTATTTAACAAATGACAGGAGTAGGTATTCTGCTCCCTTGTGGGCTACGGTTACCTGGATGATGGGGAAGTCGTAGCCCTGTGCCTCCCAGATATAGGCGATGTAGTTCTGAAGCTGGAATCGTGGCAGGTTGTCGTTGACATCCTGGAGGTTGAGATTGACAGCCATGAAGGAGAGAGAGGATGCAGAGTCTGCTTTCACCACTAAGCGGAGCCGTGGAGTCTTCTCAAAATCTAGGCCATCTGAGTTCTGCACCCAGATCTCACCTGTGTGCATTTAGCAACAGGGAACACAAGCAGGTAAGTAACAGTACTCTATACTTAATAAATATTCTTAAATAAACAGATATGGGGGGGGGAGAAATATGATAGTACATATAATAATAAGAATAATAATAATAACTAGAGTTGCGAGCAACTTTACGGCTTCCAAGCAGTCATCGTAAATTGTACGTACATTGGTTATCGCACTATGTAGACATTTTTTCACGGCTGTGCCATTTACCGTTCATGATAACAGCATTTTTGCAAATTGGGCAAAATTTTCATTAAATCTGAGATGGCTGCCACACCATGTGACCAATGGCTGCCATATTGACCATGGCACAACATCCCATAGTCCTCTACATCTGTGTGAAATTCCGTGCATTTTGGTGCAGCATAGGCAGTTTTATAGCCAGTTGCGTATGTTGATGATGTCATGCAGTTTGATTGGTTCATGGCAGCCATGTTTGTTCAAATAGGAACTTTTCCTGAATAACTTGTTTAGAGGACAGTACAAAGATAATGTATACCCAAGATTCAAGTCAATTGTTTCTGTAAGGATTATTATTATTATTATTATTATTATTATTATTATTATTTTTCTTTCTGCCGAAACCTCATTGCAGAAACAAAAAATCGTGTTTGTAGGTAGGTGGCTATGTGCAGATAACAGGTTAGGCGTCCAATCTTGCGCAAGTCACATGGTTCAGCAGCCATATTGGATTTTGTCAGCATAGGCAGTTTTATAGCCAGTTGCGTGTGTTGATGATGTCATGCAGCGCGGACGCCACGATTTTCACAGTAGCAACTTCCTTTGAACAAGCGGAATAGAGGACCATACTGAGATGTTTTATTCCAATTTTTGTTTCAATCGGATAAGCGGTTTCAGAGAAGAAAATGTTTGAATTTTGAGAATTCTACATTTTTATGACATTAATCGATGTGGTTGCCAAACCACATAACCAATCAGCTTCATATTAACAACAGTTAATCAAGGACTATCCCTCAACATGTATAGCAATTTTCAGAACTCTAGAGTAAGCGGTTTCCGAAGCATAGGCGTTTTAAAAAATTTTGCAAAATCCAATATGGCTGCCAAACCATGTGACTTGCGCAAGATTGGACGCCTAACCTGTTATCTGCACATAGCCACCTACCTACAAACCCGATTTTTTTGTTTCTGCGATAAGGTTTCAGCAGAAAGAATAATAATAATAATAATAATAATAATAATAATAATAATAATAATAATAATAATAATAATAATAATAACTAGAGTTGCGAGCAACTTTATAGCTTCCAAGCAGTCATCGTAAATTTTATGTGCATTGGTTATCGCACTATGTAGACATTTTTTCACGGCTGTGCTATTTACCGTTCATGATAACAGCATTTTTGCAAATTGGGCAAAATCTTTATTAAATCTAAGATGGCTGCCACACCATGTGACCAATGGCTGCCATATTCACCATGGCACAACATCCCATAGTCCTCTACATCTGTGTGAAATTTCGTGCATTTTGGTGCAGCATAGGCAGTTTTATAGCCAGTTGCGTGTGTTGATGATGTCATGCAGCGCGGACGCCACGATTTTCACAGTAGCAACTTCCTTTGAACAAGCGGAATAGAGGACCATACTGAGATGTTTTATTCCAATTTTTGTTTCAATCGGATAAGCGGTTTCAGAGAAGAAGATGTTTGAATTTTCATAATTCGACATTTTTATGACATTAATCGATGTGGTTGCCAAAGCACATAACCAGTCAGCTTCATATTAACAACAGTTAATCAAGGACTATCCCTCAACATGTATAGCAATTTTCAGAACTCTAGAGTAAGCGGTTTCCAAAGCAAGCCTATGGCTTGGAAGCATAATAATAATAATAATAATAATAATAATAATAATAATAATAATAATAATAATAATAATCCTTACAGAAACAATAGGCTTCCCCAGCCTATGGCTCGGAAGCCTAATAATAATAATAATAATAATAATAATCCTAACAGAAACAATAGGCTTCCCCAGCCTTTGGCTTGGAAGCCTAATAATAATAATAATAATAATAATAATAATAATCTGGGTTGTTACCTGTGTTGGGACGGATGCTGAATGAATTGAGTTTATTTCCACTGAAGATGCTATAGCTGATTCCTCTTCTGGAGCCATCACTGTACTGCGCCTGGATCTGAACCACTGCTGTGCCTGGAAGGGAGTACAGAGGTAATGGTGGACCAGGTAGGCTACATGGAGCTTTTTCACAGTATGTTGCATATTGCATGTACAGCAGTATAAATATACATTACATAGAGACAGCAATGGTATTGTTACAACCTGTGGTTTCCTTGAAATGCACTTGGATGCTGAGTTCATGGTTCAGTTCTTTGAATGTATGTATTTATTACTTCTAGAAGTTTTTAAAAATATACAAGATGGGCTTGATTTTCATTCTTGGCTTAAGGTGGTGCTGCCTCTGCTTTGTTTTGCATCAATTTGTCTTTGTGTTGCACTGAGGGTATGCAGGGTTCAAATAGTTTTTTTGTGATACATGGAATGCAAACTAGCTTGTATCTGTATCCTAAGTGTTAAATTAACAGTTTAATTAAGTGGTTTGAACGACAATTCCAATCGTCATCCATGTTTAAAAATAATACCCCATTCACAAATGATTGCCATTCACTTCATTCACAATGATGTTTTCAGGTAGAGGTGGGGGCACTGATGTTATTGCTAACTCTATGCTTGTTGCCTCAACTCTCTCTATGCCAGCCTTGCATTATTATTATTATGTGTTTATTTAGCAGACGCCTTTATCCAAGGCGACTTACAGAGACTATGGTGTGTGAACTATGCATCAGCTGCAGAGTCACTTACAACTACGTCTCACCCGAAAGACGGAGCACAAGGAGGTGAAGTGACTTGCTCAGGGTCACACAATGAGTCAGTGGCTGAGGTGGGATTTGAACCGGGGACCTCCTGGTTCCAAGCCCTTTTCTTTAACCACTGGACCACACAGCCTCCACACAGCCTTCTCTTCGTTTGAGCATCTCGCTATCAAGCTCCCCTCTCCCATGTCCCTCACCTTTGCTGTTATCTATCGTCCGCCAAAGAATAACTCTTTTATTGCTTTTATTGCTGAGTTCTCGCAATTCCTCTCCCTAATCTGCACTTCAACTAACAAAGTTATACTCCTCTAGTGACCGATTTTGTCACGCTCCTGAACTGTCTTAGGCTCTCTCATCAACACAGTTGCCCCGCTTACAACCAGAACAGTGAAGAAACATCGCAACTGTCCATGGTATACCCTCGAACTTCGACTGCTTAAGTCTGCCTGCCGCAAGTCTGAGCACAAATGGAGGTCGTCTGGACTAACGGTTCACATTACCTCATCAATCACCTCAGTAGCTACAGGGGTGCGCTCGCTGCTACCAGAGTGAAGTACTTTTCAGAAATCATATCTATGGGACACGGTAAACCAAATACTCTCTTCAAAACCACTGATCAAATCCTGCATCCAGGCACCGATAAATCCATCTCCCATTCACCCTCCTCTCTTACCTGCCATGATTTATCCTCTTTCTTTCAAAACAAAATCGACACCATTTATTCTACGCTATCCTGCCACAAATCCAGTATAGTACTTGACCACCTTGACTCTCCTCCGATTGTCCCTCCTGCTCTCTCTTCCTTCACTCCTCTCTCCATTACTGATGTATCCAGCCTACTGTTGAAATCAACTTCCGTCCCATATCCAATCTTCCTTTTCTATCCAAAACTCTTGAAAGGGCTGTAACCAGCCAGCTGATGAAACATCTCACGGATAACAATCTGCTTGAATCTCTGCAGTCTGGCTTCCGGCCGCGTCACAGTACTGAAAGTGCTCTGCTCCGGATTGTAAATGATCTTCTGCTTAATGCTGATGCTGCTGCTCCCTCTGTCCTTGTCCTCCTTGACCTATCTGCTGCTTTTGATACCATAGATGACCACCTTCAGAAGTATGCTGGGATCTCTGGAACCTGTCTCTCCTGACTGTCCTCTTACCTATCTGGATGCATGCAGTTTGTCTTCTATGATGGAAGCAATAGTGACGCAAACCCGGTCACCTGCGGTGTCCCTCAAGGGTCTGTTCTTGGGCCTCTTCTCTTCAACATCTACACGCTTCCCTTGGGTCACCTCATCTGCCAACACAGCCTCATGTTTCACTCCTACGTAGATGACACCCAGCTCTACCTAAAACTAGACCCTGGATGTCCCTCTGCCATGGTCCGGCTCTCAGCTTGCATTAAGACATTGAGGCCTGGATGTCTGACAATTTTCTTCAGCTCAACACTAACAAATCTGAACTTTTTTTTTTTTTTAACTTTTTTTTTATTTCCCAATTTAGCATGCCCAATTATTATCTGTATCCCCGGCTCACCGCTCGCAACCCCCCCACCGACTCGGGAAACGGAGGCTGGAACACGCGTCCTCCGAAACGTGCTCCTGCCAAGCTGTCATTTTTCGCACTGTAGATCCACAGCAATGCCACCAGACCTATAGTGCCGGAGGACAACACAGATCTGGCGGCTCCACTGCGGAACCACAGGCGCCCTATTGGCCACAGGGGTCGCTGATGCGTGGTGAGCCGTGGATTCCCCTGCCAACCTAAGCCCTCCCTACCCGGGCAGCGCTCAGTCAATTGTGCACCATCCCCTAGGAACTCCCGGTCACGGTCGGCTGTGACATAGCCTGGATTCGAACCTGCGATCTCCAGGCTATAGGGCACATCCTGCGCTCCGCACGGAGCGCCTACAAATCTGAACTTCTAGTAGGATCGAAAGCTCAACTCAAGAATCTCAATATTGCTGCCTTGAACCTCGGAAACTGTCTGCTGCTGCCTTCCCCCACTGTACAAAGCCTTGGTGTACTTCTGGATAGTAACCTCTCATTTGATGCCCAAATCTCCTCTGTAGTCAAATCTTCCTTCTACCACCTCCGAAACATCTTAAAGGTCCGCCCATACCTCTCCCTCCCGGATGCAGAGATACTCTGTCATGCATTCATCTCCTCTCGGCTCGACTACTGCAACTCTCTGTATGGTGGTCTTCCGTCACGCACCATAAACCGATTGCACCTGGCTCAAAATGCCGCTGCTAGGATCCTTATCAGATGTAAAAACATGAGCACATTACCGTGTCTTGCCCAGCGCACTGACTACCTGTAAAGTTCAGAATTACTTTCAAAATTCTCCTGCTTGCCTACAAGGCCTTTCATCACACAGGTCCAGAGTATCTCTCCAACCTGCTTACCCGCTATGTCTCTGCATGTGAGCTGAGGTCCTCTGACTCTGACTTGCTTGTTATACCCAAGCAAAAGTGCACCACACTCAGAGAGCGCTCTTTTAGCTTCATGGTGCCGACTCTCTGGAACTCTCTCCCAGCTTTAGTGCGTGTAGCTCCCACAGCCGCGCACTTCAAATCAACTCTCAAGACCCACTTGTTCTCTCTTGCTTTCAATGCTCTTTAAGCCTGATATCTGTTATTAGCTGTTGTCTAAATTGCTATTTCAGGTTTTTCACGCCATCTTATTTGTATGATTCTGTATGACACACGCATCCACAATATTTAGAATTCACATCCTAGCCTTGTATTTAATGTATTATGTCTGTATTTAATGTATTTGCATGTTTTTTTTTTTTTTTTTTACTGTTTGTATTTAATGTATTATGCATTGTTACTCACTATCTTGTAAAGTGCTTTGTGATGGTGGTCCGCTATGAAAGGCGCTATATAAAATAAATATTGATTGATTGATACATTGACTGTAATGCAAAGTCAATTTTATCGCTAACTTAAATGGCTAACGACTGTGTATATTTTGTATTCTATACAATACAACAGTTGTACTGCTTGCCCTTCATAGTACTTTATCCTTTGGTTAGCAAAAGTAGTAAAAGACATGAGAGAGAAGCCATGAGTAGATTTGTTTAGCACTGACCTGAAGCTGCATTTTCTTGCAGGGAGACATCTCTGGCACTGCGTGGAAAGCGGACTCCCCTGTAGTCCTCCTCCTTGACGTAAATGACCACCACCCCTGTGGATAACTGTGCAGGTGTGCCCTGGTCCGTGGCCACCACATACAAGGTCCTCTCCATTTGGGTCATGGAGGACAGTGGGGCCACTAGTCGTATTTCACCTGTGAAAGAGTTTATGCTAAACCCGGCCACCAGGGAGGCAAAGCGATAGAAAATGGATGCATTGGCCCCAAAGTCTTTGTCTTCTGCTCTCATGGTGGCCACCACCTGGTTGATTGAGATGCTGCTGGAAATGTTGATGATGAGTGGGTCCTGGATGAAAAAGGGCGAGTTATCATTGACATCTTTGATATTGACTGTCACCCGTGCGCTTGCATTCCGTGGTTTGGCAGGGGAGGAGTCCACAGCATTCACCAGAAAGCTGTACGCTGCTCGCTTCTCCCGGTCCAGCAGACCAGCTGTAGTGATCTTCCCGGTCTCCTGATTCACGTTGAACATGCCTAGTGATTCATTGCTCAGGTAGTACAGGACCATGCCATTAGTTCCATCATCAGCATCTGTGGCGGTTATGTCAAGCACCAAAGTACCAATTGGGGCATCTTCAGAGATATCAATAGTGTAAGCGCCTTCTTTGAACATGGGGTTGTTGTCATTGACATCCAGGACTGTAACAACCACGCTGGCTGTGCTACTCAGCTGGGGAGTCCCATGATCCCGTGCTTCAATGGTCAAATAATAGCTGGCAATCCTTTCTCTGTCAAGGGGCTGGGAAGTGGAGAGGACACCAGAGTTGCCATCGATATGAAAATCACCAGCTGGGTCCCCTGCTAGAACAGATCAAAGGAAGTGTAAGCACTTTGTAGATGATGTTATCAATAAAGTAAATAACCTAGCATAAGAACATAAGCAGAAATAAAGACATTTTTATTGGCACTGATCACAGTGTCTTAATGGGTGAAAAATAAGTAATAAGACATAGTGTGCTATAGGTATTTTGGAAAGCTTATGAGAGCAGTTTATTGCAACACCTGAATGTATACTGTCAATATATTTTCATAAATAAGGATCAAATAAACAGTTATTTCAGATGAGATGCTGAAGTAGGATCTGTCTTCATTGTAGGGGTGTGAACATTCTCATGCCACTGGTTCAAGGATTTTTCTAGTTGTATTGAAATTGTAGTATTGTAGTAAAACTAGTAAACTAGTGTTAGGCAGGATTTGGAGTCAGAAATCTACATTACTGCTAAATGAAACCAAAAATCATCATAAAGCAAACATAGAATGACATTTTTAAATTGGAAGGTTTATACAAAAAAAACTTTCAATAAATACTTGCAATCGTATTTCAAGTGGTGCATACTTTCCACTGGAGCAAATGCTGTTTTGGTTTTGAATGATTTTAAAATGAATGAATCTGCTTTGCTAGCGTTTAAATACTGAGAAATCCCAAGCATGTATACAGGAGCCCTGTTTCAGTGCAATGGGATTGGAAAACATCATTTTTTTAATGGGTAGATTGTTGTATGTCCAATTATTATGACAGCCCCACAATAGTAGGGCAGTGTATATATATATGTTTTTTTTTAAATTTATTTTAATGTATTCTTATAGAGGGCATGGGCAGTATTTACTGTAAATAGGCAGTTAATTAAAAAGTGGGGGACTGTACATTACCATTACTGCCGCTAATGATACAAAATTATTTTTCTGTGTGAGGTCTGTTTATGTCAAAATGTTTTTTTTTTAAAAGCAGATAAGTAAGCAATAAGACACGACGAGGTGTCGGTTGTGCTAGAATAACCACACGCCCAGGGGCGTAGTAAGCTGTAGTAAGGGTGATGTTGTGACTTGTCTTTTTGTTGTCACATGTAAATAAAGACGCTGTTTGCTGTTTTAAAGTGGGGATCTGAAATTAGTTTTATAGATCTTCCCACTGTGGAACAATTTAAAAAACGATTCAGGCCAGCTCGCAAGCTTGTGTAGCTGCTAACTGAATATTGTGTGCCAGCTGATGTTATCAATTCAGCAAATAAACGTCTTAAAACTGTGTTTATTTCAGTCTTAGATGCAGTTTTCCAGTCCATGTTATTTTTTGTTTGTGCTGACCAATCATTAAAAACTGACACAGCCTAAGCGGTTACTTTTTTAGTATTCTGCTCTTCTTTATTGGCTTCAATTATATTAATTTCTTGTAGTACTCACGGTTTCATTTTTTTCCTGAACCTTCTTTTTAAATTATTACTGTCGGTTCCGTTACCGAACTGCTGTGGTCTAAATCATTCAGGAATGTGTGAACATTGGAGTCACCAAACAAGTTAAAATTTACATGGAGGAAGTCTGATATGGTATTATTATTTTGTTTTTATTGGGGGAAAAATGGCGGCCAATTCAAAATTATTTTTTTTTAAATGTTTTTAAACACAACGCAATAATATCTGTTTGTAAAAATTAATAATTCAATGACTTGGAATGCCTATCAACCAATCAGGACGCGGATATCTCCCAACCCATTGTATAATGTTTAATAGAAAATATGCATTACGTTAAAACATGATGTATACTATACTATTATTGATATACATCTATTTGAGTTGTTTTATTAATGTGCATCTGTAATAAAACTAAATAAAATGACATTTGAAAAATAAAACAACATCTGTGAAAAATAAAACGAAAAATTTTAAAAAATAAAAATAATTTCACAGGGCTTATATACTTATTACACAACAGTGCATTTTTTTTTATTTCAGCAACCATCTTTTAATTAATGTAACACATCTTTCTTGGACTGATTGTATGTGTACTGAAAGGGATGCAGTAAATTCAGAATATTTCTATTTGTGTGTACAGTAACAAAGCATTGTCACTGCGATAACATTCTATTGTGTATGGATAATATTATATCTTAATTGCAACAGTTATTCATGGGGCAGCATGGGGGGACAATGAGGGAACAATAAATATGCAATGCCTGCATTACACTCCAATAGGGAGGAGTATGGTATTCAAATAATTCACTGTTGCTATCTGTGTAACCAACACCAAATGAAAATTTCTATATGTGGAATTTAAGTAAATTTTTCACTGTAGAAGTTATACAAATATAGTAATCTGTCGTGTATCCAACTGCAGTGGGACCAGAGTAAGGGCGGATATGTAAAAGTCAGATAAATTAATCTTGTTTTCAATACCATTATACACAGCTGTAACAATTACTATATTCACACAATTATTGTTTTGAGATTCAGCTTTTATTAGTAGCTCCCCTAAATCCCGTGTTTAGAAAGATACAGGTTATTAATGCTTCTGACAGACTAGCCATCTGCCGTGTGGGTGCGTGCATTCACTGCTGAGTGACAGGCAGGAGAGCGAGACAGAGGTTGAAGTTGATACGCCCCGCAGGTGAACAGGATTTATTTACATATCAACACACTGAACCTTTCACGTGACACTACCAGCAATGGTTGCGCACGGAGCACATACAATGCAGTGTACCAGAACTTTGGTATGATCTACAATCTCTGAACTAATCTTCTCTGTTTAATAATAAAATAGTGTTGCTGAAGAGATTGATCATGGCGGATAAATGGTTAGGGCGGATATGTGACGGGTGGATACGGGACAGAGTATTGTAATAACTTCCAACTATAGCTCTCACCAACAATCTTGTACTCCACCCTGCCATTCTCTCCAGCATCGTGGTCCATGGCTTTCATGGTGAACAATGCCACAGGCTCCTGGTTCTCTGGCACCTCTAGGTGGTACGAGTCTTTCTCAAAAGCAGGCGAGTTGTCATTCTCATCCAAGACTGTAATCCTCACTGTCGCTGTGGCAAAATTAGGAGGGAGTCCACCATCTTTAGCATAGACTGAAACAGAAGAAGTAGTGGATTAAAACCCATCTTGAACATAAAGAAAAAGTATAGCTGTTCTGCAGACATGGAACTGTCCAGGAATGGGACTATAACTCAGCCTAACAAACTGGTCAATGGCACACAGACTATCCCTTTTCAATTATCCCTCCCATTTTATCAGAGCTGCATAACATACATTACATTATGCCTACAGTAATAACTTTCTATCAGGTACAGTATATACCATTAATGAGACAAGTATTGTTAATAATAGGTCAGTACTAGAATAAGAGAACAGGTGTCCCATTTCATTACCTGTGACAGTGTAGCGGTCTTGCACTTCACGATCAAGGGCTCGGGTTGCTGTTACGACTCCTGTTGCTTGATCAATGGTAAACCCATCCTCCACTATCCCTCCATATGTCACAAAGCCATTTGAACCTGAATGAGGATACAAATTTTAGGCTACATGGAACTAATCTGAAAGTGTGCATATCTAAAACTTAGCTGCAAACTATCATAATAAAATGTGTCAAATGTAAAGGAAGAGCGTTATTTTCAGTGGCATTATTAACAAAGTTATGCAGTTACTATTTAAATTGTCATAACATGACTGTCTAAACCACATGCAGATAAGCTACATACTATGGGCCCTATTTTGAAGCAAGAGCAGATATTTTCTTTTGTCTTTGTAAAAAGGACCATATAAGGATGGTAATTACAGAGCTACCTAAAAAAAACTATTACCGTACTCCCTTTTGTTTGAAAGATTTAACATCCACTCCATGTGATAAAAAAGGGAATGATAAGTAACCATATATAACCCTGAGATAAACCTGAAAATTGTATTGTGCTGAATAACTCATCTGTACAGCTGTGGCATCCCAGAGTGCTATACAAATTTAAAAACAAAACAAAATAGCTCAAATATATAATACACTCCAGTTACAACCAATTGTATAAAAGCACATTTAAAAAAGTAGGTTTTCAATGTAGACTTAAAAGAATCCAATGTTTTAACCTACCTCATGGTAACCAGAATAGAGTTCTACAACCGAGGCGCACACCAGCAAAACGCTCTGGCTCAAGTTCATTTAAGATGACTTTTTGGAACAACTAAAAGTTCTGCATTTTCTGATCTCAAAGAACGACTAGGAACACACAGAGTTAGTAGTTCTTGGAGATAGGATGGTCCTAATCCATGAAGGATCTTATAAGTCATTACAGCAACTTTAAAATAAATTCGGTAGCTCACTGATAACTGATGTAAGGACCTGAGCACTGGAGTACAACAAGCATAAGTTTAGTGGCAGGTATACCAACAAACAAAAGAATGGCAATAATCAAGCCAAGAAGTCATAAATGCATTGTGACCCGGGTGGCTGTAGGGGTGACGTCAGACCCAGAAGAACACACAGTACTGCGAGTGAAATGATAAATGCTCTGCTTGTGCATTTATTAAATGAAGAAAATAAAAGGTTTAAACAAAACACGAAACTCTTGCACAAAAAAAACCCGGCACGTTGGCCAAACAAACAGACAGACAAACAAACAGTGGACGAAACAAACAAACAGATACAGAACAAGTACCGTGCTGTTTGTTATGATTGTTATAAATTGTTATGATTTTATAATGTATTTCTCTCTTCTCTCTCTCGTTTGCAACTGCGAACACACCAACCCTGTGTGCGTGAAACATTCATTTTATAGTTCAGTACTTAACTACATCTCTGACCATTTTTTTCCATTTTAATCATCATGATATTCTGCATCCACTAATAAGAAGGTGACCATCTCTGTTGGTTTATTAATTCTAAGATCAATCAAGGCTGTCTGTCTGATTTTCAGATATGTGCAGTGCAGTTTCACAGTAATTCAAAACAGACTTGCATAAATACAGTACGGGGGTTAGAACAGGCTCAGTCAGTGGGGCCAACCTCTTTGACTCAGTGGTAAAGCTGACTTAAGAGCCCCTTGTTTGTGGTTCAAGTCCTGGCTCTCCACAAACCATCCAGCCAAGACTCATCAATAATTACATTTATTCTATAAATCGTCTTTAACCATTTAATCTGCAAGAAGAATGAAAATGGTATTTATATAGCTTTTTAAACCAATTATGTCTGAAATTGTGTAACGTTAGATTGTTATCATAACCCTGGGTCCCTGAAATAGAAATATAACCATTACCTAATGGAATATAATCCCGAATTACCAGAGCACTTGTATCAAAACTGCTCCTTTAAGAGCCCTGTATGCATCAGACGTCGTCTCCGCCACCAGGAGATAAATACAAGTGACGCATAAGGCTCAGCGTCATTTTCTCTTCAGGCCTGCTGCATTGGAGTGAATGTAGCGACCTTGAAGGGTAATGGTTTCAGGGAACCGAGGTTATGATAATAACCTAACGATCCCTTTCAAATATGAAATGTAACCATTACCTAATGGGATACAATACCCAAGCTGTCACAAGTGAAGGACTTGCATAACTGGCAGATGTGCTAAAAAGGAAGATAAATTGCCTTTAGCATTCTGGCTGAGGACCGATAAGGCTCCATGGCATATAGTCCACAGTACAGTGAGGGAGAACCCTCATGCAGTGTATATGCTGCAAGGTTACACTGAGTAACCTCAGCATTTAACACCAGAAGTCCAAAAAGGGTGTATGGCTGACTACCTCAGGACTTAAAGTGGAGCATAATAAAAATGTGTTAAAGAGCAGAACGAGTCGCTGCTCTTAACACTCTGGTCCCAAAACCAGAGTTCTGCTAATCTACGACATTCAGTCGGTAGAACCTGGTAAAAGTAAGTGGCCCATACTGCAGCGTTGCAAATGTCTGCAACAGATGCGCCCTGGAATAATGCCCAGGAGGTTGCAAGGCCTCTTGTGGAGTGACCACTGACCTTTTCTGGTGGGGGCAGGTTGGCTAGATCGTATGCTATCTTGACTTTGTCTGCAATCCACCTTGCCACCTCGCCGCTGTTTAGACAGGGCTTGTCCATGGAACTTAGACCCGAAGCAAATAAACAATTGCTCGGATTGCCACCAACTCTGGGTGCGGTCAACATAACAGGCCAGTTCCCTAACTGGACAGAGCGTATGGAACTTTCTTTCCCTGTCAGACTGAAAAGTAGGTGGATGGAAGGCCTCCAATTCCACTGACTGGTTGCTATGGAAAACAGAAATTCTTTAGGGAGAAAAGCAGGATTAGTGCAGAGAATAACTTTAGTTCTGGCCTCTGCAAAAATTGGGAGAACCTAGACGCTGCCCTGGCATTCTGAAGGGTGTCAATGACCCTGTCACATAACCCGCTCAGGGCCAGACCTAGAGCTGCAGAACTGTTTGGTCTGTATGCCCCAGAGTGCCATGCGCCTGACTCAGCTCCAGGTGCCTCGCTCAGCAGGCCGCGACAGGCCGGCAACTCCCACGGCTGACCATACAGGAGCTGTGCCAGTGCTAAGAGCTAGGGCCTCCTGGGCCACTTCGGGGCTACTAAGAGCACCCGAGCCCGGTCTTGCCTGATCTTCTCCAACCACAGTGTAAGCAGTGGCAATGGTGGAACAGCAGTCTTGGTCCATCTGTGGGCTAAAAGGGAGTGGTGACTTGTGGCAAAGTGCCCACCCCTTTATATGTATTTATGTATGTTTTCATTATTATTATTATTATTATTATTATTATTATTATTATTATTGTTGTTGTTGTTGTATTGTATTTTTATGCAGGCGGACGAAGCCATCCATCTTATTATGATTTGAGATGACGGCGAAAAGCCGTGCGTTTGTTTTGTTTATTTATTTAAAAGCCTTGTGCAGATGGTGACCATCTCCCGAGTTAATTCATTGATTAATTGTTGCTAATCGGGAGATGGTCACCTGTATAAAAACCAGCAGCTTTCTGCTCTCAGAGGAGAGAGTCGAGAAGAGAATGTCAGAGGCGAGACGTGAGTTTTTCAATTCAACAATTGCTAGCCGTGCTGGTTTGTTAACCAGCGCGATACTTGTTAAGGTTTGTTTGTTTGGCCAACGTGTCCTTTTGTTTCTGTCTTTTGTTTTGTTTAACTCTTTTGTTTTATTATTTAATAAATGCGCTGAGCGCCGGTTGCGCTTCAGTGTTGCCCAGCCCTTCTTTGTTTATGTGTTGCTTCTTCCTGGTCCGAAGGCACTACAACCACTCTGCCACAAGACTTGTCAGCACTGCAGGGGAAGAATGGGGCGAGTCATGCTGCGCCGTTGTCAGAGATGGAGTGGTCCCTGAAACAGCGGGCCAGCCTGCTTTCCAGTGTCCTATGAGCAAACTGAGCAAAAGATGCGCAAGAGCTGTGGTCTTTAACTGCTCCCTCTGCATGCTCCCTTCCCAGGCAGGCCTGTCGTGCTTATCCTCTGTTGGAATGTTTCTCTTGCAGCCAGCACAAAGGTGAAACCCAAGCATGGTACAAAGTTGAAAAAACAGTTCAGCCGTGCAATGTATGAGCACAAGAACAACAACAACAACAACTCCAATTTATATATAGCGCCTTATCATGTGCAGACCTGCACATCTCAAGAACAGACAGTAAGCTGACTGGTGCTGAAAACTGTTGTGTACACAGAATACATAAAAATGGAGCACTGGTAATGTACTTGGTGTCAAACCGAACCGGGTCACTGGTACTGATTCTGGTATGAACCAGATGACTGGTACCAACCTTGGTACTAACCAGGTCACGGGTAACAGCTCTGGTACCAGGACAAGTGGCGTGCAGGTGAAGACCTGAAAAAGCCACTGACAACTGAAAGCATGTACTGTTAAACATCTTGGGGGCGGGGATGACGTCTGGCGCATATGGGGCTCTTAAAGTTGCAGCTTTGATATAAGTGCTCAGGTAATTCGGGCTATAAGAGATATATCCCATTAGGTAATGGTTATATTTCGTACTTGAAAGGGGACTTGCTTTCCGTTTCTGTTCACATAAAGGTTGTTATTCCATGAACCAGAATTGAAATGTTGTGCTTTTGTTTCCAGGTCACTTAAAATAAACGCTTGTACTTACAATATTATTCATTAGAATATTTAATCACTTTGAGTACTAGACATTTAATATGTGAGATAATACTGTGTCTATCTACAATCAAACTACTGTTTTCAACAGCAATGGTAAATTGTTTCTCTTGGAGCCTCAAACTCTTGTTTAGCTGCTTCAGGTGTTACCTTATGAAAAGGAATACCAAGAATCCCAAAAGGCATGTTATTGGGAGTATATCTGTCCTGGCACCAGAGAGTGACATGAAGACGGGACTCCAGCAGGACCCATGGGATTTCCGCAGTACGGGAAAAAAATTGTGTTAAATTTTGTGGGACGGGGTGGTACAGGAGTGAAACTCACGGGAACGGACGGGACAGGGAAATAAAAAAAATAAACCTCTCAGGACGGGCAAGAATGGGATTTAAGCTTTCGGGAATGGGAAGGAACGGGACTACTCTGCCACCAGCAGACAGGAAGAGAGCAGAAGTTTTTTTGCTCTTTAAAGTTGTAAAAGAGCCTATGACATGGAACTTGACTGTTACCATAAATATATAAAATAATATTAACAGGTCTCACTTGAACATATAATCACATTAATTTTACCAAATTATGTTTAATCATGCTACAATGAATCAAATAATATCCGTAAATACACAGTGTGGGGCCAGGAGACTGTGACCTCAGGCTCCTTGCATCTGCCAGTATGGATGACAGCAACAGTGAATGTGAGAGTAGCCTAATTTTATCAGTTTCAGACACCTCTGATGAATGTGAATTATGTAGTGATGGATATGATGTAGAGAGAGAAAACAGGGATTGTCTCCCTGTGACCAAGCTGTTGTTGCAGTGACGAGTGGGTAGTGATGTCACGGACCAGTAAGTAAACAAAGGCAATGAATGGCAGTGGTGAAACTGAGCGCTACGGCGCTCAGCTATTTTATTAAATAATAAAACAAAACAAAAGGTTTAAACAAAACAAAACACTACAAACAAAAGGCGCGTTGGCCAAACAAATAAACAAATAAGTATTGTGCTGGTGAAAACATTACATGTTTTTAACATCTACTCTCATGTAATGGAAATCATGCGTGACTGTCAGCTAGTTAAATAATCAGTAGCTGACAAATACGCGGCGCTTCGCCGAAATATAAAACATAAATCATTATATAAATAAATAGCTCACAAAGGGGCGGGACACTCCGCCACACTCTTCTATCAATTCGAGGCGTATGCCTCCGAATCAGAAGTTTCAAACTTGGAGAGAGACTCCGACAACACCAACGCGGACGGACCAGTGGGACAGCAGATGTCTGCGGAGAATCAGCATCTTGGCAACACGGAATGGTCAAAAAAAACTTACGTTTAACATAGATCGATACTTAAAATATTTCATATTACCCATAATTGTACAGCTATGTCAGTCCTTTAGTTAACAATATTGATACATGAATTATTGAAACTAGCAGAATAACCGAACGCTGTGGATTGCTACTGGCATGTATTTAACATATCTCTCTCTATATACATATGTACAGTATATTAAGGATGTGCAAATCATAATGCAGAGATGTCAAACGCCACGATTTGTCCGTAGCAGCTACTATTTTTTGGAGGTACTGCTTTGGCGCTACGTTGAAGGGGTATGTATAATACTACGATTTTTAATAAATAAATACATGGTGGATACTCCCTGAACATTTATGAAATATTATTTCAATACCATGTTTTTTGTTGTTTATTTTTTTTAATGAATTAATGGTTCGTAATGCTGTATTTCACTGACAGTTTATTGTGGCATTGACATACTAAAATCTCTGAGTCGGGTTGCTTAGTAACCAATTTAGAAACTGAAATTATATCATTATATTGCACAGTGTGCTTATAGACCCTGTGCTTGCACTGTATTTTTTCTGAAAAAACAAAAACTAGAAACTTAATAGTAGTATACCTGTAGTGTTTAATGCAAAACCCTATAAACCCTCATTTTATACATGAATACGAAAATGTCTGTACCTCCAAATAAAAGCTGATCTCTGTTTATCATGGGATGGGATGGAACAGGATTTTTTTTGACAGGACAGGATGGGACGGGAATTTAAAAAAAAAGTTATGGGACAGGATGGGAAAAATTTGGACAGGACAGGATGGGACAGGATTGGAAATGATGACTCTTTCATGGGATGGGATGGGACAGGATTGGAAATGATGACTCTTTCATGGGATGGGATGGGACAGGATTGGAAATGATGAGTCTTTCATGGGATGGGATGGGATGGGACAGGAACATTTTTCACAGGACAGGATGGGGCAGGCCTGAAGCTTAATTCCTGTGTCACTCTACCTGGCACCTGGTTGCTTATTACTACCATTCAACCAAATGAGGGATATCAAAATCCAAACACACCAAAGTTGGGCCAAACCAAACAGATCAGCAGCTGAGTATTCAGTATCTTGCTAGTCAACTTTTTTAACAGATGAACTGTACTAATCATCATGCTTTATACCCATTTGTGTTAAGTTTGCCACATCAATCCATCCTAACACTGATAATCTTTAGACCTGTTTGCATGTTGGTTAATGTAATCAAAATGACATATTAACAGCATCAGTGTCAACATCTGGTGCTGCTGTGTTAGCTCAGCCATTCTCTAATATACTGTAATGTTGTCTTCTGGGCATAAACAGTTTAATAACTTTAGTGGCACTAATTCTAATTCTGGGAAACCAGATTGCATTCCAGCACTAACAGTCTGGAACAATGACTTGTTTACTTCAATAATTGGTTCTGGAGTGAAAGTTTATAATCCCTGTTTTATGTGTTTCTGACTCAGAAAAAGAAATGAACCACACTACTGTATCCAATACAATTCAAAACAGCTTCAGCTGTTTGTGTTTGGTTAGAATATGAAGCAGCCCTCTCATCAATCTCCCCCGCCCCAGTTTGATTACCTTGGTCACAGTCTGTAGCAGTGACTCTCAGTACAGAGGTGCCAGCATGCTGGTTCTCTGAGATTTGTGCCTCAAATTCAACTTCCTGGAATTGAGGGGCCTCATCATTTACATCGATCACCTGAACAGACAGTAGCTGCAAGGTGGTGCACTGGGGGGAACCATGATCCTCTGCAACGATAGTCAAGTTGTAGAGTCCTTGCTCTTCCCGGTCCAAAGCTTTCACTATGGAGAGGGAACCTGTTTAAAAACAAAACTGTGAGAGGCTGGGAAAGAAAGAGGCATATACCACTGGGTCACTAAACCACCCAGCTGCACAGCCCTCTGGTTGGCCATTGGAACACACTTTGTCCTTATCCTTGTAGCTTTAACCATGAGTCCACACTGTATTCCAGCCTATCACCCAACTCTAATCATTTGGGTGGACTACATGGCTTTAATGTCTGTTCTGGTGTAATAAGGATTTCTTCTACTGTTTGGAGTTTATTCTTATTTTTCTAAACCCTCGCCAACCTTTGCAAACACTGTTCCCATGTGTTTAGCTCTATGTTGCCTACCTGAGAGCCTCTACCTAACTAAACTAGAAACAAATTCAGCTTCCTGGAATTGAGGGGTTTTCCATTGGAAAGGCGATACTCAGAGAATGAAACAATACGCACAGCAGCACAGAAAGACACAGGCGGGACTAAAGCGTGCCGGGCCCTAGAGCAGTTTAACTATTTTAATAGGCAGGACCATGAAGGCTGTGGTCATATTGATTCAATTTAATTCTAGCTGTTTTCATTTGTGCAGAAGTACTGTGGTATGTAGCACACACACTTGGGTATTGTATGGGGTAATGGGGCTGTTTTATAAGAATTATTTTTGTTATTAAAGTACCTTAATAACAAAGTAATGTAAGTCACTTTTCTATTTGTCTTTCCAAAACTCAGCCACACAGCCTCTCAGTCCTTTAACTAAAACCACAAGGCAAGGCCACACTGTTTCCCAGTCTCTGAGCTCACTAGGCCAACCACACTCCTATATTTTCCCGTTCTAACCACTAGACCACACTACCTGACCATTTACAAACTCAGTAGGTGAATATACCTCCCAGTTTTTCAGCCCTGGTCCAGCCAGTATACAGTCCCTTATCAGTGTTTCATTTATACACATTAATTGAACTTATAACTCATGTCATGCAATGCAGGAACCATCAATAAAATCTTAATCATAAAACACACTGTGCTTTCATTCTGTGAGTTTTTACTTAAGTAGAATCAAGTGCCAGGAACAGCTTGTCATTGGTCATATAAATATTAAGATTATTTTAAACAAACCACTATAAAAGCTCTACCATCTTTGCAATTGTTAAGAAACCAATGTTACTATATTTTTGTAACTTTTTAAACTGTATTCTTTCTGCTTGTCTCACTGCTGTAATGTGTCTATTCCCTTTAGTCTCATGGACCTGCTGTGTGAATAAATAAGTATAACTACAACCCTTAAAGCAAGAAGAAAGTTCCTGTTTCTGTGGGTGCTCTTTTCCCTGGACAGACGTTTAAAAGTACACATGCATCTTTTTGATAGTAAAGGGGCAGATAACCTACCAGAGTTGGGGTTCAGATTGAACCTGCCGCCAGCATTCCCTGATTGAATTCGGTATGCCACACGTCCACTCTCCCCCAAATCAGAGTCTCTGGCCATCACATAGAGGACAACAAAACCAATTGGCTGGTCCTCCATGACACTGACAGCGGTTGGGGAGCTAAAGATAGGTGCATTGTCATTTTCATCGGTCACAAAGATTCGCGCTGTCACAGAGCTGGAGCGTCGCTGGCTAACGTTAAGAGCTTGGTCCACTGCCTGGACGATGAGGAGGAGGGAGGGTGTAACCTCGCGGTCCAGGCTCTTTCCCAGAGACATAACCCCAGTCACAGGGTCTAGTGCCAGGTTCTCATCATTAGTGGGCCACTGCTGGAGGATGGAATAGTGAATGTCACTGTTTGGGCCACTTCCATCTTTGTCCACAGCCTGGAAGGTATAGATAGAAGATCCAGCCACCATGTTCTCTGGAATGACAATGGTCACCGGGTCCTCTGGGAATTGCGGCACATGGTCATTGCTGTCCTGCACGTCAATGTCTACTAGGATGATCCGGCTGGTTGGGTAGGCTCTGGAGAAGTCGTCCACCTCAATCTGAAGGGTGTAATGTGCCCCTTGCTCGTAATCTAGCTCTTGTGCCAGATAGATATCACCCGTCAGTCTGTCCACCACAAACGTGCCGTCACGGTCACTGCTGCCCACAACTGTGTAAGTCACTTGACCCTCCTCTGGGTGCCGCTGGAGGTATTTTGAGCCCACAGAACCCACCACCGATCCTGGTTTGATACCCTCTAAAGAATTCAGGGTTAAAGTGGGCAAGCCTGGGTGGGGCAGGAACTTACTGGGATTCAGGACCTGTAGAGAGGAAAATAATTAAAATATTGATATAGCATACCCAAAGCCCTTTTTTACCAGTGTTTATTATTGTAACCATTATGTGTTGTTTGGGGGGCAGGTGCAAGGGCTTCTCCTTAATTAACCAAGCAATATGTCACTTAACCAACCTATCAATTAACCCCCTATTTAAGCCATGGGTCGAACACTCATTCTCTGTCTGTTTTTGTTTGTGTTTGCTTATTGACCCGCAGTGCTGCAGACCCCACTAGTTGTTTTCATTTCTGCCATCCGTGCTCCGTGCTTTATTATGCGTTGCCAGGCTTTCGCTTGCATTTTTACATTTTCTGTGCTTTGGTTGTGAGTAAATTTGACAGGAGCATTTCGCCCTAATTTGTTTTCATTTATATGCATTTTGTTTTTAGTTTACATTGTTTTTTTTTTTTTGTGCTTTGGTTGTGATAATATTTGATAGCAGCGGTTCCCATGGTTTGTTTAATTTATAGGCGTTTGTTTGGATCTGTGTACACTCCGCCCTGCTCTGTGTTACATTATCGTCACAACTACGTTGGTTCTGTCTACATTAATTGTGGCATTATGTATTCACCACTCCTTCTCGTTCTGTCTTCCAGTGATTCCCTGTGCAAATTTGGTAGTGGGATGTCTTTCAAGTGAACTTGTTTGTTCAATCCCAAGGCTGCCAGTTCGGCCTCACTGACCTGTTCAGGCTCCAGAATTAGTAGCAACGCATTCGTTCATACTAAAATATTTAATTACAGCCGCACTCCTACGCTTAAAACTATGTCGTTCTGTCTACATTAATTATGGATATATCTGAGTGGGCTCCAATAATGGTGCCTGTTTGTATACGTGCATTGAATCATGGGATTGATGGTCCTATGCCTTGCTCTGCAGCTGTCAATATTTCACGTTCATGCCATCACATTCTATCTTATAATGCCTCCCTATGCAAGCTGCTGCAGCTCGACAAGACAATTCTTTGTCTTCTTCAGCAGCAGCCATAAACTCCCACGTGAAGTGGTAAGCTATAAGCTCACTGTCTCAAATCAAGCTCAATGTCGTAAGTCGAGCAGTTGCCGCTTCTGTCGCTAGGGGTCTCCCTTGTCCCAAGAGTGACATTCTCCAGTTCTATCCAATTTTGGTGGTCAATATATATATATATATATATATATATATACATATATATATATATATATACACAGACATACATACATCAATTAATTAATTAATCTTTATTTTACATAGCGCCTTTCATAATGGACCACCATCACAAAGCGCTTTAATATATATCATTTTTCTTTTTGGTGTTGTAATAACACCTGTTATTATTCAGTAATATCTGATACTTCCCCTACGGGGGGGAATCATATATATATATATATATATATATATATATATATATATATATATATATATATATATATTAAATGATTAATTCTTCATTTCCTGATATTATTCGACCTAACACAATATTGCTAGTATCCCCGGAGTGGGGGCAATCTCTCCATTGGGACCAGAGGTTTCCTCCCAATTAAGTTTTTTTATTCCTCTCCGCTGAGCGGGTGAGATTAGTCCTTATTTAAAAAAAAATCCTCCAGTAATGATTGTCACTTATTAAACTATGTTCCTTTACTAACTTTTTTTAAATTTATTTATTTATTGCATTGGTGGCACAGATACAGAGAGCCAGGGGTCCTCTTTTGAGGGCAAGCAATGTCGCTTCCCAACCTTAGGCCCAGCCAAGCTGATCTCAACCTCCGAGAGGCAGGTTCTCCGAGAGCCAGAGGGGACCCCTGGCCAAATCTAAGAATCTCTACTCCTTCTGGTAGGATCTAAAACTCAACTTAAGAATCTAAATATAGCTGCCCTGAACCTCAGAAACTGTCTGCTGCTGCCTTCCCCCACAGTACGAAGCCTTGGTGACAGCAACTTTTCCTTTGATGCCCACATCTCCTCCGTAGTCAAATCGTTGTCATGCATTTATCGACTCGACTACTGCAACTCTCTATATGGTGATCTCCCGGCACGCACCATAAACTGACTGCAGCTAGTCCAGAATGCCGCTGCCAGGATCCTTACCAGATGTAAAAAATGTGATCACATCACCCCCTGTCTTGCCCAGCTGCACTGGCTACCTGTAAAGTTCAGGATTATTTTCAAAACTCTCCTGCTCACCTACAATACCCTTCATCACACAGGTCCCGAGTACCTCCTCAACCTGCTGTCCCTGCCTGCAAGCTGAGGTCCTCCGACTCTGGACTGCTTGTTATCCCCAAGCAAAAGTGCACCACACTTGGGGAACGCTCGTTTGGCTTCATGGCTCAGACTCTCTGGAACTCTCCCCCACCGTCGCTCGCTTTAAATCAACTCTCAAAACCCACCTGTTCTCTCTTGCTTTCCATGCTCTTTAAGCCTGATATCTGCTATTACCTGCCATGTTGCTGCTACTATTTCATGTATTATGTTAATATCATGTATTATGCACTTTCCACTGTATTTAATGTATTATGCTTTTTTTTACTGCATTTCTCTGTATTTAAAGTATTATGGATTTCTTGTTGTTACTGCACTTTGTGATGTAGTCCACTATGAAAGGCGTTATATAAAATAAAGATTGATTGATTGATTGATTCTATCGATTGGTTCGGTCACCGCGAGGGCGGTATCTCTCTGAGCCAGGGGGCAACCCTGCTCTTTTCTTGACTCTCCGTTTTCTACCTCTTGTTCCCCCTGGGGCCAGCATGCATGCTCCTTGAACCAGGGGTATACCCTGTATCCTTCACTAACAACTTCCTTCAACTATGCCAGTGTTCCTTTCTGGCCCCTTTGCATGTTCATTTAATTTTCTCTTTCAGAATTCCTGTCGCCCGCGGGGCTGCCTCGGAGGTTGGCCATGCCGATCTCCCGATGAGCAGGTATTCCTTGTTAGTTGGGGCAACTTCTAGTCTTCTCAAATGTATCCTCTATCCTTCTCTTCATTTTCCTCTTGAGGGAAAGCAAAGCTTGCTTCCCAGCCTTGGAGGTCGATCGATGTCTCACCTCAGTGAGGTGAAAACACATTATCTCTATTCCTCGGAGCCCTTGCTCCTGTACAGTGAACAATAACTAAAGACTGGTTTAAAAATGTGGCAAGAAATGAACTCCTCACAGGGGCAGATCTAGCATTGCAGCTTGACTGGTTCACTAAATTCTTCAAAATACACAAAACCTGTGACCTCAACAAATGTATAACATACTGTGGCAAAGTGGTTTGCAGTGTGCATGTGTAGTGGTGATGTGATTATGAAACAGGTTTTATTTTTATAATCCTGGTCTGGTGACCACAAAGAATAATCCCAGGCAATAAACACAGTAGAACACACACAAAGACACACACGTTCAGAAGTCCAGAGTGAGTGCTATAGTGCTTGTGGTGTTATACAATTTATCTGTGTAACATGGTGCAGTGCTGTCCGGGTTTAGTGCTGGCCTTAAGCGACAGCTCCGGATCATGTTAGCCATCTAATAATAACAAACATGTAGATTTTTAGACACGACAAAACAAACAAAACACTCACGGTAATTCACAGTACTCCTTCCAGTTCAGCTTAACCATAAACAAAGGTACAGATCACCTTGCTACGTCCCCTTATATACCGTCAGTCACGCCCCCTTGGTTAACAAGTGAAACCGCTTCTCCTCCAATCCAAGGTTGCCAAATCGCTTCCCTTCTGGGTGATGACTTGGTGTACCGTAGCTCTGCCCCCTTTCTAGATAGCCAACTTCCAACTAACCCTGGGAATGAATTGTCAGGCCATCCAGTCCATGGCACTCTGTTCCCTTTTCCCCACGCCCTCACAGTTCGGGAGGGAGATTTATAACCAAGATTCATTCTTTTTCTGTCACACATACTTTGAGGAAATGTTTCTTTCAGTGCATTTTGGAACACATTTGCAAGTAAATGTAAGTAACATACTGAGAGTAAAACTATAATAAGCAAGACTTGGAGTTCCTAAAATATGAAAATAGTTGTAATATTTTTAAGGTTTTGCCTGTTTTTTTCCACTCTTTCTCTATAGACTGAATTCAACTGCTGATGTACATGCGTTTTAGTTTATTGCATCACAGATACAAAATCATTGCCAAATATTACTGGTGCTTTGTGGAATTCAGATTTTTCTTGACATTCTTTCAGTTTTGTAACTGCTGAACCCTAGGGGTGAAATGAGTACAACCGCAAAAGCAGTGGTTAAAGTCAATCTCGTCTCCCCACAGGGAGTGGCTTCTCCAAAAGTGTGATTAAAAACCCAGCGCAAGCACGTTTAGTGGCGCACTGACAGTGGCCAGCCAATCAATGTTGAGTAGGTTGGGGAATCTGCTATCCAATCAGGGCCAGGCAACAATCCCTTTAAGAGACAGAATGCGCTTGCGTCACCACAAGGCTCCGATTTTAAATGTCGAGCGGCAGTAGCAGAGCAAGAAAAAACAGTGCAAGTCTGAACAGCAAATGGTAGATCACACGCCGAGAGAATACGTAAACCATGCTTCACGACACAGGAGATTGCTGTATTAATAGGAGAGGTAGAGGCACGTAGGCCAATCATTTATCATTTATAATAATTATACAAGGCACATTATTTCATGGCATTGACATTACTACATGTAAAGTGTAAAATACTTACTACCCTCCCTGGTCTGTCTACCAGTAGCAGCAGCTGATTCATGTTCTAGCGCAGTGGTGGCCAATACACCAAACACTGCGATCCATTTTGGTGGATCTCAACAGGCTCTGTGATCCACCAGTAAGTTATGACCAACAATTATTAGCGGGATTTAATATAATAGTGTCCAATGAGTAATAGCAAACAAAACAACCACAACAACAAACATGTAACAAACGCTCTACACTAACTTTTACAGGCACATGGGCGCCTAATAAAAAAATAAATAAAAAAGATAGACTGAAAAATTTAGGGGCACACACACACACACACACACACACAATAATAATAATAATAATAATAATAAAATGTTTGCTCAAATGTTGAATATCTACAGATCTTTTTTTTTCCTTCCTTTCTTACATAACACTTGTGCATCAATAAAAATTAAAATGTAACTGCCTTGTCGCATGTTCTTCAGAATGTGCTACTTGCTTGTTTATGGTAGCGGGATGGTCTGCCTCTCCACACATTGTGTGCCGTTTTGAAGCACTCTGTTTAATATATTTTCATGTTTGAACGCTGGCTCCCTGTTAAAATGCAGTCTTACCTGCCATCAGTTCCCCTGCATCCTGATAAAACGTGCAAAACATGGATTTTTTTTAACATTGTCAAACTTAAGCCAGGGGAAATCTTTTAGCCACTGTTGGTTGAACTTGTATTTTACTGTGAACACGCTGTAACTAACTCAAAATTCTCAGTTCGCTTTCATCTTCTGACATACCTGCATTGCTCATTTCTTGTAACGATGCCGCCATATATGAATTTGTTATTTTCCTCATCTTGGTTTGACAAACTGTCTGGAAATGAGTAGCCATCGCACTGATAAATCATTGAAATTGGCAGTGTATAGGACTTGTAGTTTTTAATGTGTGATTAACAGTGGGCAGTGGACACCAATAAACTACATTCCCAGAGTACATTACGATTGAGCTATGAGTTTAGATCCGACTGGGAGTTTTTTTTTTCTTTTGTTTTATACTTTTCAGCTGAAAAAAGTAAATCACGTTTATTGTTTATAGTTAACCTTTAGGAATTTCTAGTCGCATACGTGCGCCTAAATTAAAATGTACGTTTGCACAAGCATTTTGTTAGTCTCATATGCAGAAACTGTCGGGATATTTTCCTGTGCTACTGGACGACACAGAAGGCTCTGCCCATCAGCCGAAACAAAAACTGTTGCATGCTTATATGCTAGTGCTTGTTCTGATTTGTCCCAAGATCCACCGGAAATCTTTTGCGATCGACCCGTGGATCACGATCCACGTATTGGCCACCGCTGGCAGGACATGAAGTGCCACATCACATTCCCTCTGTGCTTTTATTTACTAGAGTTTCAATATAACCAGGTCTTTAATTCTCATGGAATATTTCCCGGAGCCCAAACGGAACAGTGATTAACCATAGTTTAAAGGATGACATTCGAGGTCCTTTATCAGATTTAAGCCCTTGTACTGACCAATCAGGTTAAAGGAAATCTCCGATCTATTTTCTAATTCATCACAATGTTTCAAACTAGTTAAGCTCTTACATTATCAGGCAACCAAACCAATATCTTGTTTCAGGTCTGCCGATAGTAGTGACTTATTTCAATCACGGAAACAGAGCAAATACAATGTGTCAAGTTTACACAGCAGTTAACTTGCTTACAGTTGCACACAGGGCGTGATTTGATGGGGGGATGGGGGGATTTCACTGGCTCTGCTTTTTTTTATCCCTGGGACTGCACTTTCAATTGTCATCCCAAGGGGAGGGGATGAAAGATTCTGAATTTACAATTACTTTCTTTGGGACATTTTAAACATCTGATATTTAAAATTCAAGATGTATGCTGCATCATTTTTGCGCAAACTGACTTTAAAAGGCTTGGTCTAAGCACTTCAGACCGTAAGACCAGTATCAGTATTAACATACTTGTTTTGGAGTTTGGTTTCACTGGAGCTGGATCATGAAGTTCGGCTGTATAAAGTGGATCAGGTTGGGATTCCACTCACCCATCATTATCATCCAAAGTAGTGCTGTATGCACCATAGCAAGGCAAATTAACCAATGCAAATCAACTACTTCAAAGTCATTTAGTCGCTGTACTTCAAACAGTTATTCTTTTATTATCATCGGAAGTGTACTATGCTAAAGAAAAAAATAAATTAAGACAGGACACTAAAAATCCATAGTAGCTTTTTTTAAACAGCCCCAGAGCCAAGACTGGATCTTTTACCTACCGTGTTACCCAACGAGTCACCCGCTGAGCAGAGTAGAAACAAGGTCAAGATCAACAACTATTAACTTCTGCAGATTAATCTGTTAAAATGCATATGCTCTATTATGTTCAATTTGTTGTTGTTACACTGTGCAGTTATCAATGAGGTTACGTGCAACAATACAAGTAAGTCATGACTGCGTTTTAACATTATTTTAGTTGCTGTAAGCAAAGGTAGTTTTTGTTATTGCCTTTTGATACCGTATCCATAAAAAATAATAATAAGTGTATTTATCCTGCATGATGGCAGATTTGGTAAATGTGTGATTCCTAAAGATTTTTTAGCAGTTTATTCGGTATAAATAAGTAACTTAGAGATTCTCTTAACTGTTTAAATTGTGCACTACAGATGTATCAAGGTACAACCAGGGAAAGGAAGGACAGACATACACATACAAAAACAGAAGTGGTGAGACGGGTTGAAATCAAAATAATTGCCGATTCCAAATTTAAAAAAAAAAAAAATTAGAAAGTAGCTGAAATTGAAGAAATTCGCCTACATTGAAGGAGACTTAGCTTTCATCATGCCCAGGCACACCAGAGTCATAGAGTTAACCTTATGCCCTTGTGCCTGAGTTCTGTCTTTGTTAATGATTAATTTGATCAGGGTCAATACACATATTTATTTTATTATTTACAATTAGGCTTGTCTGCCTCTATTTGAAATAGCAATTAAAAGTGTTTTTCAGATGTTTCAGTCAAGGACTCCAACCATTAAGGGAATTATACAGCTGTAGATAATCATAGCCCAGCTGTGATTAATTGATCTAAAAGTAAATTTTCCATTTTGTATTGGAATTTCCTTTGAAAAATGCATAAAAGCAGCAGCATAGAGTACAATTTAACTTAAATGTAAATGCGCACTAAATCTGCAGTTAGATTAATTAACTTCAATAAAAATGTTTCTCTTAGATTTGAATTACAATGTACTAGAAATTACTGTATAGAGCAGTTACACCGTAGTTACACTTATTTTTGCTACATAAGATTTTATGATTTTATTTTATGAGTGCGATACATGAAATATTGGACGATCATAAAGCAAGCTTTAGTAAAGATGTTTGTATTAATAAAACACAGGTTGATACTGTTTAGAAAGGTTCAAGAATTACCACACTGTACTGTATTCCTGTTACCTGACTGTGTATACACTCTATGCACTTGCCAGAGTGTAGAGCTAGAGTTCCCCATGTATTTTGTTGCAGGAACGACCAGACAGGATGTAAACAGACTGACGTGCTAGATTCGAGTGTCCATGAGGAAACAGCATAGTGCATAAAAGGTTCCCAGAAAAACTCAATAAATAGGAGCTGCACTCAGAAGTTCCTCAGAAGAGTTTCGCGCGCAGAGTCAGAGTGAGGATCAGAGTACTGTCAGCTGCAGAGCTCCGGAGACGGAACATGTTTCCCCCGTGTCTAAGCCAGGCCCCAAGGCCTGTCTACTTATGTAAACCATTGTTTCTCTGAGTTTAAGAAAGTATAATAATACAGACTCTGGAAGAGTTTGTTATTTTCCGTCCGAATGTAGAATTTTTTTTGCTGTTTGAAAAATCCGAGTACCAGAGCAAAGACAACGTGTTCTGATGACTACTTGGACCGAGGCTGCGTGAGTTTAAAGAAATATAACTCAAAAATTAAGAAAAGGTTTTGGTTTGTGAAACCCCAAACATATCAGTAAAAATAAACACTGGTATTGAGAACTATAGAAAATAATAGGTTATAAAGGCTAAAACATGAACTGTGTTTGTGTGCATGAGTTTAGACCCAAAATCACACATAGAGAGTAAACACAGAGTGTAAATAATAGAGTGTTTATTTATAAGTGTGATCGTGTATGAATGTTTGAAATCACTGTAAATAATATGAATTACTAAGCTTGATTTGACACATTTAAAATAATTATAGTCTTGCATTATTCATATTATTATTGTTGGAATTATGATTCAGTTTGCCAGTTTGAAAAAAAAAATACTAGTTCATTGTTCATTTTCACCCATGTGTTATGGTGCACATTCAGTTTGTAAATCATTCATAGATTGAGGCTATTAGCATAGTGGCACAGTTACAGATATCCCCCAGAATATTTTATTTGAGCGCACCCTCTTCCATCCAGTGAAGAGTCAAGGTGGGGAACCTTCTTTCCCCTGGAGGCACCAAACAAGCCATCAGGACAACGAATCACCCCAGGCTGCTGAAACCCCCTGCAGTGACACTTGGTAAGGGGCTCCTGCAAACCAGCAGGTACCTGTAAACCCGTCAACATTACAACACCAATGCCTATATTTTAGAAAACCCCTGACATTCATAACAGACATAAAAAAAAAACATTATTTGGGGCAGCAGTGTGGAGTAGTGGTTAGGGCTCTGGATTCTTGACCAGAGGGTTGTGGGTTCAATCCCAGGTGGGGGAACCTGCTGCTGTACCCTTGAGCAAGGTACTTTACCTAGATTGCTCCAGTAAAAACCCAAGTGTATAAATGGGTAATTGTATGTAAAAATAATGTGATATCTTGTAACAATTGTAAGTCGCCCTGGATAAGGGCATCTGCTAAGAAATAAATAATAATAATAATAATAATAATCTATGCGCAGGGCTGCAGAGGTGCTCTGTGGAGATGAACCCCTCACCTGTATGCGCAGGGCTGCAGAGGTGCTCTGTGGAGATGAACCCCTCACCTGTATGCGCAGGGCTGCAGAGGTGCTCTGTGGGGATGAACCCCTCACCTGTATGCGCAGGGCTGCAGAGGTGCTCTGTGCAGATTAACCCCTCACCTGTATGCGCAGGGCTGCAGAGGTGCTCTGTGGAGATGAACCCCTCACCTGTATGCGCAGGGCTGCAGAGGTGCTCTGTGGAGATGAACCCCTCACCTGTATGCGCAGGGCTGCAGAGGTGCTCTGTGGAGATGAACCCCCTCACCTGTATGCGCAGGGCTGCAGAGGTGCTCTGTGGAGATGAACCCCTCACCTGTATGCGCAGGGCTGCAGAGGTGCTCTGTGGAGATGAACCCCTCACCTGTATGCGCAGGGCTGCAGAGGTGCTCTGTGGAGATGAACCCCTCACCTGTATGCGCAGGGCTGCAGAGGTGCTCTGTGGAGATGAACCCCTGTCTGTAGCTGTCACGGTGAAGGTATAGTCAGCCCTGTCGGTGTGGCTCAGGGGGGCAGCTAACCGTAGCTCTCCAGTGTTTGGATTTAGGGAAAAACGCTCTGCCCTGGTGCCTGGAGACACATAACACGTAACCGTTACACAGACAAAAAGCACAGCAAAAAAAATAAGACATTTCTATAGTGTATAACTGTGATCTACTTTTGCTGCAACATACTGTATCTAGTGAAAATAGAATGACATTGTGTAACTCAGTGATCTGTGATCAGAACTGGATCTGTAAAGCCTGTGCATTTTTAATGAATGTGTCTTTTCAAAGAAACTGTGCTGTATAACTACAACAAAAGTAAAATATCAATATCAGTACCAAAATGTTTTTAAGGACTGTCTCCAAACTGAAAGGGACTGATAGAAAGTTGTCTTGGTGTGCTGCTTTATATATCAACCTGGCATATCAAACTGTGAATCCTGAGTGCTGTCTTACCAGATAGAGAGTAGTAGATTGTCCCATTTTCACCTTCATCAGGATCTTTGGCTTGAACTGAGCCGAGCAAAGTCCCAGAGGGCTTGCCTTCCAACACCTGTGGAAGAATACACAGAGTCTGTCATTCACGGCCAAACACAAACCTAACACTGCTTCAAAAACTATAAAACCAGTTTTCTGTCTGTCCAGACAGAATTCAGTAGGTGGAAACCTCTGATAAGCAAAGGGGGGGTGCTTATCATAGGTTTCCACTTTAAAAAAGAAATGCGCAAATCAGAGCTGACAGACTGCCTATCTGTAGGCGGGATGTAGAGCGAGACAAATCTGAATCAGTTACAGTCCGCCGTGTAGTCCTTCAAGTTCAGAAAACTGAAAAAAAAAATGTAAGAATAAAGTTTTTTTAATTGTTATTAGTTCAAAATGTTTACAAATTATTATTATTATTATTATTATTATTATTATTATTATTAATTATATGGATTGTGTGGATATGCTGAATAACTGACTGTCACAAAGACGGCCAGAGTGGGTTGCGTCAGACCAGAAAGGAATTCAAACACAGACGGTGGTGATGATGAGCTGAGTGCAATGGCTGCATTTATTAAGCGTTTATTAACAAATAAAAGGTTTGAACAATGGAATACAAAACAGGACACGGCACTATAGCCAAAATAAAGAGACAGACAAAACGGACTAACACTAAACAAACGGTGCACGGAGACAAACAAACACGGTGAGAACAAACACTTATCTTTACGATCTTTCACTACTACTTATTCCTCTCTCTCTCACCCGTTCTCCTCTTCCGAACACCCAACCCTGAGTGACAAAATGTGCATCTATATATACTGTTGTGCTGGGATTCAATTACTAATTAATTATTCACTTGAATCCCAGCACGTGAATTAATTCTGTGCAACCCCGTGCTCACATATTACATTTAACCAGCACGTGAAGTGATTTGTGCCCTCCTCGTGCCTAAATACAAATCTACACTTTTTAAATACACGTGAAACACAGACCCGTTTATATCCCGTGTACCAATGACTATACACCAACATTTACACTCGCAACACGCATACATACAACATAGAACACACAAATGCACACAGGGGCGGGGCACTTTGCCACACTGACACAAACTTATAGTGAGCACTTGTCGTATCAATAGTTACCGCATTCCTGAATACATGCTTTTGGGATGTTTGAGCCTATATTTTACATACATTTTGATGTTAACAATATTTCTATTCGCAGATGTACGCTAAGTGTCAGCTTGGGGGGCGTGCTTAGCTTTTGGGGGCTGTTGCTTGTGACTGAGGGCAGAAGACGCAAACTTGTGACTGAGGAAAGAAGACGCGACCGTGGTGTGAAAAAAAGCTTGAAAAAAATCACTCTGCGTCATTGCATCTCTTTAAAAAACGAGGCCCCGATCCGGCTTCATTTGAAAGGCATCTATAGGAGTGCCTGAGGGTAAAAAATCACGCAACCTCAATTTGGCGTGTAGTTTGAGGTGTGATTGTGTTTAACCCTTCAGACTAAACTTGATTATTTTCTTTAAAATTTTTAAAAATAAATTGTTTAATATAAAATATGTATAATATGGTAGTGTTTAAAAAAATTCTTTATCATTTTATAACAAAAGTTACACATGGCCTAAGGTTTATATGCAGTCAAACATTATTGTACATTCGTTGTTTATTGCTTTTATTCTTGACTATAATTGACTAAGGCTGCTATGATTAAATCAAAAATCGATATTTTTCGATCGATTCCATTCCTCATTATATAGATCAATATAAATACTGGATAATCAATTCAATAATTACATTTTTGTAACATTTTTCTAACACTCATAGTTAATAAGGGGGGAGAAAACAAAAGAACAGAAGGGAGACCACATCAAAAGAAGGGCAACAACTCAGGTAAGACATCCATTAAATGTATTATCTAAATGCTAGAAGTCTGAGAAACAAAATGTTAGAACTTGAAGCTACTGCACTAACAAGTAACTACAATGTGATAGGTGTTACAGAAACTTGGTTGTCTGAGAGTGATGGAGACGAATATAATAGTAGTGGGTACACACTGTATAGGAAAGACAGGCAGGACAGAAGAGGCGGAGGGGTAGCGCTGTACATAAGAAATAGTCTTGGAGCCCAGTTGTTAAATCTGGACATAGAAAACAAAGACTAATCAATATGGGTCAGAATAATGGACAAAAATTCAAAGAGCATAATAACAGGAGCATGCTATAGACCGCCTAATTCAGACGCCGAGCAAAATAATCTGTTATACAATGACATTAGAAATGCGTGTAGCAAAGGAGAAGCCATACTAATGGGGGATTTCAACTTCCCCCATATAAAATGGGAAAACCCGGTGGGGAACACGACGGACGAAATTGAAATGATGGAAATGACAAATGACTGCTTCCTAAGGCAATTTGTCAAGGCACCGACTAGAGGGGAGGCATGTCTTGATTTAGTCTTTTCAAATAACGAAGACAGAATAACTAAAACAGACCACAACATGGTCTCATTTGAAGTATTTTTTAAAACCCCAAAAGTAATGACTAAAGCTAAGGTTTACAATTTTAGAAAAGCAAACTATGAAGGTATGAAACAGAGACTAACAGAAGTAGATTGGAGTAAAATAGAGAAAACATCCACAGAAAAAGGATGGCTGTTTTTTTAAAAATGTAGTACTAGAGGCGCAAAACAATTACATCCCAAAAGTAGACAAATCTAAATCTAAAACAAAATGGCCAAAATGGTTTAATAGATCAATTAAAAAAAATATTCAGCGAAAAAAGTCACTTTACAGAGCGTTTAAAAGGGACCAAAAACAAAGTACACAGAAAGAGTACTTGGAACTGCAAACACAAGTCAAAAAGGCCAAGAGAGAGATAGAAATGAACATTGCTAAGGGGGCTAAAACCAATTCCAAAATGTTTTTCCAATATTATAACAGCAAGAGAACATTCAAAGAGGAGGTTAAATGTCTAAGAGACACAAATGGCAAAATCATAGAAGAAGAAAAAAAAAAAATAGCAAATATATTAAATGATTACTTTTCACAGGTTTTTACAAAGGAGGATACGGACAACATGCCCCACATGTCGACCTGTTCCTATCCAGTTTTAAATAACTTTAGCATAACAGAGGCAGAAGTGTTAAAGGGACTAGGAGCTCTTAAAATAAACAAATCCCCTGGGCTGGATGAGATCCTCCCAATAGTACTCAAAGAAATGAAATAAGTTATTTACAAACCGCTAACCAAGATCATGCAACAGTCTCGTGACACAGGGGTTGTACCAACAGACTGGAAAATTGCAAACGTAATACCGATCCACAAAAAGGGAGACAAAACCGAACCAGGTAACTACAGACCAATAAGCCAATAAGACTTATATTATATGTAAACTTATGGAAACTATAATAAGATCCAAAATGGAAAATTATCTATATGGTAAAAGTATCCTGGGAGACAGTCAGCAAGGTTTTAAGAAAGGGAGATCGTGTCTAACTGATCTGCTTGATTTTCTTGAGGACACAACATCGACAATGGAAAGCATACGACATGGTTTATTTAGGTTTCCAGAAAGCTTTTGACAAGTCCCGATTAATTCTCAAACTGAACGCAGTAGGGATTCAAGGAAATGCATGCACATGGATTAGGGAGTGGTTAACATGTAGAAAACAGAAAGTACTGATTAGAGGAGAAACCTCAACATGGAGCGAGGTAACCAGTGGTGTACCACAGGGATCAGTATTAGGTCCTCTGCTATTCCTAATCTACATTAATGATTTAGATTCTGGTATAGTAAGCACATTTGTTAAATTTGCAGACAACACAAAAATAGGAGTGGCAAACACTGTTGCAGCAGCAAAGGTCATTCAAAATGATCTAGACAGCATTCAGAACTGGGCAGACACATGGCAAATGACATTTAATAGAGAAAAGTGTAAGGTACTGCACATAGGCAACAAAAATGTGCATTATAAATATCATATGGGAGATACTGAAATTGAAGAAGGGAACTATGAAAAAGACCTAGGAGTTTATGTTGACTCGGAAATGTCTTCATCTAGACAATGTGGGGAAGCTATAAAAAAGGCCAACAAGATGCTTGGATATATTGTGAAAAGTGTTGAATTTAAATCAAGGGAAGTAATGTTAAAACTTTACAATGCATTAGTAAGACCTCATCTAGAACACTGTTTTCAGTTCTGGTCACCTCGTTACAAAAAGGATATTGCTGCTCTAGAAACAGTGCAAAGAACAGCGACCAGAATTATCCCGGGTTTAAAAGGCAGTCGTATGCAGACGGGCTAAAAGAATTGAATCTGTTCAGTCTTAAACAAAGAAGACTATGCGGTGATCTGATTCAAGCATTCAAAATCCTAAAAGGTATAGACAATGTCGACCCAGTGGACTTTTTCAACCTGAAAAAAGAAACCAGGGTTCACAAATGGAGATTAGATAAAGGGGCATTCAGAACAGAAAATAGGAGGCACTTTTTTTACACAGAGAATTGTGAGGGTCTGGAACCAACTCCACAGTAATGTTGTTGAAGCTGACACCCTGGGATCCTTCAAGAAGCTGCTTGATGAGATTCTGAGATCAATAAGCTACTAACAACCAAACGAGCAAGATGGGCCGAATGGCCTCCTCTCGTTTGTAGACGTTCTTATGTTCTTAAGTTTATCAAGGGAAATGCACCCAACGCCCTGCCTTGCTAGTTACAGTATTTCTGTCAGACAAGCAGTGGGCATGCTCTTCTTTCCTGCTTGTGTTAACCAGCATCTGATTTGCTGGTCCCATCCTACCAGTGAATCAGTTTTGAAAATGCTTTGTAAGTACGACCCTCTGTGTGTTCGATGTTAACAAATAAAAACAAAAAAAGCGCGCCGCCTTGAATCCAGAGCAGGACGACAGGCTTGTATTCCTGGCAAACAGCCTGCAAATAAATTGTGTACAAGAAAACTGACTGTATATAGTTTACGCTTCTTTGTTTCAAAATGAACTGTTATATAATGAACATTTAACAATATTCAAGAACGTTAAAAAAAAAAAATATATATATATATATATATATATATATATATATATATATATATATATATATATATATATATATATATATATATGAATAAACGATCAGTGATGTTAAACGCAATTTTGGAGTAACAATCAGCTTGACCTATACTGCATGTTGTGGTAAATAAGTCAATGTATTTGTTATTATTATTATTATTATTATTATTATTATTATTATTATTATTGTTAGTGTTAGTGTTAGTGTTAGTGTTATTATTATGATGATGATGTTTTAGGCAGGGATTTCCGCATTGTGTGTTTCACAGATAGTGAAGGTTAGGTGGTACAGTATTAACAAGATGCAATGCGTGATGCGGCAGCTGTCACTAAATAAAAAAAATCTGTTTTTTTATAGATTACATTCCAAAGTACTGTAGTCTGTTTGGAATAAATATTTTGGTAACACCCCTGTAGTATGTTAAACCTGCTTTAGGCTTGTTGTGAATGTTTGTGTATGTTTTTTTTTTCTCCTGAAGCTACACAGGCGTAATTACTGCTCGCATTCAATTGTTGTGCACAAGCTTTTACTTAACAGCAATTATATTAAAATAATAACGTCGCGGGGAGAGGGATGGAGTGAAAATGTATGTGGGCAGTACAATCATCGATATTTACTTGTGTGCCCAATTAAGCGATTGCTATTTTGAAGCCCTAGATGTACCATATCATTTATTTCGTTTTCTGTCTGTGTTGTGGCTTTAAAACGTCTCTGAAGTATTGTTTAAACTCTGTTCTTCTGAAATTTAAATTCTGGTTTAATCATTTCAAGTTTAAACACAGCGTTTGGGAGGCCAGAGCAGCAACACAGAGAGTGTTGTCAGTTTACCTGGAAACAATTAGAACATCGCAAAAGTAGGAGCTACTTTTTAAATTTAATTTTAGAAAGTATTTGCTTTTGTGGGTTATGGATCCATCAGCACTTGGTTGTTACTGTATTTAGCAGAGCTTTGTCGTTTATCCTCTATATACCATTTTATAGGACAATGTACTCAGTATGTCATACAAAAGCAATAATATATACTATATATAAAATACAATAGATAGTCTAAGTTAAGTACAACGACAATAAGTATTTGTTTTAGTGGTTTTATGCAATATAGAGAAACTGTTCAATGTTTTACTGTCTCCAATCCACCCGTACATTATTTATTTTATGTTTTTATCAGACAGCAAGTATAGGGGGCGAGACTCTGACCCATGCTGGGCACCACCAAAAATTATACAAACCCGGCGCCTTTGATGTTATCATATACTTGATTGCTTACTGTCTTGCTTGACAAATGTTGCCGCTGATGTATTTATTTTTGGCACTGAGGCTATGCTTTGGACAGGACCTCCTTGTGGGGATTCAGGTATAGTATAACTAAGTGTGGGGGGGGATCTCAAACCATCCCTGGATCACAGCACTTGTAGCAAGAGCCACAAGTGTGAGGTGATGACAGAAGTGCACCCTAGTGGAAACTTGTGGCAATTACACCATCCTGATTGCCCTGGTTTATATAACGCATTTATTTGACCTCTGTGCATACCCTGCAGTGTGATAGAAGTAAATCAATACAGTTGTGTCATGTTTCATGTTCATATCATTAAAGGACGTGATTGTAGTGACAGTGCTACAGTCAGTAGATGGTTAAATTGATTTTGTGTTTACTCATCTTGTCCAAATGTTCGATGTTAGGTGTTTGTCTTCTTTTTTAAGAAAACCTTTTACATCCTCTGGATAAGGTGAAACTGATAAGACATCTTCTGAAAAGATAACTATGATCAAGGTGACAGACAGTCCTATCCACAGGCGGCGGAACAGTGAGGGCAGAGGGGGTGCGGGACCCCCCAATGAAAATGTTGGGAGGCAGAAATATGCTGTCACCCCCCCCCCAACTCTGTCTCTTTAAAGCATGTAAGAGCTATATCTGTATATTAAAAATGGAGCCGAGATTTCCTTTAACCTGAAAAATATGTAAATACAGTATTCTTGTATGTATTTGACCTTTTTCTGCTTCATGAAAGAAAATCTCCGTTCTAGTCACATCCTCTGAATGTTGTCTGTCAATGTCAGCGGCAATACAGTAAGCCCAACAGGGCTGTAGAAATCAAACAACTGGATGCAGACTGATTACTTTGAATAAACTTTATGAACACACTGTGAACAAGTTACTGAACAAACAGCACGATCAGCACTAAAACATGTAGTCTACTACATATTTTTTTTACTTTCACTAATGCATTTTAGCACCTATTAGTAACTTAAATACTTAAACAAATACACAAACGCTCAGTCAACTCATAATTAAAAAATAAAAAGTTGCCGGTTTTACTGTTTTTTAAGAGGTAGATACCTGTAGTGAAGAGCAGTTTTCCAGTAAAGCCGTAGGGAATGCTCACTTGATCACATGTGTTCCTGTACAGATGGTACAGCATCAATTCAAACAAAAAGAAAGTCTGGAACAGTTTTAAAAAATTGTATGTTTGTCAGTGCTATAGACCGTGCTTGGCAGTATCTGAGAAATTTAGCGAGCACATCTTTTTTTTAAATGTAATGCCTGTAAACTGTAAATATACAGGCAGTGGTCCAGATAAGCTGCGTACCTGCCGTTGCTATGCGTATAAAAATATGCATAGCAATTTTGTTGCACAGCTTGTCTGCCTCCCCTCCTGCCTCCCTTAAAACTTCCATTAACAACTACATCCCCCAGAGTACAATGTCTTCAGTTACTAGGAAACTGTACACAAGAAAAAACAACCCAACAAACATTATCCAATCTCTGGCTAGCCCTGTTGTCTTTGCAGCAATCATAGTAAGAATAACAAAAATTCAAAGCTACACAGGTTGAAGCATAAACACACCAGTCCAGCTACAAATCCAACTGGAACCATCATCAGAGGCTAAAAAAAGGTGCTTATTTTTTAACTTCATTTTGTTTATCTGTATGGCTTTGTTCTGAAGTTTTTACATGTTCATTGAGTTTAAGAATGTAATGTTAAAATATAAGAAACGTAATTAATTTGCAGTCAGTGTGATAACTCGAAAATAAATGTGCTGAGCCAATAAAGAATCTTGTAGAACACACGCGTGGTTGTACAGTAGTTCAAAGTAACATTGCAGTTAAAATGGAAGGCTCTTTTTTAATGCCTACCTGTGACAGAGAGCGAATGAAGCCTTATGTAATATAGCGGGTTGTGAGAGACGGCAGGGAGGGGGTTAAAACCTCCCTGCAAAGAAAAAAAAAAAATGTGAAAATGCACCTTTTTGTTTGATTTGTGTTGCTTTATTGTTTCATTTAATTTGCTAATTGTTTTATTGTTTAGTTTAATTGTTTTATTATTAATTATCATCTGCACCTGGGCGTTATTGGAAATTAGGCCCAGGTGCGGGGTTTAAAAGGAGAGCAGGCAGTCTGCTCGGGGCTGCTAAGGAGAAGGAGGCAGAAGGGAGTGCTCTGCTTCCTGGCAGTTCCGAGATAAAAAGGTAGAGTGCAAACCTGTGTGGTTAAGTTTTGTAAAGACGGGAAAACAGCTTAGCTGTCCCGTGTTAGGAAGGGTCCTGAAAGTTGAGTTAGTGCTCAGAAAGAGCTAGGTGTTTATTTTGTATTTTGTTTTATTGTGTGTTATTAAAAAAGTGCGCGTCAGCGCTGAAAATCCAATTTCTGTGTGCTGGGTCAAGTTTTTAAAGGGGCAACGAACCCAAGTGAGTGCGAATCTTTCACACTTATCAACAATCTCCCTCCCGACCTGTGAGGGCGCTGTATAACCAGAGCAGAGTGCCCCGAAATGGATGGTACGGCAGTTCATTCCAGGGTCAGTCAAAAGCCGGTCATCCAGGAAGGGGGCGGAGCCACGATACCAGAAGCCATTGCCTTAATGCGGTAGGCGATGTGTCAGTCACGGATTGGAGGATACGTGATTGGCTGTGACACCAAAAGAGGTTGTGACGGAGGGTATTTAGGGGAAGTGACCCAGCTATCTGTTCCTTGGCTTTGATGGTTAAACTATAAGGACTGTAAGCGCAGGAGAATTCAAAGTACCATGAGTGTTTCGTGTTTTGTTTGTTTGTCAGCTAATTATTTATTTTGCTAGATGGCTAACACGAACCGGGAGCTGTCGCTGCACACCAGCACCAAACCCCGGACTACACTGACCTACTGTTACCTCTGTATTTGTCTTTCACCACTCACTTGCACTAGAGCACCCACTGTCAGGAGACGTGTACGTGTCTGTGTATTTAAAAAACGTCTTATTATTTCGGGACTGTATCCCTCCTTTTGCACAGTGCAATACACATAGTTGTATAGAGCCTGTGCTTATTATGTAAAGTGTTGTTTACACGCAACCCAGCTGTAAATAAAGAGCTGTTAATTGTGAACTGTCTTGTGTGTGTTTGTTCCGGAGCACTGCATCAACACTACACCTGCGCACTGCAAACCATTCATTCACACTACCCCATTACCATTAAAGACTGTACAGTATTTATCAAGACTACTCATGACTTCAAGGTAATGTTGCATTTTATCCCCTGGAAATACATTTTACTCTCTCAGTGTTAAAATTAGAGGGTAAGTTACTCCCAGATCCAAAACCTTATCTGGAGCACTGTATACAGGTAAGTCTAGGCTCGCTTTTGTGTTCCAACTTTATTTACTGTGAAATACTGTAAATGCACTTGTCAGACTAGAAAGTTTGCTGGAATTGATTTTTATAAATGATTTACTGTGAAACATATCTACTTATACATGTATATAAAATTGCCATTAAAAAAGAATGCTAGTTTTTTCACGTTTCTGCCCTTTTCAGATTGGTATCTTTATAAAATAAGAACATTAATAATTAAGGGACTAAAACTAAATTTCAGCGATTTTTCATGCTTTGGTCTCAAGCTGCATTTTTTGAAGGATTTAGTAGGGCCTTAATTATTTTCAATATTAACTCATGAATTGTGTTTCAGTCCTGACCTATCTCTCTCACCTGCAGTACCAGCTCCCTCCCAGGGGGTGCGTGTGTGAAGGCAGGAGCATTGTCGTTCTCATCCAGTACAGTAATGTGGGCGGTGCCTGTGGCGCTACGTGGAGGGGTGCCCCCATCCTGGACCACCACAACCAGCTGGTAACTGGACTGGTGCTCACGGTCCAGGGCTGTCCGAGTGCTGATCTCACCTGGGAACAGACAGAGGAAATTGTCAGTCCAGTTGGCCTAGTACTTTGCTACTCTTACTGCTTATGACTCATAGTAATATGTGTGGTAATATGTCAACCTCATGATGATTGGGAAGATGTGTGTAGGTGAAGAGGTTATTCTATCAATCCTCATGAACCTTCAGAAGAAGCTACCTAGTCATGTCCAAGGATAATGCTCTTTGTGTATTATGCCCTGCACATCCCACACATGCTCACATATGTACTGTTTGATGGATTCATGGAAGAGGAAGCTGTAAATGTCACCAAACTGCTGCAGAATTATGAGGTCTCTTATAGGTTAATGCAGATATAGTCCTCATTTGGCAATTGGACCTTCTGTGGTTGCATTCCGTGATGAATGTTCTAAGATTTATGAAAAGTGATTTTATATCCTTCTTAGAAATACTTATTGTATAAAAACAATGATTGTTTGACTAAATAATTTTAAAAATGGTCACAGCAGAGTCATTCTAAACTGGTTTATTAGTCTTACAAGAAAATGGTTGAGAAAAGTAACACGAATCGCAAACAAGGTTAATATTTGATTAAATAAAAAAAGGCCTTACCTGTCTGGGAGTTCATCTGAAAATTTCGGTCAGGATGCAGGAGTCTGAAGGTTAGACGACTGTTGAGACCTGCATCCCGATCAGTGGCAGCCACCCTCCCAAACCCAGTCCCTGGGGGCAGGTTCTCTCGCACGGCCAAGAAAGCACGCTCCTGGGTGAGCCGAGGAGCGTTGTCATTCTCGTCTGTCACTGAAATACGCACAGTGGCGCTGCCCGTTTTCTTCAGCTGCCCGGTACCTGAGGTGGCCAGGACAGTCAGCAGGTAAAGGTCCTTAGTTTCCCTGTCTAGTATGCTCTTAACAAATAGCCATCCACTGTCAGGGGCAATCCCAAATCCAGCTGCGTCACCATCTGGGCGGAGATGATATGCCAGTATGGTGGAAGAGGACCCTGTAGTGCTGCTGGTAGTAGTGGTCTCGCGATTCAAAGCCCTCACCTGGAGAAAACGAGTGTTGAGCGGAGTCCCTTCTTTCAGCTCCACGCGGTAGGTGAGAGTGTCAAAAACAGGGCCCTGGTCATTCTCCGCCTGCACGTGTACAACTAGTGTGAAGGTGGTGCTCAGCTGGGGGACCCCACTGTCCTTGGCCACCACTTTGAGGTCATAACGGGGCATAGTCTCATAGCTCAAGCCACCAATAAGCCGGACATCCCCTGTGCTGCGCTCAATGCCAAAGGTGCGCTGCCCCCCGCTGGAGAGTAGGTCAAAGTGCAGCTGCCCATTGGGGCCTGAGTCACGGTCCTCTGCCCTCACATGGTACACCAATGTGCCTATATCAGTGGCCTCTGCCAGTAGCAAGGACTCAGAGGACGAGGGCAGGAAGAAGGGAGCGTTGTCATTGATGTCTGCAATGGTAATTCGGACTTGTGTTTGTCCAAATGCTGGTGGTGACCCACTCCGGGCCTGTACCTCTAACTCCAAAGAGGGCTGGGCTTCGTGGTCCAGTGGGCGGCTGGTTCGAAGGGCACCTGTCTCTGAGTCAACAGTGAAGTAACCATCAGAGTCTCCAGAAGATATAGTGTAGGAGACTCCCTCCGAACGACCTATGAGAAGGAGGCAATGAGAATGTAAGACAGAAAGGTTTATAATTCAGGACAATATATATATATATATTAATATATATATATATATATATATATATATATATATATATATATATATTAAATAAAGGATTTGTATAATTGTGAATGACGAAGCACTGACCGTGTCCACTGCTTGCTCGCACTATGCCTACTTGTGTCCCCCTCAGGACGTCCTCGGACACAGTGAAGAAGTAGTGTGCTTGTTCAAACACTGGAGGCACCACTGAGCCAGCGACAACACTGATGTTGACCCGGGCGTTGAACTTTGCTGTTAGTCCACCCCCGTCCTGTGCCGAGATTACCAGCTGGATCACAGAGTTTGCCTTCCCATGTAGAGAGCGAGACAGCGAGATGACTCCTATAGAGAAAGAGAGAGAGGGGTTTAATTTCTTATCTGTAATGTCTCAGATACAGCAATTCAAAAACCTTATTTCCAAAACATTGTGCAAGGGGCAGGCTCTTTAATTTGAAGTAGAATTTGTGTCAGTTTCTCAACTCTGATGCAGTTGCGTGGTAGTTTTTAGGGTTATTTATTTCAATATAATAATTCCCAGTTTGGATTGCACAATCCTGTTTTCTTTCACATGCCAAGAGACTCGAAATGCGCAGCCAGCTCCTGCAGCGCTGAAACAACAAAACAGCGAGAAAATCACAAAGGATTCCCCATTCAAAACCAACAGAGGTGGGGGCTTACCTATAAGGCCGGTTTCCAAGGCAACCGCCATTGGAATAGGGCTTCACTTCCTGCTAGAATGCTAAACAGGGGGTCCCAGACGGAGGACTAAAAACACCCACCCCAAAAAACATCGCTGTCTCCAGACAACCTGGGAAAGGTCACATTGCACCTGTGTCACTGACTTCCTGTGGAGCAACTCACAGAATCATGCTGGGCTGTGAGGTCTCTCTATCTGCTCATCCATCTGTCTGTTTGTTTACTTGTGTTTCTTTAAGCCTGTACTTTAATTAATCAATCACAAGATACAGTGTAATACTTTTGGCCCTGTTTTACAATGCTACATGATTTTTGATCATATAGGCAGATTTATTGTAGATAAAAGGGAAAATAAATAGAATTAAATAAAAGAACATTTTAGAAAAGTAAAAAAACAAAAAATGTGGATACTGGTAATGGAAACTTTGTTGATTTTTATATAGTGATGTAATCTTGCCTATTCTACCTACTTGTTTGTTTATCATCTCCTGACAGTTCATCTTATCCTTCATTGGTAAAATGTGGCAATGTGTAATAACTTGGCCACTGTATGTATTAAACATTTACAGCACATACACAATACTGCAGTCATTCTAACCACTATGCAATTTATACCTAGCATCTCTCATGTTTAACCACTAGGCCATACTGCCTACCAGCCCCTCCTGTTTAACCACGAGACCACACTACTTCTCAGTTGTTTGGTCTTATAGTAAGTCTGCTCACCTGTGTCTTTGTTGAGTGTGAAGTATGGGGAGCTGCCCCCAGGCGCTGTGCTGTATGTCACCCTCCCATTCTGCCCCTCGTCCTGATCGTGGGCGGTCACCTTAATGACGGAGGTGCCAGGTGCACTCTGCGTGCTGAGGCTGACTGCATAGTGGACCGGGTAGAAAACTGGACTATTATCATTTATATCAACCAGGAACACTTTCACATAGGCCATGGAGTTGAGCCCTCCCTGTTGGGATAAAAAAAAAAGAACTAACTTTGCTGCATTGACCACAGACATGACTGGGTACAGTAAAACTGCAGAGAAACCAACGAAAAGTAATTCAAGAACACTGCAGAATTAAAGCAGTGCAACCACAGATGATACACAAATGCCTTTTTAATTACAAGGTAATTACAATTGTATTATTTGCAGTTACAGTATAGTGGTTGTACATTCAGTTAGTATCTTTGTTGGAAATTGAAAAAAATGATTATGTACAGTAATACTGAATGAAGGAATACATGGGTATTATTAGCTCAAAAGCTTACCCCATCCACAGCAGTGACAGTGAAGTCGTAGCTGGAGGGCCCCTGGTCCCGGTCCAGGGTTAAGCTGGTACAAATCTGACCCGTCTCTTTCCCGATGGTGAACTGGGTGGGGACCACGCTGCCGATCCCAGAGCCTATGGAGTAGAATATGGTGCCAAAAGATCCTCCGTCTGCATCTTTTGCCGTCACCTGATCACAAAATAAAATGTATTGTTTTATCTTCTGCTGTCTTCATTTTATTATGACATTTTATACCTGGTGAATGTCACAGTGTACTCTAAGGCGGGGTTTTCAACCTTTTTTTGAAACTGTAACCCTTCTGTTGGGATGTTTCAGCTAAAGTACCCTTTATAATTTTTGCTCTACTGAATGGTACCACAGTTGCAATAAAAGGCAGAATAATCAGATTCACGTGTTTTTTCCCTGTTTATTTAATATATCACAACAGTTTGGGAATGACAGAATACCAAAAAGTTGGCTTCATTCTTAAAACTTAATTACATGTCTTTGGATGCACATAATTAAAAGACATTATTTAGGAATCTCTTTGGAAACACTCTATTCAATTTCTATTTGGCAAAGTTATTATAAATAATACAAAATAGTCTGCAATGTTTATGCTGTTACCATTCACTTCCCATCACAGCATAATTCTGTGTGCCATGTAAAATGTTTACAACATCAGAAACATTAACCTCAGGATAAAACTATAATGACCAACTTTTATTTTATAAAAGCCAGCATAAAAAAGAACATCCAAAGGGTCAAACGTTCTGTCTCTTTGCACTTTCTTTAGACTCTTGTGTTTTCTTCCTTCGTTTTCCTTTTGCAAGTAAGAAATGTATCCATTTCAAACACCGAAAACAAATTCAACCAGCCGCTATACTGACATGCAGCCGTGCCTAATAAAATAAAAACCGTCAAAGTATGAGTATTGTGATTATTATGTATGTTTACCTGAGTATTCATACTTATAAAAAATGCAGAAACATGGTGCTTCACTAATAAGACAAGCTGAAAACAGCAAAGATCATGAGCAGCAGAGCGCTCTCCATAGGCACAATCGCCAAGGCGCCTGCTTCACCCAGCCAAACAGAATGGAAATCCACTCAATGGAAATCGCGCCTGCACACAGGCGGAAAGTGCAGACGTGATAGATTACGTGTTTTTTTGTTTTTTTTTTCCCATCAGCGGTTCACTTTGAGTTGCTAAACAAAAATTAAATAGTTGTTTAGAGATTTAAAATAATAATACTATAAAATTAATTCAAGATCATTATTTTCTTTTAATTTCATAGTCATAGAGAGTACCTTCGTTTTTTTTGTTTTGTTTTTGACGCGTGGTAGACAGTGCCACACTAGCGTGTCTATACCCAAGCATCAATTCCCTTTCCTGGGTAAAAAAAAAAAAAAAAGTACTTTATAACATTCCATTTAGCGTGAAAAATACCCTCCCTCACCCCACTGTTGCTCTTACCTAATACAAAGAAAATATGGCTTTGTTTTGGGAAGACATGGAAAGTGTGACATCAACAGAAGAGATTCGTACTGTACATAAGTTTGAAGATACATTTCCATTTGACTAACTTCTTAAAAAGAGAATTTAGAAAGTCTTCTAAAATACAGAATATTTGTCTTTAATCATCTTTAGTACTATTGAAACATAGATAGACAGTATTATTATTATTATTATTATTATTTATTTCTTAGCAGACGCCCTTATCCAGGGCGACTTACAATCGTAAGCAAAAACATTTCAAGCGTTACAATACAAGTAATACAATAAGAGCAAGAAATACAATAACTTTTGTTCAAGTAAAGTACAAGTTTGACAAACCACAATTCAATAATACAGCAGGTAATAGTGATAGTTACATCAGGATATGATTAAATAGTGATAGTTACATCAGGATGTGATTAAATACAAAGTACTACAGGTTAAACACTTGGCAGATTACAGTATTCTGAAGTACAGGATTAAATGCAGTAAAATAGGGGCTGATAAGAGCAAAATAAAGCACATTTACATGAAGGGTGATAGTGTCCCAGGATACAAACAGAGGAGTTCTACAGGTGCTCTTTGAAGAGGTGAGTCTTAAGGAGGCGCCGGAATGTGGTCAGGGACTGGGCAGTCCTGACATCTGTAGGAAGGTCATTCCACCACTGCGGAGCAAGGGTGGAGAAGGAGCGGGCTTTGGAGGCAGGGGAGCGTAGCGGTGGTAGAGCTAGTCTTCTAGTGCAGGCGGAGCGGAGAGGTCGAGTGGGGGTGTAGGGAGAGATGAGGGTCTGGAGGTAGCTGGGTGCAGACTGGTCAAGGCATCTGTAGGCTAGTACAAGAGTCTTGAACTGGATGCGAGCGGTGAGTTAATCTGTATTTTTTATGTTCGTGTTTGTGTGTCGTACTTGTCAACATTGACTTTTCAAAATACGGGAGCTTTTGTAAACTGAAGTCTCATACCTGTCAACTTTTGAAAATAGGGGGGGGGGGGGGGGGGGGTTGCAGGTGTGTGGCTAAGTAAGTATGTGAACTTGCCTCTGCCTCAGGACTCCCCTGGGTCCTAAACCCTACTATGTACAAACGGAGATTGCAGTAATCACACACTTGCCATGAATTTTGTACACATTAAAGGTTTGCTGACATAAGGGGGTTTAACAATAGAATACAAAGGTGACTACATTTTAGTCAGAAGTCTAAAGTTACACTTTTTCTTAGACGGCTAGATTATTGTCATGATTTTCAACAATGACTTTGGCAAACTGACGTTTGCAGACAAGTCTTCTATTTATATCAGTGACGGCTAATTTATCTCATAGGTTCTAATTGGATTTATACGTCTAAAGGTAAATGTGATTGTCAGAGATTTAGACTCTAGTCAGACCTCCATCTGCTCAAATTATTTAGTCGTATTATAATTAGGACTCTGATTTTCGGTTTTAACCGATAAAACACCGCCGATACAAAAAAATTAAATCGGTGGATAGCCAATAAACACCGGAAAAACTGTGGAAATGGTTAATCAAGACACGTTAACTTTACCCTATTCCCATTAAAAAATAAAACCTACTACAAAAATAATAATAAATACATTTCCCAGTGCAGCTGGGCAATGTCCCGCCTTCCTGACTTGTATCTATCATTGATTCGTTCTCAATACTTTAAACCCACCCCAACTACTGAATGACAGCACATACCTACATTTCTACTGGAGACTCCGCTGGCGAGATTCAAAACGAGATTACAATCAGGATGGAGGCTTGTTAGCGGGATTTCAAGCTGTATTACAGTTAAACTACGGAGGATTTGAAACAAAATTGTGGCGAAATGTACAAAAATGCCTACACACAAAACCCCCAGAAGAATGCTGTGCTGTGACCGTAGGGATTTTGTTGTAGAAGACAGAAATGGAAAGAAGGTACAACTTAAGTGTGCAAGTACTGTCAAATTACTACTATACATATTTTGACAGGAAAAAAAAACAACAAAAAAAAAAAAACGCCCAAGCATTTTGGAAAGTAACCGAAAACACTAATTTCTTATAGTATATAAAAAACGAAAGCCCCGAAAAAACAATTTACATAAAACTCGAAAATAGCTAAAAAAAAAAAAACCAAAAAAAACACCAAAAAATAGAATTAATAAAACCTGAAAAACAGAAGCCCTAAGTATAATGTACGCAACTCAACGGGAACTGAAGTATTTCGTCTATAGTTAGATGGCGGCTACCTGTTACCTATTTGAAAATAGATCTATGCGCGTCTTTATTGCACACAATGATAAGCAGCAATGAGGCTGGGACGTCTGGTACAGCATCCAAAAAAAGCAGCTAACAGAAAACCAAACTTCACAAAAGAAGAAAATGAAGTATTAGTTGATGAAATTCTTGAAATATATCAATCATGCGGAACAGACACAAATATTACAAACCAGAGCTGGGAAACTGTGTTACAAAAGATAAATGCGGTTTACCAGCCAAAACAAAATAGTGAACAAATAAAATAAAAGAGATGGAGAGGCTTTAGGCGAAATGCGAAATACAAAGCAGCTCAAATAGCCTCATCTACCAAAAAAAAAAACGGGCGGTGGACCCACTCTGACTATTATATATCTTTGACCCGAAGAAAAAGCCCTTGGTAGGCTACTATTCCTCGTATCAATTTGGAAGGAACTGCCGGAGCAGATTGCCGAAACACAAAATTAAAGTGGTAATCTAAGTTAAATGTCCACAAAATGAATCAGATGAATCAATGTATATCCTCCCATTACTCTTTGTGTCAGTAGGCTATTCGTTTTTAAATAAACACGCATTTGTGCTGCGATAACGTAATGTTTAGTAGAAAGTAACACAAATGAATGAGCTGACTATTAATCATTGGATTTACATGTCAGATCCATCTTGCTTAGCAATAATCCACTAAATAAAACAAAAGTAAATAACCGTGATAAAGTTGGCTTGATATACATACAATGGCATCTCATAGACGCATATAGTAATCCGACACGAATGTAGTAAACTTCATATTCAAAACTAAAACAACTTTAATTTAAAGATGACCCATTGTGAATTACTTCACAACCTCAGTGAATTATATTCACTTTACTGATACGTTATTTACACTCCATTGTAGGCTATTCATTTATCAAGTGTACGGTTTTATTTATTTGCTGTGGACCAATGTATTTGATGCTTTTTTATTTTGGTATTGTGTGTAGATAGATGTTTATGAAAACGAGTTAACTTCTGTGTAAACTCAAAACTATCCGCAGATCTTAAACAATGTATCGGTTTAGTTGCCTAGGTATGAGCGAGCTAACAAGTTTGAAACATTGTAAATGAAGTGAAGTGCTTTACTGAACAGCCTATGAAAAGAATGAGAACACTAACAGAACTAGTTTATGAGACCTCTTTATTATTTATTCTAAGGATTTTGTGAAGTCTGATCACTCTGATTCTTTACAAAGTAACTGTAACGGCTGTGTTTTTAACAATGCTATTACCTAATGTTGAGAACCAGAAACCCTCTCCGTGGTGCCGTAGAAAACCACTACAGATTAAATAAAGGTTGTAAATAAAAAATTAAAATGTTTGAAAAGTGTAGCTGTTGTGGATGGAAATACCAAGCCACGAATGTCATCTGTGTTGTGTCATATAGGGATAGTAGTATATTTTTCACAAATTATTTGTACAATTCACAGATAAAACTGAGAAAGAATTCACAATTGGTCCTCTTACGCGACAGTTGGTTTGAAAGGTCAAATGCAGAAGGTGGCGAATATGAAACGAATCTCGAACTTCAAGCTAACTACCACGGACTACCGTCCTGCCATAGTTATGGTTGCAATGTTCTTTCCATTATAAGCCCCTATTTTATGCAGCTCCAAAAGTGGGATTAAGTTTTAAATACTTTTAAAAACGATTGTTACGCATGCGCAGTTGTACGATTTGGTAACAGTTTTTGTGTAGTTCTGACTGGACTTGTAACAATACAATCACTTAGGAATGCTCTCCAGTTTGAACTACAGCTCCCAGAATGCACACCGAACGGCTGATTGTAGCTAACATTTCAAGCTTTTCACAAGAGTAACAAAGCATCATATTGTACTGTACAGAGTAAGTAAATAAATAATAAAAACCGTGTCAGTCAGTGATAGAAGGTGAACGAGTATTTACAGTGGCTCTCAAAAGTATTCACCCCCCTTGGACTTTTCCACATTTTATTGTGTTACAACATGGAATCAAAATGGATTTAATTAGGAGAATTAGGACCATAATGTCAAAGTGAAAAATAAAATCTACAAATTGTTCTAAATTAATTATAAATACAAAACAGAAAATAATTGATTGCATAATTATTCACCCCCTTGAGTCGATATTTGGTAGAGGCACCTTTGGCAGCAATTACAGCTATGAGTCTATTTGGATAAGTCTCTACCAGCTTTGCACATCTGGACACTGCATTTTTGCCCATTCTTCTTTGCAATATTGCTCAAGCTCCATCAAGCTGGATGGGGACCTTTGGTGAACGGCAATTTTCAACTCTTTCCATATATTCTCAATTGGATTGAGGTCCGAGCTTTGACTGGGCACTCCAGGACATTGACCTTTTTGTTTTTAAGCCACTCCAGTGTGGCTTTGGCTGTATGTTTGGGGTCATTGTCCTGCTGGAAGATGAATCTTCTCCCAAGTCCCAGGTCTCTTGCAGACTTCAGCAGGTTTTCCTCCAGGATTTCTCTGTACTTTGCTGCATACATTTTGCCCTCTATCTTCACGAGCTTTCCAGGCCCTGACACAGAGAAGCATCCCCATAGCATGATGCTGCCACCACCATGCTTCACGGTAGGGATGGTGTTCTCAGGATGATGTGCGGTTTTAGGCTTGCGCCAAACATAGCGCTTAGCGTTGAGGCCAAAAAGCTTTATTTTGTCTCATCAGAGCATAGAATCTTCTTCCACTTGGTCTCAGAGTCTCCCACATGCCTTCTGGCACTACTCTAGCTGAGATTTGATGTGAGTTTTTTTCAACAATGGCTTTCTTTTTGCCACTCTCCCATAAAGGCCAGTTTTGTGAAGCACCTGGGCTATTGTTGCCGTATGCACAGTGTCTCCCAGCTCAGCCGTGGAAGACTGTAACTACTTTAGAGTTGCCATAGGCCTCTTGGTGGCCTCCCTGACTAGTGCCCTTCTCGCCCGGATACTCAGTTTTTGAGGACAGCCTGTTCTAGACAGATTCACAGTTGTGCCATATTCGCTCTATTTCTTAATAATGGACTTTACGGTTCTCTGGGGGATATTCAGTGTCTTGGAAATGTTCTTATATCCTACCCCTGATTGGTGCTTTTGAAGAACCTTATTCCGGATTTGCTTTGAATGTTCCTTCGTCTTCATGATGTAGTTTTTGTTAGGAAATGTACTAACCAACTGTGGGACCTCCCAGAGACAAGTGTATTTAACCTGAAATCATGTGAAACACCTTAATTGCACATAGGTGGACTCCATTCAACTAATTATGTGACTTCTAAAGACAATTGGTTGCACCAGAGCTTATTTAGGTGTGTCATAGCAAAGTGGGTGAATACTTATGCAATCAATTATTTTCTGTTTTATATTTGTAATTAATTTAGAACAATTTGTAGATTTTATTTTTCACTTTGACATTATGGACTTTTTTTGTGTTGATCAGTGGCAAAAACTCCTAATTAAATCCATTTTGATTCCATGTTGTAACACAATAAAATGTGGAAAAGTCCAAGGGGGTGAATACTTTTGAGAGCCACTGTAAAACCTACTTGTACACTTAGGCTGAGAGACTGTGTGCCAGAGCAGCTATAAATAATGGCGAAACATTTCAAATAATAAGAAAGTTTACAAATGAGAGGAGGCCATTCGGCCCATCTTGCTCGTTTGGTTGTTAGTAGTTTATTAATCCCAGCATCTCATCAAGCAGCTTCTTCATCCCAGGGTGTTAGCTTCAGCAACATTACTGTGGAGTTGGTTCCAGACCCTCACAATTATCTGTGTAAAAAAGTGCCTCCTATTTTCTGTTCTGAATGCCCCTTTATCTAATCTCCATTTGTGACCCCTGGTCTTTGTTTCTTTTTTCAGGTTGAAAAAGTCCCCTGGGTCGACATTGTCTATACCTTTTAGGATTTTGAATGCTTAAATCAGATCACCGCATAGTCTTCTTTGTTCAAGACTGAATAGATTCAATTATTTTAGCCTGTCTGCATACGACATGCCTTTTATTGAGAACATTTCATTTCTGGTGACGTCATTCAGTAGTTGACTGCTATTGGTTGAGTGCTCTGGGAGAAGTCTGGAAGCACCGCTCCTAAACGCAACACGACATAACGCCTTTGTGTGTGGGGGTAAATAGAAACCCATTATATCAAAAAGGGACGCTAGCTGAAGCAACACAACACGCTGGTGTGTCCAGTGCCTTTAGAAGTATCCCCAGGGGTACGCATAGCCCCGGTTGAAAACCACTGCTTAAGGGGTTTATTTAAAACATAATTTTTTTTTTTCAAAATCACTATAATTATGTATATCTTAATACATAATATCTGTATTTGGAACTTAACAGAAACTTTTAAATACTCCATAGGAATATTCTTAGGTAACAATTAGTGATGACAGTGTCATCTAATAGAACTCTTTTTTCTATTATTTGAATGATTTGAATGGACTGAGGAAAGTTGTTCAGTCCCATCACTTAGGATTCTCCAGACTGCTCAAAGCAGCTCAAAGAGGTAAAGGTAGATGTAGGGAACCATGATAACTTAGTATTGGAGCAACAAAATCCAAGCACCATAAAATAGTAAGGGAAATGTAAAAAAAGAAATGAAGCTGACATTTGAAGCTCTATAGTTAACTGCAATTCTACAATACATGTATTTTGAGTTTTAGATAGATAATTAGGGCTCTATGAAATCTGCGTTAACGAGAACATGGATGGAATCCCAGAATCAAAAGAATAATGTGGAGTCTAGTGCTGTATGGGAAAAAAAAGCACTTGACAGTAGAGCAATATTTGATGTGAAAATGTGAAACTTTTGTACTATACAGGGCAGGCAGTCATAGCTACCGTGCTGCAGGGTGGACATTAACTACATTGCTAGTCGTTGCTGTTTTTTTTCCCCACTACACTGCAGGCCAAGTTACCTCACTAATTTGATGGAATGTCAAAAAGGCCCTTACTGGAAAATCCTCAGCTAAAAACCTTAGTAGACGTGTTAAGTGAGCAGAAAACTGCAGCACTTCTGCAAGGATTGATTATTTTCTGTTAATTAACTTATTACTATTCATGTGTTAAAATTATGCAGTGAGACTGTCACCGGAACAGACTCTGAGGACCTTACTGGATATACTTACTGTGTGCTACTTGAAAAAAGTGAGAAACAAAAAAGTGTTAATTTTACATAATTGCAGAAAGTTTTTTTGAAATTGTTAGTGTCTTTTCTGTCGAATCATCATTTTTACCATTGCAATCCAATTCTGAATAAAGATGTTGCACATAATTGTTAGGCTACTTAATTGTTATTACTGTACAAAACAATTTTCATTTAAAACAATGGAAACACAAATAATTTTTGTGTTTTAAATTAGAAAATACAAATAAATAAAACAAATTTTATAGGGCCCTAGATAATCAATTATATTTCATATGACAACAAATCTCCAATATTAAGCTCAGATTGTATTTTAAATTTCATTTTGTTTGTCTATGAAATACTGCCAAATCCACTGAACCACCTGGGCCTCTCTGACAAGGAGACATTTAAAAGAAAAGAAAAAGCTGGATGACTTTCACAGAACCTGGGTTTGTAAAGCAGCGGGACGGCTGCCAGTTAGATTGCATTAAGCGGAGTGTGTTTACGAGAACGAGTGACAAGACGATATATGTTTATGGATGGGTGTGTTTAATATATTAGTGATGGTTGCACTGCTCCCCTGTGACAGAGCTTGCGGACGCTGGAAGACATTTCCAGGGATCCTTGGCTCCACACACGTCAGCCGACAAATGAACTCAATTACAGTTGGTCCGAGGCGAGAGAATGCAAATAAACCAATCAGGACGTGATGCTGGAAACTCCGTGAGATAATCGTTTACAAGTGTTGGCTTTGACTCTGGAGGGGGGGGGGGGGGGGGGGCATGACACACAGAACATTCTCTATTTAACCCCTTCCTTCCCATCAGCCACTTTTTTGGCTTTTTCACATAACAAAATAAAACCACAGAGAACTGGAATGAGCTTTGACTGCACAACAGTATAACTGCAGTAAGAATTCTAACCTAGTGACTCCAAATATTGCAGTGCAGTCCGCCTCATTCTAGTGTGCAATTAAAGCGCAGTCTAACAAAACAACAGTTGAATGTACCTCGGGTATTTCCCAAGATTGGACAAATTGGAAACTAGTTTGCTGTAAGTTCACTGGCTATGAGAGTGAGAGCGCTTGGAAACCTTCTTTTGACCATGGCCTAGAAAGGAAAAGACAGTAACATATAGTGACAGACACTACAGAGAAACAGTTACAAAATAATTGCAGAATTATTATTGTTATATTTTAAAATCAAATCACCGAGAAATTGATCGAGAAGCAAATTACTGTAATTGCCTCAGAGAAATCAATTAAACCAAATAAATCCATGAAGCACTCAGTACTTTGTTAGCAAATTCCAATTCTAGTGAGATGCAAAAATGGGTCAGAATATTCTGTTGCCATGTGTGGCAGGGCAGAAGCCTGCAGTGGAATAATTGATTAGGTTTTGGGGGGTAGCCTAGCCTGATGGTGAAAGAGTGGTTTTGTGGTGCGTGACTTGCTGTGTTTAACCTTTTATTTTGGCCCTTGTGCCTTTGTTTATTTGTTATTGTGTTTTGTTATTTGTAAATAAACGCGTGCATTAGCATTTTCACTACAGCTTTCCAGCCTCTGAGTCTCCTTCCTGTCGGTACCAGCCTGGGCCATGACGCTATCCTGCTACACCATGCCATATACTATAACAAATAAAATACATCTCAACTGGATATCAAAGGCCTAAAAGATGTTTAACAGTACATGTCATTGGTCATAACCATGTTTGCCCCGAGACAGCCACTGGGTGATCAGAATAACAATGATGCATTTGATTTGTCTTGATAAACAAGGATTCAATCAAAAAATACAAAGCTGATTTAGGAGGCAGCAGCATTTTTCTCTGTTCAATCAAATTTTAATAAGGCCTTTAATTCAATACAAATATATTGCCTACCACCCCTCTTGAAAATCAGATAATGCCGCTCTGTATTTTTTTAATTAATCTACCATATAGTTTTGAGGAACATTCGGTCATGTCCATAACCCGTGAGTAAAACAGACCCTATGGATTAAAGACAGCATAGGGTTGAACATATGCTCCATGAAAGCTGGACAACTTAAAAACAGGCAACTGTGGAGTCTCAAAGGGTTCAGCAGACCTAGATTGAAAACGAATGCTCCCCCACCAGTCTCTAATATAAACATTTCATCTCAATCAATGGCACAGAAACGGCAGCCCAGAACAGCCCTGCATAAAAGCCTTTTGAATTGAAATAAAAATCGAAATCATTTTCCATTTTAGCTACAAAAAGGCACGAAATGTTTATTTTTCTGGGCACACAGCTTTCATAAAACCTTGGAACTCGGACAACACATATATTAAATATTTTTTATCTGAAATTCCGGTAAAGGGGTGTCTGTACTAGAGATTGAAACCTGCCTGTCAGTCTGTCCGCAGCGCAGGTAAAACAGAGCGGAGCAGGGATGACATTAGGGAGCTGAGTGAGTGGGCTTCAAATATGGGGGCTATTTTACAGTGAGCTATAGAGGGGAAAGGTTGAGAGAATGTTGGGGGTTCCGTTACAGTGGGATAAAGTATAGAGCGGTACAAATTTTTTGAGGGGTACAGATTAAGGGAGAATTTGGAAGATCAGTTGAAGTGTTACAATGAAATTCCAAGCAGCAGGCCTGTAGAAAAATATTTGGCATCTGTTTATGAGTGAGTTCATCTTGAGTGCAGTACGCTCACACCTCCTTTGTTGCCATTTCAATTTGACACCGAATAAGCCTTCAATAGAAATATTAAGACAGAAAACTGAGCCTGTTTCACTGCTGGCTCCAAGAAAACTGGGTGCGGGTATGACGTTGATCTGCAAGGGCACCTTCTATGGGGCACCTTCTAAGGGCACGATTCTATGGGTTGAATCAAACATATATACAGATATACAGTTGTCGTCAAACATTTACATACCCTCTATTTGCAACAATGTTATTGCCCAATGTATTAAGTGTTATAAATAATGTTTGTTAACCTATACTTACACAGCAATCAGTACGTTTACATGACAAAGCATTTTCCGAAAACTGAATCAGAAAACTGATTTTCTTAAAACGTCACTTTTCTGTTGATTAACGATGATTAATGATAGAGAATCTAATTATAATTCAACTGTATACGTGGATTGAAGCTTTCGGAAAACGCAGGATATTTTCACATGCAAAGTACTGTAGTAGCCGAAGTATGATTTGAACAGACCAATCCAATAACTCAAGTGCTTTATCGTAGTGTCAGGTTTTAAATTCAAAGATTACTATCCTATACCTCTATTCAGATTCTCCACAATGTGCAATCAACCTTTCCAACAGCTCATCCTGTTCAATATTACCAGTTTCTTTTGCACACATTATTTTAAATTCTCACATTTGCTGCTTCAGTATGGGCTATTAGAACATAAGAACATAAGAAAGTTTACAAACGAGAGGAGGCCATTCAACCCATCTTGCTCGTTTGGTTGTTAGTAGCTTATTGATCCCAGAATCTCATCAGCAGCTTCTTGAAGGATCCCAGGGTGTCAGCTTCAACAACATTACTGGGGAATTGGTTCCATACCCTCACAATTCTCTGTGTAAAAAAGTGCCTCCTATTTTCTGTTCTGAATGACCCTTTATCTAATCTCCATTTGTGACCCCTGGTCCTTGTTTCTTTTTTCAGGTCAAAAAAGTCCCCTGATGTCTAGATGAAGACATTTCTGTGTCAACATAAACTCCTAGGTTTTTTCATAGATCCCTTCTTCAATTTCAGTATTTCCCATATGATATTTATAATGCACATTTTTATTACCTGCGTGCAGTACTTTACACTTTTCTCTATTAAATGTCATTTGCCATGTGTCTGCCCAGTTCTGAATGCTGTCTAGATCATTTTGAATGACCTGTGCTGCTGCAACAGTGTTTGCCACTCCTCCTATTAACAAATACATACAGGCTTTAACAAATGTTTTACTTTATCTCTAACTAGACAAATGGATGCATGCAGACTGACTACAGATTATTATTACTTTCTCTGTTTTCTAAAACCACGTGCAGGAGAAAAGGGTCAAAGTGTGCACATGCTATTTTAGTTTTTCGAAAAGTGTGTTTACATGATATACATTTTGTTAGTTTTTGGAATCTAATCGGAAATTTCTAGATGCTGTTTTCCGAAAACTGACTTTAGGAATATTCCGATACATTTTCCGAAAACTGTGTTTACATGACTTTTGATATCGGAATAAGTTTTCTGAAAACTTAGTTTTATCTACCCAGCTTAATTCACCATTGCTGAATTATCAAACAGAAAATTATATTTAAGATTCTTTAATATTGACTTAATTTATGTTATTATTATTCATTAAATTCACGTGCAATTTGAACCTTAACACCCGTTTATTGTATTTTTTTATCACAGATAATATCCAATTATTATAAAAAATAATAGATGTTCTTCAGTGAGTTACAGGAAAATAATTCCATCTCTGGTTTCTATGACAGAATTATTTTCCTGTAACTCACTGATGACCATCTATTATTCTCTCTCTCTCTCTCTCTCTCTCTTTCTCTCTCTCTCTATATATATGTACAGTTGTAGTTTACATACCCCAATGGAAATTTAGAATTTCTAGAAATTTCTCAAAAACAAAGAATTTTAAGAAAAATCTTTTGTAGCAAAAATGCAAATTCAAAAGTATTCATACCCTTTGATGGTATGACATTATTGTCTACAAGGGGCTAGAAATTTCAATGTAATAATGCAGAACCTAATTCTAGAAAAGTCTAGAAAATGCTGGATTGTAGGTGAACTGTTAGAGGGTATAAAAGGGTTAGGCATAGAATTGTTGTCATTACCAATACGTCAATATGGGAAAAAGTAAAGAGCTATCTGAAGACCTTAGGCAGAATATTATTTATTGTCATAAAGCTGGAGAAGGATACAAGAAGATTTCCAAGCATTTGAGTATCCCAATTTCAACTGTTGATTCTATTATCAAGAAGCACAAGACTCATGGTACTGTCACAATTCTCACTCGGTCTGGAAAAAAGAAGGCTTCTTTTACCAAGAACAAGTAGAAGAAGGTATTCAAAGTGAATTGGCTGCAAGTGGGACTGGGGTTTCTATTTCAACCACAGGTCGAGTATTGCATGGTGAAGGTCTCAATGATCGCAGGCCAAGGAAAAAGCCACTCTTATGAAAAAGTCATGTTTGCATTTGAATGATGGATATGAGTTCTGGTCAAAGATTTTGTGGAGTGATGTTTGGAGACAGTCTGGTGAGGTGTACAAGGAAAAGAACACCATACCTACCGTCAATCATGGAGATGGGAATATCCTTCTAAAGGGCTGTTTTCCTCTACTTCCCAAACTTTTTTTGCTGCGCCCCCTCCAGAGATTTTATTTTTCCTGTGCCCCCCCCCCTTCTAGCAAACAGTACAATATTTATAAAAATATGATTTTCCTAAAATAACATATTGTAACGTTGCGTGTAAAATGAAAGCAGGCTCCACACAGGCAGTAGCTTTGTGCTTGAATTCAGCAGTTTATTAGCACAGGACAAATAAACAATTAAAGACCACACCAAACAAAATAAATAAAACCGCTCTCTGTGCTAAATTAAGACACACACTCCTGTTTATCTCTTTGCATTAAACCGCACCCTCCATCCTCCTTCATCCATCCCAGGCATGCCATTCGGACCCCAATATCCCGCCAGCATTTGAGGGGTACAAATGCATGTCCAGGATTGGTGAACACGGATAGACTGGCAACCAACACCCGATCCCCCCCCTGGTTTTACTAGTAGTAACGCCCTTAGTGCTACGAACATTGAATTTTCAATTTGTTTATGCTTGTGAAATAAGGTATACTGTATTAACAATACTACAATAATAATATAATACAATCAGTTTAATTGAGGGTGTTTTGCTGTGAAACAACTAAATGAGCTTTTAAATCCCCCCAAGTCCTAAAAGCAGAATAAAGAAGGAGAAAACGAGGGTGCAACATTTTAATAAGTGACAAGTCTTTATTAATGTTCATGCAATTACGAATAGTAATTGTAATGTTTTTCCAGCTTAATTTTTATTATAACTATTTTCATTTGTCTGTTTTCTACATTCAGCATGCAGTAAAACCTGTAAATTAAAACTAAACACTAGACCCCTTCTATAAATAAACTGCAGGTGTAGAGCGAACCAGAATCTCATGGGACTGAAATGTCTCGCTTAAACAGTACCCAACTTCTTGAAAATGATGTGATGTTTATACAGGCTATATATATATGTGACTTTGGTTCTTGTTTATTACATTACACATAACAAACAGTGAGTTTTTTCCCCTTCACTTTACAACGCTATTTCCACATTTTATTTGAAGTGTTTAAAGTTAAATTTCAGTTTTCGTTTGCTTGTTCAGCTACAAAAAGGCACAGGTAAACCTCATGTTATTACTTTATGAAAACGTGTCTATGGCCACTCTTTACTGTGAAGAAACGGCAATGGCAAGGAATGAAAAAAAATTTAAAAATAAAATGCGTTGTCAACTTTTACGTACTATTTTTTCGTGAATAAACAAAACAATGTTTAACTTGAACTGCTATTTGGCACCCTTTGTTTTGTAGTTAATTCACTGGGGTAAAGTAAGTCCTACACAACTTATTCTTTACTCCTGGGATATTTTTCTATTTTAACGTGTTACGTGCTGTAAGGTCTTGCTGTAAAATAAAGGTACACACACGGGGGCCACGCCCCCTGCTGCTATGCTGTCTTTGCCTGCATTTAGTGCAATATAATGACTTGTATTACTTTTTGAAAAACAAACAAAGTCCTCAGAATTTGAATGAACTGGAACAATTTTGCACTGAAGAATGGTCAAAAATCACTAAAGAATCATGCCAAAAGCTCATTGACAAATATCCTAATCATTTAAAAGAGGTTATTATTGCTAAAGGTGCCTCAACTAGCTATTAATTTCATTTTCCTTATCAGGGTATGAATGCTTTTGAATTAGCATTTTTTGAGTTTTGCAAAAATATTGCTGAAATAAATAATTGTAAACATCTATTTCTTTTAATAAGTTTTTTCCTCATCCAAAAAAGCAAAACTTTTTTCCTATAATTGTTTGTTTTCAAGACATTTCTAGAAATTATAAATTTCTTCTGGGGTGTGTAAACTTTTGACTACAACTGTTCCGCGGTATATCGATACCTACGGTATATCATGATACCAAAAACGTACGATACCGAAAATAGGGGTAACATAAAAATATCAAAGTATCACGGTTTTTCGATACCAGGGTTCTTTTTTTGTGCTTTAAAACAAAATTAGATCGCCACCCTGATCTCTTTGCTTAAGTTTCCTTTGACTGTAGTTTCTTCCGTTCTTTTAGTTTAAGTGAATTCCAGTTCATATTACTAACACATAAAACAGGAATGCGCTGGAAGCTGATCAAAAGGGAGTTCATTGATGCTTGTTTACTTCGTCATTACAGTGCATTTACTAGAAAGTGCAAAAATAAAATTTGCCGACATGTGTCATTAAAACTCTACCTCATGTCAAATGTTACCGATGTTTTTATATTCTTTCTATGAATTTTTGTGCATGTAATGTGATAGCTGTGAAACTCCTGTGTTTTGAATTGCATGCATGAGCAGTGGAAAGACCAGGATGAATACAGACTTCATTGTCAGCACATCAGTTTCCCTACAGATAACAGGATCAATGTGACGCTTCACCTGCAGAGGTTCCGAGTTCCATGCAGACGGCTACAGGTTCAGCAATGAAAAGTACTTGCAGTTTATTATAGTAAGTATAGTGGTAGTCTTGTCTAATTTACTTTCTTTGCAAGATTTTTAACAACAAAAAGAGCATGATGGGCCGAATGGCCTCCTCTCGCTGGTAAAATCTCTTATGTTCTTATTTAATGTGCATTTTTAGGGCAACATCTGGCCTAGTTATAAAAAGTCTGCTTCAAGGAAAGTATATCTGTGTTATTTTATTATCTATAAGAATTAAGAGATTCCTTGTAATTGGAGTATTTAGTGTTGCTCTTTCTTACCAGTTTTATTTGAATTGTATAGTCAGTGACAATGACCTTTGAATACACTGGAACTTGTTTTCAGCAGTGTATGTGAATGTGTGTGTGTGTGTGTGTGTGTGTGTGTGTGTGTGTGTATATATATATATATATATATATATATATACAGACGTGCTCAAATTTGTTGGTACCCTTACAGCTCATTGAAATAATGCTTCATTCCTCCTGAAAAGTGATGAAATTAAAAGCTATTTTATCATGTATACTTGCATGCCTTTGGTATGTCATAGAATAAAGCAAAGAAGCTGTGAAAAGAGATGAATTATTGCTTATTCTACAAAAGATATTCTAAAATGGCCTGGACACATTTGTTGGTACCCCTTAGAAAAGATAATAAATAATTGGATTATAGTGATATTTCAAACTAATTAGTTTCTTTAATTAGTATCACACATGTCTCCAATCTTGTAATCAGTCATTCAGCCTATTTAAATGGAGAAAAGTAGTCACTGTGCTGTTTGGTATCATTGTGTGCACCACACTGAACATGGACCAGAGAAAGCAAAGGAGAGAGTTGTCTGAGGAGATCAGAAAGAAAATAATAGACAAGCATGGTAAAGGTAAAGGCTACAAGACCATCTCCAAGCAGCTTGATGTTCCTGTGACAACAGTTGCAAATATTATTAAGAAGTTTAAGGTCCATGGAACTGTAGCCAACCTCCCTGGGCGCGGCCGCCAGAGGAAAATTGACCCCAGATTGAACAGAAGGATAGTGCGAATGGTAGAAAAAGAACCAAGGATAACTGCCAAAGAGATACAAGCTGAACTCCAAGGTGAAGGTACGTCATTTTCTGATCGCACCATCCGTCGCTTTTTGAGTGAAAGTGGGCTCATGGAAGAAGACCCAGGAGGACTCCAGTTTTGAAAGAAAAACATAAAAAAGCCAGACTGGAATTTGCTAAAATGTATATTGACAAGCCACAATCCTTCTGGGAGAATGTCCTTTGGACAGATGAGTAAAAACTACAGTGAAACATGGAGGAGACTCGGTTATGTTTTGGGGCTGCTTTGCTGCGCCTGGCACAGGGTGCCTTGAATCTGTGCAGGGCACAATGAAATCTCAAGACTATCAAGGTATTCTGGAGCGAAACGTACTGCCCAGTGTCAGAAAGCTCTGTCTCAGTCGCAGGTCATGGGTCCTCCAACAGGATAATGACCCAAAACACACAGCTAAAAGCACCCAAGAATGGATAAGAACAAAACATTGGACTATTCTGAAGTGGCCTTCTATGAGTCCTGATCTGAATCCTATCGAACATCTATGGAAAGAGCTGAAACTTGCAGTCTGGAGAAGGCACCCATCAAACCTGTGACAGCTGGAGCAATTTGCTCAGGAAGAGTGGGCCAAACTACCTGTTAACAGGTGCAGAAGTCTCATTGAGAGCTACAGAAAACGTTTGATTGCAGTGATTGCCTCTAAAGGTTGTGCAACAAAATATTAGGTTAGCGGTCCCATCATTTTTGTCCATGCCATTTACATTTGTTTTATTATTTACAATATTATGTTGAATAAAAAATCAAAAGCAAAGTCTGATTTCTATTAAATATGGAATAAACAATGGTGGATGCCAATTACTTTTGTCAGTTTCAAGTTATTTCAGAGAAAATTGTGCATTCTTCGTTTTTTGTGGAGGGGTACCAACAAATTTGAGCACGTCTGTATATATATATATATATATATATAATTTAAACAGCAAGCATTCCACCATGCTGTAGCATTATTAACTGTGCATTAGCCTCTTATGCACTTTGCAGTTGCAAAAAAAGGAATTTGGCAGCCACTTAACATGTAATGGACATAAGATCCAAAGTATTGCGATAGTATTGAATATCACAATACTGTACATTAGGGGTGAGACGATACACCAAGGTCACGATACGATACGTATCACGATACACAAGCCACAATACGTATCGTATCACGATACTTATGAAAAACTCATCTCTGCTTGACGGACTTGAAAATATTTCAGATCTATACACAGATTCAGTTGAAAATCAATTATGTGTATTTACCACTAAGTAGTGTAGCACTTGTTTGAGTTTAAAGACAAAGCAGTATGTCAGCTAGAGTTTCTGGGGTATCAGATTTAACTTAATTAACCAAATCTCCTGACCACATTTTTGAGAGAGGAAAAAAATATTAAGCAATGTGTGTTTGATAACTATTAAAGTACAAAGTTTGTGTTTCTTTAGAAAAATCTACATATCAAATTGTGATATTTTTTCTTTAAATGTACATCAGTGTTTTTGATTGCATCATACTTAACTTTAACTCAATAGATTATTATTATTATTATTATTATTATTATTATTATTATTACATACATTTTATCACTAACAATTTGTATTTTTCTAGTTAAGGTTGAGTATATACATTTTATTTTGTATACTGTTCTACGCTGTGCTGTTTTTAAATGTGATTAGAAATCATTTAAATTATTAGATTTAAATTAATGATAAAATTAGTATTAAATAAGCCATTTATTAGGATTAACACATCTCTTTAAAGAAAGTAACATATTCAACCAAATCAAAGTTTAAGGAACATTCAACTAAATAAAAACATTATTAGAGCGCACTGAAAGGTGAACAAATGTAAAATAAAACTCTTAAGAAATGTAAAAATGTGCTATGTTTTGTCATCTATAATGAGCTTTACAGGAAACACACGTTCTTTACGCAAAAAAAAGTTGAGTCAGATATGCTTCAAAATACTTATAGCCTATCCTCCCTCGCAAATGACACTTTCCTTGTGTGTGTGTGTATATATATATATATATATATATATATATATATACACACACACACACGTGTGATAAGACAATTCTTACCGCACGCCCTGGGTGTGTTGTGTGACAGGATGGACCGAGGTTTGAGACTCAGAGACAGTATAAAGTTCAAAAATAAAGTTTTTAATAAACAAAAATACAAAATAAACCAGCACGAGGGCCAAACAAAAAGGTTTCAAACACAAAATACAAACACAAAACAAAAACTTACAAAATAAAGTTTCCAGGCTGGGCGTTGCCTTCACTGGAACAGAAAAACACAGCACATACAAACACACTCTTGCTTCTAGAATTCTCCTTCAACTCTCTCTCCTAGCCATGGCCTCTCCCCTGGCTTTTATTCCCTGTGGCTGGAGCCCAATTATTCAATAATTACTGATTAGTCAATTAGGGCTCCAGCCACATTCTCACATGTTTTTCTGGTAGGGAGGAATTTTAACCCCCTCCCTGCCAGTCCCAACATTGATCATAAAGACGGGGCAGTACCCCGTCACAGTTGTGAGGCACGAGGCCGCAGGCCGGGTCCCTTCAACCACCCAGGAAGTGCGATAAGAATTGTCTTATCACACACACTAGAGTAGGTTATTTCGCTTATAAAATGGGTACATTTTTTTTTTTTATAATTACACAAACTAGCTTTTTTAAGGAAAAAAAAAGAAATATATTATGTATCCTTCCAATGAGAAAAAATAGTCCCTGAAGACTATTTGATTGTTTGATTGTAACATATATTTTGTACTATTTTTATTTGCCATAAACATTACATTAAACATTGCCATTTACAATAAAATTTTCGAGATGAAATGACATTTGTGAATTGAAAGCAGACTGATTTCCCACATCTGAGGGAGGATTCATGGAACAGCCAAACACTGCACTGGCACTCGAGGGACTTCGGAGTGTTTTTTTTTTTTGGAGGAAATGATCCTACTCAGGCTTTGCGGTCTTCAAGAGATGCTGACCAATAATTTCTGAGGCTGTTTTCACACTGATGCTGGTAATCGGCATAATGGCCCTAGATTGTAAACCAGCATTAGATGATATGTGGACTAAACGACTTCCGTGTCAGTTTGTGCAGTGCCGCAGTACTTCCCGTCCGCGGCGAGCACAATATAATTCTATGCCGAACCCGACCTTGTTTAAAAGCCCAACGGTTGTGTCAGCAGAGAGTAGGAGATATTTTAATTTTGTTTTAAATATATATATATATATATATATATATATATATATATATATATATATATACCGTCACCTCCAAAATTATTGGCACCCTTGATAAAGATGAGCAAAAAAGACTGTATAAAATAAATAATACCAGTACTGAGCTATATTGTAATTTTCCAACATGTGGAATATATTTGACTTTATTAATGATTCAATGGAATCAACCAAAATTACATATTTCTCAAATTATAAATTTATTTCCAAAAAAAATGAAATGTCACAATTATTGGCACCCTTGTTTCAGTACTTTGTGCACCCTCCCCTTGCAAGGATAACGGCACTGAGTCTTTTTCTATAATGTTTAATGAAATTGGAGAACACATTGGGAGGGATCTTAGACCATTCCTCCATACAGAATCTTTCCAGATCCTTGATATCCTTCAGTCTGCGCTTATGGACTGCCCTCGCCAATTGAAACCACAGGTTTTCAATGGGGTTCAAGTCCGGAGACTGAGATGGCCATTGCAAAATGTTGATTTTGTGGTCAATTAACCATTTCTTTGTGGATTTTAATGTGTGCTTGGGGTCATTGTATTGCTGGAAGATCCACTTGCGGCCAAGTTTCAGCCTCCTGGCAGAGGCAACTAGGTTTCTGGCTAACATGTCCTGGTACTGGATAGAGTGGAAGCAAAACAGCCCCATAACATCAAAGATCCACCACCATATTTTACAGTAGGCATGAGGTTCTTTTCTGCACACGCATCCATCTTTCGACGGCAAACCCACCGCTGGTGTGCGTGGCCAAAGAGCTCTATTTTCGTCTCATCTGACCATAGCACCCGGTTCCAATCAAAGTGCCAATGCTGTTTAGCAAACTCCAGGCGCTTACGTTTGTTGGTTGCTCTCAATAAAGGCTTTTTTCTGGCAACCCTTCCAAATAGCCTATTGGCATGGAGATGGTGTCTAATTGTAGATTTGGAGACTTGGTGACCCCAAGATGCAACTAAGTTCTGTAATTCTCCAACTGTGACCCTTGGCTTTCCCTTTGCCTCCCCAACCATCTGCCTCACTGTGCGTGTTGGCAAGATACACTTGCGTCCTCTACCAGGCAAGTTTATCACTGTTCCAGTGGTTTTTAACTTCTTAATTATTGCCCTAATAGTGGTAAGTTGTATATTTAGTTTTGTAGCTATTGTTTTGTCAACAAGGTCAACAACCATTTGTCTCTTTTCATTTGTGAGTTCTTTGCCTTTCCCCATGGTGATGGATGACAAATGGATTTCATATGCATTGGTGGCTGGGCGGTGACGTCAAGGCAGAAGCAGGAAATAAACAAACTGACACCAAATACTGCAGTTCCCAAACAAAAAGACGTGGCGGCGCCGTTTTATTTAAATAATACAAAAATAAATAAAAAGTTTAAACAAAAACACACTGTGCTCACAGAGCAAAATAAATATTTTAAATAAAACAAATCATAAACACAAAATAATAAACCATACAGGTCAGGCTGGGCAGTCGCTGTCACTGTTCCTGTATATTTTAATTTAAGTTTCATTTTCTCTCTCCTCGCTCTCTCCACTCTCACTCCTCATACACCCACCCTGAAATGAGAGTGCTGCAGGCTTTTTATACCGTGGCCGAGGGGTTTAACTAGCTGGCAATTATTCTATTACCTCTTGGCCACAATCCGCACGAGTTTAATCATTCCTGGCAGAGGATGAGCACCAATCTCGCCTCTGCCAGAACACGTTTTAAAATAAAAACAATAATAAACACACGGTGCTTTGCCGTCAATAAATACAACTAAATCATAAAACACAAAGCAAATACAAAATAACACTGCACAGGGGCAGAGGGGGAGACCCCATTCTAAAAATAAACAAACAAATACGTATAGGGCTCCTTGCCCTGTTACATGCATGTTACCTCATTTTTATACCCCAGTGAAACAGGAAGCCATGGAAGGCCACAATACAGTTCCTTAAGACTGAGATGAACTTAAAGAAGTAGAATGTTAATGCAGATTTAATTTTGTTTGATTTTATTTATAAGAATCTTTAGGGGTGCCAATAATTCTGATAACTATCTTTTTGAGAATTTTTATTACTTGTTAATAAAAAACTTTTTCTCTGAGCAATTGTATTAGAATAAAAGAATATGGTTTTCCCATATATTTGAGCATAAAATATAGCTCATTACCTGTGTTGTTTATTTTATACAGCCTTTTTCATCTTTATCAAGGGTGCCAATAATTTTGGAGGTGACTGTATATATATATTAAAGAATCATTCGCACCGGATTATGATAAGGAAACATTAAAAGGAGAGCAATACATGTTAAAACGAAAAAGAAAATACATACAGCTATCTATTTATGTATCTATTGTCTCTCTCACAAAGTGACAAATATATAGCATTTGAATACAAAAACCAGTAACTTTAGTAATATTAGCCATAGCAGCGAGTTTTTATAGACACTGCTCGCTTCCTCATTTTTCTCTGTCCACAAGAAACAAGGCAGGCAGTCTCTGCCTCCTCTACTCTCCCATTGGTCAGAATCACAACTGTCTCAACTCCCATTGGCCAGACAGTGTTTCAGCACTGTTCAACTGTTCTGAAGCCTTTAGTTCAGTGTCAGTATTCCGTGCTTGCTAGCAATGGAATACAGAAAAAAAATGATTTCCTCTACTCCCGCTTAAATTCTGGAAGCGTCTGGTCAGCTCATTGCACAATGGGATATGTCTAGGATGAAGTGGAGTTTACGTTCCAACAACCAAGACCTTTTTTTTCATGATTTACAGTTTAATAAATATGATACATTAGCTCCTCATTTCAAGCTTGTACCATGATACGCGATACACAAAGGTGTATCTTACCGTGTTGTGAAGTATCGCAATGCATCTCGAGACACGATGAATCGTCTCAGCCCTACTGTGCATGGTATTGTATTGATACTCCCTGAATGAGGTATCGCAGAACACTAAATACAACACTTCTATAAAACAGACTTTCTCTCAGAAATGTAGTTTGAACCAGTGTCCTGTCTGAAAGTGTCCACTGAACTGATTCTTGGCTACAAGCTGCCACCCCTTTGGGAAAGCTGGAGAATCCCAGAAGGTCATTCCTTGGTAAGGAGTTTAACATCAATGGATAGCATGACCCTGAAATGGAGGGTACTCCCTGCTCAGTTTTTGTTTTATCGGAATGTTAAGTCAAACAAACAGATCTTAAACAGCCTGGGGCAAAACCACCCAGCCAGGATTTCTCTGCCAAACATGAGGTGTAGATCAGCTCGCGTGTGTGCATCTGGGAGTGGGAGTGGAGATGTGTGTGTGTATGTGCCTGTGTGGGTTTATGAATATGTGTATGTATACATTAATTAATTGAAGTTTTATATGTATGTGTGTCTAGTCTACCACTGTACTTGTGGTTGTGATGTTGTATGTGTGAATGTTTGAGATTGTGTGTATGATTTCTTTTTTCTGACCTGTACAAAAAGTGAAGAACAGTGAGAAAAAATCAAATAAGGTGACTCAGTGATTCCAACATGTGTTCATGTTTGACCCCAGATTTATTGTGGGCTTAATTTGGACATTAGACAGAAAGCACTTCCGTCTCTGGAGGGTTACACAAAGTGCCCATTGTTCACTGTGGAGCATGTATTGAGGCTATTTCTCCAGGGCAATATGTGTTTAAGTTCTCATAGTTTGACCTAAGTTGTTGATAACTAGTTTGCCAGCGAAGTTTTTTCGTTCAGAAAAAATTGAACCAAATTTGCACTGTAGCAAAAGCTTTAGAAATTGGGACCAGCGCTGTCTCTCTGATGAGCAGAGATGAAAGAGCCTGGAATTTTGTGCTTCGCTCAGCGATAAGAGTCAAGTGAGTTCCCAGCTGCTCCCCCTGCCCTCACTCTCATGAGAAATGCAGATTGGAGTAGAGCTTTAGAGGGCTGTCTGAGGCTTGGTGCACCATCCTCACAGGCATGACAGGAAGACAACTGCATCCATCACTGGCTCCTCACGGCAGATTGAAAAAACAGCAGGGCGTTTATATCTGTTCGCAAAGGAAAGGGGACAGGGACCACTCTGACCAGAATGGGATGTATAAAAATACCAAGGAACCTGTGCCTTTGAACAAGTTTATCATGGCAATTGTATCCACTTCACCATACCAGTACTATGCTGATGTAATGCTTGTGTGGAGGCATTCTCATGTTTTTATTATGTTTTAATCATGCTTTACTTTAGGCTGAACCATGGTTTCACCATGCTTCACTGCTGTGCAGAGCTCATACCAATGATTTAGGGGGGAAACATTGCATGTGCATTACTGCAGCGAAGAAAAACAAAAGTCACATGGAAGATGACATCATTACACTTTTAAAATCACTTTCTGCTATCAGCTTACTTGCTGGGAAGGAAAATGCCCTTCACCTTTCTTAATGAGACAGGATAGTGTTCTGCTGTTTTAAGTAATATAAAACAAACAGCTGGGCTGCACCAGAATCATATTCCAACATGGTCTTTCATTATACAGGGATCCTACACAGACCATCTGCACTACAATAACCATTTAAAATTGTAGTTAGACTTTAGTAACTGGGTGACAAAGAGAAATAAAGTGTGTTTCTTATTCACCTGATTCCTTAGCCATGTTGCAGTATTTTCCTATGAGGAAAATTTACCAAGTTCCTTCTCCACTATAACAGTTTGTTATTTACCTAATTAAGAAGAAATGTTTAGTAAGTCTAGTCCTATATCCTCTAGGCAACGGGCTACAGACAGGTTCAGAGTTCATCTTTTTTGTTTTCATTCACTCTCCTTGTCTCTCTCTCTAATTCCACAGCTGGATGTTATTAAAACATCAAACCATTTTACGAGAAGAGGGGGTGGGAGGAGAGAGGCAGGGAAGGAATGAAAAAGAGGGAGCAAAGAAAAGAGGTAGGGGACAATGAGAGAGATGAGAAGGAAAAGGGAAATAGAGAAAGGTAAGAAGGGGAGAGATGTTCAATCAACACTGAAATGAGGGAGTGTGTGAGGATAAAGTTCCTCTAACGTTAAATCTGCACTGACTACAAAAAAGAAACAATGCAGAGCTTTTTTTTTTTAAACCCACCCAAGAGTATTCCATCTGTTAAAAAAAAAAAAGCGTATTAATGCTCAAGAAATATTCATTAGCCTACTACACATTGCAATGTACAATGAACACACTGACATAACTCAAAATTGATACTATTGTCAGTGGTTTTCTCTATTTGGTGCTTTTTCTGGCTTCTTCACATACTAATACTTAACCAGTACAGCATACAGAGAAATTAAACTGATGATAGATTTACATAATAGATCACAGGCACACTGCATTAGAAAACTTTCAAACATATACTGTAGAAAAAGGCAGCTCACCATTAAGACACCTCATATTACTCCCAATCTGAAGATCTTTCTCTACTATATATATATATATATATATATATATATATATATATATATATATATATATATATAAACAAACAAACAACAATCTAGTCATGCTTGTGGGTAGTGTTCATGTAAAAACAGCAGTATATAATTACTTCTACGTAATTGAAGTTGCGGTTTAATGTCACTGCAGTCAATCTATGCCTCATTAATTCAGCACTATAAATTGGTTTGGTAAGCAATCATATACCAATACTCGCTGAAAAGATATATCCTAAAAAGGGCCACCGTGCAATATTTTTTTAAAAAAAATAATAATAATAATTATAGTTATCATTGCTGGTAATGCTGTGGTCTGTAAATGGTTATGCTAGGGTTTCAATGCACTGGTATTATAATTGTATCCCAATTACATTTTCATTTTTTTTCTTTGAGGGGTAACCATCAGCGAGACCAGGCTACCATATTTTTTTGCAAACGGATGCACTTCTGTTTCAAAACCTCAGTCTCATTCGCTCTTAAGCAGCTGCAATAGGACAGTGAGACGAGCTGATTCTGGACCAAACCATTCAATATACGAGAAGGGGGAGTGTTACGCATAGGATTAATAATAATAATGACAGTGTTTTAATCTTGTGTGTATTAGTGTATGAACCTGGTTGTGAAAATATGTACAGTATTTGTGTATTTATTTATCTTTAATATAAATAGCTGTAAGTCTAGTTGCTTACCAATAATACCTCAATACCTGATTGTCTGAATTTGTAATCCATTGGTACACCTGTTAGCCTTTTCACATACCGTAACCACTAGTGATAAACTGCGGTTCTGTTGAGTGTGTGGGGAAACAGGGACTGCAGGCAACAATATATAACTGCAGAACAAAGGCTCACACAGCGTAGCTCTTGCAGGGAGCTCACACAGGGTAGCTCTCGCAGGGTAGCTCACACAGCATAGCTCTCGCAGGTTAGCTCACACAGGGTAGCTCACACAGGGAGCTCACACAGCGTAGCTCTCGCAGGGTAGAGCACAGGGTAGCTCACACAGGGAGCTCACACAGCGTAGCTCTCGCAGGGTAGCTCACCCAGGGTAGCTCACACAGGGAGCTCACACAGGGTAGCTCTCGCAGGGTAGCTCACACAGGGAGCTCACACAGCCTAGCTCTCGCAGGGTAGCTCATACAACATAGCTCTTACAGGGTAGCTCACACAGTGTAGCTCTCGTAGGGTAGCTCACACAGGATAGCTCATACAACTTCAACACCGCTACCACGTGACCATAAACAGGGTATGGGAGGGGGAGAACACTGAACAGTGATTACCCTGTGAGAATTAATTGGTGATCCACAACCAATACCTCACGAACCTTAGGTGTAGGGTTAGGTTATTGCTGTGTGTATTTAAAGTTATGGACAATACCCCACGAACCTTAGGTTTAGGGTTATTGTTATGAAATAAACTTTGTTTTAGTACCTAAATTCATCACCCTTATCATGTGATCAGGCTGTAGCATATAATGATGACGTCTATTACGAGTTGTGCACACAGCACTACCCTGTGTGAGCTACCCTGCGAAAGCTATCCTGCGGGAGCCTTCGTTCTGCAGCAATACCCCTCTCACTGCAGGCGGCGTGGTAGGGTTGAGAGTGCAGGGGGGGTAGCACTACACCACTGAGCGAGACTGAAAAATGAAGAGCGGGTTCTATTTGACTAACTGTCTATTTGACTAACTGATTGACTTACAAAAGTAGGTGCTGTGATTTAAAAAAACAAAAACATTTTTGCATTTATTATGATTTATTAAAGTCTAGATATACGTTTCAAAGTATTTCTATAACATTTGTGTTATTCAACAGCTAATCAAATCTCACATGTTATTAATCTTGACATGTATCCTGTTTAGCTGACTGATGGAATTTAAAAAAAAAATCTAAAGAAAAGCAATTTTCATAAGTGTTTTTTTTATTCCTTTCGAAACTGGTTACATCATTTTAATACTTAACATTAAGACTCAGATTTACTAACTTTTGTGACACAAAACTTGTGGTCAATGTTACAAAAACCAATGTTCTTTTTGATTGTAACAGGTGTATCCAAAGCATAACCAACGAATAAGGCCCTACAATTCTAAACTTTAGACAGCTGACTCATATACTATTCGTACTGCTAAAATGTAACTGCTGTATACTTCAGTCCACTCTTATAAATATTCTCAAAATAATTTGAATGCCAATGTTTTGTGAATAATAAGCAGATTTTATTTTATTGAAGTGGAAAATTATTCAACATCAGTGTAACCTACAGTACCATGATCATCATTTCATTATTATATTATATACTCCAAACTACATACGCATTTTGGAGTGTTGGAGGCAATGCCTTAAATTTTGTGAATTGTTCATTATAAACGAAGCATACACAAAACTCTAACTTATATATATATATATACACACATATATAGTAAGACAGCAGGGAGAGGGTTAAATCCTCCCTGCAGAAAACATGTGCGTAGGCACATTAGTTTAATTGTCTATTGTTTAATTGTTTAATTTTCAGTTGTTAATTATTTGATTGTTAATTATCCCCTGCACCTGGTGGTGATTGTAAATTAGAACCAGGTGCAGGGTATTTAAGAGGGGCAGTCAGTCTGCTCAGGACTGCGGTGTAGAAGGAAGCAGAAGGTGGTGTGCGCTGTTTCCAGGCAGTCACCCGTTGTTGGTGTTGTTAGTGTGTATTCTGTTTATGACAGATAAATGGCTTAGCCGTCCTGCAGGATAGTCAGGGACCTGCATACAGTTTAGTTAGTGCTCCCTCCGCTACTGCTCCTCCAACCCCTCTAACCTCATTTCTCTGCCTCTCCCCCCCTCCCGCACACTCTCTGGTGCACTCTGGAACTGTCACTCTTCTGCTAACAAAGCTGATTTCATCTCTGCCTTTGCCTCCCACCTCTCGCTCGATTTCCTTGCTCTCACTGAAACCTGGCTGTCCCCTGATAACACTGTTACTCCTGCTGCCCTGTCCTCTCTCTACGTCCTGTCCCATACCCCGCGTCTCACCGGACGGGGAGGTGGGACGGGTCTTCTCCTCTCTCCCTCCTTACTCTTTTCTGTCCCCTCTGATCTCACCTCCCTCTCTGTCACTACCTTTGAATTTCATGCAGTCCAACTAACCTCTCCCTGTCAACTCCTGCTCATTGTTTTGTACCGCCCCCCTGGGCCTCTCACTCACTTTCTGGATGAACTCGACTATCTACTCTCCTCCCTCCCCTCTCTGTCTACCCCGACTGTCCTGTTGGGTGACTTCAACATCCATCTCTCCAACCCCAGCCACTCTGCTGGATTCCTCCCTCTCCTTCACTCCTTCGACTTCTGTCTCTCTCCGTCCCCTCCTACCCACAAAGCTGGCCGTCAACTGGACCTCACCTTCTCCAGGGCCTGCTGCCCCTCCAACCTCTCTGTCACCCCCCTGGACCTCTCTGATCACTATTTCATCTCTTTTTCTCTGTCTCTCCCCCCTCTCCCTGCTCCTCCTACCCCCACTGTCACCTCTCGCCGTAACCTCCGCTCTCTCTCCCCCTCTGTCCTTGCCTCCACTGCTCTCTCTCACCTCCCTCCTATCGACTCCTTTTCACAACTCTCCGTAGACTCTGCTACCTCCACCCTCTTCTCCTCACTCACCTCCTCCCTCGACTCCCTCTGTCCCCTCACCTCCCGACCCGCTCGCCCCTCCCCTCCCCATCCCTGGCTCTCCTCTGTGCTCCGCTCGGCAAGAATCACACTGCGATCTGCTGAAAAGAAATGGAAGAGAACCAAACTCCCTGCTGCCCTAGACCTTTACCGCACTCTTCTCTCCTCCTTCTCCTCTACTCTCTCCTCTGCTAAATGTGCTTATTTCCAATCTGTAATCCAAGCCTCCACTAACAACCCACGTAAACTATTCTCTACCTTCTCCTCCCTCCTAAACCCTCCCCCCCCTCCTCCTCCCTCCTCTATCTCCCCTGACGACTTTGCCTCCTTCTTCTCCTCTAAAATCTCAGATATCCGCAAACTCTTTAACACCTCTCCCTCCCCCGCACCCCCTCCTGCTCCAACCCCTACACCCACTACATCCCCTACTAACTCGCCCTCCCTCTCCACCTTCTTGCCCCTCTCAGACTCTGACCTCTCCTCCCTGCTCCAGGGTCACAAACCCACCACGTGTGCCTTGGACCCCCTCCCCACTCACCTCTTTCAAGCTGCTGCTCCTGCTCTACTCCCCTTCATCTCCTCCCTCCTCAACACCTCTCTACTTTCTGGCATCTTCCCCTCTGCCTTCAAAAAAGCCTCTATCACTCCCCTCCTCAAAAAACCTACCCTCGACCCCACCTCCCTCCAGAGCTACCGTCCTGTCTCCCTCCTACCCTTCCTCTCCAAAACCCTCGAGCGGACTGTACACCGCCAGCTCTCTGCTTTCCTGTCCAACCACTCTCTGCTTGACCCTCTCCAATCTGGCTTCCGCTCTGCTCACTCCACTGAAACCGCCCTTCTCTCTGTCACCAACTCACTTAAGTGTGCCCGAGCTGCCTCTCTCTCCTCTGTCCTAATTCTCCTCGACCTCTCTGCTGCCTTTGACACTGTTGATCACTCTATTCTACTATCATCTCTTGCTGACCTGGGGATCTCTGGCACTGCTCTGGCCTGGTTCTCCTCCTACCTCTCCAACCGCACTTACCAGGTAACCTGGCGTGGAGCAACCTCCACACCTCACCCTCTCTTGACTGGAGTCCCCCAAGGGTCAGTCTTGGGTCCTCTCCTGTTCTCTCTCTACACCCGCTCCCTGGGCCCCCTCATCGCATCCTATGGTTTCTCATACCATTTCTATGCTGATGATGCTCAGATTTTCCTCTCCTTCCCCACCTCTGACTCCACCATCTCCTCCCGTATCTCTACCTGTCTGTCTGCTATTTCCTCCTGGATGCACTCGCATCACCTCAAACTCAACCTCTCTAAATCTGACCTCCTTTTCTTTCCCTCCTCCTCCCCCTCCCCTGATCTCTCTATCTCTGTTCCTCTGGAATCTACCACACTCTCTCCCTCTTCCTCAGCTAAAAACCTTGGAGTCACCCTGGACCCCTGCCTCTCTTATTCCCAGCACATCTCCACTCTGGCACGCACTTGCAGATTCTTCCTGAGCAACATCCGAAGAATCCGACCCTTCCTCACCAACTATGCTACCCAGCTCCTGGTCCAGGCCCTGGTACTCTCCCGCCTAGACTACTGCAACTCCCTCCTGGCTGGCCTCCCTGCGTCCGCCACCCGTCCGCTCCAGCTCATCCAGAACTCTGCTGCTCGCCTGGTGTTCTCTCTACCTCGCTTCGCCCACGCTACTCCACTACTCCGCTCGCTCCACTGGCTCCCGATCACCGCTCGCATCCAGTTCAAGACTCTTGTACTAGCCTACAGATGCCTTGATCAGACTGCACCCAGCTACCTCCAGACCCTCATCTCTCCCTACACCCCCACTCGACCTCTCCGCTCCGCCTGCACTAGAAGACTGGCTCTACCTCCGCTACGCTCCCCTGCCTCCCGAGCCCGCTCCTTCTCCACCCTTGCTCCGCAGTGGTGGAACGACCTTCCTACAGATGTCAGGACTGCCCAGTCCCTGACCACATTCCGGCGCCTCCTTAAGACTCACCTCTTCAAACAGCACCTGTAGAACTCCTCTGTTGTATCCTGGGACACTATCACCCTTCATTTAAATATGCTTTATTTTGCTCTTATCTGCCCCCTATTTTACTGCATTTAATCCTGTACCTCAGAATATTGTAATCTCCCAAGTGTTTAATCTGTAGTATTTTGTACTTAATCATATCCTGATGTAACTATCACTACTTAATCATATCCTGATGTAACTTTCACTATTATCTGCTGTATTATTGAATTGTGGTTTGTCACACTTGAGAATTATTGTATTTCTTGTTCTTATTGTATGACTTATATTGTAACACTTGAATGTATTTGTATTTGCTTGCGATTGTAAGTCGCCCTGGATAAGGGCGTCTGCTAAGAAATAAATAATAATAATAATAATAAAATTTAGCGCAATTGCGCTTGAAAATCAATTTCTGTGTCTGGGTCAGTGTTCTCAAAGGGGCAACGAACGACAGTGAGTGCCGGCCGGTTTACTATATATATATATATATATATATATATATATATACACTAACACTCTCTAACTGGAAATTGGAGGCCTATCTAAATCAATTTTGAAGGCAATACTGTATTTAGATGACTGACAGCCTGCTTCCTTTTTGAAAATTGTTAGATATTTAAAACATTTAATTAGCCTGTGTTAAAAGCCATGATAATAACCAACTTGAGAAAGCAAAGTGGGAGGGGAGCTGGTTTAAAGTTTAAGGGAGATCACACCAAGGGGTCACTTTCATGCTAACAAGCCTAAATTTGAGATGGGGTCTCCACTTCTGCTCTGAGCCACCCGCATATTATTAACCTTATGGACGCTCATATAAATAACATTTTCTTCCTTTTAGCTGGTTTACGTAATTATGTTTTAATATAATTCCCCTTAAGCATTCTTATTACCAAAAGGTCATGTTGTAGTATTCTAACATAATTAGTATTATTAGTATACAAAGTAGTTTTGTATAAAAACAGGCTCTGTTTATTATACAGTACTACAGAATTTTAGTTACAGTATGAATGAGCACTAATTTGTTTTATACAGCTGAAACTGCATACTGTACCAGGACATAGTGAAAAAGTACTTATTGTTTTGTGATCAACACATACCAAGGAAATGTTTAGATGATAGACTACATGAACAGTCAAGAGACGCAAAAGCAGTAATGACTTGGACTTTTTCAGCTGTTACTTGCCTCGAACGAAGTGTCTCAATTTTTCAATGTTCAACTTTAACAACAGTTCATGATAAAATAACCAAATTAACATTTAGTCATTTAATATATTTTATAAGTCGAGACTTAATCATTAGTGATAATAAACAGACACAAAACAAATATTAGTTGCAAACCTTTTTCTTTTGAGGGTGATCACGTGTTTAATTTACACCAATCAGAATTAAGAATGTTCTATGGCTTAATACTTCAGATACATTAACCATTGTACAAGCACATAAACATAAATGTGTTTTGTAATTTTCTCTATTCCTCCATTTCCAGACAGTTATGAAGTTGTTAACGCACCACCATTGGCTCTGTCGCCTGAATGAGTTGGCTGGACCTGATCTTTCTCTCTCATTGGGTTGGCACCGATCCCTGGACACTGGACTCAGAGCCAACCAGGTGGAGAGTTAGACATCCTCTTGGCCAGTAGGGCTGTAGCCCTGATGCACGAAAAGCAAGTAATTACTAGCTGTTTTATTGTTGGATTGGTATGCAGGGATCATTTAAACTAAACAGAGCTTGATTAACATCTCACTGACTTTGTGGTTAAAAAGACAGCAACACATTGCTGCAGTCTTCGTGCTTAAAAGATTGTTGTCATTACTTAGAGAAGCAATATTGGTTTAAACTCCAGATTTAAATACAAATATATGAAATACAATTACCACTGAACTGCAGGAAAGTGGAGTTTAACAAACAACATTTTTTTGTGTTTTTACTGTGTATTTTACTGTAAAGGTTGGGTCACTGACCAGATACATAACTCATTGGTCTTTAATTGGATTGTGATATATTGGTTATGTGATGCAGTTCTGACTACAATGCTTTTGTGTGTGTGTGTGTGTAAGGTTAGGTACTAATATGTATGGGTTGGAACAAAAGAGAACATACAATAGAGAAAGCAGATGTTATTATTGTTGGGTTGAACACAGCGCCACCAGTCTTTCAAATCCTTCATTTATTTGAGGGTGAATCATATTTTCAGGTTCTGTACCAGTCTTCATTCTCTCCAAAGAGTAGGAAACAAACCGTTTTAATATGATAACTTTCTCCTCCATTATGTGCCCTCTAATTTTGAGCTTTAGTTTCTCTTGAGGTCAAGGACTCTAAACACAAAAATTATACCTTTGTGAAAGAACTCTGCTGGATGTAATAAAAGAGTCCAGTGTGTGTCTGTGATTTACACTGAATAAAAAGAGAACAAAGAAACATGTACCTACAGTGATGTGCTCTGACACTCACAATGGCAACAGAAACATTTGTACCCGTAGAGTCCTCCAGTTCTCTTTCTTAACAAATACTGTGTCATTTCAATATCCCAAAGGGTGGGGAAAGAGGCATTTTAAATGTTGATACCATTTGTGTTCAAAGATTTTCAATGCCATCTTACAATCTCTAAAAAGACTCTGCATCTGCTTGACATTGGGCAGCAGATAGGCACTCACAGCCAAGAATGTCTACCTTCAAAGTTTTAAAATCAAGGCCTCAAAACATATTTTAATATTTTGGCATATTCTTATGTTGCTCTTGGTCTCTGTACAGTACTTTGTGATGTTATCTTGAAAACCTCTTTGTATGGTAAAATTGCACTGCAGTTGCCTGGTTATTTCATTGTAAACTGCAGGGGATGTAATTTAAGATATGTGCCACAGCACAGTACTTGCGCTATGCTTATCTCAGGACAGACAAAGGAGCTGTCAGATACCACTTTTATCACTGGATTTCAGACACATAAACTTAAAAACCATTACCAAACTGTCTTCAAATCATAACTGTGGTGGCTTCTGTTGAAACGAATTCGCCACTTCTGAGTTTTGGCTGGTTACTTATACGTTACGACTCATTCAAATTATCCTGCTTCTTATAATTATTCCAGACGCGTAGACTCGAATATTTAAAATAGTAAGTTTTAATTTACTTACAACCATCTGTCTCACGGATGGAACATCCCTTCAGATACAGTAACTCTTAAACTTTAATCCTTCCAAGATAAGGTTGAAAAACTGTATTTGCTTCCAGCCAAGCTCGACTGCGTAATTTGCCCTTCCGATCACTTTTAGTTCACCCCTTCGCCACTATATTTAACAACCACTAGAGGGCGCAGTGAGCAAAGAATAGAAGCAATACCAAACGATCACAACATTACTAATTATAATTGCATTTCGGCTCCTACAATAACCATGCACAACATAACAACTTGTCTTTGTTTTTCACAGCTTGCCATAACGTTTCTGTACTGCTAGATGGAGCCGGTTCAATTACATTTCTGCAACAACAGCAGGGAGAGCACACTAAGAATATCTTTGCAATGGTTTTAAAATATGTATTTAAAGAAAATGCCTTTTTATCAATAAACATCATTGGAAAACAAACTTTTTCATTACCATGTCATTATTTAATGATAACTTGGCTTGCATGAAGCATACTATTTATGGTACTGTAAATCAAATTAGATTAAAGGAATTGTGGCAATGTGCCCCGTCCCTGTGTGCATTTGTATGGTGCGTGTGTTAATGTTGGTGTATAGAGATTGGTACACGGGATATAAACGGGTCTGTGTTTCACGTGTATTTAAAAAGTGTAGATTTGTATTTAGGCACGAGGAGAGCACAAATCACTTCACATGCTGGTTAAATGTAATATGTGAGCACGGGTTGCACAGAATTAATTCACGTGCTGGGATTCAAGTGAATAATTAATTAGTAATTGAATCCCAGCACAACAGTATATATAGATGCACATTTTCATTCAGTCGGGGTTGGGTGTTCGAGAGTGGAGAACGGGTGAGAGAGAAGGAGAACGTAAAGGAAAATAATAATCTATAAGTGTTTGTACTCACCGTGTTTGTTTGTCTCTCCGTGCACCGTTTGTTAAGTGTTTAGTACGTTTTGTTTGTCTTTTTATTTTGGCGTGTAGTGCCGTGTCCCGTGTTTTTGTGTTTAAAACCTTTTATTTTCTGTTCTGTTTATTAAATGCTGAGCGCGATCACGCGCTCAGCCTCACCAAAACCCCAAGTCTCTGTTGTTTATTTCCTGGCTCTGGTCTGACGCCACCCACTCTGGCCGCCTTTGTGACACGTGGTGTCCTGCGTGGGATCTACAGCGTCTCCAGGACTCAGACCAGAGCAGGAACAGCATTTTTGGATTGAAAAAAAAAAGAGGAAAAAAAAATGGCAGAAGACGCCATCAAAGTGCGGGACTGGATGCTGGAAAATGCTGGGCTGGAGGCCCAGTCTATACCAGTAGTCGTCCGGTTTCTGCAGTTTATGGATAGGGAGCGATGGGAGGCATATGCGAGGGAACAGACCCTAAGCACCTGGGAGGAAGGTGTGGAATTGGTCCTCAGCTACCTGGAGGAAGTTATAACTACAACAGCCCAGGTAGCAGGTCCACCAGCAGAGGAAGAATGCCTGCTGTCCCCGTCTCCACCAGCAGAGGAAGAATGCCTGCTGGTTTTGCCTCCACAGCCCAAGCGGGAGGAGCCAGAGCGTCCACAGCCCGAGCGGGAGGAGCCAGAGCGTCCACAGCCCGAGCGGGAGGAGCCAGAGCATCCACAGCCCGAGCGGGAGGAGCCAGAGCGTCCACAGCCCGAGCGGGAGGAGCCAGAGCGTCCACAGCCCAAAAGGGAGGAGTCGGTGCGTCCACAGCCCAAAAGGGAGGAGTCGGTGCGTCCACAGCCCAAAAGGGAGGAGTCGGTGCGTCCACAGCCCGAAGAGAGGGAAGTCGGGGCTTCCACAGCCCTAGGACCCAAGCTGCCAGCAGAGGGAGAATACCTGTTGGTTCACCTGCTGCTGCCGTCCCAAGAGCCAGAAGGGGAGGAATTGCAGGCTCAACCCCCTGAAATTTTCTGGGGGGGAGAAGGGCAGGATGCTGGTATCCCCCAGCAGCCTCTAGTTATGCTGCTGAAGGGAGCACGGTGCACGCCAGCCCAGCCGCCACAGCAGAGGGAGCCAGCACCGCCACAGCCTCCCTCTGAGTGGCCAGCATCAGCCCCACGGCCTCTGCCTCCACCGCAAGGAGCAGAGCAGCAGGAGCTGCCTCTGCCTCCGCCACCTCCACCGCTTCCTCCACTAGGAGCAGAGGAGCAGGACCTGCCTCTGCCTCCACCACTGCCAGGAGCAGAGGAGCAGGAGCTGCCTCTGTCTCCGCCACCACCACCGTAAGGAACAGAGCAGCAGGAGCTGCCTCTGCCTCCGCCACTGCCAGAAGCAGAACAGCAGGAGCTGACTCTGCTTCCCGTACCTCCACCACAGGGATTACGGTGGCCGGAGCCCCAGAAAGGGGAGCTGTCGGCCACGAAGAAGGGGGAGGAGGTCTGGAGACCACCAACCCCAGCAGCAGTTTCGCTGCCGGAGATCGTGGGGGTGGTCCGGAGACCTGCTCCCACTGCAGCAGTTTCGCTGCCGGAGATCGTGGGGGAGGTCAGGAGACCTTCTCCCACTGCAGCTTCTTTGCTGCTGGAAGTACTGTGGTCGGAGCCCCACCAAAGGGAGCTACCGGCTACAAAGACAGGGGGAGAGGTCAGGAGACCACTTTCCCCAGCAGCAGTTTCGCTGCAGGAATGGACCAGCATGCTGTCAGCCGTGCCACTACCGGCAGGGGTGCTGACAGCATGGCCAGCCATGGGCCCACTGAAGCCTCCCTTCCCAGCCCGAGACTTTGTCCTGGACTGCTGGATTTTTAAGGGGGGAGGTGGCCGTTGAGGCCATGTGTGCTGCGCACAAGGGGGGGTATATGTGGCAATGTGCCCCGTCCCTGTGTGCATTTGTATGGTGCGTGTGTTAATGTTGGTGTATAGAGATTGGTACACGGGATATAAACGGGTCTGTGTTTCACGTGTATTTAAAAAGTGTAGATTTGTATTTAGGCACGAGGAGGGCACAAATCACTTCACGTGCTGGTTAAATGTAATATGTGAGCACGGGGTTGCACAGAATTAATTCACGTGCTGGGATTCAAGTGAATAATTAATTAGTAATTGAATCCCAGCACAACAGTATATATAGATGCACATTTTCATTCAGTCGGGGTTGGGTGTTCGAGAGTGGAGAACAGGTGAGAGAGAAGGAGAACGTAAAGGAAAATAATAATCTAAAAGTGTTTGTACTCACCGTGTTTGTTTGTCTCTCCGTGCACCGTTTGTTAAGTGTTTAGTACGTTTTGTTTGTCTTTTTATTTTGGCGTGTAGTGCCGTGTCCCGTGTTTTTGTGTTTAAAACCTTTTATTTTCTGTTCTGTTTATTAAATGCTGAGCGCGATAATGCGCTCAGCCTCACCAAAACCCCAAGTCTCTGTTGTTTATTTCCTGGCTCTGGTCTGACGCCACCCACTCCGGCCGTCTTTGTGACAGGAATCCATAATGATTAATGTTTAAAATATGTCCTGTGCCTGTGATAAACCATAATAAAATTAGTGTTGGGGAGCAACGGATTATAAGGAGGCTAACTAATCAAATTACTGAACGTGATTAACTGTAATCCATTATACTCAGGTATACTTATACTTAAACTCTGTAATTTGATTAGTTACTGTCATATATTTTAGCTGGCAACATGTGGCCCTGCATATGCAAAATAACCTACAATGGAGATGGTGTTTTTTACTGGCAAAATTTATTATACATTGTCACAAAGACGGCCGGAGTGGGTGGCGTCAGACCAGAAGCAGGAAATAAACAGACAGAGACTTGTGGTTTGGTGAAGCTGGGCGCGTGATCGTGCTCAGCATTTAATAAACAGAACAGAAAATAAAAGGTTTGAACAGACAAAACACAAGCACAAAACAGGACACGGCACTTGCGCCAAAATCAATAGACAAACAAAACGTACTAAACAATTAACAAACGGTGCACGGAGAGACAAACAAACACGGTGAGTACAACACTTATATTTACGCTTTCTTTCACTATTTAGTTTCTCCTTCTCCACACCCGTTCTCCACTCTCGAACACCCAACCCCGAGTGAATGCTACGTGTCTCTATATATACTGTTGTGCTGGGATTCAATTACTAATTATTCACTTGAATCCCAGCACGTGAATTAATTCTGTGCAACCCCGTGCTTATATATTACATTTAACCAGCACGTGAAGTGATTTGTGCTCTCCTCGTGCCTAAATACAAATCTACACTTTTTAAATACACGTGAAACACAGACCCGTTTATATCCTGTGTACCAATCTATACACCAACATTTAACACACGCACGCAACATACAACACATAATAAGCACACAGGGGCGGGGCACATTGCCACATACATGTATAATGAAAATTTATAGTAAGCAAAGAAGGGATATTTTTGGTATGATATACCATACCTGAAATATTTTGACAGTTTAATTGAAATTCTTCTTTTTGCAAACATTGTGAGAGTCTCTATTCACTTCAAGCATGTTTATTGTTAGGTTCAATGTTTATTGTTAGGTTTTTTCAGATTACATAACAGATTACCTGTTATGATAATCTATTACCAGATTACCTGTGCTGTAAAGCACAAGAAACCATGGACCACCAAAGATGGTAAATGCAGATGTACTTTGGTAAACTGTTATATAGATATGCCAGCAAAACCCAGTGAAAATGATTAATGATTTGCGATGCTCAATTCTTCTGGAAACTGCAGCGTGAAAGAGCACTGTGGGAATGCTTTCTCACCTACAACTTTCTTCACATGTGGTAACAAAAGCTGTTTTTTGTTTAATGACCTAAGGTCATTATAAGTATTTTGTATTTTTATCCACGTGTCCCTGAAGTAATTGCAGTCATTTGTAAAAGAAACACAACAGTGGAAAACTCCCCTGTCTTGTAGGTATGACATTCCAATTCATCACAGATCATGTAGTGATGTAGAAACTGGTCACATCCCAGTGCCGCATGCTGAAGTGTATCCTGTAATATATCTCTTGCTACATCATACACAAGACTTTATTAATTATTTGACACACTGAATCAGTGTTCTTTTTCTTTAAAAAAGATGTGATTTATATAAAAGGTTTTTTCTGTCACACCTGTTTTATGAATGATCTTTGGGTGTTTCCCATTATAAAGTTTACCAAGGTAAATTTCCACATTTACCACAGTTTACCATACCTCTGTGCTTTAAAAAGTTTGACCATGCTTTCACTATGCTTTATTACACTTTGCTATGCTTCTACTAAGGTAAACCTGGGTTTTGTAGCTTGTCCAGGTAGGTGACTTGTTTTCAACAACAGATATAATGGGTTTCCTAAATCTATTTTATATATATATATATATATATATATATATATATATATATATATATATATTAAACATTGCAGTGACTAATGGTGTATAACGTTCCAGGGGCAGATTACCAGACCTAAAGCAAGGGCGTATTTAACAAAATGTAGCTGTGGTTGTATTTTTTATGTAGTTAAGATGTCTCGTGTTGAGATACAACAGCTCCAGAACAAAGAAGTGTTACTCTAACATGTGATTACAAGAAACAAAGAGTGGCTAAATGGCCCTGCTGTCACCTCTGACCCCATCTCTAGCCACCACCCACCTATGTCCTTTCATCTCTGGCTCACTGGACATGTGTGCGTTTGTGTACGTGCATCCATGTGTAGGAGGGATCATTGGTCAGAGGTTATGAGGTCAAGAGGTGGAAAAGCTTTAGATAAATGGGCTAACATCCATAGATAATAAAATAACATTCCCAGTTAATAGAACTGATATTGGAAAAGAAAGGAAAAACAAGATTTTTATATTTTATAGGGTGAAATCTCTTACATTTTTGGTCTTTGGATTTTTTTTTGTAATCCACTGCAACAACTTCTCGATCAGCCTGCCTGTGATCATATAAGGGTGGATAAGGGCGTCTGCTAAGAAATAAATAAATAACTTCTGACATCTGAACACAGCAGCCTGCAATGTCAACCTATGACACTTCGGGGGGGGGGGGGGGGGGGGGGGGGGGTAGGTATTACTATCAATGTGCGGACAAAATATGAGAAAATGTCCCCACAAAGATAGTAACTCCTGAGAAAACGACGTTGTGGGGATGTCCCCACTTTGTAAAACACGTTTTAAGAACTAAATATGCCTTAAAAAAATAGAAAAAATAAGTGCCAAAATATTTATTTTGTTGTCGACTTTCACTCTGTGGAGTTTTGTCTGACTGGTAATAGAAATAGTAAATAATGGGGCTCCCGAGTGGCGCATCCAGTAAAGGCGCACCGCGTGGAGTGCAGGATGCGCTCTATAGCCTGGACGTCGCCGGTTCGAGTCCAGGCTATTCCACAGCCAACTGTGGACGGGAGCTCCCAGGGGGCAGCGCACAATTGGCAGAGCGTCACCCAGGGGGAGGGAGGGTTAGGTCGGCCAGGGTGTCCTCGGCTCATCGCGCACCAGCGACCCCTGTAGTCTGGCCGGGCACCTGCGGACTTGCCTGTATGATGCCTGAGAGCTACATTGTCCTCCGACACTGTAGCTCTTGGGTGGCTGCATGGTGAGTCCGCAGTGTGGAAAAAAAGCGGTGAGCTGAGTTTAAAAAATAATTGCCATTCTAGATTGGGAGAAAATAATAAAAATAATTGGCAACGACTAAATTAAAAAAAAAAAAAAGAAATAGTAAGTAACCTGCGTGCGTGTGTGTGTATCAAAGTGCCTAAGGTCTTGACATGTCTTAAAGATAAGCAGTTTATTTTCATCTGGTAAAACTTTAGTTGACCCTACATTTTTAGGATAAAGGTATTCACTAATGCTGATAAATAGTTTTGATCCCAGTTCCTCTGTGAATTACAAGCTGGTCCTTTTCTTACACAGAACGGAATTATAAATGAGCATTTGATTGCCAGGAAAAGATTAACTAACATGAGATATGCTCAACTGCAGAAAGTCAATCTGGGGGGAATATAAATTATCATTTGAGGGATCTAAGGTTCTTGAGCAAGGGAAATAAGAATAAGACAGGACTATTAACACCAACACACCCACACCTTCTTTCAACAAACAGTTCATGTTTGCCATGCTTTCCACCTAGTGGGGTATCTTTTAAATTCTCACATGGCGATGAAGTTACCCCTCAAGAGACGGTTAGTAGTGCATGATTCAAGGCCTGACAATTCTAGATTGTTAATGAGTGAGGAAAAACTCCAAGAATAGTGTTCACCCACGTGTGACCCTGTTTCACTCATACAGCAGTTTACACATTACCAGTTAGACTTCAAGAGTGTGCGAATTTAAAGCTACAGTGACACACAATTTGTCACTAAATTAAAATTATAATACATTATGAGAAAGGAGTCCTTGTTGACAGTCGGGTTTGGTTTCCATTCCCTAAAGGACACATTCACTCTGTGACCATTTAGGAATTTGCAGCAGATTATAAATGACATTTTTAGGCTGTGTTATAAAAAGAAAAGGACTGCCTTGTTTTAGTTATTTTACAGAAAAACAATAAAAAATTAAAAGACACTAAACCTTTAAACTGAAAATATAGTAAAATTATGTCAATATACTCTGTCTGCACTAACTCAGAAATCTGATTCTTAAAAATAAATTAGGCTATGTGCCAACATTCAGAATCTATAAGCATAACACCTTCCAATATAATATTACTAGTCTTACAAACTAACAGCTTGAATATGGTATGTTTTTCTCTTGCTTCAGTTGGAGATTTGTTGAAATTTGGTAGGTCTACTTCCCTGAATACTTAGATAAACTACTGCATTCAGACAGTGTGTCCACTGCAGCCAGTTAGAAAGCCCCACTGCTGTTCGGTCCCTATGTGCCTTTTTGAAGAGCCTTATTGCCTTACTGAGTTATCACTGGGTTTGAAACAGGGTCATTTGAATCAGCGAGCAGAAAGCCTGAAGGATCTGAAAGCCTGAAGGATCTGAAAGCCTGAAAGAAGATTAAAGAGAAAGCATTCAACTGCTTTAACTCTGAGGTAGCTGCTAGTGGAAAACAATGTCATAAATTACAAACTTAAAAAAACTCCTTCTCTCTGAGCTCAGGTACCTTACCCAGAAAACAGCCAAGAAAAACACACTTTCCAGAACCAGGTCTGTTGCAGGTCACAAACTGCAGAGGGGTTGGTGTTGGAGCTAAGGTCAAGCTATATATATTCCTGCTGAAACTCGAACCCCATTTAGATACAAGATAATATAATGAAAATTACATAGCAGCCACCTGACCAAATATTTTGTTTAACTAACTGTATATTTGTACATGTGTCTATGGAATACTTACTCAGGATGAAATGCTACAGTTTCTGTTACTGGCTCAATATCAAGTTTCCAAACTATGGTGGCCAGTCAAACTTATAAGGTTGTGTCAAACTTTGTGTACCCAGAGCTATACAACAAATATTCACCATGCAGCTACTAGTGTACGATTTTAATGTTAGTAAGTTTAGTGCCTATAAAAGGTTGATAACCTCCTGTAGACTGATTTATGTCTCCATTTAAATACATTCTAGGTTATGTGAAATTAGATCATAAGACCCATTTCTGTGGTATAATCCCAATTTGAACCCAGGTTTCCAATAAAGTCTTAGGTATTAACCCATTTGGAAAGCAACCTTTAAATAAAATGGACAGAATCTCAGAACACACTTCAAGATGTAGACCTGTGTTAAAGCAGACAGATATTATGTTGGAAATCTATAGAAATAAGAAGCATTGTAAGACAGGACATCTGGAAGAATCTAGGGAATCTAACCTGCCAATCATTTTAAAATTCAGACATCATGTAAACTTTTGAGGAAAATAGTAATCTAGCCATGTTTATAAATTCCTTGATTTCTTTTTTCCCCAGCGATTTCTCCCATTGTTTATTTGAAAGCAGTCCTTCAGGTACAAACCTAACATGGAAGCTAAATCTGAAACTAAAGAACAACAAGTAGCTAATTGTAAAAGCATGGCAAAAAAATGGTTGGTCTAGGCAGCTTTGTCAAAAGATTGTACACTGTTGTAAAAGCCACCTGGACGTCTTCAATATGTGAATGTCCTGTTCTCAATATTTGTGGCTGTTTAAATAAATTTTGAACCTTTAATGAAGTATTAAAAACTGTATGAGGAAGCTTGCCTTTTACTTCCCTGAAGTGTACCTCAGGGGTGGTGCCACGCTTGGGCCTGAGGGGCCTGGGCCCACCCATTTTGCTCATGGGCCCCACCAGTTATGGAGCAATTGACAATTAAAAACATTTCATGCCAAACCATATCAGACTCTAATCTGCTGCGGCGAGTCTAGCTCATCCTTGTGGTTCAAAAAATATATCCGTCCCACCCACCTCAGCACCGTTGTCATGGTTATGAATAATAAAAAGATTGGTGATTGGACGGCTGAGATATGAGATCTTACGTCTTCGATATAATAGTATCGAAATTACCGCGTGTCAGCAGCATACAAACAGGAACTTTTCTTTCATTGCAAGGCACGCAAGCAACTAGCTTGTGCAGCTGCTGTTTAGTTATTTTTTTACATTTGCAATTAGCTGTCTAATTACCTACACAGGACAACAGTGTGGAGTAGTGGTTAGGGCTCTGGACTTCTTACTGGAGGGTCGTGCGTTCAATCCCAGGTGGGGGACACTGCTGTTGTACCCTTGAGCAAGGTACTTTACCTAGATTGCTCCAGTAAAAACCCAACTGTATAAATCGGTAATTGTATGAAAAAAATAATGTGATATAATTGTAACAATTGTAAGTCACCCTGGATAAGGGCATATGCTAAGAAATATAATAATACAGAATATTTAGCCAACGTTGCAGTAAACCATAGTTATGTTTGTGTCTTACGCATTAGCTATGTTCCAACAAATTTTGTAAAAAGAAAACGAACCGACGAATCAACAAATGCGCCAGTAATGTAAGTACCTACTTTTAATTTTATCAACTTGAATTCAGTTGACTGATGCAGCTGAGATGTATGTTATGCTCAACTCATGCCTCTATTCCTGTTTTGTTTTTGTTCCTATATAACTGACACTTTTTTAAAGCTCAAAGGGAAGTATTAACATTCACCTTTAGTCACTGTATGAGAGCTTTTTAAATTTAAGCTCACTTTGGGAAGTCGAAACATGTGTGAGAGCTTTTGTCAGACGCTAACGTTATGGAATTTGTGCTGCTATGCCTGTTGGTGGTAAATCGGATTTCCGACTGTCAAAATGTTTAGGTAGAGTGTGCGTTCTTGGAGAATATGGTGCTATTTCTGACAGTAGAGTCAAAGATCTTCTAGTTACTATAAAGATCTTTGATAGAGTGTCCTCAGTACACATATTAGTAATTACGTCATTAAGTTAATAAGTCATTAAGTCATAAACGGCCCGTCCGTGAAAATGTGGGTCCCAGCCAAGAATTAAATCCTGCAGCCGCTACTGGTGTACCTGCAGACGAAGACCCAGCGGGTATGCAATATTTACACTTTTAGAACAGTATGGGATGTAAGTGTTAAAAAAAGTGCTCTGTGAGAATTAAAAGCTGGCCTGAGGATTAGCAACAAATAATGAATCACGGGATCTCCCAAACTCTGACCTCTATGTAAAACGTAAGCTGATTTTATCGGGTAAAGCTTTGGGTGTCACATGATAGCTTTAAATCTTTTGGAGAAAAGAGAAAAGTGGTCAGGACTGTAGCAAGTAAAGAACATTAAGCAGATCAAAGCCTCCAGATGCAAATCTTCATTGGGAATACAAACAGAGTGTGTGTGTGTATTGGATTGGGGGGGGGGAACAGAACCACCAGTATTGGTATCATACTAACACCATTGACTTTCGTGTCACTCAAACCAGCTGCCGAACTCAACACAACATATTCCTGCTTTTCAACTCCACTGTGCTGCAGTTACTGTGCCAATGGGTGACTAATGAGCTCAATAACCTTGCATGCTAAGTTATCCATGAATTAATTACAACTCTTACAATATATTCATCACTATTCGGTCATTCAAACATGTTGCTGACCCATTACAAAAGAAAATCAACCATTATTACAATATATTTTGAAAGCACAACAATAAGGAAAAATGTAAGGTCTGCCAGTTATGCACTGGCTGTTCCCTGAGGTAAAATGAATTCAAGTCAAGCTGACAAACAAATGCCATTATCTGTTTAATGAATCAGTGTTACAAATAGGCTTGAAAAATTATACACCTTGTTTTTTTTTAAACTAAAAACATAAACAAGCACACATTGAACATTAGGGAACCTACATTTACTTAAGGTGTGCTTTGCTATCTTTCAGGGGGGACAAAACTGTGTAAATGTCAAAGTTTAGGAACCCAGTCCAATAAGCTCTCATGGCAGTGAAATTGTGTTGATCCATTATGTGGACAGCAACTATCTTGGCCAAGATCACTATGGACTGATAGACAAGTTGGAGTAATTTTTTTGAACACTACGTACTGTTGATTTTTTATAAAAACATACTACTGTAGCACTGATCATTTGGAGACACATTGAAGGAGTGGGGTTATTCTAAGGGAATCTTTAGTGTATGCTAGCTTGCTACATAAGAGAGAACTGCCTTGAATACCCTGGTAAAAAGTCTTGTTCAGTTGCATCAGCCACATCTCACAACCTAGCATATGTTTCAAATCAAATAGAGGGTAAAGATCCAGGGCAGTAGCTACTTACTCCAAATTATTCTCCATTACCTCAGCGCTCCGCAATGCAGTAACATCTTGTGTCAAGCAGTATTTGATGTCATGCTTTTTGGTTAAAGATACGCACTGCAAACATGTAAAGGAAGTTGGTAAATGAGGCAGTGTCCACCATGGTGGGGTGTTGAAGAATGTAGTTATGGTACTTAAACCTGTGACTGTATATTCTAAAGGGTGAGTGTGGCAGGACAGCTCGAGTGGTGACATACCCAGACCTGGAGGCTGACTCAGAGATACTTGCGTGTTGAAAGCGCAGGTGCGCATTTTTTTATTATAACAAAAACCAATGAAAAGGATATACAAAAACACTGCTCACGGAGCAAAATAAAAAGTTAAAACAAAAACAAATCTCAAAAACTGACACCAAACAAATACTGTGCTGGTCTGCCCAGCACAAGTAGCAATTGCTTTCTTTCTGTTTTGTTTTTACTTTATTTTTCTCCTGTCTCTCTCCCACATACCTCCTCTCTGTACACCCACACCCAACACACAAACAAAGCTCAGCTTATATACCGGTGCACATACCAATAATTACAACCAGTCAAACAATAATTAAATTTACCATTCCCTCAAAAGCACCCAGGTGTTTCCCATTCAGCCCTAGCTTCTGGTAAATGTAGTTTTTAGGCCTTTGGCCATGATGCCCCTCCCATTGACTACAAAGTCATAATACACCCAGTGAAATCAGCACACATGGCCCCAACGCCCCCCCCCCCCCCCCCAAAACACACAGTGGTCTACAGTGCGGCGCCTTCATGGCGGAACCGAGACCCAGCGACAGGGGACCCAGGCGCAGGGGTGGGGCGTCGGGAGCGCAAGCGATCAGTCTGCAGCCCCAAGCACAAGTGCAAGTCTAGACAATCGTGCAGCAACACCTGGGCTACCAGAGGGAGCACAGCAGGAGACCAGGTGACCAACTGTGCCTGGTGGTGCCGTGACCTGGGAGTCAGGCCCAGCGACATAGGTCCAGACACAAAGGTCGGGTGTCTAGGAGCCCAGGTCGAGGGATCCAACCCCCAGGTGCCAGGCTGTGGCACAGGGGTAGTGGTCGGGGCTATGGTGGATGTGGTCTCCTCACCTCCCCCCCTTCTCTGTAGCCGACAGCTCCCTCTTCTTGGGCTCCGGCAACAGGTATTCCTGCAGTGAGACTGCTGCTGGTGGAGGTGGTCTCCTGACCTTCCCCCTTCTCTATAGCCGATGGCTCCCCCTTCTTGAGCTCAGCCCTTCTGTACTGCCTAACCTCCACCCTATTCATTCACAACAAAAATCCTATTTTCAAAAAAAAAAAAGAAAAGTGTACCAGCAGTACCTATTCTGGCCTGGGTCCGTGGAAGCGCTAGAATCCCACGCTGGACACCACGTGTGGCAGGATGGCTGAGTTGTGACATCCCAGACCAGAAAGCTGACAAAGACACAGACAGGTACTTGCAGGTGAAAAGCGCTGGTGGGCATGTATTTATTTAAAAAATAAATAAACAAAACACTTTCACAAAAACACACAGTTCACCGAGCAAAATAAGGGTTTAAACAAAAACAGAATCTCACACAACACAAAACAAAATACCACCAAGTACCGTGCTGGTGCTTTCCAGCATGCATAGCATTTGTTTACTTTTCTTTTTACTTTCCTTTTAGATTTCCTCCCTTCTCACTCTCGTTCCTCCTCTCTGTACACCCATATCCAACACAGAAACAAAGCTCAGCTTATATACCCATGCACATACCAATAATTACAACCACTCAAACAATAATTCAATTTACCATTTCCTTAAATGCATCCAGGTGTTTCCCATTCAGCCTTAGTGGATTCTGGTAAATGTCGTTTTTAGGCCTTCGGCCATCACACCCCTCCCGTGGACTACAAAATCATAATACAGCCAGTGAAATCATAATACACCCAGTCAGTGAGCATGGTAATTTCTGTGCTTTCTAAAATCCTTACAAACTATGCTTTGGATACGACTGTTCCCATCCAAGTATTTCGTGACACTATTTAGTCTATACAGTAAACACCACACAGTGTAGTTTTAAAATTATGGTACATTTATAAAATCTGGTAATAAAACTGCTGAACCGGTGAAAAAAATATTTTCAATCCCATCCTTGCTACAGAAATGAAACATGCCCCTACACTAAATCCTGGAACTCTTACATTAAAAACATCATTCCCCATTGGCTCATTAAACTGTGTGTCTGTGTGTTATTGCTCTAATCCCTGAACTACAACCCTGCGTATTGGTCTGGGATCAAAAACAAGCTGGCCAATCATAATGTTCCCTAGAACACACTGTTCCCTTGACTTGGGGTTGACAGGGTAACCCAAGTGCAAACAAGGAAATTACATCCAAGAGGAATGTCCTCTAAATGATTACATACAGTATTAAATAATAGACTCAATCCCACCAGGATTTAGAAATACCAATTCCATTATATTATGAACTTTGTATTCATGCCATACACTTTTCAATTGTATTAAACCCATTTACACCATGCTGTGTTAAACGGTAATTTCTGCAAAAAAAGAAAAGAAATCGGGAGTCATAAATTACGGACACAAAAGGGTTATGTTTTTCTTGTAAGATACCCTCGGTTACAGAGTACAGCTGTGTACCGAGTAATATCTCAAAGTGATAGGTCTTTAGAATCTGGAAACCAAAATGCTATATGACCCCATACTGCTGTATGGAAGTAAAGTGCAGATTAACCTTAGATTTTTCCCAAGGGACTTACACATTTTAAATTGGTATCTGAAATGGTTTATGAGATTACCAGTTGAAGTAGTGGAGGTGGTGACAGGTTTACAAAAACATATAAGCTAAGGTGAAAATAAATAAAATGACACAAAAGCACTTAAATGCTGCCTGTAGGTGCAGTAATATAAACAGGCTCTGCTTTGCAAGGCAATAGTGCTCTCTAATAGCGAGACTGTAACTAAATCCCTCCCATCCTCCTGCCAATACACATCATCTTGTGTTGCTTACCTATGCTTCCTTCCAAATTGATGCACTTTATGGCAGGATCATAAGACACATTACAGTAATAATGCCCTTCACTTAAATGTTAAACAGCTGGTTTCACAGACTCTGATTAGCACTAATCTCAGCAATACCTTCTTTAACATTGCATAGTGTAAGATTAGTGCTAACTGCGGTCTGTGAAACTAGCCGAAAATGTTACTGAACAGGCTGTGGTGTTTGAAACAAAACGCATTACTTTTGCTAACTTTTTGCTTTGTTGTACATATTCCTTCCTGCAATATCTTTTTCTGCATAATCACGATTGTTTTGATATTTTTATTAACATATCCCTGTTCATAAATCAGTTTTGAGTAGTTATTTTTGTTTATGCATCATCAAAATGTCTTCTGAATTCATAACATCAGCTGCTAAAATCCAACCTGTTTAATCAGAAACATTTCATTGGTTCCAGCATTTTGATTGGTCATCTGCCTGGATCCTACAGTACCTGCTCACTACGGAACAGTTTCAGAGGGGCGGGAACAGGTTAATTCATATGCATGACAAGCCCCATACAGTGGCAATAAATAAATACACATTAATTTTGAATGTTAATATGAAACAAGAACCAGTAATTAAAACTTAAGTGAGAACTCTACACGCTAAGCAACACAACAGCATTTACATGGACAGTAGATTTCACTGCCTAGACTATCAAGTGTTTTGTGTGACAATGTCTTATGCACATTTTGAAACATAAATATTGATATGGTTGGAGGTACGCCCCTGTACATCATACATCTTCACTCTAACAGGGCAGGGGTCTGCAATGTGCATGTTGTGATTGTACAGGCTTGTCATTCATATTCATAAACCGGTTCCCGTACAGCCAGTTCTGTAGCACTATAAACAAGTGCTCTGTAAAGTATTTCATACATATTATTTGTATAATTTATTAATTATATCATGGCATAAACAAGATAACGAAAAAACTCATAACATAATTATTTTGTCATAGTGATAGTATGCAGAGAAAGGATACAAAAAATCAACTAGACAGCATGCTGTTTCCATTGGCATGTTTTTTTTCATGAGATCTCTTGCTTTCAGGTAAAAAGTAGATTCCATAAACCTCAGCTCAAAAGGTTCTGTTTGCCTACTGATAAAACTAGTCTGCTGCTGAAGTATATTGTAATAACATACTGTTGCCCTTTACTTGACATAATAATGTACACCCTGTTAATAAAATGAGTGATTTTAAATAGGCTTTAGTGGACAATTTGCTTATTCTTTTCAAGGGAGTTTATACAACACGTAACATTTCTACATATACAGACATGCACACCCTCTCATTCTGCAGCCCCTGGAAGCATGGCTTCAGCAGGAAGACTCCAGACATCTATAATCAAATACAGAGATGTTTGGGTAAAAAGGACATTTAGACATAACAGGACAAAAATGTGTAAATACAAGTTTGAGAAAAAAAAAATCAGGTCTCGGTGTAGAATGGCAGAAAGCTAAATATATTTACAACAAAGACTGACAACATCAAATGCCTGGGCTAGGACTAGGTATACCCAATGTGACATCATGGCTTCCTGCCACACTGAAAGGAGCAAGAGGGATGATGACATCACAAGAGTACAGCAAGACTCCCTCTGTCTGGTTTCCTTAGAGTCCAAATATGATGAAATTGTGCTGAGGGTCAGAGAAAGTGGCTAGCGCAGGACAAGCAGGAGAAATGTTTTAACCAGACTAACTGAGTTATTGAGTGGCTGAAAGACCTTACTGTAGCAGACAAAGAGACAAGGGAGGGGACAGGGAGATACTTAATGCTCTGCTTTAAAACACCTATTCACCCATGCTTTTTTTTTTTTTTCCTATAAATTTAGTCGTTGCCAATTATTTTTTATTATTTTCTCCCAATTTAGAATGGCCAATTATTTGACTCGGGAGGGCGAAGACGAACACACACTGTCCTCCGAAGCGTGTGCTGTCAGCCGACTGCTTTTTTTCACACTGCGGACTCACCATGCAGCCACCCAAGAGCTACAGTGTCGGAGGACAACGCAGCTCTCGGGCAGCTTACAGGCAAGCCCGCAGGCGCCAGGCCAGACTACAGGGGTCGCTGGTGCGTGGTGAGACGAGGACACCCTGGCCGACCTAACCCTCCCTCCCCCCGGGTGACGGTCGGCCAATTATGTGCTGCCCCCTGGGAGCTCCCGTCCACGGTCGGCTGTGGAATAGCCTGGACTCGAACTCGCGACGTCCAGACTATAGAGCGCATCCTGCACTCCACGTGGAGCACCTTTACTGGATACGCCACCCATGCTTTTACCTCTCCTGTTTATCGCAAACACACTAGGGTTGGAGTAATCTGGCTGTGATTATGTGGGAGTGAAGTTGACCGAATGTGTGTTTGTGAGTGAAACAAAACATGTGTATGTACAAGAATCCCAGGTGTTCTTTAAAAACATTTATCTACTATTCCTTCGCTTTATTGCCACTTTGATTCATAGTGTAATCTCTGTCTAGTTACATGTATAGTTATTTTTCTTTATTGTAAAGTTTATGGTTACATGCACTTGTCTAGCTGTTTTAAAGAAATGAGCAGCTGGTAAAGCTTTTCAGTCTCCCTGCTGAGTAAAGGGAGACTTGCTTTACAACCTCCCTCTGCTCTCCTTGAGGATTCCTTATGATAACCTCTTGACTACGTTTTTATTATACTTAAAAATAAAACATTTAATTCCCACCCTTGGTTTCTCCTGTTTTTTGCATTTCCCTATTGCCCCTATCTCCTAACAGCTGGATTTACACAAAGCCCATCACACGAAAGCTTTGAGAAGAAAGAAAAGAAAATGTTTCTCCCTCCATTCTTTTAATCAAAGGGAAATTACACAGCATTCCAGAGTCGGCCTTGGCTTTCATGAGCTCTGATTTCTGATTCTTTTAAAAAATTGCTCCAAGATGTTTCTATTTTAGCGCACACACACTCACACACGCAAACACACACTCTCTCGCCTGGGCACATTTGGAGTCCGGGCACGCTGCCCAAACCTTGCAGCCCCTGCTCTGTATCAGAAATCTTTGTGTTATGCAGGCAGTACTCCCATCTGCACAAAAGACCTCCATAAGTCGAACATACACGCACAAATAATTAACGAATGAATCCATATGTATATTGAATAACATACATGGTGTTGATATCCACGAGGGGCCGCTCTTACCTTGAATGGGGTGAAAATCAGATTTCGTCTGACACAGCATCCTATATATCATCCTTTATATCGACCCTAATATTGATGGGATACAGCCATCTGAAATGTATTTGTGTCAGATAGTTTGTATCAGCTAGAAATTGAGTCATATTAAGATTGGTTACAGATGATGGACTTGAGCTGAAGTGCTTGAATCCAGGAGATGCTGGTTCAAAATCCTAGCTGTGACACTGACTGCTGAAAAAAATAGGAAAAACTAGCAACTGTTAAACAACGTTCAGCCGAACCAAAAATCATTTCTGAAACAAAAACACTTCATCTTTGTTAAGATAAAAGCTGTCAGCATATGTTGCTGAGATGAAAACAATAATGTGCTCTTATAGTGGCTACCATAGAGACAAGGGCTGTCAGTCAAGGACCACCCTTGAATCAGAATGGTAGAGGCATTGACAGAGGAAGGGTCGCTGTGGGTCAAATGGTTTCAAGGAAATACCAAACAAAATGATTTTTTTTGTCAATTTCTGTTTGTGGCAAAATTCCCTACGAACATTCTGCTTTACTAAGGCAACAAAGAAAAAAAATCTGCATCAAGTGCATTTCAGTACTGGACCACCAGCTGTTCCATCTGAAATGGTTAAGGGTTAACTAATACAGCAGAGAACTATAGGAAGTCGAGGGTTTGAACCCCAATGCTAATTCCAATGATATAGCAGGGGTTAGATCATTTCTAAAACAGTTGTTTCAATTACCTAAGTTAGGCTTTGTTGTGGCAACGCTTTACATTACGCTGTATCATCTCAATCCCAGCCTTCAGCTCTAACTAACATCAGGCCAAAAACAATCTAACTTTTACCTAGAAACAAACCATAGAAACAATCAAAACTGGAGTTGCAATTTAGTTAAAACTGCAATCTAAATCCACTCTGCTGATGGTTATAGCCATTGATTTACTATGCTTCCACTTCAGTAAAACGAAATAGGTTACTGGTTTAAAAGTTGGGCTGTGCAGTTATTTCAACACTCAGCAGCTGGCCAGTTATGCTCCAGCTATTTTTACCAATTGCACAGGAATACCTTGCTTTTAGATACCAGCACTGATTTGAGCTAATGCCAGGTAATCACTTCCACAGCATATGGCTCACCTCTTCAACATGCAGAATGACCCTGAGCTTTAAGTGGTCTTTCCTGTTGCAATTTCGGCATCTTTCTCTAAATGGTTCTCAAAGAAAATCCCTTGTGAAAAACAATGGCAGTTAGACAGCACTCAATTAGTACAAACAACAGCAAAACAGAGGAGTATGTTTAGAAAGCAGGTTAACTACTCTGTACCTCAGTTTCTGCTATAGTGCTTTCAAAAAGCTTACAATGTACCCCGGACCTGCAGCCAAACTACTCAACTGTTATCTACTTAACAAAAGTTGTCTTTTTATATTGCAGTCTCCTTAACCCCTAATTTTAGAACTGGGGATAGCAACTCTATGGCCATTCTAGAGTTAGCAAAGTGCATTATCTTAAGAAGCCCTTTCCCCATATTAACGACATGACACCCCACTAATGACATTTGAAAAACAATTTGGGCAAGAGCACTAAAACACACTATTAACCAACCAGGCACAAAGCATTTTGCTTTATTACAGTAGCTTAGATTCTCACGTGCACTAGTTCTCTGTGCATGGAAACCACATTTTCACAAAATTTCACTAGTAATCTTCAAAAACAGCAAGAGTACTTTACGCATAGCTAATTTACATATCAACCCCCACCTTTCCCATTCATTTGCATGACGTCGAGTGAATAGCCCGGTTTATACGAGACATTTTTCCCGTGTAAATGTCTCGAGTTAAAAAAAAACTTGCATGGAAACCCCATGATAGATATAGGTGTGTTGTTATTATTATTATTATTATTATTATTATTATTATTATTATTATTATTATTATTATTATTATTATTATTTATTTCTTAGCAGATGCCCTTATCGAGGGCGACTTACAATTATTACAAAATACCACATTATATATGTGTTGTAACAAAAGATAAAAAGGTGAGTAGAAAGAGAGAAAAGCCAGCTAGAAAAGTAAAGCAGTGAGAAAAAATAGGGCTGCATTAAAATACATAAAGGGGAAAAGTGAATGAAATGCAAACACAAGGGAGAGAGGAGTGGGGGAGGTTGGATAAGTGAGAGGTAAGACAGAGGGTCAGAGTAAGGGAAGGAAAGGGTGAAGAGTAACAGAGAGAACAGGACAGCAACAAGTTTACTTAAATAATGAGACCCAGTTCTTGTACAAAGCTCTTGTAAAGATGCACAGAGGAGACTTGCCTGTAATTAAAAAGAGCACTTTTTCCCAATAAATAAACTCCAGCTCCTCCCCATTTTTGTTCAGTTATTCAGGGAGGAATTACTTTTTTTTTCTCACAGTATTTGTTTACATACTTGTTTTAATTATTATTATTTATTTTTTAGCAGACGCCCTTATCCAGGGCAACTTACAATTGTTACAAGATATCACATTATTTTTACATACAATTACCTATTTATACAGTTGTTTTTTTTTTACTGGAGCAATCTAGGTAAAGTACCTTGCTCAAGGGTACAGCAGCAGTGCCCCCCACCTGGGATTGAACCCACGACCCTCTGGTCAAGAGTCCAGAGCCCTAACCACTGCTCCACACTACTGCCCTAGAAATTAGAAGCCTTTCATTTCTCCTGCTTAGCCTCTGTACCCCACCAGAGGTGGCAGTAATGTAAAGCAGTCAAGCTCTGCTTTAAAATGTGGAGATGGACACTAGAGAGTGACATGAAGACGGGACTCCCATGGGCCCGGCGGGACCCACCGGATTCCCGCGGTACGGGGGAAAAAAAATTGTGTTAAATTTTGTGGGACGGGGTGGTACAGGAGTGACGGGCAAGAACGGAGTGACGGGCAAGGACGGGCAAGAACGGAATTTAAGCTTCCGGGAATGGGAAGGAACGGGACTACTCTGCCACCAGCAGACAGGAAGAGTGTTTTTTTGCTCTTTAAAGTCGTAAAAGAGCCTATGATATGGAACTTGACTGTTACCATAAACATACAAAATAATATTAACAGGTCTCACTTGAACATATAATCACATGAATTTTACCAAATTATGTTTAATCGCGCTACAATGAATCAAATAATATCTGGAAATACACAGAGGGCGATCTCCAGTTCCTGGTGTGGGGCCAGGAGGCTGTGACCTCAGGCTCCTTGCATCTGCCAGTATGGCTGACAGCGACACGACAGTGAAAGTGAGAGTAGCCTAATTTTATCAGTTTCAGACACCTCTTATGAACTTGTGTAGTGATGGATCTGATGTAGAGAGAGAAAACAAGGATTGTCTCCAGTATTAATTCGAGCCGTATGCCTACGAATCAGAAGGTTCAAACTCGGAGAGAGACTCCGAAAACACCAACACAGACGGACCAGTGGGACAGCAGATGTCCGCGGAGAATCAGCGTCTTGGCAACACGGAATGGTCAAAACCCTTACGTTTAACATAGATTGATACTTAAAATATTTCTTATTACCCATAATTGTATAGTTACAGTATGTCAGTCCTTAGTGATACATGAATTATTGATACTAGCAGAATAACCGAACGCTGTGGATTGCTACTGGCATGTATTTAACATATCTCTCTATACATACAGTATATTAAGGATGTGCACATTTTCGGTTTTTATGATTATTACCCCTAATCATAATGCAGAGATGTCAAAGGCTACGATTTATTTTTTGGAGGTACTGCTTTGGCGCTACGTTGAAGGGGTATGTATAATACTATGATTATTAATAAATAAATACATGCTGGAACTTTTATGAAATATTATTTCAATACCATGTTTTTTGTTGCTTATTTTTTTAATGAATTAATGGTTCGTAGTACTGTATTTCACTGACAGTTTATTGTGTTTATTCCCGTCCCAATTTTTTTTTTGTCCAAACGTATTCGTAAATTCCTTGTACAGACCAGTAGTAGCATTGCATTCAATAGAACAAAACAATGTAGTTTAACAAAACAAGGGAATAACTTTTCTGTCCGTTACATCTTTTGGGGTTTTTTTTTAGCAAGAGAAACAAAGACTATGGACTTCAACCATTCTTGCTGGCTGCAGACATCCACATTTTAATTTCCTTCAGCCTCCTGCATTGTACACGTTTACCTTTACCCGCCTTTTTTTTCTAATATTCCAACCCCCAAATGAAAAGGAAAGTTTCTAAAAGAGGCATACTGTGCACATTTAAGACAGGACAAGTTTTTAAATTGGCCCTAAAACTGAAATAAATGAATACGTAAATTGAGCCTGATTCATACATTTTATCCTGCAGAGTGATACCTCTGACATAGTACGGATCGCTCCCAGGAGATAGAGGGTGTGGGGCATTTGGTATTGTACATTAGCAGGAAGCTGTTTGCGTGAGAGACTCAGACACCAGGTGTGCTGTAATTGAGAAAGAAATGCCTAGCCTTCATAAAAGAACAAAATTAACTGAAAGCAAGCTTATGTGTGCCTCTCTTCCTGTGTGTGTGTGGGCCTGTCCGCCCGCATGCAGTTTTTGTAAAAATGTCCCAAACAAACAGCAATCTCGCGGGGGCCATTTGCTATAGCTATAGCGTAATTTACGTATAGGTAAATCCGGCCCTGCCTGACTCGGTTTGAATAACTAAATTAAAAAGAAAACATGAAAACCACAGTTTTAGTACTTTTCATTTTCAACAATATATGTGCTACAGTGTTTCCAGGGGTATAGGGCTATACCATTATTTCAATACGTTTTTGGAGAGGTTACCTGCATATACTGTAGTAACAGAAGTTAATGTGAGACAAAAAGAGGCTATATTTGTAGCTTGATTTGTGAACTGACCCATAGTGTGAATGATCGATTTCAGCTCCATGTTATTATGTGGGTTTATTCAGACAGGTTTAGTATCTCACAAGACTATATGCCAAATGGAAATTATATTAACACTACTTATGGGAAATAATGTGTACAGTGTTCCTGACGCTGTCATATTTAACCAAAATGCTATAACTCCAATCGACTGTGTGCCACCAGTCCTATTTAATATCTCAGCTCACCAGAAGTGATAAGTAACATCCTATACACTCTCCAATCATTTTTAAACTTTTCAAATTATTTCCCTCCCACCTCTACTTTGTATTCTGGTGTTTTTTATATGTACATTGAGTGAAGTTGGCGATTAGTGAGTGCAATAAATTGCATTAGAAACTGATCAATTAATTTGCTACACAAGGTAACAGTTGCGGGGACCAGCATGTATTTACATATACTGGATCAGAGGAGAATTGATGCAAAATGGAGACGCCATTTATCTGCAAAGCATTTTTAAAGTAAAAAAAACAGGAACTTTGCCATCAGCAACTTTCAATGCGCAAAATTACAAAATTCCATGCTGACCTGGTAGTGAAGATTCAAGCCCAGGAATCTCATTAAGTTAGGTACGTTATATAAATACTTTACTTTCTACATGTACTTTTGAACAAATGTGTAGCAAGTGAACACTGAAAAAGGTTGGGACCCACTGCTCTAATTCACTGTCACATATCTGGTAATATTTGAGAGTCCCCGAGAGCTTCTCCCTCTCTCTCTCTCTCTCTCTCTCTCTCTCTCTCTCTCTCTCTCTCTCTCTCTCTCTCGCTCTCTCTAAATCTTTCAACTGACCCTGCCACTCAACTCTGTTACTTACCCTGCCTCTCTCTTAACATGCTACGTACCCTGCCTCTCCTCTCAACTCTGTTACTGACCCTGCCTCTCTCTCAACTCTGTTACTGACCCTGCCTTTCTCAACTCTGTTACTGAGCCTTGCCTCTCTCTCAACTCTGTTACTTACCCTGCCTCGCTCTCAACTGTTACTTATCCTGCCTCTCTCTCAACTATGTTACTGACACTGCCTCTCTCTCAACTGTTACTGACCCTGCCTCTTTCTCAACTCTGTTACTGACCCTGCCTCTCTCAACTCTGTTACTGACCCTGCCTCTCTCTCAACTCTGTTCTTACCCTGCCTCTCTCTCAACTATGTTACTGACCCTGCCTCTTTCTCAACTCTGTTACTGACCCTGCCTCTCTCTTAACATGCTACTTACCCTGCTTCTCTCTCAGCTATGTTACCCTGCCTCTCACTTCCTTCATCCTTCATTCCCAGGCTCTGGTGGAGGGGTGTCACACTGCACCTCTTACTACAGGAAATCAGGGAACAACTTCCTGTATATGTCTGCATTTTTTCTATCTTTCGTTCTTTCTGATGAATGCTTGAAGACCAGCTTAAAAGTCTCAGTGAGTTTTATGTATGACAGCCTGTGTGTTTATTTTACTAAGAGGGGAGTTACACAGCTGACATCTTACCCAAGCTCTGGCTATCAGTTTTGGAAAAAAGTGGAAGGCATTATGCATTGCTAAATGAGGGTCACTGAGATTAGTTCCATTATCAATGTTGAACATGCTAGTATTCAAGATAAATAAAGCAGACTGACACATATCTAACACCATATGGGTCACAATCGTAAGGTCCTATCTTACTCATTGGTAGCCCTCCCACTATCTTCTAGTCTAGCACTCTAACCAAAGAGCTACTCAAACACTGCTCTTGCATAGCATATTCTGAGCAGATCTGAGCAAATATAGCATACGATTTAATTGTTCCTGAGAGCAAGAAAATCACATACTTTAACCAACTAATATACTACAATCCATCATCTCTTAAACATGCTACAGACCAACAATAACAGCTAAGAAAGAAACGAGTACACATAGTTTCTGGGCGGTAGGGGGTTAAAAAAAACAGGCTAGAACTCGTCGTTTCTGAAGTGCGCCCGTCAGTCGGTCAGCAGTCTCTTTCTGGCTGCCTGGGTGTGAAGCGGTGCAGAAAGGCCAATCTCTGTCTGTGGAGACAGGATTCCTTGAGCTCCGAGAGAAGTAACTGAGATACCCTGCATTGTAACCCAATCACCACCAGCACCGATCAGTCCTAACCCCACATGAATAATGGAGAAAACAGCAAAGAGAACTTAAAAGAGACTTTCCATGGAATTCAGCACAAAAAAAATACTAACATCCTTTCTCTCTCTTGTTTTCCCTGACTGAAGCAGGTTTTTATTCAATCTCAGGGAGTTTAGTTTCATCCCCTCACATTCAAGGTTATTTGTGTGCTTTTGGTCATTTTAAAATCACTCTTTACATGATGATATACTTTGACGCAATCTAAAATAATTTATTATAAACCCCCAAGATCAGTTCCACAGTAATCGTCTAACACTCCTGCTTTTTGTATTGCTCCTATTTCAAGCAGCTAGACACATTGCCAGGGGTGTGCAGTTTTTGAAAAAAATGGGACAAAATGCTAGAAAAATCTACTTGTCCTTCTTAAAAATCTACTTGCCCCCGCCTGTCGCACAAAACACACACAAAAAAGTAGATTATAACTTGTAGGATTTTGGTTTTATTTAACAGTGAACACAATCAATCAGTTAGTGATTAACAGGCAGATCTAGCCTTGTAGCTTGATAGGTTCACTAAATTCAAGATAAACAAAATGTTCCCTGTGATCCCACCTCGCCGCAACAAATGTATAACATACTTTAAGGAAATGTTCCTTTCAGTGCAGTTTGGAACACATTTGCTCACAAATGTAAGTGTATGTACTAAGAGTACAACTGTAATAAGCAATACTTGGGAGTCATTCAAATATAAAAATAGCTTCTGACTGTTTTTTCCACTCTTTCTCTATAAGCTGAATTCAACTCCTGATGTACAGGTGTTTTAGTTTGTTGCATCACAGATACGAAATCATTGCCTATTACTGCTTTGTGGAGTTCTGACTTTTCTTGACATTCTTTCAGTTTTGTAACTGCTGAACCCCAGAGTTTTAAAATGACTTGTGTATAACCTGTCAACTTTCTCTGCATTTTGTACTGTTTTTCTACCAAAATGCACGCAATATTTACAGTAGGCTCCATAAAATTCTGCAAAGACAAAATGTTTTTTCTTTTGTTTATTTCTATTATATACTTATTTTTTTTAATACAGTGTACAACATTTTACAGCTATTTTTCCTCATCTAACATCTTGTCCCATGATGGCTAACTGCAGCAGGGTGATGCTGGTTTTGTACCCTGATTTTGGGGGGAGGACAACATTCTTTCCTTGCACTACTCTCACTGAAAAATAAATACCTAAATGAATGAATACATAAACACATTGCCATGCGATTTACAGTCTGTATTATATTTTAAAATAATAACATATTGTACAGTTAATCTCATTGTGACAGGGTGGACGAGTGGTGATGTCAGGCCAGAGTCAGGAAAGAAAAAACACTGACAGATACTGCAGTCAAAAGGACGCTGCGCGCCATTTATTTTAAATACAAAAATAAAATAAATATTTAAACAAAACAGACTTGCTCTCGGAGCAAAATAAAAGATGCAAACAAAACAAGCCACGAACACAAACAATAAATATATGATCCAGGTCATGCTGGGCAAATCGCCTTCACTGTTCCTAGATTATTTTTGTTTTAGTTTAGTTTAGTTTCATTTCTCTCCTCTCGCTCTCCCGTTCCTCCTCCGAACACCTACCCGGAGTGCAGAGAGCTGCAGGCTTATATATCGTGTCCGAGGGGTTTAACTGGCTAGTAATTATTCTATTACCACTTGGCCACAATCTGCACGAGTTTATTGATTATTCCTGGCAGAGGACGAGCACCAATCACGCCTCTGCCAGAACACGTTTTAAATAAACAAAACAAACGCACGGCTAAGCCATCATATAAATACATAATAAATCATAAAACAAAAATAAACAAACAAATAGACGTACAGGGCTCCTCGCCCTGTTACACTCATATATAAGCATTTCATTTCTATCATTATAAACATATTTGACAACCTTCATGTTTTAGTAGTTTCACAAATCGATGGATTGTGCATGTCCAATAAATAACTAATATTGCTTCTGTTCAAATGTAGTAAAAAAAAAAAAATATATATATATATATATATATATATATATATATATATATATATATATATATATGTTAATACTGCATTAAAATAAATAAAAAATATGTAAATATGGTGAATACCAAGCTAGGTTAGCAACACTAAAATCGAAAGAAAAAATATTCTTACATTTTTTGCCAGGGAAAGTTTTTATTGAAATGCTTCTAAACAGTAAAAACGTTTGCTGTTTCCCAGTAAGTGCTGAACACACTTGACCACAAAGTTGACTCATTTTATAAATTACACAACACAATTTTTTCTAATCCTTAGTGACTATGGTATATTTTTTTTGTAGTTGTAACTTTATTAGATTGCTGCATTTAAAGGTCAGGTTCATGCATTAAGAAAGCAGCATCACTTATTTGCTAATTTACAAAAAAATGTAAATAATACCTTAAATTTAAAAGATTAGTCTGTGCATTGCCAGAGGCTCTTGGCAGCCATTTCTGGGTTTCTTTGTAAGCAATAGATGATCAGATTTTCCCACAGTAGCCAATCAGAAGTGATGGGGGTGGGACATAAACACTTTAAAATGTTTGTGTGTAGGTGCTAGACTTCCGCAATTCAGTTTTCAGAAACTTGCATGGCTCTCTAAAAATATACCCAGAGTGTCTTTCTAGTCACAGAACGAACATAGGAAAAATAAATAAATAAAAACTAGTTGACGGATGGGCAAAGTATGACTGCAAAACGTATTGTCCCTCACACAGGTGATATGAATTGCACACCCTTGCAATGCTTTTTAAACTTAAAATGAAAAATACCCAAATTAGTATTTTGTAACTTACTCGGGAATCACAGAGACTGGAGGCTGAACAGGGCTTAACACCAAGTTTATTGGCACTGATAAGGGCAAGAAATGTAACAAATACAACAACAAACAGCTATGTGCTGTCGCAATAATTGCAAGGTTGTTGTTGGCCACAACGACGCTGTAACTAATATTTTTATTTTGACTGTCTAATCCACACAGAGCTCCTTCACAGTTTGTCTCTATTCGCCCACACCTAACATGGCCGCCCCCAGTCTTACAACCCTAGCTAATGCACCCCACCCCCATTCTCCCTGAGTTTCTGTCTGACCATCAGCAGCAGTCCTGCGTCTCCGCTTCATCACTCCCCATAGAGCCCTATGGGGACCCATCAATCAGTTTTAGTGTAGGAGCCCCCGTGCATGTTACAATATATTAAAAGGGGTACATTTGGATTGAACAACCATTGTAGGTGTCCAGTTGTTTATGAGGGAGATCAGATTATTGCAAACTAAAAAAAAAATAACTAGTAGTGCAGTTAAACTGCAGTTATAGTGATCTGCTAACCAAAGACTACAATTGTATAATGTTGTCTGTCATATGGTTTAAGTTATAATGGAGTGTAATTGGAATCATTGTTTGAAAAAGAATGCACCTAAATGAAAGATGATATGAATTCTGGGTTGGTTTAACCTTCAGCCCTGCAAGATTTTCAGCCTATATAAGATGGTCTGACTTACTGGTGCTCTACACATTCCCCAGTTCCTCAGATTTGTGAGCACATCCCTGCCAGGTCTAAACTTGTGACCTCTGACCCTAGCTTAGGGCCACCCTGATGCACCAGGACCAGTGATGGTAATTTCATCAACCATATTTTTAACCTCTAAGGCTGGGCAGCCCAGGACATAAATTATAATATCATGTAAGAACCTGTGTACAATCTGTAGTTAACTTGTTAAACATTACAATATTTTTTTCTGTCAAAGTCAAATTTATAAGCAGAGATTTCATTCAAAATGTTTAATATATGCATCAAGATCCTATTTAACATTTATAAACATTTGTGAAATATAGCCTTGTGTTTTGTTAAAAATAATGCACTACTAAATTAAATCTTCCCTAAAATAGCTTATAAGAAAAGTAAGGGGATGCAATCCAATCCTTCAACTATGGGCCTAAATACTATAGTTCCGGTAACTGTCCGTGGAGTTTAAATACCTGCTACCATGATCAAAATGTAAAATGTATTGCTTCCTCCTATCCAGGAAAAAGAATATGTTATAATACCAGAAACAAAGTGATGAAGCTCAAGCTGTAAATTGCTCTGGTCAGTGCAGAAAACTCCATACTCTTGGGACAACATCAGCTAGAGCACAAATTGTTGAATTAAGTCATGGAAGATCTTGCTCAGAATGGGTACCACTACAGTGTGTGGGCCCTGTTCAAAGTCTCTTTTAATTAATAAAATATACAACTGTTCTAGACAAATGTTGGCTTCTTTAAGATAGATATTTATGTAAAAAGATTACAGGCAAGTAAGTACTTTGTGAAACAAGCCCGATTCCACAGTGGAAAGCAAGGATGAGCAAAGCCAAACTTTGGACCAATATGAATCTTGTTCATTACATTATCTTGAAACTAGTAAACTATTGTTGGTTATATTTATCAGATGGAAATATTTGTAATAATTGTGGCAGACTAGGAGGAGGAAGAGAGGAAGTTGTAGTCAAAGAGGGGCCAAAAGACTACATCCCCCAGAATGCCACGGGAGTGATCCAGCATGGGGTTCACCTGGCTCTGATTACCAATGAAGGGCACCTGCCAGCAATCAGCAGGCAGGTATAAAGCAGGACAGAAATGTTTGTTCTGGACAGTCTCCAGTCTGTGTGAAGCGAGGCTGTCATGGTGAAGAAACCTGTGTGGTTTTAGAAAGAGGTACTGTGTGAACCTTTGTGTTTTGTGTGTTTACAAGTGTTTTGTTCTAATCAGTAAACGGCTTAGCCGTCTGATGATAGTTAGGGACTGAAATTTAAAAAGTTTAGTATGTACTCCATGTGTGAGTTAGGTTTTTGTTTTTGTTTTCATTTTTTTTATTTCTGTAAATATTAAAACTGCCCGGAAGTGCAATTCAATCGCTGCAAATCTTGTGTCTGGGTCTGTTTTAAAGGGGATACAAACCTAAAAATCAGTTAAATAATTCATATAATGCAGACTCAAGCTGGGTGGGTGTTACACTCCTTATCAGTGTAGTCAGCTGGAAGGTGGAAATCCCCCTCTAACTGGAGAGGCAACTGCAGGATTACTTTCCAGACTCTCGACATGCAGGGATGGCACATCAGAGATTAGCTACTTCTTGATCTAGGATTCTGGTTTGTTTGTCCATCTGTTGGTGGCAGTTTTGTCTTACCGATGAACAACAAAACTCATGTGAATGAAAGTGCTGGAAAAACTCAATCTTAACCCTACCAAATTGATTCATGGACTCGGCCATAACAGCTGCTCTGAAAGCCCACCCAAAGAAAAAATAATAAAGAGAAATGTGATTGTCAGTGAAATGTTCACCTGCCTCTGTTCTGCCACTGCTGCAGACGTGGTTTGAAATATGATTATTATTATTATTATTTATTTCTTAGCAGACGCCCTTATCCAGGGCGACTTACAATTGTTACAAGATATCACATTATTTTTTACATACAATGACCCATTTATACAGTTGGGTTTTTACTGGAGCAATCTAGGTAAAGTACGTTGCTCAAGGGTACAGCAGCAGTGTCCCCCACTTGGGATTGATCCCACGACCCTCCGGTCAAGAGTCCAGAGCCCTAACCACTACTCCACACTGATGATATGTGTGTTAGAGACTCAACAGTGGACAATGGTGTTATATATAAAATTAAATGTTTACACAGTCTCCAGTGGATAGCAGCTTTATAACAAAAACAGTGTTTTGGTAGGGATGAGGGTGGGTGGGGAGTGTAACCTAATATTATTGATAGCTTTATAGCTCCTTTGAGTGAATTGGATTGGTTTGCGGGCTTATATCCAACATTTTAGAAAATCTTAGAGTGAAGAACCAGCATTCTTAAAATAATACCAGCATTATACCACCTTATAGTAAGTTGGACTGCCCAGCAAGCAAGGCTGGCAGTGAGGGTGGGTGGATATCAGGCTAAATCAGAGAATCTTGAAGTCAATTATGAAGTAAATCAAATGCAGTATGAGAAAACAAAGTTTTAGACAGAGGGCCATATTCATAAAAGATGGCGGGAATTTCCGGCCATTAAAAAAAATGACTGGGCAGTATTTAACACGTGATTTATAAAACTACTGCCTGGTTATTTTACTGGGCAGTTATGGTTTTAGATGTGATTTACCGTAACGGATTGTTACCGAGAGATTGTATCTAACCAATTGTCAGATGAGCTGTGTCCCCTACTTAAGAAGTCAATGGCATGCACCGTCTGTTTACACCGTCATGTTATGGCTACGGGACATGACTGGAGACAGGTTGTCCGAAATATCAAGATGTCAACTTTAAAAAAAGTACAAATAAATTGCACACCACATCCACACCCACAGACATATTTATAGTGCTCGGTTTATTTTAAATGTATTAAATAATTGCGCTGAAATAACATTAATGTATTCTCCGTACACATTACATTATGTACAAATATAAATCTGCACATTAGGCATATACAGCTCTGGCCAAAAGTTTTGCATCACCCTGTAGAATTAACATATTTTGCTTCATAAAGTGGAATGAAACCTGCTGAATATTACACACCGCTTTGTTGTTTTCCATATAATAACGACAAATTACAACATTTCAAAATTTAACATGAAATCCTGTACTACTAGACCCAACCCTCGTTATATATCGGCCCTCGCTATATATACTGTGGATTCGGATATATCGCGGTCCTGGAGTTGGCTCCCCATTTTTACAGTCGAACTGTGCATGCCTTAGTTGCAATGTACATAGGTAATTTCACTTAGAATTACTGTTTTATTTTTATTTCGTACTGCACATCACAAATAAAAATATACAAAACAATTAAAACAAAGCATTAATATCATACTGTTATCATATACACATACATTGCACAATAACACAAAGCAAATTAGATATCTGCTTCCTGAAGCGGTTTTTATTTTAGCCAACGAGGTGTTCACGGTGTGGCAGCAATGCACTAGCAAAAGTCACAAGGCAGTGACGTCAGCTCCCTAGCAACAAGCCTCCTATGTTGGGAATGGATTCTTTCAATGCAGTGGGTTTGTGCATTTGAGAAAGGAGAGGAAGACTCATAAAATTCATTAGAGACATAAGCTGACAAGAAGCAATTAGGCCTACTCTCCACAGTACAAATTAAAACAGTGTGCTGCTTTTAATACGAAAAATGAGAAAAAGCGGGTTGCATACAGGATTTATATTGGAACCTGATGCCCCCGATAAAACGACGGCGTGATGTATTATGGCTTCTGGTAGACTTTTGCGATATCATTTTGTAATTCCTTTGGTTATAGATGTTAAAAGGTAAAAATTATGTTCATAAGTTTTTTTTTTTTAAATTATGTCTCAATCCTAAAATTCTAGGTGATGCAAAACATCTGTCCATAGCTGTACAGCACAGTAGCACACTTTATTTTTACTTTGTCCTATAGGCTACCGATAACAACAAAACAAGTCATGCTGCTGCATTACACACACTGTACAATGCTAAAAATAACAACAAAAAAAACATGATGTTATATTGAAACTAAACAATTTTAGAACATTTTCTTTTACCGTAGCCTTCTTAGTATACAAAACAGATCATGGTGCCGCATTGACATGTTATGATACTATACAGTACCTTACATATACACACACTTTACAGAAATAAATCATTTAAAAATTGACATACAAAAACGGTGTAGTGTATGGGTGGCTACAAGTAGCACACAGCCTACCTACTACTTTTGTTCTCTTTTGGCATGAGTCAAACTTATTTTTCTTTGCAAAAAGCAACTAAAGACTTCAAATTCTGAATATTGTAGTCCACATCTTGCATTTCGAACCAGTGCAGTCCATCAGTATTTCTGAAAGCTTCTTGCCCTTTTCCAAACGATCAATCTCAGTTTGTTTAAACTCAGTCGAGTATGTTTATATGCCCTCTTTTAATCATGTTCTTCACTTTAGTGAATTAGTAGACTACTTGTATCTGTTGTTGGGTTTATTTTCAACCAGTCAGTGTAAGAACATAAGAACATAAGAAAGTTTACAAACGAGAGGAGGCCATTCAGCCCATCTTGCTCGTTTGGTTGTTAGTAGCTTATTGATCCCAGAATCTCATCAAGCAGCTTCTTGAAGGATCCCAGGGCGTCAGCCTCAACAACATTACTGGGGAGTTGGTTCCAGACCCTCACAATTCTCTGCGTAAAAAAGTGCCTCCTACTTTCTGTTCTGAATGTCCCTTATCTAATCTCCATTTGTGACCCCTGGTCCTTGTTTCTTTTTTCAGGTCGACATTATCTATACCTTTTAGGATTTTGAGTGCTTGAATCAGATCGCCGCGTATTCTTCTTTGTTCAAGACTGAATAGATTCAATTCTTTTACCCTGTCTGCATACGACATGCCTTTTAAACCCGGGATAATTCTGGTTGCTCTTCTTTGCACTCTTTCTAGGGCAGCAATATCTTTTTTGTAACAAGGTGACCAGAACTGAACACAATATTCTAGGTGAGGTTTTACTAATGCATTGTAAAGTTTTAACATTACTTTCCTTGATTTAAATTCAACACTTCTCACAATATATCCGAGCATCTTGTTGGCCTTTTTTATAGCTTAACCTGATCAGCTATCTCCTGCCATATTTTTTCAGCCACAGAACCTTGTATTTCAGAACAGCTGATCTGCGTTGACAAGTATGCCTTATTTTAATAAGGCATGCCTTATTTTAATAAGTTGTTTTTCAATGGGTCTCTTTAGATAATAGGACTCTCAGCGTTACACTAAATTGGTTATGATCAGGGACATATCAGGCATATCAGAATGTACGACATAACGGTGTCTGTATAGCAAGGGACTCCTGTACTAAAGGTGCTGGATGCGAGTAAGAGGTTAAGAAAACTGACATTCACTCCCCAGTAATTTGCATTATTAAAATAAGGCATACTTGTCAACGCAGATCAGTTGTTCTGAAATACAAGGTTCTGTGGCTGAAAAAATATGGCAGGAGATAGCTGATCGGGTTAATGTGGGGAGATCATATACTGCCAGAAGCGCTGACAAGAGGAACGTCAGATTGTAAACATAACTGCAGGGTCTTCTTACTCTTCTGGATCATGCTCCAAGATATCTCCCTCCTCTTGATGTACAGTCCACACAAGCACACCAAAGCCAGGCAAAGAATAGGCTACAAACATGATTCATATGATTTACAACCAGTAATTAGCCTATTCGGTTCAGACAACTTAACAATGCAATTTAATGTATGTGTTACAAATAACAAAATACTTCAATTACATAATTATTGGATAATTAAACATAGACTTTTTTATTGATACTACTGGCTTAAATACACGTTCCTAAGCACAGGAATTATGCTAGGAAATGATACCGTTAAGACTCATCTCATTCTCTGCCTGGTCTGAGGCACGTGTTAATTATGATGCCGGTAAGAGTCAATTAACGGCACAATACAGATTTAAGAATCAGACGAATGATATGCTAATGAGAAAATTGGCCTCTAAGGGCACATTATTTTAATGTTGCGATGAGTGATGTTTTTTGACAGTAAATGGTGTTTATGCATCACCCGATTAAATACTGTTCTGCTAAACACTGGCACGATAAGGAGCCAGTAAGTTTTATGAATATGGGTCAGAGTGTGGAATGTATAGCAGCTCAACAACCTCTCACACTGCGGCTCTGCACTTCCAAGCAAACTTGTGAAAATATTGTTCCACAGTCTAGTCTGAGCTATATAACCTGCTCCACTAACTCAGTGTGACAACCATCGCTCAGAAATCCAACCATACATTCAAAGGAAACAAACCCTTTGGCATATTCTGCAAGACAGGGAGAGGTTTTTCAAAATAGGATTGGAGTAACAAAAACCAAACGGCCCTGCCATCTGAAATTTGGGTGAAAACAGGACTGTAAAGATCTTTGTTATTTACCCTAAAAAAAAGTTGAATAAGTCGATTTTCTAGGCATTTTTGCAGGGCCCTTAAAAGGGGTGAGCGTCTAATACACCAGTGCAATGTATGTGCCGGTGTGTCTAATATTAAACTACTGTACCAGTACCACAATGGGGTTACTACAGCCACGGTTATGTCTCACACAAACTTAACTGTCAACAACCTGATTTATTTGTTCAGGATCTACGGCATTCAGGTCAAGTTGCTAGATAGAAACACAAAACCACTGTTCTAATTAAAGTTTTAATTTCTTACTCTCAATAACCTTAGTCATTTTGAATGTTAAACCCAAGCGTTCAGACTCTTGACTGACCTCCTCTCGAAAATGTCACAGCTATACTGCTTCACTTAGTGTTAACACAATAGCTGTCAGTCTCTATGAATTTCCCTATTATCACCCTCCCAAGCCATTGATTTGTCAACATTCAAAATGAACCCACCCCTGGGATCTGTACCAAAACAGCTATTGGTTGAAAAGCTGAGTAGTAAACTTTTTAAGTCTTCAGTCTGTTGTAGCTGCAATGCTATAATAATGCAAGTGACTTTGAGACTGGATAAAGTAGGACAGTAAGGAAAAAAAGAAAATGCTTCTCAACAGGTTTGAAATTGCGCGATGTTTAATTTGTTAATCGCAATGCTGAAAAAACAGTATGTAACTGGAGACGAAACAAAGATAAACTTAAAATGGCCAAAGAAAAATGAGCTGATAGGAGGAAAGCGTTTATGGCCCGATGTAGAAAACATTTTGTTTGAATGGAGTACTTTGAATGACTTTAATACATACTGTAACTTGTTCTACATGTCAGTGCAACACAGTGGTACACTTGTAAAGTATGTGTATGGGTATGGTTCTGATTTAACAAAACAAAATGAATGTATTTGTACAGATGGAAATGGAATGCAATTGTACAGCACCATATGCAACACTGAAATGTTTTATTTACTGGTTATTAAATGCTGCACTGTTTTGTTTATTGTTTTTTTATTATTTTTAATTGATGAAGCAGCACTGTTTAATACTTTTCTTTTAAATTTGAATTAATACAGTGAATTTGTAAAAGCCAATGCAGCGGGAACTATTGTCTAAGTATGGTTTAGGAAAGAAATGTTCAGTAAAGCAAAGAAAATATGTTCTTGAACTTGTTTGGGTACTTGATAAGCTAAAATAAAATACTGGTATTTTAATACAGTGATGTGGGATGTATAACTTGACTTTACGCTCTGTTAATTATTACTTTTTAAATTTTGAAAAACAAATAGTTTCTAGTAGTTTAACTAAAAACAAAAAACAACACTGTAAAATTATTAATGGAATAAAATGTTGCAAACAAGGGTTATTTATAAACTAAACCTGTGTATCTTTCTGTATTTATGTAGGGGGAAAAAATGGTAAAAAAAATGGAAGTCTCAAAAAGGGGGAGCGACTTTTACACCAGTAAAACTCTAGTGATGCCTGGGGGGGAGGGGGGATTAGCACAATTTTGTCTGCTAACATAAACATGAGCATGCATTAATTTGTGTCTGCACTGATAACTAGAGAGTGTTCATTATTATCATGTACTCTACCAGCCTCACCTACCATTCACTGTGTTAAGGGTGTTTTTGTCAAATCCGCCGGCAGCTGAGCAAAAAGGAAGCTGAGTGGAGGCGGCTTATTAATGTTGATAATCTCATCCGGGTGACGGTAAAATTCAACCTGATCCGGCCATTTTAAATTCCAATGTGGACTTGCCTCATGCATACTTGCCAACAATGGGAAATTCACGCTCGTCTCCGGGGAGGGGGGGGGGGGAGGGGTCAGATGCATCATACACATGTTCTAGTGTCACGCTGTGTGTAAAATGTGTAAGGTAAGGTAAGAATTTGCAGGACTCCAGACTGGGACTAAAATGGTTGCAAATGCACCACAGAAGTACTGCCTCTCCCTTTAAACGCATGTGTCAATATTTATAAATGCGCTATGACGTCGGTCTTTAAGGGGGAAAAAAAACACATCACACGTTTTAATAAACTGAAGTGCGAGAAGGATGGTAACAAATACACTAATACTAATAACAATTTCATCAAATACAAATGCTTGTAAGCGCAGATAGGTGCTGTACTTTATTAACTCCAGCAGAATACAGTAACCCCAGTTTCATGCAACAGATGTGACGGTGACCAAACGTGTTCGAGTGTTGTGTAAACATTTAGTATTTAATACTGTAAACAGCAGAACCAACTCACTGCAATTTAAACTTGTTTTTACTGAAAGATAAATGGTAACATATAATCTTAAAAGCCGTCTGTGTTACATGCTGTCAGATCAGGACTTCACTGACACTGAGCATTGGAGCTGAAGCCTGCTATTCCCATGTCACACTGTACAGAGGTGCCGTCACCAATTCCAGACACAACACTTATATTTAAACTATAAACATGCTGAGTTCATTGCAATCATCAGCTGCATAGATTATCCACTCAGCAGAATGTGGCAACAAACAAGTGAGTACAGACAAGTGAGTAAGTTACTGTTTTAGTATCACTTTTGTGTCTTAACAAGTTGTTGCATTTTAAGCAGTTGACTATGGTAGGATCTAACTTGCTCCTGAAGTAGCACCCAGCAATTGAATTTGGCGACCAATTTTCTTTGACCTGGAGCCATTGGCTCCTAAGAAAAAAAACTTTGTCTGGAGCCCTGATTTGTAATTTTGTTTTAAAGAAATGTATTTTAAAGAATAAACAGGAAACAAAAGCAAAACAGGCCGTGAAGCTTATTTGACCAAAAGAGATTTACCAGTATTATTGCAAACACTTGCAAAAGCAAATGAGACAATTGTGTGATTTTTGTGTTTCATGCTTAATTTACTGTATCGTGATACATACTGTATTGTGACCCTCATATTGCGGTACGTACCGTATCGTGAAGACACTGCCGATACTCAACCCTACACGTGGCCATGCAAAGTTTCATCAAATTTGTCATGCGACTATACTGTAGCCTGCAATAACCCAGACAATAATGTGTCAGTGCTGTGAACATTATTTACATTCACAGTAGAGTAATAACTTCTTGCAACAAATGTCTGTTTAAATGTTACTGAAATTTGATTTCTTAATTCGCCCAACCATTGAGAAACAAGACATACTAGGTCACTAAGACCTCAATAACTTTTTTTTGTAATCAAAAGTGGATGAGGGGTACTTACGATGTAACTAAAAATGCATGCATGACAGGCACCTCTACTTGAGGAAGGGATGAAGTGCAGAAAGAAGCACACAGGGGAAACGGCATAAAAAGAGGAAAGACTGGTTATTTTCCTAAATGAGTTGTAGGGGAGGGGGGATTCTGGATATGTTATTAAGTGTGGAATGCTGCGACTCTGACTGGGTGCCTGGCACTGCAGGACACTCTAATCTCCACTAAAAGAAACTGGGAGGAAATTTATTTCTGCATCTGTATGGCAGTGATACATTACACCCTCCTCACTATAGAGATGTCCTAACAGCCTTTTAGTATTTGAAAACAGCGATTTAATCTGTTAACCACACTGCCCCCTAGTCTCTCAGCTCTAAACACTGGGGACACACTGTTAGTTTATGGAGGGTCCTTGAGGAACCATTCCAGTTGAAACTTCCTAAATATTTAATGACCTGTTTCTAATATTTTCTTCAATTACTATACTAGTCAACCAGTCCTCTGGGGGTTGATGGCAATAAAACTGAGCAACCAACAGCTACCACCAAATACAACTCCAGTAATGGTACTTAAAACTGTAAAGTGTAGTTAGACTGCAGGCAAACTAAAATGAAACTGCAGCTCACTATAACTGTACTGCAACTTCCACTTCTGATATATACTCACTTTTCACTATTTACTGTCAGTTAACATGGTCCCAGTGAGAGACAGGTTTTTCATGTATAGGTAATGTCATGATATTCGTATCATGTAAGGTCAACTCATGTAGTCCCCTTACTTTTCTTACTTTCAACAATCCTTTCCTCAATGTTGCAATGATGACAAAGAAAAAGCAATACATTCATTATAAAATGGACGCAATTCAAAAAGTTAAACTAGTTCATATATAGATTTTGGTTGGTTCAATACAGTTAGATCAGTTCCTAAAATAGGGACCCTCAGTTGTATCAATCGTCAGCCGTTATGGTAAAGCATATAAAAAAACATGGTATACCCATCATGTGAAAAGCATGGAAAAACACACAAAAAAGTGCAAATTAACCTTGGTAATAAGGGTCAGTCAATTCTCATTAAGACGAACTTGGATAAAACAATTTTCTGTTGCTATGAATTTTCTACATGGTCCCGGACAAATTTAACAGTTGCTTATTGTGAATTATTTCTTATAATAATACAAATTCACTAAACACAATCTGTTTGTGCAAATTATTCTGGAGTCCTGGGAAAAAATGTGAATAGAATTAATTGCCCTAGTTTGAACAGCTGAATAAAGGATATTAGGAAACGTATTAACTAGCATCCACATTAGCGCCCCTGTACTTTAGTGCTGTTTTGGGATGACTGATTCTATGTAGCATTTTGAGTTGCCATAGTGCTCATGCATCAATTCCATTACCATGAAGCGTAGAAAAGAGAGACCAGCGCAAAAAATGTGCAAGAAAAAGAAAGATGTTGCTGCAGATTCCTGCAAACACTTTGTCAACCATTCTGAAAAACTGGAATACAGCAAAACTATGGATGCAGGTTGTCAGCGTTTCTGATTTGCGCAATACCCTGATGTTTTTTCGTGAACAATATTTTATTTGTGTGGAAACATAAAATAAAAAATTTAAAAATTTAAAACAATTATATGATCAATATTAAATACATACAATGAATATGACACAATAACACTAACATAAGTACACAAATAGACATCAAACATAGATAGAAAATAATAACAATAATAGCATAAATATCAGTTAAATAAAAGTTATGACATGGGGGGTGCCTCCTCAGAAAGCAGAGCATTTAAAGTACTTGTTGCATAAGCATACATGCCAACAGTCTCTATATGGTTGGGACAGTCCCGATTTCCTAGCAAATGTCCCGCATCTCAATGCATAGGAAGAAAGTCCCGATATTTACTAATAGAAAGAAAAAAAAAATTCTGCACAGTAGATTTAGTGAAAACCACACGCTGTGCTCTTCGTGCGGCTGACACATCTGCTGATCACTAACTTATACAAAGGTAAGAAAGCTTCATTACTGTCATGATGGTCATGTCGTGTTGAGTTGGGGGGTGTACGTCTATTATAAGATAATGAGTGTTTTTTTGTGTATGACTCCTCCCATGTGTATGATGCATGTGAATCCCTCCCCCACCCCCCCAGAGACGAGCGTCCCGCTGAACAGTTTCCAAATGTTGGCAAGTATGCAGAAGACCAAGTATTAGTTGTGGCTGAGATGGCGTAGTGCAGCAATACCCTGATATTGAGGACGTTTTGTTTTTTTGGTTTAAAAAATACATGTAATCAGAACGGGACAGATTTCAAGTGCAGTTCATTTGTAATGCATACATTTTACAAGTTCACTTCCATCCGTATTTTCAGTAAAATGCACATTACTTTTAAATGTATAATACTTTGCATTGTAATTGATATTTGAGTTCAGTGTTACTGTAATTTCTATAAAAATTGACAATATGCATTTGGCTTAGACTAATTCATATTAATGAGAGTTAACATGCTGTACAAATCAGAATAAAAACAGATTGTTACCTAATGCTGCGATGAGAAATGCAGCGAAATTAAACACTACTCACAGAACAATAACACAAACCAGATGAGCTTTTCATAAAGTTTTTTGGGGAAAAAACAGCACACAGTCTCCTTAATCCACTTAAAATCTAAAATTTCAAACAGTTATGAAAATATTTTCCCTTGAAATGCACTCCAGATGAAGGAGTCTGTTCGGCCCGTCTAGGCTTTTTTTTTTTTAGGCCTGCATTTCCACAGCAACCACGAGGGCAGATTTACAAACATCTAATTTCTCCCAGCCCCCTAAAGAAGCGAGCAGCCATCACAAAGGGCTGTCCTCTAATCCATTTAGGACACAAAGATATGTCGGTAGCTGAGATCTTCTGTGCACACTAGGGAAGGTGATTATACTTTAGATGGAGGGGAACTGTAAAGGTGGAATAGCCTTTAAAAATCTATTTTCTTTATTTGTATGGGACTTTGACACATCTAAATAGATCTGGATTTAATAAAGGAATACTTTTTAATTTCACATAGGTTTTTGAAACCTGTTGAGGTTGCAAGTGAAATATGTTGGTTATCTTGCCATGTCTTTTACTGATATTACTGCCTCTCTTTCATTGCAATATACTGGTATGTCTCAAGCTTTGTATATTCTCCTACATCATGTGTAGAGTACCACTGTAAATGCATAGTAAATGCACGTTGAAAACATTGGATAGCGTGATAAAAAATTGAAAGCAGAGTAGTGAGGAAACTGAAAAGTTACTTTGTACATTTACTATCGTTTTATTTACATCATAGGAGCCACATCCAATCTTTTAGATGGTCTTTTTCTGCCTCTCTTAGATAACACTTAAGTCTATGCATAACACTTCTTACACTTACAGACCAATAGACTCTACAACTAGAGAAAGATAAATAAATGTGAACAGTGATAGATTGTGAGTGTTGTCAGCCCTATAGCCCCACAGCTTAGTCTCCAGCACTCATCCTCACAGTATAAACTCAGAGACAGATAGATGGGGCACAGAGACAGACAGGCTCTTTCCCTCTGTAGCGTGCTGCTGGCCTCCACATGTGCTGCTGCAGCTGCTGCTCTTGCCGTGGCTGTGTCTGAGTCTGTGGTGCGTTGGCAGCCAGATGGATCTGCGGTGCGGCCCCTCCCGCTCGCAGTGCCGGGGTGAGCGAGTGAGTATGGCGCCGCTGTGGTTAGCAGGCGGCCTCACAGAGACGCTGGCTCTGTCCCGGCCCTATTTTTGACTCCAGCTTGCTCTCTGCACTAACAGAGGGAGGAGGCAGACGGGCCATTGCGTGACAAGGGGAAATGAAAAAGTGAACACAGCCTGTGGTTTATTTTGAACCCCTACTTGCCAAAACAGCAAGCCCTCTTTGTCATTTCCTTGCCAATGTGAAAAACAAAGTTGATCTTTTACTCATATAAATATAGAGACAGAGACAACTAAAATATATATATATACTGTGTGTGTGCTTGTGTTCATGTGTACACATTTAATTCCCTGTCACTGTTTGGTATTTGTGACAGGGTAAACCCTGCCCCTGTGTGTATTATATTATTTGTTGAATTATTATTTAAAATGTATGAATTCAGTGTTTGTTTCTGTTGTGTTTAAACCTTTTATTTTTCAAAAAATCTGCGCACCAGTGTATTCATTCATACGTCAGTGCTGTCTGTGTGTGCTACTTCTTCCAGGTCTGACATCACCACAAAACCATCTTGTCACATATGGTGTCCTGCATGGGATTGACAACGCCTCCATGACTCAGGCCAGGAGAAGTATTGCGGTTGCACATTTTTTTTGTTTTGTTTTGAACTGGGTCTCCTGAAGAAAAAAAAGACCTGGTTCTATAATCAGGTGCGACAGGAGGTTGAGATGGTACCGCAGTGTGAAAAGTGCAGGGATTTTGGGCATCTTCAGTCCACCTCAAGAGGCTCCTTAGCTCGGGGGGAGGCCAGGTGTCCACAGCCCAAGAGGGGTAAGCCCGCGTCTCCAGCGCCCAAAAGGTGGGAGGCCGAGCATTCACAGCCCAATAAGGGGAAGCCTGCATGTCCAGAACCCAAGAAATGGAAGCCCAAGTCTCCAGTGACCAAGGGAGAGCCACACCAGTCTCCAGCGACCGAGGGAGAGCCGCACCAGTCTCCAGTGACCGAGGAAGAGCCACACCAGTCTCCAGTGACTGAGGGAGAGCCGCACCAGTCTCAAGCGACCGAGGGAGAGCCGCAGCAGTCTCCAGCGACCGAGGGAGAGCCGCAGCAGTCTCCAGTGACCGAGGAAGAGCCACATCAGTCTCCAGAGATAGACTACCTACAGCTCCCACCTCCACCACCAGAGGGAGACCACTTGTTGCTCCCACCTCCACCACCAGATGGGAGACTACCTGCAGCTCCCACCTCCACCACAAGAGGGAGACTACCTGTTGAGCCCGCCACCGCCTCCCAAGGATCAACTCCTGCCCGAGCCTGCAACGCGTAGGACTGCCAAGCCTGCATCACCTGGGGAGGCCTGTTCGCCATCGCCTGGGGAGGCCTGCTTACCATCCCCTGGGGAGGCTAGTTCACCACCGCCCGGGGATGCCTGCTTGTCATCACCCGGGGCTTTGTTGTTTCCAGCAGCAGCATTTGTGCTGCCAGAAATTCTGGTTAAGGAGCCCAAGAGAATTTAGACCTACAGAGAAGGAGGGAGAGATGAGGAGACCACCTCCATCCGCAATAGTTGCACTGTCGCAGTGCCATTGGCAGCATGTCACTGCCACGACTGCCTTTGCTGGAGGAGCCAGCCTTGTCGCTGTCAGCATTGCCGATGACAGCATGGCCGCTGTTAGCATTGCCGCTGCCAGGGTTGCCACTGGCAACATTTCCGCTACCAGGACCGCCTATGCTGGAGGAATCAGCCTTACCGCTGTTAGTATTGCCGCTGCCAGCGTTGCCACTGGCAGCATTGCCACTGCCAGGAGTGCCCTGGCTGGAGGAACCAGCCGTGGCGCTGTCAGCATTTCCGCTGCCAGCATTGCCACTGCCAGCATTGCCAAGAGCAGTATTTCCGCTGCCAGGATTGCCCAGGCTGGAGAAGCCAGCCTTGCCTCTGTCAGCATTTCTGTTGAGGCCATGTGTGCTACGCACAAGGGGGGAGAAGTGTGATGGGGTACACCCCGCCCCTGTGTGTATTATTTGTTGAATTTACAGCTTGGATGGGGTTAAAATGCCCCATCCAGATAAAATCGTGAGAATGCGTGGTCATCAGCGGGTGATTATTGACAAACTGGCTGTTGACCATGCATATGAGCCATTTAATCCCTATGCCACAATATAAAAACCTGCAGCTTTGGCTGAAGGTTGACTGTGTTCAGAGGCGGAATGAGACATGAGGAAAAAGAAGCTAAAAGCTTAAACATAACAATTGCTACGCATGCTGATTATACACTAGCATGATACTTGTTTTGATCACAGGCAGGTTAAATTAGGTACCGAGGTACACTGGGGCATGTAGACCCTGCTACCCATTTTACCCCCAGGACAACATTTTCCTTTTTCCTCCCCCTACTCTGTTACAATACATACATACATACATATGTACTGTGACGGGGTACCCACGCCTTGGGTGTATTTGGTTTATTTGGTATAGTTTGGGTTATGTAGTACAGGTGATTTAAAATGTATGTGGGTATGAGGGTATGGGGAAGCCACAAATAGTTCACGTGCAGACTGTCCCTGGGCTCAATTGAATAATTAGCAATCGAGTCCTGGCACGGCTGCATAAAAGAAGCACCAGTTTCTCACTCGGGTTGGGTGTTGAGAGGTGGAAAGAGAGCGCGAGACAGTAAGAATTAAAGAAATATAACAATTGCTACTCGTGCTGGCTTTAAACAGCGGCAGCAGTGTGGAGTAGTGGTTAGGTCGTGGGTTCAATCCCAGGTGGGGGACACTGCTGCTGTACCCTTGAGCAAGGTACTTTACCTAGATTGCTCCAACTGTATAAATGGGTAATTGTATGCTAAAAAAATAATAATAATAATGTAATTGTATGTAAAAATAATGTGATATCTTGTAACAATTGTAAGTCGCCCTGGATAAGGGTGTCTGCTAAGAAATAAATAAATAATAATAATAATAATAATAATAATAATAATAATAATAATAATAATAATAATAATAATAATAATAATAAACGATATTTGTTTGTTTGTGTGTCTCCGTTTGAGTATTTATTTTGCTCACTGTGCCGTTTTGTTTTTTAATTGTTACTGAAAAGTGTTTTCTTTTATGTTCTGACGTCACCCACAAGCCTATCTGTAACATATGTTGTCATGGGGGGGATACAGTGCCTTCACAATATGCAGGCCAGGAACAGTACTGCGGGTGACATTTTTTGAAAAGAAAAAATTGTGTGTGTTTTTATTGAAAAAAAAAGGAGAAAATGGGATGGGTTGAAGAAATGGAGCGGTGGAATGACCACCAGATGGAAGCCGAAGGGGCTCCGTGGTGCCTTGCATGCCTGGAGCATGGGCGTATGCCCCTGGGAGGAGCCCAGAGGAGAGCCGCACCAGTCCCCAGCGACCGAGGGAGAACCGCACCAGTCCCCAGTGACTGAGGGAGAGGCGCACCAGTCCCCAGCGACTGAGGGAGAGCCACACCACCCCAGTGATAGAGGGAGACTACCTCCTGCTCCTACCTCCTCTGCTAGAGGGAGACTACTCGCTTCTCCTACCTCCACCACCAGAAGAAGAGCTGCCGCTACCTCCACCACCAGAGGGAGACTACCTGTTGCTCCCACCACCACCACCAGAGGAGCTGAAGTTACCTCCCGAGGGTCAGCGCCTGCCGTCGCCTCCCAAGGATCAACTCCTGCCCTGTCTTATAAAGCTTAGGGCTGCCGAGCCAGCAACGCCTAGGGCTGCCAAGCCTGCAACACCTATGGCTGCCGAGCCTGCAACGCCATCGCCTGTGGAGGCCAGGCAAAGCATGTTCACCATCGCCCGGGGATGTCTGCACGTCACCACCCGGGGATGCCTGCACAACATGGCCTGGGGCTTTGTTGTGTCCAACAGCAGCAGTTGCACTGCCGGAAATTCTGGAGCCGGAGCCCAAGAAAACCGCCGGTTACAGAGAAGGGGGGGAGAGGTGTGGAAACCACCTCCATCCGCAATAATTGCACTGCCAGAGTACGCAGTGCCGCTGCCACTGCCGGAGTGTCCCGCGCTGAGGGCAGCATTACCACTACCAACACCACCATCACTGTCAGAGTATGCAGCGCCACTGCCACTGCCACTGCCGAAGTGTCCCACGCTGAGGGCAGCAATGACCGCTGCCAGTGCCAATGCCACGTCTGGAGTGTCCAGCACCTCTGTTACTGCCGGAATGTCCTGCGCGGAGAGCAGCATTACTGCTGCCCACGCCACCGCCACTTCTGGAGTGCGCCGCACCGCTGGAAGATCTGCCTTTGCTGGAGGATCCAGCCTTGGCGCTGTCAGCATTGCCACTGCCAACATTGCCAATTGCAGCATTTCCGCTGCCAGGATTGCCCCTGCTGGAGGAGCCTGCCGGTGCGCTGTCAGCATTTCCACTGACAGCATTGCCGTTGTCAGCATTTCCGCTGACAGCATTGTCGCTGTCAGCATTGCAGCTGCCAGCGGTGCCACTAGCAGCATTCCCACCGCGGCTGGAGGAGCCAGCCTTGCTTCAGTCAGCATTTGTTGTGACAGCGTTGCCACTGGCGACATTGCCACCCGTGGGCCCAGTGATGCCTCCGTTCCTGGCCCAGGACTATGACAGAGACTATTGGGTTTTTAAGGGGGGAGGTGGCCTTTGAGGCCATGGGAGATGTGTGACGGGGTACCCGCAATAAATTTGTGCACCAGCGCATTCAACCACAGTACTGTGTCCGGTCTCTTCCTGGTCTGATGTCACCCACAAGCCTGTCCGTGACACGTACATACACACATACATGCATACATACATAGACAATAACATACACATCACTGTCTTATCATAATGTCTGAGCAGTTCAATGTGTGCAGTGCTGCCAAAAAGGCTGTACGGATGCTTTGCTACTGTCCTTGATAGTAGTGTGGTCTGCCAGTTTCAGATAATTCCCAGGAGAAGTTTGTCTTTCTCCCACCCATTGCATTTCATCCAGCACAAAATCATAATTTTTCAGACAGGATTCCTGGTACTCCCATGCCTTCATGCCTCTATTGCATTAACAGGGACCAAGTTAAGCTATTTTAACTACACAGCACTGTATAATACCACTATTAAATTGCCTGGAGTCTATAGAAATACTTATAACCAGCCATTGCAGTAACAGGAATTCTGTCACTGTAATTAAACATACAATCCAGTTTGTTGTGTCATTGCTTGTACAATAGCTCCACGACAGGTACAGAAACCCTGTTACTGCAATTAAACACTAATGCATTGCCTGGGGCCTTCACTCTGTTAAGTGAGCTGGTCTTTAAAGTACATCCCCATCCATGGTAGTGGCCAATGTTAACTAAAGAGATAGCTGCCTGTACCAAACACTGTCACAATCCAGATACTAAGGGAATAGCAAATACCTAGTTTAATAGCCCTTCCACTTATATGTAATGAAAAGACAATCCATTGCAGCACTGCCCAGGGTTACAAGGGTTGCAATCGCTCATTCAGCACGAATGCTCTGAACCAGTCCTAAGGGCCTTCTCTTCCCTTTTTCAGATTGTTATGTTGTGTATCTAGCTCTTTGGGGTAAAATATTTCAGATGCTGTAGTTAGCTGATTACATCCATTCACTTTAGTCCATCAGCACCATAACATCATATCATGACCTGTGTCGGGATACAGTATGTCAGGAAATTGTAGTGTATCATTGTGGACCCTCAAACTGACATCACAATCACTGCCAGAGAGTCAGGTCTAGCTGGTTTGCAACTCTTTACCCCCTCCTACCCCTGCAGTTGTGTGGCTCGTTTGTATCTGTGCTATTTCCTATTCTTCTCTCCTATTACCGATAAGGCATCTTGTCAAGAGGAGGAGAGAAAAAAGCAGCCTAACGAAGTAGCGGCTCGATTAGATTTAATTTGCAATACATTTTCCACAACAGAGATAAAGGCTATCTTCAAAGAAAATGCTTTCCTTTAAAAATCTGAGCTACCCAACCCCCACCCCCACCCCCCTTTAGGTATTTTATCAGTAAAGCTCAGCTAGGTTACAGGGTTAAGGGATCACAAAAGAAAAAAAGAATCAGGCATGAATTTTTAAGGAGCCGATGACGCTTCTCATTTTCAATGTCACTCGGCTATCAAACTGTCTGGAAGAAAAAAGATTAATGATGTTAAAAAGTAGAGGCCTGGGTCTCTATCCATTTAGCTTACACATATGTTTCTTTGTAGTTTTCGAGGTGTGTTATTCTAACTGGACCACCATCTGATCTGTTCGATTGGTGTTTTGAAGGAGAGCATCAGACAGGCAGACATAGAGCTCTTAATTACGAACAGGGTTAGTTTTTAATAAGGATAAGGAATGGGAAGAATAAGGAAGCCGAGGCTGTGAGTGGATTGTCAGATAAGAATTTTGAGGAACCCTGCACTAAATTATGAAGAATTTTCACTTTATTTTATTAGTTTTTTTTCTGTTTTGTTTTATTTTATCTAGAATTGGTTAAATAAAAATGACAGTCCTACAGTAAAATCGTATTGATGGTAAAATGAGATAGAGGACAGGCTCAAAACAGGAAAAACAACACATTAAAAAGTGACTTGCATTTCTATATTCTGAAGGGAAACATCTTGCCTTAATAATTTATTAAAAGAAGAGATTTTCTACGTCAGAAATGTATTCTTGTCATTGCTAATGTTATCGCTGCTGTATGCTGATACCAGCATATAAAGATGTTAGATTTTCATAACCAATTGAATTGACACTCATATCTCCACAAGCAGTCCACACAGACAGACAGGTCCTAGCAGGGTGTGTCGTGTCTCTTTCTTTTTCTGCTTTTCGCTACATACGGCCTTTCTTAGGTTAAATAATTAAATTAATTAAATTCAGAGGATGGTTCCCTTCCCCCTGTGCTCTAGCTGGTGAGCCTGTTTGGGAGTGGTTGCTATGGAAGCAGCCTCATTGATATCCCAGTCGCACTCAAATTGAATAGTTTTTGTAGGTTTGCAGGAGTGGGGGAAGGGGGGGGGGGGTCTTGTTAGCAATGGGGAAATGTCTTCATTCCCTCAGCAACCTGCTTGAACAGAGAGAACATATTTGGATAGAAAGATGAAAGTTATGAAGCCTCTAGTGCACATTGTATATGAGATGTATGCAGCAGACCAGCATCTTTCAGTTTCTGTACCCACCCAGTGGAGCCCGCAGTAATGATGTCCTTATCAACAGTAATTGTGTAAAAAGACACCTAAAACCCACCAGTGCACTGTGATATCTACTGGAGTCGTCTGCATTCAGGGCTGGTGCTAGGCAACTTGCCGCCCTAGCATGGCACCCTTATATCAGTCAGGTAATGATTTCTTTATAGATTTTTTAAATCAACAGGTTTTTGATTCAGCTTGTATTGTGCAATTGCTGTGTGTTCGTATATAACCTGTTTCTGTTTTGAAAAATGGTATGGATCATGTACAGATTTTAAATTGGGTTTCCCACTGTATATGGGATTTTGAAAGGACTGTTTCATAACTTCAATAACGTCATAATTTTAAATTGTAATATGAAACGAAATGTACTGGTTGAAAATTAATGTTTTGGCAAAAGCATTAATGTTCCTTTGATAGTGCAAGTCAGCTTCTTCTTGCTTAACTACTATTCTACAGAAATACACAACACTGTAGGGAAATATCCAACCATTTTAAAACGGTAGGTTGTGGGGCACATACTAATGTTAGACTAATAACTTTTTAACTTACATAGCACACATTATGGATCACAATTTAACACAAATCTGTGCCGTCAAATGATCTAATGCGCTGGGAAACAAAAGTGATCTAAAACAGAACTATTTACATCATGACAATATTATCAAAAAAAAACACTCCCAACATGCCGTACATATTAAAAATACAAACTTGTACAAAAACTTAGCATAAAGGGAAACATAGACGTTGTCATGCCAAATACTACCTTCCCCAATACTGTCAGTTTAATTACACTCAGCACTGTAATTAAACTGACTTCATGTTTTTAGAATACTTGCACAAGTCCCAATGCGTATTATTAAGACATGAAGGCAGCAAACAATAACCTAACACACCTGTTTAAATGCATTGGTGATGATGGGAGTCTGTAAATCTGAATTGCCTCAGCCTGTCCCGGTGTTATGCCAAATAGCGTCTTCGGAAAGAAAAGGGTCTCACCGGTGACACAGAGCCATCTGGTTACCTCAGTTATAACAACATATGGGCAAGTAGGATGATTGGAATGGCATGACAGTAGCTTAACTAGTAGATAACAAATAAAAACCCAGGACGGGTTCCATTTAAATAGTATTACTTGTCTATTTACAGGTTAGTAATATTGCCAGTGTCATGTGATTCAGAGATCGGATTTGAACACATTTTATTAGCATTGGTATTTACTGTAAAAATACTGTACATTCACATACGTTTACATTATCAATACCAAATTATTGTTGTGCTTACTTCTTGAAATTCAATCTCCATTACGGATGACGTTAAGTCAGTCATAAAGTGGATGACAGTCTGTGACGGGTTACCCCCGCCCCTGTGTATATTTTGTGTTTTATGTTGTATGTGACGTGTTAATGTTGTCTGTTACATGTATTATTGAAGTGGTGCACAGAGTGTGGGTAGCACAGGTGATGTAAAATGTATATTTGTATTTAGGCACAGGGAAATGCACAATCACTACACATGCAGATTAAAGTGGGTATTAGTATGGAAGCACAAGGAGCACAATTAGTTCACGTGCAGATGTGCCGAGATTCAAATTGAATGATTGATTAGCAATCGAGTCTCAGTACAGCTGCATAAAAGATGCAGTGTTTCACTCACTTGGGGTTGGGTGTTCGGTGAGTGGAGGACGGGAGAGAGGAGAATTAAAATATAAATAACAATTGCTATTTCATGCTGGAAGCACCAGTACGGTACTTGTTTGTCGGTCTCACCGTGTTTGTTAGTGTCTGTCTGTTTTGGCCACCACGGTTTATTTTGTGTGTTTTGTTTAAACCTTTTATTTTTGTTGTTTAATAAAGAACTGAGTGCCCTGCAGCTGCCTGTCTGTGTGTTTCTGTTCCGGGTCTGACGTCATCCACCAGCCAATCTGCCACACAGTCATAAAGCAATTTTCTCTATAGAACGGCATACATCACTTCATACCACGCAAAAGACCATGTTTGGATAGGATTTTTCAGTGCGATGCAAGTTACCGTGGTGCTAAACGTCATCAGAGCGGTGCTTCACACATGTTGCACATGCTAGTCCCGCAGTGACGCTCGATTTTTTCTGGCTGCCCGCAGTACCGTCAGTGGATTAACCAATCACAACCAAGTGGTGACAAGACGTGCTTGGCAGGAAAAATCATGAATGAAACTGTTGTCTACGGAGGTGTCTAAGCATCCTGAAGTGTTTGATCCCTCCAATATTTCATACAAGGACAGGCAGGACAGTATATATTATACATCGCCCCTGTTAAGCATCCTTCCTGTAGCCAATTTGATACTGTTATCACTTTTTGACTTTTTTATTATTTTTGTAGTTCACTACTATTTTTACTAAATAACTGGCTGTAAAATTATATATTTTCTAACACTTTAGTAGTAGGTGTCAGCAATGTATTGTATGTAACTTTGCTAAGTTTTTTGAGGATGCAACATGGACAATGAATAATTGCAAAGCATATGACATGGTTTATTTAGATTTCCAGAAAAAAAGATTAATTCTGAAACTGAACGCAGTAGGGATTCAAGGAAATGAATACATATGGATTAGGGAGTGGTTAACATGTAGAAAACAGAAAGTACTGATGAGAGGAGAAACCTCAAAATGGAGTGAGGTAACCAGAGGTGTACCACAGGGATCAGTATTAGGTCCTCTGCTCTTCCTGATCTACATTAATGACTTAGATTCTGGTATAGTAAGCAAACTTGTTAAATTTGCAGACGACACAAAAATAGGAGGAGTGGCAAACACCATTGCAGCAGCAAAGGTAATTCAAAATGATCTAGACAGGGTTGCTCCCGAGTGGCGCATCCGGTAAAGGCACTCCGCGTGGAGTGCAGGATGCACCCTATAGTCTGGACGTCGCCGGGGTGTCCTCGGCTCACCACGCACCAGCGACCCCTGTAGTCTGGCTGGGCGCCTGCGGGCTTGCCTGTAAGCTGCCCAGAGCTGCGTTGTCCTCCGACGCTGTAGCTCTGGGTTGTCTGCATGGCGGGCCGCAGAGTGAAAAGAAGCGGTCGGCTGATGGCACACGCTTCAGAGGACAGCGTGTGTTCATTTTTGCCCATCTCGAGTCAGCGCAGGGGTGGTAGTGGTGAGTTGAGCCTAAATACAGTTGGACATTGCAAATTGAAAATGAGAAAAAATGGGGTAAAATTAATTGCTGACTACTAATTTTTAAAAAATTATGATCTTGACAGCATTCAGAACTGGACAGACACATTACTTTAATACAGAAAAGTGTAAGGTACTGCACACAGGGGATAAAAATATGCATTAAAAATACCATATTGGAGATACTGAAATTGAAGGAATCTATGAAAAAGACCCAAGATTTTATGTTGACTCAGAAGCTATAAAAAAGGCCAACAAGATGCTCGGATATATTGTGAAAAGTGTTGAATTTAAATCAAGGGAGGTAATGTTGAAACTTTACAATGCATTAGTAAGATCTCATCTAGAATACTGTGTTCAGTTCTGGTCAAAAAGGATATTGCTGCTCTAGAAACAGTGCAAAGAAGAGCGACCAGAATTATTCTGGGTTTAAACGGGGTGTCATATGCTAAAAGAATTGAATCTATTCAGTCTTGAACAAAGAAGACTACGTGGCAATCTGCTTTAAGCATTCAAAATTCTAAAAGGTAATGACAATGTCGACCCAAGGGACTTTTTCGACCTGAAAAGAAACCAGGGGTCACAAATGAAGATTAGATAAAGGGGCATTCAGAACAGAAAATAGGAGGCACTTTTTTACACAAAGAATTGTGAGAGTCTGGATCCAACTCCCCAGTAATGTTGTTGAGGCTGACACCCTGGGATCCTTCAAGAAGCTGCTTGATGAGATTCTGGGATCAATAAGCTACTAAAAACCAAATGAGCAAGATGGGCCGAATGGCCTCCTCCCGTTTGTAAACTTTCTTGTGTTCTTATGTTCTAAGCTGATCGCTCCTTTCACACACTTGCATATAGATGACAGAAAAACAACTTTCATAAACAAGCAAGTGTTTTTATTTAGTAGATTATATGGGGGACATTACAGCTATAAGCTATAGCCAAAAGTTTTGCACCACACCCTATAAAATTAAGAATGTTATGTTAACATATTGAATTACATATCGCTTTGTAGTTTTCCATAAAATCGAAAAATTTGATATTTAGAAATCTAACATGAAATGCTGTACTATTATTGTAGTTTCCGGTAGACTGATATCATTTTGTAGTTTCTTTGATTGCATGATGTTAAATAAAATATCAAAATTATGTTCATATAGTTTTTTTTTTTTTTTTTTAATTATATCTGCATCCGAATACATATATGTAAATTGTATTCGAGTACATAGCCTACGGTGTGGTACTGACATCTACTGTACTGTACCATTTAATTTTTCTACAATATTGTCAGAAAAGTCAGTCGCATAGTGCATACCGCTCATGTGTGCACTGGTGTGGACTAGCGGTATTGCACTGTGAAAATGCGGGCTTTATAGTCATTATAAAATAGAAATTGCAGGCCACCTGCCACCATCTCCAAATGTTCCCCTTTTGTTTGCAGTGACACACATATTGTAACTGCTCACTTGCAAATTTCTGAACTGAAAAAATAAAATAAAATACTGTACTGGGAAAATATCCACAATTTGTTGAATGAAAATATTTAAAACTGCCTTAATTACAGTAGTGTTTATCTATGTCCATTCTTCAATAAATGCTTCTTTAGCAAAACTTCTGAAAAGTCCATAGGATTTTAACCTTTTGTTTTACATTATCTCAATTACAACTATGGCCACTAATAATAATAATGTAATACTTTTGCAGCATTATTCCACTTGCCGGTTGTACAGTCTAGAGTGTCATCTCCAGCTGGCTTCTTCTCTTCCAATTCACCCCTCTGCAGTAGCAGCGGTCTTTCCCTGCTTATCTCACGGGAAGCATATAAAAACTCTCATCAGGTTCACACAGAGCCTGGATCAGCATCCATAGCCAGCGAAAGGTGATGGAATTAAACTAAAACAATTAGAGATGCTTGGCAGACTGCTATGGATATCGACGCCCTGCAGAGCTGGAGGGTGGGGGTGGGATACGCAAGACAGAAAGAGACTGGGATACATGCTGCATGAATCCTTTACTTGTAATACAGTTACACTTCATGCTCCAAAAAACACTGGGACCCCAACAACCAAAACAATGTATGCATATAGATTGAGTGTGTGTGTGTGTGTGTGTGTGTGTGTGTGTGTGTGTGTGTGTGTTTCTCTCAGCTTGCAAAAACATTGCTTAACCATGCTGGTTTTTAACAGCCTCTCAGTTAACCAAATCCCAGTTTCTCCCAGTAGTGAAAGCTGCTTTTGCACTTTTTATTTCTACCAGCTCAGGAAATGGGTCTCGTCAATTCTGGTTTGGACCAGTTTTCATTTATTAAAAAAAGGAAAAAGTAGAATAACATTTTTTCAAAAAGCACAAAATCCCATAAAACCAATTTTATTTACCTCACAGGAAATTGGTTCTAATATACTGCAGCTTTATTTTCTCCTGATTTAAACTGGAGAAAAGGCTTTATGAGGGGGCTGCCATACAGATGCAAACAATTAACTGGCAAAAGCAGGAGCTAATTACAGCAAGAAAACATGTTAATGAAAACTGTGATTGCATGCAGGCCCTTGTAGCAAATCACGCCTTGTTGTGCACTATTCAAACTAACTGAAAAACAGTGAACATCACTCTCACTTATGCATATAAGCTCACTTGGTTATATAAAATAGTTTTTTATTTATTGCTAAAACGACTGCAGTTAAAAACAAACCTTTACATTGACTGCAGAAGCATAAAGTACCATCACATTTCAAATCACTGGATCCCTGTTTTGATGCAACTGCAAAGCAACATTTCTGAGAAGCAGAATTAACATTATAAGGATAATAAATAACAAGTTAGTTTATTGTTCTCAAGATATATTGCCTTCCATCTACTGTCCCAATACTTATTGCTGTTAGTGTTGCGCAGCTGAACTGCAGTTATTGCAGTAGCTCTAACCATGCCATTGTTGACCTCAGTCGCCCCTTTAGAAACGTCATGATATGAAGCATGCACACATCTGAATAGTAGAACACAGTACTACTGTTGCAAGATGGGCCGAATGGCCTCCTCTCGTTTATAAACTTTCTTACATGGCATAAACAGTCTAATCACTGTTGGTATAGTTTTTCTAGGTTGCTATGAGAAGTGCTAAAGAGACAGCCCTCAAAAATTATGAAACTTCCAATGAAGAAACAGTGACAATTCATTGTTCTTAGTTGTTCTTACAAACATTCATTATTTCATACTTTTTATTTCTTATAATAACAGTAACAATAAACAAAAAATACACTTTCTTTATTTCCTAAATAATGTTTAAGTTTCAACGCGTATGCAACCTGTTACTAATTTGAATCCCAAAGTATTATTTAATTTAATTTGTTAAAAAAAAACTGTTTTATGACAATTAAGCAGCTCCCTCTGAGTACAATCTATCTGCTGAGTTAATGTGTGTTCATAGTACACTATTGATCTGGCAAACAGATGCACATACATACCCCTTTGTTACATTCTGATGAATATTTATTGTTTTATCTGTTCCCTTCTGACCTCAGAACCACCAGTGGCAAGAAAATAAGTTAATGGCAGACAGTGAAGTCATAGGCCATGGAACAGAGCTATCTAAAACAAACTAAACAGTAAAAAAAAAAGTTACCAATGTGGGGAAAATATTAAGTTAAATGTTTTGCACTCTATTCTTTCTGTCTGTGGGATGAATATAAAACCTCCAGAGTTTAAATTGCTTTCAAATGTTCAATCACAATTGTCACCATAACTGTGTACACTGGAAACACTGGGTCATTTTCTTTTGATGGTTTTTAGGAAGTATTATGGTCATTTTGATGGAATTCAAAGAAGTCATGGGTATTTGTTATATGAACAAAATAAACATTTTAAATATATTTTAGTAACTTTGCTACTTTTTCAAACTCATACTTCCATCTCTAAAGTTTTCCCCTGATATCTGTGTAAAAGTAGACATCTCTTTGTATGCTCCTTCAGTTTGTCCTTTTAAACCATGTGTAAGACAGTTCAAATGCTGTCATTACCACCGAGGCGCCCTTCTGTGTTTTATTTTGAAACAAAACAAGCTCAATGTTGTTTTGTAAAGTGTGTTTTTGTTTGAGTTTCGTGACTTCACTCTTCAACATCTTGGAGAGGGGGCTGTTGCCAGCCAGTAGCTAAGAAGAGAGGCCCAACCTTTGGAAACAAATCAGCACAACTGCTTTGTAAATTTAAAAAACACTCGCTCACTCACTCAGACACAACACTCAAATGCACGCACAGTCGATCACAATTAAACACATACACACTTTGACACACGCACACCCTTCCATAAATATAGTATAAAAATAAACAGAAACACACAGTCCACATCTACATTTTTAGTTCCCATCAGTATACGGTGAAAAAGCTATGGAGGAGATTAAACAATTAAAAAACAAAAGAAACCTTTCCAAGCAAAAACGTGTGTGTTAAAAGATGAGCTATTCTCAGCTAACTTCACAACTCAGAGACAACGTTGTATAAAGAGTTATTTGTAGACTTTATTTTAGTGCACAGAATTTTCATGTTCGGATATTCGTTCGGATATTCATTCATTTTCAAAACATTTTCAAACCATTACATGTAACACTGTATTAAAGTTAAAACCATCCCTGAAGTAAGAAAGGCCTTACTTTACCCTCATGATTTAACTACAAAACAAAGAATGCAATACAGTTACGGTTAAAAAAAAAAAGAATCTTCTGTGTATTCCAAGTAAAACATTGTTGTGTCTTCGCAATAAACAAGTGTCCATAGACACATTTTCATTAAGTAATGATGCCAGTTTTTACCTTGAAAAAACGTGCAAAAAGGGGTGTTGTACAATGAAAAAAACAATATTTACTCACTGTTTTATTTAGCTTTTATTGCATTCCACTTAACAAAAACTAGGATTACATCATGAAAGAAAATGTAAACATTGATTACTAGACGAGTAATTTATTTTGCAAGTTGGAGTGACGTACCTGGCCTGTATCACAGTGCAGACAGAAACAGACCCCGATTGACTCGCTTCTTAAATCTGAAGCAGCACCGACAGCAACTTCGCATGTATGTACTTGGCAGCTAGTGTTACGTGTGCAGCCTAATCTGGACTTTAAATGCTTACGTTTTTTGACAGGGTGCCGCAGGAGAACGCCCCCACTGCTCTGCGCCCACCAATGGGGTGCCGGCAGGACACACCCCCCCACTCACAGCAGCACCAACCACAAGCTATGAGGGGCCGTTTCAGACAAAAGTGTGACAAATACAGCAAGTGAAGGGACATGTTACTGCATGAAGGGTCATGTTTCAGCGCTCAATGAATCAGGTTGAGGCGCAAAAGGGCCATGTTTTGGCGACGGAGGGGTCAGGTTGTGACGCAAAAGATTAGGGGCTATACATTATAATATAATAGGGGATATAATTACATTATAATATAATTAGGGGATAAATCATTATAATGTAATGTATACAGTGCCTATAGTAAGTATTCACCCCCCCGGATGTTTTCACAGTTTGTTGTGTTACAACCTAAAATCTTGATGCATTTAAATGGGATTTTTTTCCTTTGATTTACACAACCTACTCAACATTTTGAAGAGGCAAGATAATTTTTATTGTGAAACAGCAGTTAATGAAAAATAAAAAAATTGAAATGTCTTGGTTAGATAGGTATTCACCCCCCTGAGTCAATACTTGTTAGAACCACCTTTGGCAGCAATTACAGCTGTGAGTCTTTTGGGGTAAGTCTCTACCAGGTTTGCACATCTGGATCGTGCAATATTCACCCATTCTTCTTGGCAAAATTGTTCAAGCTCTGTCAAGTTGGATGGGGAGCGTTGATGGGCAGCAATCTTCAAGTCTTGCCACAGTCCGGGCTTTGACTGGGCCACTCTAGGACATTCACTTTCTTGTTTTTAAGCCACTCCAGTGTCGCTTTGGCTGTGTGCTTGGGGTCGTTGTCCTGCTGAAAGGTGAATCTCTGTCCCAGTCGTAGGTCTTTTGCAGACTGAAGCAGGTTTTCCTCACGGAATTAGCTCCATCCATTTTGCCCTCTACCCTGACAAGCTTCCCAGTCCCTGCTGATGAAAAGCATCCCCATAGCATGATGCTGCCACCACCATGCTTCACAGTAGGGATGGTGTTACCTGGGTGATGTGCTGTGTTGGGTTTGCCCCGGACATATCGCTTTGCATTTAGGCCAAATAGTTCAATTTTTTTTTAATCGGACCACAAAATCTTTTGCACCATCTTTTCTCACATGCCTTTTTGCAAATTCTAAGCGGGATTTTACATGGTCTTTTTTCAGAAATGGCTTCCTTCTTGCCGCTCTTCCACACAGGCCAGATTTGTGGAGTACCTGAGCTATTGTTGACACATGGACAGTTTCTCCCATCTCAGTCATGGAACGCTGTAGGTCTTTCAGAGTTGTCATTGGCCTCTTGCTGGCTTCTCTGACCAATACCCTTCTTACCCGGCTGCTCAGTTTGGGAGGACGGCCTGCTCTAAGCAGATTCTGGGTGGTGCCGTATACCTTGCACTTCTTAATGATTAACTTGACTGTGCTCCAAGGGATATTCAATGCCTTTGAAATCTTTTTATCCCCCTCCCCTGAGTTGTTTTGAAAGCTCCTTGGTCTTCATGGTAGTATCTTTGCTTTGAATGCACTACCCAACTGTGGGACCTTACAGAGACAGGTGTATTTAATCTGAAATCATGTGAACCACTTTTATTGCACACAGATGGACTCCATTTAACTTATTGTGTGAATTCTGAAGGTAATTGGTTGCACCTGCGCTTATTTATGAGTGTCATAGCAAAGGGGGTGAATACTTATCTAATGAAGACTTTTCAGGTTTTTATTTTTAATTGATTTGTTTTTTCACCCCCCCCCCCCCCCCCATTTTTTCACACATTGAAAGTGTTGAGTAGGCTGTGTAAATCAAAGGAAATAAAAATCCCAGTTAAATGCATCAAGATTTCAGGTTGATTTCAAACTGTGAAAACGTCCAAGGGGGGTGAATACTTACTATAGGCACTGTATAGAGCTTGGGAGAAATGTTTCCATTGAGTCAATGGAGCCGAAACTTTTGAAGTCAATTTGTCTTTTGCCCAAGGTCTCTTGAAGAAAACGGCAACATTGACAAATTATGACAGTACATAATTATTATGAAAAACACTGTTTTTTTAGCACAGTCCCGTATTGTGATACATTTGCATAAATACAGAGTAACATGACCCTTCGCTCGCTAACATGACCCTTTTCTCGCTATATATTTGACACTTTTGTCTGAAACAGCGTTTCATAACAAGCAAGGGAAAGCGAGCAGCGGCTCCAGCCAAATAAATCCAGCCGCCAGCCTTCACTACAATATATATATTAGTGTAGTCCTATGTTCGTTCTGTTGCTAGAAAGACACTCCAGGTATATTTGTAGAGAACCATGCAAGCTTTTGAAAACAGAATTGCGGAAGTCTAGCACCACAGCACACATATTTTGAAAGTGTTTACATCCCACGTTGGGTCGGGATAAATACAGGTGTAGCTTACAGAGGGAGTGCCCCTCGCCAGGGACCTGCAGAGAAATCGGCGGCCCAACGTGATTTAATCCATTAAATGTAAGGCTACTTATTCAATGTAGATACATAAAGAGCAAATAAGAAGCTGAGCGATTGGCATATGTGGGAAGTGTACTCGCTGTTCTGCCCCAGTAAACCACGTTGGTCCGGGCTAAATACAGGTGTAGCTTGCAGTGGGGATGCCTCTTGCTGGGTACCTGCAAAGAAATCGGCTGCCCAACATGATTTAACCTGTTAAATGCAAGGCTACTTAGTCAAAGTAGATACATAAAGAGCGAAATAGAAGCTGAGCGATTGGCATATGTAGCATGTTTGCCTGCTGTTCTGCCCCAGTAAACCACGTTGGTCCGGGCTAAATACAGGTGTAGTTTGCAGTGGGGGAGCCCCTCTCCGGGTATCTGCCGAGAAATCAGCGGCCCAACGTGATTTAACCTGTTAAATGCAAGGCTACTTATTCAACGTAGATACATAAAGAGCGAATAAGATGCTGAGCGATTGGCATATGTAGCAAGTGTACCCGATGTTCTTCCCCAGTAAACCACGTTGGGCCGGGCTAAATACAAGTGGGGCTTGCATAGGGGTTGCCCCTTGTCAGGTACCGGCAGAGAAATCGGTGGCCCAAAGTGATTTAACCAGTTAAATTCAAGGCTACTTCTTCAACATAGACAAATACATTTATGCACTAAAAGCCAGCGAATAAGAAGCTGAGCGAATGAGAAGCTGGTGAATAAGAAGACAACTTCAGCCTCGTCTCTAAAACCACAGACGTGTGAAACATTTGTATGTAAATGGAATGTATAGTAAAAAAAGTGCTCTATTCCTAAACAGCAGTGTTTATACCTCATTATACCTGGATTCTTGACCGGAGGGTTATAAGTTCAATCCCGGTGAGGGACACTGCTGTTGTACCCTTGAGCAAGGCATTTTACCTAGATTCAGTATAAACAACTGGATAAATTAGTAATTGTATGTAAACATAATGTGATATAATTGTGACAATTGTAAGTTGCCCTGGATAAGGGTGTCTGCTAAAAAAGAAATAATAATAATTTAAATGCAACCTGCTGAACTATTTGCATTTGACTTGGTATTTGTATATTCTGAAATATAAGACTTTGCATTTGAATTTCAAATCATGGGAGAGCTTAAAAAATATTTCAATTTTAAACACTTTTTAATAATAATGCTCATAATAAAGTAGAGAGACTTTTCAGTATTGCTGGTAAAGTTGATTAACCTGAAAGATGCAAACTAAAGGACACTTGAGAACTTCAGGTTTATTAAACATAACAAACAAAACAAGTAAAAATAATAATTGTGCAATGCACACATATATAAATATATACATATATCTCATCATTTGATGTCAGTTTTTCACAAACCTGGTCCTGCGGGCCCACTGTGTCTGCTGTTTGTGTTCCAACGGAGTTCTCAATTATTAAATTGATCCCCCAATTGAACTAACAATTAGTGACTTAATGCAATGTTAGAAATAACTTGAAATATCCAACTCTTTTGGCTGCTTTCACAAACCCTGATCAGCACTAATCTTGGACTACTTTACCTCAGTTAACATTAGGTAGTCCTAGATTAGTGTTAATTGAGGCCTGTGCAGCCAGCCATTTCTACAAATAATTCAAATGCTCTGATCAGACATTTTATTCATTCAATTGAGGGTTCAATTCGTAGTTTAAAGCTCAGATGGAACACAAATCAGCAAACACTAGGTCCTCAGGACCAAGATTGGGAAACACTGTTTTATGTAGCTTACTTCCTATATTGGTACATACCTGTTAATTATTAAGAACTACATGATTACTGTGTTTATGTTGTTATTATATAAACTGTTTTCCTTGTATGTCACCTTGGATAAAGGCCTCTGCCAAATTCATGTTAATAAATTAACATTTGTTGTATGGGAAAGTATTTGAAGTCCATTTAGCATTTGTCACATATTTGCATTTGTATTTAGTTTGGTAGTAAATGTATCACATTTGCATTTGTATAAAGCAAATTCACAAGAACATTGACATTGCCACTGGTCTCATCAATTTCCTACTATCTGGAAAACACAAGTATGCTCAAAACCATAACCATCACATTTAACAATGGAGTCACCCATACCTTTCAACATTTATGCTCAAAGTTTGAAATCATGGATAGAGTCTGCACTGTTCGAGAGCAGTTGCCAGTCATTGGTGCTCATGCAATCACCATTCACAAATGTCAGGGGATGACTCTAAAAACAGTTAGGATGGACAAAGTTTCATTCCTATTGACAAAGTTTCATTGCACTTTCCAGAGTAACTTCCTTAAGCGGTATCCACCTTATTAACTTTGACCCCACCTGCATCTATGCATGTCAAACTGCAGTTGAAGAGTACCATCGGCTCAGAGGGATTTATTGTTCGAAGTTGAAAAGCTTGAAGGAGACTAACACGCACAAGGGATATAAGGTAAAAGATCATGCGCATTTCATTCACCGATCCATCATTAATGTTCAGGAACAGCAAAAGCCTCAGCCTTCGAAGAGAACATTGCACTTACATATCCATTCAGAGGCTTGAACAACCCCAATTTCACCTCATGCTATGCAAATGCAACATTGGAGTGCCTTCTTCACTTGCAACCTCTGAAGGATTCATTAAAACACAGTCAACAGGGGGCTCCCGAGTGGCGCATCCAGTAAAGGCGCTCCGCGCAGGATGTGCCCTATAGCCTGGAGATCGCAGGTTCGAATCCAGGCTATGTCACAGCTGACCGTGACCAGGAGTTCCTAGGGGGCGGCGCACAATTGGCTGAGCGCTGCCCGGGTAGGGAGGGCATAGGTCGGCAGGGGAATCCACGGCTCATCGCGCATCAGCGACCCCTGTGGTCGATAGGGCGCCTGTGGCTCTGCAGCGGAGCCGCCAGATCTGTGTTGTCCTCCGGCACTATAGGTCTGGTGGCATTGCTGTGGATCTGCAGTGCGAAAAATGACGGCTTGGCAGGAGCACGTTTCGGAGGACGCGTGTTCCAGCCTCCGTTTCCCGAGTCGGCGCGGGGGTTGTGAGCGGTGAGCCGGGGATACAGATAATAATTGGGCATGCTAAATTGGGGTGAAAATAGGGGTAAAATAATTGGCGACGACTAAACGACTAAAAACAAAAAAAAAACACAGTCAACAAGAGGCTATCAGGAGTTTTGTTCACAAATAGGATCACTTGTCATCCACTGCGTCTCTAACTACTGTGGATATTTGTCACTTCTTAGGAGAACCTTTCAACAGAGGTGAGCAACATGTTGCAGAGTTTCTCACCAAATTGTCTGAAATTTGTCCTGAAATATCTCACATGGTTTCAGTCACAATAAGTCATGGCATTCTATGTACTACATGTAACTACTGCTCATCAAACCGAGAGGTGTTGTAAAATTATCCTCTACATGTACCTGCTGGTATAGATTCCATGTGTTTGGAAAAACTCATTTATAGAAATGACAAATGGGCAATGATTCCTGGTAGCAAATGGAGGCAATTCAAAACTTCTCCAATCATGAAGCGTGAACTCATTCAATCAGCAGGGAGACTGATTGCAGTCCAACTTATGCTTTGGGAAACCAAACCAGACGGGACCGTTACAAAGTGACACAATGCTAAGTTTACTGCTGTGCAGAAGAGCACAATTACTGTGGACAACAGGAATTACCAATTAGATTCCATTATCATACACCAAGGACAGGATGTTACTTCAGCACACTATGTGTCTGCTCTTGGTGTGGGTGCTACTGGAAAATGGGTGCATGCAAATGATGCACTTATTGAAGTCAAGCCATGGTCAAGAAATGCAAACAAAATGTATAGGTCCTTTTATGAAGAGATCTATTGCTTTACAAATGCCTCAGCCTAAGTTCATAACACCACTATATCAAGAAGAATAATGTTTTTTTCCAGCATTAAAATGTGTTAGTATACTACCCTTTAGCACGGACATGCATATGTAGCTTTTGAACCATTTATAACATTGTAGTTTTGTACCTATGTAAATATCAACATATCAATACCTACCAAAATAGACATCTTGTTTTCACCTCTCATGACTTTTGGACAGTATTAAATGTTTACACTTTCAATACTGTCCAAAAGTCCCTTCTACCATTATTTTACTTTCAAATGTTTTCTCATTTCTCTTATTACTACTTATTATTCTCTTGTAATGTCTGTCTGTCTATTTACCATACACATTCTCGAATATCTTTCCCTCGCTTTATTCATTATTTGATGAAGTAAAAAAGAAGTGATATCTATAACAAAAACAATTGTCAATGTAAAAAAACAAGTTAGAAAAATGCAACAGCCGTTTAAAGGGGTGATATCAAACACAAAAGCCAGTAGTTAGGAGAAGCAATTAGGCAAATCTTGTCAAGCATCAAGCAAATGGGCACAATTGGAAAGGTGCTGGGGCCCAAGATTCACACAATTCTTGCTTCTAACTTGACGCCTTTTTTTGATCGCTTCGCTCCACTTTATCGCTCCACTTGAAATGCTCTTTATATGACTTGATGTGACTGAGATACACACTCACACACTGAGACACTAAATCCGCCCTTGTTAATCACTAATTGAGTGATTGTGTTCACTGTTAAATAAAACCAAAATCCTACATATTATATTCTGCTTTTTTTGCACGACTGGTAGGGGGCAAGTAGATTTTTAAGAAGGACAAGTAGATTTTTCTAGCACTTTGTCCCTTGGACAACAAGTTTTTTTCAAAAACTACACACCCCTGTAGACACTTATTTATTTGACCTGAGGTATCATCTGACACAAGTATGAGTTTTCTTTTATAGTGTCAGAGTTAATGAGAAGAAATTTATTTTCTATCAATACAGATTTTCCAGTCACCGTATCTTAACCAATGTGCTAGCCAGTGTGCATTTCACTGCTAATCAAGACCCATGCGGTTCCATTCTGAAGCTGTACATCCTGAGACCTGTCTGATGGTTTCTCATTTCATGAGTTGCAAGACTATGTGACAGGATGGAGCAAACCAAGAGCAGAGAGTGTGGGGGAGAGAAGATGTGTGGAAATTAAGGGAGAGCAATGGGAGAAGGGGAGAAACAGGGAGAGATGGGGTTCATTAAGGAGTGAAAGAGGGAGCGATGTGACTAACAAGTAAAAAAGTTGGGTATCTGTTTGGCCCTACACACAAAGACTATTTTACTGGGCTCTCTGCTGCTCCACAGCTGCACACAGCTGTTATGTCTGGGCAACAACCTCTCTGAGCTGCAATGATTCCTTTGGGGAAAGGTTTCAGTTCAGAACTTACTGTCAGATTAAGGGAGAGAGGAATATCTAATTAAACTCAAATCCCTCAGGATACCATGTCTGAGTTTAGATCCCCACCCAAACCAGATGTTACGGACAGTAAGAAATCTGAAGTTAAACATCAGATGCCAGCCATATCAAAGATCAGACTTGAAAGAACATGCATTAATCAGCATCAATTAAAGAAAATGTATTTCGATTGAAAATCTGGACTAGACCCTGGCTAATATCGGGCTCAGTGATGGTAGTTCAACACAATAATACGCAGTGAATATGTTGCCTTTTTACAGTTCTGTACCAGCAAGAATAGCCACAATAAATCTCTGTTTTCAAATTGGGACATTTTATAAAGAAAGAAATGCTAAACAGGAAACATACCAAACTGTAACAGGGCAATGGTACATACGTGGGTCGTTAGTGAATAATACTGAATCAGACATAGAGCAGTGGGTGTTGACACGGCGCACAGCCATGCAGATTTAATAATCACACAGGATCCGATGCCAGGGTACCAGCAATGGTGATCCTAGCGCCGGGTTTAACCACCCTGCTGCACATTTATTTTGGCAATTTTCATGTCAAAAATTGGCTTTTTTTGTTAGCCCTCAAATAAGCAATTTAGACAGTTTAAAAAAAAATGCCTTATTTTGAAAAACAGAAATATATTATTTCAATATAACAATTTGTTTACAATTGTAGCAATATAAATCACAAAATAACATACTTTTTCCAATGGCAGCATTATATAAGTATAAATAACTTTTTTTTTTTTTTAGCAGTCCAACAATAAGTCATTGTGCAGTCATATCACTTTTTAGAAATTATTTTTTGTGTTCTAGATTTTAAAGCAGAAGCCCTTCAAACTCTAATCAATGCTAATGTCTTTAAATCTAGTACATATTGTAAAAGGTTCACCCTCGTTCGGGTTCGTTGCCCCTTTAAGAACTTGACCCAGGAACACAGGAATGGATTTTTCAAGCGCTGACGCGCTATATTTTTAATAAACACAAAAATAACACAAACAAAATACAAAAGCAAAACAAACACCTAGCTCCTCTTGGAGCACTAACTCAACTTTCTGTAACACCCTGACTAACGCGGGACAGCTATGCTGTTTACCCGCCCTTCTCAAAACACACCGGTTTGAAACCGCACTTACTTTTTCGCTCTCTTTCTTTGGCTACCTGGAGACAGCGCACCTCTCTGCCTCCTTCCACTCTGCAGCCCTGAACAGACTGCCTGCTCACCTTTTAAACCCCGCACCTGGGCCTAATTTCCAATAACGCCCAGGTGCGGATGATAATTAAATAATAAAACAATTAGCAAACTAAATGAAACAATTAAACAAATAACAAAACAATAAAGCAACACAAAATCAAACCAGTGCATTCCCTCGCAGGGAGGTTTTAACCCCCTCCCTGCTGTTTCTCATAACCCGCTACGTTACACATCCCCCCCCTTGTCTTTACAAGACACAGGCCACGAGACGGCCACCTCCTCCCCTAAAACATAACCACCCACCCTCAAGTCCACAAATGTCCCTTCTTGCCCTCTTCCACGGGCAGGCTTGAGGGTGGATCGGTCCACGTCCCGGCTCAGCCAGGTAAGGACCGCGCACCGGCGACAAGGGGACCCAACGGTTCAACAGGGGCGACCGGAGCGTAGACCGTGGCACTGGAGGATGCAGCAGTGGGCAGAGATCTTCCCCTGGGAACCGGCGCAGTGATGTCCGATCACCCAGGGGAAGCGAAGCAGCGAACAGGGGGAGCAAAAGCGACGTCTGGCAGCAGCCCAGCGACGTCTGGGTGCTCGGGAAGAGCGGAGTAGGGAACCAGGGGAAAAGCTGTGGCCAGTGCTGCACACTCCTGGGCTCAAGGTCCAGCGCAGGAAGGTCCGGGCAGACCGGCCGGGTGTCCTGGAGCAAAGGGTGAGAGACTGGACGCAGCGGTGCCGGACTGGACCGTAGGGGCGGTGGTCGGGGCTGTGGTGGAGGTAAACTTTTCACCTCCCCTCTGGGCTCTGGAAGCGGCGGCTCCTCCCCTCTGGGCTCCGGAAGCGGCGGCTCCTCCCCTCTGGGCTCTGGAAGCGGCGGCTCCTCCCCTCTGGGCTCCGGAAGCGGCAGCTCCTCCTCCCTGGGTTCTGGCAGCGGCAGCTCCTCCCCCTCTGGCTCGGGAGGCTGCGGAGCTCCACTAGCCTGCTCCCATTTTTGGAGTAACAGCTCCAATTCGGTTGGCTCTCTTCTTTTCTGCGGTGCCAACCCCATCTCTCTCCCCCATCTCTCAAGTTGCTCCTTCTGAGCAACGGCATTTCTGGTGATCTGTTCGATCATTTGCAATAAATCCATCTTCTGGGTCTTAGGGGCGCCCACACTCTCTGCCACCATATGTGAAAAGGATTAGACCCACTCGTTCGGGTTCGTTGCCCCTTTAAGAACTTGACCCAGGAACACAGGAATGGATTTTTCAAGCGCTGACGCGCTATATTTTTAATAAACACAAAAATAACACAAACAAAATACAAAAGCAAAACAAACACCTAGCTCCTCTTGGAGCACTAACTCAACTTTCTGTAACACCCTGACTAACGCGGGACAGCTATGCTGTTTACCCGCCCTTCTCAAAACACACCGGTTTGAAACCGCACTTACTTTTTCGCTCTCTTTCTTTGGCTACCTGGAGACAGCGCACCTCTCTGCCTCCTTCCACTCTGCAGCCCTGAACAGACTGCCTGCTCACCTTTTAAACCCCGCACCTGGGCCTAATTTCCAATAACGCCCAGGTGCGGATGATAATTAAATAATAAAACAATTAGCAAACTAAATGAAACAATTAAACAAATAACAAAACAATAAAGCAACACAAAATCAAACCAGTGCATTCCCTCGCAGGGAGGTTTTAACCCCCTCCCTGCTGTTTCTCATAACCCGCTACGTTACAATATACATCATAAAAATCAAGTCATATACAGGGTGATTAGAAAGTAAGTTTACCACACAATACACCACATCACTGATGTGGTAAACTTACTTTCTATCTTCCACTGTTTCGGGTACGGGTGTGTATTGCTGTAATATGCATTATTATCTGTGAAGCATACTTCATCAACAGAATAAATTGGTTCCTTACAACCCCTTGTAACATCAACAAAGAAATAAATACCCTCATCTCATTCGCTGTATAAAGCATCAATTTTTTACTCAAATGCGTTCATCCATTTTTGACTGCTCATCTATGGATGGGCCAGTCTATCAAGTACATTTCTTAGGGACTGCTGCCATCTGCCAGCAAAAAACAAAACAGCATATATTCTGTTTATGAGATTTAGTGTAGCACGTCAAAAGATGTGTTAAGTGGAGTGCAGGATGCGTCCTATAGCCTGAACATAGCAGGTTCGAATCCAGGCTATGTCATTGCCGACCGTGACCGGGGGTTCCTAGGGGGCGGTGCACAATTGGCCGAGCGGGATTAGGTCGGCAGGGTTAATCCACAGTTCACTGCAAACCTGCAAGTCTGCTTTGGAGCCATTCAGATCTTTGTTGTCCTCCGGCACTATAGGTCTGGTGGCTTCGCTGTGGATTCGCAGTACGAAAATTGACGGTTTGGCAGGAACACGTTTCAGAGGACGTGTGTTTCAGCCTCAGTTTCCCGGGATAAAAATAATAATTGGACATTCCAAATTGGGGAGAAAACCGGGGTAAAAATCATTGGCAATGACTAAAAAAAAAGACGTGTTAAACTTTGCAGATGCACATTTAACTCCCTGCACGCTATTCTCACAGGAGTGACAAATTTGGAGATCGCGGGATAAGCAGCTGGGTGGTTAATAAGGAAAAGAAAAGAAAACAAAGCTAAACGTAAAAGTGTGCCACACAAGTGGTGAGCGCTAGTCCCACTAAAAGGAACGCCCCGCTCCAGGAACCTACTACACTATGCAAACCTTCTCTATACTGTTTCAGAACAACATCCTCTAAACTGAGCTACTTGTGACCTCCTGGAGTCACGGCAACTCCGGCCTCTTCAAATGGCCTTTTCAAACTGCCTCAGCTGCACAATGCCTTCACGAGCACCGTCTTGGAGTGGAAGGGTTTTGTGTAGTAGTTCTCTCCATGGAACAGACACTCTCCTCCTCGATGTCAACACAGCAAGCTTTGGCTCAGCGCCCGTCTGTATGGCTATAGCTGTGCAGTAGCCTCGAGATGTGGCGCACTTTTTGAGCTGTGCCCACCAGCCAACCAGGACCTCCTGATCAACACAGCACCGGGCAAGCCTACCTGCTCAATTAGTTGCCTAGCAACGCATCGTCTGTTGCACATCCCAGCTGTTTCCATAAAGGTACACATGCACCTAAGAACCAGCGACAGGGTACTACTCCCTGTCACACAAACTAAAACATGTTCTTCGACATGGCTGTATAAGACAACGCCTGACCTGAACATCTCCACCTCCACCTCTGCTGTGGTGGAAGTACTGTAGGAAGTATTACATCAGTACACACAGCATACCTTATTAAATATTGTTTTAAAACATAGAATTGGGTGAGACAGGGAGCTGAGAGGGCAGGGAAAGCAATATCAATACCCTCAGAGGTGCACTCAGCTCCCCAGCCCGACTCTCATCATCCGTCTGAAACTCATTCTACACTAGCTGAGGAGAATAAAATTAGCCAGCTGCTGTTTTCCCCAATTCAGTTTGCAACCTTTATGTATAACCAGCGAAAAAAAATCACACTTTCATTTAACTTTATCAGCAAGCATAGCTTAATCTCATTCCTAGGCTACATGGCCTCATTTAACTAATTTAGCTAAATTCAAGTTAATAAAACCACATTTCAAAAGCAATTTACTGCTTTTTGAGACTGAAAATATATTTTTCCCTGAAACCTTGTATGTACGCGCTTATGACAGGAATGTTATGCTTAGTGGTGGTCTACTTTATGTGAAATAGTGTGTAGCAAGGTCATAGTCTATGAGTGCAGGTCAGTGGATTTTGCTGCAGGGACTGTTTATAGAAAATTGATTTGCACTGGGACTCAAGATTACTGGTGGTAAAGAACCCCCCCCCCCCCCCCACACACACACACAGCACAGCATTTTTTAGAAAATTGTTTGACCTAAACATTTCACAGGCTGCAATTCTTAGTAATAATTATACATCAGTTTCACATTTGAAGTTTTCAATTCTGCCACACAAAATATATACCGTAGCTGATCTAATTTGGGTATGTATTTCAGAGCAAACATGGAGTATCTGGGGAGGGATTTCGATTAGTCTTTCATCACTGTGAGAAGACAGGATAAAGAGGTACAACTGGTCTCTCATGACAGGGAAAAGGCAGAATAAAATCTGTGATTGGCCTCTTAGGAGACAATGCGATAAAGTGATTGAAAAGGACAAAAAGTAAATTGAGGGCCACAGACTGAACAGATTGTAGTTTCTCAGGCCCTGTATAGATCATGAACTTGGCTGAAGTCCTCTCAAAGCAAATGCAGGCTCATTAGGGAAAGCACTGTTAAAAGTGCTTGTGTCTGAGGCCTCAGCAACCTTATTCAAAGCTAGGCTGATAGTGGCTAATGGGTGAGTCGAATTCACAGCTTTCTATACTGCTCTAACTACAGGGTAGCCAACATCCCTGATAATTATAAATATAATGAATGAATAATTTTGTTTCCTTTTAATAGTGAGAAGACCATCAATCCGGCCAGATCAAGCTCCCTAACCTATCAAAAGGGGGTCTGTGTCAGTCAGCCTGCAAGGGACCTGCTCTCGTGTTACAGGAAAGGCTCCAGGCAGCTTCCTCCAGCACAAACACCCAGCGCACCTCCAGATGTGCGGCCAGCCTCAATAATATTAAACATAATGAGTCTTTCCTTGAGGATTCCGAAAAAATATGACCTCACGGCCCAGACAAGGCAGTTTTCCGACAGCCAGCACCAGCATGATAATATTAATTAGATGGACAGGCAGACCTATTAACACCACCTGTTTGGGATGGCAGCATTAGTGAGAGTTTTAGATTAGATTAAAGGAAGGCTAACCAAAACATTATAAAATAAGCCCTGTACCCATCTCACTATCACACATCACTGTACAACTCTCACTTACACTGGGATTCAAAAAATGTTGGGATGCCAACCTACACTCTTCAAAATCAGCTATAGAACCAAGCAGCTAGTAGGGTCTAACATGGTTATATCTAAAATATTTGAATTCTACTAGAAATAGATAATACAGGGGGGGGGGGGGGGGGGGGTCACACTTTACCTAAACCAGTACCTTATAAAAGTTTACCCTGGTAAATGTACACAGTATTTTTGCAGTTTTCCCATGCTTTTATCATGGTTATACTTTGCATTTACCATAGTTTACCATGATTACATCTCTGGGATTTAGAATGATTGCATATGCTTTATCATTATTATTATTATTATTTATTTCTTAGCAGACGCCCTTATCCAGGGCGACTTACAATTGTTACAAGATATCACATTATTTTTACATACAATTACCCATTTATACAGTTGGGTTTTTACTGGAGCAATTTAGGTAAAGTACCTTGCTCAAGGGTACAGCAGCAGTGTCCCATACTAGGGATTGAACCCACAACCCTCCGGTCAAGAGTCCAGAGCCCTAACCACTACGCCACACTGCTGCTTTCACTATGCTTAAATATACTTTGCTATGCTTTTACTGTAGGAAAGTTTTATATGGGGTGGTTCCCAACATTTTCCAAGATGGGCACCACCATGGTTTTGAAGGAATTTTAGTGGAGCAACACCAGTATAGGACCAAAGACATACACACATAGCTTTATGTTACAAACTATTCTACAAGTACCAGTACTTTAGGTACTGTTGTTAAGACAAAATTGTTTTCTGTTCTGTGTATTTGCAGGTAATGTAGGCTGACGTTTTCTGCTTTGTGTTCAGGTTTGTTTAATAAAGTCTGAAGTCGGATCAGTTAAGAGGGCAGAGTGGGGCAGCCCTAAGGACGGAGAAGGAAGGAAACCCTCTCATTCCTCTCTGGGACTGACAGAGTTTAATTCCCCTGTCAGGAGCAGTGAGCCGGCTTCTCCCTTTACTCCCGGTGCCAGTCTGCAATCCACCAGACAGACAGACGATTCTTATTCCACAACCCTCTCCTTCCTCATCAGGAACAACTTCACATACTGGCTTAGAAGTTATAGAATTTTCACGCTGCCATATGCAGAAGTTCAAACTGTGCGTGCACCAGTTTTGAAAACCTAAATGCATACCACAGTATCTGAGTGTCTGTAACAGTATTCTGTCGCACTATTTTAAATAACAACTAAACAAAAAAATAACTAAAAGCTTAAAAGGTGTGTTTGGCGGTGCTCCAATATTGAGAATTATCGTTGGTGTTTAGGGGAGTTGTGAAGCCATGTTTCTGTGTAAGCAGTGGCTCGGCCTGAAACCACGGTATTCAAAAGTATATACAGTGCCTTGCAGAAGTATTCAGACCCCTGACCAATTCTCTCATATTACTGAATTACAAATGGTACATTGAAATTTCGTTCTGTTTGATATTTTATTTTAAAACACTGAAACTCAAAATCAATTATTGTAAGGTGACATTGGTTTTATGTTGGGAAATATTTTTAAGAATAATAAAAAACTGAAATATCTTGCTTGCATAAGTATTCAACCCCCACACATTAATATTTGGTAGAGCCACCTTTCGCTGCAATAACAGCTTTAAGTCTGTTGGGGTAAGTATGTACCAGCTTTGCACACAGTGTCGGAGTGATTTTGGCCCATTCTTCTTGGCAGATTTTTCTCCAGGTTGTTCAGGTTGGTTGGACGACGCTTGTGGACCGGAATTTTCAAATAGTGCCACAGATTCTCAATGGGATTGAGATCAGGACTTTGACTGGGCCACTGTAGGACATTCACCTTTTTGTTCTTCAGCCACTCCAATGTTGCTTTGGCCTTGTGCTTGGGATCATTGTCCTGCTGAAAGGTGAATTTCCTCCCAAGCTTCAGTTTTTTAGCGGACTGAAGCAGGTTCTCTTGCAGTATTTCCCTGTATTTTGCTCCATCCATTCTTCCTTCAATTTTAACAAGATGCCCAGTCCCTGCTGATGAGAAGCATTCCCACAGCATGATGCTGCCACCAGCATACTTCACTGTAGGGATGGTGTGTCTTGAGGCATGGGCAGTGTTAGGTTTGCGCCACACATAGCGCTTTGAGTTTTGGCCAAAAAGCTCTATTTTGGTCTCATCTGACCACAAAACCTTTTCCCACATCGCAGCTTGGTCACTCTCATGCTTTCTGGCAAACTCCAGACTTTCAGATGGTACTTTTTGAGTAATGGCTTCTTTCTTGCCACCCTCCCATACAGGCCAGTGTTATGCAGAGCTCTTGATATGGTTGACTGGTTCACCATTACTCCATTCCCAGCCACTGAACTCTGTAGCTCCTTCAAAGTGATTGTTGGCCTCTCTGTGGCTTCCCTCACAAGTCTCCTTCTGGTTTGAGCGCTGAGTTTTGAGGGACGGCCTTTTCTTGGCAGTGCCTGGGTGGTGTGATGCAGCTTCCACTTCCTGATTATTGATCCAACTGTGCTCACTGGGATATCCAAACACTTGCTATATTATTTTGTACCCTTTCCCTAATCTATACATTTGTATTACTTTATCTCTAACTTCTGTAGAATGCTCTTTGGTCTTCATTTTCCTTCAGATTCACAGCCTGACCAATGATCCTTCAACAGTGGGGTTTTTATCCAGAAAATGTGACATCAACTTTAATGGTTCACAGGTGGAGGCCAATGGTAAGGTAATTGTGTCCTCATTAGGACAATTTCTTTCATCGGTGTAAACTGGGAGCTTCCACAGCACAGGGGTTGAATACTTATGCAAGCAAGATATTTCAGTTTTTTATTTTTCTTAAAAATATTTCCCAACATAAAACCAATGTCACCTTACAATAATTGATTTTGAGTTTCAGTGTTTTAAAATAAAATATCAAACAGAACGAAATTTCAATGTACCATTTGTAATTCAGTAATATGAGAGAATTGGTCAGGGGTCTGAATACTTTTGCAAGGCACTGTATATATACTGTATATTGTTTTGTGCAATTGTTTGTTTTGGCCCTTGTGCCTATTTATTTGTTTTGTCTATTATTTATTATTAAACATTCGCAAAAACACTTTAAACTTGCAGCTTCTGTCTCTGGGTCCCCTTCCTGATTTCCACCAGCTTGGGCTATGACGCTATCCTTACCACACGTGGTGTCGGTGGGATAGCGCCCCTAGAGACAGAGGAACTGCAGTTTTACGAAAAAATAAGATGGAAAAGGAAAGTCTGGAGGAGCTGCAGCGCCGGTTGGAGGCAGAATGGGCTCCTTTCTGTAAGGAGTGTGGGGATTTTGGGCACAGCTTCGAGGCATGCCCATGGGTTGACCCCCTCTTCAGAGAGGACTTCAGGAGGTCCAAGGTGGAGCTTGGGCACTATACAGTGTGCTGCCCCCTTCAGGATAAAGAGGAGGGGCCAGCATGGTCACTGCCGGAGTGCCCCATGCTGCTGCCAGCATTTCCGCTGCCAGTGTTGCCACCATCAAAAACACCTATGTTTTGACGGGGAGGAATTTAACCCCCTCCCTGCCAAAGCAATATTCCCCACACACACCTGTGCACCGGCGGGGCTTTCACCCTGCCACACTGCCACAAGGAGCCACAGGGCCAAGTTACTTTCTGCCAAGCCTTCTTACCCTGTTAGCATTGCTGGCTTTTACTGAGGAAACTCAGTAACGATGAAAGATGTGTTCATTTATCTCACTTTCTCTCAACTCGTTTTGGACAATTTCCCCACTGAACAAGCCCACTTCTGAGATCATAATTGCTTTTGGATAAAAAACTGCATTTCATTCTTTCTTTCTTTCTATGTGTCTATCTGTCACTATTTATGAACTTCACATATTTGGATCACACAAACACAGGTGAACTCTGCAGGTAATTACTACTGTACATCATTCCCATATACCATGGCCATGTAACAACAACAGAATAGCAATTCGGTCTCCAGGATTTAATATAGGTAATCCTTTCTGACATTTTGGAAATACCATTACTGTGAGTAAAAACTGTAATATGACTGTCATGTAGCCATTTTAAATAGGGGCTCAAGGCCACCAAACAAATTCCACAAGGATGTATATTATACCTACATTCTTTAGAATGTGTGAAACAAATAGTCCCAGAGATGCCAGCAGAAACATGTGTGATTCATATAAACATTCCTCATGGGAATTCTTAATAATGTATGGTTGGGGTTTGGTCTCCTCAGCTGTTCTTTAATTTAGCCCCATCCATTAAACATTGTTTCTATTCAAATACCAGCAGAAGAAGTAAAGTGTCAACATAGATTCACCTTTACATGAGCTAACAATAAGAAGAACAGACTTTGGATGGAACCAATTTTAGTCAACAATGAATTAAAAAGGATTGCAATTTTACTCCCTGGTCATTCAACAAATTTGTAAGCTCTCAGTTTCCATGGCAATCTTTTACAGAGGTGAACTAGAGGACAGTCAATAGCAGACAACTCTCTTTAATTCTCAGAGAGCAGGTGAATTCTCAGTTAGCACTATTAACAAATGCTTCACAAATGCTCAACAAACTTCACTAAAAAGGTCAAATTACAATCAAATTACTCACATTTTGCTTTCAGGATTTTCCAGAATAACATACCTATTTTTTACATAGAAGAATATAAATTATATATCAAACTCCTTTAGTTAAGTTCCACGGAAGAAGCAATTATGTCAATAGCATAAATCCCACCACGTCTGTAAATCTGTATCAAGAAAAAAAAGATCACTGCGATCTACACCCCTGTATTACTAAGGTAATGTAAGTTACTTATGTGCATACCTTCTGGTGCACTTTTGACACTGTCCAAGTTTCAGCACAATTGGATAAGCAGTTCTTCAGATATGTGTACAAAATATAATAGTGCCTTTGTGTATGAAAGCAATATTAAAAAAAAAAAACATGACATTGGTAGACAAGTTCCTACCTGAAGAAAGCAAGTTCCAGCTGCTGTGTTTTCCTTGATTGAGACGTTGTAGAAGTTACTATCGAAAACAGGCTCATTGTCATTTATATCCTGCAAGACTACGTTGACCACAGCTGTGGAAGACAGAGCAGGTCGGCCTCCATCTGTGGCCACCACAGTGATTCTTGGCTTGGGGTCTGTCTCGTAATCCAGCTCTGTTGCAGTGGTGATGATCCCGGTAACTGGGTCGATTGTAAACCAATCAGAATGTGTCCCACGGTCCTGGAGGATGCTATATTTGACGTCCCCATTGGGACCTTGGTCTTTATCCCTGGCTGTCACCTGAAGGACAAAACTGCCAGGGTAGACCACCTCAGGGATAGTTTGCTTGTATACCTGCTGGTCAAAAAGAGGGGGGTTGTCATTGACATCAGTGACCTGAATTGTAAATGAGGACTCTGCCCTCAATGGAGGAGTCCCTGAGTCAGTGGCCATCACACTCAGTTCATAGGAATCTCTTTCTTCCCTGTCTAAAATCTTGTCAACACAAATGAGGTAGATGATGTTATCCTTAGTGGTTAGACCAAACTTGCCATCTCCCCCTTCCAAAGAGACATTTACATTTGCGTACTCGCTATAATCTGGGTCAGATACAGAAATTCGTGCAACATACTGGCCTGGTTGGGCTCCCTCAGAGATCTGTGGGGACCCATCCTCACTGAGGAAAATGATGGTCATGGTAGGCTGGTTATCATTGTAATCACGCACATGGATGGACACAAAAGCATTGGTGATCTCTGGTTGGCTGGCATTGTCCCGAGCTTGGACCACCAGCTCATGGACTTTTCTCATCTCATAGTCAAGGGGCTTGCTGAGGGTTATTATGCCTGTGTGTGGGTCAATAAGAAAGTATCGCTCAGGGTCACTCTGCCTTCTGTTAATCTCATAGATGACTAGTCCATTGTCTCCCTCATCAGCATCTGAGGCAAACACCTGCAGGATGGTGCTACCAGGCTTCATGTTTTCAGAGATCAGGGTGTGATAGCGGCTCTGATTAAAGACAGGGGCATTGTCATTAATATCTTGGACCAAGACATCCAGAATCATATGCCCGGTCTTCCTTGGAGAGCCACCATCAAAAGCTTCCAAGTACAAGGAATATGAAGATACCTGCTCTCGATCCAGGATGCCATTTACCACAAGATCCAAGTACAAGACTTCATTGGAGCCTCTCTTGGTCTGAAGTCGGAAAGCTTGTCCCATGTTGCCATTTTTTACTAGGTAACCCTGTGTACTGAGCTGGCCTTTATCAGCATCAGATGCTGGTTCTAAGGAAAACCTAGTCCCTATTGCTGTTTGTTCTGGGATCTTGAAAGTGGCCCTGCTCTTGGGAAAGCTGGGTGCATGGTCATTGATGTCATTGACCACAATTGTTACCTCCACTGTCACCCCCTGCATGGTGACAGCAATAAAGTTGTAGCGGTCCCTGGTCTCCCGGTCCAGGACTTTGGCTGTCTTAATAATGCCGGTAGTTTCGTCAATGTGCAAGTCGCTGCCAACCCCTGTACTTTCCAAGTCTGTGATGAAGTACAAGGAGGCAGTGGTTCCAGGGGGGAGCCCAGCACTGATGTCCCCCACGATGGTGCCAGCTGGCTGCTCCTCATCCAGCTGTAGGTCCAGGGTTCCCAACACAGTGGATGAGTGACCGGTTATAAGTCTGAAGGCCACGTAGAGGAGAAGCAGCACCCGTTTGTTCCAGGTCTCTCGTCTGTTCAGTCGTTCCATTGCAAGCTCTCCCAATCCGATAAGTGGAGAACCAATCCTCATGTAGGCAGGTTGCCTTAATCCTGAAAGAAATAGACATGGAACACATGTATTATTGTTTTTATTAGTAGTAGTAGTCGTAGTAGCCGTAGTAGTAGTCATACTAGTACTAGTAGTATTACAGTTCAAAGGACAAGTACCTTCAAATTACATTTTCAAATATAATGTTTTACTATCCCCTTGCCTTTTAGCTTGTTTGCAATTATTCTGAGTTCTTGTTATTCTGTGCCTTGACTTGGTTCATCAGTTCTAGTTGCCAGATATCATAAACATCTGTAACCCGGGCTAGATTGGCATCTATAAATGGTCTTTATAGAAATTAGAGTCAGTGCCATGTAGTAAAGGATCACTCTCTCCTAACTATGACTCGACTCAACTTCAATGCACCTAAGAAAACTGTATACCCTTTAAATTTGCATCATATTTTTTGTATCTGTTTATTATGCCACAATGTGTGTTCATAATCATTATGTATTGCTGTTTTTGCACTCACTCAAATATATTTACATTTAGGGTAAGCATGAGTCATTTCTGTAATAACGAGAGAGAATGGCTACAAGGAGTGTGCACCGTTCATTCAGTCCCCCATTGTAAGATACACATATTTTACATATAGGCAATCTGTCTGCCGTCCCACAGCTCAATTATGAAGGACGTTCTGTTTCCCAAGGACAAACTTCTAAAGACGTAGCCACTTGTCACAACCCTAACACACTAACCCTATTGCCCTTTAGTATACAATATATCATTCACACACAACATTTGCATACATTTCTTACAAATACCTAATTCATCAATCTTACATTCCTTTGAAGCAACCAGTAACCACATGCCCCCCATGACTTGAGGCTGGACTTGTCTTACTTTTCCAAATCACTGTGCGCATGCAGTTCAGTCCCTACATTTGCTTCTAATTAAGTAGAGGCAGTTCCAATATTTTGACAGTCTAGGCTTATATACTGAGTTTAATATACCCAAAGGTACCTGTTTTGTGAACCTAGCTGTTACATTAAAACTCTGGAATGTGCCAGAATGTTAACTTTTAATTTGAGCCTTTAGTCTGGTAGAGCAGTCATTTTATAAAGCTGTTTATGATATTACATGTTCCACACATCACAACACCCTGGGGTGCCAGCAGACAGAATGTGTCATGATCATCAAAAATCATGATACCAAAACAATACTATAGATGGAGCAAGTCCTGTTCATTCTGAAACAGCAGTGTCCCAAAACACCCTGCTGGAGTGCATGCAGTTAGCATAGGTTATCCCTGAAAATCCCTTGATATCCATGCAAGAATGTCTCCAAAGCACACAGAATGACCATACCCTGTTGGCTCAAAGACTAGTTATGCTCTTCTTATTGTCCCATAAACGCCCTGAACCGACGCAAATGACCAGACTGCATCCAACACTGCAACATAATAGCCAAAACTACTGACCAGAAACAAAAATCTATTTGCTAAAAGAAAAAACTAACAAAGAAGGAATCAAGCCCAAATGGAGCAAAAGAGGGCCCCTCCCACTTGGGGGGAAGCGGTTTTGAGAGCAATCCCACAAGCATCTCGGCTCGAGTCTTTGCGAGTGTCAATGCAATGAGTCATAGCTACTAAAGTCTTTGAAATGTATTTATGGGCCTCAACAGGAGGGAGTAATTAATGGCTTACAAGCTACCGCTGAGCCCAGAATATAAGGCAGTTTCAGATTTTTCCATGGTACAAGGGGCAGTTAAAAGCTTAGATTTTTATTGACACCAGAATCCCACTCCACTCTCTGTTAGCCTGACACAGGTACAGAGGAAGTGCATTGAGGGACACATTGCCAAGTGTCTGATTGCTAAGCAGCTTGCACACTTAAATATGGGTCGGTAACTAGGCCTCTAGTTCTAGACTCGCTTTGGATAGAATTGGAGCAATTTGGACTTACCCAGCACAGTGTATTAACTACACTAGACTGGAACCCAGGACACTAACATGTTCTGTAGAAGCTTTGGATAACATGCAGCTTTTTCATATAGTATCACTAAGTATTGTTTGTCATAGTCATGTACACTATTAGGTTTTAAAAAATCAAAGTTATTTTTGTATCTAACACTATAAACTGAATACAAGAACTGCTAAAGGATTTGTCCGATTTGCCTCTTGGGCAGCAAGCAGTTCTGTATATTGGCATACATTTTGTAGATATAGGAATTTAATTTGTTCAGGAATTATGCATCATTATTCAACAAACACCACTGTGTTCTCCAAGCAGATTCCCTTTTCAAATCTAAATAGTTTACTGACTAGCTTACTAACTTATTAACAAATGCTGCTCATAAACCCTATTTCAAAGATCCATACATTTTTATCATGGATTTTTCATTTTTACTATCTTCAGGTAGGTAATCAAAAAGTCTAAAAAAATATGCTGTGAAAAAATGTCTAAAAGCAAACCTAGTAGGCTAATACTGGTAGCCTGGTTTAATAATCTTTACCCCAATGCAAAATGTACACTATACTGAAAATCTAAAAAAAGGTTACTAAACTTGAATATAGAAGCTTTTAAATTCTGAATTATTCATTTTACCTACTGACTTCTTACAAATAAATATGTGTATGTACATAGTATACTTTAGCTTACTTTTGTAACGGTTCTGAAAAATGATACAAACTTTGCACTGAAAAAAATGCATTTCAAATAGAGTACAATTCCTCGTACAATTCCTCTCAAAGAAAAACCTTTCCTTAAAATTCTTGTAAATATCAGAACATTCCACACTTAATTAAACTAAACTCTATGGTGAGAAGCAGTTTTGAGTATTAAAATATAGTATTATATATATCAATAGCAGTCCAACACAAGCTCCTCCTAGTGGCACAAAAGCAAATTGTATGTGTGCACTGTATAAGAACACTGATCACTGAGGCATTCATGATAGACTGTAGAAGAAATGTCATTGGTACCCAGCTACTTATAGTGCGTTTACACTTAAGCCAGGGACACACTGCCCAATGCGATCAATAACGACGTGATTTTTCACTCGCATTGGGCAGTGTGTTGTGCTTTGTGATGCGATTTTACAGGATCGGCCAATCGATTTCAAGCGGCTCGCAAAGTTTAAACATGTTATTTTGTCTCATCGGGCAGTGTGTCACATCCACTCGCAAGTCTCAAAGCCAGCAACCAATGAGTTCACCGTGTTCAGTCACATGACTGGAGACAGACACGTATGTATTGTCTCTCTATTAATACACACACACACACACACACACACAAGGTATTCCATTGGTTTGTATATGATATACAATGACTGTACTATGATGTTAACTATTAGACTAAATATTTACAGAATACAGAACTTAAAAATGGGTGCTATAAACATGATTTATTTATTATTAATAGCGTTTTAATTAAATTATACCAAATAACGTTTTTATTTACAATGAAGGGAAAACATAATACATGTTTTCATTCTAAGCATTTGTTCGACACAGTATGTTCCTTACATTGTAAATAAAAATGTGACTAGGTGTAATTTAATTAAAACACTATTAATATTAAGAACATAAGAACATAAGAAAGTTTACAAACGAGAGGAGGCCATTCAGCCCATCTTGCTCGTTTGGTTGTTAGTAGCTTATTGATCCCAGAATCTCATCAAGCAGCTTCTTGAAGGATCCCAGGGTGTCAGCTTCAACAACATTACTGAATAGTTGGTTCCAGACCCTCACAATTCTCTGTGTAAAAAAGTGCCTCCTATTTTCTGTTCTGAATGCCCCTTTATCTAATCTCCATTTGTGACCCCTGGTCCTTGTTTCTTTTTGAATCATGGTTATAACAGCATTTTCTAAGTATTGTGTAAATATTTCGTCTAATAGTTAAAAATTACAGTGCTAATGGGGCTGTCAGGGCTTGTTTTCAAAAGATATCGGCACAGACATTATATACAAATCAATGGAATACCTTGTGTGTGTATGTATGTATGTTTGTATGTATGTATGTATGTATGAATGTATGTATGTTATGTGTGTGTGTGTATTAATAGAGAGAGAGAATATATGCATGTCTCCAGTCATGTGGGTTTCACGATCACACCGCCTTGTAGATAGTATTGTCATTGACTTGCCCCATTGCCATTACTTTATGCATCCAGGGCAGGTCAAATATCAGGATAACATCACAAATTGTGCGTCCCTTCCTGTGATTTCAATCGGGTGTGATGCCCGCTCTCAGGGTCGACGCGACCTCCGCCAGAGAGATGCAACGATCGCATCAGCCAGTGTGTCCACGGCTTTAAAAGCGTGCTTAGGGTCGATTAGATTAAAAGAACCTTATCATTTGAGCCGCCAGTTTACACTTAAGCAGTGCTCCAAACCGGCTCTGAGCCCGTATTGTGAACACACATTGCCCCCGCAAAAATTTGATGTTAAAAATAAAAAATCTGAATACTGTTAAACATGGTACAACAGTTTTAGAAATCAACAGTATAAAAGAAAATTACTGTATTCCTTTGAATTTAAGACACTTTTTAAACAATTTTTTCTTCTCAGAAATGGCCTCCATCTTAAATTTGAGTATAATGATGCGTGTATTAAAATCGACAATAAAAGACGCGACTGCCCGAGTACACAAACAGCAACGTGACTTTGCTGAGAAAAGACGAACAAAAACGCCACCGCCCGATCTCGAATCATCCAGAACCAGGCCATGAAGTTAAGGTCCTGAAGGACAAGGCAATGTTGCCTTAGTTGAGCGTGAAGATTCAGGGGCACCAAGGCAGTTCTAGGGGGCAAAAAGGCAAAACATAAATCCAACCCAAGGGCACCAAGGTGATTTCATACTCATTTATAAAACAACAAACTTTCATACTGAAAAAAACAAAGGATAATATGGCAAAAAATTAATATTCAGGGTATTTTTACTAAACTTGGTCACACACCACTGACTAATACATAGATTAGACTAGAGCAGGGCTGTCCAAACTACGGCCCGCAAGCTGTCTTCATCCGGCCCCCAGCGCAATGCAATCTTACCATTAAAAGTGGCACTCTCCTATACATAAAACCATGATTTCCATTACACGAGAGTAGATGTTAAAACATGTCATGTTTTGAACTCGGCTCTCGCCAAGATAAGCACCAACTAAGACATAGCTTTATAGTAAACTAATGTGATCCATAGGTGTCTCCATCCATTTGCTCTTCCTTCCATATGATGATGTAGATATCTTTCTGTCTGGTGTTGTTGGCTAAAGTGTAATGCTGTCTCCAGGGATCAGCTTATTGCCTCCCTAGCGCATCAGCACACACAACGGCTGCGATGCTGGCTCCGGGGATCAACCACAGTGTGGCCTCCCCAGCGCATCAGCATGACAACCGTCTGGATTGAGCTAAGTAGGGTACATCTCTGGGGACTTCAACTGGGCACCTTCCATCCTCTGTGTTTCGACGACTAGCCAACGACACCTCAAGAGGGCTCGATGGTGATTCTGGCGTCCCAGCATCACCCCCCTCTGTCCCCCACTCAACTCAGCCCAGCTTACTTACCCGTACATCAGCGTTTCTTTCTTTCTATTGTGCTTGAGATCCCCAACCAGAATCTTTCCATCTCAACCACAGCCAGTTGCTGCTCCTCTCTGCTGCTTCAGATAAGTTCTTCACTGTGCGACGCAACTCTTGGCCACTGAATCCGACGTCTCTGAGAAACCGGGTTGTAGAGTGTGCCACAAATCCTCGACAACCCACCTCCACTGGGTAAACCCGGACTCTCCATCCTCGCTGTTCCGCTTCAGTGGCTAGTTGAGCATACTGCAGTTTCTTCCTCTCATATGCCTCATCTACAGCATCCTCCCATGGCACTGTTAACTCTACCAGGTGAACAAGGCATGCTGATCTGGACCACAAGACAATATCTGGTCGAAGGTTAGTGGTGGCAATCTCAGGTGGAAAAATAAGCCATTGACCAACATCTGCCAGCATTTTCCAGTCTCTAGCAGAGGAATGTTGTTTATTGTGTGTAATATTTTGATGGAACAGGTGGCAACTTATTGGTCATGTTACGCTTGTCTTCCAATGCTAAGGCCAAACATCGCAGCACCTGGTCATGGCGCCAAGTAAACCGTCCTTGGCTAAGAGCCACCTTACATCCTGTCAAAATGTGCCTTAATGTTGCAGGTGATGAACACAAAGGACATGAGGGATCCTCTCCTACCCAGAGGTTTAGGTTCTGTGGTGATGGGAGAACATCATATGTTGACCTGATGAGGAAACTGATTCTGCTCTGTTCCATTAACCATAGGTCTTGAAAGCCAATCTTGCGTTGTTCCACACTCTCCCATCTCATCCATTCTCTACCTTTACGCACCTCATCCTCTCCTCTTGCTTTTGCACCTCGTTGACTACCATCTTCCTCCGTTGAGCTGGGGCTGCCTTGTGCCATGTAGGAGGAGCTGAACTGAGACCAAGACCCCCTCTTCCATGCTGAACTTGCCCCATGAGATCACCAATTCGAAGGGCAGCCTTTGCATCCTCCACAGCTTTCTTTGCCGCCCACTTTCTTCCAGTTTTCAACACAGGTGCTGCCTCCCTTACGCATTTGTCGCGTGACTCTACTAATGTCATTTCCAGTCTGACCTTGGCGCACTTAAACTCCTCGGTTAGAGCGGAGACTGGTAGCTGCAGTATTCCTTTACCATAAAGTCCCACTCTGCTGAGGCAGCGTGGAACTCCCAACCATTTCCTGATGTATGAACTGATTAAAGCTTCCAGCTTCTCTACTGTTGTCAAAGAAACCTCGTCCACAGTCAGTGGCCACAGCAACCTCGGCAGTAGACCAAACTGAAAGCACCAGAGTTTTAGTTTGCCTGGTAAAGCGCTGCTGTTTGCTCTTCAACCCTTCCACTGCTTGTTGTCTAACTTCTCCCACACGAACTGTGTCCTTTAGATCCCCGTCGTACCATCTCCCAATACTCTTCACTGGCCTCTCAGACACTGTTGGTATTGCCTCACCATTAATGAAGAACATTTTATCTACTACTTTACCTTTAATTATAGAGATGCTCCTTGATTTAGTGGGCTTGAATTGCATTCGAGCCCATTCAATGTTATTGGTTAATTTGCCCAATAACCGATTAGTGCAGGCTACTGTTGTAGTCATGGTTGTCATGTCATCCATGTATGCTCAAATTGGTGATTGTCTTTCACCAAATTTGTTATTGTCATCGGTACACTGAAAAAAAAAATCAAATGCTGCCCAAAGAAGTTCATGTGGCACTGAACCATATGCATTAGCCAAATCCAGGAATGTCACATGGAGCTCTTCCTGTCCTTTTTAGCTGATCGAATTTGTTGCCAGATCACATTGATGTGTTCTAAGCATCCTGGGAAACCTGGAATGTCCGCTTTTTGTATTGAAGTGTTAATGAAGAAGTTCTTTAATAGGTAAGCCGACAATCTCTGAGCAATAATGCTGAAGAAAATCTTGCCTTCTACGTTTAATAGGGAAATAGGGCGAAACTGACTGATGCTTGTAGAATCTTTTTCTTTAGGTATAAAAACTCCACCTGCTTGGCGCCATACTCTTGGTACAACCTGTTTTTCCCATGCCACTTTCATCAATTTCCACAGGATTCGTAGAACTCCTGAAGCACTCTTGTACACTCTGTACGGAACTCCATTAGGCCCTGGAGATGATGAAGCCCTTGCTTTTTGCACAGCTCGCTCTACTTCTTTCCACTTAGGTGCACAGTCCTCCATTTGGTATTCTGGTGGATTGATAGGTGGGATGTCTGAAGGAATTGACATAGGCTCCTGCCTTTTTGAATTTTTATGTGTTTCCTCTAAATATCTCTCCAGCTCAAACTTAGATGCTTTTAGTGTGCCATTCTTCTCACTGGTGAATAACTTCTTTACAAATTTGAAAGGGTCTTTATAAAAGTTAGTTCTTGCATGCTTCTTCTTTTTGTAGCGTTTCCGTAGGCGCTCAGCTCTGCGCAATGTTGCAAGCCTATCTTTTATGACCCTTTGTAAGAGATTGAGTCCCTCCTTCTGACTTTGTTCTGCTCTTCTCCATTGCTTCCTCAGCTGTCTCCTTTCTCTAACTAAGCGTTCAATCTCCTGCTGCCGTCTAGACTTTCCAGGAATAGTTTGTACTTTTTCCTTCCTTTTTTCAACTCCAAACCTCTCGCTTCCATATGCGTAGATGATGTCCCCAAATTTATCCAGCTTCTTTTCAACTGTTCCACTTAACCTTTCCAAGGCAAAGCAGAGATCTGTGTTTACTGTGTCCCATGCAGTTTTCTCACAAGCTCTTGGCCATTTAACTCCAGGCTTGTGCCCGTTGAGGTTCTTTTCTCTCTTATGCTGGTTTGTCTGACCGGGTTCACAAGGATCATTAGGTTCATCACTAACTGTATCCATGCAAGTCCTTCTCACGTCTGTGACAGGGGTGCTGATATCCTGAGAACTGTGGTTTGCTTCCTGTCGCTGGATTTCATTCGACTGACTTCGTAAGAAGTACTGATCAATGTGAGGCCCTTGTCCCTTCTCCCTCAAGCATTTCATTCTCCCTTGATGAATCTTCAAACCCCTGACCATTGTCGCCTTGCTCCAGCCGCAGACACAAACCTGGAGTTCCATGTCTTTGCTAACTGCAGATCTTGAACTATTGAGCGATCGTAGGAGACAGCTTAATAGGAGGCATAATAGGAATTAACAGACAAAAAAGAAAATAAATTAAAACTGAAGGAAAAATAATCGCAAAGTAGTTCCCCTCAGAACAAGTTTCACAATCATCCATGGTGTCAGCAAGGGGGTCCGATCTGTTCAAAGCAGTTTCAGCTGTTTGATTTGCCTTGGTTTGGTGCTTCTTTCATTTGTTTGGTGTGCAAGGTAATCAAGCATGCAATCTTCAGGTGTGAAAAAGTTATTCCTCCCCCTAGTTAACTCAACTTAATTAAAGGGATAATTAGGGTCAGATGTTTGAGTATTTTAGTTAACAACCAGGCCTGATTTGGGCCAGCCCTGCCCAATATAAATCTGACTAACTTTGGCCCTTACCATCAGAGTGAAGTTGTCGGCACACAGGTTCTAGTGGCACACCACGAACAAAAGAAATTCCTGAAGACCTCCGGAAAAAAGTTGTTGATGCCTATCAGTCTGGAAAGGGTTACAAAGCCATTTCTACAGCTCTGGGGCTCCATCGAACCACAGTCAGAGCCATATTGTCCAAATTGAGAAAGTTTGGGACAGTAGTGAATCTTCCCAGGAGTGGCCGTCCTGCCAAAATCTCTCCAAGAGCGAGGCATAAAATCATCCAGGAAGTCACAAAGAACCCTAGAACAACATCCAGGGATCTGCAGGCTTCTCTCGCCTCGGCTAAGGTCAGTGTTCATGACTCCACCATCAGAAAGACACTGGGCAAAAATGGGATTCATGGCAGAGTAGCAAGGCGGAAACCATTGCTCACTAAGAAGAACATGAATGTTCGTCTCAAGTTTGCCAAAAAGCACCTGGATGATCCTCAAGAGTTCTGGAACAATGTTCTATGGACAGATGAGTCAAAAGTGGAACTTTTTGGCCGACATGGGCCCCATTATGTCTGACGAAAACCAAACACTGCATTCCACAGTAAGAACCTCATACCAACGGTCAAGCATGGTGGTGGTAGTGTCATGGTTTAGGGATGCTTTGCTGCATCAGGACCTGGACGCCTTGCCATCATTGAAGGATTGAAAAATATGCAAAAATGCAGAAAATCAGACAGGGGGCAAATACTTTTTCACGGCACTGTATATATGTATATATATATATATATATATGTGTGTGTGTGTGTGTGTGTGTGTGTGTGAACAGGCATTTTCTATAATGAACATAAACAAGAATCGCCAAGGGTCATGTTTACTATGGAACACAGATAGGACGCATATATGCTCTATCCAAAAATGACCTTACCTCTGACCTTTGACTTCTTCTTGTTCAAATGCAAAACTGGCTTATAACTGCTTTGAGAGTGCAGATAGGGCCATGGTGACTATAAAACACATATAGGAAACCATATGGGCTCTATCCAAAAATTACCTTAACATTGACTTTTGATCTGTGAAGTTTGTTAAAAGTAAAGTTGCTGCGTCAAAAAACATGGAGGTCACAAGCAAATCAAATTTCAGCATATATTATACTATTAATCTATGGTAGCATATAGTACTGTCTTCAAAGACTAGTAGAGGCCAATGGGGTGCTATGCCACAGGGGAAATACGGTCATCGGTCACATGGTCTGGCACTTGGCCCCCGGTCATTGCTGCTTGCAGCTATATTTATTATTATTATTGTCGGAGACGAACTGTTGTACACCCATTGTTTACCTGAGCATTGGATCCTGATGTCTTGTCTAATTATCGTCCAATTTCTAATTTACCTATCCTTGCATAAGTCTTGGAAAAGGTTGTTGTTGCTCAGTTGTCTGCATATCTCTCTGCTAATAATCTCTTTGAAAAATTTCAATCTGGCTTTCGTAAACAACATAGTACAGAGTCTGTACTCATAAAAGTTGTTCATGACATTCTGCTGAATGCAGATGAGGGGCTGTTATCAGGGATTGTCTTTTTGGATATGTCTGCTGCATTTGACACCATTGATCACACGATTCTTCTTGATCGCCTTGAGAAAACTATTGGCATTACTGGCACAGTACTCTCCTGGTGGCAGTCCTACTTAACTTCCCGACATGAATTTGTGTCCTGTGGAGGATCAAAATCAGCTAATTCTGTTGTTTCTGGGGTTCCACAGGGCTCTGTTCTTGGTCCTTTACTTTTTAATTTGTATATGCTACCACTGGGTAATGTGATCAGACAACATGGTTTTAATTTCTACTTTTATGCCGACAACACCCAGATTTATTTTAAAATTAGTTCAGATGATGTAAACGTAAAATCCAGACTATCAACTTGCCATGACAAAATAGGGGCTTGGGTGTCAAAACATTTTTTGCAGTTAATGCAAATAAAACTGAATTTCTTCTAATAGGCTCTAAAATAGCATTAAATAAAATCGCACAACCAATGACCTTTGGCAGCCGCCACCCCACCCCCACCCCCCCCCAATCAGCTCTTCGAAAGCTGTTACAAAAAGATTTGAACATATTACACCTGTTGCATTGGCTTCCAGTGAAGTGCAGAGTTATTTTTAAAATTTTATTAATGACATTTAAGGCTGTCTCTGGAAATGGCCCTGCTTACATTAATTATATGCTTTTACCTTATGTCCCTGGATACCAGCTAAGATCTGCTGATGCTGGGCTTCTGGTGACTACAATGATAAAACGTAGCTCTTGTGGTGGAAGAGCCTTTAGTCATTATGCACCTGTATTATGGAACAATTTTCCAATTGAAATCCGTAATGCTGACTCAATAAATGTATTTAAATCAAAGCTTGAAACACATCTTTACGCAGAGGCCTTTTTGTAGATTGGAATGGCCTGTTTCAGAGTTTTGTTAATATGTATTTTTTTTTTTCCATTTTTGTTTTTGGATGTTTTTTTGATATTTTATTGTATATTATTGTATAGTATATTTATTTGTAATGCAAAGCGTGTTGGGATGCCTTGGCATGAATTAGACAGAATCAAACTGAATTGTGACAGAACGGGCCAGCTGACGCTGAGCAAGTTTGAGAATGGTTTGTAGATCAGATGTGCTGGTGCGGAGGGACGCCAGCGGCAATGACGAGGCAACTCTTGCCTTAAGTTTTTTTTTTTAATTTGGGAGGCATTGCGGCAAGCAGCTTGGGCACTGCGGCAATTGCTGCCGGTGCCGTCAGTTATTTCGCGCCCTGCATGACATACAGGCAGCCATTTTCAAAAAGCGTCATTAGCTTCCTGAGGAAGGCTCAGTTCTAACAAAGATACCAGCTTGGACAGATCAGAGATGCCGATCAGACCCCTGTATTTTGACATGTCAAGCAATACCACAGTTCACAAAAAGGGAGAAAAACAGGTGCGAGTAATCACTACTGGAAATGAGAAGCACCACATAACTGTAATGCTGTGTGCGACAGCAGACGGCCGCAAACTGCCTCCATAAGTTGTTTTCTTATATGCGTAATTGAGGTTGTATCTTTGTAAATGCATCTTTATTTGATGTTTTATTTTCTCCTCAAATTGAGGGTGGGAAATTTGGTCTGCGTCTTAAATTCAAGGGCATCTTAAATTTGAAGAAATACGGTAAATGAAGAGAATGTGCATTTACCTGTAAACAACCAGCAGTGTTTCTCTGTTCGCTGCATACCTTTTTATTATTATTTTAAATTTTTTAGTTAAAGGTGTAATCAGTAAATAACAATTCATCCACACCTAAATGATAACTGTATTTATTTGTTATAAGAGACACAGTAGTATAGGGGTACTGGTGTGAGTATTCCTGCAGTGAAAATGTGTGTTTGCATATGATTCTCGCTAACAGCAGGGCTGCAGAATGTTTGTGCCCACGCCCACAATGTGCGCCGAAGGATTTGGTCAGGAGCCAAAGATGTAGACTTTCTCCGGCATCCGATGAAACAAAGTAAATAAATCACCAACAGTCCCTCCCCTATCCAATGATATGCAAAGTATATGCAAAGTACTGCAAAGTATGGTGGCCCAGTATTAGTAAAAATATTTAATGAAACAAAAACAACAAAAAAAAAACATCACTCAAAACAAGAGGCTTATATCACATTTTACCAGTGGAGGTTTGAAATCTTCCAATTTTCACGTGCTCTTTCTGAACACTAGAGCAAGTGTGGCATAATACTGATTTAATGGGAGGTATGAGAATTGCCCTTATATTTCTAGAAACACAGGTTTTCCCAAAATTGAAATACATAAGATAAATATGTTTGCTTTTAAAATGATACCAGTACTGTATTGGCACAAGAAAAGGGTGATTTTAAAAAGTACTTTCAACTCCGGCCACTTAAAAGATACAGATGTTTCAAACCACAGTGTATACGATAATGTAAACAACACCAAGCTACAGACAATGAATTCCGGACTTTAAACGTGTTCCTGTTGTTTACAGGTAAGAACTCCACTTTATAGGAATATATTGTGTTTTACAATAATGTTTGTTATGGTAATTGTTTATTTATTAAGTTTAAACATGTTTAGTAAAACATAGCCTAAAGTTTTTGGAACATTGATAAACTTTCATAATGCAATACAAAAGAGAGATGCAAGAGTCTGTGAGATGTATTTAAACACCCCAAATAATTTTAAAACAAAAAACATATCACGATTAATTTGGTATAATAATTGTGTAAAAGGTGCTTGGTCTACCCGTTTGTCCATCCGTTTGCCATTTCTTCGTAACATTACTGTGATCTCAGGCTGTATACAAATTTGACACCTGTGGTCTTTAAAGTTCGTGCCATTAATGGACCATCCAGTAGAGACCTGGATTATTAATTCTACAAATGAAAATTGTGGTATCACGTGGAAGACCATTCATGTGCAACCTATGTTGAAATATGTAGTGGTCTATATGTCATGCTGTTCAGTGTTACTGTTGTCTACAGTACTATTTGACTTGATTTTAGGGGAGAGGGATTAATTAAGCAATAGCACCCTGATTGAAGAGCATTACCGAATGAAGTCGGGAAGGTAAAAGTCTAAGGAGCAGGTGAGGGCTTTACAGTAGTGACAAGGTCAACTATCAAGGTAATGCCTGAACACCATTATTTTATTGTGATCACAGTGCCTTTATTGTTATTTTAAACATGTTATATTTTTAAATGTATTTACATGTTAAATGTTTTGCTTTCCTTCAGTTTATCTAGAGTAGGCATTGTATCTGAATGATTTTCAGTCATGTATCGTGTGGTAGTGCCTTGGAATGGATATTCCTGACTGGTGGATTCAAGATTTTGTGTATTTATATGTCAAAAATAGATTGCATTTTCTGTATGCAACTTGGTTAATATCTGTGTTTTTCTATTACACTGCAGCTGGAATCCATTCCCAACAGGTTGTACCCCATACCTTTCCCATTTTCCAATATGGTTAAGTAATATCTATTCTATTAATTTGATACTTTTAGTATTCTATGTTATCGGACTATGCAATAATAACTGTTGCCTGTTCCTAAAGGTTGAGGGTTGAGGCATACGCATTATGTATGACTAGGATAACACTGGGTTATTAAATCACATTTTCAAGCATGTCCCTGGGGGTAGTTTTATATTTTGACATTACTGAAGTCAATCCTAGAAATACAAGATAAGCTCATTGAAAATAATTCAAGACAGCACAAGAAAAATCTCTTGGCAGGTTTTTTTCAAGGAACATTATTTTTAATATTATTATTATTATTATTGTTATAGAGAAGAAGAATGCTCCGTACATTCTCAGACTTGCCTTCCAAAGGCACAGTAAGTAGTGTAAAGATTTGAGATTATTAATTGTCATGGTTCGTTTTTAGAATTCATCTTAATTCATCTCTGGAATAACAAGCATTTACACACATAAACTGCATGTACAAGCGCTGTTAGAAAAAAAAATCATTAGTGGTCTATGGGGATGTGGGGCTGATGATATAATCCTTGGAATGTCATAAAGCCCTTCTTGTTAGAGCTCAACTATGTCCAGAAGCTTGACATCATTTATTTTACTGTTTTCTGTGTAAATTTCACAACTGTCTTTCAATCCTGTGACTCAAATAAAAATGGTTTAGCATAAAATTCTTTCCTCCCTTCCTCTCACTTTCTCTTAACTGTCAGTTAAGTATCCAAGTAGCAATCGATTAATTGGACACACAAAATATAATCGTTTGAATAAATATCAATGATTGTACCGCCCACAAACCCACCTCCCACAACAATTGAATGCAAGAGGTAATTAACTGTAATATAGTTTTATGAGAGGTACTGTAGGAGTACCGGCATAAAAATGTTTAATCAGGGGCTCCCAAGTGGCGCATCCGGTAAAGGCGCTCCGCGTGGAGTACAGGTTGCGCTCTATAGCCTGGACGTCGCCGGTTCGAGTCCAGGCTATTCCACAGCCGACCGTGGACGGGAGCTCCCAGGGACGGCGCACATTTGGCCAAGCGTCGCCTGGTGAGGGGAAGGGTTTAGGTCAGCTAGGGTGTCCTCTGCTCACCGCGCACCAGCGACCCCTATAGTCTGGCTGGGCGCCTGTGGGCTTGCCTGTAAGCTGCCCGAGAGCTGCGTTGTCCTCCGACGCTGTAGCTCTTGGGTGGCTGCATGGTGAGTCCGCAGTGTGAAAAAAGCGGTCAGCTGACGGCACACGCTTTGGAGGATAGCATGTGTTCATCTTCGCCCTCCCGAGTCAGCACAGGGGTGGTAGCGGTGAGCTGAGCTTCAAAATAATAATTGGCCATTCCAAACTGGGAGAAACTAATAAAAATAATTGGCAACGACTAAATTTAACAAAAAAAAAATAATAATTTAATATAGAGATGTGCAAACCAGTTCCTTTGAGTCCGGGTACCGATTTCCTGCTTTGGAACCAATGAACCGGACACAAATATCAAGGATTCGGTTTGTCAGTACTATTATGTTTTTAATAAAACTGATTATTAAAAAACATAAAACAATTAATTATCAAAGACTTTTAGTTTCTGTCAAAAATACACTTGACAACTATAATGGACACTTTAGAAAACAAAACGAAAAAAGCACGCACTTAGCTAGACTATATATTATACTATATAGATTATATATTTGCATTTTGTTGTCTTTGTGTTCGACTACTATCTGATCACGGCTGTGATGAGTTTAGTTTGACTTTTTTGCTCTGTGATTGTTTTTGGTCTTTCTAATGTTTTTTTAGGCTGACGCAGAACTTGTTTCTATGTATAAAAGATGCCAACCCCCCTCCTTCTGCTCACACATTGACATATGAACATGTTTTCTAAATAGTTTGGGAACTGGAATCGGACTCAAAATACCCGGTTTCAATGACAGATACCTGGTTCGGACCCAATTCCAAAAATCTCCTCAAATGCACATCATTCGTTTTATCAGCTGTGGGCGGCACTGATTGTACTTACATCGACTAGATGTGGTCATCAAACAGGAAACGCAAACGGAGCACGCAGCCCAGTTTGAAAAACATATTAAAAAAACATAAAAACAGTATTATTCTAAGGTTTAACAGTTCATTTTTAAACTCTAAAGAACTGCAAACTATATAGAGACAGTTTTCTTTAATGTGCACAATACATTTACATGTTATACAAGCCTGTCATCCTGCTCTGGATCTTTTTGTTTACATCGAATACACAGAGGGGCGTACTTACAAAGCATTTTCAAAACTGATTCGCTGGTAGGATGGGACCAGCAAATCAGATGCTGGTTAACACGAGCAGGAGAAGAAGAGCACGCCACTGCTTGTCTGTGGCAGAAATACTGTAAACTTCAATAATGTTAACTATGCACGCTACAAAAATGTAATTATTAAATTGATTATCCAGTATTTATATCAGTGTATATAATGAAGAATGGAATCAATTGAAAAATTGTTTTTCGATTTAATCGTAGCAGCCCTGCTTTAGGTTCTTGCTGTCTCGTTCTTTTCCTGCAGCGCTCCCAATGCATTTTTATTACCAGCTCTTCTGTTCCTTTACTTAACCCTACTTTAGGTGGCACAACACAGATCCTATTTTATAATACACATTTTAAATTACAGGGTATGAATCATGTTTGTTTCTGCCAAGGGATTTACGAAAAAAGTTCTGTACAGATCCCTATTTTTACTATTTATTGAGCAATAACATCCACATGGTTGGTATTACTGCTTGAGATTACTTCATTGAGAGGGAAGCCCATCAGGTTTGCTTAAAACATTAAAACACATAAAGACCATTAATTAGGATCAACACTTACATCTGAGGTTGTATTTGCTCCTAGAAAAACATTGTGTTTCTAAAATATGATGGGGATATTGTCTTACTTGATGGAAATGTGAAGTGGACCAGATATTTGGAATCTTACAAAGAACATAGAACAAAATTCCAGCAACTGTATGAGGCAATGACAAAATAATTAATACCATTGCTCAAACATGGAAAAAATCAAGAGTCAATCTGCACTCCGGGCAGCTGTACCACAGAACAGCTTTCAAACAGTTGGACAAGGCCTGTAATATAGGGATGGCCAAAGAATGTTGCGCTCCAGATAAACGACAATGTTGGAAAGATAAATATTTAATGGGACATGATGGATGACCATGGAAGTGGATGAATTACTTCTTTGGGGCTTCCCAGTAGAAGACTGAGAATATCAGCCTTAGTCCCCAAGTTCTCACTGCCTCAATGTATGTATTATTTCAGCAATATGTCAGTACTGAGTTCTCCTGTGTTGGCTTTAAGTTTCCTAGAACTGAGCTCTCTATGGAAAATCCTGGCAAAGTTGATCATTCCCAGTACAATGCGCTCTCTGCTGTACAGTATATTGAATTTGCTGTCTCACAGGTTCCTTAGTTCTGGGTCCTCTCTATTGAATTGGCTGGCTCTAGACTTAACATCCTAGTAATGGTACTTTGATTTTGCTGGCTATAAAACAACCAACTACAGTAATAAAAATGCCTTCAGAGCCAGGGAAAATTACACTTTCTGGATATGACAACCAAACCGACACTCCTTGCTATTTTTTTCTTTTTTTTTTTTTTTTTTTTTATAAACCCATTCAGTAGCTGCCCATGGAAACACCTTATTCAGCAAGAATTTCACCAGATGGTTTGTATTAAAACTAGAGTCGATTTTCAACCAGTGCATGCCTCACAGCACCAGCAGAAACTGAATCTGCCTCCACCCCCATCCCCCTAAACTTTACCTCCCAACACTCAAACACGTACACACAACTACTGGTGCATTTACACCGCTTGCTTAAACAAACAGAAAAAAAAAAACATGTATATTGATAATTTCCTTATTACTCTATAGACATAAAACACCAACCATAATAGAAAAAAACAATTAAACAATCAATTTATAATTTAAAAATGAATACAGTGCCAACAACTGCAGTCAATGCTGTCTGAATTTATGTTGAAGCATGCTAGTGTTCACTTTCATGATGTATAAAGTAACGGTGCCCCGCAGAAAAAAAAAATGATAAGAAAATCATCAAGATGTGTTGGTAACTGATAACAACAAACTTTTGTTAAACAGGGACATATTAAAAAAAAAAAAAAGATATCGCAATATAATCTATAATCTACAGTGCAGTACTTTTTTTTTACTCGGAGTAAATAAGTGACTTCGATACCTTATAAATCTGCAGAAATGTTAAATCAGATTACCTTTGTATATTAAACTAAATATCGTATGAATAACGTTACCATTAAACGTACATTTTAAATAAATATACGTTTAACCTGAACGGGAAAACCTTCCTTGCTGTACTCAAACCAGGCCTCCCAAATCTGGGGGTTTGGCTGTTACATGCCAACAAAATAAACAGAAACACAATTGTGTTTTATTGGAAAATACAATTTTTTAAAAGCTATTTCTTGAACACCCAAAATTGACTTCGGCTACATGTGTATTTTTGTAGTTAGGCATCATGAACTAATAATAATTCGTAAATTTGATGCATAACTGGCGGCAGTCTTTGGGGCATCATCATACTGCCTGGCAGTAGAATTTGTACTGGTAATAAGGAACGCCAAAAGGCTGGTGCCAGTAGATTTTCTGGCTCTAGACTCACTCTGTAATTATAAACAATATCCACTAACGTATTTTGAGTACGATGGATATTAATTTGAAACACTCACACACACACGCACACAATGCATGGTTTCTTGTAAGGATACCTGATACATGGGGAATAGCGTGTGCATAACTGAAAATCTTAGGATCCACCCTCTACACACATATTCATTAGCCGTAGAGGTAAAACGACATTTCTGCACTTGACAATTATCCTGTCCTTTAAAACATAAAATAATAATGTATTATTTTAACAATCTAAAGGAAATCATCTCGACTGTTCACTTACATTCATCTGCTCTCTTTTCTCCTTTGCTTTTGCCTCTTTGTTTCCGTGTGTATGAGTCTGTTATTCGGTTACCCCCAAATCCTATTTGTATGCAGCTCTCCTTTACAATTCCCTTGTCGTAGAAGAATCACAAAATGCAGTGGAAATGACAAGAACGAGGTTACATCCTATACACATCCACCCATTACCGGTACCCAGAAAAAATAAACAGAAGGGGAAATATTTAAAATAATTTGCAGGTTTTCTGTTATTTTCTGCAGAATGCAGTTTTTTTGTTAATTCCTGTCGTCTGGTGGACGTGGGTTTTCAGTTAAATGCCTCGTTCTGACTCCTTATCCAATGCCGTATAACGGTGCCTCTCGCTTTTTCTCTCTCCTTAGTTACAGTGCTGCGGGGTACTGTGTCCTTATGCTCCACGGTATTAGACACGGTTTCCACTGTTTGGTCTGCACGAAAGCTGAGAGACTGAACCTCAGCGAGTGAAATACGATCCCGGCCAATGTCCTGCTCTTGTTTGGATTTAGATAATGTATTCAACACGCAGAGGCGGGATAAGGCCGGTTAACCGTTCAGAAGCATGAAGAAGCTTGGAGATGCTGTTTGGGGTTACTGTAGACTTTGGTGCCACCAAGCTCTACTGTATGTGAATTATGAGTAAACAAAGGAAAACTGCAGTTTTATCTATATTGCACAAGGCCAACCCATGTTTAGATTTTTTTAAAATGTTTAAGATCAAGCTTCATCTAGGGTGTGTATCAACCATAAAGGCCAGATGTTGGTAAAGCTGGTGGTTTGCTGGTTTTCATGAGACTTGGTGCTGGTTGAAAAGCTGGTTAAGCTGGTCCATGAAAAAATATGTACATTAAAATGCCCTTGGTACTCATATTGTGATGTCAGCAGCATCTTTCAATTTCATCTTTGTACAATTGGATTATTATTAGTGACTGCACCACTACATTAGTTGGTGGGAATTCAAATGTAATTACAATACAGGTGTTATTTCATTTTGAATTCAGTGAAATGAACTGAATGATAGGATGATGTACATTATTAAGTTTTTATAAGGAGTGAACCGCTTATCTAATTGTGAATTCACTGGTTGCCTACGAGGGCTTGAGAGGAGGCGAAATTGGGAGTGAGATATTAAGAATGAGACCAGATGAGAGGATTTCTCCGGTTGCTTAGGAGGCTTGAGAGGGGTGAGACATTTGAGAGTTTAAGAGTGAGACGAGTTTGAGGGATGGCGAGATTGAGGGCTGGAGTTTGGGAATGGTGCTTAGTAACATTGAGGTTAGATACTGATAGCAGGACGAGATAGGGGGGACGAAGAGTTTTCCCTTCTCGTCGGGTCAGGCAGCATCCTCTGGCTGCTGGGCGACGTAGAGAGGGAGACATGAGAAGAGCAAAGGATTAGATATAAACACTTTCCGCCAGGTCAGGCAGCATCCTCCGACTGCTGGGTGACGTAAAAGTGAGAGAGAGAGAGCAAAGTTTAGACATATAACATACAACAAACCGACTCTCGCACTCGACGGGTCAGGCAGCATCCTCTGGCTGCTGGGCGTTTAGTGGAGCAAGAGACAGGAAGGGGACGAACAGGACAAAAGGACAGATCCTTCGCAACTCAGTGCAGCATCCTCAGGCAGCTAAGCTGGCAGCTGGGCGGCGTGGAGAGCTTAGGAAAAAGTGTCTCGGGTCCGTTTAGGAGAGACGAAAACAGAGAAACCCCCCCCCCCTCGGTCGGGGCCCGCTCGGCAGGTGGAGGCACGGCCTACTGCATGAGGGGGCTGAAATGGTCCTGGACCTGAAATAGAAGAGAGGAGATGGGACAGCAAGGTTGAGGCCTGGAAGGCTTAGCGCATAAGCAGCAGAAGAATAGGATGTGGCCGGGGGTCCCCTCAGGCCGGCGAGGAACAGCCGGGCGGCAGTGGTTGAGACGAGAGGCCGACCCGGACAGCCGGGGGAGTGAGACTCACTTCCCCCCCTGAGGGAGCCCTGTGCGGACAGTGCGATATAGAAAGGAGCAGAGGAGGGGAGGAGGAGGAACAAAAAACAAACACAGACAAGGAAGCGGAAATAGTGCTGGGTTAAAGTAGAAAAAGAGAGCGAGATAGACAGGAGGGGCAGCCAATAACACATACGTGGAGCAGAGCTGGCCATGCCCTAATAATTGACGTGGCGAGCGCTGCATTGTGCGATTGGCTGGAAATACTAAATGAGGCTGAACTGGGATCAGCTTCCACCCGGAAGAGATCGCGGACGCTACCGGGCAGGATGCCACGGAGGGAAGGTAAGACAGGCTAAAGAAAAGGAAATAGGATAAGAAGAAAAAAGGAGCGCAAAGCGGGAGAGCGCCCTCTACGGCATCCCCCGAATTACGCCTAAAGGCTAACATTTATTATTTAGAGCGTCAGAAATGTATTTGAAAAAGCTTCCTTGGTTTGTTTGGTGGTATTGTTCCATATTTCCACAGGAGTGCATAACAGTTATTATTATTTAGCAGACACCTTTATCCAAGGCGACTTACAGAGACTAGGGTGTGTGAACTATGCATCAGCTGTAGAGTCACTTACAATTACATCTCACCCGAAAGACAGAGCACGAGGAGGTTAAGTGACTTGCTCAGGGTCACACAATGAGTCAGTGGCTGAGGTGGGATTTGAACCAGGGACCTCCTGGTTACAAGGACTTTTCTTTCACCACTGGACCACACAGCCTCCCCTGCACAGCATCTAAGTGATTTGGAGTGATGCAAGAGAAGTGACAGAAGAATCCAGGAAGTTTGTCCTGTTTTGTTGTAAAGAGGGAAAGGAGGAAATGCTTGGAATAAATAACTACCATCAAATTATCAGAAACCTTTGTGCGTGTAGCTGGTAGTGTTGACGATTAGAACCATTTGTACATGTAGCTAATATTTCTTATGCCACACATTTCTTTACCACTGGACCACACATAGGAGGCTGTGTGGTCCAGTGGTTAAAGAAAAGGGCTTGTAACTAGGAGGTCCCCAGTTCAAATCCCACCTCAGCCACTGACTCATTGTGTGACCCTGAGCAAGTCATTTAACCTCCTTGTGCTTTGTCTTTCAGGTGAGACGTAATTGTAAGTGACTCTGCAGCTGATGCATAGTTCACACACCCTAGTCTCTGTAAGTTGCCTTGGATAAAGGCGTCTGCTAAATAAACAAATAATAATAATAATTTCTACCTCAGCTCACAGTAAGTAACTAAAGACCTGTAATAACCAAAACAGTAACATATTTAAACATTTAATACATTATTTACATCAATTCTCCTCTCTCTCTCTCTCTCTCTCTCTCTCTCTCTCTATATATATATATATATATATATATATATGTATGTTGTTATCACTGCAGGTGCTATAAACTAAGTTATATAGGAGGTTGTTTACATTATTTTGACAAAAGGTATTTAGAGTGTGTCGCACTACAGGAAGTTGCTGAAAACTGGGACTTTTTTAAGATTTTGAGAAAAATGTCGGGACACCGGGACCTTTGATGCAAAACCGGGACTCTCTCGGCTAAACCGGGACGTTTGGTCACCCTAATAGTGCTGTGTCACTTAGGCTCAGTGATCTATTCTTTTAATGAAACAGAGGACAACATTGTGGTTATAAATAGAATAATGGTTGGTTCAGTGTGTATTCCTAGGGAAAAATACCATCGAGAGGTTCTGAAGATAGTGCAACATCGAGAGTGAAGCTCGAGAGGTTCCTGTCCCCAGAACCTAGAGATGCTATTACCCCTGGTTATACACACTGAACCAGCTATTATTTTTGGTAATAAATGGATCAGAATCTGAGAAATATGCATCTTACGAGTGTGTCACTGGTGTACAGCAAATGAATGTCTTTATCTGACAGTGGCTCTGCTTGCTTAAGTCTGTTCCCCATGCCAAGCTTTTTCAGGTACTTTTGTTTATTTACAGTATAAGGGTATCTAGGGTCTACTTGAACACTGAGGAGGGACTCTGGAAAATTGAGGCAGAGTAGTTTTTTTTTGTTAAGTGCCTGTCTATGCTGCACAGTACTCCTCCAATGGTGCTAGGCTCGTATTCAAAGCTGTCTTGTTTTTTTAATTGAAAGATAAAGTCTGCCATAATACTGTGTGCTGTGCGGTGGCTATGGTTTTTATTGCCCGTGACTCACCAATTTTTGACAGGACTGCAGTAGACAAACGTCGAATTCTCTTCAGACTATCTTGCTTTTGGATAAATTCCAGTAATAGCGTTAATACACAGAGCAAGTGGTCTGTAAAAGACGTGCAGAAATGATGAAGAATATGGTGCAGGACGCTAAAAACTGAAATCTTTAAAAGGAAAAATCTACAAACTGGTGATGATCCTCCAACCAAATTGAAAAGAACAACTGAACTTGTGGTAGAGATTTTCTGAGAGAAACCCCCATTATTTTGGGGGATTCCCAGTGGGTGAGAGAGTGGGGTTGCTCAGGAGGGCGTAAAGGATAAAGTTTCAGTTTCGGAAGAGTTTGTTGCCCCCAAAACAAACAACAGTGGTGGGGTGCACAATCATGACAGTTTCCTAACAACATGTTTGCTGTACTTTTCAGGCACTGCGTTGCTATGCAGTTCTGATTTAGGAAAAAATCGGCCGTATACTCAATTCATAGTCATTTAAGGGAGTGGATATTTAAATGTCGGTATCTGATTACTAAGTAGGAAAAGAACGAGCTTCATGGATTACCATGAAGATAAAAACATTTAATAACAAGAGAAATGAATTCACATGTTGTTGCGCACATTCTTAATTATGCCGCGCATTAGCTACTTGTTTGTTCAGTTACCTTTCCAACACACACAAACACACACACACACACACACACACACACACAATTATATCAAATATAATTTCTACTAAGTACAAGTTTTACTACTTAGAATTTATATTTGTATTTGTGTGTGTGTGTGTGTGTGTGTGTGTGTGTGTGTGTGTGTGTGTGTGTGTGGAACATCTAAAAGTTACATTTCATTAACACTTGAAACGTCTTTTACAATACAGTACATGTTTTTATTTTGAAGCTAGCCACAGCGCTTCAGCAGAAACATCTCGATCAGAAAATTGCAAAGCTGCAGGCTGCAGCAGCTCAATCTGGATTCTGTGCTGCGAGCGACACACACACACGAGAAATCATGTTACTTTTGTTTTAGCTTAGAAACTACTTTTGTTTTTACAATTTTGTAAAGATGGGCTGAGGTGGGCACCCATTCTGCTTTGCGCAGTCCTGCCGAATCAGTGGTCCGAGAAGTTTGTACAGAGCAATACCCACTCGCTTCTGCAATGCACAGGTTTACGGACATGTATTGGTGACGGCTCCATGTCTACACGTACAAATTCCACCAGTTGGTCAAACGTAGGTCGGATGACCCGAAATGTTTCAATCCATTGTTCGTCAGAGAAAGACTCGTGAAGCACAACCTCCTCCCACCAAACAGAGGGACGATGATGCGCCCGCATTCGTCTTTCCTGCAGATGCACAAATAGAGGTCTGTACATAGGGACGAAGTGGATGAGGGTGTCTGCTGGAAAGAAAGCTCTAGATAAAAAAGCAATATATGCACGATTCCTTTCCTGCAAACCCATTGCATGGGACTGAAGGAGTTCTTCCCATACAAGACTCTAGCCAGTGTTTGTCTGCATCTTCTCCATCCATCCATTTTTATCGCAACTACGTTGTAAGTAGGCATATGATTTTATATACCCTTATAACTAATAAGCAAATACACACAAATGATATATTTATTATATTAACAGCGTTTGTGTACGTTTCCATATTTTAATATTTCAACAAAGTACCTGTGTTTGAAACCAACACATCATGAGTTGTTTTTAATATATTTGTTCCACATTAACGCATATTTGTGATTATTGAACGCATAATCCTTTTGTTTAGCACATTAACAGTTATGCAGTTGGCTAAAACTAATATATATATATATATATATATATATATATATATATATATATATATATATATATATATATGCTTAAAACAAAGGCAATTGCAATTATATGCACGACCCTGACTCTCCAGCAAGCATTGGATCACATGCAATGCAGAACAAATGGGAACCCCTTTCTCACTAAATATACCTGACCCAGTCTTGTCAGTCAAAAGAGTTATGGAGGTACCATTGCAAGTGACAGATTGCTCATTAAAATCTTTTGCATGTATTTGTTTGCAAGGGGCCTCAGTAGCCTAAGAAGCATAAGAAAAGCAGTAATGGGAACTGGTGAGTGCTGTTGGTTTTTGTACACATGCTACTTCTACCATTTCTAGAACAACTAATTCTAAACAATAATAGTAATAACTATTATTATTTTCTTCTTCTTGGCAGCATGAACCGTTTTAACTGCAAGCCTTTTGCATTCTAGACAGATGGGGGTAACCTTCTCTTCATCTCTGCCTAGCGCGTCAAGCCTCATGTAAACCCCTATGCATTATTGAATGATATCCTTTATCACGCAGCATCTCTTTTCAGCGCGTTTGGTGATAATTAAATAAACCCTCCAATTATTTTATTATTAATGAGGTCGTTTGCATTTGGATGACTAAATTCTCTCTCTAAAATAAACTCTCATGTAAACGTGGAAGCAGAACTCTCATGACCAAAAAAGCGCGAGAGATCTGTTGTCACGCTTTTCAGTTTTTGCTTGTAAACTGCCCCTGTTTCACGATGTATTTGCATGACAACGTCATACAATCATGACTGTAGAGTCGATTTTCACGTGCATGTAAACCAAGCCAGTGTTACTGAAATTATTGTAGATGTATCAGAAGGTAGGCAGGCAGATGAAAAAGGCAGAATGTTTTAAAATAATTTATGACTGCTGTTATTTTTATTTTCAAACTGCTGTCCGTTACTGTATAGAACAAAGCTTTTTTTGAATACTGATTGTAATTTGTTACTCATTCATGCATGCCTTCACTGTCATATATTAATTTAGCTTGATTGTATATTAACTATGTAAATGTAGTAAGAACATAGAGACAATAGGGTTAAAAGGGAAAATAAATGTTATAAAATGTGCATTTTAAATACTCTATTTTGATTGGTTAAAACAGGTCACACAGGGTTGTTGATATTACAGCATATCACACACCCTGTCGTGCCTTACTGCTTACTCATCACCTTGTAATGATAGTATTATCACTTTATGTTCAGGGGTATTACAATCATTTTTTTGTATGACACACAGTACTATTATTTCGGTCTATCCATATATTACAACCTCTTTAATGATAATAGAACATTTACCTTCTATTAGTTACTTGAAAATATGGAGCACTAATCCTTTCAATTAAGTTCCTTCTGAATGAGCTATTTATACCCTTTTATGTAAGCCCATATTAAGCAGGTGTCTCCACAGCATATTTCCTGCCTTGTAAATAACAGCATTAGCTCAGCTTCAGCTCCATTATGTTGGTGAAGAAGGAAAAGGGTGTTCGTTTCCAGTGACTAAGTCTGGCACTGTTCCAGAGTATTCCCTTAAATGTGCAATGCTGAGGATAACAGCAGCACAGAGAAAGCAATTTTATTCAAGTGAAGAGTCTGTGGACGTTTGGTTTAATCCAAGTCCACACGCACAGATGTTTGAAGGAATGTATACAGCAAGGATACTGAAAACCTACAGGGATATTATATGTTGTTTCCAGTATACTATACAGTATAGAGTACCATACACTGCCGTTCATTTGTTTCCTGTTTTACCCCACTAAAGGCCCCTTGCAAACAAATACATGCAAAAGATTTTAATGAGCAATCTGTCATTTGCAATGGTACCTCCAGAACTCTTTTGACTGACAAGACTGGGTCAGGTATATTTAGTGAGAAAGGGGTTCCCATTTATTCTGCATTGCATGTGATCCAATGCTTGTTGGAGAGTCAGGGTCGTGCATATAATTGCCTTTGTTTTAAGCATATATATATATATATATATATATATATATATATATATATATATATATATATATATATATATATATGTATATATATATATATATATATGTATGTGTATATATATATATATATATATATATATATATATATATATATATATATATATTTACCAACAAGCAGCAAAGACAACAGTGCAGTGTCTCACACTACAGTATGATGCTGCATTTACTTTTTACCAAGTCTACTCTTTTACCAAGACTCACTTCTAAGTACTACTGACCAGGTCCAAACTTGCTTAGCGTCCAAGACTTGCTTTTGCTTTTACTATTGGGAACACTATGTTTTTATTTATGGTATGTATTTTTTACTTTAAAAGCCTCTTGAGATGCAAAATATGGTATAGTGTGCCATGTGAGTTGTTTGGTGGTTTTGTGATGTGGAAGCTAATCCACTGGGTGCTATACGTTGAACTTATCAAACTAATTTCATTCATTCATAACCTGTGCTGGATAAGAACACAGGTCTCCAGTTGAAAAGAATGAAATTCCCAGACATTTTATTTTTAAACCTGTGGCTATAACATTTTGGTGAAATACTGAAATTAAGATTTTCTGTCACACAGGAGTGAATGACTCAGCCATTTATCTGTTGCAGCTGTCAATGTTGAGTTATAGGACCATTTCCTCCTCCTCAAGAAATAATTGCTACATTTAACATCAATGGACCCTAATGAACCATGTCTCTGTGTAAATGATCACTCCTCCCTCCGGAGGCAGAAGCCCCCCCAGCGCCACCTAGTGGACAGTTCTCAAGTAAGCGAACAAGGCTCAAGGGAAAGAAGATCCTGATCTTCAGATTTTCCTAAGAAACTTCTTTATTTTTTTTCATTCTTTGTCACCAAGGTTTTATGGTTTATCACAATATACATACTATCATGAATAATGAATTTAAATTTGCTGTCTTCCACAATGAAATCCCTATGGTCACTGGCACATTATTCTAGGGTTTTTGTGTGTAGGCATTTTTGTACACTTCGCCACAATTCTATTTTAAATCCTCTATATCTTAACTGTAATACAGCTTGAAATCCCGCTAACAAGCCTCCATCCTGATTGTAATCTTGTTTTAAATCTTGCAAGCGGAGTCTCCAATAGAAATGTAGGAATGCGCTGTCATGCAGTAGTTGCGGCAGGTTTAAAGTATTCAGAACGAATCAATGATAGATGCAAGTCAGAAAGGCGGGACATTGCCCAGCAGCACTGGGAAATATATTTATTATTATTTTTGTAGTAGGTTTTTTTTTTTAATTGAAAAAGGGTAAAGTCAACGTGAATTGATTAACCATTTCCATCGTTTTCCTGGTGTTTTCCGGTGTTCATTGGCATCCACAGATTTCATTTTTTTTGTATCGCGGGTGTTTTATCAGGTTTTATTGATTAAAACCGAAAATCAGAAGCCCTAAATATAATACAATAGTGGCAACTTTGAGTTAAAAAATGGAAAATCTCTATAAATTCACAGGGGACAGATATTACTGCTGCATACCCCATATTTGTCAAACCACTTCACCTCTCAAAGCATGGTAAATGTTATTATTATTATTTATTTCTTAGCAGACGCCCTTACTAAACTGGTTAAGGGTAGTGCTATCTAATGCAGGGCAGGGTAAGCCTGTTCCCCTGTTTATCAGTTATCAGAAAATCTTTCTTTGTCCAACATACTTTTCGCACTGTTCAGTTTTTCTCCTCTCACCACTTCAACCCTTCTCCTTGAACACACAAACTGAAACCTTTTTAACCACAACTTGATCACTTGCATCTGATCAGCATTTGCCCATTAATTATACAATTAAGCAATTGTTACATTTGTTATCATATAGTGTGTGTGGCTATCCTCAGGGTCCTAAAGCTTCCAAATTAATGTTTGGTACATACACATCATCACAATATATATATATAATTATGAAAATGTAGACAATAAATACGGCTGCCAAGTGCTCTAACCAATTAAGCTCTCCACACACCATAATATTGTTACTGCAGGAACAGACTCTGTTGTCTGCAGGTATACGTATTGGAATCTGATGAATGCGTGCTTGTTGTATTTACTCTGCTACAATCAGTGGGACCCTCTCCTTCCAATGTATAGTTAAATGCTTTGGAAAACAGGATGCTCCTCATCGCTGGAACTTCCTGAAGCTCTTGTTTCAGCACCGCTGGGAACTTAATATCGGAGAGACTTTCTTAACAATGCTTCCTTGACAGCTTCCTGCCACAGGAATGTACCGTACCAGCTCCTGGCTGTGGACTCAAGGTCACGCCAGTGTGGGAAAATTGATTTTCTTTCATTTCACAATGCTGGACCCTTTTTATTTTACTGTACTTTCATTCAGTATTATTATTATTTATTTCTTAGGAGACGCCCTTATCCAGGGCGACTTACAATTGTTACAAGATATCACATTATTTTTACATACAATTACATTATTTTTTACACATTATTTTTACATACAATTACCCATTTATACAGTTGTATTTTTATTGGAGCAATCTAGGTAAAGTACTTTGCTCAAGGGTACGGCAGCAGTGTCCCCCACCTGGGATTGAACCCACAACTTTCCGGTCAAGAGTCCAGAGCCCTAACCACTACTCCACACTGCTGCCCCAGGAGGTACTCTGGAACTGATGGGGACACCTGCTGGGAGATGTGAGGACAGTTTTCCTCTCCAGGTGAATGGCTTGCAAACAGAGATTTTTTTAACAGTGTAGTACCAGATATCATGTATGCATACATAAATGTATTCTACTATCCTCTCTCACTGACCTGGGAATCTCTGGAACTGCTCTGGCCTGGTTCTCCTCCTACCTACCAGGTAACCTGCCGTGGAGCAACCTCCACACCTCGCCCTCTCTCAACAGGAGTCCCCCAAGGGGTCTTGGGTCCTCTCCTGTTCTCTCTCTTTACCCGCTCCCGGGCCCCCTCATCACATCCTATGGTTTCTCATATCATTTCTATGCTGATGATACTCAGATGTTCCTTTCCTTCCCCACCTCTGACTCCACCATCCCCTCCCGTATCTCTACCTGTCTGTCTGCTATCTCCTCCTGGATGCACTCGCATCACCTCAAACTCAACCTCTCAGAATCTGACCTCCTTTTCTTTCCCTCCTCCTCCTCCTCCCCCTCCTCTGATCTATCTATCTCCGTTCCTCTGGAATCTACCACACTCTCTCCCTCCTCCTCAGCTAAGAACCTCTGAATCACCATGGACCCCTGCCTCTCTTATTCCCAGCACATCTCCACTCTGGCACGCACTTGCTGATTCTTCCTGAGCAACATACGAAGAATCCGACCCTTCCTCACCAACTACGCCACCCAGCTCCCGGTCCAGGCCCTGGTACTCTCCCGCCTAGACTACTGCAACTCCCTCCTGGCTGGCCTCCCTGCATCCGCCACCCGTCCGCTACAGCTCATCCAGAACTCCGCTGCTCGCCTGGTGTTCTCTCTGCCTCGCTTCTCCCACGCAACTCCACTGCTCCGCTCACTCCACTGGCTCCCGATCACCGCTCGCATCCAGTTCTCTTGTACTCGCCTACAGATGCCTTGACCAGACTGCACCCAGCTACCTCCAGACCCTCATCTCTCCCTACACCCCCACTCGACCTCTCCGCTCCTCCTGCACTAGAAGACTGGCTGTTTTTAACCTCCTCTACGCTCCCCTGCCTCCAGAGCCCGCTCCTTCTCCACCCTCGCCCCGCAATGGTGAAATGACCTTCCTACAGATGTCAGGACTGCCCAGTCCCTGACCATCTTTAGGCACCTCCTCAAGACTCGCCTCTTCAGACAGCACCTGTAGAACTCCTCTTTTCCCTCTAGACACTTATCACTCTTCCTTAAATGCGCTTTACTAGCTCTTATCTGCTCCCTATTTTACTGCATTTAATCCTGTACTTTAGAGTACTGTAATCTTTCAAGTGTCATTTAATCTGTAGTATTTTGTATTTAATTATATTCTGATGTAACTATCACTGACACTGTATTTTTTCTTGAAATGTATTTTTGTTTACGACTGTAAGTCGCCCTGGATAAGGGAGTCTGCTATGAAACAAATAATAATAATAATACAAGTTTGCTAAAACATGTGTTTCTTTCTAAACCACATATTGGAGAACTATAAAGTGAATTTCTGTGCAAAGCAGAGAACATTTATGGAACTATTTTGTTAGCTACAATCACTTTAAGGGGTTTCATTATTGCTATTTTGTTGGCTTTAAGTTCAGACAAAGGGAAATAGGTAGTTATGCTAACAATTCATAAGATTAGTGAAGGAAATATTTAAAATGAAGACATTCCCAGAGCATCCTTATCATCTGTTATAATTATTTTGCAGTTACAATTTACAATTATATTCATATTTACATATTCAAATACCAGTTTAACAGGATTTTCTTTTTTAATATGCCTTACCATTTTGATGATATTTTCAATGGCTCTGAGTAGTACTGAGTGATTTAAATGTTGATTTAACAGGATTGTTAATGAAGAGGTTTCATGTTGATTGCACATTGTTTAGGTAGTGCAAATTACCCAGTTTTCATTGAAATCTTCTGTGAATTGCTCCAGACCCTAATTATACTGCACCGTTTTACATGCTTTATGTTAAATATGATCGATTACCAAAGCTCTTTCTCCAAATCATTACCAAAATGTTTACAGAAAGAAGACGTACCCAATAAAGTTACTAAACCAGAAATAAACAACTCAGATAATGAATGTTGGGCTTTGTAAATAATCTTAAATGTTTTCTTATTCATTTTACAACTAGAACTGTTACTCTTTCCTTTCAGAGAATGTGCGAATGACTGGCGTACACCTGATCTTCCAAACATTTCTGCAGATGTTTAAGTTTCCAATATGATAAATTCCAGCATTATGGATGTGACATTTGCACACAAAATGACTCTGTTACCATACACAAGGGGTCCTTTAATGAATTAAAGAAACATTATAGACTATTTAGATTGTGTTTTTTAAACTGTGTCCTTTAAAATTCCATGGTTCAGAGTCTCACAATTTTTTTTTTGTTGCCCAAAGAAACTCACATTATGGATGTGATAGAAATGAACAAGCATTTCTGGGTCACTTTACATGTTCTCAGAAATCTGTGATTTGACCTGCACCCATGTAATTTTGTAAGAAAGACTTGGCTGCTCCCCAAAATCATATTAGTTAATATATCAGGTTTTTAATATTTTAACAGTACAAGTCCAGCGTTATGGATGTGACACAGCGTTATGGATGTGTGTGGCAAAGTGATTTGTAGTGCACAGGTGCAGTGTTTTTTTTTCAAAATATAAATAATTAAGAATAACATTTAAATATACCTCTAATGAGGTTTTATTAACAATGTGAATGCAGAAGGGTCTTCTGTGTAACAATGCAGTATTCTCTGAAAGCTTTCTGAACTGCTGATAAATCTCCACATAACCAGTCAGGCAGTGACAAGAGACAGAAAAACGAGAGGTTGCGGATGCAACCCCGGTTCCCTGAAAGAGAAAATAACCATCAAGGTATGGGACATTGCCATCAGGCAGTAGGGATTGGCTGAGCTTTATGTCAAAGCTGCCGATAGGCCTCCGCGCAAGCTGCCGTGTAAGCCCGCCCCCCTGGGAGCTTACTATACGCAGCGCGCGGAGAGTCACTTCCTCTTTTGCCCTTCAGGCCGTGAAGGCCTCCAGAGCGACCTCGCGGCTTGATGGTTATTTTCCCTTTCAGGGAACCGGGGTTGCATCCGCAACCTATCGTTCCCTTTCAAGTCGAAAATAACCATCAAGGTATGGGAACAGTGTACCCAAGCCGTCGCGAGGGAGGATTCTCGGCAGTAGGACAGCCTTACGTCATAACGCAACTGCGTAGGCAGTACATCTACACATATGCGGAGCTGCGCCTCAGCGTCTATGCTCGCAATGACACCTGTCCCAAGGTGGAATAGTCACACCATATTGTCAACCACTCTAGACGTCCGCAACCTGAGGCGTCATAGAGTGCAACACAGATGCTCCAAATGACGGAGCAGAGGATTCCAGTACATTTAACCGGTAGAACCTCGTAAATGTATGCGGTGTAACCCAACTGGCTGCAGCGCAAATGTCAGACATCGGCACCCCTCTAAAGAGGGCCCAGGATGTTGCCATACCCCTAGTGGAATGTGCCCTGGTGGCAGAAGGCCCATAGTATCATATGCTAACTGAATAGCATCCACTATCCAATGAGAAAGGCGTTGCTTAGACAACGGCTGACCCAAAGTTTTAGAACCATGGCATATGAACAGCTGTTCTGTTTGCCTCACAGTCTTTGTGCGATCAATATAACACCTCAATGCCCGCACAGGGCAGAGCATGTGTAACCGCTCTTCCTCTGGGAAGAAAAAGGAGGAGGATGGAACGCCATCAACTCGACTGGTTGGTTCATGTGAAACGGGGATATGACCTTGGGTAAAAAGGCCGGATTTGGACGCATGGAGACCTTAGAACCGTCTCCTGCGAAACGAGTACATGATGGATGCACCGAGAGTGCATGTAACTCGCCCACACGCTTTGCTGATACCACTGACAGCAAAAACGCAGTCTTAATAGACACGAACTTCATATCCACACTGTGGAGAGGCTCGAACGGTGCCTTGGTAAGGGCTTCTAGCACCACATCAAGGCTCCAGGTAAACTGGTCGACCTTGGAGGCCGCAAGCGTCTTGCGCCCTTTAGGAACTGAGATGCCAGGAAATGGCAACCAGGTGATAACCCGTCAATGCGTACATGGCAAGCCAAAATAGCGGCCAAATACACTTTAAGTGTAGAGGGAGACTTACCCTCATCTAACAGCTTCTGCAGAAACTGTAATATCACTGCCATAGGGCAGGAGACCGGGTCATGGCCCTCAGCCAGACACCAACTCTGAAACAATTACCACTTATACGCATATTGCGACCGAGTAGAGGGCGCTCTCGCACTCTGAATGGTGGATATAACCGCCGTCGAAAGCCCTAAGGCTGACAGGCGCTCCCGCTCAGGGGCCAAGCCCATAGCTGCATGAGCTTGGGGTTCGGGTGCCATAGCCCTCCTTGGGCTTGGGACAACAGGTCCGCTCGCAGAGGGAGCTCCCTCGGGCGACCGTGCAACAACTGCACTAGACTCGGGAACCATATCCTCCGAGGCCACCGAGGAGCGATCAGGATCACTGTCGCTTGCTCTACCCTGACCTTCTCCAAGAAGGCGGGGAGCATCGAAATCGGTGGAAATGCGTACAGGAGCCCTGGCGGCCATTCGTGAGCCAGTGCATCGACTCCTAGGGGGCTGTTGAGGTCCTTCACCGAGAACCATAGGGGGCAGTGCGTGGTCTCTCGCGAAGCGAAGAGATCGACTTGCGCTGTGCCGAACCAGTCCCAAATGCGCTCTACCACCCGAGGGTGAAGACGCCATTTGCCTGCAAGAGGACCTCCTCTGGACAGGAGATCCGCTGCGTAATTGACTCTGCCCGGTAGGTGAACCGCCCGCAGAGAGGCTAAACGCGGTTGAGCCCAAAGCAACAGCCGTGTTACCAACCGGTGAAGACCGGGGGACCGCAAGCCGCCCTGGCGGTTGATATACGCCACTACCGTGGTGTTGTCTGACCGCACTAACACGTGCTTGCCTAGAAGCACTGGCAAGAAGTGCCGCAGGGCAAGGTCCACCGCTCTGAGTTCCAGAGCATTGATGTGGGCCGACCTCCAGGGTCCTGACCACACTCCGCGAGTCCCCGACCCGTTCCAGACTGCTCCCCAACCTTAGTTGGAAGCGTCGGTCGTAATAACCTCCCTTCGGAAGATGGGACCCAAGCGTACGCCCTGGCGGATGTTCGACGGAACTTTCCACCAGCGCAGTGCTTCCCAGCAGGTTCGGGATACCCTCAACCTGCGGTGTTTGTCTCTCCGCGGATGCAACGCGAAGGCATTGAACCAGGCCTGCAGAGGTCTCTGGTGTAGTAAGCCCAAAGGAAGGCTTGCGAGGTGGCAGCCATCAACCCCAGCATGCGCTGACACAGCTCCATGCTGACTGTTTCTCTCAACCTGAATAGGGAGAGACACCGCTCCAGTGAGGCAACTCTTTGTGTCGACAGGGTCGCTTCCATGGACACAGAGTCCAGATGCAGACCCAAGAATTCGGTCTGTTGGCTCGGCACGAGGCGGCTCTTTTCTGAATTGACCTTCAGACCTAGCCGCTGAAGATGGTCTGTAACCATCACTGTGTGCTGTGCCAACTGCTCCTTTGACTGCACGCAGACGAGCCAGTCGTCCAGATAGTTCAGCAGTCGGATGCCTTGAGCCTGCCAGGGGGCTAAAATGGCGTCCATACACTTCGAAAAGGTTCGAGGAGCTAGAGACAGGCCGAATGGCAGGACACAAAACTCGTAGACCCTGCTCTGAAATGCGAAACGTAGGTACTTCCTGTGACCCGGACAGATGGGAACGTGAAAGTATGCATCTGTGAGGTCTACGGTGGTAAACCAGTCGCCCTGCCGGACAGACTGGACAATGTGCCTGTGCGTAAGCATCTTGAACGACAACACCCGTAGGTATTTGTTCAGTAGTCGCAGATCTAAAATAGGGCGGAGCCCGCCGTCCTTTTTTGGCACTAGGAAGTACTTGGAGTAGAACCCCTGGTCGGTCAGAGCAGGGTCTACTAGTTGAATGGCACGCTGCTTGAGCAATGCCTGTATTTCTGCATTTAGAGCTGAGGACTGAACCGAGTCCTTCACTGCAGTTACCACCACTCCCCTGAAGGGGGGGGGGGGGTTTAACCAGAATTGAAGGGTGTACCCGGTGAGTATAGTCTTGCGCACCCAGATGTCGTTGGTGCATTGTTGCCAGAACAGAAGCTGTGGAACAGTGTAGGGGTGGGTTAATGGCTGCCGGGGTTTCTCAGGGCTGCTTAGGCTGCGCTCGCTCACGAGGGGCCTGACCAGAGCCACGAGGGCGTGGTCTGCTACCTCCTCTGGGGCGCCACCCTCCGCGCTGCGGTCTTGCAAACGCGGGTTGGCTGCGTGCTGAAACCCCCAAAGGGGCGGTTTTACTGCCCTGTGGGTGCGCTTGCTGCTGCGGCGGCGCCCTGCGCCATTGGCGCTCCTGCGGCCGCCTTGGCTGGAAAGGCTTGCTTGGCCACATCTTAGCCAACTGCTGCAACGCCTCACGCGCCTTGACGGAGCGTTGCAGCATCTCCTCCACCGCTGGGCCAAACGTGTGCCCCGGGGATATAGGAGCATCTAGCAACGGGGCCTTATCAGGCCCCTGTACCCTGGCCTGTGAGAGCCAGAGCTGCCTCCTTGCCACTACAAGGGAAGCAATGCTCCTGCCCTGTGTCTGCTTTACTAGCGCGGCGAACGCGGCGCCCACTGGCGGAAAGGACGCTAATCCAGCTTCGCTCGCCCCATGCATGGTAAAAGCCGAAGCCTTGCGAGAAGTCGCCGGGGCGGAGGCCGGGGCTCCCCAGGTGGACTGCACCTCCTTAATAAAATCCGGGAACGCCGGGAGCATCCTGGACTGAAGGGACGGAGCCGATGGCAACTCAAATAAAGAGCAGTGTTGGCTCTGACGCAGGCCAGTCCATGCCTAAGTGACGGGCTGCCCTCTCCATCACTGACCAGATAGGGTCATTAGTATCCAGCACTTCAGGGTCGTCCTGCCCAGAGTGCTGGGATGCCACCTCAGGCTCGGTGTCCTCAAAGAGCGGGTCTGCATCAGATGCGTCCCTTGAACAGCATCGGCGTCCCACTCTACTTCCTGGGGCACTGGTGGAGGAACCGTCAGCTGACTAGTGCTGGGTCCGGTTACTAGCTCTGGGGCCCGAGGCGCCACATTTGCTAGGGTCATAAGGAGGGATTGTTGTCCCATCATGAGCTCCATAAATTGTGACATCTTGGAGGTGAGCTCAGCCACCCCAGATGTGTCCTGGTAACGCCTACCCCTCCGAGGGGAGCGAGAGTGCCTTCTCCGGCGAGGCGATCGAGACCTGGATCGAGACTCCCGACGGGGGCGAGCCCCGCGAGAGGAGGGACTGCGGGAACGTTCCCGAGCACGCCTGGCTGGAGATCTCTGACCAGCTGTAAGCTGGGAAGATGGGCTCAGAGGGAGCTGAGACGTCGCCGGCAGCGACACGATCGATGACGGTGGGGCCGAGACGGTGTGGGACGAGCCCGAGGATGGGGAACGACCTCCAACTGCCTTCCTCGCTCTCTGGTGAAGGGTGCGTGTCTGAAACCCCGCACATAGCTGGCAGTATGCCCTATCTGCCAGGGCAGATGCGGCATGGTCCGGCCCCAAGCATGCGACGCAGTCTTCATGAGGGTCGCTGGCAGGCAACTTGGCCTGACAGGTCACGCAACGGTGGAACCCAGACATAGTAGAATGCCGAAGCGTCTAGTATTGACGTCAAGCACCAAAGAGTGTGCGTCGAGCACTGTCGCGTCAAACGAGAGCGAGTACCGAGCGTGGAACGCTAGCACAGACGCCTAAGCATCAGCTGACCCGCCAAGCGGAGACGCTAAGTGCTGGTGCAGTGTCTGATGCTGTGCAATACCTACCTGAAAGGTGCTGGGGATTTTGCACGTTGGTGGTTGTCTTCCTCTGTATAGTGAAGGGAAATTTATTTATTTATTTATTTATTTATTTTTTTTTGTGGACGCTGCAGAAGGTAAGGGAGTGTAGTGCAATACCACGAGGATGCAAAATGCGCGTGGGCCAAGGCCAACGCAACACGCGTCCGAACACACAATATACAATATATATAACAAAATATATATATACAATAAAATATAAATATATATACAAAATATATATATACAAAAAACCCACACAATAATAATTAAGAACAGAGGAAAGACAGGGAGACCACGAAGAACGCGATGCCGAAGCAAAGCGAAAAGGAATATATAATGTTAAACAATATATAATCCTAAATAATAATACAATAACAATAATAATAAACAATAATAACTCCGGAGAGTATAACTGAAATAAACTCGGAGAAGGGGATAAACCAGCTTCTCAAGCCTAAGCTTTAGTGAGTACAATCAGTTAAATAGCTCTAAGTCCTACCGCTACTGATGCTGAAGGCAAAAGAGGAAGTGACTCTCGGCAGCTTTGACATAAAGCTCAGCCAATCCCTACTGCCTGACGACAATGTCCCATACCTTGATGGTTATTTTCGACTTGAAAGGGAACTAGAAGGGAAAGTTGTTTCTTCTTTTTTTACACTGCGGCCAATCAGATTACAAGCACGCCCCTTTCCCCTTCATTGCCTGTGAACATCAGAGCAGACAAAATCAAAAAGGACACGTCATGCAAGTACTTAAAAACGGATATACAACTTTAATTATTAAATAAAAACATGTAAACTGGCCAGGAAAAAGTGCGTCCTGAATTGTTATAATAATAACGTGATGAAAAGTGAAATCCAAGTGCTTTGAATGCAGTGACTGAACTAACACCCTGACGTCACTTCAGTTTAAAGGTACGTGTATTTGGCCGATCTTAAATCATTAAATTATAGAACATTTAAGTAAACCTCACGTGTAGTATACACGTGTTTCAGCATATTGCCATAACTTTGTCAATTTAACAATCGGCACTGCACAGTGCTGGACATTTTACTTAAGGAGGAGCGTTAATATGAAGAGATAAAGGATCTGTAAGGTTAGCAGATGAAAGAAAACACTTTAATCTCCATTATAATTACTGACACGTTTTTTTGGTATTGTGATCTGTTTATATGGTCGCATGACAGTGTGCTATGGTGCCCTTTAGTGATTACAATTCATATTGTGCTTGTGCATGATAAGACATGTGATTCATTTACAATCTCATCAAGCTTACTACCAGGCCTGTCCATAACGGTTACATCCATAACAGGCACGTCCATAACACTAATTTTGGGAACTTACTATTAAGAAAGTACGTTTTTAAACATACATTTCAAAAAGTTAGCTTTGCAGAGAAAATTTGAAAGAAATATAATGTAGTATACAACTTTTATAAAAACTTTACCAAGAAAATGTTATGGAAGTGACATTTGGTTTTATTTAAACACGATTTTGAAAAAAATGTTCCTTTATCTCAAGAAAAAGTAATATTAGTAACTTGGTATTACATACCCATAGAGTCAAAATGTGACATATACTGATGCACAATGAAAACGCAGCAGTCTAAGTTTTACATCAATAGCTCATTGGGCACATACATAATGTCATTTACATTTTAAATAATGAGCAGAACGGTTTGTTGATTGTTTGAGTAGTATTGTTCCTTGGGATTAGAAAATACTGAACTCAAGTCATGTGATTTCATAAAAATGCCAGGTGCTCTGTGGCAGGGCAGGGCTCTGCTTGTAAATAGTGTGGTTTGTGTATTGGTGGTGGTGATTGGCAGGGATGGGGTTAATTTCCTATCCCTGCCAAATACATGTGAGAATGTGGCTGGTGCCTTAATTGAATGATTCATGGTTAATTAGGCTCCAGCCACATGGTATTTAAGGAGGGGAAAGTGCTTTGTTTGGGAGAAGGGAGTTTGGTGAGTGTTTACACTGTTAGTGTTTGCTGTTATTATTTTGAAACTTTGTAGTGAAGGCTAATGCCCAGCCTACTGTTTAGACTTTTGTTTAAACCTTAATTTTCGCCCTTGAGCTGGTTATTTTGTTTCTGTGTTTGTTCATGGTGTTCGTGACTTGTTTTGTTAAACCTTTTTATTTTATTTTTGTTTAATAAAAACGCACGGGAGCGCTTTTCAACCCACAAGTACCTGTCTGCATCTGTGTCAACTTCCTGGTCTGGGACGTCTCGGCCAACCTGTCACATATGGTGTCCAGTGTGGGATTGTAGCGTCTCCACGGACCTAGGCCAGAGCAGGTCTGCCTCACCTAGAAAACAGGAAGTACTGATTAGAGGAGAAACCTCAAAATGGAGCGAGGTAACCAGTGTTGTACCACAGGGATTAGTATTAGGTCATCTGCTATTCCTAATCTACATTAATGATTTAGATTCTGGTATAGTAAGCAAACTCATTAAATTTGCAGATGACTCAAAAATAGGAGGCGTGGCAAACACTGTTGCAGCAGAAAAGGTCATTCAAAATGATCTAGACAGCATTCAGAACTGGGCAGACACATGGCAAATGACATTTAATAGAGAAAAGTATTGCATGCAGGAAATAAAAATGTGCATTATAAATATCATATGGGAGATACTGAAATTGAAGAAGGGAACTATGAAAAAGACCTAGGAGTTTATGTTGACTCAGAAATGTCTTCATCTAGACAATGTGGGGAAGCTATAAAAAAGGCCAACAAGATGCTCGGATATATTGTGAGAAGTGTTGAATTTAAATCAAGGAAAGTAATGTTAAAACTTTACAATGCATTAGTAAGACCTCACCTAGAATATTGTGTTCAGTTCTGGTCACCTCATTACAAAAAGGATATTGCTGCTCTAGAAAGAGTGCAAAGAAGAGCAACCAGAATTATCCCAGGTTTAAAAGGCATGTCGTATGCAGACAGGCTAAAAGAATTGAATCTATTTAGTCTTGAACAAAGAAGACACACGGCGATCTGATTCAAACATTCAAAATTCTAAAAGGTATTGACAGTGTCGACCCAGGGGACTTCTTTGACCTGAAAAAAGAAACAAGGACCAGGGTTCACAAATGGAGATTAGATAAAGGGGCATTCAGAACAGAAAATAGGAGACACTTTTTTACACAGAGAATTGTGAGGGTCTGGAACCAACTCCCCAGTAATGTTGTTGAAGCTGACACCCTGAGACCTTCAAGAATCTGCTTGATGAGATTCTGGGATCAATAAGCTACTAATAACCAAACGAGCAAGATGGGCTGAATGGCCTCCTCTCGTTTGTTCTTACCTGTCTAAACAGGGAGGAGTGGTGCTTTGCCATTGGCGAGGTCGGGCATGTTGCACCCAACTACCACCCCCCCACACCAGGAGCAGGATGATGAGGAGTGCTGCACCTATTGCCTGTGCTGTGGGCATGAGGAGGACCGCTGCTTGGAGGCCAACTGGGACCCAGACATGGACCTGGAGTGGGAGGAGCCAGAGCGTTCAGCTCCCAGAAGGGGGGAGGCCGAGCATCCAGCGCCCAGAAGGGGGGTGGCTGAGCGTCCAGTGCCCAAGAGGGGGAAGCCCGAGCCTCCAGTGCCACTGGGAGAAGCCTCGCAGTGATAGTAGACTACCTGCTGCTCCCGTCTCCACCGCCAGAGGGAGACTATCCGCTGCTCCCGCCTCCATCGCCAGAGGAAGATTACCCGCTGCTCCCGTCTCCACCACCAGAGGAAGATTACCTGTGACTTCCACCACCACCAGTGGGCTACCTGCCTGCCAAACCTCAGCCACCGTTACAGATGCTGCTGAGGGGTGCGGGGTGAAAGGTAGTTGTCTGGCGACCAGCATGGGTCAAGCTAGAGCTGCCTTCACCTCCCGAGGGTCTGCTGCTGCCAAAGCCTCCCGAAAGTTCGCTGCTGCTGTCGCCTCCCGAGGGTCTGCTGCTGCCGTCGCTGCCCAAGGGTCTGCTGCTGCCGTCGCCGCCCGAGGGTCCGCTGCTGCCATCGCCGCCCGAGGGTCCACTGCTGCCGTCGCCTCCCAAGGGTCCACACCTGCCATCGCCTCCCGAGGGTCCTGCACCGTCTGGGGCTGCAATGCCTGCACCGCCTGGGGATGCATGGAAACCGTGAAGGTGACCTCAGAAGTTGGTGGTCATCTTCTCTTTCAGGGAACCAGGGTTACGTCCGTAACCTAATGTTCCCTTTCAATTTGAAGACGACCACCAACAATAAATACTTTTGGTAAAAGTATACCAAAGTTGTCACAAGGGAGCATGAGCGGAGACAGCAGATGAGGGACGTCTCAAGACAGGAAAACCATGGTTAGCGGTGTGAGCCTGCAACCACAAGGACCCTTGTGCCTAATGAAGGCATAGAGGGATCTACCACATTAAGTCGATAGAACCTGGTGAAAGTATGCAGGGTAGTCCAGCTAACCGCAGTACATATGTCAGATAGTGAGGCTCCTCTAAAGAGGACCCATGATGTAGCCACACCTCTGGTAGAGTGAGCGGCCACCCGCCCAGGTGGGGGTAGGCCGGCATTAGTATATGCAGTTGAAACTGTGTCCACAATCCAGTGAGACTCCACTTGGGGAGGATATCCCTTCTAGGTGGCCGTAACCGCCACACACTCTTCAGAAACTGGGTTGCCAGGAAATGGGTGTCTGGGGACACCGAGTCAACAGGGATATGGCATGCAGATATGACTGTCAGGTATACTTTAAGCGTAGAAGGTGATTTTACCGCTTCCAGCAGTTCTTGCAGGATAATTGCTATAGGGCAAGTAGGATAATTGCTATAGGGCAAGAGACAGGGTCATGACCCCAGGTCAGACACCAGTCTTGAAAATACCTCCACTTTTATGCATACAACGACCTTGTGGACGAGGCTCTAGCATTCTGTAGTGTACTTACGATCATGTCTGAAAGCCCTAAAGTGGACAGACGGTCCTTTACAGGGGCCATAATTGGAGTCTGCCCGGTTCTGGGTGCTAGAGAGAGCCTCTCGCCTGACTGAGGAGATCTAGGCGTAGTGAAATCTCCCAGGGCTGGCCTTGTAGTAGTGGGCAGAAAACCAGTGAGTCGAAAACCAGATTCTCCTGGGCCATCAGGGGGCCACCAGGAGAACTGTCACCTTCTCTCTCGACCGTCTCTAGGAAGGCCTGGAGCAACTGTATTGGTGGGAATGCGTACAAGAGCGTCCTGGGCCACTCGTGAGCTAGGGTGTTGACACCTAGTGGCAGGGTAGCAGTGTGGAGTAGTGGTTAGAGCTCTGGACTCTTGACCGGAGGGTTATGGGTTCAATCCCAGGTGGGGGACACTGCTGCTTTACCCTTGAGCAAGGTACTTTACCCTTGAGCAAGGTACTTTACCTAGATTGCTCCAGTAAAAACCCAACTGTATAAATGGGTAATTGTATGTAAAAATAATGTATGAAAAATAATGTAATTATATGTAAAAATAATGTGATATCTTGTAACAATTGGATAAGGGCGTCTGCTAAGAAATAAATAATATTAATAATAATAATAGTGGACCGCAGCAGCGGTGGAGGGAGAAACATAGGGGTCAATAAGTCGTCTCTGCTGTGGCAAAGAGATCGACTCAGGCCTTCCAAAACGCTCCCAAATGTGTTCTATTACCTGAGGATGGAGTCGCCATTCTGACGGGTGACGACCCTCCCTCGGTGCCCAGTTCACCACTCCAGGAAGATGAACAGCCCGGAGGGATAGCAGGTTCCATTATACCCAAGTCTATAGCTGGAAGGCTATGCGATATAACCCCGGGGACCGAAGTCCTCCCTGGACAAGGACATGTCTCCCTCGGAGACACGGAAGAATATGCTGGAGAGTGAGGTGAACCGCTCACAGTTCCAGCATATTTATGTGCAGGGACATTCAGCGGCCCGACCAGGATCCGTAGACTCTGCCGGCCCAGACGGATGCGTCTATCGTCACCACCTGATGGCTGTGGATCACTCCCATCCATACACCTTTGCACCTTTGCAAAGAATGTGTGGACACGGTCAGCCGATGGTGTCTATCATGCTTGGGATGTAGCTGGAATGCATTGAGCCATGCCTGAAGCGGGCACATATGGAGAAATCCCAGCTAGAAGGCTGATGAAGTCGCAACCATTAGACCCAGCAACTTCTGATCCAACGCCAGAGGTACTATCGATCCCTGTTGAAACAGGGATAGACAATTCTGTATGGCGGTTACTCTGTCTTCTGACAGGTAAGATTGTTTTGTAAGGGAGTCCAGCTCGAGTCCCAAGTAAACCGTACTTTGCACCGGTACTAATTGGTTCTTGGCATCGTTGAGGGTGAGACCGAGCCTCGACAGATGCTCTGTCATGATCGCCGTGTGAGCCACTGCTCCTTCCTGCAACTGGGAACAGATCAACCAGTCATCCAGGCAGTTCAGCACCCTGATCCCTTGCAGCCGCAAGAGGGCCAGGATGGCATCCACGCACTTTGAATACGTGTGGGGGGCTAATGAGAGGCCGAATGGCAGCACAGAAAACTCAATGAAACTTCATGAAAGGAAAAGTGGAGATAGTTCCTGTGCGAAAGATGAATTGGAAAGTGAAAATACTCGTCTTTTAAGTCCACGGTGGTAAACCAGTCACCCAGCCGGACAGACTGCAGGATGTGACGGTGTGACCATCTGGAACCTCCTCTCCCTCAGGAACCCGTTGAGATGTCTCAGGTTCAGGATGGGGCGAAAGCCGCCATCCTTCTTTGGCACCAGAAAATACCTTGACTAGAACCCACCTCCTCGTAGAACCAGGTGGTTTCTACGAGGCGGATGGCTCATTTGAGATTTTATGTAGTTACTTCTTGTTTGAGTGCTGAGATCTGGGAGTAGGACACACGCGTAATCGATGTGTATGGTGGCACCCAAATATCTGAGGTGCAGTAGTGCCAATATCGCAGCTGGTGTTGTGTGAGAGGGTGGGTCTGAGGCCGCAAGCCTTCAGGGGCCCAGCTTCAGGTACTGAGGCTGTGGCTGAGCCTGCTGCGGAGGCTGCCTAGGGCTGAGGAAGCCAGTGGGGTTGCCCATTTCACCACACCAAGAGGACTGTACCTCTTCCAGGAAGTCAGGAAGGGCTGAAGACGGGGCAATGCTGCCTGCGTCCTGAAGACCGACTGACGCGGTTCGGGCACTGCCGTCCACGGTACCTGTAGGAACTTGGAGGCTCGCTCTGTAAGTTCCAGGAACGAGCTAGGAAGAGGGGAAAGCCCAGTGTCCGAGTTCATCTCAGAGCTAGGACCCGTCTTAAGGCTCAGCTCTCTTCATCCTGAGGGAAGGGGCTACCATCCAAGGAGACCGCAATTGATATTGCGTCCTGGTCGTCTTCGGCCACAGCCAGGTCCGCTACTGAGACATCCGGGGCGACCATCGGTAAACGGTATTGAAAAGTGACAAAGGTTTTATACAAAGATTCAGAATGAGAAAAGAAAGCATAACGAAGCTGGTTAATATATTAAAAACCACAAATAGTTAGACACAGAGACAAAAAAGACTCACTTCCTCCACATTAATCTGCTTCTTGAGATTTCTTGCCACTGGGTGGTTTCAGAAAATAATCTGGTGCAGTACCTGTTTCATGTCGATGCGTCATCTAGTAATTAACAGGATCACTGAAGTTACGTGAATATATTCATTTTCCAACGGGAGAGCAAATTACGAGCCAACGTATACAGCAGCTGCTAACGCAGTTTTTCACCAATTAAATAAATAACCAATAATTATTTCACTGATACAGATGAATTTGAGCTGTATATGTAGTAGCGAATTATTGGGGAGGTAGATACTGTAGTTATTTTTATTTATTTATTTATGAACTTCTTTGGGCAGCATTTAATTTTTTCAGTGTACCGATGACAATAACAAATTTAGTGAAAGCCTATTTTGGAGATTTGCAATTTAGTTTTTCAGCTTCAGAATTCAGCACTACATGGCAATGCCTAGAAGTTGGAATAATGGCAGGATGCACCATCTCCACTGGCTTTTACCATGGCAATGGAAGTAATCATTAGGGCATCAAAATGGGTAGTAGGAGGATAGCGCTTGGCTTCTGGAATGCGACTACCACCAATTCGAGCATACATGGATGACATGACAACCATGACTACAACAGTAGCCTGCACTAATCGGTTAATGGGCAAATTAACCAATAACATTGAATGGGCACGAATGCAATTCAAGCCCACTAAATCAAGGAGCATCTCTATAATTAAAGGCAAAGTAGTAGATAAAACATTCTTCATTAATGGTGAGGCAATACCAACAGTGTCTGAGAAGCCAGTGAAGAGTCTTGGGAGATGGTACGACGGTGATCTAAAGGACACAGATCGTGTGGGAGAAATTAGATAACAAGCAGTGGAAGGGTTGAAAAGCATAGATAGCAGCGCTTTACCAGGCAAACTAAAACTCTGGTGCTTTCAGTTTGGTCTACTGTCGAGGTTGCTGTGGCCATGACTGTGTATGAGGTTTCTTTGACAACAGTAGAGAATCTGGAAGCCTTAATCAGTTCATACATCAGGAAATGGTTGGGAGTTCTATGCTGCCTCAGTAGAGTGGGACTTTATGGTAAAGGAATACTGCAGCTACCAGCATCCACTCTAACCGAGGAGTTTAAGTGCGCCAAGGTCAGACTGGAAATGACATTAGTAGAGTCACGCGAAAAATGCGTAAGGGAGGCAGCACCTGTGTTGAAAACTGGAAGAAAGTGGGCGGCAAAGAAAGCTGTGGAGGATGCAAAGGCTGCCCTTCGAATTGGTGATCTCATGGGGCAAGTTCAGCATGGAAGAGGGGGTCTTGGTCTCAGTTCAGCTCCTCCTACATGTCACAAGGCAGCCCCAGCTCAACGGAGGAAGATGGTAGTCAACGAGGTGCAAAAGCAGGAGGAGAGGATGAGGTGTATAAAGGCCATTTCCCAGGCCAAGCAGGGAGAATGGATGAGATGGGAGAGTGTGGAACAACGCAAGATTGACTAGCAAGACCTATGGTCAGTGGAAAAGAGCAGGATCAGTTTCCTCATCAGGTCAACATATGATGTTCTCCCATCACCACAGAACCTAAACCTCTGGGTAGGAGAGGATCCCTCATGTCCTTTGTGTTCATCACCTGTAACATTAAGGCACATTTTGACAGGATGTAAGGTGGCTCTTAGCCAAGGATGGTTTACTTGGCGCCATGACCAGGTGCTGCGATGTTTGGCCTTAGCATTGGAAGACAAGCGGAACATGACCAATAAGTTGCCACCTGTTCCATCAAAATATTACACACAAAAAACAACATTCCTCTGCTAGAGACTGGAAAATGCTGGCAGATGTTGGTCAACGGCTTATTTTTCCACCTGAGATTGCCACCACTAACCTTCGACCAGATCTTGTCTTGTGGTCCAGATCAGCATGCCTTGTTCACCTGGTAGAGTTAACAGTGCCATGGGAGGATGCTGTAGATGAGGCGTATGAGAGGAAGAAACTGCGGTATGCTCAACTAGCCACTGAAGCGGAACAACGAGGATGGAGAGTCCTGGTTTACCCAGTGGAGGTGGGTTGTCGAGGATTTGTGGCACACTCTACAAGCCGGTTTCTCAGAGATGTTGGATTCAGTGGCCAAGAGTTGCGTCGCACAGTGAAGAACTTATCTGAAGCAGCAGAGAGGAGCAGCAACTGGCTGTGGTTGAGACGGAAAGATTCTGGCTGGAGATCTCAAGCACAATAGAAAGAAAGAAACGCTGATGTACAGGTAAGTAAGCTGGGCTGAGTTGAGTGGGGGACGGAGGGGGGTGATTCTGGGACGCCAGAATCACCGTCGAGCCCTCTTGAGGTGTCGTGGGCTAGTTGACGAAACACAGAGGATGGAAGGTGCCCACTTGAAGACCCCAGAGATGTACCCTACTTAGCTCAATCCAGACGGTTGTCATGCTGATGCGCTGGGGAGACCGCACTGTGGTTGATCCCCGGAGCCAGCATCGCAGCCGTTGTGTGTGCTGATGCGCTAGGGCGGCAAAATAAGCTGATCCCTGGAGCCAGCATTACACTTCAGCCATCAACACCTGACAGAAGGATATCTACATCATCATATGGAAGGAAGCGCAAATGGATGGAGACACCTATGGATCACATTAGTTTACTGTAAAGCTACATCTTAGTTGGTGCTTATCTTGGCGAGAGCCAAGTTGAAATCAGCATGAAGTTTTAACATCTACTCTCGTGTAATGGAAATCATTTATTTATTGTATAAACTCAACATGTTCACCAGTATGTATTAGATTTAGAAAAAAAACAGATACCATGTAAGATAAAATAGTTACAAGTGTATGATATTTACTATTCTGTACAAGTTTCTGTACAGTTACTACTGCTTGTTCCTCTCCCTTTTCGAAGCAGCTATCTGGTATGCAGCTTCAGTTTTTTCTTTCTTTCAATGCATAGATGTGCATTTTCAATGTGTGTCTTTACGAGCCATCTCCAGGAGGGCGGGGCCTGGGTCATCTGATTCACATCTCTGTTGACAGGGACATTAGGGGCCGGGGCAGTATCAATCAGTCAACTACCTCCTCAGAAAACGTTTTGTAAATAAATACATGTTCTAGTAATTAATTCAGTTCTTGATTATTATTCTTATTCATAAAACAAACATACATTAGTTAATCAGCACATACACTTGCTATCAAGGTAAATAACATTTGGTTATCGTTTTATTATTGTTTTTTTCTCTATATAATAATATATTCATAGTTATCAAAAATTAAATTTGATAAAAGGTTTTTCTCAAAGAAAGAAAACGCACAGGTTTTAGTCATTGCCATGGTTATGCACTGATTACCACTTCACGAGACGGTGTTTCGTAATCAACTAGCATCACAGACCACCTGAATCCAGGATTAACGGGTGAAGTTTAGATTCAATCTCGGATCCACAGATCCGCCACCAGTCTTGATCTGCGCAACAGAAATGAATCCAGGATCCAATCTTGGATTAGTCAATCCTAGATTGGGTCGAATCTTGATCTCGATGTGTGGAATCCACCCTAAATAATTGTTAAACATTATTTGTTTAATCTGTGCCATTTTTGACATACTTTAACGTTTAGATTTTAAACACCAGTCCTGTTATAAACGCGTATGAATGTTTAAAAAGTGTTACAAATCATAAACACGTCCAAGAGTTTATAAAATAAACACCACACAGTGTTTAAATCACATTTAAAATCATAAACCCAGTGACGTGTTTTAAAAGTGTGACTGTGACAGAGAGCGAATGAATCCGAATCAAAAATCTCCCTCTTGACCTGTGAGGGCACTGTACAACAGGAACTGCGTGCTTCGTACTGAATGGTTGGGCAGTTCTTTCCAGGGGCAGTCGGAAGCCGGCCATTCAGGAAGGGGGCGGTGTCACGCTACCAGAATTGGAGGAGGTGTGATTGAACTAGCTATCGGAAGGGGGCGGGGCTTAGGGTACTTTAGGGGGGCGTGACGCCGTGGTCGGTTCCTTTGTTGTGGTTAATAGGAGGAAACGAGGACGGGAAATGTGAATGGAGTGTTTCACATTGATAAATTATATCTATTTGTCTTTGCCAGACAGCTAATACGAAGCCGGGAGCTGCAGCACGAAGCCAGCGCTAAGCCCGGACCTAAACGCACAAACCACCACTGCTGAGAGCACCGCACCTACACAAACAGCACACAGAGTCTGGAGACATGTTTCTGTGTCTGTGTTGGGTTTTGTGTTTGTCTTATTATTTCGGGACTGCAACCCCTTTTGTTATATGCTGGCAATACCCATTGTTGGGTAGAGCCAGCTTTATTATTTAACGGTCTCAAACCGAAAGAGCATTATTAAAGTGCTGTTTGAATCGTACCTTTGTGTCTGTCATTATTGGAACTCCTGCATCACCTGTACACCTGAACACTGCAAACCACTCGTTCACAGTGACAAATAAATGTTTTACAGTTTGGGTTTACAGTGTAGCTTTTATACTTTTTGTTCTATTATTTCACAAACACAACATTTTACCCAAATGCATGAAGGTCAGACACTTGGTTGTGCTCATTACACACACTTATCGTAGCCACTGTATTTTATGTGCTTAAACAATTTTTCAGTTTTCTTGGATTATCTGAAGTAGCTTTTTCTTTATAAATATCATAGTTTCCCCTACAAAATGTCTCCAAAACCATTACTTTTGTTTAAATTGACACATTACTTTGTATCCAGACTTGGGGCCAGCAGTGTGAAGTAGTGGTTAGGGCTCTGGATTCTTGACCAGGGGGTCTTGGGTTTAATCCCAGGTGGGGGACACTGCTGTTGTACCCATGAGCAAGGTATTTTACCTAGATTCAGTATAAACAATTGGATAAATGGGTAATTGTATGTAAACATAACATGATATTATTGTGACAACTGTAAGTCACCCTGGATAAGGCTGCTAAAATATAAATAATAATAATTTAAATGCAATCTGCTGAACTATTTGCATTTGACTTGGTATTTGTATATTTCCCATGATATTTTTGTCCAACACCTGTACATTTTACTTCTTGTTTTTTATTTCAAAATGGATTTCAAATTTCAATTTCAAATGCATTTAAATACTTTCAATAATAATGCTCATAATAGAGAGACTTTTCAGTATTGCTGGCTTTTCAGTATGACTTTACCAAATGCTTCACATACATGATGACACTCTGGAAGACTAGGGGGAAAAACTAGACCTACTGCGTTTCCCAGAGTTGTACACTCATGGAATTCATGGAATGCATGGTGAATGGACGCCCCATTTGAATCTAACAGAGTTTGTCAAAGCTCGGCTTCAGTAATGCAATGTGCAATTTAGGCTGAATCAGCAATATATCTTTCACCTGCAGCATCAGGCAAATCTTCGCCAGATTAATGAGGCATTTACCACAAGCTGAAGGTGCACCGTCCCCGGGAACGTATGACTGCAGCACGGTGGTTGCAACAGGTGTCCAATGATGACCTTGAATCTGATCTTACCACCATTTTCTCCCGTTTAAAGAACACTCCACAATACTGTAAACCAAGAAATGATGTGGATGCTATGTCTCAAGCATATGGAGCAGCAACATGGTTTGTCACACTGAGTCCTGCAGAATGGACCTGGACTGACCTGGGACAATACATAAAGGAGGTGAATGGACCAGGGTTTGCAAACATGCCCATCAGTGAACTTGTTGCACGAGATCCTGTCAGTGCATCTTGGTTCATGCACAACAAGTTTCTTGCAATCTTGGATTTTATCACATCCCCAAAAGGCCCTCTGGGGAAAGTTACACATTACTTTTGGCACATAGAGTACCAGGGTCGTGGAATGAGGCACTTCCACTTGCTTCTTTGGGTGGAAGATGCATCACTTACTGGAGTTTCCCCCACCTCTCAAATTGCACAGTACATTAATCAACATGTTGTCTGTACATTTCCAAATGACCTGATAGTACCTGTACCCAGGGACCGTGTCTTGAAATGGCAGCAGCATCAATGCAACAAATACTGTCTAAGATCCAAGAAAACCAAAAACAGAGTGGTGATAGTTTGTCGCTTTGGATTTCCCAGAAAAGAACAAACCATGGTGGCAATCTGAGATGTGGCTGAGGCCATTGCTAGCCGGAAAGCACTCAAACCTCATAGCAGACTCTATGATCTACCACGGAGTACAGAAGTCAGAACCAGTGACTACAGTCCAGCCATTTTGCTAGCTTGGGAAGGCAATATGGATATTCAGTTCATTGGTGAACAATCTACAGCCGTCAACCACTACATTACAAAATACCTCTCAAAACCTGAGAAGAGTTTTGCCCTTGGCATCATGAATGACATCAACTCAAACAAGTCTCTGGCCAGCAGACTATGGAATGTTGCACTCTGCAGCTTGTCCAACAGAGAATGTGGTGCACTTGAAGCAGCAGACAGTCTCCTAGGCTTACCTTTCTATGGCACAGATCCGCAGACAACCATCAAGTGGATTTATGTATTAAAGGTTTCTAGCCGCCAGCTGAAATCCAAGGAATACATTGACATGCTAGCAAAAGAAAATCCTGACTCAACCAACATCTACTTTCCTTCCTGGATTGACTCATACTACCCAAAATGTCCAGAGGCTCTGCAAGACATAAGCCTCTATGATTTAATTGCATGGCATAATGTGGTGACAGAGAAGCCCAAAAATGAAAACATCCCTTGTTACATGTTTCCCTTTGGATACATCAAAAAGAGAAGCACGCCCTACTTAATCAATCATTACCATTACAGTGTACAAGACTACCCAGAGAACTACTTCTATGCTATCCTCCTACTTTTCAAGCCATGGAAAGACAGAATGGACCTTCTTCCTGAAGGGTGCCATTCCTATGTGGAAGCCTTCTATGCTTGTAGGGATAGCATTCAGAAAGCTATGGCCTATTATGACCAACTACAACAAATAGCTGCAGCTGATGAGGAGTTAACTCGACTAGTAGAGCAAAAACAAAAGGAAATAGAGGCTGAAGAGGACAATGAGCTTGAAGCAGAAGGACCTGAAAATCCAGTTCACTTTGCTCCTCTGCGGGCTGCAGAGGCAATCGCTGAATTCAGAGATGTGGCGGCACAACCTCTTCTACAAAATGTAGAAGACATGCTCATGCGTCTTTTTTTTTTTTTTTTTTTTTTTTAAATTTAGTCGTCGCCAATTATTTTACCCCGATTTTCACCCCAATTTAGCATGCCCAATTATTATCTGTATCCCCGGCTCACCGCTCACAACCCCCGCGCCGACTCGGGAAACGGAGGCTGGAACACGCGTCCTCCGAAACGGGCTCCTGCCAAGCCGTCATTTTTCGCACTGCAGATCCACAGCAATGCCACCAGACCTATAGTGCCGGAGGACAACACAGATCTGGCGGCTCCGCTGCAGAGCCACAGGCGCCCTATCGGCCACAGGGGTCGCTGATGCGCGGTGAGCCATGGATTCCCCTGCCGACCTAAGCCCTCCCTGCCCGGGCAGCACTCAGCCAATTGTGCGCCGCCCCCGAGGAACTCCCGGCATTCCTGATGGGTCTCCAAGGCAGTTTTACCAAGTTTCCCTGCTATCTTTGCCTTTGGGACAGCAGGGACACCAAGGCGCACTACCACAGGCGGGACTGGCCACAGCGGACCGAGTTCTCTGTGGGGAGGAACAACGTCAAGTGGGAGCCACTGGTGGACCCCCGGAAGGTGCTGATGCCACCACTGCACATCAAATTGGGCCTTATGAAACTATTTGTCAGAGCTCTAGATAAGGAATCGGCAGCCTTCAAGTACCTTCAAGACTTCTTCCCTAAGCTGTCTGAGGCAAAGGTCAAAGCCAGTGTCTTCGTCGGACCACAGATAAAGAAGATCCTGGAGTGCAATGAATTCCCCGAGAAGCTCACAGTAAGGAGAAAGCGGCTTGGAACAGCTTTGTTGCAGTGGTTCGGGGCTTCCTGGGCAATCACAAGGCCGAAAACTATGTGGAGCTGGTTGAGACTCTGGTGAAGAACTACGGCACAATGGGCTGTAGGATGTCCCTCAACGTCCATATCCTTGATGCTCATCTTGATAAATTCAAGGAGAACATGGGAGCGTACTCGGAGGAGCAAGGCGAGCGCTTCCACCAGGATATACTGGACTTTGAACGCCGCTACCACGGACAGTATAACGAGAACATGATGGGAGACTACATTTGGGGGCTGATTCGTGAGAGTGATTTACAGTATAATCGTAAATCTCGAAAAACTACTCGCTTCTAAATCTTTTTTGTATTACTTTAGTATAAATACATGTTAATTTGGATTCATATGTTGTTTTTTTCTGACTTTATGTGAATGAAAAGACACAAATTCGCCCGTTTTCTCATTGGAAATAGGTAAATTTCAAAATATCACGGTCCTGGTCACAAAAGCAAAGTTTGTGGGGAATAATACCATTTTCTATACTTTTGAGGCATAAGCAATTAGGAAATAACACTTACTACCCAGGAACAAAAATTGTGTTACATAGTGATATCAATGGGATGACCTTCCACAGACTACTAATGCTTCCAGTGGAGCATGGAAAAACACTGGTGTATCGTAACCTCTCTGATGAGGTACTGCAATGCCTTTGTTCAGACATGCGAGATGTGACCCTCATTACTGATGAAGTGACCATGATTTCCAATGTCACCTTATTGTACATCCATCTTTGTCTGTCTGAGATTTTCCAGACTGCTAACACAGATGATGGCTGGTTTGGAAAAATCAACATCACTCACTGTGTGACCCTGAGCAAGTCACTTAACCTCCTTGTGCTCCGTCTTTCGGGTGAGACGTAATTGTAAGTGGCTCTGCAGCTGATGCATAGTTCACACACCCTAGTCTCTGTAAGTCGCCTTGGATAAAGGCGTCTGCTAAATAAACAAATAATAATAATACTTCTGGGGGATTTGCTACAGCTTCCACCTGTGCATGAGAATCCCCCTTATGTGCCAGTTACTCAAGAGGAATTACACAAACTGACAGGCTCCATGGGATCTGTGGAATTTGTTTGCGTATGATGAACTCACACTTAATATGCACCAGAAACAGGACAGAACTTTTGGTAACCTCCTTAACCATGCCCGACTCGGAGCCACCAACCAAGCTGATTGCAGATTGTTGACTTTGGAAAGAGGAGATATTTCCAGCTACAAAAAAAAATTATCAAACACATGAAAGACTTAGATGACAAAGATGCAAGCTCAACCTGCATCGTGCCTACTGTAGATGCCTGTAACCGGATCCAGACTGCCATGCTTGATAGTATGCCTGGAGAAGACAATTCATCTTATGGCAACTGACACTGTGGACTGCCCTCATAACTTCCAGAGAAGTGTGCTGAAAAAAATTAATGTCTACAAGGCTGACTGCAATCGTACAGCTGGACTGGAAATTACTATTTTTACCTTTTTAACCATTCATAACATTGTAGCTTTGTACCTACGTAAATATCAATATATCAATACCTACCAAAATATACATATTGTTTTCACCACTGATGGATGTATATTTGCAACTAAAAGAATGACATAGTTATACTTTCAATACTGTCAAAAAGTCCCTTCTACCATTATTTTACTTTCTCATTTCTATTATATTACTCTACTTATTACTCTCTTGTCGTGTCTGTCTGTCTATTTACCATACACATTCTCTAATATATTTCCTTCACTTTATTCATTATTTCCTGAAGTAAAAAAAACATTGTCAATGTAAAAAAAAACAAGTTAGAAAAAACCAACAGCCATTTAAAGTGGTGATATCAAACACAAAAGCCCAAATTAGGAGAAGCAATTGGGGCAACCTTGTCAAGCATCAAGCAAATAGACACAATTGGAAAGGTGCTGGGGCCCAACATTCACACAATTGTTGCTTCTAACAGCTTCTTTTTGTGATCCCTCCACTTTACATTGAAATGCTCTTTGTACAACTTCAAGTGGATTGTGACCATTCCCTTATCAGCTCAAAAGTCACATCTGCAACAAAAAACATTGACAATGCACAACCAAAAAAAATACTCTAACACCCCATCCCTGGTTCTGCAATGCCTGCCCCATCAACTGTCACATCCCATACACTTACCTTGCATTCTCATTATCTCTTGCACTCGTTGCCATTATTGGTCTTGTTCATCATCTTCATTGTTGGAAATACATTGCTTCATGCTCTTTGAGGTATTCTTGTATGTATGGGGATAAACAGTGTCCTGGGTTTCAGTACAACACAATGTCTTTACAGGTGTCAACACACACACATTTACAGTAATCAATGTATTCCCAATCCAGCACGGTGTCTCTTGCCTGCCCGGTCTCTTTTCCCTGTCCAGGTTGTGCTCCTTGGCAGCGCACAAATCCCCACAGTTCTCCGTCCTTCGGTAGTAATATTCCTCCTGGAAAGGCAATCAGCAGTCTTTACAAGTCTGTGGTTTGTTTACTTTTGCTTCACTCCAGTTCCCTTATATGTACCAAGTCCCGCCTTGTTAACCCACTGCAGCCAATTACTATTCGATATGACTGTTGTTGAAACCTCGGTCTTAGCTAGTACAAAGCTCAGTACACCTGTGTATCCGACCTCTGACACGTCTGTTGGTCAGCCCAGCACCTCCGTCTGTCAGAAGACCAGTTTTTCTCCCCCCCGCCCCCCCGCCATTTTCCTTCATCCTGTTACAATTGATCTCACAAAAAGACTGCTGTGAATTAAACACTTGTCATAGTCTTTGCTCAATACCCCTATAAAGGATGGAAAAAGCAACTGGTTACATCAAAAAACGAATGACATAACCAATTATATGGAAATAATAACAATATGCAGCCTGGTTAATTTCAAATTGACTCTTTCAGACAAGCAGCCTCATCAACAGGTTATTTGAACAAGCTGGACAACAACTAGTTACAACAACTAATACTCCGTTTACAGTAGCTTCAAGGTGGTTTAGCTTAGGGCAGATTTCTTATTTTTTGTAGTGTAAACCCAGCCGTCCTAATTTCAGCCATCTCAAAAGTGGACTGCTCCAGTTTCCTTGGGAACGGCACACATTCCGCTGAATTTGTTTTCTTAATTGTCTCTTTTGGGCAGTTTCAGTCATGCACAGGATCCTGGACCTTTATCTTGGTATCATGTTAGTACACTTGTCTGATAATATGACATGAGAATGGAGAACCAACAAAACAATACAGTTTAGTTTATCTGTGTTATGATATGTATTGGTTTCATCTTGTATTACCCCAATGTTTACTTGAAATGTGTCCTGCATAATTCAATAACAATACATGGCAAACTTGTTAAGATAAAAATACATTTTAACTACAAAATTAAACAAATGCACCCTTCTACCATTCCTGAATGGGGTTTCACCTCCAGTACTGTTGGCGAGTATCAAACCCAAACACATTTTCACTGTAGGACTGCTCACACCAATACCCACATACTGTGGTGTCAAACATGTACAAATAGACAGTTACCATTTAGGGTTAGATTAACTGTTATTTTATGACACATGTTTAATTAACAAAAAAGGCGTTTTAGAAGATAAGCAGTACTCTTCCAAGTTTGCAGCAAAGAGAAAACACTGCAGAGTGTTTACAGGTAAATGCACATTCTCTTCATTTACTTTTCTTTAGTAAAATATTGTGTATTTCTTATATATATATATATAGATAGATAGATATATTAATGTTGTTATCTGAGAATGTTAAACTAATATAAAACCTACTTTAATGCATAGACATGTTTACAATATTATTAAGCCAAATATATCCTTCATTTTACACAAAATGTAATTTTGCAGCATTTGAACATAATATTGTAAACTTTAGCAGTTTGTAATTCTGTGACTGCAAAATACATGTTTTGTAATTCAGTTATTATTTGCAACGGTATTAAAAACTTGGAAAAACAAAGTGCATTTTAACTAGCTGCAAGAAATAACCACATGAATGATGGGTATGTTGTTTATGTTAGGTTAATGTGAGTATTACAAATGCTAGTAACTAGAAAACATTTTTATATATGCATTTAATATAAATGGAAGTACACAAGTTATTTATGGATCAATATCTGCACTTCATTAACATACAGTACACTGGTCACTTTCATGCAGAATTATCCAGATAGAAATTTGTATCCATGCATGGTCCATGCTTTTTCTAGGCCTTCAGGTTGTAGCTAATCAGAAAGAAAACACGTTTCTGTAATACAATATATGCTTGTTAGTCATCAAATAAGTGCTGTGTTAACTATAAAATGAAAAATGATTTTGAATTATTTGTAAACTAATGAAATCGTCTGTATTAGCTTTTTTGTCCTGTGCATAGTAAAGTTGCCATGGAAATATGCCGTCTGAGCTGTGACACACTTTAGTTTGGGGCTATGTGCGCACATACAGGCTCAGAGCCGGTTTAGAACGCTGCTCAAGTGTAAACGGGTGGCTCAAATGATAAGAATCTTCTAATCAACCCTAAGCCAGCTCAGGTCGGAGTTTTAAGTGTAAACACACTAATTAACTAATTAGAAGCTTAAGATGTGATTCAGGGGAGGGATTGTGAGTGCTTGCTCCCTCCTTCGATCACTGTCCCCTGTTATTTAAACCCCAGGTAAACTCATCTGGCTGTTGCAATCCCAGTTACAACCTTATTATTGCATTGCCAAAAAAAAATTTAACTTTAAAAACTTACAGCTTAACAGTTCCAAAATGCAGAAAATAAGCAGCAGTCCTGAAGCCAAAATTAAAATCCTGTCTGGAGAAAACAAGATGGTCATCTGGTACCAGACAAGCCTACCTTTCCAGCACACAAGGCTTCTGTTGCTCTCCAGCCGGGCACAAGTGAAAACATCCCAGTGAGATCAGGAAAAAATGCACTCCCCAGAGAAGCACACGCATTTCAAAAACATCATTTTTGAAAGGAAAAAAAAAGTCTTCCATAGAAAGACTGGCCGATTCCAAGACTACTGAAAACACTACGAAATATTGTTCCCATTCCCACAGGTTCATGTAGAAAAGTATTGTTTGATTCGCTTCATAAATTCGTGTCTGCTTAGCATTCAACCATTGATACAACCGACAGCCAGCCTCTGGCAAACTCCATACAATCGGCCAGACAGAATTCAAACCAGCATCGTTCAAAAGCATTCTGCTTCGCCGTCAGTAATATTCAAATAAAACTAATCAATCTGCTGTACCTCACCCAGTGCATGACACTGTGCTCTCTACAGTATCTCGAAAACTCCAGTCATGTTTCAGCTCCTACTTCTCTCAATACTAATGCTATCTTTGCCCATATATTACCTCCATGTCCTTGCTCATTATCTCCATGCCTTTGAATGTGATGTCTGTGATTCTGAATAAGACAACTGTGCCTTCGTATGTGAACACCGTGCCTCAACCCATGACTGCTGTGTCTTTTATGACTTCCGTGCCTGTGGCCTTGTTGCAGTAGCCTACAACTTCTGTTCTGATTCCCTTGATCTCTATGCCAGTGCCTAGTCTCCAACACTACCATCATGTTGCCCATGCCTGTGACCTGGCTTCCCCTTCTTACACTCTCGGCAATGTTCCACCACTGCCATTGCGTTCTCTCGGCTTCCAGCCACATGCCCTGTCTCCTGCCATAAGAAACAGCATTCTCGAAGGTAAAAATGTACATTTCCTGTATATTCTTATATCATGGAATTCATAGAACACCCTACCAGTGTGGAGGTGTCTCGTGGAGGACCCCAGGACTCCAGGAGCAACATAAATAGGTTAGTTTAGGGGACTTAATCCCACCCCATTATAGTGAGGGTTAGTTTGTGTAGTAGGTTCTGGAGTGGCCACTTTTAGTGCAGCTAGTGCTCGCCGTTTGTGGGAAAACTTGTATTTATTAGCTTTGTTTTGCTTTTCTTCTTATCTTTATTAAATCCAGCACTAGGGCTACCATTGTTGGTACCCTAGTGTTGGCACTTCCGTGTGTGTTTATTAAATCTACGTGCCTGCACGACGTGCCAACAACCAATGATCTGTGTCTGATTCCCTTATCAGGGACGAAACACGCAGGTAACAAACGTTAAAAGCATCTGACCCTCGTCTTGTCAAGACCTTAATAATTTCCATATTTTTATATGCTTTTGGCATCTATCAAATTACCGTCTGTGAATTGTATCCAGATAGAAGATGTAATTTTGATGATTATATATCGATAATCCTGGATTTCTCCCTGCAAGTACGGTGGATCTGTCTTGTATCACTACTATCTCTCATTCTCTTCTAAAGCTCCTGCATTCTTGATCCAGCGTAACCAACACATTTATTGGGGAGCCACAGACCATGATTTATTTAACCAACACTTTGCAGATGTCTGGGAATGAGATATATGCAGTTCCATTATTTTGGGAATCTCCAGGGATGACCATAACATATCAAATGATATATGATGTGTATTTGTGTAGGCACATGCAATGTAAAGATGTAAAGATGTTTTAATGATCCTTTACCAATTGCTTTAAATAACATATAGAGTTAGTTTGCGACACCTACTGGGTGGAATGTCTCTCAGTGGCGAGGTTGGCGGAGCACTTTGTCGACGTGCCTCCGATGTATCTGGAGTAACGTGGTTTAAATAATAGAAGTACCTGGCTCTCTGACTTGTATGTTATAGAATGGAACTATGGAACTAGACTATGTATGGTCTGAAGCCTTTGACTACTAAAATAAATGTGCTCTATGCTTGTACCCACAATCCCTGTCTGGAAACTCTAATCCAGTAATGGATATTGACAAATCTCTGGTGCTGCCATACCAAAATCCATCCACTTGAGCTAGTATTTTAACATAACTACAACTAGGGATGACTACAACAACCTTCCATAATAAACACATTCTGAAAATAACTAAGAAAGAAATAAAGAAATAAAACATATCCTGAAAGGCGAATGCATCTTTTCCTGATAAGCAAAACATCCAACAAACTCCTTTAGATTCTTTTTGGTTCGTTTTACTCATTTTAACTTTACACTACAGGAAGTTACACAACAGACAAACGGTTGCTGTATGAATATCAAATGCTGACTAACAAGGAAAATCCAATAAAAACTTTATTTAAAAGGAAAAGCAAACAGTATTTTTAAAATAGAAATATAAAACTGGAATACTCACCTAAAGGGTCTTTATCCTCTAAGTGAAAGGTGTTGCACCTTGAAACTGAATGCATGATAAACTAATTTGCCATCACATTAAGATTGGCAAAGGTATTTGTGGCTATGTAGTATTGCTACGTGGTTCAGTCAGTCAATCAATCAATCAATTTTTATTTTATATAGCGCCTTTCATAGTGGACCACCATCAACCGCAAGTAGGTCTTTATACTACTAACGCTCTACTGCCAAATGAAATGACCTGTTCTTATTACAGTAGCAAATTCAATTTTGCTTCCCTTCAGATTTTATCTTGAGTTTTTCAGTATAATCTAGCATGGCAAATGGAGTCCTAATCAGCCAATCAGCCTGTAATAAGAACAGGTCATTTCATTTGGCAGTAGAACATTACGTTTGAGATTACATATTTGAAGGGAACACGTACAATTTTAATTGTCATGTATACTATACAGGACACACAGTTAGCTTAAATTTTTTTTTTTAAATGATGTTGTTGGTTGTTGCTATGGTAAGATGAGACGCAACTGTGTTTTTTTTTTCACTGTAAGCAAAGCTACCTCACGAATACAGTAACAGCCTTTCAGAATGTCAAAAAGGACTTTTACAAATGGAACATCCTCAGCTTAGAAATTCTAAACTAACTCTAAAGTTGCAAGTAAGTAAGTTGCAAGTAAGTCCCCTGTTGTCGTAGTTTTTTTATTTTTTTTATTTTTTTTTTACCGTAATGACTGATGACTAGAGAAACAACAAAATAATTTATTTTGCTTGGAGTAGAAAAAGAAAAAATAAAGTTTTTTTTTTTTTTTTTTTTTTACTTATACAACCTGTTAACAATAATATTAATGTTAAGCTGAAAATCATGTTAGAAATAATGTTAAAAATCCCCATTTCTGTAATGCTAATAATACTGAATACTGAAAAAAAACTACTTTGTTTAAATGTTATTGCAAATGTAATCACTTTAGAAAAGATTACTGATGGCTTAGAATGCTTATGCTATGGTAATGAGAAAAAAAATATGTACATTGCATCAGTTCTGCTTGACGGAAGTGCAGTTTACGGCTCTGTACTGCAGTATTAACTGTTTCAGCTCAAGAAAAAAACAGTAACAGCAGCGTGAGAGTAAAATAGGTGTCAGACTTCTGCAGGTATAAAAGGAAATCGCCTGCCTTTCCCCTAGCATTCCTGTCATGTACCGACAGTTTTCGAGAAACTCCTAACAACTTGCTGTATTTGGAAGCATAGATTGCAATGAATTTGCTTTGAGTGTCCAACATGTAGGACAAAATGGTCGCAATTTCTCTTTGTCCGCTCACTGAAATTCTTCGAACCAAGTGAGGCGTTTTGGAAAGTTCTTGACAAGGGAAATCAACTCACGAGTAAGAGTAAGAAAGTCCTGACATGCTGCAATGTGTTGTGCCACATCCTGTACCATCAGGTTTACAGTAGGTGCTAAACAGTGAACATACATGGCTTGTGGTTCTCTTCTTGAACAAGTGCCTATAATCCCTGTCGACATCCAGCAACATTTGCTGCACCATCGTAGCACTGTCCACAGCACTTATTCATAGAAAAATCGAATCTAAGGAGTACATTTTTTAGAGTATAATGTGCCTGCAACGTGGTGTCTGATGAGTAGTAAAAGCCGAAAAATATCTGTTCAATGTCAAGATCATTCTTAGCAACACAGAAACATACCAACACCTGCTCTCTAACCGAGATATCATCAGTTTCATCCATAATTATATAATTATGGATGAAAGCTGCTTCGTGGATTTCTTTCATCAGTGTGCGCAGAACATCATGAGCCATAATTGAAATGATCTCATTTACAATGTCATGAGAAATCCATTTGTAACTAGTGTGAGTCAGCCAGGATTTTTAGCCCCATATGTCTTCTGCAAGTAAAGCCAATAACTGACTCAAATTTGACTCTTCATCGGCGTTCCCGCATATTCTTGGCAGCCAAGATATAATACGGATGACAAACTCTTGATCAGAGCTTTTCTGGCTTTAATTTGTTTTTCTTACATTAACCACAGCATTTACAGCCGATAAAGAGCATGATCCAAGTTAGATTTTTTGTGCAAGCAAAATTGCTATTGCTTTTTTCCAGTTTGATAAACCCTCAATAACAAAAGCAGTGTTGAACAATTATGTTTATGGTACAGTGCAGCTATATTTGTAGACTTACCACTGGTAACCCCAATGGCCTTTTTCCCATGATTTTCATTTTTTGACAGTACTGCTGGTTCATGTTGTAAACCAGTCTACTGCTAAAGGAAAGAGAATGAGGAGAGGGTGGAGTTTATATTTAACTTAATATTTTAGTATTCTGGGAACGATCCTGCAGAAATAATAGTTCATTAATGTATAGAGTACCCAGACTCTGAAAAGATATATATTTTTGTTATCAGAAAAAGTAGGGTGTGTGATTTTGTTGTGATTTCCACTTTATTTTTTCTGATTCCCGTTTTTACTGTTTTAAAAAATGTAATTAGGTTAATTTAAATGAACTTATGCACACCGCAGGCAAGAAAACATAAATCTACAGGCTTCTACTTTTTCCATTCAGTTTGAGTTCATGTTCATTGGATTTTTTTTGTATTGAAAAATAATATTGTATTGAAAAATAATATTGTTAACTTTAAAAAACGTGCTTTATTTATTTATGTATGTATGTATGTATGTATGTAAGTATGTATGTATGTATGTATGTATGTATGTATGTTTTAGTGCAGTGTGGGGCGCTCCAAAGCAAACAGCCGAGCAGTAAAAAAAAAAAAAAAGTTCATAACTTTTCTTTTTGAAATTGATCAATTATACATGCCAATGCCTTCTTTGTGTGAACATTGGAATCTTATTGTTCAAAAGTCACTGTACTGTAAAATATACCTGATATCCGCCAATCTACGGATCCTTTATTTAAATTAACAGTTTTTTTTTTTTTAATGCCATCATCGCAAAATACAAACTGTGTATGTTTAGGTGGCAATATGTTATTTAATAATAATAATAAAAAAATAGTAGTCTGTGTGAGTAGTACTTTTTGTGTTTTAATACAGGCATTAAAAATCTACAACGTTGTCTAATTGTTGAAGTCCTTAAAAAGGTTTCTGTTTATTTTCCATGATTGCATTTATTTAAGCACTCGTAAAGTGAATTATTTTCACGATTCAATCCTTCTCGTTGTTTATCCCTTACAGAATACCCCGCCTCATGTATAACCCAGCTACAGAAACTGCCCCCCCCCCACACACACTTTTGAAACCAAAGTTATGCCACTGCCTGTACTGACAATTAAAGTTTCACATTTTCCCTTCAAATATGTAAATCTCAAGCTTAATGCTCTACTGCCAAATGCATTTTTTCGTACAGCATTTAATTCTGTGTTATTCTTTTGATTCCGTCCATGTTAACACGGATTCCATAGTGCTAAGAGAGCAGAAATTTAGAAACTATTTGTCTCTGGATATGATTCAAGAACGACTATGGAATTGGCATAACTAATGCATCTGCCTGTTGGGGATGGTGTCTAAAAAAGAAGCAAGAGCAGATATACCGTATTACTTCGAATTAACGCCTGACTCAGATATCAGCTTTTTAATAGATGCCGCCCTCTAATAAACGCCGCTCTCAATAAAGAAACGTAAAGGTATATTTTTCTACCCCTGCTCAAAAAATAAAGAAAGAAACACGCAACTCTGCCTATGTACATGACACCCTCGAAGAGACTGCAACCTCAATCCAGCATGTAATACAAAGCAAATGTTATTTTATAGTACAGTCCCGACAGACAACCCAAGATGAACTACTTACAGCAGTCCTTCACGTCCCTTTTTTTCCAGCAGAGTTCAGTGCCAACACAGCAGGGGATAAAACAAGGGCTGTCTGTTTACCTCGTCGTCAGCTTGGATGGTGAAAACTTAAACTCAGAGGAACTTAGAGCTTTGCCGGTGACTCTAAGCGCTATCCGAAAGCTGGCTGAAGATATCTTCTTGTAGGGGGTTTAGTTGTTTTGTTTTTTATTCAATTGGATTTTTACTCAGTCCTGTACAATTTTATATATATAAAAAAAGCTTGCTTACTTTCTGAGAAGATTTAGTTTCAAACAAGCAGGTAAATTACAGTGAGAAAAAAAAACCAAAACAAGTAGGATATATTTTAGTTTTAACAGAAATCAAACCGATATTCAGAGGTAATATTTTTCGTTAAGAAAAACAACTGTATCACACTCAACTACCATTCTCTCTCCTCTTCTTGTCCCACCCCATAGCAACCAATACACACTCCTGATTCGCTGGTACAGCACTCCCCTGACCTCCCAACTCCCACCTAATAGGCTCTCGTTAAATGTACTGTATTCAAGCCCCAAAAACACACAAGAGTACAGTGCTGCAGATCGGAGCCTCTCATGGCGCCATTTCTAAAATGCCTTAAATCATTTAATAAAATATTGCAGCGTTTGTAAAGCATAGTATTATTAATAAAGGCCACCCTTGTATAATCGCCGCCCTCGTTTAAGGGCTGAAGTCATTTTTATCAATTTAAAATAAATGCAGCGGCACCAAATTGAAGTAATATGGTATTTTAACATTTACAAGACAGAGATAACTCATGCTGGGGAAAGATACAAAGTCAAATTAATATTGTAGCATACAGTGGAAAATGAACACATAATTTGCAGGTACTCAAATCCACGGTTTATTCTGATGGTTATTCCAGCCCCTGTTAGCCTGGGCCACACCACAAACAACAAACAGTCTTGCTCTCTCACAGCAGCACATTCACACAGCAGCCTGTCTCACTCTTTAGCGCAGTGCTTTCTTTTTCCTAGAGCAGCCCTGTGGAGTCAGTCTTATCAAGAAAACCTCTTAGTTTTCCTTCATCTTTTAGCCATCCACACAATGTAGGTTCCTCAACATTTATATCTTTTGAAACTGCTGCTTGAGTTTCACATTTTCTTACTCTGTCCACCACATCAGGTTTCATTTTAATAGAAAGATTTTCATTTTTTGCTGTCTGCCATTCTTCGTACTGTATATCTGGAACTTTCAAATTGCATTATGGTTGAAATGGGAGCCACGACCTTACCGTGTTATAACCGATTCCAATCCAAAAACCTTGATCTCCCTTATAAAAGTTTACCACAGTATGTTTTCAGTGTTCCCATTCTTTTCCTGTGGTTATACAGTACTGTGCATTTACCATAATTCATTCTGATTTGCCATGTTTTGTTTTTTTTTTTAATATGCTTTACTTATACCTTGCCATGCTCTCACTATACTTTGTTACACTTTGCTATGCTTTTACTATGGGATACTTTAATAAGGGTAATTTCTTATTCATTTTACCCCAAAATAGGTTTCTATATGTTGACTGGCAAGAATGGTACTACATTGAATGGTCACTATTGCAGAAAGTCAGGTTTTGCACTATAAAGAAGTATAATTGTTCCACCTAGACATTCTGTAGTTTAGTTATTTAATGCAAAGATATTTGACGTGAGCAAAGGTATTTGTTATAGATCAAGATGTACTGCATATTAACACGTGAGTATTATGCTACTGTAACTGTACATATTTCATTTTACCATTAACAAGAATCTGCATCACTTAGTGAACCCACTAAATGAAATCCTACAGGAAACAGTCAACTGCTCTGAGACTTGTCCTCTGTGTTCCACTGGACTGTATCGCGTGTCTTTGAGACATAAAAAATCTATCGGTTGTGGAGAAAAATCAAGGATGAAGGCAGTTGTAGAGACAATCCTCTCTCTGTCATGCAACTGAGAAACTCAAGTGTTTTACCTTCTGGGGTTCATGGCCTTGCGTGCTTTCCTCTTCCTGTAGCTGCACTCAGGACACTGAGACATTTTTAAGGCCCTTTGCTACAGAGCAAAACATTCAATATTTTAAGCCAAAGGAAGGAACTTTCTAAAGGTATTGTGCACTTCCAGTTTGTGTTTTTGGTGTGAGTCTTATTCGTGACTTATTAGAATTGTTCATACTTTGTATTTTAAAAGTCTAGGGTCTGACTTAAAAATGAAATGCAATCAACATGAAATGAAATAAAATGTACAATGTATTCCATGTAAGCAATAACACATGAGACACAGCCGAGCGCCTTCAACCGCTTGTGTTACTGTTATATTGCTCATCATTGTTTAGGTGATTTTCTTATCGGAATGAAATGAAATCCAAACCATTGGCTGTACTCTTTTATCTATATAGCTTTGGAATGTCAGCAGTTAATCAGATTATACCTACTTTCCAGGCCATTGGTTATGTCCTAGAGGCCCTTTTGGAGTGGCCTCTTTGCTTACTAGTCTTGACACCTTTGGAATACTTCTTATGGGGCTACCTGAAGTCAGTAGCATACACTGAAAAACACAAGAACATTGTCAAATTACAGAACAAAAGTCTGTCTCATGGCAGAAAACATATTCCAATAAGGTGTCAATTGAAAGGTTGTGCATATATTTACTGCCTATTTCCTTTATGTAGTGGTTTATTTGGCAAAGTTCCATCATTGTATAAGCAAATAGGCTTTTGAATTAGATTGATTGTCTAGAGAATATTGCATAGCTAGAAATTATGATAACAAAGCAAAATGACAACCTGTCATCATTTATAGGATCACATATCCGATCCTATAAAACTGTGACTTCAGTGATGGTTAAAAGAGTGTGACACATATCTGATTATTTCATTTTGGCCCTGTGGCAAAGTGGTTAGCAGTGTGCAGGTGCAGGTGATCAATAAACAGACAGACAATTATAATCCAGGTGCAATGTTGTTTAATGGTTTTTTAAATCCAATGGCCTGATGGCAAAATAACAGTAAATAATAACAATGGTAATGAAGCAATACAGCGGAGTGTGTCACTGCTAGGCACGGCTCCACAATTCAGTATTTTATTCATTAAAAAACGTTGTAATATTTAATTGACCAGCCGTTGTGTCGGTATGTTCGTTGCACTAAGGCTCCCACTAATTCAAACGTGTCGACATTACATGTTTCTCCACTTTCTGTGCTCTTTTTAAACAATCCTGTGATTGTGACCTGCTTGTTCAGTAATTGTTTAGAGTGAACTTCAAGTTTGATTTTCTTGTTTTTGTGTACTGTGCTGTCAAGATGCTTGTCAATAATACCTTTTCTTAGACGATCCAAAGACACATTACAAGTTGAGCAAAACAGAATCAACGTCCCCTTTTCATAGCTCTGAATTTGATCTTCTGTTGAAATTAATTTAGCTTTTTTTTATTTGTCAGCTGTCTGCATTTTTAATGTTAATCATACACTGCAAACTAATACAGTATGAGGAATTCACCAATCATGAAGCCGGTATTTGTTTGACCCCGCTGCCGTAGTAACCAAATGCACAGCATTGACTCTGGACCGTGTACAGCTACTGTGGCACTGCTTATACTTTTTATTTTAACAATTATTTTTATTCATTTTCCAATTTTCTCCAGCTGTGCAGCCATATCTAGAACTTACAACAGCAGAGGACCACGAAGTTCTGAAATTCCGGACAGGCAGGCCTGCAGGTGCCTGGCCAGCCACAGGGGTCGCTGATGAGCGGTGAGCCAAGGATTCCCCAGCCGACCTAACCCCTACCTCTCCCAGGCAGCGCTTGGCCAATTGTGCGCCATCTCCTGGGAACTCCCATCCATGGTCAGCAGTGGAATAGCTTGGATTCTAACCGGTGATCTCCAAACTATAGGGTCTGTAGTTACCTGCGGAGTGCCTTTACTGGATGCGCCACTCGGGAGCCCCCACACTGCTTCTACTTGATAAAAGTATGAACAGGGGAGGTGAAGAGTAATCTAAAATACTGTAAGGAAAATAAAATGCATCTTTTTCATGGTAGGCAGTCAAATACACGATTTCTGTGAAATTCGTGATATCGTGAATTTTCCAGGGCCCTACATATAGGCTAATATGATCTGTGCTCAATCTGTTTCTAGTTATTACCTCCTCCTCACACAGCCCTAGTAACATTTGCCTGATCTGAAACACTCTCTCCCTGACTCTTCTCACTCTCTTGTGCAGCTCTTCTGCTGGTTCTGTGACACCGCCTGGTTTCAATAAGCGGTACTTTTAACACACTCTGAGGCACCTAGTAAAGTTAGCCCTTAGGTGAATATGGTTTGTATATCAAATACCTCCCTTGCAGTATTTTGTGACGTAATTTACATACATTTCCAACTATTAACATTATTCATTCTATTTAAATTACTTGAATGCTGTACTTTTTCCACGCGCTAGGTTGCCTGCCACTGGTTAATGAATACAGCAGGTGTACAAAGCACGCAGTCAAGGGGTTTACTGCGTGCAAAACACATTACCGCTGTTTAGTGAATGAGGCCCTTAGTCCTGTTCTACTTCCAATCCTAAAGCCTTATGCATTGGACATACTCTCCATGCCAGCTTCCCAAGCATTTGCAAAAATAAACAGAGCAGAGTTCATCTGGATTTTTTTAAAAAATTTACCTTTAAGATTTTGTTTTTTATTTGCAGTCGGGACTATTTTATTTTTGGCAAAATGACAAATTATTCTTAAAACAGTGACTCATACTAACCTGTGTGGTTTTTTTATTAGCATAATTTCAATGAACAAAAAAACACAAATGTGGCACTGCCTGAATAATTATTGTAGTTACTGTGGGGTAGATATACTAAGATATAATTTGTCAAGGCACCGACAAGAGGGGAGGCATGCCTTGATTTAGTCTTTTCAAAAAAACGAAGACAGAATAACTAAAACAGAGGTCAGAGAGCCATTGGCAAACTCAGACATGATCTCATTTGAAGTGATTTTTAAAACCCAAAAAGTAATGACTAAAGCAAAGGTTTATAATTTTAGAAAAGCAAACTATGAAGGTATGAAACAGAGACTGACAGAAGTAGATTGGAGTAAAATAGAGAAAACATCCACAGAAAAAGGATGGGTGTTTTTTTAAAATGTAGTACTAGAGGTGCAAAACAATTATGTCCCAAAAGTAGACAAATCTAAATCTAAAGCAAAATGGCCAAAATGGTTTAATAGATCAATTTAAAAAAAAATTCAGCGAAAAAAGGCACTTTACAGAGCGTTTAAAAGGAACAAAAACAAAGTACACAGAAAGAGTACTTGGAACTGCAAACACAAGTCAAAAAGGAAGTTAGAAAGGCCAAGAGAGAGATAGAAATCAATATTGCTAAGGGGGCTAAAACCAATTCCAAAACGTTTTTCCAATATTATAACAGCAAGAGAACATTCAAAGAGGAGGTTAAATGTCTAATAGATACAAATGGTAAAATCATAGACAAAGAAAAAAAAATAGCAAATATATTAAATGATTACTTTTCACAAGTTTTACAAAGGAGGATATGGACAACATGCCCCACATGTTGGCCTGTTCCTAACCAGTTTTAAATAACTTTAGCATAACAGAGGCAGAAGTGTTAAAGGGACTAGGAGCTCTTAAAATAAACAAATCCCCTGGGTCGGATGAGATCTTTCCAATAGTACTCAAAGAAATGAAAGAAGTCATTTACAAACCGCTAACCAAGATCATGCAACAGTCTCTTGACACAGGGGTTGTACCGACAGACTGGAAAATTGCAAACATAATACCGATCCACAAAAAGGTAGACAAAACCGAACCAGGTAACTACAGACCAAAAAGCCTGACTACTATTATACGTAAACTTATGGAAACTATAATAAGATCCAAAATGGAAAATTACCTACATAGTAACAGTATCCTGGGAGACAGTCAGCATGGTTTTAGGAAAGGGAGATCATGTCTAACTAACCTGCTTGATCTTTTTGAGGATGCAACATCGACAATGGATAATTGCAAAGCATACAACATGGTTTATTTAGATTTCCAGAAAGCTTCTGACAAAGTCCTGCATAAAAGATTAATTCTCAAACTGAACGCAGTAGGGATTCAAGGAAATGCATGCACATGGATTACGGAGTGGTTAACATGTAGAAAACAGAAAGTACTGATTAGAGGAGAAACCTCAAAATGGAGCGTCATAACCAGTGGTGTACCACAGGGATCAGTATTAGGTCCTCTGCTATTCCTAATATACATTAATGATTTAGATTCTGGTATAGTAAGCAAACTTGTTAAATTTGCAGTCGACACAAAAATAGGAGGAGTGGCAAACACTGTTGCTGCAGAAAAGGTCATTCAAAATGATCTAGACAGCATTCAGAATTGGGCAGACACATGGCAAATGACATTTAATAGAGAAAAGTGTAAAGTATTGCATGCAGGAAATAAAAATGTGCATTACAAATATCATATGGGAGATAATGAAATTGAAGAAGGGAACTGTGAAAAAGACCTAGGAGTTTATGTTGACTCAGAAATATCTTCATCTAGACAATGTGGGGAAGCTATAAAAAAGGCCAACAAGATGCTCGGATATATTGTGAGAAGTGTTGAATTTAAATCAAGGGAAGTAATGTTAAAACTTTACAATGCATTAGTAAGACCTCACCTAGAATATTGTGTTCAGTTCTGGTCACCTTGTTACAAAAAGGATATTGCTGCTCTAGAAAGAGTGCAAAGAAGAGCAACCACAATTATCCCGGGTTTAAAAGGCATGTCGTATGCAGACAGGCTAAAATAATTTAATCTGTTCAGTCTTGAACAAAGGAGACTACTTGGTGATCTGATTCAAGCATTCATAATTCTAAAAGGTATTGACAATGTCGACCTAGGGGACTTTTTCGACCTGAAAAAAGAAACAAGGACCAAGGGTCACAAATGGAGATTAGATAGAAGAACAGAACAGAAAATAGGAGGCAGTTTTTTACATAGAGAATTGTGAGCGTCTGGAACCAACTCCCCAGTAATGTTGTTGAAGCTGACACCCTGGGATCCTTCAAGAAGCTGCTTGATGAGATTCTGGGATCAATAAGCTACTAACAACCAAACGAGCAAGATGGGCTGAATGGCTTCCTCTCGTTTGTAAACTTTCTTATGTTCTTATGTTCTTGGAAAAACTTGTTTGAAACTACCGAGAGTCTCTATACAGCTCCAAGAGTTTTGCTGTTTTCACCATGTTGCAGCGGCAAAACTAAATCACTTAGAATTAACATCTGTACCAGTATGTACCAGTACTAAAATTCTGAAACTTTCTTACATCAAATGTGAAAAAAAAGTAAATACCTCTTATACACAGTGAGATATAAGTCATCAAACTAAGGTAAAATTGTTATTCTCCTCCTTCTTCTTCTTCTTCTTCTTCCGTTTACTTTTTAGGAGTGTGAAGCAACTTTTCAAACAGAGAAGCTAAATAACTGGACATCTACCAATCATGTGATTCCACATGTTGGTCAATGTTAAAATAAACCAGGGAACGCATTCAGTTTGATATCTACACCATTTATATTAAACAATGTATTTATATTTTAAAACAACTCATACCGCACAAAAAAATAATAAAAATAATAATTTTTAAAAAGTTACCGTTGTTTGTACTTGCAACATCCTTGAAGTGCACACTGCCTTAGCCCGCTGCGCAACTGGGCTGTTGTTGAAATGTGTTCATTTTTTAAGCTTACATCCATGCCTGACCAGCTTTCGCTGAAAACCTGAAGGTTCTGCGAAATAAATGTTCTAGAAATGTTCTATTTCCTGTTTGAAAATATCACCAGCCCTGTTATAAACGTGTACGAATGTTTAAAAAGTGTTACAAATCATAAACACGTCCAAGAGTTTATAAAATAAACACCACACAGTGTTTAAATCCTAAACACATTTAAAATTATAAACCCAGTGACGTGTTTTAAAAGTGTGACAAATAAGTGTTTTACAGGGTAGCTTTTATACTTTTTGTTCTATTATTTCATAAACACAACATTTTACCCAAATGTATGAAGGTCAGACACATGGTTTTGCTCATTACACGCTCCTATCTTAGCCACTGTGCTATATGTGCTTAAACAATTTTTCTGTTTTCTTGAATTATCTGGAGTAGTTTTTTCTTTCTCTCATAGTTTCCCCTACAAAACCATTACTTTGGTTTACTTTGTTTCCAGACTTGGAGTCAGCAGTGTGAAGTAGTGGTTAGGGCTCTGGATTCTTTACTGGAGGGTTGTGGGTTCAATCCTAGGTGAGGAACACTGTAGTTGTACCTTTGAGCAAGGTATTTTACCTAGATTCAGTATAACAACTGGATAAATGGCTAATTCTATGTAAACATAATGTGATATAATTGTGACAATTGTAAGTTGCCTTGGATAAGGATGTCTACTAAAAAAAAAAAAATTAAATGCAATCTGCTGAATTATTAGCATTTGACTTGGTATTTGTATATTCTGAAATATAAGAATTTTCATTTGAATTTAAAATCATGGGAAAGCTTACAAATATTTCAATTTCAAATGCATTTAAATACTTTTCCATAATAATGGAAGGTCAGGTCAGAAGCAGAAAGGAAACTATCACCAGTACTGCAGATTCAAAATAAAGACGTGGTGGCGCAGTTTATTTAAATAATAGAAAAATAAAATAAATATTTAAACAAAAAGACTGTGCTCACAGAGCAAAATAGAAGTTCAAACCAAACAAAATCACAAACACAAAATAATACAAAACAACACAGGTCAGGCTGGGCAATTGCTGTCACTGTTCCTGTATTTAGTTTAGTTTTCTCTCTCGCTCCTCTCGCTCTCTCCGCTCTCGCTCCTAACACACCCACCCCGAGTGCAGAGAGCTGCAGGCTTATATATCTTGGCCGAGGGGTTTAACTAGCTGGCAATTATTCTATTACCCCTCGGCCACAATCTGCACAAGTTTCCACGCTACTAAACAATACAAACAATGCGGCTACGCTGTAATTTAAATACATTTCTAAATAAATAAAATAACAAAAACCCCGGCGCTTCGCCATCATATAAATACAAATAAATCATAAAACAAACAAATACAAAACAATAATCTGCACAGGGGTGGAGGGGGAGACCCCGTTCTAAAAATAAACAAATAAATAATACGTACAGGGCTCCTCGCCCTGTTACACGCTCATAATAAAGTAGAGAGACTTTTTAGTATTGCTGGTAAAGTTGATCAACCTGAAAGATGCAAACTAAAGGACACTTTTGAGAACTTCATGTTTATTAAACATAACAATCAAAATCAAAAGAATAATTGTGAAATGCACACACATATATATATATATATATATATATCATCATTTATGTCAGTTTTTCACAAACCTGGTCCTGCAGACCCACTGTGTCTGCTGTTTGTGTTCCAACGGAGTTCTCAATTATTAAATTGATCCCCCAATTGAACTAACAATTAGTGACTTAATGCAATGTTAGAAATAACTTGAAATATCCAACTCTTTTGGCTGCTTTCACAGACCCTGATCAGCACTAATTTTGGACTACCTTACCTCAGTTAACATTAGGTAGTCCTAGATTAGTGCTAATTGAGGTCTGTGCAGCCAGCCATTTAAGAGCTACAAATAATTCAGATTCTCTGATTAGACATTTTATTCATTCAATTGAGGGTTCAATTCGTCATTTAAAGCTCAATTGGAACAAAAATTAGCAAACACTGGGTCCTCAGGACGAAGATTGGGAAACACTGTTTTATGTAACTTGCTTCCTATATTGGTACATACCTGTTAATTAATATGAACTACGTGATTACTGTGTTTATGTTGTTATTATATAAACTGCTTTCCTTGTATGTCACCTTGGATAAAGGCCTCTGCCAAATTCATGTTAATAAATTAACATTTGTTGTATTGGAAAGTCCATTTAGCATTTGTATTTATTTTGGTAGTAAATGTATCACATTTGCATTTGTATTAAGCAAATTCGCAAGAACATTTACATTGCCACTGGTCTCATCATTGGGGCAATAGGGAAGCTTCAAGCTGTTTCCTACTATCTGGAAAACACAAGTATGGTCAAAACCATAACCATCAAATTTACCAATGGAGTCACCCATACCTTTCAACGTTTACGCTCAAAGTTTGAAATCATGGATAGAGTCTACATTGTTCGAGAACAGTTCCCAGTCATTGGTGCTCATGCAATCACCATTCACAAATGCCAGGGGATGACTCTAAAAACACTTATGATGGATCGTGGTAACTCCATTTTCACCTACGGACAAAGTTTCATTGCACTTTCCACAGTTACTTCCTTAAGCGGTATCCACCTTATCAACTTTGACCCCACCAGCATTTATGCATGTCAAACTGCAGTTGAAGAGTACCATCGGCTCACAGGGATTTATTGTCCGAAGTTGAAAAGCTTGAAGGAGACCAACACGCACAAGGGACACAAGGTAAAAGATATTGCGCATTTCATTCACCGAGCCATTATTAATGTTCAGGAACAGCAAAAGCCTCAGTCTTCGAAGAGAACATTGCAGTTACACATCCATTCAGAGGCTTGAGCAACCCCAATTTCACGTCATGCTATGCAAATGCAACATTGGAGTGCCTTCTTCACTTGCAGCCTCTGAAGGATTCATTAAAACACAGTCAACAAGAGGCTATCAGGAGCTTTGTTCACAAATAGGATCACTTGCCATCCACTGCGTCTCTAACTACTGTTGATATTTGTCACTTCTTAGGAGAACCTTTCAATAGAGGTGAGCAGCAACATGTTGCAGAGTTTCTCACCAAATTGTCTGAAATTTGTCCTGAAGTATCTCGCATGGTCTCAGTCACAATAAGTCATGACATTCTATGTACTACATGTAACTACTGCTCTTCAAACCGAGAGATGTTGCATGTTTATCCTCTACATGTACCTGCTGGTACAGATTCCATGTGTTTGGAAGAACTCATTTATAGAAATGACAAATGGGCAATGATTCCTGGTAGCAAATGGAGGCAATGCAAAACTTCTCCAATCATGAAATGTAAACTTATTCAATCAGCAGGGAGACTGATTGCAGTCAAACTTATGCTTTGGGAAACCAAACCAGACAGGACCGTTACAAAGTGACACAATGCTAAGTTTACTGCTGTGCAGAAGAGCACAATTACTGTGGACAACAGGAATTACCAATTAGATTCCATTATCATACACCAAGGACAGGATGTTACTTCAGCACACTATGTGTCTGCTCTTGGTGTGGGTGCTACTGGAAAATGGGTGCATGCAAATGATGCACTTATTGAAGTCAAACCATGGGCAAATGCAAACAAAATGTATATGGCCTTTTATGAAGCGATCTAATACTTTACAAATGCCTTAGCCTAAGTTCATAACACCACTATATCAAGGAGAATAATGTTTTTTCCAGTATTAAAATGTGTTTGTATACTACCCTTTAGCACGGACATGCATATGTACCTTTTTAACCATTTATAACATTGAAGTTTTGTACCTACGTAAATATCAATATATCAATACCTACCAAAATAGACATGTTGTTTTCACCACTCATGCAACTATAAGAATACAATGTTTACACTTTCAATACTGTCCAAAAGTCCCTTCTACCATTATTTTACTTTCAAATCTTTTCTCATTTCTCTTATATTACTCTACTTATTACTCTCTTGTAATGTCTGTCTATTTACCATACACATTCTCAAATATCTTTCCCTCGCTTTATTCATTATTTGATGAAGTAAAAAAAGAAGTAATATCTATAACAAAAACATTGTCAATGTAAAAAAACAAGTTAGAAAAATGCAACAGCCATTTAAAGGGGTGATATCAAACACAAAAGTCCAAGTTAGGAGATGTAATTAGGCCAATCTTGTCAAGCATCAAGCAAATAGGCACAATTGGAAAGGTGCTGGGGCCCAACATTCACACAATTCTTGCTTCTAACTTGGCTTCTTTTTTTGATCGCTTCGCTCCACTTGAAATGCGCAGTGGCGCAGCAGGCTAAGGTCGTGTGCTTTTCAAGAACGTCATGTTGCAAGTTCAAACCACTTGAAATCCTCTTTGTATGACTTGAAGTGACTGAGACACACACTCACACACACTGAGACTGTGTGTGTTGTAATGTGTGTGTTTCGCAGTGTATGTGTGTCTCGGTGTGTGTGTGTATCAGTGTGTGTGTTTCAGTGTGTGTATTTCAGTGTGTCTGTGTGTGCCTCAGAGTGTTTGTGTCTCAGTGTGTGTGTGTGTGTCTCAGTGTGTGTGTGTTTCTCAGTGTGTGTGTATGTGTCACTGTGTGTGTCTCAGTGCATGTGTGTCTCAGTGTGTGTGTATGTCAGTGTATGTCAGTGTGTGTGTGTGTCTCAGTGTGTGTGTGAGTGTGTCTCAGTGTGTGAGTGTGTGTGAGTGTCTCAGCGTGGGAATGTGTCTCAGTGTGTGAGTGTGTCTCAGTGTGTGAGTGTGTGTCTCAGTGTGTGTGTGTGTGTCTCAGTGTGTGTGTATTTCTCAGTGTGTGTGTATGTGTCACTGTGTGCCCTTAATGAAATGGCACGACAATTTATTCCGTAGGGCAGATGGAAGTCGGTCAGTTCGGAAAGGGGTGGAACTATGGCACCCGAGCTCAGTGACCCAGACGGTAAGCGGCGTGGCATCCGAGGACTGGAGGAGCGGATGCGCTCGTTAACCTCGGGGTCATGGGCGAGGGTATAAATAGGGGGCATGGCTTGAGTGATCTGTTCCTTTGTATATGGTTAAACGAACTAACCAAGAAGGAGCCCGTATTTATGGAGAAACTGTGAGTGTTTTCGTGTCTGTGTCTAAACCTGTGTGTCTTGTGTATTGTCTAGCCACTGACGGATACTGAGCACGATCCGGAGCTGCAGCCGCAGGCCAGCGACAAACCTGGACTTCACCATTCACTCTTTTCACTACCAGCACTGTCTTTGTTTGCACACGAGCACTAGAATCACGCACCGTCAAACTGTGTCTGTGTTTTGTGTTTTGTGTCGGTGACCGAACGGGACTTTTGGGTTACGGGTCAAACCCGGGGATTACAAATCAGAAGTGATACACGCCGCTGTATCACTTCCAACAGTATTATTATTTGCAGGTTTGCCTTAAGGCTCTGGACATTTATTGAATTAAATAAACACCCTTGCACCTGTACCAACGTTGTCTGTGTGATTATTCTGCATTGCATTCACCTGCACGTCATTACCACTTTGCCACAATATCACTTCTTTTTTACTTCATCAAATAATGAATAAAGCGAGGGAAAGATATTCGAGAATGTGTATGGTAAATAGACAGATAAGAGAGTAATAAGTAGAGTAATATAAGAGAAATGAGAACAGATTTGAAAGTTAAATAATGGTAGAAGGGACTTTTGGACATTATTGAAAGTGTAAACATTGTATTCTTATAGTTGCATGAGTGGTGAAAACAATATGTCTATTTTGGTAGGTATTGATATGTTGATATTTATGTAGGTACAAAATTACAATATTATGAATGGTTAAAAAGGTACATATGCATGTCAGTGCTAAAGGGTAGTATACTAACACATTTTAATCCTGGAAAAAAAAAAACATTATTTTCCTTAATATTAGTGGTGTTATGAACTTAGGCTAATGTAAGGCATTTGTAAAGCATTAGATCTCTTCATAAAAGGCCATATACATGTCCCTTGCATTTCTTGACCATGGTTTGACTTCAATAAGTGCATCATTTCCATGCACCCATTTTCCAGTAGCACCCACAGCAAGAACAGACACATAGTGTCCTGAAGTAACATCCTGTCCTTGGTGTATGATAATGGAATCTAATTGGTAATTCTTGTTGTCCACAGTAATTTTGCTCTTCTGCTCAGCAGTAAACTTAGCATTGTGTCACTTTGTAACGGTCCTGTCTGGTTTGGTTTCCCAAAGCATAAGTTGGACTGCAATCATTCTTCCTGCTGATTGAATAAGTTTACGTTTCATGATTGGAGAAGTTTTGCATTGCCTACATTTGCTACCAGGAATCATTGCCCATTTGTCATTTCTATAAATGAGTTCTTCCAAACACATGGAATCTGTACCAACAGGTACATGTAGAGGATAAACATGCAACACCTCTCAGTTTGATGAGCAGTAGTTACATCTAGTACATAGAATGCCATGACTTATTGTGACTGAAACCATGCGAGATACTTCAGGACAAATTTCAGACAATTTGGTGAGAAACTCTGCAACATGTTGCTGCTCATCTCTATTGAAAGGTTCTCCTAAGAAGTGACAAATATCAACAGTAGTTAGAGACACCGTGGATGGCAAGTGATCCTATTTGTGAACAAAGCTCCTGATAGCCTCTTGTTGACTGTGTTTTAATGACTCCTTCAGAGGCTGCAAGTGAAGAAGGCACTGCAATGTTGCATTTGCATAGCATGATGTGAAATTGGGGTTGCTCAAGCCTCTGAATGGATGTGTAATTGCAAGTGTTCTCTTAGAATATTGAGGCTATTGCTGTTCCTGATCATTAATGATGACTCGGTGAATGAAATGCACACAATCTTTTACCTTGTGTCCCTTGTGCGTGTTAGTCTCCTTCAAGCTTATCAACTTAGGACAATAAATCCCTCTGAGCCGATGGTACTCTTCAACTGCAGTTTGATATGCGTAAATGCAGGTGGGGTCAAAGTTGATAAGGTGGATACCACTTAAGGAAGAAACTCTGGAAAGTGCAACAAAACTTTGTCCGTAGGAGAAAATGGAGTTACCAAGATCCATCCTAACTGTTTTTAGAGTCATCCCCTGACATTTGTGAATGGTGATTGCATGAGCACCAATGACTGGGAACTGCTCTTGAACAATGTAGACTCTATCCATGATTTCAAACATTGAGCATACATGTTGAAAGGTATGGATGACTCCATTGTTAAATTTGATGGTTATGGTTTTGAGCATACTTGTGTTTTCCAGATAGTAGGAAATTGATGAGACCAGTAGCAATGTCAATGTTCTTGCGAATTTGCTTAATACAAATGCAAATGTGATACATTTACTACCAAACTAAATACAAATGCAAATATGTGACAAATGCTAAATGGACTTCAAATACTTTCCCATACAACAAATGTTAATTTATTAACATGAATTTGGCAGAGGCCTTTATCCTAAGCAACATACAAGGAAAGCAGTTTATATAATAACAACATAAACACAGTAATCACGTAGTTCATAATAATTAACAGGTATGTACCAATATAGGAAGCAAGTTACATAAAACCGTGTTTCCCAATCTTGGTCCTGAGGACCTAGTGTTTGCTGATTTGTGTTCCAACTGAGCTTTAATTTACGAATTGAATCCTCAATTGAATGAATAAAATGTCTAATCAAAGCATTTGAATTATTTGTAGAAATGGCTGGCAGCACAAGCCTCAATTAGCACTAATCTAGGACTACCTAATGTTAACTGAGGTAATGTAGTCCAAGATTAGTGCTGATCAGGGTTTGTGAAAGCAGCCAAAAGAGTTGGATATTTCAAGTTATTTCTAACATTGCATTAAGTCACTAATTGTTAGTTCAATTGGGGGATCAATTTAATAATTGAGAACTCCGTTGGAACACAAACAGCAGACACAGTGGGTCTGCAGGACCAGGTTTGTGAACAGCTGACATAAATGTTGAGATATAGGTATATATTTATATATGTGTGCATTGCACAATTATTCTTTTTACTTGTTTTGTTTGTTATGTTTAATAAACATGAAGTTCTCAAAAGTGTCCTTTAGTTTGCATCTTTCAGGTTAATCAACGTTACCAGCAATACTGAAAAGTCTCTCTACTTTCTTATGAGCATTATTATTAAAAAGTGTTTAAAACTGAAATATTTTTTAAGCTTTCCCATGATTTGAAATTCAAAATGCAAATTCTTATATTTCAGAATATACAAATACCAAGTCAAATGCAAATAGGTCAGCAGATTGCTTTTAAATTATTATTATTTCTTTTTTAGCAGACACCCTTATCCAGGGCAACTTACAATTGTCACAATTATATCAGATTATGTTTACATACAATTACCAATTTATCCAGTTGTTTATACTAAATCTAGGTAAAATGCCTTGCTCAAGGGTACAACAGCAGTGTCCCTCACCCGGGATTGAACCCACAACCCTCCGGTCAAGAATCCAGGTATAATGAGGTATAAACACTGCTGTTTAGAAATAGAGCACTTTTTTTTTACTATACACACATTCCACTTACATACAAACGTTTCACACGTCTGTGGTTTTATAGACAAGGCTGAAGTTTATTCGCCAGCTTCTCATTCACTCAGCTTCTTATTCGCTGGCTTTTAGTGCATAAATGTATTTGTCTATGTTGAAGAAGTAGCCTTGAATTTAACTGGTTAAATCACTTTGGGCCACCGATTTCTCTGCCGGTACCTGACAAGGGGCAACCCCTCTGCAAGCCCCACTTGTATTTAGCCTGGCCCAATGTGGTTTACTGGGGAAGAACAGCGGGTAAATATGCCACATATGCCAATCGCTCAGCATCTTATTTGCTCTTTATGTATCTACGTTGAATAAGTAGCCTTTCATTTAACGGGTTAAATGATGTTAGGCCGCCGATTTCTCTGCAGGTACCTGGCGAGGGGCACCCCTTCTGCAAGCTACACCTGTATTTAGCCTGGCCCAACGTGGTTTACTGGGGCAGAACAGCTGGGCTAAATACAGGTGTAGCTTACAGAGGGGGTGCCCCTCGCCAGGTACCTGCAGAGAAATCAGCGGGGCAATGTGATTTAACCCGTTCAATGCAAGGCTACTTATTCAACATAGATACATAAAGAGCGAATAAGAAGCTGAGCAGTTGGCATATGTGGCATATTTACCCGCTGTTCTTCCCCAGTAAACCACGTTGGGCTGGGCTAAATACAACTGGGGTTTGCAGAGGGGTTGCCCCTTGTCAGGTACTGGCAGAGAAATCGGCGGCCCAAAGTGATTTAACCCTTTAAATGCAAGACTTTTTCCAGCGAAGAAGCTGTGCAATTGGCATATGTGGCATATTTGCCCTCTGTTCTGCACCAGTAAACCACGTTGGGCCGGGATAAATACAAGTGGGGCTTGTAGGAGGGTTGCCCCTCTTCAGGTACCTGCATTTAAAGTGATTTAACCCTTTAAATGCAAGGTTACTTCTTCAACGTAGACAAATGCATTTATGCACTTAAAAGCTTGCGAATAAGAAGCTGGCGAATAAGCCAACTTCAGCCTCGTGTTTTACAGTGTAAATGTATGAAAAGAAGACAGACGTAGCCTTAATACAGTCACATTTAATGTCACTTCTGTTAATATCACACTCTGCTTATTCTCATCAAATTGAAACGTCCCGGCCTGAATATAATGCATGCTGTGACTTTGATGTTTTGTTTTTAAAAGGTATTAATGATCAATGCATTGCTGACTTTGTTGCGCTCACGTATCAGGTGGTGCCTGGAATGATCCAAATACAATTAAAACAGCGGGTGGAGTCGTGAAATAAATACATTTATAACTTCTCCTATGCAATTATTTCAATAGCGATTAATACCCTTTGCGGTCCATTTCAATAAATTAAATGTAAATCAGCTCATTTTTGCTGTTTAATCTACTATTTGTTAATAATACAAGTAAAACTTCAAAGAAAGGTTTGAAGTATCTGGTATTGCCAGGCAGTCTCCCATCCAGGTACCTACCAAATACGCATACAATTATTATTTTTTTTTTAAGTAGACACACTTATCCAGGCCAACTTACAATTGTGACATACAATTACCCAATTATACTGTCGGGGTTTTTTTACTGGACCAATCTAGATAAAGCAGCAGTGTGTCCCCCACATGTGATTAAACTCACAAACGTCCAGTCAAGAACAAAGTGCTCTAACCGCTACTCCACAGATGCTGCAAGCGACGGATCACTAGTGTCTCGTTGTATAAGGCCACGGAAAATTCACGGTTTCACGATTTCACGTATTTGATTGCCTACCGTGAAAAATATAAATATTGTTGATTTCTGGCTGAGGTATGAAATCAGATTCCGAAACACGGCAAAAATTGCACTCTGTTTTTGTCAATTCCACCAAACTCTGTGGATGCAGCACAAGCAGTTTCTGCATATAGACAGGTTTTTACACCACAAAGACAAACCACAAGTGTTGAAACTGCAACAAGATGCACGATTATTATTATTATTTATTTTAGCACAGCAGCAGTGTCCCCCACATGGGATTGAACCCACGACCCTCCGGTCAAGAGTCAAGAGCCCTAACCACTACTCTACACTGCTACCCATGCTGGCCTTCAACAAATAACTAGTTTGTGTGTGTGTGTGTGTGTGTGCATGCATGTGTGCGTGTGTGTGTGAGTGAGTGCGTCTACCAAACAAGCAGGAAACTAGAAATGTTCAAACAGGAAATCGAAAATTTCTAAACTCGAGCAGCACCTTCATGTTTTCAGCGAAAGCTGGTCAGGCTTGGATGTAAGCTTAAAAAATGAGCACATTTCAACAACTGCACAGTGGCGCAGCGGGCTAAGGTCGTGTGCTCTTCAAGAACGTCATATTGCGAGTTCAAACCACGGTATTTTTTTTTTCCTGCGATATGTGCTGTTTTAAAACATGAATAATGTGTTTAATATAAATGGTGTGGATATCAAACTGCTTGCACACACTGGTATGTTTTGACGTTGACCAACATGTGGAATCACGTTGTACGTTTTTTTTCACATTTGAGGTAAGAAAGTTTCAGACTTTTGATACTGGTACAGATGGTAATTCTAAGTGATTTAGTTTTGCCGCTGCAACATGGTAAAAACAGCTAAACTCTTTGAGCTGTATAGAGACTCTCGGTAGTTTCAAACAAGTTTTTCTAACTTGTACGAGGAACTACCGTTCCTTTCAATATATATACACATACACATTTACCTTTGAAAATTTCGACATTCAGTAATTGAAAAATGTAAACATTTCACATTGTATTTTGATGATTTAACAGATTTAACATCAGTAATTGGTTACTGCGCCTCACCAACCGAGTACAGTATGGTTTATACAATTTTGTGCATTGTAAAAAAGATGATGAAGCTTCTAAGTGAGAAGAACGAAGTGCTGACACTGGATGTACTGCAAGGTGAAGTAAATTATCTGGAGAAGGCCGCACATGGCTCTGCGTCTAGGAGGCATGCACATACCCTCAATTTCTTATGTGTCATAGGCAAGATGTTAGGTTTTTCTTGGTTTGAAGATCTTCTGGTTGAATCTGGTGTTTATACAGAAAATACTGCTGCCAGTCTTCTAAAGGAAACGTACAGTATATAACCAAGCCATCCGTGCTCACAAGTTGGTCATGCAGGTAATGGAGTGGTTGTCCTGGCAGTCATTCTGCAAATGCTGTGATGAACAAGATGTCCAAGAAGCCGTTAAGAATCAGGTCACTGGTCAGTAGTAGGACGAAGCAATAAGGACATTCAGAGAGGGCACATTTGCTTCACAGCGTGTTGCAGTCAAAAATTTTACAAGCAAGCTAAATCTAGTTTTGCGGCTGCTGCAGATGCTCAAGAAGGAGTGTAGCAGTAAGTCAAAGCTGTTTCAGTTCTGGGAAGCGTATATAACTATGGTGCACATCCTCCTGGATTTGATCCAAGCAGAGAGAGATGGCAGATGGAGCCTCCATCTGAATGCAGCTGCTGCCATGCTTCCCTACGTCTTTGCTTTTGATCGGCAAAACTATTCCAATCCATATCCCAATCCAAATCCATATCCTGCATTGGTGATATAGTTGCTGCCCTCCCAGGTTTACATGCCTTATCAGGCTCCCATACAACAAGAGCCATGGTAGGCATAGGCAAACTGAAGCCACTAAAACAACTTCAGAAATTCCCATTGAAGTATGCTGCATCACTAGGACGTCTGGGTCTAGACCTTAATCTGTCTGATGACATTGTGAAAGGATGTGAAGCTCTCGTAGTTGCAGTATATGGTTTGTTACACAGCACTAGAAACAATCTCTCATTAACTGTACATGCGCCAATGAAGGGCTGTGTTAAAAAAGTTTATTTTTCTTATTAAGTATGCTATGTCATCATTCACCAGGGCAATACATCTATTTAATCAGTGGACACTGGTAATAGACTTCAGAACTTTTCAAACGTTTTCAAATGCTGAGATATCAACATAATCCAACCCTATAATCCATAATACTGCAGGCAGACTTTGGTGCACTCCGTTATTCAAAGGGAGCAAGAAATGGAAACTACTTTAGCAAACCCAGCCATCCACCAACCGGCACATTACATCTTGGAAATATCTGCACTGTTCTACAGGGCCTAAGTTTAGAGTTGAGAGTAATGGGGGCCACCAGAGTAAAGCCTTTCAAAAATACTTTGTCCACAGAGGCCAAATGAGAAGTTTATTGGGTGTTTCTAACGACATGGAAGAGCACTAAGCTGGGTCTTGTTGAAAAAATAAGAACCGGGGTAAGACACTTTCTGAAAACTGCCGACTTAATAACTAAGTAACATTTTCATTTCAGTCAATTCTGCATACCACATCTGGATCTAACTTTGGGCTTTAACTACAATCATGTAATAGATGGCATTATATAGTTTTTGAAATGATCACTATTTATTACCTAGAATAAAACAAGCTACAAAAAAGATTCAAGCTGGTTCAAATTTAATGACTTGCTATCAAAGGACTGAAACTTTATATATAGTGTCTCGGTAGCCAAGTTAAAATTAAGGGTGGAGGAAAACTATCGTGAATCAATATACAAGACCAAAGTTTTTGGAAATCACTACACCTTTTTAGATATACAGACACATACAGTACCAAAACAGCATTTTAATACCTGTTAAGATAAATAAGCAGGTAAAATACTGAACATTGTTGAAGAATCAAATGTATAGTAAAAGAAGGTGTATTTGTATGGAATGCAATTGAACTCTGGACAGGTAGACAACTACTCATGAGGAATAATCTTTTATAAATTAACATGACACTGTGTTTCTCTGGAAGTTATTTGGCCATTCTTCATCTTCATGATATAAAACTTGGAATACAATGTTACAGACAGGTACCTCTGCCACCACAGGGAACTGGTTAGGTAGCCTGGTTCCACCTATTGTCACTGTCCAGTGGTCCTTAACTTGTCCATGGTCTCCTGCGTAGTGCAAGATATTTAAGCTCAGGGTAATTAATCGTCTCCCCGCTCCCTTGGCACTTACTGTCCACAGCACGGACATCTGGATTTGTATCACAGCTTGTGTCTGATACCATTTCAATCACACTGAAGAGAGGTTCATATGAATGGTCCATAACTTCTCATAAATGCTCATGCAAACATCTATAACTTGGTGGTTACACTGTACAGTCGTTAAGATACTGGGCTGGAAAGCACAATAGATGGAGTCTCCAGAATCTATCCATTTTGTTGCTTTGTCCTGTGATCCCCAAGTCTGCTTTCAGAATACCGGCACCCTCCTGACTGCTTCTATATTTATCTCAGCAGTCCTTTTAGTGACAAATGGGGAGAGGTATGTATGGTTTGATATTAATAATACAATAAAACAAAAAGTACATATTTCCTTAATTAAAACTGGCACTATATAGCTAGTCCCACGGCATCACCTAACAAACAATTTGTAGAGACACACTTTATATTTAGTGTACATTATTTCTTTGTATAACATTTTACACCTTCTGCAAACTATTCATACTAGGTCCTTTCTAAAGCACAAAACATGGCCAGTATTCCTCTACATGCATTACCCATCTTATCCATGTATCTTTAAACTATCATTTTTGATCTCTTATTACATATGTCATTTTTTCCATCCTATATATTTAATTTACTGTTTCTTTCCACACATGTACAGTATATCTGTTCTGTCTGGCTTTAACCAGTTGCTTGTTTTTTGACTGAATGATGCAAATCTTAATATTCTATAAAGATAATTTTTGTGTTCTCTATGGACCTCTATTGGCACATCACCCAATAATAAAAATCAGTTCCCCATTTATATTTTATGTAAAAAAACTGAGACACCGTTTTACTATCTTTGTCCAAATATCTGGACCACCATACTTAGCAAACTTTACACAGAACCATTGTTGTCATTATCTGTGCATTATTGCTGTATACACTGTAGTTGTTTGTGATAATTTGTTTATCACATTACATTTTCCAGTTTTGCTATGGATCTGAGTAGGTAGTGAAAACATGAACGTGGGGACAGAAAAAGATGTTGGTGTATCTTTAGTTATCAAAGTCCTATAACTACAGTACATTAATATAATTAATTAGCAAAAACAATTTATAATGGGTCATTGTTTATTGTTACAAGGTTAAAAGGTTACACATTTTCTGGCAAGATTTCCAAGTCGTTCTGGTCACTTGAAAAGGTCAGGGTGAATTTTTTTGTCAATAAAATACCTCCACATTTGTGATCCTAAACCTTTAAACTTGACTGCACAATAAACTTTGTAAGAAGACTTTTTTTACAAGAGTGTACCCAGCAGCTTTCTGTAACTCCTACTGTTACAGTGGTAAATCAAAGAAAAATGTTAAAATTTCCAATTTAAAATTGTGTTTTCTTTTTCTTGGTATGTATGTGTCTACCTCAAATAAATTTAAAAGGTTCTAGACCAAGAGGAAGCAATAAAACTTAACAACCACCATGAGAGAGGACCGGGGGGGGGGGGGGGGACCTGGAGAAATGTTCGTTATATCAGGGTGTTCACTATAATAGGATTTGGCATTTTTCTATATCACAATAATGACAAAACAGCAAATTTGAATTGAACATCAACATATAGTACTTTTATGAAGATTCCTTCACATTGATCAACATTTTAATAACAGTATTGTGACAAGGTACTCATGTCACATGTGTCAGTAACCACATTGCAAGACAAAGGAGTTGGAGTTGAAACGCCGGCACAGGCGCGCAGGATTTATTAAACACAAAACAGAAAGTAAACAAACTAGTCATGTGACGCTACCAACGATGGTAACACACAGAGGACACGTACAAGACAGGCAGGGAGCAAGTCTCAATCGAGCACCTGTCTGTAAACAATCATTTGATCAAACATAACAACTCTAAAAAGCACACAAAACAAACACATTTCCACAAACAACATTGGAAGAGACAGGCCAAGATCCCTGCAAAACAAATTCAGAGAGCTAGGAAGGAAATTAAAAGACAAGACCAAAACTGTGGTATTTTCTGGGATACTGCCAGCACCTTGCAAAGGACCATATGGACAGCTGGAAATACAAAATCAAAATGCATGGCTGAAATTGTGGTGCACACAGGAAGGCTTAATCTTTCTTGAACATTGGAGCACATTCTACAACAAGGACTATCTATATAAGTGGGACGGACTGCACTTAACCCTTTGCGGTCCTATGTCGTGTTGGACCTGGTCCGACATTACAATTTTCACTTTCCGGTCCAATGTCGGACCCTGACCGACATCATCAAAAAGATGTAAAAAACAGGTCTCTAGTCGTTTTTCTCCGGAAAAAGCTGAGAAAACCATTCAATGGCCGAATGAGACCGATAGGAGCCAAGAGAAGCCGAAAAAAAGGGGCGGATCTGAGCAATACACATAGACCCTGCACCAGAGATAACACGGACATAAACAAACAAGATAGCTGCTTCTGCATCCAGTGCTCAAAGAATAGCACAGATATTTGCAGAGTTCTTTGAGCTGCTATAGTAATAAAATAATAACTTGGTTCGCATTATTGAGGAGTTTGGTGATAAATCGAGTGATCAGGAGATGATTTATCGGTATGCACGATTATGAAGAGCTATGTGAAAAATACAGCGAACAAGGGGTGGGACGGGGCTGGAGTGTCCTGTTGATATGCAGTGCCTTCTAAACCTGTTTTACTGTGAAAAAAATATACTTTTAAACAGCGCGTCTAAGATAAACTGCGCATGTGAAAATAAATTGGAGCTGATGCATCTGAGACGCGCTGAATAAATGGACCGCAAAGGGTTATACAAAAAGGGAACCGATCTACTCAGAGAAAGGATCCTTGAGGAGGTTCAGAAGTATTTAAACTAGAAAGGATGGGGGGGGGGGGGGGGGGGGGGGGGGGAGAAGAAAACAAAAAAAACAGAAGGGAGACCACATCAAAACCAGGTGCAACAACTCAGGTAAGACAGCTATTAAATGTTTTTATCTTAATGCTAGAAGTCTCAGAAACAAAATGTTAGAACTTGAAGCTACTGCACTAACAAGTAACTACGATGTGATAGGTGTTACAGAAACTTAGTTGTCTGAGAGTGATGGAGACGAATATAATATTAGTGAGTACACATTGAATAGGAAAGACAGGCAGGACAGAAGAGGCGGAGGGGTAGCGCTATACATAAGAAATAGACTTGAAGCCCAGGTGTTAAATCTGGACAAAGAAAACAATGCTGAATCAATATGGGTCAGAATAATGGACAAAAATTCAAAGGGCATAATAATAGGAGCATGCTATAGACCGCAAAATTCAGATGCTGAGCAAAAAAATCTGTTCTACAATGACATTAGAAATGCGTGTAGAAAAGGAGAAGCCATAATAATGGGGGATTTCAACTTCCCTCATATAAAATGGGAAAACCCGATAGGGAGCACGGCAGACGAAATTGAAATGGTGGAAATGACAAATGACTGCTTCTTAATGCAAACTGTCAAGGCACCGACTAGAGGGGAGGCATGCCTTGATTTAGTCTTTTCAAATAATGAAGACAGAATAACTAAAACAGAGGTCAGAGAGCCATTGGCAAACTCAGACATGATCTCATTTGAAGTGTTTTTTAAAACCCCAAAAGTAATAAATAAAGCTAAGATTTACAATTTTAGAAAAGCAAACTATGAAGGTATGAAACAGAGACTAACAGAAGTAGATTGGAGTAACATAGAGAAAACATCCACAGAAAAGGATGGCTGTTTTTTAAAAAATGTAGAACTAGAGGCGAAAACAAATTACATCCCAAAAGTAGACAAATCTAAATCTAAAATAAAATGGCCAAAATGGTTTAATAGATCAATTTAAAAAAATATTCAGCGAAAAAAGACACTTTATAGAGCGTTTAAAAAGGACCAAAAACAAAGCACACAGAAAGAGTACTTGGAACTGCAAACACAAGTCAAAAAGGAAGTTAGAAAGGCCAAGAGAGAGATAGAAATCAATATTGCTGACGGGGCTACAACCAATTCCAAAATGTTTTTCCAATATTATAACAGCAAGAGAACATTCAAAGAGGAGGTTAAATGTCTAAGAGACACAAATGGCAAAATCATAGATGAAGAAAAAAAAATAGCAAATATATTAAATGATTACTTTTCACAGGTTTTTACAAAGGAGGACACGGACAACATGCCCCACATGTCGACCTGTTCCTATCCAATTATAAATAACTTTAGCATAACAGAGGCAGAAGTGTTAAAGGGACTAGGAGCTCTTAAAATAAACAAATCCCCTGGACCGGATGAGATCCTCCCAATAGTACTCAAAGAAATGAAAGAAGTTATTTACAATCCGCTAACCAAGATCATGCAACAGTCACTTGACATAGGGGTTGTACCGACAGACTGGAAAATTGCAAATATAATACCGATCCACAAAAAGGGAGACAAAACCGAACCAGGTAAATACAGACCAATAAGCCTGACTTCTATTATATGTAAACTTATGGAAATTATACTAAGATCCAAAATGGAAAATTACCTATATGGTAACAATATCCTGGGAGACAGTCAGCATGGTTTTAGGAAAGGGAGATCGTGTCTAACTAACCTGCTTGATTTTTTTGAGGATGCAACATCGACAATGGATAATTGCAAAGCATATGACATGGTTTATTTAGATTTCCAGAAAGCTTTTGACAAAGTCCTGCATAAAAGATTAATTCTCAAACTGAACGCAGTAGGGATTCAAGGAAATGCATGCACATGGATTAGGGAGTGGTTAACATGTAGAAAATTGAAAGTACTGATCAGAGGAGAAACCTCAAAATGGAGCGACGTAACCAGTGGTGTACCACAGGGATCAGTATTAGGTCCTCTGCTATTCCTAATCTACATTAATGATTCCTAATCTACATTAATCATAATGATTCTGGTATAGTAAGCAAACTTGTTAAATTTGCAGAAAAAAATAGTAGGAGTGGCAAACACTGTTGCAGCAGCAAAGGTCATTCAAAATGATCTAGACAGCATTCAGAACTGGGCAGACACAATGCAAATGACATTTAATAGAGAAAAGTGTAAGGTATTGCATGCAGGCAATAAAAATGTGCATTATAAATATCATATGTGAGATACTGAAATTGAAGAAGGGAACCATGAAAAAGACCTAGGAGTTTATGTTGACTCAGAAATGTCTTCATCTAGACAATGTGGGGAAGCTATAAAAAAGGCCAACAAGATGCTCGGATATATTGTGATATATTGTGTTGAATTTAAATCAAGGGAAGTAATGTTAAAACTTGCATTAGTAAGACCTCACCTAGAATATTGTGTTCAGTTCTGGTCACATCATTACAAAAAGGATATTGCTAGTCCCGGGTTTAAAAGGCATGTCGTATGCAGACAGGCTAAATGAACTGAATCTATTCAGTCTTGAACAAAGAAGACTACGCGGCGATCTGATTCAAGCATTCAAAATCCTAAAAGGTATAGATAATGTCGACCCAGGGGACTTTTTTGACCTGAAAAAAGAAACAAGGACCCTAGGTCACAAATGGATATTAGATACAGGGGCATTCAGAACAGAAAATAGGAGGCACTTTTTTACACAGAGAATTGTGAGGGTCTGGAACCAACTCCCCAGTAATGTTGTTGAAGCTGACACCCTGGGACCTTCAAGAATCTGCTTGATGAGATTCTGGGATCAATAAGCTACTAATAACCAAACGAGCAAGATGGGCTGAATGGCCTCCTCTTGTTTGTAACCTTTCTTATGTCTTATATTCTTATATAACTTACACCAGCACTAATTCCCCCCTGTGGTATGTTTAAAAGAAAACAGTAAAGAAATGAAAAAGGAAAGAATGTACACTTACATGCTGAATACAGTAATTATATGTCCTTTCTCTTGAAAAAACTATCCAGCGTAAATTGCTCCTCACGTCCGTTGCCTGGTTGCAGTTTGTGTAAATATGACTGACAGGCGATTGCATTCGTCATGAATGATTCGTACTACAATAGGTAATCTTTGAATTAGCTTTATCTTTGAATTAGTCAACCATGGTCTTTGTTTTCACTGAGAGAATAACACAATTGACACTGGAGAATGTTCAGTGTCAGTCGGTACTGAGATCGTTGTATCCGAGTTGATTTTGTACGTGATCGTTCTAATAGGGCTAATTTCCATTAGAAAAATTCAATTCTTGCTGTTGGGATTGTTAAAAACGGGTGTTCGTTATAAGAAGGGTTTGTTATAGTGAAGTTAGCCTGTAGTTTATTTTTCAGATTTTATTGAGCTTTGTGTCAAAATTTAAGAACGTCAGCATAGCTACAACCAGAACGTTATGTATCGACTAAGGCTGTCATGTTTACAGTTTTTGGTAAAAGTGTAAAACACTTTGTGGCAAAGTGGTAAGTTGTGCGTCGGTGTAGAGCAGGTGCAGTGCAGTAATCCAACAATGAAAAGACAGACAACAAAGTACGGGTGAAATGAGTTCTGTTTATTTTATATCCAAGGGGTCTGATGACCAAATACGATGTGTATTGTGCAGGGAATAATGAATGGATGCAGTCCCATAAACAATAAACAATAATCCAAAGAACACCAAACACAAATACGGTCACCTATCCAAGTGAGTGCTGTAGTGCAGGTGGTGAAAGTACAATTTACAGTGGTTAACAAGTAGTGTAGTGTTGTCCGGGTTTATTGCTAGCCGTGGATGACAGCTCCGGATTGTGTTAGCCATCTAGTCTAACAAACAAACAAACAGTGAGTTTTAGACAGACAGACATAACACTCCTGGTTATTTTCACAATACAGGTACTTTCGGTCTTAGAGTAACCATCACAAGGAACAGATCACATCACTACGTCTCCTTATATATGGCAACCATGACCCCTTGGTTAAACAGTGCAACCGCTCCTCCAATTTGAGGATGCCACACTGTTTCCCTTCCTGGTCAATGATTTAGTGTACCATACCTCCGCCCCCTTTCTAGATGGCCGACTTCCGCCGAACCCAGGGAATGAATTGTCAGGCCATCCAGTCCATGGTACTCTGTTCCCTTTACACAGCGCCCTCACAGGTCGGGAGGGAGATCTAACACCAAGAATCACTCTTTCTCTGTCACACCCTTACAGTAAACTGATCATAAATGTTTCAAAGATGGAATAGTCATCTCATGCAAAAATAATCTTCGAAATAAAACATTATCTAACTGTTGGTTACTATCAGCAGCATACTATACAATTTGTTTTAATTCTTCATTAGATAATATCAAGGAGGGGCATATTGTCATTTGAAACTGTTTAAACTTAACTTATCTTTTACATGTGTGTCTCTTATTCTAAATAGAAGAAAAATAAACTATTCCTTTAAAATGTGGGGAACTGCATCATGAAAAACAGAAAGGAAATCCCATATATACATTCCACAAATCTATTCATGCTTTTCATTTAGCCGGGGCAGCCTGGAACACAATGCATTGTGGAAGCTGAAGTTTCTGAACAGAGACTCAACAGAGTTTCAAGGAAAAGTATGTTAAGAAAAACTACAGCCTCTCTTTAAGGCACAAAAAGTCTGTAATAACAGACCTGGATTCCATTCAATGGATATGGAGTACTTGCATCATCTTGTACTTGCATTTAACTGCTCAACACTTTGTTGTATTCTACTACTGCTCTCAATCATAATTATATTTTCTGTATCTTGTACTTGATATTACTCTTAAAGGTAACCATATTCACGTTTTCTGTAATGGCTCTTATTTGAAATTGTTCTTATCCATTTATTGTACTTACTACTTGCTGTTAATGGAATTTACTCTTATAACCAAATATTTTTAAGTTTAACTGCTCCTAGCTGTATTTTTTTTATTTTCTCTCATTTGAATTTGTTCTTACTACTGGTGTTATTGTATTTTATAACTGCTCTTATCTGTAGTATGATATGTTGTATTGTGATACTTTGTACCAACTGTAAGTCGCCCTGGATAAGGCCGTCTGCTAATAAATAAATAAATACATACATACATACATAAATAAATAAATAAATAAATAATATGTGATTGCAACAAAGTAAAACAAGGACCTCAGATAGATTATACAGGTAAATTGTATTTGTTTTTATTATTAGCTTGAGTATTTATTTGGTATAACAAGTGAAAAACAGTAGCTGGTGCATATCACTACTGTTGTCTTCAGGTGATTTAGTCCCAGATTCCTAAAGGCAAGGCTGTCAGAGGACTGAAACCCACCCTACCCAAGCAGGAGCTTGTTGATAGCCAGTCACACTCAGGTGGGTTCAATTTCTCCATGCACATCTTCTTTGTTGTATTTTTATTAGCTCACTGTGACAGGCTAGCTGCAGTGATGACATCAGACCAGAAAGGAATACACAGACAGACAGTAGTGGAGTTGAAACTGAAGTGCAATGGCTGCGCTCAGTGCGTTTAATAAACAAACAAAAATAAAAGGTTGAACAAAACACAGGACACGGCACTTGAGGCCAAAATAAATAGACAAACAAAATGGATTAACACTAAACAGACAGTGGATGGACAGACAAACAAACACAGTGAGTCAAAACAAACAAGTATCATAAATAGCAATTGTTATGAATTATTTTGAATGATTTTACTTTATTTTACTCCTTCTCTCTCCCGTTCATTACTCACCAAACATCCAACCCCCGAGTGAGTGAAACGTGCATCTATATATACTGTGTGCCGGGATTCAATTACTAAATAATTATTCACTTGAATCCCAGCATGTGAATTAATTATGTGCAACCCCGTGCTCACATATTAAATACTTTAAATACACGTGAAGTGAAGTGCAATCCCCGTGCCTAAATACAATTATACATTTTAAATAACTCGTGCTGCACACACCCATTTATATCTCGTGCAGCCATATCTATACACCAACATTAAACACACAACATACAATATAAAACACAGGAATACACACAGGGGCGAGGCACATTGCCACATATACCCCCCCTTGTGCGCAGCACACATGGCCTCAATGGCCACCTCCCCCCTTAAAATCCCCAAAGTCTCGCTCAAAGTCCTGGGCCAAGAACAGGGACTTCAAGGGGTTCAGGGGCAATTTTGCCAGTAGCAGTAGCCTGGCTACTAGCAACATTGCCCGTGAACCCCTTGAAGTCCCTGTTGCCAGCTCCCAGGCTGACTCCTTCAGCCGGGGCAGTCCTGGCAGCGGAAAGGCTACTTGGGGGGTGTTCTCCTGACCTCCCCCCTTCATTGTAGCCGGCAGCTCCCTCCCGTAACATACAACATAAAACACAAAAATACACACAGGGGTGGGGTTATAACATTTCAGCAAACCTGACCTCTGAAATTGAAACAGTAAGTCTCCAGTTTTATGAGATCCAGCAGCAGGAGAATGAAGTGGACTCAGCAGAGCTGTAGCTGTACCTCTCTCTACACACAATTCTATCCCCCACTACCGACTAGAGGACAGCCTTCACCACTTACAAGTGTGATGGAGGCTCAGGTACAAGCAGGCAGCTTAGGGAACTGTTTCTTTGAATCATTCCATACTAATTTACCCTTACAAGTCAAAGCTTTTTCCAGGCTCACAATTAAGGGACGCTCAGTTGACATTTTTTTGTTTTGGGGCCTAAAATTTTGCAATAGCCTGATTAATGGAAGCAAAGGGTTTGCAAAAGCATGTGTTTCTATGTCTTTTTCCTGGTCTTTTTTTGCAAACAAGAGGGGTCTTTTGCTATGAATTGGAGTTGCAGAGGTTTTGGAGCTTGGCTTCATTAACATATTCACTGATTTTGCATACTGACCCCGAGTGTGTTGAGGGGTGCATATATAACGGACAGTGTTGTGTGATGCACTGCCATTGTGGATTCTGTCCCGTCAGTGAGATGAGATGAGGTTAAAAGCTATATAACCATGCATGCAGATGAGCAGATCTCTTTTGAATAGTGATTAAGACACTCTCTTGCTGTGTGCAAGGTCGCCGGTTTGTGCCCAAACTCTGCCCTGTTACACATTTTGTTTCAAGATCAGGTCCAAACAGGCCATACATGGGTACACACTACAGAGATGCAATGCATAAAAATCCATAACATTATTAATTATTATAAGGCATATTTAGATACCAGAATAGAGCCCTGACAAGTGACCAATCAGCAATCCCTTTTACAAGAGTTACAGTAAAAATCATTTCGTGTTAAAGACCTGGCTGCCACTCAATGCACATACCCGATATAGAGCTTGATCTCCAGTCTACTGGTGAGACTCAAGAAACTCACGATAATTTAGATTGCCAATAATAATGCATTATTACCTTAAGTAAATATTCTAAAACTCATCAAAACATGCACGCACAGCACCTACTCCCCCACCCTGTGCATGGGAAACTGTAAAAAAAAGGTATGAATATATCATAATTCAGCTCTTCTTTTAATCTCTGCTTTGTTGTGAGATGATGCAAGGTGCTCCATGTCTCTTATAATAGCAACAAATTGTCCCGCGTCAGTTATCATGTTTGCCTCATTACTGTGTAACAGCACGTCCAGAGCTCGCGTGACATGATGCACCCACCTAGTTCCCTTCAGCCAGTAGCGGTTTTAGACCTACGCAGCCCATGCAATTGCATGTGGTCCTGGGCAGCAAGGGGGCCCTTGTTGTCGTGGCTCAGTTACTATAAAACCACTTATACTGACCTCAAGTTTGCACCAGGATGAATGACTTATTAGCCATTTTACCATTCTTTCTATATGTACACCACAAGCCATAAACAGAAAAAAAACAAGTGTTGGGTTAAAGCCGTGCGCAGGTTTATGTTGGTATGTGCCGTGTAATCATGTAATCCACAATTTAAGTACAAAACGGTTAGACATTTAAAAATGAACTAATTTTGAAACACTACAAACAAAGTTTGCATTGCGCGTGCTGGGAATACATGTATAGGTGTCTCACATGCGTGGGGCTGCGTGTTTGAATGAACCTGGAAACAAATCTAAATAAATGCGTTTCCAGACAATGTATCGACCTCGCCTCTTGTGATGCTCGACTACATCTACAAGGGAAATTTACAGGACCTGTATCCAAACCTCAGTATCTCAGTATCTGCTTTTGACTGTGCTTGTCACAGTAGCATCAGGGGAGAGAAGCTTTTCTTGCCTGAACATGAAATTAATAAAAAAAACAATTTCCTTGATACAATGTCGCAGGAATATTTGACTGGATATAGGGCAGATATTGATTGTGCACCAGATTTGCAGAAAACGTGATTATTCAACTATAATTGCAGACTTGGTCACTGCAAAAACAAGAAAGGTTTGTTTCTAACTGTCTCTGTGAGTGTGTTTTTTTGCTATTGCTGTAGTAAAAAGCAATATATTTAATGATGTCGTTGTTGCACTGTTTGAAAGTCATGGTATCATAGCGTAGTATTACTGGTAAGAATAGGGAACAGGGGCCCCAGAATCAAGCTTTGCATGGGGCCACTGTTGGACAAATGCCGCCACTGCCTTCACCTGTGGATGAATATGTACTGCCTGGACACCAAGTTCTGTAGCCATCAACTTCAGCTCTCTGCTACTCTGCTACTCAATAACGGGTGTAGCAAGACGACATTTAAGCTTTTGGATACTACCAATTCAAGCCTGTGACAGAGAGTGAATTAATCCTGCAATCTACCTGTTCACAGGCATACAACAAAAATCTATGTGACTGGCTTTCTCTTTGAATTTATCTTGTACACCTGCCTTCGATCCCATGTTTTTTCCAAGTTAATAGTAACTTAGGCCCAGCGATGAAAAAGTCTCTATGGAACTAAAAAGTCTTCTATGGAACTAAAAATTGGAATGTATAGCTTGCAGTCCGACAAATGTTTACAGCTTGGCCATCAGCATGAACAAATCTTGCACACACCACTTCATTCTCAGTCGAGCATATTAACTTGTGCTTCAATGTGAAAATGTTATTAAAAAACCTAAGATATAATTGATACAAATCATACAAAATTAATGTGTTTGTAGTAAATTAAAAAAAGTCTTATTTCCAGAACTGAATGAAAACAAATATATGACTTTGCCCAAGAACTTCCACTTTGCCATGTGCTGATTTATTATTATTATTATTATTATTATTATTATTATTATTATTATTATTTTATTTTTTTTGCAGATTTCATAAATGCAAAAACAGGAATGGAAAAAATAATCAAACAAGCCATCTCTCAAAAATGTAGTGATGAAGAAAAAATATCAAAAAGGAAACTGAATTCTGAACATTAAATTAATAAAAAAATATTAATAACACACTTTTTGCAGGATTTTATTTTGTGTTTTCTGTGCGTGTTTAAATGAAGTTCCCCAGAAAATCTGTTTGCAAAAAACATTAGAAATGAGTCAACTGTTGCAATGTAAATTTTTGCTCTGAAGATGTGTAATACTGTTTGAGAGAACCTAAGGAATTATATTAGTATTATTGTTTTTATTATTATAATATTATTATTATTATTATTATTATTATTATTATTATTATTATTATTATTATTATTTGAAGAAAATCCAATAGGAATCTTGATAGAAATCAAAAAAAAAAAAATCCTGTTGGAATCCCATAGAAAAAACCCAGTAAGAAATCCAGTAGAAAAATCCAATAAGGAATACAATTAGAATTCAGTAGAAAAGCCTATAGGAATTCTATTGGAATCCAGTAGAAAGTCCTACAGGAATCATATTGCAATCCAGTAAAAAATCCTACTGGAATCCACTAGAAAATCCTACTGGAAAGGTTCCAAAACCCTATAGGATTTTTCTATGGGATTTCCTAATGGATTTTTTCTATGGGATTTCCAATAGGATTTTTTGACTAGGGTAATGCCCTTGTCCATGCCCCCATCAGCCAGTACAGATATGTAACGTCATTTCAAAATGATTTCTTCAGTGTCACTTTCCAATGATTTCCGCTTTTGTCGAAATAAACTCTACACATTTCACATCAGACCTGTAGTTCATGCTGATAGGTACCTTGTTTTTTCTTCTGCGTTTTCAGCCACGGTACAAATTTAGTAATTTAATTTTGGCCTATTGTGTAGGCTGTGTTACATTTTGCTTTTAGGTCAGCAATGTTTTGTCATCAATTATGGTGGCAGCTTTCTCAACTGCTTTTATTACACCGTGTAACAATTATAATTTTTTTTTGTTGGTTCCTGGGTAGTAAGTGTTATTTCCTAATTGCTTATGCCTCAAAAGTATAGAAAATGGCTATTATTCCCCACAGACTTTGCTTTTGTGACCAGGTCAGTGATATTTTGACATTTACCTATTTTCCAGAACATTCCAGATAGATTCAGTGCTGAGTAAACTTGGAGTAACTTCTAGAACTTTCTAGAACTTTCCAGCAATATAAATAGTAGTATAAATACAGGGGCCTTAAGCCCACCAGTTCAGTTTAGTTCCAGCTGCCTAAGTGGATACATATCTGCATTTTTCTGAGATGGCATCAAGATGCTGCAATGGTGGCATTCCTGATGGGTCTCCAAGGCGGTTTTACCAAGTTTCCCTGCTATCTTTGCCTTTGGGACAGCAGGGACACCAAGGCGCACTACCACAGGCGGGACTGGCCACAGCGGACCGAGTTCTCTGTGGGGAGGAACAACGTCAAGTGGGAGCCACTGGTGGACCCCCGCAAGGTGCTGATGCCACCACTGCACATCAAATTGGGCCTAATGAAACAATTTGTCAGAGCTCTAGATAAGGAGTCGACAGCCTTCAAGTACCTTCAAGACTTCTTCCCTAAGCTGTCTGAGGCAAAGGTCAAAGCCGGTGTCTTCGTCGGACCACAGATAAAGAAGATCCTGGAGTGCAATGAATTCCCCAAGAAGCTCACTAGTAAGGAGAAAGCGGCTTGGAACAGCTTTGTCACAGTGGTTCGGGGCTTCCTGGGGAATCACAAGGCCGAAAACTATGTGGAGCTGGTTGAGACTCTGGTGAAGAACTACGCCACAATGGGCTGTAGGCTGTCCCTCAAAGTCCATATCCTTGATGCTCATCTTGACAAATTCAAGGAGAACATGGGAGCGTACTCGGAAGAGCAAGGCGAGCGCTTCCACCAGGATATACTGGACTTTGAACGCCGCTACCAAGGACAGTATAACGAGAACATGATGGGAGACTACATTTGGGGGCTGATTCGTGAAAGTGATTTACAGTATAATCGTAAATCTCGAAAAACTACTCACTTCTAAATCTTTTGTAGTCATTTTTGTATTACTTTAGTATAAATACATGTTAATTGGGATTCATATGTTGTTTTTTACTGACTTTATGTGAACGAAAAGACACAAATTTGCCCGTTTTCTCATTGGAAATAGGTAAATTTCAAAATATTACTGTCCTGGTCACAAAAGCAAAGTTTGTGGGGAATAATAGCCATTTTCTATACTTTGGAGGCATAAGCAATTAGGAAATAACACTTACAACCCAGGAACAAAAATTGTGTTACATAGTGTTATAAGACCTTGCTGTTTCCGTGTCAAAAAATCAGGAGCAGCTCTGTGTTTATTGCTGTTGTTTGTCAAGAGTATCTGTTTTAAAAGTGCAGACCGTACACATATCGGATTTACCAGCGATCTTTTCTCAAGATCTCCGGATATGCACAGGTTACATAGGAGAACAGGGCTGTGGAAGGGTGGTGGGTAGTTCACTAACACACAGGAGACACAGAGGTAATTGGGAACACCGCACAGGTGCCCAGTTTTATTATGGGAAGGTTATTTCTTTTCAGCCCATAGAGGGCGCTGTTGTCTGTGGTCTGCCTTACCAGCGATGGTACAGACAGAGCCACAACTATACCGGGAGCGGTACAGAGTACAGGTGCTCAAACACAAGAATAATCAAAAGGCGAAAGGAACAGGGAAAATAAAGCACAATAAACAAAACTACAAATAAAAGGTGCTGCGCTCGGCAGCTTTCCCTAACCGTCGCTACCTGCACGGCCCGGGTCTCCGTCCTACGCTCATGGCTCCCTCAGCCTGCTATACAAATGTTTATCAGGGCTGCCCAAGGTTCTCCCCGCTACCGCTAATTCTTTTTATTTTCTTTTTCTTTTCTTTTCGTTGGGATTTCCGTCCCCGCAGTTCTCGATCCTGGACCAGAGCTTCCGTACGCTTAGTACGTCTCAGAGGGCAGACCTGAGGGAACAGCAGAATGTTATCTTATAGGGCCAGCAATTCCCCCAAGACCCGCCTCTCAGCCACTCAGAGAGAAGGAAAGCCCGCACACCCACTCTCCCACCTCTCCGTGTCACTGCCATGACTGACAGGCGAATATTGATGGGCTGCTGCCCTCTTCCTGCAGCACTTCGAACACATCAGAAGAGTCAGTACAGGTCTCCCCCCTGTTACAAGGGCCATCGGATCGTTCCTCTTTTTTCAGCCAGCTGTAAATTTGAAACTCATGGTTTTAATGCATTGCTTTTTTGGATTCAGTTGACATGAAGGCACATTTTCACTCTCTGTGTCATCTGATCTCCTTTAAAAAAAATCATGATGCCAGGATGTGATTTCCGCAGTTTCTGTTTAAACATCCCGCAGCCCTAGTCACATAACGTGTACTCTCTTGTACTTTCCGCTCACATGATGGCAACAGTTACATGGCAACGAGAACGTGACACAGAAAGTGGTGTTAAGTGTTTCGCGGCAGCACTGTGTAGTCCTTTTCCACGCTGAAACCACATTTTAATTTTGTACCAACCTCCCTGCCCCCCACAGTAGCCAATAGCGAGTGCGAATTAATCAGCGAGACAAATTTTGGTTGCCACAGCACGCAAATTACAGCCCTGTACAGAGGTGATTACTTACATTTTATGCAGTTTTGTTGTGCCAGTCAATGGTGATTTTATTGTACACAGACCACTATTCAAATACTGTGACAGCCCACTTTATATTTTTTTGTGTATTGATTTTCCTCACGCTCCGTTTCTATCTGATCTAGTTGCAATGGCCAACTGTCACAAATCTTTTACTCACATTTTGTTCTGTTTTTCTTTTCTTCTGAGCGGGCATTTGTTGTTATCTTATGGGAACATTCTCAGCTCTTTCCTCCGGGTTCAGCTTAAAACTGACAGAAATGTTGTCACGCATTTGGTTCTTTGTTTTTTTGGTGGTGTCTTCGGTGTCAAGCTCTGATGGTCACTCCTGATGAGTAGGTGGCTGAAGGATATCTGTCCACGTGAAAAAGCACTTATGCTGGTACTTTACATTTACTGTTGCTGGTACTTTACAAAAAGCCAATTTTCTAAATACCATAAAAGGGGTTTTAACATGCCTAAGTTAAAGACACTAAGTTTTACCTATTTGAATTACCTGACCTGGTCTACTGTTTTAAATAACCTGTGTGCTACTCTGAAAAAATAGCAGGTAAATTCTTTAAACAAAATGTTTTTGGCTCTGATTCCCAATGGCATAGTCAGACTATAAAGTAAGTAAACGTTGGGGTAAAAACCCTGTTTTCTGCCCTGTTCTGTAAAGTATGAATTATGATGATGCTGAGTGGACTGAATTTATTTCGCCTAGAATAAAAAAGAGCACGGGAGACTTGATTTAAGTTTTTAAAAGCCTAAAGACACTAGTTAACAGACTTAGGAGGGTGTGGGGAATTCACTGAAGCACACAGGAGACAGACGGTTCTTTGAGACGCCACACAGGCGCACCACATTTATTATTTTTCTTTTACCCGGTGGGGTGGCACCAGGAATGCTCCGGGGAGGTTTACCAACAATGGTATTCCTCCCTCAGTGTGGAGACAGCTTCTATTATAGAAATAATAATCAAAATCCAAAAGGAGAAAAGAACATGAGAAAACAAATACTGTAAAGGTAAACTACAAATAAAAGTTCTGCTACCAGCAGTGTCTCGCAGCCTCCGCTAGTCCACAAGGCGCAAGACTAAATTACAGTCCGTTCTCCCCTCACTATACTAGGATGGGGTTGCCCAAGTTTTCTCCAGAGCTAAGTATTAAATATATACATCCCAGCGACTGTCCGTCTATCGGCCTGGGTACAAGGAATGGTTTGCTGTGTAGCGGCTGTCTTCCCCCGCGCCGTGTCTTGCCTTTTCTTTCTTTGTACACCGTAGTCTCAGGAAGCCGCCCACATTTGGTTGCTCCTGGCTCTCACTCCTGCCACAGGTGTTCTGTTTGAAAGGGAGTTTCTTTTTTTTTTAAACCAGCTCTCCGAACCAGGCACCTGCTGGTTTTTCTCCTAGATGGGCAAGACAGAAGGAACCACAGCATGTTACTTTTACTGGTCGGCCATTGTTTGGCACGTGGCAAAGCCAAGTGTCGTTAAACAGCCCAGACCTGAGGATTTTGGACCATATTTGAACACAACGAGTTATTGTGCTTATAAAATGGAAACCCCAACCCAACCCCAGCCCTCCTAAAGTGAATGAGGCAGAATGGTTCTAAAAGTTTCAAGCTGTGCTACTCTCTCTATTTTTGCCATTTAAAACAAACAAAATACATAAATACTTTTGTCCTTCTGTATTATGATTTCTGAATTTATCAGATGTAACAGAAATAGAAGAGAATGTATTTTCATAATATGTGTATAGATTACCAACTCCATTGCGACCCTACAGTATCTACCACAAGCCCTGATGCTACCTCCTTGTGCTTGATATTCAGGACTAATTTCTGGAGCATCTATTATCCAAGATATTGAACTGTTGTACACCCTGCACTGTGAAACTCAAGTGTAAACACTTCTACCCACTGTGTCCAGCACTAGAGGCTATAATCTTATAACACACCATTCAAAATAATTTGCAGCATTAGATGTGAGGTCTATTTGTGGAGAAGTTATTTTAGGAACAGGAACATGCCATTTTTCTAATCTTATTTTTCATCTCCAGACTTTTTTACCCTCCCTTACTTGAACGCATTGATGTTTTTTTCCTCAAAGTAATTTCTTCCTAATGTCATTCTTGTTAAATATTTTTCTCATTACTCTTCATTGACGTTTGAATAGTTTAACTTAATCTTAACTTACACAATTAGACCTCCCAATGTTAAATGTTGTCTGATGAATAATTACTGTACATCCTTCTTTATAGAATGGTTGGCCAGTGCTATACACAACCTCTGACATGAAAGTTGCACATACTTTACTATAATTTGTTTTCATGTAATGTGATCGCCATTTAATGTCTTTTTTCTTTTAATTACCAAAACCATAATGTTGTTCTACATATAAATTAAAAAACAAATAGAAAATACATGTTGTGATGACAAAAATCCCACTACAAAGCCTAATGATGATGCGTTTCATCCATTGGTGCTGGTCCAGATAAACTTGAGTTCCTGCTCACAATATAACCTGCATTTGACATAATTTAATTTACTTTGTGTTTTCCAACAAAATCCTCACACATTTGGCAGTTATTTTGCAGTGCATTCATTCTTCTTGTGTGCAGTGCTGTTACACAACTTTTAAGGTGATGTGGGAATTAGGTGAAAATTTGACTTTCAGCTAAAAGGTGGGGTGGGGTGATTGTTCAAACCAGGGCGTTGACTCTGCAGAATCTGATGTATAAACTTTGAAATTATTTAAAAGTTTATATAAATTGTGGGTTCCAAAGTAAGTAGAATCATAAGCAATGATCTTCTCTATCCTTTTTTGTAACTGTAGAAAGAGGACTACACTCCTCCTCCATTAAAACATTCTCTGATATAGCACCCACATGCTGTGGAGATAAACTTGGGCAAACCTGAGACAAACATAGTTATATTCCGTATTTGATTTGAAAATACCAACTCATTCAAACAGTTGAAATAATTAAATATCAACACGGAATGTAAAGAATAATTGGAAATAATTAAAACTAATTTGTGGAAAGTAAATATTATTTGAAAACATTTAAATAACTTTTGCAGAAATCAAATATTATTTGAAAATAATTAAATACTAGTACAATAGTTGTAATAAAGTTATATATTAAACCATTTTATATATGGAAAGAAATGTAACGAAAGCCTAGTTAATATCCTGAGTCCAAAGCAGGTTAATCCCTGTCCTCATTAGCTGTTCACCAATAACCAATTATACCTGCTGCCATTAACAGAGCAGTTGTCCAGAAGTAATTGAGAGGATTAACTCCTCACTGTTTACCTCTGTTTGCCTCAATTGGTAAAGTGGCCTGTTCTGAATTAATGAAATGAACATGTGTATGTAGCATTCTCCTTGTTTGAGAACCACCTCAACCATCATGAGTTAATCACAAGACCTAATGTAAAACCTGCCGTTCCCCATCGCAAGTGAAGTCATATGTCAAGTTACACTGAGGGACTACTGCTGCTATAAACAACATGTGCCTACCAAGGTCTAAAGCTGCATTACATTTCTTCATACCAAACAATGCTTCCAACAAGTTCAAAGCTACTTGCAACCACTGCAAACGTTAGGTTATTATCATAATCCTGGTTCCCTGAAATATAAATGTAACCATTACCTAATGGATAGCACTATGTAACACAATTTTTGTTCCTGGGTAGTAAGTGTTATTTCCTAATTGCTTATGCCTCAAAAGTATAGAAAATGGCTATTATTCCCCACAAACTTTGCTTTTGTGACCAGGACAGTGATATTTTGAAATGTACCTATTTCCAATGAGAAAACGGGCGAATTTGTGTCTTTTCGTTCACATAAAGTCTTTATACTAAAGTAATACAAAAATGACTACAAAAGGTTTAGAAGTGAGTAGTTTTTCGAGATTTACGATTATACTGTAAATCACTTTCACGAATCAGCCCCCAAATGTAGTCTCTCATCATGTTCTCATTATACTGTCCTTCATTGACAGCTCATCCAGGAGCCTCAAAGCCGTGCTGCTCCATAATGGTAACAAGTACCCGCCTCTTCCCCTGGCTCACTCGGTGCACCTCAAAGAGGATTACAACAGCATCAAGACCTTGCTGGACGCCTTGAAGTATGATGAGTACGGCTGGGACCCCCGGAAGGTGCTGATGCCACCACTGCACATCAAATTGGGCCTAGATAAGGAGTCGGCAGCCTTCAAGTACCTTCAAGACTTCTTCCCTAAGCTGTCTGAGGCAAAGGTCAAAGCCGGTGTCTTCGTCGGACCACAGATAAAGAAGATCCTGGAGTGCAATGAATTCCCCAAGAAGCTCACTAGTAAGGAGAAAGCGGCTTGGAACAGCTTTGTCGCAGTGGTTCGGGGCTTCCTGGGCAATCACAAGGCCGAAAACTATGTGGAGCTGGTTGAGACTCTGGTGAAGAACTACGGCACAATGGGCTGTAGGATGTCCCTCAAAGTCCATATCCTTGATGCTCATCTTGATAAATTCAAGGAGAACATGAGAGCGTACAACGTGCGCTCTCATGAGAGTAAAACGTGCATCTATATATACTGTTGTGCCAGGATTCAATTACTAATTAATTATTCACTTGAATCCCAGCACGTGAATTAATTATGTGCAACCTCGTGCTCGCAAATTATATACTTTGAATGCACGTGAAGTGATGTTCAATCCCGTGCCTAAATACAATTATACATTTTAAATAACTCGTGCTGCACACACCCATTTATATCCCGTGCAGCCATATCTATACACCAACATTAACACACCACACGCAACATACAACATAGAAATGCACACAGGGGCGGGGCACATTGCCACAGCATAATAATAGGAACATGCTATAGACCACCAAATTCAGACGCTGAGCAAAATAAACTGTTATACAATGACATTCGAAATGCATGTAGAAAAGGAGAAGCGATACTAATGGGGGATGTCAACTTCCCCTGTATAAAATGAGAGAACCCAGTGGGGAGCACGACGGACGAAATTGAAATGGTGGAAATGACAAATGACTGCTTCCTAACGCAATTTGTCAAGGCACCGACTAGAGGGGAGGCATGCCTTGATTTAGTCTTTTCAAATAATGAAGACAGAATAACTAAAACAGAGGTCAGAGAGCCATTGGCAAACTCAGACCACAACATGGTCTCATTTGAAGTATTTTTTAAAACCCCAAAAGTAATGACTAAAGCTAAGGTTTACAATTTTAGAAAAGCAAACTATGAAGGTCTGAAACAGAGACTAACAGAAGTAGATTGGAGTAAAATAGAGAAAACATCCACAGAAAAAGGATGGCTGTTTTTTAAAAATGTAGTACTAGAGGTGCAAAACAATTACATCCCAAAAGTAGACAAATAGATCTAAAACAAAATGGCCAAAATGGTTTAATAGATCAATTAAAAAAAATATTCAGGGAAAAAAGGCACTTTACAGAGCATTTAAAACGGACCAAAAACAAAGTACACAGAAAGAGTACTTGGAACTGCAAATGCAAGTCAAAAAGGAAGTTAGAAAGGCCAAGAGAGAAATAGAAACCAATATTGCTAAGGGTGCTAAAACAAATTCCAAAATGTTTTTCCAATATTATAACAGCAAGAGAACATTCAAAGAGTAGTTTAAATGTCTAAGAGACACAAATGGCAAAATCATAGATGAAGAAAAAAAAATAGCAAATATATTAAATGATTACTTTTCACAGGTTTTTACGAAGGAGGACACGGACAACATGCCCCACATGTCGACCTGTTCCTATCCAATTATAAATAGCTTTAGCATAACAGAGGCAGAAGTGTTAAAGGGACTAGGAGCTCTTAAAATAAACAAATCCCCTGGACTGGATGAGATCCTCCCAATAGTACTCAAAGAAATGAAAGAAGTTATTTACAATCCGCTAACCAAGATCATGCAACAGTCTCTTGACACAGGGGTTGTACCGACAGACTGGAAAATTGCAAACGTAATACCGATCCACAAAAAGGGAGACAAAACCGAACCAGGTAACTACAGACCAATAAGCCTGACTTCTATTATATGTAAACTTATGAAAACTATAATAAGATCTAAAATGGAAAATTACCTATATGGTAACAATATCCTGGGAGACAGTCAGCATGGTTTTAGGAAAGGGAGATCGTGTCTAACTAACCTGCTTGACTTTTTTGAGGATGCAACATTGAAAATTTAGGTTTATTTAGATTTCCAGAAAGCTTTTGACAAAGTCCCACATAAAAGATGAATTCTCAAACTGAACGCAGTAGGGATTCAAGGAAATGCATGCACGTGGATTAAGGAGTGGTTAACATGTAGGAAACAGAATGTACTGATTAGAGGAGAAACCTCAACATGGAGCGAGGTAACCAGTGGTGTACCACAGGGATCAGTATTAGGTCCTCTGCTATTCCTAATCTACATTAATGATTCCTAATCTACATTAATGATAATGATTCTGGTATAGTAAGCAAACTTGTTAAATTTGCAGAAAAAAATAGTAGGAGTGGCAAACACTGTTGCAGCAGCAAAGGTCATTCAAAATGATCTAGACAGCATTCAGAACTGGGCAGACACAATGCAAATGACATTTAATAGAGAAAAGTGTAAGGTATTGCATGCAGGCAATAAAAATGTGCATTATAAATATCATATGGGAGATACTGAAATTGAAGAAGGGAAACATGAAAAAGACCTAGGAGTTTATGTTGACTCAGAAATGTCTTCATCTAGACAATGTGGGGAAGCTATAAAAAAGGCCAACAAGATGCTCGGATATATTGTGAAAAGTGTTGAATTTAAATCAAGGGAAGTAATGTTAAAACTTTACAATGCATTAGTAAGACCTCACCTAGAATATTGTGTTCAGTTCTGGTCACCTCGTTACAAAAAGGATATTGCTGCTCTAGAAAGAGTGCAAAGAAGAGCAACCAGAATTATCCCGGGTTTAAAAGGCATGTCATATGCAGACAGGCTAAAAGAATTGAATCTATTCAGTCTTGAACAAAGAAGCCTACACGGCGATCTGATTCAAACATTCAAAATCCTAAAAGGTATAGACAATGTCAACCCAGGGGACTTTTTTGACCTGAAAAAAAAACAAGGACCAGGGGTCACAAATGGAGATTAGATAAAGGGGCATTCAGAACAGAAAATAGGAGGCACTTTTTTACACAGAGAATTGTGAGGGTCTGGAACAAACTCCCCAGTAATGTTGTTGAAGCTGACACCCTGGGATCCTTCAAGAAGCTGCTTGATGAGATTCTGTGATCAATTAGCTACTAACAACCAAACGAGCAAGATGGGCTGAATGGCCTCCTCTCGTTTGTAAACTTTCTTATGTTCTTATGTTCTTATAAGCTCTGCCATTACAGGGAGAGCCTAACCACAGGGGATGTGCTATCTGACTCCACGTCCTCAGGCGGAAACGCCAGCTCCTAGAGAAGCAGAGCGCCTTGGAGGAATGCGATCAAAACTCCCAGAAAGCAGTTTGATAAAGACAGTAACTGGACTGTCAACAAGACCTGCTTAGTACCAGCCTTGCATGTGTCACAGGGATAACCCCAGGCATTATGCAATGCCTATACAATGTATAGTAAGTTGCTGCCTCAGCTTGTTAAAAACAGTAACTGGACTGTCAACAAGGCCTGTTTGGTACTAGATAGGCAGGCTGGCTTTGCATGTGTCACAGGGATAAACCCAGGCAATATGCAAATAACAAGCAATGCTGTTTGGTACCGGTTCGGTGCCTGTAGCACTGGGTAGGTACATTAGTGCACAATGAGGGTTACACCTCCCCTACACCCCCCATGCCATTCTACACAATGCCTCAGCCGAGGCTGGATCCATCTGCTCAAGCAGCAACACCGCTGTGTAACAGGGCGGGAGCTGCAGCTCCTGTATACAGTACTTACTGTAACAGGGCTGGTGCAGTACTTGTAAAAAACCCCGCTGTCTCAGACCACCCAAGCAGCAACGCCACTTTACAGTATGTTACAGGCAAATGTACTGTAAAAAGATCAAAACAGCACAAGTCGAGACTCAAACCAGGTCCGCTGGTACTGGACCAGGGATGATACTGTTTAACCTTAGTTACTCTTAAGTACCTGCATGGTGCCTAAGCACTAGTACAGTATTGTACAGTAATTATGTACGGTACGCACAGCATTGTACACACGGTACGGTGTGGTGCACGCAGCACAGTGTCAACGGTGTGGTACACTTGCACAGAGCACACGGTACAGTATACACGGTGCAATGCACCTGGTACTGTAGACACGGTACTGTACCCATGGTACGGTGCATGTGGCATGGTACACATGACACGGCATGGCACGGTACACTATACCCACAGTACGGTTCACACGGTACATTACAGTGCACACGGTACGGTACGGTGCATAGGGCATGGTACGGTGCACTACCGGTATGGTAACTTCATTCACAAAGAACGGTGGTAGGTCTGTGAAGAAGCAATATATAGGGGTGTCCACCTATATAGCTTCTGGCTCTGACAGTCCTCACAATGACACTGCAAGCAGAAACCAGAGCGGCTACAAAACACTGCGGGAAGGACTGTGAATAGTCAAACCCGAAGCAGAGCTGAGCCCAGCAACTGCTAGTGAATTGGCAAAGGGTAACCTCGTTCGTTGTATAGAGTACCGGCGGGAAGCAGGTCTGGGACCTACAGTTACCACGGGAGCAATTTATAGGGACGCCCACCTATAATGCTCTTGGCTAACCTACAGCCCAAAAACTGAGGAAAGCCTACTGTTAGAGACATAACAGTCTTCACACTGATTCTGCAAGCAGAACTAATGTGACAACAAGACACTGTGGGAAAAACTGCAAGCAGCTTAACCCGAAGCACACGTCTCGGTCTAACGCAGGACAGCTGAGCCCAGCAGCTGCTTTACTATTTCTGTGAAAAAAACGGAAAAAATACACACAGAGAAACAATTTTTCTCACATAACACAGTAACAATTTAATTACCGTTAATTTAGTATAATTCTTGTAACAAAAAAATGAAATTTTATTTTTAAACTTCAACCGAAGCTAGCAGCCTGAGAGAGAACACAAGTAGCCGACTTAAGGTTGTTTGATCCGAGGAAGGGGCAACAGAGTCACCGGCTTCGCATGGACCACAAGGCCACTATGGGACTAATGAAAACCACGGCTGAGTGCACAACACATGTAAGTAGTAACTACTATAAGTACGTACAGTAAATCGCAATAAAGTAGAATTACACAAGTGAAACAAAAAATCTGATCTAAGTAAAGATAATTATCTGTTCATAGATGTCTCTCTCACTTTCAGGTCGGTGAATGGAAAAATGATATTTGTGTCAACAGACTTTTATGCCCTTGGGGGGCAGGTTCGACTGCATTACAGGCACTACGTGCAGCTTGGATATATCTTATTCAGGTTATCACAGTCTTAGGTAATGGTTACATTTCCAAGAGGTTTAAGGGACATCACACAGGGGACAACATCAGTGTTGCATTTGAAGAGACTACAAACCAATTTGGGATTAAAGGGAAAATCAGCAATGTTATCACTGACAATGCCAGTAATATGAAAACGCTTTTCGACTGCCTGGATTCGAGGAGGTGGCTCGGTGTGATAGTGACACTGACAGTGGGGATACTGTTGGAGAGAGTTGACACTGTGGAATCCCTTGATGTACTCCCCCATCGTGAAGGATGCTTTGCCCATGTCACACAACATGTTGTAAATGATGGCCTGTCCAAGTGCCCAGCATCCCGGAAAGTACTTACCAAAGCTGGTTCTCTTGTGACCCACACCCACAAAATCAACAATTGCAGCTGACATTCTGGATGGAGAAGAAAAGCTTCAGCCTGCGACTGCTGTACGCTGGAACTGATCTCAAGATGATGCAATCCATTTTGAGGGCTGACCAAGATAAACTCAAGCAGATCAATGCACCAGTACAGCTGACCCCTGCAGACATCCAATACCTCGATGAACTTGTGGCTACTCTGGAACCGTTTGAGGATGCCACTCCTCACCAAGGGTTCCAACATTGTTTCTGCCAGCTATGTCATTCCCAGCATTATTGGACTATGACCTTCCTGAGCAACTGTAATTCAAAGTACAATACCCAGCTGGTGACTGCCCTCAAGGCATCCCTTGAGAAGCGCCTCTCCCCTTATGAAGAGATGCCTCTCTACAAGCTGGCAGCTACAGCTCTTCTCCAGCAGGAGTGTTCCAGGTTTGCTCCACAACCTTCCCAACCTGCCACTGCCCAGGATCCACCTCCAAAGAGAAGCAAATTGTTCTCTTTCATGCCCCTTCCACAGAGGTAACAGGCTACCTGCCTCCCAGAAAGGTCCAACCCCCTTGCCTTTTGGAAGAGCCACGAGCCCCAGTTCCCTGCATTGGCAAAGTTAGCTGCCAGGTACCTCAATATGCCAGCCACCTCAGCCGCAGTCAAGAGAGTGGTTAGTATTACTGAGAGGACCTCTTGGCCAGATTGGTGTTCAATGAGCGACTCTAGGTTCGAAACACTAATGTTCATCAAGTGCAATCGCCACTTGCAATACAGGCAATGGACAATCATATTGACTTACTTGGATGGGACTGTATTGATTTGTTCATAATTTGATTTCTGATGGTGGGGAAATTTGGGTCACTACACATGCTAGGGATTGATACATTTTGTCACTATAATGCCAATAATAATGTCTTATTATGGTGTTTTGTGAATTATAACTGTCATCTACCTGTATATGTGCACGTATAAATACATGTTGAAATACACTACAGTATGTGTTGCGTTATTTGACAATATTTATAAATATTATTATTATTATTATTATTATTATTATTATTATTATTATTATTATTTATTTCTTAGCAGATGCCCTTATCCAGGGCGACTTACAATCGAAAGCAAATACATTTCAAGTATCACAGTACAAGTAATAATACAATTAAGAGCAAGATAAATACAATGACTTTGGTTCAAGCAAGTACAAGTGTGACAAAATACAATTCAATGATACAGCAGATAAGTGTCAGTGATAGTTACATCAGGATATGATTAAATACAAAATACTACAGATTAAACACTTGGCAGATTACAGTACTCTGACGTACAGGATTAAATGCAGTAAAATAGGGGGCAGTAAGAGCAAGTAAAGCGCATTTAAGGAAGGATGATAAGTGTCCCAGGCAAAGAACAGAGGAGTTCTACAGGTGCTTTCTGAAGAGCCGAGTCTTGAGGAGGCGCCGGAAGGTGGTCAGGGACTGGGCAGTCCTGACATCTGTAGGAAGGTCATTCAACCACTGTAGGGCGAGGGTGGAAAAGGAGCGGGCTCTGGAGGCAGGGGAGCGTAGAGGAGGTAGAGCCAGTCTTCTAGTGCAGGTGGAGCGGAGAGGTCGAGTGGGGGTGTAGGGAGAGATGAGGGTCTGGAGGTAGCTGAGTGCAGTCTGGTCAAGGCATCTGTAGGCTAGTACAAGAGTCTTGAACTGGATGCGAGCGGTGATCGGGAGCCAGTGGAGTTGCGTGGGAGAAGCGAGGCAGAGAGAACACCAGGCGGGCAGCGGAGTTCTGGATGAGCTAGAGCGGACGGGTGGCGGACGCAGGGAGGCCAGCCAGGAGGGAGTTGCAGTAGTCTAGGCGGGAGAGTACCAAGGCCTGGACCAGGAGCTGGGTGGCGTAGTTGGTGAGGAAGGGTCGGATTCTAAGGATGTTGCTCAGGAAGAATCGGCAAGTGCGTGCCAGAGATGTGCTGGGAATAAGAGAGGCAGGGGTCCATGGTGACTCCGATGTTCTTAGCGGAGGAAGAGGGAGAGAGTGTGGTAGATTCCAGAGGAACAGAGATGGAGAGATCAGAGGAGGGGGAGGAGGAGGAGGGAAAGAAAAGGAGATTTAGAGAGGTTGAGTTTGAGATGATGCGAGTGCATCCAGGAGGAGATAGCATACAGACAGGTAGAGATACGGGAGGGGATGGTGGAGTCAAAGGTGGGGAAGGAGAGGAAAATCTGAGCATCATCAGCATAGAAATGGTATGAGAAACCATAGGATGCGATGAGGGGGTCCAGGGAGCGGGTGTAGAGAGAGAACAGGAGAGGACCCAAGACTGACCCTTGGGGGACTACTGTTGAGAGAGGGCGAGTTGTGGAGGTTGCTCCATGCCAGGTTACCTGATAAGTGCAGTTGGAGAGGTAGGAGGAGAACCAGGTCAGAGCAGTTCCAGAGATTCCCAGGTCAGCAAGAGAGGATAGTAGGATAGAGTGATCGACAGTGTCAAAGGCAGCAGAGAGGTCAAGGAGAATTAGGACAGAGGAGAGAGAGGCAGCTCGGGCAGACTTTAGTGAGTTGGTGACAGACAGGAGGGCGGTTTAAGTGGAGTGAGCAGAGCGGAAGCCAGATTGGAGAGGGTCGAGCAGAGAGTGGTTGGACAGGAAAGCAGAGAGCTGGTGGTGTACAGTCCGCTCGAGGGTTTTGGAGAGGAAGGGTAGGAGGGAGACGGGATGGTAGCTCTGGAGGGAGGTGGGGTCGAGGGTAGGTTTTTTGAGGAGGGGAGTGATACAGGCTTTTTTGAAGGCAGAGGGAAAGAGACCAGAAAGGAGAGAGGTGTTGAGAAGGGAGGAGATGAAGGGAAGTAGAGCAGGAGCAGCAGCTTGAAAGAGGTGAGTGGGGAGGGGTTCCAGGGCACACGTGGTGGGTTTGTGACCCTGGAGCAGGGAGGAGAGGTCAGAGTCTGAGAGGGGTGAGAAGGTGGAGAAGGAGGGTGAGTTAGTAGGGGGTGCAGTGGGTGTAAGGGTTGGAGCAGGAGTGGGTGCGGGGGATGGAGAGGTGTTAAAGAGTTTGTGGATATCTGAGATTTTAGAAGAGAAGAAGGAGGCAAAGTCATCAGGGGAGATAGAGGAGGGAGGAGGAGGGGGGAGGGTTTAAGAGGGAGGAGAAGGTAGAGAATAGTTTACGTGGGTTGTTAGTGGAGGCTTGGATTATAGATTGGAAATAAGTACATTTAGCAGAGGAGAGAGTAGAGGAGAAGGAGGAGAGGAGAATGCGGTAAAGGTCTAGGGCAGCAGGGAGTTTGGTTCTCTTCCATTTCTTTTCAGCAGATCGCAGCGTGATTCTTGCTGAGCAGAGCGCAGAGGAGAGCCAGGGTTGGGGAGGGGAGGGGCGAGCAGGTCAGGAGGTGAGGGGACAGAGGGAGTTGAGGGAGGAGGTGAGGGAGGAGAAGAGGGTGGAGGTAGCAGAGTCTACGGAGAGTTGTGAGAATGAGTCGATAGGAGGGAGGTGAGAGAGAGCAGTGGAGGCAAGGACAGAGGGGGAGACAGCGGAGGTTACGACGAGAGGTGACAGTGGGGGTAGGAGGAGCAGGGAGAGAGGGGAGAGACAGAGTAAAAGAGATGAAATAGTGATCAGAGAGGTCCAGGGGGGTGACAGAGAGGGTGGAGGGGCAGCAGGCTCTGGAGAAGGTGAGGTCCAGTTGACGGCCAGCTTTGTGGGTAGGAGGGGATGGAGAGACAGAAGTCGAAGGAGTGAAGGAGAGGGAGGAATCCAGCAGAGTGGCTGGGGTTGGAGAGATGGATATTGAAGTCACCTAACAGGACAGTTGGGGTAGACAGACAGGGGAGGGGGGGGAGTAGATAGTCGAGTTCATCTAGAAAGTGAGCGAGAGGCCCAGGGGGACGGTACAGTACAATTAGCAGGAGTTGACAGGGAGAGGTTAGTTGGACTGCATGAAATTCGAAGGTATTAACAGAGAGTGAGGAGAGGTCGGAGGGGACAGAAAAGAGTAAGGAGGGAGAGAGGAGGAGACCAGTCCCACCTCCCCGTCCAGTGAGACGCGGGGTATGGGACAGGACGTAGAGAGAGGACAGGGCAGCAGGAGTTACAGTGCTATCAGGAGACAGCCAGGTTTCAGTGAGAGCAAGGAAATCGAGAGAGAGGTGGGAGGAAAAGGCAGAGATGAAATCAGCTTTGTTAGCAGAAGAGTGACAGTTCCAGAGTGCACCAGAGAGTGTGCGGGAGGGGGGGAGAGGCAGAGGGATGAGGTTAGAGGGGTTGGAGGAGCAGCAGCGGAGGGAGGGCAGAGGACGAGGGCGAGAGGACAGAACAGGGATGTGAGAGACAGTCATAGCAAGACAGGTGAGACAAATAGGCATAGTGGGAGCAGTGGGGTGGAGGGTACAGACCTGACTAGTAGATGGCTTCTTCCAGAGCGCCGTTAGGTTCGGATCTATTGGAACAGCGTCTCGGCGCAGGCCTCCCCTTGCTGGACTCCCACAGCTAGACTCCCGGCTCTTTTGTTGAGACGCTTCTGTTTGCTGGCGCTTCTTGCTGGCGCAGAAATAGGCTGCCTAATATATAAAAAACAACTGCGTTGCAAAAGAACCAACTAAACTGCGTGGAAACCAATCAGATAGCAAATCAACTTCTATTCAATTAAACCACTCACCTGGTACTAATCACACACTAATTCAGCTAATTCAAACACCACCTTACAAAGTTACCAAATGTAGTTAATTAAAAATTACTTGAAGCAGGAACTTGCCTATCTGCCTCAGTCCCTGGTTCCTGTAGACTGACCACTATTATATGCCCACCCTTAAATGGGTTCCACCTCACTTTGCAAGGGGACTGGCACAACTGCTAACTGCTCTATTGACAATACTTTTACACACTTCAAAGGGGATCACACCACTACAGGAGGCTGTGTGGAGACCAATCCAAATGCAAACAACTCTCTTCAAGTTAAATATAGTTGTAAATCAAGGTTAATATTTAAATATCTTTCAAATTTTAATGGACAGTTGTTGAAATATTTAAATATTTGCAAGCAATTCAAATATATTTCTAAAAACATTTAAATATTCCAAGTCACATGTACATTTATTTGAAGTATTTAAATATATTTAAAAGCATATTGACTACTGGTATTTATAAAGTTTGCAGTGTACTGTGTAGTGGTTTGTTGTATCTCACCAATCTCTGCAGGTACAGCATGGCTTCTGGTTTAGGGTGTCCTCTTCATGCACATGTGAGGAAGTCATAGTCTGTGTGGATGTTATGCATGTTTGTTGTGACACATCATTATTTGTACAGTCTATATAATACATTGTTACACTTAAATGATCTTACCATGTTTTCATCACACGAAAGAAGCCAAAACAGACAGCCTTCATATAACATAAGACTGTGATACCCCCAATAATTTATGCTAAATAAAGACCCAAGCAAGTTTTATGCACAAATGGTTCTCTAGCTTAGAGCCTTGCTACCCAACCCGAGCCCAACGGGACCCAACAATAAGCGTCGGGTTCGGGTCGGGTGTAGTTCGGATATTATGGTTTGGGTCGTGTTAGTGTTAGCATTAGTGTTAGTGTGGAAGTGAGTATTTTGTTTTCTTTCTCTGTGTGCAAGTGCTTCCTAAAACTCACTTCCTGCTTCGCGATTTTTGAAAAACCACCCGCCGTGCACCAAGGAAAGGAACATCTGAGTATCATCAGCATAGAAATGATATGAGAAACCATGGGATGCGATGAGGGGGCCCAGGGAGCGGGTGAAGAGAGAGAACAGGAGAGGACCCAAGACCCCTTGGGGGACTCCTGTTGAGAGAGGGTGAGGTGTGGAGGTTGCTCCACGCCAGGTTACCTGGTAGGTAGGAGGAGAACCAGGCCAGAGCAGTGCCAGAGATTCTCAGGTCAGTGAGAGAGGATAGTAGAATACATTTATGTATGCATAAATTATATCTGGTACTACACTGTTAAAAAAATCTCTGTTTGCAAGCCATTCACCTGGAGAGGAAAACTGTCCTCACATCTCCCAGCAGGTGTCCCCATCAGTTCCAGAGTACCTCCTGGGGCAGCAGTGTGGAGTAGTGGTTAGGGCTCTGGACTCTTGACCGGAGGGTCATGGATTCAATCCCCGTGGAGGACACTGCTGCTGTACCCTTGAGCAAGGTACTTTACCCAGATTGCTCCAGTAAAAACCCAGCTGTATAAATGGGTAATTGTGTGTAAAAAATAATGTAATTGAATGTAAAAAATAATTTGATATCTTGTAACAATTGTAAGTCGCCCTGGATAAGGGCGTCTGCTAAGAAATAAATAATAATAATAATAACTAACAACCAATAATCTTGGCAACCTTGGCTGATAAACTGACATTTTGTGCAGCCTGTCAATGCTGTGTGCGGGATACAGTTCAGTTGCAAAACACCAACGTCACCAAATTAACAGTCAGTCTTATACAAATGCACAAAAAACAAAACAAAACAAAAAAAAAAAAAAAAACACCAAGTGCTAATTCATAGCTAATTCACAGCTCTCATCAGTCGACGATTCATGCCTTTTTTAGATAATGACACAAACTGTTTCATTTCAGTTAATGATACAAAACATATTTGTCCTGTAGTAAACTAAATGCATTTGTTTAAATGTAAAGAATGACTAAATGTACAGTATATATGCTAAAACACTGCTCTTTCGTCCTGTAGCTGTTTTAAAAGCCATAGTTGTGGTGTAATATTTGTTGTTGAACATTAATTTTGCGGTTTGATATGATACAGGCTTGTCCAAAATCAGTATGTGAATTTGCAAGAGCACCTTCTGTGTGGCTATTTATGGTAACAAAGTTTTGAAGAAGCCTGTTGTTGTAGTCTTTTAAATCTGATTTTCCATTTTTGGGAATAGCAAATTCCGTTTTTCAAAAATGGCCAATTACATTTTTTCTCCTCACTTTTTATAAGTGTATTAATAATTAAACATGGCATTTGAACATAAATATAATGTTAATAGTTAAAATAAGTAAATTAATAAATATTACCACAATTCTTTATTTTTTATTTTTATTAACCAAGAGTTTTTTTTTTTTTTTTTAATAAGACTCTTGTTTCTGTAATAGTAAGTAAAGCACCTGAAGACACTTCAAACCTGTCATAATGTTTATAGGCATCACTTGGTTCATTGCTGGCATTAAAATAAGCAGGAAAACCTAAGAATTATATTACAACAGTTCAGAAAACAAATTTCCAGCACTGTTGTGAGAATCATATTTACAGTCTTCCACTGACACTGTAGTTCAGTCTAGAAATGAAGGTGTTTTGAAAAGACCCGTTTATCTTATTACAATAACAATACAACATATGAAACAGTTTAGTAACAGTCCAGCAATGTCATGTGAGAGCAATCCTATGCACAGTACTCCACAAATTAAGTTTAGTGTTTTACTGGCATTATAATAACCAGGATAAAATATGAAACACTGATAAAAACGCATAATTAATCCTCCCAATTGCTTCTTTGTTAATTCTGCCTTGTTAGTTGCTAAATTTATCAAGAGGCGTGTCTCCGGACACAATGTCTATGAAACAAACAGTGTCTTTTTCAATTATTATATTATACATTTAAATGTATATTTTCAACTCTAAATTTATATTTTGATTACACTTTTACCAGTTTCAAAACACTTGCGATGATGATATTTTTTAAAAGGAAATAAAACCAGAGTATTGTGATTTTTATTTATGTTTATCAGAGTAAAATAATGCAGAAAGATTGTGCATCACTGATTAGTATTCAATTATACACCAAGTTCAAAACTGCAAAGTTCCTGAGCAGCATCGAGCTGCCCTCTCCATAGAGGCAGAATCGCCAGACGCCTGCTTCACCGGTACTAGAAGATTCACTGGTGCCTGAGCGAGCTCTGCACGAATGTGGCATGCATTTTTACAGGGAAATCAGAGAATCAGCTGCAAGACAGACACAAATATGGTGACCGGGGCCTCGCTCGGTCACTACCCTGTCAAGCTCCATTGTTAGCTCCATCGTTTAAACCCATTGCTAAAGCTTCAGGGTCTGAAACAGAACCGTTGCGCTGTTGTTTCGTGCTACGAGATAGGACATTTTGCCCGGCACTGCCCCACTATGGATTTCGATTTTGTCTAATCAGATTGGCACGCCCAATGAGCACAACCACTCCAGCTTAAGGGCTTTGTGCTTCCTGTGACAGTGGAAGGCACACAAGCCAAAGCTCTTCTTGACAGGGTGTAGTCAGTTTCTGATACAGGAAGGATTGATCACATAGGGGCACAGGCATTTTAAGAGACAGGTCGCAGTGTCGTGCATCCATGGGGACGTCCATACTTATTACGTCTGGCCCATGCTATTCCCCAGTCTGGTCAGCTGGATAGGGATAAAACCAAGGCAAGACTCGTGGCACAGTTCTATTGGCCAGGGATAGATGATGGGGTGTGCCGATTTTCTGTGTAGTGCCCCAGATGCCAACTGGTCAGCCCCAGAGCTATGCCACAAGCTCCACTAGTGTCGTTACCATTGGGGAAACTAAGTTTGAGCACATTGGGGTGGATATGGTTGGGCCGCTGGAGAGGAGTGCGTTGGAATACATGCACCTGTTGGTCATCATGGATTACGCCATGCGTTATCCTGAAGCCACTCCACTCCACTTCAGCCAAATCTGTCGCCAACAAGCTCATCAAGGTTTTCTCCTGGGTAGGTGTCCCTGATGAGATGCTGACAGACCAGGGCACCAACTTCATGTAACAGCTGGTAAGCAAGACACGCAAGCTTTTGGGAATTAAGACTGATGGACTGGTGGAGAATTTTAATAAAACCCTTTAGAGAATGTAGATTTATAAGCTGATTCCTCCCCTTCTCTTTGCTATCAGAGAAGTACCCCAGGCTTCCACAGGGTTCTTTGCATTCGAGCTGTTATATGGACAGAAGCCCCAGGGCATGTTAGATCTGGTTAAAGAGATGTGGGCAGGTCAGCAAACCAATTCGACCAACACTGTCCAGTATATTTTGGACCTGCGTAAGCTTCTGGAGACCACAGGACAGTGGGCTTTGGAGAACTTACAGCAGGCTCAGCACAGACAGCAGACTACATACAACTGAGGGGCCTGATTGTGCACGTTTCCAAACTCTTGGCTAAGTGGCAAGGGCCCTTTGAGGTCACACACTGGGTTGGGGAGGTGGACAATGAGATCTGCCAACCAGGACTTAAGAGAGAAACACATTTATCATGTGAACCTCCTGAAATCCTGGCTGCAGAGGGGGGCATTGTTAATTATGCCAGCCAATGTCGCCCTAGATCTGGGACCTGATCTCTCTATTCCAGTGGTTGCAGGTATTGTGCAGATTGGGGCCAATCTAAAACTGGAGCAGAGACGTCGGCACAGGACCTGTTGACGGCCTTTCCGGGTGTGTTCTCTTCTGTCCCGGGGCACACGAACGTAGCCCACCACCATATTGAAACGGAGCCTGGAGTCCGTGTTCGCCAGAAACCATACAGCATACCTCAAGCAAAAAGGAAGATAATGAAAGCGGAAATTGACGAAATGCTCAGACTTGGAGTAATAGAAGACTCCCAGAGTGACTGGAACAGTCCAGTGGTTATGCTGGATGGATCAATGTGATTTTGCATTGACTTTCGGAAGATCAATGATTCATATCCAATGCCCCAGGTAGATGAGTTGCTGGAGCGTCTAGGCACAGCTAGTTTTATGACGACACTGGATTTAACTATTTTTAGATCAGCGTGCTCCATTTATCAAAATGCATCCGGTTTATAACACAGGAACGCTGCTATGACATCCCAGCCACACTGCGACGCTCGCACTTCCAGTAAGCACTAATAAAAAACATTCCAATAAGCAGAAAAAACAACATTCACAGGTGTCGAAACTAATCTTCTTTGGAGCAAAATATTGTTCTTGAGATGCCAATACCACAATGACAAAAATGCTCCATCGGGCAATGAAACACAGTAAGACACATTGTAAATGTATCTGTTTGCTAGACCAAAACATAGTCGTGCCTGCCTGATTTGTTATGCCTGAACTGTCAAGATGCGATCTATTAGTTTTGGACTGGAGAGTGAGAGAGAACAGCAGATAAGAGACGGAGTGACAAAGCAAGAGAATGGCCAAAGCACTGGTTATGCCCCAGGAGTTTCAGTCAAAATGATAATTTGCCAATCTGTACATTGCGGTCCACTGATAATTGCTGTAGGAATAGGGCTAGTCTATGGGATCGACCAGCGATCTGCAATCAGTATAGTATAGTGAGATTTATAACAATACAAGAACTTAAATAAATCAAAAACCTGACACAGTAACTGGACAAATTATTACAAGTCACTTCTTTGACTTTAACAGTTCAGCTGGTATTTTTAGCATCAATATGTATTTGCTTTGGATTCACAAATTAAATGTGAGTGGGTTTGTGTAAAATACATCTATTATAAATTGTGTTATAGAGTGAACAATCATCACCGTTAATCATCTTAAATGGTAATCAGCAAAAATCGCAGTTTAAAAGGATTAAAGAGTGAAAATACTAATTATAATTACAGTAATTATTGCCACATTGGATATCCTTTTACATTTTCCATAATTATTGTTTACATAATGTATTATAACTCTCTCCTGCTCTCTTTTTAATTCTTGTTATCCACTTGTGTGGTCATGAGATGAAATGATAGGGAGACCCGGTGGAATAGCTCAACATCTGAATATCAAACAGCTTCAGATCTTGCCTGTAAACTGCACTGAAAAGGTAAAGTCATTCAAACTGCTACATTGGGGCCTCTAACTTCCATGAAGAAAGAAGGCTATCAAATGTTACAAAATAACACATGGCTATTTATCCTGACACAGACTGCAAAACAGATCTTACACAGAATAATTTGAACACTCAGGATTAGGAAATGCCCTGTAGCATGTTGCATGTTCTTCTGTGTTCTCTTCTAAAATATTAATTAAACAGAAAATAGGCTGACCCACCAAGAAGAAAAAGATCAAGAATGAGTCTTAATATTTTAGTTATAGCTAAGAAATCGCTTTCTTTTGTTCTTTATTTTAATAATTTCCTTGTGTGATTTGGACGCTGGAGATCTCTAGAGAAAAAACGTCATTCTTCTCACTCCCTCTGTTCTGTCTTTCTCTGAAGCTGCCTAACTGGGAAGAGGCGGATGAAAAGAGAGCTGTCTTTTGCTGTCTTCTGGGAAATTAACGCAGATCCTTCAATGACAGGCAAGCAGCTGGCAGCTTTTCAGGAGCGGTGTGTCGCTTTGTCAACAGGCTGTGAATATTTATGTTGCAAGAATACTTGGGACCTTGCCTGACCCAAACTCCCTTGGGTGTAGTTCTCCTGTTTTCATGTTTTGAATGCTCATAAATCTGGGACAGTTAAGCATTAAAGAGGCTCTGCCTTTTGGAAGGGGGGCATCTTTCCAGCTGGTTGTGCTTGGGGGAAAAAGAAACTTGGGGGCCAAGTTTGCCCCAAATGTGTATAACTTTTATAATACATATTTTACAGGGCTGACCCTTTTTCTTATAGTTCTTGGCCCCTTTTGTAGATATCGTATTTTTATATGGATGGTCCGTTTCTGCTGTTAATGTACATGTGAAATGTTTTTGGACAGATAATAGTGTTTACTGGCTGGGCCAGTTGTATTATTACTAGGGCTTTCATTTTTCGTTTTTTTATAATTTCATTTTTCTGTGCTTATTTTTAGCTATTTTCAGGTTATATGTAAACCTTTTTTTTTTTTCCAGGGCTTTCGGTTTTCGGTTACTTTTTTTTTTTTAGTTTTTTCTGTCACAATATGTATAGTAACTCGACAGTACTTGCATACTTCAATTGTACCTTCTTTCCTTTGCTGTCTTCCACAATGAAATGCTTATGGCCACCGGCATAATCTTCTTGGGTTTTTGTGTATTTATGCATTTTTTTACATTTCGCCACAATTTGCAAATCTGTTTTTATATTCCCGTGAGTGTGTACATACTTCCTATTGAACCCTCCTCCATTTATTGTAATCTCGTTTTAAATCTTGCAAGCGTGTTACAATCCTCCAATAGGACTGTAGGAATTTGCCGCCACTCAGTCGTTGGGGTGGGTTTAAAGTATTCAGAACGAATCAATGTGAGATACAAGTCAGGATGGAGGGACATTGTCCAACTGCACTGGAAACTTTTTTTTTTTTTTGTAGGTATTTTATTTTGTATAAAAAATAAAGGGGTCAGGTCAACATGAATTGAGTAACCATTTCCAGTTTGTATTGGATATACACTGATTTTAATATTTTTGTATTGGGGGATTTTATAATTTTTTATCTGTAAAAACCGAAAATCAGAAACCCTAATTATTATTCTTTCTCAACCCCCTAACTAAAGATGTACCTTTCATTAGCAATAATATTACTGTATTTGTACTCATCTTCCAAACATTGGGGACCATTTTACTCTAAATAACTGTGTGTTGCAAGTGTTGTGCACTGAAATACTTCACTTCAGAAAATCAGGATTCATGAGTTTCTCAGAACCTTTTTCCCTGTAGTAGGCAGTATGCATGGCAGATAATGATCTCGGCAAAAACAACAATAGCAAATTATACAGAGTATACATAAAGGGCTATTAAACTGGTATGCAATGAAATATTAGAAACATGTAGATCAGTGGTGTAGCTAGGGGGTGGTTTAGGGGTTTGACCCCCCCCTGAAATTCATTTTTCAACAAATGTAAGCTCTGACCCATGAGGTGTTTGCTTTGCTGCCCGCCAAAGCACACTACAAAAAAGAAGAAAAAAAAATTAAAATAAAAAAAAATCAGTCAAACACATGCGCGTGTGCGCATACTGTTCAAACTGAGGACACCTGGTTTTTAGTTCCGTGTGAATCATGCTTTAATGGCTGTTGTAAACCCGAGACCTATAAGTTAGGTTATTATTTCTGTAATTTAATTTGTACAGTGCCTTGCATAAGTATTCACTCCCCCTTGGACTTTTCCACATTTTGTAGTGTTACAACCTGGAATTAAAATGGATTTAATTAGGATTTTTTGTCACTGATCTACACAAAATAGTCCTAATGTCGAAGTGGGGAAAAAATCTACATATTTTTCAAAATTATTTACAAATAAAAAACTCAAAAGTCTTGATTGCATAAGTATTCATCCCTTTTGCTGTGGCACTCCTAAATAAGCTCTGGTGCAACCAATTGCCTTCACAAGTCACATAATTAGTTGAATGGAGTCCACCTGTGTGCAATTAAAGTGTCACATGATCTCAGATTAAATACACCTGTTTCTGGAAGGCCCCAGAGTTTGTTAGAGAGCATATCTAAACAAACAGCATCATGAAGACCAAGGAGCTATCAAAACAAGTCCGGGATAAAGTTCTGGAGAAGCACCAATCAGGGTTGGGTTATAAAAAAATATCCCAAACTTTGAACATCCCCTGGAGCACTGTTAAATCCATTATTAAAAAATGGAAAGAATATGGCACAACCGTGACTCTGCCTAGAGAAGGCCGTCCACCAAAACTCAGTGACCAGGTGAGGAGGGCATTAGTCAGAGAAGCAACCAAGAGGCCAATGGTAACTCTGAAGGAGCTGGAGAGATCCACAGCTGAGATGGGAGAAACCTTCCATGGGACAACTATAACCCGGACGCTCAACAAAGCTGGGCTTATGGAAGAGTGGCAAGAAGAAAGCCATTGCTGAAAAAAACCCATATCAAATCCCGTTTGGATTTTGCCAAAAGGCATGTGGGAGACACAGCAAACATGTGGAAAAAGGTTCTCTGGTCTGATGAGACCAAAATTGAACTTTTTGGCCTTAGCGCAAAACGCTATGTGTGGCGCAAAGCCAACACTGCTCATCACCCTGAGAACACCATCCCCACGGAGAAGCATGGTGGTGGCAGCATCATGTTATGGGGATGCTTTTCATAGGCAGGGACTGGGAAACTGGTCAGGATTGAGGGCAAGATGGATGGAGCCAAATACAGGTAAATTCTAGAGGAAAACCTGTTTCAATCTTCAAGAGACCTGGGACTGGGGCGGAAGTTCACCTTCCAGCAGGACAATGACCCTAAACACACAGCCAAAGCTACACTGGAGTGGTTTAAAAACAAGAACCTGAATGTCTTAGAATGGCCCAGTCAAAGCCCAGACCTCAATCCGATTGAGAATCTATGGCAAGACTTGAAAACCTTCAAAGTGCTAAGTATGTTGTGTAAATCAAATGGTAAAAATCCTAACTAAATCCATTTTAATTCCAGGTTGTAACACTACAAAATGTGGAAAAGTCCAAGGGGGGTGACTACTTATGCAAGGCACTGTATGTTTGATAACTGTATAGTGGTTCTAAATGTGATTGTGAGGTGAAACATCACTGTTCTTAATAGGACGATTGAGTACATACAGTGGCTCTCAAAAGTATTCACCCCCCTTGGACTTTTCCACATTTTATTGTGTTACAACATGGAATCAAAATGGATTTAATTAGGAGTTTTTGCCACTGATCAACACAAAAAAAGTCCATAATGTCAAAGTGAAAAATAAAATCTACAAATTGTTCTAAATTAATTATAAATACAAAACAGAAAATAATTGATTGCATAAGTATTCACCCCCTCGAGTCAATATTTGGTAGAGGCACCTTTGGCAGCAATTACAGCCATGACTCTATCTGGCTAAGTCTCTACCAGCTTTGCACATTTGGACACTGCAATTTTTGCCCATTCTTCTTTGCAAAATTGCTCAAGCTCTGTCAAGTTGGATGGGGACCTTTGGTGAACAGCAATTTTCAACTCTTTCCACATATTCTCAATTGGATTGAGGTCCAGGATTTGACTGGGCCACTCCAGGACATTGACCTTTTTGTTTTTAAGTCACTCCAGTGTGGCTTTGGCTGTATGTTTGGGGTCATTGTCCTGCTGGAAGATGAATCTTCTCCTAAGTCCCAGGTCTCTTGCAGACTTCAGCAGGTTTTCCTCCAGGATTTCTCTGTACTTTGCTGCATCCATTTTGCCCTCTATCTTCACAAGCTTTCCAGGCCCTGATGCAGAGTAGCATCCCCATAGCATGATACTGCCACCACCATGCTTCACGTTAGGGATGGTGTTCTCAGGATGATGTGCGGTGTTAGGCTTGCGCCAAACATAGCACTTAGCGTTGAGGCCAAAAAGCTCTATTTTGGTCTCATCAGACCATAGAATTTTCTTCCACTTGGTCTCAGAGTATCTGTCACAAGGCTGGCTGGTAGTGACACGTCAGACCCGGAAGAAACACACAGACAGACGGTGGTGATGAGTGAAACTGAGTGCAATGGCTGCACTCAGCGTTTAATAACAAATAAATAAAAAGGTTGAACAAACAGAAAACAGGACACGGCACATTAAGCCAAAATAAATAGACAAACAAAACGGATTAAACTGACAGACACGGTGAGTTATGATGATGTTGTGATTGTTATTAATATTTTACTTTACCTCCGTCTCCAAACCCGTACTTCCACCCTGTACACTCTACCCCGAGTGAGTCAAACGTGCGTCTATATATACTGTTGTGCTGGGATTCAATTACTAATTAATTATTCACTTGAATCCCAGCACGTGAATTAATTACGTGCAACCTCGTGCTCACATATTAATTACTTTAAATGCACGTGAAGTGATGTGCAATCCTGTGCCTAAATACAATTACATCTTAAATAACTTGTGCTGCACACACCCATTTATATCCCGTGCAGCCATCTCTATACACCAACATTTACACACAACACACAACATACAACACAGAAACGCACACAAGGGCAGGGCACATTGCCACAGTCTCCCACATGCCTTCTGGCAAACTCTAGCTGAGATTTGATGTGAGTTTTTATCAACAATGGCTTTCTTTTTGCCACTCTCCCATAAAGGCCAGTTTTGTGAAGCACCCGGGCTATTGTTGCCGTATGCACAGTATCTCCCAGCTCAGCCATGGAAGACTGTAACTCCTTTAGAGTTGCCATAGGCCTCTTGGTGGCCTCGTTGACTAGTGCCCTTATCAGTTTTTGAGGACGGCCTGTTCTAGACAGATTCACAGTTGTGCCATATTCGCAACATTTCTTAATAATGGACTTTACGGTGCTCCGGGGGATATTCAATGCCTTGGAAATGTTCTTATATCCTACCCCTGATTGGTGCTTTTGAAGAACCTTATTCCGGATTTCCTTCATCTTCATGATGTAGTTTTTGTTAGGAAATGTACTTACCAACTGTGGGACCTCCCAGAGACAGGTGTATTTAACCTGAAATCATGTGAAACACCTTAATTGCACACAGGTGGACTCCATTCAACTACTTATGTGACTTCTAAAGACAATTGGTTGCACCAGAGCTTATTTAGGTGTGTCATAGCAAAGGTGGTGAATACTTATGTAATCAATTATTTTCTGTTTTATATTTGTAATTAATTTAGAACAATTTATAAATTTTATTTTTCACTTTTGACATTATGGACTTTTTTTGTGTTGATCAGTGGCAAAAACTCCTAATTAAATCAATTTTGATTCCATGTTGTAACACAATAAAATGTGGAAAAGTCCAAGGAGGGTGAATACTTTTGAGAGCCACTGTAGCAAGTTTGGAGTGTAGTTCATTGTTACTTACAGAACTATTTTTATAAATTATTACTAGGCTGTCAAGTGATTAAATTTAATCATGATTCATTTTGAGATTAAAATAAATCTCAGTTAATCTTGGTTTTAGTCGCATATTTAATTGATACAATTACAGCATCCCTCTCATTTAAATTGGAATGTATTTTCTATTGTTTTGGCTAGGTTACAGTACTTGCACTGTTCAGATTATTGTATTAATGTTATTAGTGTAGAATTAATACAGCAAAAAATGATTTGTTTTTACTCTGTTTTGTACTGTGCAGCTAATGCTACTGTAGCTTTAACTGGAAGACCTTACGCACTGTGACGTGGCTGCTGAACTGTAGGGAGTTTGGTGGTGTCTTGGGACAAGGGTACTTTGAGCAAGTTTCATTGAGCTCTGTATTCTAATGCTGTAACTAAAAGAAACAAACCTGTAACAAGGAAATAAACAATACTGGACAAAGAAATCTTGTTTGGACATTGTTTATACACTTCACGAACCCGGACGGTTCCTCTGAAGAGAACACATAAACTTTACCGCTCTACATTATTATTATTATTATTATTATTATTATTATTATCCAAAAAACAACCCAGCACAAAAACCCTGTTTTCCTATTTCTGGATTTTTTTTATAGTTTTATATTTAAAGCGTTACAAATGTTGCATGCGATGCTGTAGATTCACTTTGTTTAAAAGGATAAAGTCAAATAATTAAGCTGTTAATTTAAACAAACTATCATATTTTATTTTACGAAAAAAATGCACACAAATATGTTGGTCAAAAAGTCCAATATGTGTGGAAATTACACCACAGTCGCCACACTGGTATTATACCTCCGCCATTTTGAAACGCTCACCGAGTAAGCTCCTCAGAATGTTAGCTAACGTTATGAAGCGCTCTCGGCGTGCAGGTTGTTCAATAGAAAGCGCCACGTAATGCTCTGGAGCACTCTGCCTATTGAAGGCATCCCTGTTCTGCATACCAGTCTGCCAGAGGGCGGGATCACTATGAGCGCTGATTGGTGAAAGTATTATTGGTGATCCAATCAAAACCGCCAATAAGGCAAAAATAAATTCTTTGGTGTAAAAAAAAAAAAAATCCTGAACCTTCTAACGCCTCCCCAAGATACAGTCCGAGTCCCTCCCCCCAGTTTGAGAACCACTGCTCTAAATCACTGCAGGAAGAGCGATTAAAAAAAAAAAAATCTCTGGCTTTTCTGTTCTGTACCACACCATGGATCGTTATTTCTGTGTACTGGCTGATGGGGGCACAGACAAGGGTATTACTGAGAATGAAGTGGTATGTGCAAGATTTGTTAATGCCGATGGCCAAGCTGTAAACAAATTTGTGGGACTGCAAGCTATAATACATGCAAATGCAGATGGCATTTTTTGTTCCATAAGAGGCTTTTTCGTCGCTAGGCTAAGGTACTATTAACATGGGATCAAAGGCAGGTGTTAAGACTAAATTTAAAAAGAAAGCCAGTCACATAGTAGATTTTTGGTGTAGCCCCACAGGCTTGAATTGGATGTATTGAAAGCTTAACCTTCTTGTTTTTGCAGTGACCAAGTCTGCAATTATACCTGAATAATCACGTTTCTGCAAATCTGGTGCACGATCAATAGCTGCCCTATTCCAGTCAAACGTTCCTGTGACATTGTATCAAGTAAATATTTTTTTATTATTAATGTTCAGGCAAGAAAAGCTTCTCTCCCCTGATGCTACTGTGACAGGCACAGTCAAAAGCAGATACTGAGATACTGAGGTTAGGATATAGGTCCAGCAAATTTCCCAGATGTAGTTGAGCACTGCAAGAGGTGAGGACAATACATTGGCTGGAAACACATTTATTTTAGAACATAAAAAAGTTTACAAACAAGAGGAGGCCATTCAGCCCATATTGCTCATTTGGTTGTTAGTAGCTTATTGATCCCATTATCTCATCAAGCAGCTTCTTGAAGGTTTACAGGGTGTCAGCTTCAACAACATTACTGGGGAGTTGGTTCCAGACTCCCACAATTCTCTGTGTAAAAAAGTGCCTCCTAATTTCCGTTCTGAATGCCCCTTTATCTAATATCCATCTGTGACCCAGGGTCCTTGTTTGTTTTTTCAGGTCAAAAAAGTCCCCTGGGTCGACATTGTCTATACCTTTTAGGATTTTGAATGTTTGAATCAGATCGCCGCGTAGTCTTCTTTGTTCAAGACTGAATAGATTCAATTCTTTTAGCCTGTCTGCATACGACTGCCTTTTAAACCTGGAATAATTCTGGTCGCTCTTTTTTGCACCCTTTCTAGAGCAGCAATATCCTTTTTCTAGCGAGGTGACCAGAACGGAACACAATATTCTAGGTGAGGTCATAATGCATTGTAAAGTTTTAACATTACTTCCCTTGATTTAAATTCAACATTTTTCACTATATATCCGAGCATTGTGCTGGCCTTTTTTATAGCTTCCCCACATTGTCTAGATGAAGACATTTCTGAGTCAACATGAATTCCTAGATGTTTATCATAGATTCCTTCTTTAATTTCAGTATCTCCCATATGATATTTATAACGCACATTTGTATTGCCTGCATGCAGTACCTTACACTTTTCCCTATTAAATGTAATTTGCCATGTGTCTGCCCAGTTCTGAATGCTGTCTAGATTATTTTGAATGACCGTTACTCCTGCAACAGTGTTTGCCACTCCTCCTATTTTTGTGTCGTCTGCAAATTTAACAAGTTTGCTTACTAAACCAGAATCTAAATCATTAATCTAGATTAGGAATAGCAGAGGACCTAATACTGATTCCTGTGGTACTCAGCTAGTTACCTCGCTCCATTTTGAGGTTTCTCCTCTAATCAGTACTTTCTGTTTTCTACATGTTGACCACTCCCTAATGCATGTGCATGCATTTCTTTGAGACCCTACTGCACTCAGTTTGAAAATTAATCTTTTATGCAGGACTTTGCGAAAAGTTTTCTGGAAATCTAAATAAATCATGTCATGTGCTTTGTAATTATCCATTGTTGATGTCAAAAAAAATTAAGCAGGTTAGTTAGACACGATCTCCCTTTCCTAAATCCATGCTGACTGTCTCCCAGGATACTGTTACCATATAGGTAATTTTCCATTTGGCTGTTATTATAGTTTCCATAAATGTACATATAATATAACTCAGGCTTATTGGTCTGTAGTTACCTGGTTCGATTTTATCTCCCTTTTTGTGGATCGGTATCACATTTGCAGTTTTCCAGTCTGTCGGTACAACCCCTGTCTCAAGAAACTGTTGCATAATCTTGTTTAGCAGTTTGTAGATAACTTCTTTAATTTCCTTGAGTACTATTAGGAGGATCTCATCCGGCCCAGGGGATTTGTTTATTTTAAGAGCTCCTAGTCCCTTTAACACTTCTGCCTCTGTTATGCTAAAGTTATTTAAAACTGGATAGGAACAGGTCGACATGTGGCGCATGTTGCCTGTATCATATTGTAAAAACTTGTGAAAAGTAATCATTTAATATATTTCCTATTTTTTTCTCTTCATCTATGATTTTGCCATTTGTAACTCTTAGACATTTTACTTCCTCCTTGAGTGTTCTTTTGCTTTTGTTATAATGTTGGAAAAACTTTTTGCAATTGGTTTTAGCCCCCTTGACCTTTCTAACTTCCTTTTTGACTTGCGTTTGCAGTTCCAAGTACTCTTTCTTTGTACTTTGTTCTTGGTCCCTTTTCAACACTCTGTAAAGTGCCTTTTTTCTCTGAATATTTTTTTTAATTGATCTATTAAACCATTTTGGACATTTTGTTTTAGATTCTGATTTGTCTACTTAATGTAATTGTTTTGCCCCTCTAGTATTATATTTTTGAAAAATAGCCATGTTTTTTCTGTGGATGTTTTCTCTATTTTGCTCCAATCTACTTCTATTAGTCTCTGTTTCATTCCTTCATACTTTGAAATTGTAAAACTTTAGCTTTAGTTGTTACTTTTGAGGTTTTAAAAATCACTTCAAATGAGACTGTGTGTCTGAGTTTGCCAATGGTTCTCTAACCTCTATTTTAGCTATTCTGTCTTTGTTATTTGAAAAGACTAAGCCCAGGCATGCCTCCCCTCTAGTTAGTGCATTGCCATTGTGTTAGGAAGCAGTCATTTGCCAGTTTTTCAAATTTTATATGGGGGAAGTTGAAATACCCCATTAGTATGGCTTCTCCTTTGCTACATACATTTCTAATGTCATTGTATAACAGATTATTTTGCTCAGCGTCTGAGTTTGGCGGTCTATAGCATGCTGCTATTATTATGCCCTTTGAATTTTTGTCCATTATTCTGACCCATTTTGATTCTGTGTTGTTTTCTTCGTCCAGATTTAACACCTGGGCTTCAAGTGAGTGCAGCACAGAGGACTTACCTGTTAAAAAGAAAACAAAGACCGAACAGGCAATGGAAGTGTTACTTCGTGGGTGGCAACAAACACACATTACTTCCAAGGAAACCTTAATCCAACAAGAGATGACGATTTATGCTTCTGAAACTCCATTAAACATCAGCGAAGATCCCCTGATTGGTGGAAAAATAACCAGAGACGCTTTCCCAACCTAGCAGCCTTGGCAAAGAGCATGTTAAATACTGTACCTGCAAATTGGCTGAAGATTGAAACATGGTGAGTTAGGAGGCATTTTAGAGTGGTACTTAATGAGAGATTGTATTGGTAGTTCAGACTCCATCGTACACGGACTGTCCAGTAATTGCTCCGTTCATTCCTTAGGCAATGTCCAGATTATAAATAGGGGTTTAAAACCCTAACAAGTTAATAAAACATTTAAATCAATTTACTAATTAAAAATGAATCGTTTTTCTCTTTATATGTATGTCATCCTTGTTTTTTCTATTTAAAAAAAATGTTGGGGACTATTTTCTTAGAACATCTTTACTCAGCGGAAAGGTACCCAACGAATCAGTACAAGTTCAAGGTAAATTTAGGTTTTAAGGTGTTTTTATTTTTTTTTATTTTTTTTTAAAGAAAACAATGGTAAAATAATGTTCTAATATTATTATTATTATTATTATTATTATTATTATTATTATTATTATTATTTATTTCTTAGCAGACGCCCTTATCCAGGGCGACTTACAATCGTAAGCAAAAACATTTCAAGCGTTATAATACAAGTAATACAATAAGAGCAAGAAATACAATAACTTTTGTTCAAGTAAAGTACAAGTTTGACAAACCACAATTCAATAATACAGCAGGTAATAGTGATAGTTACATCAGGATATGATTAAATAGTGATAGTTACATCAGGATGTGATTAAATACAAAGTACTACAGGTTAAAAACTTGGCAGATTACAGTATTCTGAAGTACAGGATTAAATGCAGTAAAATAGGGGCTGATAAGAGCAAAATAAAGCACATTTACATGAAGGGTGATAGTGTCCCAGGATACAAACAGAGGAGTTCTACAGGTGCTCTTTGAAGAGGTGAGTCTTAAGGAGGCGCCGGAATGTGGTCAGGGACTGGGCAGTCCTGACATCTGTAGGAAGGTCATTCCACCACTGCAGAACAAGGGTGGAGAAGGAGCGGGCTTTGGAGGCAGGGGAGCGTAGCGGTGGTAGAGCTAGTCTTCTAGTGCAGGCGGAGCGGAGAGGTCGAGTGGGGGTGTAGGGAGAGATGAGGGTCTGGAGGTAGCTGGGTGCAGACTGGTCAAGGCATCTGTAGGCTAGTACAAGAGTCTTGAACTGGATGCGAGCGGTGATCGGGAGCCAGTGGAGCGAGCGGAGTAGTGGAGTAGCGTGGGCGAAGCGAGGCAGAGAGAACACCAGGCGGGCAGCAGAGTTCTGGATGAGCTGGAGCGGACGGGTGGCAGACGCAGGGAGGCCAGCCAGGAGGGAGTTGCAGTAGTCCAGACGGGAGAGTACCAGGGCCTGGACAAGGAGCTGGGTGGCGTAGTTGGTGAGGAAGGATCGGATTCTTCGGATGTTGCTCAGGAAGAATCGGCAAGTGCATGCCAGAGTGGAGATGTGCTGGGGATACAAGAGGCAGGGGTCCAGGGTGACTCTGAGGTTCTTAGCTGAGGAAGAAGGAGAGATTGTGGTAAATTCCAGAGGAATGGAGATAGGAGATCAGAGGGGGAGGAGGAGGAGGGAAAGAAAAGGTCAGATTTAGAGAGGTTGAGTTTGAGGTGATGCGAGTGCATCCAGGAGGAGATAGCAGACAGACAGGTAGAGATACGGGAGGGGATGGTGGAAGGGGGGGAAGGAGAGGAAAATCTGAGTATCATCAGCATAGAAATGGTACGAGAAACCATAGGATGCGATGAGGGGGCCCAGGGAGCGGGTGTAGAGAGAGAACAGGAGAGGACCCAAGACTGACCCTTGGGGGACTCCTGTTGAGAGAGGGCGAGGTGTGGAGGTTGCTCCACGCCATGTTACCTGGTAACTGCGGTTGGAGAGGTAGGAGGAGAACCAGGCCAGAGCAGTGCCAGAGATTCCCAGGTCAGCGAGAGAGGATAGTAGAATAGAGTGATTGACATTGTCAAAAGCAGCAGAGAGGTCGAGGAGAATTAGGACAGAGGAGAGAGAGGCAGCTCGGGCAGAGTTTAGTGAGTTAGTGACAGACGGGAGGGCGGTTTCAGTGGAGTGAGCAGAGTGGAAGCCAGATTGGAGAGGGTCGAGCAGAGAGTGGTTGGACAGGAAAGCAGAGAGCTGGCGTTCTATATGCAATGACAATCAGACTCCAGACAACAGCCCAGTTTGTGTCCTCTGATTGGTTGTGTATGTGAACACAAAATTCTGCCGGATGTTTTGACCACGAGAGGTAGACAGATAAGTAGTGGGTTTTTTTTTTTATCCTCTTCATTCGAAACGAAAAACACTCAAGGTAAGGATATTTTATAATTTAAGGATATTAATATAATTAAATTGATAAATAAATTTAGTAATTGCATTTAAGAACAATGTGGACTGTTATCTTTTGAAATATTTGCGTCCCTGCGTGAGTGTGTTTGTTTCATATAATTTATGTAAATTGTATGTGTGTATGACCCAAGTATAAAAACTTTGTGCCTGATCACCGTACTTTACATTTTAATCCATTTATTTATTTCTTGCCCTATATATTCTTGTCTTAAATACCTCAGGTATTTAAGATGCTCACTTTTTAGACTTACATGTGAGGCTAAACATTCTACCGCAAAAGCAGGACGCTCTCCTTTGGATCACCTCAGGTACTTAAAAATCAGAAGACTAGATTCTGTACTACTCCCATGACAACAGGGCCTCGATTTCTAAACAAAGTCTGATGTAACCTGCGCTTAATTGCATTTAGCTATTAATTAGATAGAAAATTCATGACGGTAGTATTTTACCACCCCCCGCCCCCCTAAAGAAACTTGGAAATGTTTCCGTTTCCCGAAGGATTGTTATGATATTATGATTCACGGGGTGGAACTAGGCCATCTGCTGTGATGATTTAAGACATGAAGTTAGTAACGTATAACATATAAAAGAGAGGTTCCATCCTTCAAAGGCCCTACACATATAAAGAGGGGCTCCGTTATTGAGGAAACCTGACAAACAGGAGGAGGGTCATCGTCTCTGAGATGACCCGACAAACAAGAGGGGTTCCGCCGCTTGGGACCCTCACATAAATAGATGCATCAATACCTGAAGAGAAAAAGACAAGCAATCATATATGCTAAAGGAGGGGTTTGGCCGGGGGTACCCTCTGACTCATGGAGAACCCTCCTCTATGAGGTAAATGAAGCGATGCGTAACAAAGGGTTGGAGAAAGTGGAATCACTAACCCCCCAAAAGATGGACCCCCGGCTCCCCGCTGAAAAAAAGAGAGAAAACATTTAACACAAAAAGAAAGAAAAAACACTTAACGTGACACAGGGGTTAGTAACTGTATCCTACTGCCTATGTGAAGACCCTCTGCACAGTGGGTCCCACTCCGGACATACTAGCAATGGACTGATGGGCAGATGCTATTTCAGCTGGTGAAGAACGAATGTAAACTTCGACTGCTGCTCAAGTCCAGCGTCCCATATTTTTTATTAAATGCTGGTTAATCTTTGCTCCTGCTGCTGAAGTGGCTGCCCCAATTCTGAATGAATGAGGAGTGTAGAATTGAGGGGGAAGTCCTGCTCTGGAAACCAAAGTGGAGAGATGAGAAGAAAAGCAAAGCCTTGAAACGACAGACCCGCTTGCATTGATGAACAGGGGGTTGGAAGGAGATTTGGGTTTACGTTATGAAATGTACTTCAGCATAGAAGTATATGGGCATAGAGGAGAGTCTGGTTGAAAGAAGTAGGATTGATCCTGTTTTGAGAGCAGAAGGTTACATAACAAACCCAACCTGTAGAGTAAGAAGATCTGGTAGAAGGGGCAAGTGCTGAAGCCATGTAATCTTGAGCTGAATTAAGTAGCTTATTGATGGTTGAATTCAGTTGAAAATGAGCTGGTTGAACTGAGGAGTTGCTGCTGGGGATGGCAGAGCTGTAGGAATCAAGCTGTGGAATTTGGATATCTGTAAACGAGAGAGAGCATCAGCTGCATTATTGAGAGGAACGGTAGTTCCTCGTACAAGTTAGAAAAACTTGTTTGAAACTACCGAGAGTCTCTATACAGCTCAAAGAGTTTAGCTGTTTTTACCATGTTGCAGCGACAAAACTAAATCACTTATAATTACCATTTGTACCAGTATCAAAAGTCTGAAACTTTCTTACCTCAAATGTGAAAGAAAAACATACATACCTCTTATACACAATATAAGTTGTCAAACTAAAGTAAAATTGTTATTCTCCTCCTTCTCTTCCTCTTCCTCTTCCGTCTACTTTTTAAGGGTGTGTAGTGACTATTCAAACAGAAAAGCTAAATAACTGGACATCTACCAATCATGTGATTCCACATGTTGGTCACCGTCAAAACATACCAGGGCGTGCAAGCAGTTTGATATCCACACCGTTTATATTAAACAAGTTATTTATGTTTTAAAACAGCACATATCGCAGGAAAAAAAATATATATACCATGGTTTGAACTTGCAACATGACGTCCGTGAAGAGCACACAACCTTAACCCGCTATGCCACTGCGCAGTTGTTGAAATACATTCATTTTGTAAGCTTAAATCCAAGCCTGACCAGCTTCGATTTCCTGTCAAAATTTCTAGTTTCCTGTTTGTTAGGGTAGATACCATAGAATTGCACACAAGAGTGGCATGTAGCTTCCTTGTCTAAATCTCTGATCTCTGATAAATTGTAGTTACTTGTTTAATTAAAAATAAATAAAGGAATTATTTATTTGGTAGAAATAAATAAATGATTTAAATAAATGCATATAGGAATAAATACATTTAGAAATAAATATTTTTAAATAAATAAATGTAGAAATGAGTACATGTTTCTATTATAAATGTATAAATAAATTAATAAATAGCAAGCTAGAAAACTACATGTCATATTAATTGATTTGGCTGATGCATTTATGCACAGCAAATGACATTTATATACCTATATATAAAGTACAAGTTTCAAAAAATTTAAAAAAAAATGCAAGTCGCCTAAAATTAATAGCGCATCAAAGAAAGTCACCAAGGTTGAACCATTTAATGGTAGCTACTGAGTCAACATTTACATTGGAATGTTTAAAACAGTCTTTTAAATTGTAACAGACAAGGGTCATTTAAATATGTTGGCTGAAAAAAGTAACAAGCAGACAAAACTGATTAAAACTAAACAAGTTTGAATGACAAATTCGGCAACATTGTCGAGTTTTGTAAACATTTAAAACTTGTATACAGTAATTAAACGGACTGTATTGTATAGCGTTATGCTGAAAAACAAAATATTAAAAACAGGATTTAATGCAAGTGAGTAGTAAAGGCACGACAGCATCTGTCACTTTTCTAAACCTGCCGTTTTTGATTGATTTATGACCCTAAGCCCCGCCCCTTTCACACCTTTTGATTGATTTATGACCCTGACCACGCCCATATTGGTTGATTTATGACCCCTTATGACCCGTCCCTTTTTTTCTGACTTTAACCGGACGTCCGTCAAAAATAACCCTCCCCTAAAAATGGCGTGTATTGTACCCCTAGTTTATAGATTATCACAAAGAAAAGAGAAAGACAGAAAGAAAGAAGAGAAAGCAAGTTGTATTGTATTGCTAATATATATTTTTAAAAATAAAAATTTTACAAGTACAATTGACAGGATTCAAACCTGCCACACGTTAGATCTTAAGTCTAATGCCATGTTTTGTATTTTAACTTTTTTTGAAAAAAGGTGGAGGACTTCGACCCCGACGTCCTCATTGCTGAGAGCTGGTAGAGCGCTGGCATGTTTGGACATGTTGTAGGGTATGACGCTATCTATGGGAGGGGCATGTTTCAAGGTTCTAATAAAAAGGTGGTTCTTATTCAAGGTTCATACTGCTTAAAAGAGAAGTACCGTCATCATGGCTTCCGCAGCATTTGGCTATATTTCAGACAGCTCTTGCGACGAGTGGTTTGATTTTGATTACGTTCCAGAGAATAGGGACGCTGAAGATCCCGAGGCGCCGTGGCAATGGTGTGTATCTGAAAAAGGGTGTTTTCTACCTTCTTACGATCTGCCGGACCAGAGTCTTCCTACCACCCCTGCTACGGAGCCGGAGGTTCCAAACGAACAGGCCTTTACGCCGTTGGCTCGCGCTCTTCCTACAGACCCCCCAGAGGATCACGACGACCCCGACAGCCTTTACGGAGTGTCATTCACAAGAATCCTCAAGATTGTCAAGAGCCTTCTGGCCTCTCTACTGGAATGGTCATAGACCTGGATCTGCAGAAAAATTGTGCCGGTTGCACCGTGGACCACCCCAGCCAGAGATGTCATAACTGTCTCTTTGAAGCGGACTATGGTTATTTCAACAGGAGGTTTGAAGAAATAATAGCTAAAATACACGTACCTTGGTTAAAGATTCTGGTTTCTAAGGCTCTTCATCTACTCGATTTTTTCCTACCTATGAACAAGATTCAGAAGCTGATTGAGGATTGTTTAATTGAACTGAGACCTGAACCTTACATAAAAGAGAAGCTCCAGCAGCTGCAACAGGACCTGGACGAAAGGACTCAAGAAGTGGCTAACAAGATAACTAGATCTTTCTATCACAGAAACTTTAAGAACCCCAGGCTCCTCTGACTTATTACGGTGCTTTTGACTTTGAAGATGGGGAACCGCATGACTCGGGACAGAATACAGAGTGGGTCTTCTGTTTGAACTCGTAGTTGACAAATTGGCTTGTCAGAACCTCTTTAAAAACCCCATTGTCTGACGATGCTAAACGTTTCACTGAGCTAAAAAGAGCTACGCTTGAAATACACGCCTTGGTGGACCCTACATATTGGGGTGAAATGATTGCTGATTCTGTAAAATGTGAAATACCTTTAAATGTTTTTCTAATGGCGCTGATCCCTGAAATGTTTTACAATGTGTACCCCTGTAAATGGGAGTATTTACTGGTGTTGTATACATACGTGTCTGAAGCCTGTCTTTATCATCTCATCAATGGTTTGAATACTGATATCTCTAGAGCTGTAAAAGATACTGTATCTTGTTTAATGCATTACTATGAAAGGCAATGTCGCCTGTTTATGCGTCATTTAAAGTATCCAATTATAATTGTTAATCTGTAAACAGAGTGAATAAACCCCTGTGTACTTTACAATCGCCGCATTTGTTTGACTTTTTTTCTGAAGGGTTGACTCTTCAGCAAATGAAACAAATTTACTACGATGTTTCGAATCCAGGGGGGTTTGGAGGCTGACAGTCTCTACAGAGAGTTCTTAGGGAGGAGGGGTGTAGGGTTAGTGATAAGGATATAGCTGAATGGTTATCTGAACAAGACACTTACACCCTACATAAACCCTCTAGAATAAACTTTAAAAGAAACCGCGTATTTGTATCTAATATTGACGATCAATGGCAGGCTGATTTAGTAGATATGTCTAGTCTGTCAAAGACAAATAACCGCAACAAGTTTATGTTCACATGCATAGATGTTTTATCCAAATTTGCATGGGTTCAACCTCTAAAAAACAAAACAGTGGTGTGTGTGACAAAGGCTTTCAAGAAAATCCTTGAAAGCGGTCGTTCACCCAAAAAATTGCAAACTGATAAAGGTAAAGAATTTTTAAACAAGTCTTTTCAAAACTTGTTAAAATATATAGTATAGCGCACTTTACCACCGGTAATGAATTAAAAGCCTCTATTGTTGAAAGGTATAATAGGACTAAAAGACTAAAATGTGGAAATATTTTACAGCCTTCAACACTCATAAGTATTTAGATAAGCTAAAAGAAATGGTTCGCTCTTATAATAATTCTTACCATAGAAGTATTAAAATGAAACCTTCAGAAGTTAATAAAGACAATTCCTTTAAAATTTTTAAGAATCTATATACTCAGGAATTTCCGTACAAACCACCTAAATTCAAGTTTCAGATTGGGGATGCTGTTAGAGTATCAAAACTAAGGGCCCTCTTTATAAAAGGTTACGAGCAGACATACACGGATGAAATTTTTAATATATACGAACGATTGCCTAGGAAACCCTGTGTATACAGGCTGAAGGATTATGACGGAGAGGAAATAAATGGGACCTTCTACGAGCTTGAATTACAGAAGATAAAAGGGTCGGAAGATAGACTGCTTACGGTAGAGAAAATCTTAGCCAAGAAAAAAGAAAAAGGTAAAAAGTATTGTCTTATAAAGTGGCGGGGTTGGTCAGACAAATTTAACAGCTGGATCGAGGCTAAGCAGTTGCAAGATATTAAGGGGACTCCATCATTGTAAATTTCATTACACCGAGGCTACTGACAAGATGGATGAATCTTCCTTTTATGTGACCCAGTAACGCCTCAAAGGATATATTTCCAAAGAACACTATAGCCGATTTTACTATACGGTTATCAAAACCTGTGAATCTCAAGGAAAATGGGAAGTTAGATTAGCAGAGTTCCAATACCCTTATACGTGGGAGAATAGATTTTTTACCCGTAATATAGATACGCATGTTAAAACAGTATTTAAAATAGCCGCCGGTTATTATGATTCTGTAAAGGAATTAATAAACGCTATGAATAATGCTTTTCGAGATAGATTGATCGACATAGAGTTATTATACAAATCTGTAGAAATAAAAGTTTATATACATGGAGATGCCAAATTGTACCTGTATACAGAGGGTCAATTAGGAAGGATCTTGGGGTTCTATGAAGCCGCCGCTGAGAAAGCTTATAAGAGGGGGGTTTATCCTGCAGACATTAGAGCAGGATTTTACACTTTGTATGTATACACCGATATAATAACCCATCAAGCAGTGGGGGATAGCTACGTCCCCCTTCTAAGATGTGTTCCTATTAATGGATCCCCCAATGAAATAGTAACAATAACTTATGACAGACCTCATTATGTAGCCGTCAGTAAGAATAGTTTTGACACTATAATTTTGCAACTTAAGACGGATCAAAACAGTCTTGTTCCATTTCGTTTTGGGAAGGTCATAGTGAAGGTCCACTTCAGACCTGTTAAACAGTCTCTTTATATATAATTGAAAAGAATATGAAAATGAGAGTCTATGTAGATTCTAACCCTCATATACAATATTACAAAAATCAAGCTGGAAATGGGATGCCCGGGTTTACTGTGGCTCCGGTAATGTACGGGGCAGGGATTGGGGGTATATTCAGAGGGCTTTTTAGAAAAGCTATGCCTTTACTTAGAAGTGGTTTTGATATAGCTAAACCTCATTTAAAGTCAGCGGCTAAAAATATTGTGAAGGACGTGGTGAGGAACCCCAATCAGGGTCGGGGTTAATGGTGATGTCAAGAGGCTGTAGAAAAAAATGTCCCAGTCCTCCAGGAGCTCGAAGCCGATCCCGTAAAAAGGCTAGACGAGCACCTTCTAAAGCATTAAGCAGCAGCTCGCGGAGGAAGAGGTCTGTTAAAAAAATGAAGGCTCGTCGTAAAAAGAAAACTAGAAACATCTTTTAAAACATGGCTCTAGTTCATCATTTATCTCAAGAATGTGTGAAATCTGAACTGGATTTATTCACCGAGCCTTACACCCAGATAAGTATAGATAAAAGCCTTTATGTTGAAATACCACTGCTCTCTGCCCTTTCGGACACCGCCCCTCTTTAATTTTATATTGCAGGAAACGGGGAGGATTATCTGGACTTAAATAACACTCTTTTAAGCTTGTAAAATCACAAAAGCAGATAACACTGATCTAGATGTCAATAGCCCTGTAAGCATTATCAACTATCCTATAGCTACGTTTCCTTAGGCAAGAGATTAATTAGCCAGAGTAGTAGCACATATCCTTATATAAGTCTTATAGAAGTCTTGCTCAATTATGGTAAGGACACCCTCAATTTTCGGCTGGGATGTATTTTAAAGACACTGCTGGCAATATGGATGTTGGAGATCCTGCAGGGGCAAACGAAGGTTTAAGACAAAGATGTGTTTATACCCGAAGAAGTCACGTATTTGAACTTTTAGGACCTCTACATTCTGATATTTTTTTTCAAGAAAAACTGTTAAACGGCATTGATGTAAAAATTAAAATTATTAGGGCTAGTGATCTGTTTTGTTTAATGGCTGGCGATGCAAACCAGTACAAACTTCACCTTTTAGAAGCCTCTCTTTATGTAAAGAAAGTTAGTGTCTCCGGATGTGAAAATAGGACATGCTCAGGCCTTGATGACTAAATATCCTATTGAAAGGGTCGCTGTCAAGGTTTATAGCATCCCTAGAGGACTCAGAGTTAGTAATCAAGAAAACATGTTTCTGGGGCAACTGCCTAAATTTGTACTCATAGGTTTAACAGATAACGATGTCTTTAGTGGTGATTATGTAAAACATCCTTTTAACTTTAAACATTTTGACGCCAACTTTATAGCATTGTATGTTGATGGAGAACAAATACCCTCAAAACCTTTTCAACCCAACTATGCGAATACGCACAACTCTGTTAGGGAGTGTTATAGTTTAATACAGGCCACTGGAAGACATCTGAAAGACAAACCTCTGATTATCGATCATTCCGATTACTCTAGGGGGTACACCCTTTATGCTTTTGATTTAACCCCCGACCAAGAAGCAGAGGATCACTTTTCTCTAGTTAAAACAGGAAACATGCGTCTTGAAATGCGCTTTTCTGTTCTGCTGCCGGACACTGTAAACCTAATCATCTATGTTGTGTTTGAGAACGTCATAGAGGTCTCCCAACAAAGAGCTGTTCTCTTTGATTACTGATTAAATGAAATTGAGTCATTTAGCGTGACCATGAATACTTTACAACTTACCTCAATACTAACTAGTAACCCTTTTACACAAAAGAGTTTTTATGGGGTTTTAGCATGTGACCAACTGCCTAAGGGAAAAATTAATAAAAATCCAGCTTTGATCATCGTGAACACTCATCCTCAGAATTATCCAGGGGAACATAGGCTGGGACTTTATTTAAAAGATGGGTGCGGTGAATTTTTTTACTTGTACGGTTACCCCCTGGATTTCGGCTATTTTCCTAAAACTATTATGGAATTTTTATTCAAAAACTCTACACAGACTGTATTCAACAACCAACAGCTGCAAGGACCAAAGACCGCTACATGTGGACATCATTGTGTTTTTTTCTTATATCACCGTTCTAAAGGTCTTGCCTTCCATGAAATCCTGAAACTATATAGTGAAAATGTTGATCAAAACGATTATATGGTCTACAATTTCATTCCAAAAATATATCCCTCTAAATCAAAATATATGTGTGACGATGTGTGCGTGCAGTGTGTAAATTTCTGTCAGGCTTTTAAAAACAAATGTTTTAAATGTTAAATAAAAACGCTGTTTGAGACAATAAATCCTTAAACAATATCTTTTTTATTGAATGTATTCATAAAAAATAAAAAAAATCAACAAGTATATTTGACACATGCATATGTACATAAAAAGCAAACATTGAAAATACACAAGAAAAAAGATTTACAAATTAATAGTCTTCCCAGTCATTTTTTCTCCTTTTCCGCCTTCTGGAGATCTAAGAGGAATGCTGAATTTATTTTACATGCCATGACCCAGAACTCTAGTACTACTTTCTGGAATGATCAAGGAGAGTTTATTTTAAGGGGTGATGTGGTGAGAGGGACCCATATGGTTGATTTAATTAAAACAGCTACCTGGATCAGTAATGTTACAGATCGTAGGACCCCCACAGGTTGGGATGAATTCCTAGAGGGTCTAGCATGCATAAATATCCCTAATTCTGTGATCCCTAATACCCAGACCCGCAGCCGTATGCAAGAATTGTGTGAATCTTGGGCCCCAGCACCTTTCCAATTGTGCCTATTTGCTTGATGCTTGACAAGATTGGCCAACTTGCTTCTCCTAACTTGGGCTTTTGTGTTTGATATCACCCCTTTAAACGGCTGATGCGTTTTTCTAACTTGTTTTTTTACATTGACAATGTTTTTGTTATAGATTAAATATGCCTGGTAGATGGCACGCTTGTATTAGAAAATTGTTGGATACTGAAATCCATACTAGCCGCCGCAGTAACTGCATGATAAGAAGGGAACTGGAACGTCCTTTATTTATAATATGAACTGTAGCTAAATTATCGCAATAAAATAAGATTGATTTATTAGACCAGAGATGACTGCATAGCTGGGCTGCTGCAACTATTGGGTAAATTTCAAGAAGAGCTGTAGATTTTAGCTGAGGAGATAGATTTTCAATTTCCAGGGGCCATATACTGGAAAACCAGTCATTTTTAAAAAGCCCTCCGAACCCAAGAGCATCTGTAAACAAAGCCATGTCGTGCGGTGCTGAGATGAAATCGTCATAAAACATAGACAAGCCGTTCCAGTGCTGAATAAGAGCAGACCACATTTTAATATCTTTGCTAGCTTCTGATGAAATATTTATGTAGGAATCCAAGTTTTTTGCTGTTGATGCAAGAGCAAGTAAACAAGATATATATGTTCTCCCTTGGGGAATAATACGAATTGCAAAGTTGAAGTGACCCAGCAATGAAAGCAGTGTGCGTTTTCTAATTGTTTTACTAATCTGAAAGTTCTGAATAAGAAATCGAATGTGATTGAGTTTGGACTCAGAGAGGCTGGCTTCAAATGTTTCCGTGTCTAGCATGATTCCAAGAAATTCCAGAGAATGCAGGGGGCCGATTGTTTTTTCATCTGAGAGCGGAACGACAACTTCTAAAAAACAAACTCTTAAGATTAGTAATTGCTTCTGCTGGCGGATCTGAAGAAGGGGAGATCAACAAAAAATCATCAAGCAGGTGGAGCAGAAATGGAACATGGTAGGCATTAAGAAGTATCCAGCATAATGCTTCTGACAGAGTGTCGAATATCTTCGGGCTGCTGCGGCAGCCAAAAGTTAATTGAGTGGCGAAGTAAAACTTTCCTTCCCAGCATATACCAAACAGGTGGCGGAGAGAAGGATGGATTGGTATTACTTTAAATGCATCAGATATATCCGCTTTTGCTAGCCAGGAACCACGACCTGCTAATTTAATTGAGTGAATCGCGTCTGAAATAGTAATGTAATGAAGAGAAAATTGATCTTGAGGAATAAGCGAGTTGATACTGCTGATGCTTGAACCCTGCGGCGCTGATAAATCAATAATAAGACGCTTTTTCCCTGACATTTTCCGAGTTGCTATGCCAATAGGATTAATTCAATATAATCTGGAAAAGGAGGAGCTACAAAAGGGCCGACTATAAATCCTTTTTTAATTTCTTTTTCGATGAGGAACTGAACTGACTCTGGATCTTGATTAGCAGAATGAAGATTTTTACTTTGAAATGAGGATGATGGAATTTCAGTGAGACGGGTTGAAAATGATGTCAGGATGATTTTTTAATTTGTTATATAATGCCGGAATGTTTATGGGAGTGGTGACCACGAGCATCGGAGAAAGTCACTTGTGATTTAAAGGGCATATTGAGTTGGCGTGAGCATCTCCACAAGTGCTGCCCATGTGAATGAAATTACATTGCCTGTTTGAACAGAAACCGGTGTAGAAATTATTGCAAATTTGTCTTCCTCCTGCAAATATGATTTTGCACCCATATTTGTCTTGTCTTGTGGATTGATCGGGAAGCGCTGAGGAATGTATTGGATTGGGAAAGGAGGATCTGTTTGAATAATTAGAGGTGGTACCAGGTGCTGCTTTAGAAGTTGATGCTATAGCAGCCTTAGGGCACAGGGATGTTGAATGACCTGTGGAAGCGCAGACCCCACATGCATTAGCTCTGAGACCGCCGAAAATCCTGTTAAACAAATCTGGATCAGGTTGAGCCCAATTAATTATATGATTATCAGATGCCAATGTTGCTGCTGCTTTTGCCGAGAATGCTTTATGATACTCGAAGAACATAGTCCCTCTGTATCTGACAGACAATTCCACAATGTAGTATTCGTAGGAGTTTAGTTCAGCTCTGCAGTTAGGATATACAGAGCATAGTACATCTCGAAATATGGAGAAAGCAAAGACGAATTCACCCAATGTTAGATTTTTGAGTAGTCTGGAGTCTCTGGATTTTAATGTAACTGATAGATCTCCGCAATCCACTACTCTGTGATCTAGGATTTGCGGGGATATTGAATGACGCCTAGCTGTGGATGGGGAGGAGGAACCAAAAGCTGAAGCAGTGGCAAGGTTGAAGACGGGAGGATCTTCTGAAGGTACCAATGTTAGAGCTGAACCGGAAGTAGCTGTAGCTGCGACTGGTGCTACTGCAGGAACAGAGGAAAAAACTGAAAACGCTGAAGTTTGCATCTCTTGTTCAAAATTAGACATCCTTTTATCTAAATCACTCAGTTTGGTATTGACCGAGGATAATGAGTCGGCAAATGGCTGCATAAAAGTTTTGATCTCTTGAAAAATCAAGGAGTGCTCTTGTTGGATTGATCTGACTGAAGCAGGTTCCTGCTGTTTTGAAGTGCTGGCTGTCGGGATGAATTGTTCTGACGCAGACTGCCTTCTGTCTGGTTGGGGCTGCTGAATTGCTGAGCGCAGCTGAGGAACTTTTTTAGGAGGAAAGACAAAAGGTTCTGCGGAGATGGAGTTGCAGTAGAGAATGAATAGAGATTCTCGATCGCTACCTGCTAGGATCGTGTTTCCGTTTTTAAGAAGGGATTTTAGAAGTTTATTTAAAGATTGGCTCCTTGGGTTACTGGTTTACCCTGAGAATCTTGGTTGAGAGGCAGCTGTTCGGATCTCACAGAGCCACTGAACAGAGACAGAAATGGAGGGATGATTTGACCCTGATTTGAAGCTGCAGGAGAATGAGTTGCTACAGACACAAAATCTGTGGAGTTGTCCGAAGAGAGTTGATGTAAGTACTCCATTTTGATGCAATTTGCTGATTTAGGAAAAATCAAATGGGTCTTGCAATCCGCTTTGGTTTAAGCCTCAAATATGAGCAGCAACTATCTTTATACAGGTCATCGTTAATTACATTCAATCATATTATCAATTAACAAGTTAATTGCAAGTTTAAATCTTCATATAACACTTTGTCAATACTTATTTCGTCTCTTCATTTAATTGATAGATGAATAGCCCATCATTTTTCAATTAATATCAAACAGCAATTTGGTAGAAGCAAACCACTCACATATATTAAAACATTCCAATTACATTCAAAATCATGATACCAATTATAACATTTACAGTAATGGATTTAGATCTAAATTCTCATTGAGGCCATGTGGTTCCATTGTTTCTAAAGTAAATATCCAATAGGCTTCCCTTTTTAATAGTAACTTTAATATATTTCCCCCTCTCTCGGGTATTGACACCTTTTCTAACCCAACAAATGTAAGGCTTGAAACTGAACCATGTTCCATTGTTTGATAATGTCTAGCAATTGCATACTCTAAGTTATTATTGCGAATAGCTGCCTTATGTCCCGCTATCCTTGTTTTTAAATTTTGTTTAGTCTGACCGATGTATACTAAGCCACAAGGACATTTAAGCATGTATTGCAATTGATGAAACCTTGTATTTTGTATTGTTTACCTGTATGTGGATGGTTCAAAAACTTAGTATTAAGAGTATTGGAGCAATGCATGCATTTACCACAATGATAATTACCATGTCTAATTGTCGTTAGCCAATTGTCACTAGGAGATGATTTGTACATAGAAGAAAGAATTTAATCTTTTAAGTTTCTGCCTCTTTTAAAACAGAATCTCTGCAGAATAGTCGATAGTACACCCAGATTAGGGTCACATTTTAAACTAGTCCAATGTTTCAAAATTATTTTGTGTTCGATTATAAACATCATTCTTTCTTTGTTTGGTTGGTCATTATTAACGGGCTATATTAAACCTATTTGTTTCAATTTTTCCACTTTGTGTATGCCAATTTTAACGTTGTATTATTATAACCTCTAGCTGGAAATCGATTCTGCATATTCAACACTTCAGTTTCATAATCTAATGAGTTACTACAAATGCGTTTTAAACGTAACAATTGCCCATAAGGTATATTAGAAATTAGGTATTTTGGATGATCACTTTTCGCATGTAAGATCGTGTTTCTAGTGTACCATTGCAATTTATCGAAATTAGTAAATCAAAAAAATGTATTCGTGATTGACTATATTCCATCGTAAATCTTAAATTGGAATTATTTGAATTAATGTATTCACTAAACATAATCCATTGAGCTTCAGATCCAGTCCATACCATCAAGATGTCATCAATATATCTTTTCCAGAAAAGCATGTTTTGCAAAGGAGTGTCATTAATAAACAGGCTTTCCTAATATCCCATATATACATTTGCATAGTTGGGTGCAAAAGATGACCCCATTGCTGTGTATCATTAAGGAACATTACGGAGTGTGCGACCTTAACTGTCTCTATCATCCTGAGCCATGGGAAATTGAAGTTTGAAGGACTATCCCATACTTATTGGCGTAAGTCAAGAGACAATCACTTGTACCATAGACTTTTACCTTACCGTGGTCGGCACCTTTGTATATTGAAGCATTGTTGTGCATGAAAGGTTACATTTTGACTTATACTATTTATACTTATACATTCTGATATAAAGTTAAAGCATTTTTACCTGTACTTTTAAGGCAGGGGGCAGACAGATAGTCAGTTACCTCTGTGGAAGCAGAAGCAGAAGATGGTAAGGGGGCCGGCATGAAAGAGAACAATTTGATTCCCTTTGGAGGTGGATCCTGGGCAGTGGCAGGTTGGGAATGTTGTGGAGCAAACCTGGAACACTCCTGCTGGAGAAGAGCTGTGGCTGTCAGTAGGTGCTCTGGGCACCACACAGCCTTAAAGCAGGGGTCCAGTAGAGCTGCCAGCTTGTAGAGAGGAATCTGTTCATAAGGGGAGAGGCACTTCTCAAGGGGATGCCTTGCTTGCAATTGATGTTTACTAGGATAATCATACATCAATTTGAAAACTGCTGCATCGATGATGCACACATAACTGTGTACCTAAAGTAATTACAAACAGATGAGTCTTGAGGTGGCGGAAGGCAGTGAGACGGAGCAGTCCTGAAGTTCTCTGGTAGCTGGTTCCACCACAGAGGGGCGAGGGAATAGAAAGAGCGGGCACTGGATGATGGAGAGTGGAGGGAAGGCATGACCAGTCAGCCAGTCGAGAAGGGACAGAGAGGGCGATAGGGGGTGTAGGAGTGGACAGTATGGTGAAGAGAGCAGTAGCTAAGAACAAGGGACTTGAATTTAATGTGAACAGAGATAGGTAGCCAGTGGAGAGTGCGAAGCAGAGAGGTAGCATGGGTGTAGCAAGGTTGGGAGAAAACAAGACAATCAGCAGAATTTTCAATGAGCTGAAGGGGGCCGATAGCCGAAGCAGGGAGACCAGCAAGGAGAGAGTTACAGTAGTCCAATCTGGAGAGTAAAGTTGAGAAGGGGGGGGAAAGGAAGGCAGGATGTGTTCAGGTGCGGTGGGGGTAGGAGTAGATAGAACAGAAGGAGTCACGAGTTGTGGTGAGAGAGGAAGAAAGAGTCATGATGGCTGAGTCTGCTGAAATCTATCTGGGAGAATGAGTCAATAGGGGGAAGAAGGAAGAGAATAGAGGAACTAAAGGTGGCTGGGGAAAATTAGCAGAGATTGTGGCAAAAAGGGAGAAGGGATTGAAGTGGATGGGGAAATGAAAAAGTGGTAAGGAGCGAGGGGAAGAATTGAAGAAAGAATCAAGAACAGGGAGGAAGGCAGCAGAATGAATCGAGTTGGAGAGAGAAATGTTAAAATTGCTTAAAAGAATGATAGGAATAGAGGTGATAGAAGAGAGGAAGAAGTTGAGAAAGTGAGCAGGTGGACCAGGGCAGCGATAGAGAATGATAAGAAGCAGATACAGGGAGAGCACAGTTCGATGGTGTAAAACTCAAAAGTGCTGACAGAGAGGGAGGAGAGAGCAGAGGAGATCGAGAAGTTCCAGGATTGAGAAAGTAGGAATCCAGTTCCCCACCTCATCCTAAGGAACTGGGAGAGTGAGAGAGAACATAGAGAGATGAGATAGCAGTTGGGGTAGCAGCTCTCTGGGGTGATCCATGTTTCTGTAAGAGCCAGAAATACGAGAGAGAGACAAGTCGTTGTGTTGGATAAAAGCTGCCTCTCCTTATTGACACGGGAGAGACAGCAGGCTCATCATCAAAAATGGACTGCCTTGTCTTACCTTGTGTGGGCCAGGGCACTTTAAAAAACTGCCATGGCCCTCTTAATCAGTGGCAGAAGCTCTGCCGACAGGGAGAGCTTGACCGCAAGGGATGTGCTGTCCTCAGAAGGGAACGCCAACTCCTGTTCGCTTAGGGTGGTTGCCTAGAAATACACCACCCCTGACAATATTGTTGAAAATCCAAAAGTAATTGAACTTCAAAAAGTGTAAAAACACCAGTGCATATATAATTCTTTGGTCTGTGCCATGGAAATCGTTGCCTTGGGAACAAGTTCAGTGTTTTTTCAATTGTTTTACCACTGTTGTTTCTTTGATATTTTGCATTCTGGAATGGGAGTGACAGTGATCAACAATAGATGTTTTATTTGGCAAAAAAACCCCAAAAAACAAAGCAAACATAGGGTGAACACTGACTGGCCAATGTCAGCCCCAGACAGATTTCCATAAGAAAGCAAGCAAATGGAGATACAAGCGTATGATTGGAGCACACTACCCTGTGGATGTTAAGACTAAAAGTCTTCAGGGAAGGAAAGAAAAGCAACTCATTTTGAACCAGATGAGTAGTTGAGAGGTCTGGGTAGAACAATCCCTTAGTGATGTCAGATATTGTGCAACAGGGAATATGAGTCACTCGCACATCTTGGCTACCCTTTAGAAGATTCCTGACAGATTTTTGGCTGACATCAATGGGAGGAAGGTGAATGTACAGATGTTAAAGTTGTACTGAGGTAAATGCTTGTGAACACGGAATGGCTGGAAACCTTTCTGAAATTAAACAAAAATTAATAATTCATACATAATCCAATGGATGTATCCTCATTAACATTCTGCAATGGTATCTTCTTCAACACCTGCTTTTTAAAAAATATTTTGAAGACTTAATTTTTGTTTTGTTTCTTTTCAATTCTCATTCAAACAATAACATCATTGCAAGTGTTTTCTGCGCGTCACTTTGTTGTTTTCACCTGCGTCCATCACACACCTGTTTCTGCTGCCTCCGATTAAGGATTGCTACGGATTCATCTTCCCTGCCGGTGTGAGCGGCACCGTGTGCGGCAATTGTGTAAGAACATCGGGAAAGGACACAGGCTGTTTTGGGGCTGTTCTGGGGTGTTTCTGTGTTGTTGTGTTATTTTATTAGTTAGTTAGTTATAAGAAATGTTAATTTAGTATCTTATTTATTACTTTACTATGTATTCTTATATTACTATATTATTAACTTTCAAATTATTTTCATATTGTTGTTTTACTTTTACCTTTATGTATTGTATTTATGACTTTTCCCGCTATCCCTGTCCTTCGCTATTCTCGTTTTACATAAATTCTAACCCCCCCCCCTCTCTTTGGTGCCCTCTGGAAATGCCAGACAGCCTGCAACAAGGCTGATTTCTTCTCTCTCGACTTTCTGGATCATACAGAAACATGACTCTCTCCTGAAAACACTATTACCCCAGCTGTTCTCTATGTCCTCTCTCATTCTCCCCATTCCTCGGGATGAGGTGGGAGAACAGAGTTCCTACTTTCATTCATTCTGGAACTTCTCAATTCTCTCTGCTCTCTCCGTCCTCTCGGTCACAACTTTCGAATTTCATGACATTGAATTGCACTTTCCCTGTCACCTGCTTCTCATAGTTTTCTATCGCCCCCCTGGTCCACCTACTCACCTACTGAGCTTGATTTCTTCATTTTCTCTATCTCTACCTCTATTCCTGTCATTCTTTTAGGTGACTTTAATTTTCATCTCTCTAACTCAACCCATTCTGCTGGTTTTCTCCCTCTTAATTATTTTTCTTTTCACCTCTCCCTTTCACCTCCTACTCATATTGCTGGTTGCCAACTGGACCTGATTTTCTCTAGAGACTGCTCTCTCCCATCCCCTACTATTACCCCCCTCTTCTCCTCTGATCACTTTTTTCATCTCCTTTTCACTTCTATCCTCCCTACCCTTGATTTCTACCCCTTCTTTCGTCCTGTCGTCTCTCATCCTGCTCGCTTTGCAGATAGATAGATAGATAGATAGATAGTTAGTTAGTTAGTTAGTTAGTTAGTTAGTTAGTTAGTTAGTTAGTTAGTTAGTTAGTTAGTTAGTTAGTTAGTTAGTTAGTTAGTTAATTTATTTAAAAACATTCATCAACATAAATTAAATATCAGTTCAAACTTTGTTTATATATTAGTCTGGGAGCAGTGTGGAGTAGTGGTTAGGGCTCTGGACTCTGGAAGGTTGTGGGTTCAATCCCCAGTGGGGGGCACTGCTGTTGTACCCTTGAGCAAGGTACTTTACCTAGATTGCTCCAGTAAAAACCCAACTGTATAAATGGGTAATTGTATGTAAAAATAATGTGATATCTGTATGATGTGAAATAATGTATAATGTGATATCTTGTAACAATTGTAAGTCGCCCTGGGTAAGGGCATCTGCTAAGAAATAAATAATAAAAACTTAAGTAAGTTGCCATGTTTGCTCAACTTTTTTCTTGTGTCTTGTTTATCTTACTATGGCTGCTGCTTTTATGTGACTTGCTCGTTTTTGTGAATATTTGTTATTATCTTATGTGTCCAATCCTCTCTTTTTATTTATTTTTACAATACAACTCGATTTGTACAACACATTCTAGTGATCAAGCATTTCTATAATGTTGTACCATACTAATCCTAAAATAGGAGGATTGGCTCATTTCAAAAGAATTATGCAAAAATTCCCAGAAAGGGAATTCCAGAACCTGGATTGCAGCAGGGCACAGTCAGCCAGTGCTGTCAGAGAGAACAGGTCAATGTTTTAAGAGGATTCGAGGGTTTTGGTCTGCTTGAGCTGTAGTTTAGAAATAAAGCTTCTGGGTGAAGCTCAGTTGCATTTTATTCTTTACTTGGTACTCAATTTGGCAAGCTAAATAAACATGGATACAATTTATACATTATCCCAGCTTGGTACAGGAGGGTTAAAAGATCACTTGGGCACTTTTTTCCTGCTGCTGTGAACTAAGCATTAAACAGAAGACAGATACATGTATTCAACACAATTAGAATAATATATATGTATCACTACCTTCAGAAAGCATGTTTTTTGTTTCTTATTGTAGCTTGCTCTTGCTTTAATTAATTTAGGTAATGGGTGCAACCTCTGTGGATACAGTTTTCTTTCATATTAGTCTTTATTAGACTAGTATGTGATGTCAATCTGTTTTCCATTACTGCAATGATAGTATTTCCATCACAGTTTCTGTCACCATGGAAATGGTTAAACGGTGCCACCCAGCTGTAAAACTAGGTACAAACAGGATCTAAAGCAGGGCTTGGTAACTGTAAATCTAATAAGTATATATTTCCTCATAAGACCTGACGTCACCATGTTATGGTTTTGCATTAGTCATGCACAGATGTTAAGTGGAAAAAAACTCATGATACTGTATGAGAAACATAAGCTTCAGTTTGTGCAAACACTATAATCAGTAGCACTCAATAAAAAAGAGCTGGCGAAGCAATTTTAAAAAATGCACAACAGACAGCACAAATCATGGAAAAATAATATATATTTTTAAAGAATCAACTGACAACATTATAGTACTGGTATTGTATAAGAGTAAATCAAATCTGTCTCCTTTTGATGACATCATCAGCCCTATAGAGGTCCTCGGTAGCTGTTGAAAACATAGCCTATTGTAATCTACTGAAAGCAAGACATGCAAGCATACCGAAGAGGTGAAGAAAGGGGCATTTTCACTCACTTCAAAATTTGTTACTGATCCAAACCCCAGGTGGGCATGTGTACGGTGAGTTTAATTTTATAAGTTTAATAAAGAAAAAATTTATTGTAGGCTAAATTTCGTTGCCTGCCCCTGCCTGCCCCACCTCCCACCCCCCCCCCCCACCACCACCACCACCACCACCACCACATACACACACAAAAAGAAAGAAACACTTACATTCTCCAGGATATTTATCTAAAAATATACTTCGGTTGACTTTGTAATTACAGTATATAAGAATACATTTATTATGCAATTTATTTCTGCGCAGCCTTCTCTGCTCACATCTGCTGGCACTGCTGTGTCATGTTCCGTGGGGTAACACAGATGCAGTACGGTATGACTATTCTACGGTATGGCGTCATTTTTTTAATATTAGGCAGTGATAATATTAGGGACAGTAAATTGTATAACAGTGCACAGCAGTTGAATAATAAAATATTGCACTTTTTTCATATGGTTTATTTTACAATTTTTTGGGGGAGGAACTTTTTTAAATGTTCAGATTACTTGTTTTGATAATGTTGATCACTTTACATTTTTCGTTAATTTAGACTTGACCGCACCAAGCATTCAATAACACCTAGTTGTCTACAGCATTTTGCTCTCGTTTAGGTGTATGATTAGCAGGTTGACGTTCAGAATCGATGAAAACTTTATGATAATGAGGTATTCGTTAACCTTTAGCTTAATTCGTTAACCTTTATCTTAATTCAAAATAAAATATTCCTTCAGGAACTAATGTACTTGGGGCTTAACGACACGTGTCAGTTGTCCTTTATTATGAATAGCAATGGTCATTAAATAAGTGGCTACGGTCGAAATCTGGTAATGTACTCCTGTTTTCCCCTTAAAACAGCCTGTAACAGGAGGAAGTGTTACATGTGTGGGTCGTCAGTGAATAATGTCAGACACAGAGATTTAATTAACATAAGTGCTGCCACTAGGGTACCAGCAATGGTAGCCCTAGTGTCAGATTTAATAAAGAAAACAAAACAAAACAAAGCTAAAAATAAAAGTTTGCCACACAAGGCGAGGGCTAGCCTCATTAGAGACATCCCGCTCCTGGAACCTACTACACTACGAAACCCTCTCTATCTTGTTTGGAATCAACATCCCCTAAACTAACCTACTGCTGTTGCTCTCGAGGTCCCAGCCTCCCAACGACTCCGGGTCGTTGCAATGGTCCTGGCTGAGCCGAGCCTTCACAGGCACCATCTTGCAGTTGAAAGGTTCCGTAGTAGTTAATCCTGTGGAGCGGACACTCTCCTCCTTGATGACAACAAAGCGCCCCTCTGTGTAGTATGGCAGTGCAGTCGCCTCGAGCTGTGGTGCAGATGCCCTTTGAGCTGCGCACGGGCACGCCGCCCAGCAAATCCAGACCTCCTGATCAGCTCAGTGCCGGACGAGCCTCCCTGCTCAATTAATTGCCTAGCAACACATTGTTATCTATTGACCAGGCTTGAACACTGATGTGAATAACAAACAAGTAGCTTTATTTCACCTAATACAAACTCCATCAGGCACTCTGGCCTACTTCACTGTACTCTCCACATACATACATTTGTGTTGTCCCCCATAGTCCCTTTCGTTCCCATAATCCCATTCTCCTTTAACCCTTAGCTGCTGACGCGCTGTAATTTCGTAACTTTTGTTACGATGACAAAACACGTCATATCTCAGCCGTCCAACCAGCAATTTTGTTTTTTTAAAGTGTGGGTCATATCCATGACTACGGGGCTTGTCATGATACCATTGGTTTAGGGCTAGGGTGGGTGGGACATATAATATTTTGATTACAAGGACAAGTCTCTGCCAGAGCCATTGTGACTGAGTGCACAGCAGATTCGAAGGTCTGTATCTCCGGTTTTACAATCCCAAGAGTGCTAATCTACATATCATCTAAACGGTAAGTACTTGGGCTAATTAGTCATATTGTTGTTGTTTTTTTCAACTTTATATTCATTTTTTTGTGCTGAGTACATCTGCAGTGGGTTTTTTTTTTTTTTTTTTTTTTCGCTGTGTCTTTTGTGTGCGCGCTTGCTTGCTGGGCAGGGCTAACTTTATGACTGCTGAAGACAAGAGTAACGACTGTACCAACATCACGTTTTTTTTTAAACATCTTTCTTATAGTTAGTTTCATATATGTTTTTATTTTAGACTTTAGAGCTGCTGCAGGAGGATGAGGAGGAGAGTGATCTGGAGGAGCCCCAGCCCAGCACTTCAACTGCAGGGTAGTTTTGAAAATAAATACATACAGCACAATATGGAAGTTTTTTTTTTGTCTCCCTCCCTCCCAAATAAAATTCTTAATTTCAAAGTTTTATTTGTAATATACTTTTTTTTTTCAAATAAAAAATAAATATTTTACTTGATAACTTGTGTGTTGTTTCTTTATTTTTATACTGAAATATAATTGTATCTCAAACAGGGCAATAGTGTTTCCAGCCTCACTTTTTGCCAAGTTTTAACCCCAGTCTGTCTTTGCCATTTCGGAGGTTGATTTTTGTAAAATACTATGCATTGCAAAACCTTATCTAGCTCTGCAACTGTACAAGATATTTAAATTCTGATTTCAGATTTGAAATCCTTGACAAATTGTGAAGCTACAATATACTGTAAGGTTTTTTTATATGAAACTTGGAAAGAGGTTGAAATTGGCAATTTTTTAAAATGTTATTTATTATTTTACATTTGCCATTCGGAGGTTGATTTTTTTGTAAAATACTATGCATTGCAAAACCTTATCTAGCTCTGCAACTGTTCAAGATATTTCAATTTTTATTTCAGATTTGAGATCCTTGGAAAATTGTGCAGCTACAATATGCTCTAAGTTTTTTTATATAACACTTGGAAAGAGGTTGAAATTGACATTTTTAAAAAATATTATTTATATTTCGATAATTTTGTGGGGGTGTAGCTCATATGAAAAAAAATGATCACCCCACAACAAAATAAATTACATGGATAGATCTACTTAATGCCTTTCTGTAGGTGTATTGGGTTTTAATTTCTGATTTAAGGTTCCAAAACTACAAGCGTTTAAATGGAAAGTGTTCATATTTATGATCGAATATGGTCATTCCCCGTAGGCAGCATAGGGTTAAAGGCAAACTGAACAATAAACTCCATCAGTCTCAAAGGCAAATGTGGCTAGAATAAACAAACATAACAACCCCTTTCTTCCTCCCAACCTTTTTTTTCCCCCCCAAGTGTGATTGGAGGTGATGAAACTCTGGAACTGTGTGGGCCGCTGGCATAGTCTCTGAGGCCTGGTGTAGGCTGAGTTGGGACTAAAAACAAGCTCTAGTGCCACATTTCCAAGTTCCTGGTGCCCGATGGGCACATCCACCAACAAATTGTCTGATGTGGAAATTGAGTTACTTGGTGGGGGCACTCATGTCAGCCGACTTGCATACCACCTGGACCCGTCCTGTAGTCGGAAAGTCGCAGGCCCCAGTTGCTTGGTAATCCGCAATGGAGAAGACCACTGGCACCCCAGCTTTGGACCTCAGTGGAGTCTCTTAATTCTTACCCAATCCCCATTTCTTAAGCCTGTGGGTCGAACCCATGGAGATCACATTCAAGCCCACTTGAATGTGATCCCAAGGTGTTGTCAGCGATTCAAAAGGCTGCAGGGGTGCTTGTGGTGTCTGGTAAGCCTGTCCGCTTCACACTGTGGAACGAGCGGAATCTCAACATTAATTGATTAAAGTACTATATAACTATTTGTATGTTTTAAATTGATTTATGTTTGTTTAGTAAAAAATAAATATTAATAGCCTAATAAATATGAGGTGTGGCAGTGTGCCCCGTCCGTGTATATTTTGTGTTTTACGTTGTATGTGGTGTGTTTTATGTTGTCAGTTATATGTGTATATAGTGGTGAAGTGATATAAATTGGTCTGTGTAGCACAAGTAATTTAAAATATATAGTTGTATTTAGGCACAGGAATTGCACAATCACTTTATGTGTATTAATATGTGAGCACGGGAACTGCGCAAATTAATTCACATGCTGGGATTCAAGTGAATAATTAATTAGTAATTGAATCCCAGCACAGCTGTATAAATAGTTGCACAATTCATTCACTCTGGGTTGTGTGTTCGTGATTGGAGAACGGGTGTGGAGAGGAGATTAAAATAAGAAAAATAACAATAACAAATGCTACCCGTGCGAGAGGACTCGAACGATACTTGTTTAGTGTTCGTCCACTGTGTTTGTCTGTTCGTTTGGCCATTGTGCCCTTTATTTTGAGTGTTTTGTCTGTTCAACCGTTTATTTTCTGTATAATAAACCGGCACAAGCAAGTGCATTCACATTTCACCCTCAGTACTGTGTGTTTCTTCTGGGTCTGACGTCACCACTCAAGCCATCCTGTGACAGAGGGCATATTAAAATAACATTAATGTGGTTGTACACATTACATTATGTAAAAATATAGACATGTACGATAGGCTTAAACAGTATAGTTGTAACAATCTTAATAATAGATTTAATAATATCACTAGAGAAAAAAATAAAACAAAAAGAATATAGCTTCCAACAACACATGAAAAATAGTAATGACAAAATAAACAACTATTGTTTAAACAAAAATAATTAAGACACCATTAACAATAATGGCAGATTTGGATAAATTCAAAACAAACAAACAAAAAAATAAGAATGTTCCCAAAAAAGTCCAAATCCAAAGAATGTACAGGTTAAGAGCCCACAAAAAAAGAAAACAGGATATACACAGCCAAATCCATTGAAAAATCATATGCAGCTCAAATTTAAAAGTCATTAATCCAAGCAAAAACTTAATAAATAGAAAAAACTGGCCTGATCTCACCCGTTCTTCAGGAACTTCAGAGAAAAGCCAAGCTGATATTGGATAGTGTTGCAATCCGTGACAAACAAACCCAAACAGTCCAAGGAAATCCAAAAAAAAAAATTCAAATACACAAAAAGAGAACAAAATACACAAAAAAACTTACAAAAAAAAAACAAAGAAATGAGACCAGCCAAAAAGGAAACAAAAGTATCAAAATAAAATAAAATGCTAGGTAATATAAATGACTTAACAATTAGTAAGCCTACAAACATGACTCCAAAGATTAGTGCTAGTGAAATAAATAGTTTAGAACTAAACTCATTTTAGTAAAGTTTCTAATAGTACCCTGGAAAAACCGGGATATCACTCATACTTTTTAATGAAGCATAAACCACCCCCCCCTCTCCCTCACATGCTGTGCCTTCTGAACTTAGGGTTTCCCCTTAACAAACCCAGGGGCAGCTAATTAGAACACCTGCTGCCAAATCATCCCCAGGTTAACAAAAAAAAAGTCAACTCCCGAACTGATTATGAACACTAGGGGGAGAAAATACTTTAATTCAACTGACTATTTCCTTTTAAGAAAAGTAATCAAAATACTAACATTTTGATTTATGTAACGATGTTACACAGTAGTAAAATGAATACCTAGCAGGCTTTTTTTGCCTATCCTACATGCAATACAGTACAAAACAAACCATGCTGATGCGTTATAGGCTTCACATTGTTGTAGGACGCATAGATAATAAAATATTATTTTAAATTGAAACTAAATTATTTCAGCATATTTTCTTTTATGTCTCACTCATATTTTTATCCCTACCGCCACCAGTAAGCAAGCTCCTTCACCTGTTGTCAATAGAATAAATACCGTGAGCAACTTCAGACCTGTTGCAACCCACAATCTGTATGCTAATTTGAATTTTTGTTTCTCATTAGTTAGTAAATAGGGCGTGGCACTTTGGGAAATACCATGCACAGTCATCTCAATTTTCTTCCTGCAGTTCTGGCCAAATTACCGTCGCTGAGTAAATGAGGCCCATAATGTTTAAATTGGAGAGTAAATTACTCAATGATTCAAAAAAGTATCTGAAGCACTGAATTTATAGATATGAAAGTGATAAAAGTGAAGTAAATTTTATATTTGTAGCAACAGTTTTCTTTACAAAGCAAAGTTAAAAACGTTTATCTTAATCTGATTTCCAAACAGTTTCATGAAAGTATTTTTCTTCAGAAAAGAGAGATCACTTTATTTAATATCTCTTTGGAAATTTCAATTCAGTTCTTTTTCAATCAAATGCAATATTATTGCTTTTTATAAGCATCTTGTACAGCAAACGTTTTTAAGCAGTTAATTCAGATAGTTTGATAGCTTGCATTGTGTGTTTATTGTTTAAATTACGATCTTTCTTCCAGAAGCAGTTTTCTTGTTGTCAGCAGCTGTGTTTGTTTTCGGGCCGTAAAGTTGAATGTTACAGCGATGTTGTTGAGTCTTGTCATCAATTCAATCCAATGGTACACATTTAGATGTTTCCGTGTAGCTTTTCCAAGACAGCTTTCATTTTCTTTGAGAGAGATTTATTTTCTTTTAAAGACTGATTTTCCATCTTGCAAGTATTTTTATAAGATTGAGAATAGGTGTGTCTCTCTGATTATTATCATTCAATTGGGCGACTCTCCCATTCATTCCATTGGTAAATTCTCCATCAGGTAATTTTATTCGCTGTTTTAAATGTATGCAGATTACATCATAACTTCATCAGAAAGATACCTCCTCATCTTCATTCAAACAAAGGGGTGATAAATCTTACAAAATGCATTTAGTTAAATACTCTTTTGTGAAATAACTTTTCCAAAGTTCTACATTTTACTTAATAATCACATTTCTATTTTGCTGATGTGATTTCACACAATGCATTACTAAAATACATGATATACGTACAATAATTATCATTCTAATTAATTGGATTTTAATCAATTTCTTGAATGATAAACTACTTAATTTTTAGTGATTTAAGCGTTTACATGGCCAGTTATTTCACTTACAAATCCTTATGACAAACAATATACTGCAACACAGACCACATCTATCAAGTTTTCTTAACATGATTTATACAAAAATTTACTTCCTATGTTAGACACAGTGCACATACCAATATTTGTCACTTCTTTACCTAGTCATGAAACATCAGTGAGCCACTCTTATTTAAATGTGAGTGTCACAGGATGGCCGTCAAGAAAAATTAGCAGAGTCACAATTTTACTCCTCCCTGGAGATAGTTCCAGGTTTACTATTTAATTTTTTTTTTTTTACAAGTACGGTATATTTGAACCCAGGGAATTGAATAATTACCATTGTGGTTGCACCGATAATACATGGAATTATTTTCCTATTCTGGAGATATTAAAATCACCAAATGTCGTAGTTGCAGGTTTCTTCCTATTACAGTTTATAGTTTTAAATGATTATTAGACTTACTAATATCTTGTTTAACAGGAGAATATTACCTCAACTAGTTAATATGAACATACTTGAAAACTGCATTTAGGCACACTTATCAAGCTTAATTTGGTAAACTATAAAATAATCTAACTAAGATTTTTTTTCTTTTGCTCACTGCTTTCTAAATTTGTACCATGAAAGCAAAGGTTTCTTGCAAATGTTCTTACAAGTGTGTTACATATGAAAAAGGTAGAAATGGAATTAATCAGCTTTACACCCCCTACCCCCTTACTATATAATAAATATATAGGTAAGGCTATTTTTCTACCAAACATATTTCAAAGGGATGTAATTTTAGTAAAAGCATTTGGAATAACTAACAGCCATTAGTATCACGTAGGTTCCTTTGGACAACGTTACTGATTCAAAAAAAAATAATATTCAAACCACATTACATGTAAACAACTGATTAATTTCAGACAATAATATCTTATTAAATTAAATTAAAATAAACATGACATAGTTATAGTCAATACAAAGAACTATGTTTTGCAAATTATATTAAGAGGAACGGTAGTTCCTCATGCCAAGTTATCAGTGAAGTGCAAGAACTGCCAGACTCTCTATACAGCAAACAATAGTTTATATGCTTTCAGGGTATTGGCGCAGCAAAAGTAAATCAACCAAAAGCACCATTTCACTTTTAATTTGTAGTACACGCTTAGGTGAAATGTAGAAAAAAAAAGTCAATACCTGTGTAGCAGGGCGGTAGAAAGTCCTGTACATTTATTTGTTATTTATTTTTAGAACTGGGTCTCCCCCTCCACCCGTTTTATGATTTATTTATGTATATATATATATATATATATATATATATATATATATATATATATATATATATATATATATTATATATGACGGAGAAGCGCCGTGTGTTTTAAAATGTGTTCTGGCAGAGGCGAGGTTGGGTACTCGTCCACTGCCAGGAATAATTAAAAACCTTGTGCAGATTGTGGCCAAGGGGTAATGAGATAACAGTAAATAAAAACCTGCAGCTCTCTGCACTCAGGTGTTCAAAGGAGGAACGAGAGCGAGCAAAGACAGAGAGAAGAAAAGTAAAATTAAATACAGGATCAGTGAAGGCTACTGCCCAGCCTGACCGGTATTGTTTAATTCTGTGTTCATGATTTTGTTTTGTTTAAATATTTATTTTGCTCTGTGAGCAGTGTTTTTTGTGTTAAACCTTTTATTTTATTTTTGTTGTGAAAATGAACGGAGCACGATGCTTCTTTTTGAACTGCAGTGCTGGCTGTATTTTTCTTTCCTGCTTCTGGCCTGACCTCACCACACGTCCATCCCTGTCATACACTCTTAGTAAAAATGGATCTTGAGGGTTCTAAATCTTACCCACAGTTTCTATGGGGTTCTTCTGGGTTCTGTATTAACCACTTCAGTGCCCTTAGGAAGTACCTGGCACATCCTAAAAATATGTTGCTAAAGTGCCGTTAACATGTCCTAAAAATATGTCACTAAAGTGCCCTTAGGAAGTTTGGGAGGCTTGACTAGAGCACTGTGGTTTGTAGTGTTTGAAGGGTTAAAACTAAAAGCTATGTTATTTTATAAGATGCATTGTTAAGAAGAGTCTCCCATTCTGTGTTCTTCTTAATGGGGTGATGTTTATCTTTAATTCTATTGGCTACTGATGTACTCAGATGATGCAATCAGGAACCCTCATGTTATAAAAACTGTAGAACCTTCTGGAAAGCCAGAGTAGTAAAATGGAAGCTGTGAACAAGACCCGCTACACTCCTGCTTGTATCAAGTTCTCGGAATAATGCAGTTCGTTCTTTTGCAAGATACTGTCTCCTTTTTCTCTTTTATTTTCCCTCTGTTAATACATAACATGGTTCTTCAATGGTTCTTATCTAGTCACCGAGTTGGGGATTTGCTACATCGGCCTCTATACTCAATGTGTTTTCCGGATGACCAAGACTTTTTCTAAGAGGAACAAAATACAATTGAAAGTTAAAATGTAGTAAGTCACAGTGCGCAGTGCTCTGTATGAGTCAGTCATTTTCCATTAATTATACAGCTTACGTGGACATTTATAGCCTTCAGAAAAAATCATGCTAGCAGCGAATTTGTGGAAAACGCTTTGAGTATACAGGCCCTCATCTCCAATAACATAACATATAGGGAGAGAGAGAATGTAAATTGATAATGCAATAAACTAAATACTTCCACAATGTTTTGACTCTAATGTCCCATTTTAACCAATGATCATTTTTGTGTCTTGCTTTAAGGGTTTAAAGGTTCTTAAGCCCTTTAAACATACTGAATAATATAACATGTATTTTCTAGTCCTGTAAGTCAGCTTGGATAAAGATGTCAGCTAATTAAAAACTTAATAATAATATAACAAATTCATATGTAACATTTACATATAACACACTACATAACATTTGTCATATATCACTGAGGAAAATCTGTTTGAGACTTTCAAACTATAGATACGATACTAAAGCAGAAAAAAGTCCATAGAGGTCCATGAACATTGAGCTTTCCCCTTGGAGATGCCCCAGCAACAGAGAGTGTCCTCTCAACCAATCGCTGCCAAGAAAACCCACACTGCTTGAGGCAGGTATTTTCTCGTCACAGCACAGAATACCTATCTTCACAGCAAGAAGTATAGAGGTGGGTAAAATCTGTTAATGACCCTAATTATGTTAATTTGTATTATACTAGAGTTTTAAAATGGTTAATCAATGAAAACTTTTAAAAAAGACAAACATTCATGAGTAAACAAAAAAGGTTTTGCTTGTGTTAATTATGTGGGCCAATGAGATATTTTTGAGGTAATTTTGAAATGTTCTTATGTAATGTGTTTAATTGATTAATGCTGAATTCTAGATTACGTAACTATTAAATCTGAGATAAATTTAGTAATGGCTTCACTGTAAGTAGCCTATAATTTAAGATTCAACCTCTGTTACAAAGTCAGTGAGGCACAAATTACTGTATTTTTTTCAGGGGGAAAATATACTTTTATAGTCATGTATTTTTAAAGCTACACTGTTTAATTTGTCACCCATACAAATTGAAACAATTTTTGAAATGATAGCTTCCCATTATCTTTATTTACTTTGTAATATTGTAAAATAATGACATTAAAATACTGTACTGTAGAGTACTTTCTGGTAATTTTGTGACAAAACTACTGTAACTTTAGATACGGTTAATTGTAGTATGGCTTAATTTGCAGCAGTGTGGAGTAGTGGTTAGGGCTCTGGACTCTTGACCGGAGGGTCGTGGGTTCAGTCCCTGGTGGGGACACTGCTGCTGTACCCTAATATATATATATAATATATAATATACCCTAATATATATATATAATATATATATTATTTTAACAGAGGCCTAGTTTTAAATAAAAATTTTATCATTTAGGCAATAGAAAAAATGTTAGGTTACTTACCGTAACCCTGGTTCCCTGAAAGAGAAGATGACCACCAACCAATACTTTTGGGATATGCCTGCCTTAGGTATGTCAGAGCTGACAATAGGCCCCACCATGGAATGACGTCCTCGGTCCCGCCTGCCGAGGGAATAAGTAGTCGTTCCTCTTTTGCATCGAACCCGCGAATGTGACCCCGCAAGGTTTGGTGGTCGTCTTCTCCTTTCAGGGAACCAGGGTTACAGTAAGTTCCCTTTCAAACGCTTATACAGGAACTGTGCACAGACAGAGCCTGTAGCTCACTGACCCTCTTAGTGGAGGTGATGGCCAATAAAAAGGCTGTCTTCATAGAGAGATATTTCAGCACTGTGGAATGTATAGGCTCAAACGGGGCTAGACTCCAGTCGGGGAGGACGTCCTTTCTACGGGGACACAGCCGCCGAGCACCCTTTAGAAAACATTGCCAGACTATGGGCGCCCAGGGATACTGAGTCTATGGGGATGTGGCATGCAAATATAGCTGCCAGGTACACTTTCAGCGTAGCGGGGGTCCGCCTCTAGCAAATCTAGCAGAAACTGTAAAATAATTGCTATGGGGCAGTAGATGGGGTCATGACCTCTGGCCATGCACCACTTCTGAAAATACCTCCATTTGTAAGCATATAGTGCTCTTGTGGAGGAAGCCCTAGCATTCTGCAGTGTACTAACAAATGCATCTGAGAGCCCTGTGGCAGACAGACAGTCCCGTTCATTGTCCAGACCCACAGCTGGAGTCTACCTGGTTCTGGGTGCCAGACGATGCCTAGCGCCTGACTGAGGAGATCCTTGTGCAGCGGAATCTCCCAGGGCTGGCCCTGCAGCAGCTGGCAAAGTTTTGAAAAACAGATTCTCCTGGGCCATCTGGGGGCCACCAGGAGAACTGTCGCTTTCTCTCTCCTGACCTTCTCAAGAGCTGCCACTACATGAGCTGCAACTACTTGTAGGTATGGTGAGATGGTTAAATAAAATGGAGAAATCACTACTGTAATAAAATGCTGCTGAAGTAAAATTACACATCATTTAAAACATTTTATAAATAATTTAGTTTAGCCAAATTTATTTATTGTTGAATAAAGTTATGAATTATTATTATTTTAAAATCTACCTACGCCTACCATCGTTTTCAAGGGAACAACAAGCCCATTGGTAGCCGATGACATCTCTATTTGTGTTGATGGAATTGAGATACTCAGTGATTATCCAGGAGTGGATGTCACCCTTGCTGTTGAGTGTATTTTTTCTCTTTTTTCTTCCTTGGGCATTGAGTATCCTAGCTCTAACTTTTATGGAAATGTACTTTATTACATTTCCCAATGACGGGAAACAACGGGAGGTTATATAATAAGGGGGTGCATGAGCCTGGAGACTGGAGACAGTCCAGTACTGAACTTGAATGAGGAACTGTGGGTGCGACTAAGCGAGCATGTGAGCTGTGACCGGAGAGAATATGCAGTGAAAGTGCCAAGACTAAAATGTAGGGTTATTATTTTGGTGCCGTGAATTCCGGCCCCTGACAGGAATTCTCTGTAGTTTCAAATAAAACAATACATTTTGAGAATTCAACACCGTCTACCTGAGTACTACTTCTTAAACATGAAAACATTACAATATACTAAATGAACGTTTAGTATATTGATAGTTTGCAAAATCAGATGAAAGCTTTCAATACAATCGGGATAATACATAATCATTATTTACAAAATCTTCATCTCGTTACTTGTTAAAAACTGTAACTTTACTGCTATATAAATGTTGTGAAATGAAAGGACAAACTTTGTGGCGTAAAAGCTAGGGCGTCTGCATTGCAAGCTGCATTGGAAGCATGTCTTAGGTTCGATTCCCACACAGGGTTTATATTGCAAACTTAAAAAAGTATTTTATTTATATGTCACAAGCAAAAAAGTTTATGTGAAAAAAATGTAGCTGATATGTATGACACTTGCATTGAGCATACATACTTTTGCACACATAACTTTAACGTGCATATATAATTTGTATTTTGGTGAGAATGTGGCTGCTCCTTAATAGAATAATTGGTGCTAATTGGGAGCAGCCACATCCAGGGCCGCAGGCAGGAATTTTGGGGCCTGGGACAAGTCCTATGAGAAGGGTCCCCTCTCAATTCAGCTAGCGCACATTTACAGAATTTGCCTTATAAACAACCTTCTAATTTTATAATGTATTTTCTTTGTATTTTAACAAAAACTCACTTGTCACCCATGAACAAAGACATATATTCATCTTGATTCAAATACAGTAAACCTATTTGAATAATTAATTTCTAAACTATTTAGATATACACATTCGTATGTTTTTGTATGTACGTATTCCCGAATGTCTTATGTCTGAATAATAATAATAATAATAATAATAATAATAATAATAATAATAATAATAATAATAAACAACTATTCCTACCTGTATGTTTGAGGACATTTCTGATGATTGAAAGTTTACTTTGAAAGCTCTTTCTCCCTCAGCAACAGTCACAGGCAGTGTGCAAAAGATCCTAATGGCGATGCATATTTTCCCCAAAACAGTTTGCAGTTTAAATTTGTAGATTGCATTCAGTGGGTGGACAACCTTTCTCTTTGTGAAAGCACATTGTTTTTCTCTTTATTTACACCACTTACAGAAGACTTTAAGATAGGGTTCCTGCTTCTCAGCTCTGATTCGCTTTTCGCTCTCCTTTCTCTCTTTTGCTTTCACGAGCCGGATTTATGATGATACATTTTTTTAAATCATCAGCCTACAATCACACTTTTATGCATTGAGAACGAGCATAATGCATACTAAGAATCCGTTTGCTGCAGAATAACGCAGAAAAACACGGATTTTCAATGCTGTGGGAAAATTTTTAGTTTTACACTTGCAAGGGTTTTTTTGTTTGTTTGATAACCAAATCAATACACTTATCATATATAATCACCAATACAGGCAATTTTGCTTTAAATTTATGTAAACATACTTGTTAAATAAAACTGCTTCTGGTGTACAGAGGTCAAGGTTGAACGAGGCGCACTGTCAGTGTCACATTCATGTTGAAACGTAGCTGCTGTTTACTTCAGTATCCAGTGCATTGGTACGACTGAATGAGCTGCAGAAAACGATACAAAATCACGCCTAAGATCGGGGGCAGAGTAAAATGAATGACAAAATTGAATGCCCATTGACTACAATGGGGAAAACAGAAGGACGGTCAATATCTCCAAATCCCAGACAGTTATCTTAAAATCCTGAATACCGTTTCCTCAGAATAAACTAGTACACAAAATAAAAGTGGAATGACATGGAATGACAGGCCTGGAATACTGAAAACACACTAAAAACATAGCACAAATGGGAATGACAGCCTATATCTCAATCTCTAACAGGAATTTTAATCATAGCCATATCTGTTTTAGATGCATCTCCAAGTTGTGCTGAAATACTCAGTACTCAGTCATAGGAAATGCTGATTCCATTGTCATGGAGCATTTCTACAAGACGTATTTTCCTTGTCTTTGCAAATACAGACATTCCTATGTAAACAGGGAACAGAGCCTCATGATCTTTGGAGTGTCTATGTGTTTCTGCTCCTTCTTTGTACCCTGCACAGCAGTTGTAATGAAGAAGCTATGCCATAGCCATATCTGTTTTAGATGCACCAAACCTTAACTGCAATTTTATATCTGCACCATGTTCAATCATGCCCACAGACAAAAGCCAGCCAGTGTTCACAGCGACAGCATGTGGAAGCGACAGCGTGGGAGAAGTACGAGTGGACAAGGACATCACAGTTAGAAGCAGTAAGGAGAAATTACATCTTTAATTCCTTCTGCAGCTAAAGTCTAACAAGTGCGTGTCTTTTTCTGATAACAAGCTGAAACTCAGAACAGCTGATTCAAATTCACCACCGTTCTGTGACATGGGGGAGGGGCGGAGCCAACAGCAAACAAACAAAAGTCAGCCAGTGTTCACAGCGACAGAGTGTGGAAGCGACAGCGTGGGAGAAGTACGAGTGGACAAGTACATCACAAAAAAAAGGTCTTCAAGCCAGTAATCTGTGACAACTGCATGATGTGGGAAATCCGAGAAAACCCAACAGAGCTCAACCAAGTTTGTGTGAAGTGCTGCACGATCCAGGACTTGCTTCAACGAGTGCGGAGTGGAGGAAATGAGACAGCAACAGGAGCTTGAGGAGCTGACACACCCACAATTCATGGAAGTCTGCACCCCTAGCAGACTGAAAGCCACCAGGGAGATGAAAGAGAGTCGAAACAGCTGGGTTCAGATAGACAGAAGCAGGGAAAAAAAGAAACTTCGTCAAACACAACCACCAGAAATCCAAACATCCAACAAATTTGAGCCACTTCAACATTTAGATGACCAAAACCAACATCAAGCGAATGAAAGGAACAACATCCAGGACCCTATAAACAGTGCTGGCCAGGCAGCAAAATGAAGGGAGGTCATGATTGTTGGGGACTCCATATTGAGAAACACAGCAAGTTCAGTTCGCAGTTTGGACCCCCTTACTACAAGAGTGTGCTGCCTTCCAGGAGCCTCTGTAAAGCACATCACTGAGAACGTGGACAGGCTCCTAGAATGAACAGGAGACGACCCGGCAGTAGTCGTCCACATCAGTACAAACTACATTGGAAGAGACAGGCCAAGATCCCTGCAAAACTAATTCAGAGAGCTAGGAAGGAAATTAAAAGACAAGACCAAAACTGTGGTATTTTCTGGGATACTGCCGGCACCTTGCAAAGGACCATATGGACAGCTGGAAATACAAAATCAAAATGCATGGCTGAAATCTTGGTGCACACAGGAAGGCTTCACCTTTCTTGAACATTGGAGCACATTCTACAACAAGGACTATCTATATAAGTGGGAGGGACTGCACTTAAACAAAAAGGGAACCAATCTACTCTGACAAAGGATCCTTGAGGAGGTCCAGAAGCATTTAAACTAGAAAGGGGGGAGAAAACAAAAAAACAGAAGGGAAACCACATCAAAACAAAGGCAACAACTCAGGTAAGACAGCCATTAAATATATTTATCCTAATGCTAGAAGTCTCAGAAACAAAATGTTAGAACTTGAAGCAACTGCACTAACAAGTAACTACGATGTGATAGGTATTACAGAAACGTGGTTGTCTGAGAGTGATGGAGACGAATATAATATTAGTGGGTACACACTGTATAGGAAAGACAGGTAGGACAGAAGAGGCGGAGGGGTAGCGCTATACATAAGAAATAGTCTTGAAGCCCAGGTGTTAAATCTGGACGAAGAAAACAACGGCAAATCAATATGGGTCAGAATAATGGACAAAAATTCAAAAGGCATAATAATAGGAGCATACTATAGACCGCCAAATTAAACCGAGCAAAATAATCTGTTATACAATGACATTAAAAATGCATTTAGCAAAGGAGAAGCCATACTAATGGGGGATTTCAACTTCCCCCATATAAAATGTGAAAAACTGGCAAATGACTGCTTCCTAACGCAATTTGTCAAGGCACCGACTAGAAGGGAGGCATGCCTTGATTTAGTCTTTTCAAATAACGAAGACAGAATAACTAAATCAGAGGTCAGAGAGCCATTGGCAAACTCAGACCACAACATGGTCTCATTCGAAGTGATTTTTAAAACCTCAAAAGTAATGACTAAAGCTAAGGTTTACAATTTTGGAAAAGCAAACTATGAAGGTATGAAACAGAGACTCAGAAGTAGACTGGAGTAAAATAGAGAAAACATCCACAGAAAAAGGGATGGCTGTTTTTCAAAAATGTAGTACGAGAGGCGCAAAAAAATTACATCCCAAAAGTAGACAAATCTAAATCTAAAACAAAATGGCCAAGATGGTTTAATAGATCAATTAAAAAAAATATTCAGTGAAAAAAGGCACTTTACAAAGCATTTAAAAAGGACCAAAAACAAAGTAAACAGAAAGAGTACTTGGAACTGCAAACACAAGTCAAAAAGGAAGTTAGAAAGGCCAAGAGAGAGATAGAAATCAATATTGCTAAGGGGGCTAAAACCAATTCCAAAACGTTTTTCCAATATTATAAAAGCAAGAGAACATTCAAAGAGGAGGTTAAATATCTAATAGATACAAATGGTAAAATCATAGACGAAGAAAAAAAATAGCGAATATATTCAATTATTACTTTTCACAGGTTTTTACAAAGGAGGACACAGACAACATTCCCCACATGTCGACCAGTTCCTATCCAGTTTTAAATAACTTTAGCATAACAGAGGCAGAAGTGTTAAAGGGACTAGGAGCTCTTAAAATAAATAAGTCCCCTGGCCCGGATGAGATCCTCCCAATAGTACTCAAAGAAATGAAATAAGTTATTTACAAACCGCTAACCAAGATCATGCAACAGTCTCTTGACACAGGGGTTGTACCGACAGAGTGGAAAATTGCAAACGTAATACCGATCCACAAAAAGGGTGACAAAACCGAACCAGGTAACTACAGACCAATAAGCCTGACTTCTATTATATGTGAATTTATGGAAACTATAATAAGATCCAAAATGGAAAATTACCTATATGGTAACAATATCCTGGGAGACAGTCAGCATGGTTTTAGGAAAGGGAGATCGTGTCTAACAAACCTGCTTGATTTTTTTGAGGATGCAACATTGACAATGGATAATTGCAAAGCATACAACATGGTTTATTTAGATTTCCAGAAAGCTTTTGACAAAGTCCTGCATAAAAGATTAATTCTCAAACTGAACGCAGTAGGGATTCAAGGAAATGCATGCACATGGATTAGGGAGTGGTTAACATGTAGAAAACAGAAAGTACTGATTAGAGGAGAAACCTCAAAATGGAGTGGAGTACCATAGGGATCAGTATTAGGTCCTCTGCTATTCCTAAACTACATTAATGATTTAGATTCTGGTATAGTAAGCAAACTTGTTAAATTTGCAGACGACACAAAAATAGGAGTGGCGAACACTGTTGCAGCAGCAAAGGTCATTCAAAATGATCTAGACAGCATTCAGAACTGGGCAGACACATGACAAATTACATTTAATAGAGAAAAGTGTAAAGTACTGCACGCAGGCAATAAAAATGTGCATTATAAATATCATATGGAAGATACTGAAATTGAAGAAGAAATATATGAAAAAGACCTAGGAGTTTATGTTGACTCAGAAATGTCTTCATCTAGAAAATGTGGGTAAGCTATTAAAAAGGCCAACAAGATGCTCGGATATATTGTGAGAAGTGTTGAATTTAAATCAAGGGAAGTAATGTTAAAACTTTACAATGCATTAGTAGGACCTCACTGAGAATATTGTGTTCAGTTCTGGTCACCACGTTACAAAAAGGATATTGCTGCTATAGAAAGAGTGCAAAGAAGAGCAACCAGAATTATTCCGGGTTTAAAAAAAAGGCATGTTGTATGCAGACAGGCTAAAAGAATTGAATCTATTCAGTCTTGAACAAAGAAGACTACGCGGCGATCTGATTCAAACATTCAAAATCCTAAAAGGTATAGACAATGTCGACCCAGGGGACTTTTGACCTGAAAAAAGAAACAAGGACCAGGGGTCACAAATGGAGATAAGATAAAAGGGGCATTCAGAACAGAATAGGCGATACTTTTTTACACAGAGAATTGAGGGTCTGGAACCAACTCCCCAGTAATGTTGTTGAAGCTGACAATCCTTCAAGAAGCTGCTTGATGACATGCTGGGATCAATAAGCTACTAACAACCAAACGAACAAGATGGGCTGAATGGTCTCCTCTCGTTTGTAAACTTTCTTATGTTCTAATGTTCTTATCTCTGTGTATTCCCAATCACGGGCCACCCAAAATGCATAACCAAGCACAGTACTTATGGGCCGAGCAATCCCCCAAGGCCCGCCTCTCAGCCACTCAGAGAGGGGGAAAGCCAACACACCCTCTTCCCCACCTCTCCGTGTCATTGCCATGACTGACAGGCGGATCTTACAAGGCTGCTGCCCTCTTCCTGCAGAACCACACATGCGCCAGACAGTCAGCACAGATCTCCCCCTAGTTACATATCCCCTCCCTACCGGTCCATTCAAAAATCCTAAACCTCCATGCCTTCCCCTTCTGCGTTTTGATGTAGTTTCCCTGCTCGGTGGACTACCCCGAAGGCATAGGGCTGCAGGGCCAAGTACCATCATGTGATTCTGGCGTTGTTACCCTTCATCCAGTGAAGACATGCTAGGGGAGCATGATCTGTAACCAGGGTGAAGTGTCGCCCCAGGAGGTAGTACCGGAGTGACTCGACTGCCCATTTTACTACGAGACACTCCTTCTCGATGGTACTGTAGTTTTTCTCGCAGGGATGGAGCTTCCTGCTGATATACAGGACCAGGTGCTCGCTTCCCCGCACCTCCTGAAACAACACTGCCCTGAGACCTGTCTCTGACGCATCTATCTGCAGGGTGAACCTCCTACTGAAATCAGGACTGCATAGCACTGGCTTGCTACACAGCCTTCACTTCAAAGCGAGAAAGGTTCTCTGGCACGGCTCTGTCCACTGAACCGTATTTGGGGCAGCCTTCTGGGTGAGGTCTGTCAAAGGAGCAGCGAGCGAGGTGAAGCTCGGGATGAACTTCCCATAATAGCCTGCTAGTCCCAAGAAAGAGCACACCTGGGTTTTGGTCGTAGGAACTGGCCAGTCAGCCAAGGCTTTCACCTTAGCAATCAGCAGTCTGATCTGGCCACGTCCCACTCGATACCCCAAATACTCCAACTCACTCTTCCCAATGGCACATTTCTTTGGGTTAGCAGTAAGCCCAGCCTCCCGCAAGGATTGCAATACCACCGCTACCTTACACAGATGACACGGCCAGTCCTCACTGTGTCTTGTCCCTTCACAAATGAACAGACAGGGGAATAGTGTGAGCCAGCTGCAGCAAATCCTCCTTAAAGGGCTGAGGAATGAGCAATTGGTGACGCACTTCCCCAGTCTGTGGTAATTTCTCCACACGGTACAAGAGATCAATTAATTTCAAAGGGTACGCGGCGGCGCGTCTGGGCTCGACCACCTGACCATTAACCACAGCTGCTTGGTCAAAGAGCCTGGCCAGCAGGTCGTCACGCCCTTGCTCGAGTCGGAGTTCACGGGAACGAGCTAAAAAATCAGCTCTCATGGCTTCTAGCTCGGGATCAGGTTGGTCCTGAACGGAAGCAGCCGAGCCAGACCCCTGTGCTGGCTCCACGGCCCCCCAGACTCTTCACCAATTGCCCCCACCTGAAACTTCTCGGACTCCCTCCATTGTCAGCCCTCATTCTTAGCAGACCGGCGTTCCCGTTTAGTTTTGTGGGGTCTAAATCTATGGCAATACCATACCGGGTCACGAAAGGTGAAGATCTCTCCAATTACTTCCTCTTTCTTAGCCAATAGGGAGGACGGGGCCGTCACAGCACCCAGCCCGTGGGTGATCTTTAAACTGCTCACAGTCCCATCCCAGAACTACAGGTACTGGCAATCAAGGACACAAACCCAATTGTACTCGTGTCACCTACTGGCCAATTTTCAAATTCACATACATCCCCATGAATACATTTAACATGCACCTGTCCCGTTATTTGCTTATGCCCCGGTGAGATTAAAGTCTCTTGTATTAGAGACTGACTACACCCTGAATCTAAGATAGTCTGGGTTTGTGTATCATCCTTTGTCGGACTGGGTCCGACATCATTATAGCAACGCAATAAAAGGGTGGGGCGGGGCTGGAGATGCCTAGTGTGTGCTTTGTTGATATGCAGGGCCATCTAAACCCGTTTGACTGTGAAAAAAAATACTTTTAAACAGCGCGTATAAAATTAACTGCGCGTGTGAAAATTAATTAGACCTGGCGTGCCTGACGCGCGATTAATAAATGGACCGCAAAGGGTTAAGGGGGGGGGGGGGGGGAGTGTGACGGGGTGCCCACCCCTATTTATTTATTTATGTATATATTATTATTATTATTATTATTATTATTATTATTATTATTATTATTATTATTTATTAATCCGACATTATTATTTTAGACTGGTGAAAATCTGGTCTTATAATATGTAGTCGGCGTGGATGGGGTTAAAGTCCCCATCCATATGAATCTCGTGGGAATGTGTCTGGAGCCTTAATTAGGTAATTATTTGATTAATGGGAGTGGCAGGGTGGCTGGGCAGTGACGTCACGGCAGAAGCAGGAACTAAAAACACTGACACCAAATACTGCAGATTTCCAAACAAAAGACGCGGCGCACCGTTTTTATTAACAAAAATAAATAAAATATTCAAACAAAAACACTGTGCTCACAGAGCAAAATAAAAGGGTAAACAAAAATAATCACGAACACAGACGTAATAAATAAACTATACAGGTCAGGCTGGGCAGTAGCTGTTACTGTTCCTGTATATTAGTTTCGTTTTAGTTTCGCTTTCTCTCTCTCCACTCTCTACGCTCCTCTTGTACACCCACCCCGAGCTGGAGAGCTGCAGGCTTTTTATATCGTGGCCAAGGGGTTTAACTAGCTAGCAATTATTCTATTACCCCTCGGCCACAATCTACACAAGTTTTTTTTAATTACTGTGGATGGGGTTTCCCATCCACGCTACTAACCAAAATAATAATAATCGGCTACGCCGTCCTAAATACATGAATACCAAAACAATAACAAACCCGCAGCGTTTTGCCGTCATTTACAATAAATAAATCATAATTCACTGGTTGCCTACGAGGGCTTGAGAGGAGGCGAAATTGGGAGTGAGATATTAAGAATGAGACAAGATGAGAGGATTTCTCCGGTTGCTTAGGAGGCTTGAGAGGGGTGAGACATTTGAGCGTTTAAGCGTGAGACGAGTTTGAGGGATGGCGAGATTGAGGGCTGGAGTTTGGGAATGGTGCTTAGTAACATTGAGGTTAGATACTGATAGCAGGACGAGATAGGGGGGCGAAGAGTTTTCCCTTCTCGTGGGGTCAGGCAGCATCCTCTGGCTGCTGGGCGACGTAGAGAGGGAGACATGAGAAGAGCAAAGGATTAGATATAAACACTTTCCGCCGGGTCAGACAGCATCCTCTGACTGCTGGGTGACGTAAAAGTGAGAGAGAGAGAGCAAAGTTTAGACATATAACATACAACAAACTGACTCTCGCTCCCGACGGGTCAGGCAGCATCCTCTGGCTGCTGGGCGTTTAGTAGAGCAAGAGACAAGAAGGGGACGAACAGGACAAAAGGACAGATCCTTCGCAACTCAGTGCAGCATCCTCAGGCAGCTAAGCTGGCAGCTGGGCGGTGTGGAGAGCTTAGGAAAAAGTGTCTCGGTCCGTTTAGGAGAGACGAAAACAGAGAAACCCCCCCCCCCCCTTGGTCGGGGCCCGCTCGGCAGGTGGAGGCTCGGCCTACTGCATGAGGGGGCTGAAATGGTCCTGGACCTGAAATAGAAGAGAGGAGATGGGACAGCAAGGTTGAGGCCTGGAAGGCTTAGCGCATAAGCAGCAGAAGAATAGGATGTGGCCGGGGGTCCCCTCAGGCCGGCGAGTAACAGCCGGGCGGCAGTGGTTGAGACGAGAGGCCGACCCGGACAGCCGGGGGAGTGAGACTCACTTCCCCCCAAAAGAGGACCCCCGGCTCCCCGCAAGAACCACACCGTGGGATAGAAAAGAGATCGCAGAGCCACACACATAAACAAAAGCTAGAAGAGAAAAGACAATAGATGTTAGTAGACAACCTATGCCTATAAGCCATCCGCACTGTGGAGAGGAAAAACCCCCCTGGTGGGCCTGGCGGAGAGGGCGCCCCCCACTCCAGGCAAGCTAACGAGTGCTTGGTGAGCTGTGGCGATGTCTGCAGAGGATGATCTAATATAAAGTTCACAGCTGAAGAGATCCAGCGCCCCATAGACTTAATCAAGTGTTGATTCCTGCCCTGGCCGCGGAGGCAGCTGCTCCGATCCAGAATGAATGGGGGGAAAAATAGTTAGAAGAAAGTCCGATCCATAACAAGAGGGTGCATAAACGGAATGAGAACCAGTGTCTCGTAAGTATAGATCTGGAGCTGTCGACGAAGAGGGGATCTGACGGAAGATACTGAATCCTTGGCTTAATTGGACCGTTTTTGAAGATCTGATGTGGAGGATAAAGTGGTTTCTGGGGATTTGAGAGAGATCTGAGCACTTGAGGCCTAGAGCTGGGAAGCTGGAAGTTGATGGAGTTGAGAATCCTGCACAGTGGAGAAATCCAAAGGCGGCGGTCAGGCACAGGGTTTCCATGACGATGTCGTTGAATAGGTTGAAGCATCCTTGCCGGAGAGCAGTGATGAGACAAAGGAGAAGGTCTGTAGAGATTGATTAACTTGATGGAGAGGAGGGGAGCAGGCTTTTCTCCATACCTCTGAGCGTTCTCTCTAGAGATCGCCATCTCTAGAACGGACGAGAGGAGAAAGATTGGAGGCGAAACTGATACTGAATGCCCGCTAGGTAGCATCTAAATAGAGGAGGGGGCTAAACGTAGAGACAGCCTGAGGTGAGTGATGAAGGCGAGGAGGTGCTGTAGGTTGAAAGAGGTATGAGAGATCCGTTTTTTTTTTATTATTATTATTTATTTATTTATTTTTTACTCACAAAAAAGTGAGTAAATGAAGACCAGGCAGGGGCTCTTGAGGATCTCTCTGAGTGTCAGCAAACTGATGAGATGGATAGGAGTGTTGAAGAAGGGACGGAGATGAGGCGGCAGAAATACTGAATTCCGGAGATGTAGGCTTTAACGGTAGTGGGGGCTAAGTGAAGAGAATCCCTTGCATGGGCGATGGAGGCTAGAATCCGTTGCTCATTAAATCAGAATGGGATGTATTTTGTTTTGAGTGCAGAAAGTTGTAAATGTTTTCCATCCAGTGGTAAATGAAGATTTGGTCGCTGGGGCTAAGAGTGTGGCCATGTAGTGATGAGCAGATTGCAGAAGGTTGGAGAGTGTTGTATTTAGTTGAACGGCAGATGTTGGTGTTTCAGAGTTTAATGAGGGCTGAGGTGGCAGCTGGACCTGAACAAATATATGAAATCGACTGCCGAGATGTTTTTAAAAACGAAGGCAGAGAGATGAGATGCCAACCATCCTGTGTTAGTTAATACGGGATTGATCAGCGGTTTGCTACCATCTTGTCTGATTGGAATGGAAAAGGTGAACTCATAAATCAGAGATTTGGGTTTCACAACTCCAATCATTCTCCAAATAGTGGAACTCCTTAATTCATAAATCAAACAGATTTCCAGTCTCGTACCATATATTAAAGCTTGTAGTATCTGAGAGGATGAGCGGACATATGACTAAATTGCTGAGGAAGTCAAGCTCTCCGTGTATATATATATTTTAGATCCAGGTATTGGAGGAAAGCTGGAGCGTTGGAAGCTCTGGAGGAGAGCAGTTGCAGATTTAAACAGTAAACTAAAGCCACTTTTGTATGCTGCAATAGAAGCAGATCTGAAGAGGGAGCCGAGATTTGCTGTAATGAGGAGATATTAACAGTAGACGCAAGATCTGCTGAACGGGCAGAGATCTGAGGGAGTAAACGATGGAATGCTGTCAGTAGTCTGCAGTGGCCTGCTGTAGAGAGCAGAGAGCTGCTGAATGCGGTGAAAATTGGTATTTGAGAGTTAAGGCATTTTTAGATGATGTCGGCGATGGGGCTGCCTTTTTGCATAGATCTGAGGCCGCTGCAGAACCTGAGAGGATGGGAATGCGTTGCTCGGAGGACGCTGCAAAACCTATTGATTTGATCAGGAGCAGTCTAAGAGTGTATTGTCTATTGCAGGATAGGAGGATGCTTGACTGAAATGTTGATAATCGTAGCACATAGTTTTCGTATGTGACTGGTAGCTCAAATTGAATGAAATGGACTTTGAAAGTTATATTAAGTGCCTTGATGAAGTTGGGGGCAAATGAGGAAGTGCAAATCCGGGAACAAGAAGGTTGCAGGAATGGCCTGATGCAGGGAAACTGTAAATTAATGTGACGGTGGATTCTTAACATCTCAGAAAGCTGATAAGCATGGCTTCATGACAAGGTCCTCAAGGGGAGGGGTTTGGATTTGAAAAATTCAAGTTAATATATGTAGCAAAAGAGGTTGAGGCAGGAGGGTACTGAGAATCCCTCAGAAAGACAACAAACTGCAGGAATTGATAGAAAGTTTGGAGTGTGCAAGATTTGCAGCGATAGCAAATCATCTTAAATTATGTAGAGCTTGTGGTGTTATGCTGCCATCTAGAGGTTTTGATTGGAATTGAAACTATTGGCTTCAGTGAAGCAGGGTTGATTTCCATTACACGAGAGTAGATGTTAAAACTTCATGCTGATTTGAACTCGGCTCTCGCCAAGATAAGCACCAACTAAGACGTAGCTTTACAGTAAACTAATGTGATCCATATGTGTCTCCATCCATTTACGTTTCCTTCCATATGATGATGTAGATATCCTTCTGTCTGGTGTTAATGGCTGAAGTGTAATGCTGGCTCCAGGGATCAGCTTATTTTGCCTCCCTGGCGCATCAGCACACACAACGGCTGCGATGCTGGCTCCGGGGATCAACCAAAGTGCGGCCTCCCCAGCGCATCAGCATGACAACCGTCTGGATTGAGCCAAGTAGGGTACATCTCTGGGGTTTTCAAGTGGGCACCTTCCATCCTCAGTGTTTCGTCGACTAGCCCACGACACCTCAAGAGGGCTCGACGGTGATTCTGGCGTCCCAGCATCACCCCCCTCCGTCCCCCACTCAACTCAGCCCAGCTTACTTACCTGTCCCCAGCCAGAATCTGTCCGTCTCAACCACAGCCAGTTGCTGCTCCTCTCTGCTGCTTCAGATAAGTTCTTCACTGTGCGACGCAACTCTTGGCCACTGAATCCGACGTCTCTGAGAAACCGGGTTGTAGAGTGTGCCACAAATCCTCGACAACCCACTTCCACTGGGTAAACCCGAACTCTCCATCCTCGCTGTTCCGCTTCAGTGGCTAGTTGAGCATACCGCAGTTTCTTCCTCTCATACGCCTCATCTACAGCATCCTCCCATGGCACTGTTAACTCTACCAGGTGAACAAGGCGTGCTGATCCAGACCACAAGACAATATCTGGTCGAAGGTTAGTGGTGGCAATCTCAGGTGGAAAAATAAGCCGTTGACCAACATCTGCCAGCATTTTCCAGTCTCTAGCAGCTTCCAGTTGTCCTGGGCGAGAATTGGTTTTAACACCTTTTCTTGGTGGTTGCTCTCCTGGGCGGAGGAATGTTGTCTTTTGTGTGTAATGTTTTGATGGAACAGGTGACAACTTATTGGTCATGTTACGCTTGTCTTCCAATGCTAAGGCCAAACATCGCAGCACCTGGTCATGGCGCCAAGTAAACCGTCCTTGGCTAAGAGCCACCTTACATCCTGTCAAAATGTGCCTTAATGTTGCAGGTGATGAACACAAAGGACATGAGGGATCCTCTCCTACCCAGAGGTTTAGGTTCTGTGGTGATGGGAGAACATCATATGTTCACCTGATGAGGAAACTGATCCTGCTCTGTTCCATTGACCATAGGTCTTTCCAGCCAATCTTGCGTTGTTCCACACTCTCCCATCTCATCCATTCTCCCTGCTTGGCCTGGGAAATGGCCTTTATACACCTCATCCTCTCCTCCTGCTTTTGCACCTCGTTGACTACCAGCTTCCTCCTTTGAGCTGGGGCCGCCTTGTGCCATGTAGGAGGAGTTGAACTGAAACCAAGACCCCCTCTTCCATGCTGAACTTGCCCCATGATATCACCAATTCGAAGGGCAGCCTTTGCATCTTCCACAGCTTTCTTTGCCGCCCACTTTCTTCCAGTTTTCAACACAGGTGCTGCCTCCCTTACGCATTTATCGCGTGACTCTACTAAAGTCATTTCCAGTCTGACCTTGGCGGACTTAAACTCCTCGGTTAGAGCAGAGACTGGTAGCTGCAGTATTCCTTTACCATAAAGTCCCACTCTGCTGAGGCAGCGTGGAACTCCCAACCATTTCCTGATGTATGAACTGATTAAAGCTTCCAGCTTCTCTACTGTTGTCAAAGAAACCTCGTACACAGTCAGTGGCCACAGCAACCTCGGCAGTAGACCAAACTGAAAGCACCAGAGTTTTAGTTTGCCTGGTAAAGCGCAGCTGTCTATGCTCTTCAACCCTTCCACTGCTTGTTGTCTAACTTCTCCCACACGAACTGTGTCCTTTAGATCCCCGTCGTACCATCTCCCAAGACTCTTCACTGGCTTCTCAGACACTGTTGGTATTGCCTCACCATTAATGAAGAATGTTTTATCTACTACTTTGCCTTTAATTATAGAGATGCTCCTTGATTTAGTGGGCTTGAATTGCATTCGTGCCCATTCAATGTTATTGGTTAATTTGCCCATTAACCGATTAGTGCAGGCTACTGTTGTAGTCATGGTTGTCATGTCATCCATGTATGCTCGAATTGGTGGTAGTCGCATTCCAGAAGCCAAGCGCTCTCCTCCTACTACCCATTTTGATGCCCTAATGATTACTTCCATTGCCATGGTAAAAGCCAGTGGAGAAATGGTGCATCCTGCCATTATTCCAACCTGTAGGCATTGCCATGTAGTGCTGAATTCTGAAGTTGAAAAACTGAATTGCAAATCTCCAAAATAGGCTTTCACTAAATTTGTTATTGTCATCGGTACACTGAAAAAATCAAATGCTGCCCAAAGTAGTTCATGTGGCACTGAACCATATGCATTAGCCAAATCCAGGAATGTCACATGGAGCTCCTTCCTCTCCTTTTTAGCTGATTGAATTTGTTGCCAGATCACATTGATGTGTTCTAAGCAACCTGGGAAACCTGGAATGCCCGCTTTTTGTATTGAAGTGTCAATGAAGCAGTTCTTTAATAGGTAAGCATATATTTGGTTATTGCGATTAAAATCCTTGTCTTTGTATTAAGCATTTGCTTTAGAACAGTTAGTGATGATATAGGTAAGTTAACGTAGGTCTAGAAGAGGAGCCTGCAGTATTTAGATGTCACAATTCGGCGAGTTGAAGCTCTCATGTTGCAAAAGCGCAGCAGCAGGAGCCAGAAGATTGCAGTCGTGAGGCACAGGCTCGCATTGCCTGTTAAAGCTGCCTGGTCGCCGTAGCAACTTACCACTCCCACTGTCCCAGTAGTCACTCGCTGAGGCGTTGCGGTGGTAACCATGGTCTGTGAGGCGCCGGTGTGAAAGAGTTGCAGTACAGCGGTGACGTTGGAACAGTCTTTCTGATGAAAACGCAGACCAAGTTGAGAATGGCACTGCGCTTTGAACGGCGCAGACTGAGCAGGTAGGAAAATAGCTGATACTATCTTGCGAGCGCAGAGCAGAGAAACGGCTTGCAGTGAAAGAAACGAACAACAAAAAACAAACACAGACAAGGAAGCGGAAATAGTGCTGGGTTAAAGTAGAAAAAGAGAGCGAGATAGACAGGAGGGGCAGCCAATAACACATATGTGGAGCAGCGCTGGCCATGCCCTAATAATTGACGAGGCGAGCGTTGCATTGTGTGATTGGCTGGAAATACTAAATGAGGCTGAACTGGGATCAGCTTCCACCTGGAAGAGATCGCGGACGCTACCGGGCAGGATGCCATGGAGGGAAGGTAAGACAGGCTAAAGAAAAGGAAATAGGATAAGAAAAAAAAGCAGCGCAAAGCGGGAGAGAGCCCTCTACGGCATCCCCCGAATTACGCCTAAAGGCTAACATTACAAAACAAATACAAAATAAAACACTACACAGGGGCGGAGGGGGAAACCCCGTTCTAAAAATCAACAAATACATTTAATGAGCAGGGCTTACTACCGCCCTTCTGCAATGGGTAATCCAGCCACAGAATATAAAATGACCCACTCCGAGCACATTGAGGAAGAGAAAAGGACGGAGAAATAAAGAGAAAGACAGCGAATGCTACCTTGACTGCTACCTCGTGTTTGTGTTTGTTTTGTTTGGCCAATGTGCCTTTTTGTTTGAATGTTTTGTTTAAATCTTTCATTTATTAAATAGCTGCGCAAACAGCGCTTTTCAAACCCCAGTACTGCCTTGTGTGTCTATATCTTCCGGGTCAGTGATGTCATCCACCAGCCAGCTTGTGACAATGCCATATGGAATCTCGACACAAATGGAGTAATACTGCCATCTGGTGGACAATGGAGATGGTTCAGTAGTAAATAAAATACATTGGCTTCGCTGGTGATTTAAGTTAATTGTTATAAAATCAATATTTCTGTGAACCCGTAAATTTACAAACATTGAAAATGTAGTGTATTAAAAGCCTTACTTAAATCCCTAAAAAATTAAATAATCTATCATTCAGGAAATGGATTAAAGTATAATGTATTCATTATAATGATAATAATGGGACATATATGATTTATTTTGGTACTGCATTGTGTAAAATCACATCAGGAAAATAGAAATGTGATTATTAAGTAAAAATGTAACTTGGGAAAAGTTATTTCACAAAATAGTATTTTTACTTAAATGCATTTTGTAAGAGTTATGACCCTTTGTTTGAATGAAGATGGGGAGGTATCTTTCTGATGAAGTTATGATGCCATCTGCTTACAATAAAATGACCTGATGAAGGGTTTACCAATGGAATGAGGGAGAGATACCTATTCTGAAATCTTATAAAAAATACATGATTGAAAATAAGTCTCTCAAAGGAAAATCTCTCTCTCAAAGCATAACTATCTCTCAAAGCAAAATAACACCTACACTCTCAATGGAAAAGCTACACTGAAACATCTAAGTGTGTACAATTGCACTGTATTGATGAAAAGACTCAACAACATTGCTGTAACATTTCAACTTCACGGACCGAAAACAAACACAGCTGTGACAACAAGGAACCTATTTCTTGAAGAAAAGATCTTAATTCAAACTATGAATAAAAATACTTTGTTACTAGAAATCTAAAAGTATGCTAAAATACACAAAGAAGTAGTAAACAGAAAAATACCAAAGTTCTTTTTTAATCTGTTCAATTGGTGCTGCATTACGGCGTAAACCAGTGTTTCTCAACCTTTTTCGTAACAATGCTCCCTAAGGATCAGCTGAGCTTAGTCATTGCCCCCTTGCCACAGAAAATAAAAAAATTAAGAATTAATGCCAATTAACAATGCCGTTTAATAAACATCAATTATTAATTACATTTAATTCCACTAGTTCCGAGAATTACAGAGAAATAATAAAACAAAAATAATTAAACCCCAGTGACTGGTATAATCAACATGCTTACTATTATGGAATATTGCCAACGTATCTTCTTTGCTTGCACTATGCTGTGGATAGCAATAGCGATATGCAAACCGGTTCCTTTGAAAATCGGGTACCCGGTTCTTGCTTTGGAACCGATGAACTGGATACAAATATAAGGGATCCGGTTGCAGTGAGTACTATTTTGTTTTTTAGTAAAACTGATTATTAAAACATTAATTTCTGTCAAAAATACATTTGATAACTATAATTGGCATGTTCACTCGTAAAAGAAAGGTCTGCAAAATATTAATTACAGCAATAATGGGGTGTGAGAGGGGAGGGATCTGGACTGGCCGTTGGGCGCATGCGTAAGTTTGCAGAGGGTTCATACACCCCGTGTATTCCTACACTGTCAGGCAATGTCTTGTTGACAGGAGTCAGCTGTGAAGAAATCGGCTGACGCTCTGTCATTGGCCGGGGGGTGGGACTATATGGGGTGAATGGCTAAATAAAAAGGCACTGTCCTGTCTGGCTCATACAAGAAGTACAGTGGAGCGTGACTTTACAGCAGAATCCTGATACTGTGAAGTGAAATTGGAAACTCTGGAGCAGCGAGTCAGGGAGACAGTGCAGCAACTCCAGCGTGAGACACACAGACCCGGTGAGGCATGCAAGCCACGCACCGGTTATTTACTTGTCACTATCTTAGATAGTTAGCTTAGCGGGACTGAGGCGTCCCACAGTGTATAAGAGAGGATATTGAGCAGTGCCTGTTTCTCGGGGCTTCCACCGCTAGAGGGAGCAACAAGCCGCGGTTAAAACCCTGCACACTTTATTTTGTATTTTTTCCTTAAAGTGTTTTGTTTTCCTTTCGCCTTTTACTTATTCGTTTTTAGTTTACACACCTGTGTGTGTGTTGTATGAAAACGGGGCACAATACCATTGCTGGTAGAGTGCCCCCAAACTGTCACAGAAGCACCTGCCAACTGAGCATGGACTAATAAATCTGGACGCTTGTGTCTGCATTTCATATTTGAGCTTTGTGTCTGCCTTGTGTTTTCCCATATCCTTCCACACATGGTGTTAGAATGGGATCACTAGCATTGCCAGGACACAGCAGTGCCCATTTAAAAAAAAAAAATTGGGATTTTTAATGGGGAATGGTAGGGTGAAATCCAGGCCTTGGTTTACGCGGCAATCCCCAAAACCAAGAATCAGGTGAGGTCGCTACTGGGATTAGCCGATTATTACCGCTGCTTTATCCCTGAGTATGCCACAGTGGTTAACCCTTTAGTAGACCTCACCAAAAAGAGTGCTTCAAATTTAATTAAGTGGTCAGTAGAGTATCAGGGGGCGGTTGATACTATTAAGCAAAGACTTTGTCAGGCCCCCACTCTTATCACACCAGATTTCACCAAGAGATTTATCCTCCACATCGATGCGTTGGATGTTGGTTTGGGTGCAGTCTTGTCCCAAAAGGTAGACGGAGTAGAACACCCGATCTTATATGTCAGTAAAAAGTTGCTTCCTCGGGAGCGCAACTACTGGTTGAAAAGGAGTGTTTGGCCATTAAATGGGCTACCCACTCCTTACGATACTACCTGCTGGGACATTCATTTGATCTTGTCACAGACCACGCCCCACTCAACTGGTTAAGCACAATGAAGGACAGCAATGCTCGGATAACTTGTTGGTATCTGGCGCTGCTGCCCTTCATGTGCCACATGGTACATCATGCAGGGAAAGACCAACAAAATGCAGATTATTTTTCCCGGGAGGGGGGAGTAATGGGTAAGGTAGAGTCAGCTGAGTGTTCCTTCGGCCACTCTGGGCGGTGGGATATGTAACAGAAATACAATGATTCTTGGTGGTAAATCTCCCTTCCGACCTGTGAGGGTGCTAAGTAGCGAGAACAGAGTACCTTGGACAGGTTGACCCGAGAGTTCTTTCCCAGGGTTCAAGGGAAGTCGGCCAGCCAGAAAGGGGGGAACTCCAGTGCAATAACTCATCGACCCGGAAGGGAAACGATGTGGCAGTCGCTGATTGGAGGGGTGGCTGCACTCATTTACCAAGGGGTCATGTGTGATGGCATAAAAGGGGATGGAGAGACGCAATCTGTTCCTTCGCTTTGGTTTACAAATAGAACCCGGAAGGACCTGTGAGAAACGTGTGCCCCGGACTGGATGGTCTGACAATTAATTCCAGGGAACGGTGGAAGTCGGCCATCTAGAAAGGGGGCAGAGCCACAGTGCACCAAGTTATCACCCCAATGGGAGGCGATGTGGCAATCGCGGATTGGAAGAAAAGCGATTGCACTCGCTAACCAAGGGGGCGTGGCTAAAGGTACAAAAGGGGACGTGGCCGAGCAAACTGCTCTTTTGTTATGGTTGCAAGAGAACAGCTGAAGGATTGTAAAATTTACTGTGTTTCGTGTTTGTTTGTTTGCCCATCTAATTGTACTTGTTTGTCATTATTAGATGGCTAACATGTTCCTGGAGCTGTTGCTAAAGGCCAGCACTAACCCGTACAGCACTGCACTATTGCACACGAATAAACTGTATTTCACCACTTGCACCAAAGCCCTCACTCTGGACTTGAAAAAACAAATAAAGAATTGTTTGGACCATGAACTTTGTTGTTTGTTATCTGTTTACGCATTCCATCACCTCTACACCTGTGCACTGCAAATCACTTTGCCACAATAATAAATTTATTTTGAACATAAACCTGTTAATATTGCAGTTTAAATAGAAACTGTTCTATGTTATTTGAGTAAATGTACAACATATTTCATAGAGAATCTAAAAATGTTTATAACTTCTGTTTTACATTTTTTCTGTTGTAAACCTGCCTTGGCACAATTCAGCAAAAATGACCGTGGGGACTTTATGCTTAACTGGTTAACAATAAATGATAATGACTCTTACATGATGAGATCTTTCTGATTTGCAATAACCAAGTCAAGCAATCCTGGTCCAACATACAATATGAATGACATCCAGCTTAACTCTGATACCTCTGCCCAGCTATACAGGAATAAATTGATATTATCGCATAACACTGGTATTTCTACTTACCCAAACTGTGGCGCCTTGATCAAAATCACATGTTCAGCCTGCAGCAGCAAACAGTCTTAATGTTTCATCTCTTGTGACTGACCCAAAGTAACCCCAATAAAAACAAAAATGTAGGTGATTCATTTTCACAGGAACCCCTTCCAGACTGGACTAATCACCAGTTGAACATGTTAACCTACAGTAGACAGAACAGGCAGAAAGGAATACCCAATTAAAGTCATTAGCGCAAACCACCCTTCCACCCTATTCATTTACTGCTGGCATTACAGGGGGTGAATCCTTCAGCTTGCTACAATATGAAATGGCTTGAGAAAATCCAGATGAATATTCCAAGCTGTCCTGGTAATTTTAACCTTATTTGAATGTGAATTAATGCAAAAAGGAAAAAAAAAACTAAAGAAAACATTTACCAAAGCACAAAACAAGGAAAAATAAATAATTTGTACTGTACAACTAACAGTTCTTGTTTTCAATTAGAAAATCATTCTTTGTCAGTTTAGTAAATCAGGCCAGCTTAGTTAATCATGTTTAAAAAACAGCTCATCTTCCCTTTATCATTATGCATTAATCTTTCAATGTTAAGTGTGTAAGACACCAACGTGATTTCCACTCTTTACAATGTTTCAAAGGCTGGGGCTCCCAGGAGCAGCCCTGTAATAATGATTTATAAAAGAAAGACCAGAGAGTCTGAGAAAAAAAAAACACCAGGTTCAGGGGCAGGACTCCAGATTAGAATTCCTTTTGAAGTTTTCTGTGGTCTAGAGCTGAGGGTGGGGGTGAATGTGGTTAGAGAGGGGTGTACTGCTATTGGCAAGCTCCCAAGGCAATGTGGTGGAGTAGCAATGCTCCCTCTCCTCTCCACTCCCATCCACCCTAACCCCCCACAACAAGCGACTGTGATAACAAGATACTGTGAAAAACACAAGATAAAGATTATGCAGATTGGAGAGAAAACAGAAATGAGAAGACAAAAAAGACAGGACACTGGCAAAAGGAGAAGGAGTTTGAATGAGAGATTAAAAAGGAAAAGCACTGGTGGAAAGAAAAGAGAATGAGAGAGATAGACAGATACAGAGAGAAAGAGAATGAGAGAGATAGACAGATACAGAGAGAAAGAGAATGAGAGAGATAGACAGATACAGAGAGAAAGAGAATGAGAGAGATAGACAGATACAGAGAGAAAGAGAATGAGATAGACAGATACAGAGAGAAAGAGAATGAGAGAGATAGACAGATACAGAGAGAAAGAGAATGAGAGAGATAGACAGATACAGAGAGAAAGAGAATGAGAGAGATAGACAGATACAGAGAGAAAGAGAATGAGAGAGATAGACAGATACAGAGAGAAAGAGAATGAGAGAGATAGACAGATACAGAGAGAAAGAGAATGAGAGAGATAGACAGATACAGAGAGAAAGGGGAATGCAAGGGGGAAGGAAAACAAGAGGACAAACAGACAGAGGAAAGAAAAGGGGATTCAAAAAGGATATGCTGAAAGTACAGGAAGTGTTTAAGGTGTAGTGAACCAAACATTTTTTGTGTTTTGTTTGTTTTTTTTAACCATCAGCAATAAGTAACAACCTTATACAGTGGCTCTCAAAAGTATTCACACCCCTTGGACTTTTCCACATTTTATTGTGTTACAACATGGAATCAAAATGGATTTTTTTGCCACTGTTCAACACAAAAAAGTCCATAATGTCAAAGTGAAAAATAAAATTTATAAATTGTTCTAAATTAATTACAAATACAAAACAGAAAATAATTGATTGCATAAGTATTCACCCCCTTGAGTCAATATTTGGTAGAGGCACCTTTGACAGCAATTACAGCCATGAGTCTATTTGGATAAGTCTCTACCAGCTTTGCACATCTGGACACTGCAATTTTTGTCCATTCTTCTTTGCAAAATTGCTCAAGCTCCATCAAGTTGGATGGCGACCATTGGTGAACAGCAATTTTCAACTCTGCATATTCTCAATTGGATTGAGGTCCGGGCTTTGACTGGGCCACTCCAGGACATTGACCTTTTTGTTTTTAAGCCACCAGTGTGGCTTTGGCTGTATGTTTGGGGTCATTGTCCTGCTGGAAGATGAATCTTCTCCCAAGTCCCAGGTCTCTTGCAGACTTCAGCAGGTTTTCCTCCAGGATTTCTCTGTACTTTGCTGCATCCATTTTGCCCTCTATCTTCACGAGCTTTCCAAGCCCTGACGCAGAGAAGCATCCCCATAGCATGATGCTGCCAGCACCATGCTTCACGGTAGGGATGGTGTTCTCAGGATGAAGTGTGGTGCTAGGCTTGCGCCAAACATGGCGCTTAGCGTTGAGGCCAAAAAGCTCTATTTTGGCCTCATCAGAGCATAGAATCTTCTTCCACTTGGTCTCAGAGTCTCCCACATGCCTTCTGGCAAACTCTAGCCGAGATTTGATGCGAGTTTTTTTCAACAATAGCTTTCTTTTTGCCACTCTCCCATAAAGGCCAGTTTTGTGAAGCACCCGGGCTATTGTTGCCGTATGCACAGTGTCTCCCAGCTCAGCTGTGGAAGACTGTAACTCCTTTAGAGTTGCCATAGGCCTCTTGGTGGCCTCCCCGACTAGTGCCCTTCTCGCCCGGATATTCAGTTTTTGAGGACGGCCTGTTCTAGACAGATTCACAGTTGTGCCATATTCTCTCCTTTTCTTAATAATGGACTTTACTGTGCTCCGGGGGATATTCAATGCCTTGGAAATGTTCTTATATCCTACCCGATTGGTGCTTTTGAAGAACCTTATTCAGGATTTGCTTTGAATGTTCCTTTGTCTTCATGATGTAGTTTTTGTTAGGAAATGTACTAACCAACTGTGGGACTTCCCAGAGACAGGTGTATATAACCTGAAATCACGTGAAACACCTTAATTGCACATAGGTGGACTCCATTCAACTAATTATGTGACTAATTAAGACAATTGGTTGTACCAGAGCTTATTTAGGTGTGTTATAGCAAAGGGGGTGAATACTTATGCAATCAATTATTTTCTGTTTTATATTTGTAATTAATTTAGAACAATTTGTTGATTTTATTTTTCACTTTGACATTATGGACTTTTTTGTGTTGATCAGTGGCAAAAACTCCTAATTAAATCCATTTTGATTCCATGTTGTAACACAATAAAATGTGGAAAAGTCCAAGGGGGGTGAATACTTTTGAGAGCCACTATAAATACATTTATTTAATTTATACTGGTATATATATATATAAAAAAATTAAAATAAATAAATAAATAAACACACACACACACACACACACACACACAGAAACATTATTTATGGGCATATTTCACAATGTTGTGGTTTCCTTGGGTTTGACACATTGAGTGCACCGCTGTAGAAGTGTGCAAAGCAGTGAGAAAGCAAAAAAATAAAAAATACCATAATGTATAGTATATTCTTTTAAAAATAATGTGTAACATTTCTTTGTGCTATAATGAGATGCTTATTATATACAAGTGTCACAGGGCTACTTCTGAAGTACTAAATTTGATTTACCATAACCACTACTAAAGGATCCCACCGTAATCCAGAACCCAACCCTACAACATGCACAGTAAACACCAGACACCCAGGAGGTTAAACAAAGACCATTTTTTTTTCTCCACAAGTTCAATCACAAAAATACAATTCAAATCCAATCCCAGCTCTTTGTCTTTACAGATAATACAGGCATGTATAATCCCACAATTTAATATGTGATGCTGGTAAATTATTCCACAAAATTCTCACAGTGATAACAATCAGAAATAAACCATAGGACCATAACTCAGGCAGGTAATTAATTACTACTAAGTATTTACAAAATACTAAGTATTTATAAAATACAGCTTAATTGATTAAGTGCTTAATAACATGTTAACAATCCTTCCCCTTATTTATCCCCACTAAAACCCTATAAAATACTGATAGCATATATTGCCCACACATAACACGATAAATACTAAAATCCCCCCTTCCCTCCCACACAATCAATGTGATATAAACTATACTAGACTGCAACTAAACATACATTACCAACCACTTAATACTTCTGGCTGGGTTGCAATATCTCACACCATGAACATATCGCACTATTTTATTAACTGGATTATAGCACCTATAAGTAGAATACAATCCCCTCAATAAAGTTCTCCTGGACTGGGTTCTCTCAATGTCTCTCCAACAGTCTTGGCCCCTGCCTGTTGCAATCTTACTCCTCAGTTGGTGTAATGTTGCTGTGGTCCTGAATGTTCCTGGGGTGCAGCAGGCAATGCTAGGTTGCAATATCACAGTAAGGTAACTGTTCTCAAACGCTTCACCCCTTTCAATAGCTAAAGTACCCCAAGTAACAGCCTATCACTTAACTTCTGCGAGCTTTATCCAGGACTTGATGTGTCAGCGTGAGCATCCTGACTTCCAAAATCCTCTCCTGCCAGAGCCGTGTCTGCTGCTCCCTGCTTCACGGTAGCCTTCCCCAGCGAGCAGCTGAAACACAACAACACAAATCCACAAGGTTAGCTGTGCATTTGTTGGTTAATTTCAATGCTACTGTACACTATGTGAGCACAGCGCCATTTGTAATCCTCTTAAGGCAAATAGAACGATACTGGTTACTTTATCGCACCAATGCTTCTCTTTCCCAGATAAATATTCCACTACTCTGGTATTTCAATTCCAACTGCAGCTGGTTCTCTTCTCTTCTCTTCTCTTCTCTTCCCCTATTCCTTCTCTCCAGTCCTCTGCTCCAACAGTGCTTCCTCTTCCTTGTCACCCTCCTTTCCTTCTTCTTTTTAGGGGTCGTTGGCGCATGCCATCTAAATGGAGATGATGAGCGCCCTCTACCTTTATATATGTACATTTATTTTTTCTCTTATATTTTCTCCCATTTCCCTACACGTTTTATAAGTTTGACTATACATTTCTCTTTCTCCATTTGTTTCTCTCCCTTCTACCTTCGAAATATCATTTACTGTTGTTACTTCAATTTCTATTTCCTTTAATTTTCTGTTTAATATGTTTCTTTGCTATTGCATTTCCTGAAAATAACCCTAACCCTAAACATAACCTGTTCTTGTTCCCCACAATTACTACATAACCCATTCTCATGGCTCCCAATCCTGTATAAATTATGATTTAATGCTGTGTGATCTACCTTAGTCTATTTATATTAGTTTCTTCCTGTCTGTTTTTCTCTTTCCCCATATGTTTGTATTCCCATACTTTTGAGTGATTTTTTAAAATAAAATCTTCCCTTTCCACTGTTTTCCCATTGTTTTTGCCATACATCCATTATGTTTGCTTTAGCCGCAGCATTCACCTCTGCAGGACTCGAAGGTATTATTATGTCAATTTGTTCATTTAGAGTTGTTTTTTTTGCTTCAAAATCCACAATTTAATTTCCTAAGAAACCCGAGTGACTTGGAATCACTTGGAATATTTTACCATTTTTATAGCTAGTATGTAACTTCTAAATAATTTCATATATAATATCTATCCTATCTCCTGTTTCCAATTCTAATGCCTATATCAAGCTTAGAGAATCTGTAAGAATCACAATATCCTTTTCTTTAAATTCCTTTTATTTTGTCTATGGCCATAAGTATTGCCATCAGCTCTGCAGTAAATACTGATAAATGATTTGATAATCTTCCACTTTTACATATTTCAGTTTTTTAAATATAATAAGCATATCCTGTTTTCCCAGATTTAGGGTCCATCTGTATATGTCTGCAACATCTCTTCCTTATTTCTAACATATTCATGCCCTTTTATCTTAGTTTCCATTTTATTTCCTTTCTTGCTAATTATTGTGGTTAACAGTTTACATACTTTTGGTTTCTCAAATACCCATTTTATGTTGCATTCTTTTTATTTCCCCAATCTTAATTTCTTTTGCTCAATTTGTCATATGAAATGCAAATGTTCCCCTCCTTTCCTGTTCCTGTGTCAGCTTTTTATAGTCCTACCCCTACGGGGCTGTGTGCAGACTCTTAAAGTGCACTCGTCCCCTTTTACGTCCACCCCATTAAATGCTATAACCAGATACACATTGCAACCCAGCCTGTTAATCTCATTTGTTTTTTATTTATTTTTACAGCCATCTTGTGACAAAAGTGCCGCGTCCAAAAATAAATAGCCAGACTACGCCACATTATGTTTAAAGAAAATAAGGAATTCTGTTCTATTATAATTACCTTCTACTTTCATTGACACAGGTTCGAATTAACAAAAGGGGACAGCAACTAGCCCACATCAAAGAACAGACAAGAAGCAATATGCAATTCTTTATTAAAAAAAACAGATAATATTCAAAACTTGGCATTAGTATAGCACACCTCATCACTAACAAGAAAAGTCAAAGTAGTACAGTAAAATAATGTGCATGACCAGTCCTTATTCAATATTGCACTTGCCCTGGCTGGATTGTCGGTCGGGGACGTGGTGCCAATCTCCTGCCACCCCAAATTTCAAAACTGCTCAATTATCCCTTTCCCCAACAGGGGGCGCCACTCCACCACTGTCCAAGCCAACAGACTAATAACACCAAGCCTTCCCCAGAGTCAATTGAACGGAGAAAGAAACGTTTCAATCTGCAACAGAGCAGGGCCTCCACTCGATCTAAAATAGGATATTGCACAGGACACAGGTTTCCTGATAAAAATAAAGCAAAGGATCAGTGCACTTCAAGACATTTCAATCCATCTGCTAATTTATACAACAAATTAAAATAGTATAATAAAGCCAGAGAAATTACTATTAAGCAAATTACTAATTAAAATTAATCAAACGCATATCTATAACCATATGTCAATACACATATCTAGATCTATATATAAATACACAGTATAATCTAATAACAGATATAACCTAGCAGCTTTATGTAGTTTAGCAACAGATACAGTCCTGAAACGTTATATAATTTTAGCAGCAGATACAATTTAGCAGCATTGTCTAGTGTAGCAGCCAAAGTATAATCTAACAGCATTTGTAGCAGTAAAATACAGCCCGGCATCAGTTTAATTCTGGCTGTAATACAAGGCAGGGAACAGGGAAAAGACTCCGCTGATAAGTTATAATAAAAAGTAACAATAGCTCAATGAGAAGGTGTATGACTACTGCAGTTCAAGCACCACAACAAAACACTTAGCTGATGGATGACGACCCACAACTCCCAATCCAGCGTCTCGGGCAGCTCTCTCTCTCAAAGTGCTCGTGCTTTTCACTTCTCTCCAACCAACACCGCTCAGCTGGTCGTCTTCAACTCCTCACGTCCAGATTTCTCTTTAGTCTCGTTCCCAGTACACCAAGTGTCCCGTACTACTGCCAACAACACCCCAAATTCCTCACATCCTGGTCCCGTGCCGCTACCTGCAACACTCCGATCTCCTTGCTTTCTTTAGTCTTATATTCGTGTTCTGCTTTCTCCCTATCTTGTTTCTGCCTATCTTTCTTTTCTTTCCATTCCGCCTTGTTCTAACTTCGTTTTCTCGCTTTATTTTCTGACCTCATTTTCTGAACTGCGTCTCTCTATATCCTCTTTTTTACTCCCTCTTTATAGTGAACAGCTGATTAAATTATTATCCACACCTGCGATCCAAACAGTGATTTCAAGCAGTAGACATCGGTGACGTTGCCATAGGAACAGGTAACACAGCGTGTGTACGAAAACATAAAAACAAAATAAATCAATACATCAATAACTTGCTTAAATTAATCATTCCAACAACACATTGTGAAAAAAAGGAAAAATAAATCAAACATTCTAAAAACCACAACAATATAATTCAATAAATCACATACACTTTTGTCACCCGTGACACAAGTATAGTCAGGTTATAGTTTTCTGTATACTATAGTTATTTGCTAGGGTAGTGTACAAGAGCTGCACATTATACAAGGGATGTACTACAAGGTACATTATAGACATAATTCGTCTTGTATTTGATTATTATGGTAGGCAGTGACAGAGAGGATGAGCGAGGAAAAGCAAGACAGCAGAGAATGGATAGAGAGACAACATTGAATGAGTAACCTGGCTAAACTCAGTATTGTATCAGAATCGTTCCCACGAGTCCCACAACCCCCTCTGCCCTGTAAACAGACACAGTGAGCAAAGTACACGTGCCTGGGAGGTAATATCATAAGGAGTATAACAACTACACATGCATATGGGACTGGAGATCAAATTGCTGTGTTCATATGTGCTGTCCCCAGATGCTGGGAATAAAAAATAATTATAAGCCACGTAACACTGAAATGAGTGGCAGAACACAAACACTGTAATTAGGGACACTCAGTGAAATATGTTCAGTCTGGTAAAGCGTTAGCTAAATACAAACAAGCATGGTACAAATTATATGTAAAATCTGCCAACCAACTTACAGAACTGCACAATCTATTCCGTCATTCAAAATAAGTAATCTACCAGACATAGCCCAGAAGACAGACTCACTCGTATTATAAGCAGCCAAGCTCCAAGTTACTCTCCCACTAAAATATTGTGCTTTAGCCCTGGAGGGGCCCACCAGTGGTTTACCCTAAATTGAAAGTGATTGTAGTTTAGAAAAAAACATGGTATTGTAAACATGTATTTTTATTTTAAAACTTGATATCTTGTACTACACTTGGTTACATACATCTCTGTTTTCTATCAATGCTTTCAGATAGTGTTGCACTTGCTTGGTGAGTTCACCTGGAGGGTGAAATGGTCCTCACCCCTTCAATGGCTTCTTTCCTGTCAACAATCAATCAGCTGCTTCACCTATTGATGACATTCTTTCAGCCAGTAACATGCAATGACCCCGAAGACAACAGTAACATGCAATGACCCCGTATAACATACTGTATTGCCTATGAAAAAGGCAGAGAAAATGAAAGTAGTGCTAAAGTACTGTAATAACATATGTCATGTTTTAAAATGAAATACATGCTTACTATAACATGTGCTTCTTTCAAAACAACACCTTTGAGACCTAGCTAGCTACGTAAGTGCACACTAGACAAGATTTATGGAATTATTTTGTTAGCTACAATTACAAAGTCTTCTGGGTGAAACTAAAGTAATTAGTAAGTTTCAGATTTTGTTGTTGTTGTTGTTGTTGTTGTTTTCTGTAGAACTACAGCATAAGTGTACTTTAGCATACTGTACCATTGTAAAACGTATTCCAAATTGGGTCAGAATTTTTTAGTTCTTTGCTTAACTATCCTTGAGAGAATTATGGATATCTGAACAAATTAAAACCAAATGTTTATGTACTGGACTTTCAAACAATGTTGGTCTTATTCCATTTTTTGATTGATATTTATGTTTGTTTTGAATATACATTTTAAACATTTTAAATCCTTGTCTGAATAAACATAACATGTGAGGAATGTTTCTAAGTTTTAACTTTTAAGAAAAAAGAATACCTGACAACTATGCAATTAATGTAATTATCCTGAATTAGATGTTAACTATAAAGTCATTTAATTACACATACATTTACATATGCCAAATAAAGGGTAAATGTTTCCATGATAAAACAGCATATTTTTTTCAAAGAAAGTTTATTTGCAGTCAGTGATGAGCAATGAAATGCTTTCAGTGGGGTGCGTCACAAAAATCAAACCACTTCTGACAGAATTGTACTTGTGTCTTGTGTCTTATGCAATTAATGACCATGTGCAGACGGAGATGGCTCTTCTGGGTTGTAAAGGGGTGGAGGACAAACACTGATAGCCGACTAAACTCATCCCAGATGTGTTTCATTGGGGACTTCTGGCCATAGTAGATTTTATTTTTTGCTGCAAATAATCCTGGCTAACCTACTGTAGGCTTTAGGTAAAGGGTTATATTTCGTTTAAGGAGAAACTGTCCCTTATTGGGGAAACCTTTAAGGGACGAAAGCAGTCAGAATTATGTTGTCAAAGAGCTCAAGTTTAAAAAGCAGCAGTCACTGAAGCAGTCGTCTAAGGCCTTGTCCACAACATTAGAGCAAAAAAAAAATGACAACCAAGTTCAAAACCGATTTATTTGAACCCTAGCCCAACTTAGAGCGTCCAGATTGCCGTAATGGAACCGAGTTAGTTTAGCCCAGCTGTTGTTGAAAAAAACACTTCGCTGGATGACTGTATCCCAGAAACCACTGTAATGTATACACATTCTTTTTTCTTTTTTTCCCCCTCGTAAATGTTGTTGTTTATTTTAATTGAACACAGGAGCAGGACGGAGGAGCTACGAGAAAGTGCCTAAGTAGTCCAAGGGGAATAATTCATATGTGAGAAAAAATGGAGGTATGACACAGGCCCGGTTTTTGGGATGGAACCGCATAACAGTCTCGCGTTTTGATTGGTCCATGACTGTCACATGAATATGTCGTCACACGAGTGGAAAAGCTTGCAGGCATTTTTAACATTGTAATCAGAGAGAGAGAGAGAGTGATCTGCTTTCCACAACCATACCATTAAAATATAATGTGGTATTACGTTGTATTGATATAATAAAACTATGGGAAATTAATTTATATGAATTATCATGTTATGCACGAATGTAAGAATTGGCTTTCTGTGGTGGTGTACTTTTTTCTCTCAAGTAGCATATATCTATAATCGTTTTTGCGATATATTTTAATATAAAATGTATACACTATTTTTTCATTCACGTCGTAAATTCTGGGCCGCTTTGGTTTTTAGATAACGTCCCAAATTCTGGGCCGCTTTGCATTTTCGAATTCAGCCCAGTTTTGGGGACTCAGCTGACAGCGAGTTTCTAAGTCATCCATGCACAGTTTACCATAAACTGGATCGTGAATTCATTTGAGAGTAACCCTTAGTACATGAATCAAAGTTAATGTATTTTTTACTCTCCCCAGAAATCTTTTTTTTTTTTTAATGAAAAAACAGAAATAAAATGTAAATGTTAAAAAAAAAACGTATTTTTTATTACGTGAAGAAACTACATTGCACTGAAATAGATACATGAAAATTAATTAAAGCAGTTGTTTTCCTTTATTAAAGGCTAATAAAGTGGGAAGGAACATGGTATTCCGAAAAAAGGACATCTCATTTGCTTATGTAACGTCCATCAATATATTGTAGTGTTTCAGGTTCTTTTTGGACAGAAATGAGACTGCAACTGTGAGTAGATGAAGGCCGTTTATTTTGACAATAATTAAATAATCACAAAATAAAATCATAAAGTGAGGGAAAGGAGACTGGGAGACGAAAGTGAAAATAAATGATTGCAGTAATTTTTCTTTTACCCTACCCTTCCCAGTCTTTTCCCCGCCCCTCTTTTGCGCAAAACCTGAACTCCAATTCCCCTCCACACACGTGTACCACCATGCAACCCTGGCACGCACACACCACCATGCCACCCCTGCATGCATACACCCACCATGCAACCCCTGCACGCACACACCACCATAAGACCCCTGCACACACACACCACCATGCAACCCCTACATGTAGAAACCCACCATGTGACCCCTGCACGCACACACCACAATGCAACCCCTGCACGCACACACCATCATACAACCCCTGCATACACACACCACCATGCAACCCCTACATGCACACACCAATATGCAACCCCTGCATGCACACCACCATGCAACCCCTGCATGCACACACCACCATGCAACCCCTACATGCACACACTACCATGCAACTCCTACACGCACACACCACCATGCAACCCCTGCACGAACACACCACCATGCAACCCCTGCACGCACACACCACCATGCAATCCCTGCACGCAGACACCACCATGCAACCCCTGCACACATACACCCACCGTAGCAATTCTTTGCAAAATATATTTTCGGGTATTCAGCCCCATTCATGTCTATGGCAGTGTTATAAAACACATTTTCAGTCATATCTCTCGAACCAGAGCACCTACAACCACCGTTCGAAGGGTTCTAGACCAGCCTGAATGTAACATGCCCAGTTTCATAGCAATTCTTTGCAAAAAATATTTTCAGGGCGTTCAGGCTCACTCATGTATATGGCAGGGCTGAAAAACACATTTCAGGCTTATCTCTCGAACCCGAGCACGTAGAACCACCATTCAATTTCTAGTGTATTTATGCAACAGAAGCACCAATTTAAGTCCATTCCAAGTGTTTTGTGATCACAGTAAAAGCTCTATATACCCTATTCTTTAAGATATCACTTTGCAGTGCAAATTTGAGGAACGCAACCACTTAGCAACTTGCAAATTGGTACTGCAATTTAAAGGCCTGTAGTGTCAGACTGGTAGTCCCTAACTGATTCAAGTGTTTTTGGAATGATTCTTGCAAAGACTGATTTATAAGAAAAAAGAGAGATTGACAAACAGCATTTTGCTTTATATGCAGAAACGGGCAACTACAAGAGCTAGGAGGCTACAGAGTACCTCTGGGTATGAATCCAGATCGCAGTACCTGTTCTTAGATGTCCGAAACCACTGTATCGCTGTATAACTGTATACCCTATAAATATCACTTTTTATTGTGTATTTGAGGAACACAACCAATTACAAACTTCATTTGAATTGCTGTGCTATCAGAATATCAGTGTATAACTTTGCTGGGTATTGCAGTGTATGCTGGGTATCAAAAGGCCTTCACTTTTACAAAAGGCTGTCAAAATTTAAAAAAGGCCGTCAAAGTTACAAAAAAAATAGGTGTGCTCCTAACCCAATACTTGTCTTTTTAATTCTGTGCATCCAAATACTTGTAGTTAAAAGTTTTAAGAATTAAGCATACTGTATGTTGTTCTGTCCTAAACCAGCAGTTTGTCACCCAAATTTATTAAATAAACAGGGGGGGGGGGGGGGGGTCATCAGATTATTCTTTAGTATTAAAAGGATATATTTTCTAACACTTTAGTATTATTTGTTTATTTAGCAGACGCCTTTATCCAAGGCGACTTACAGAGACTAGGGTGTGTGAACAGTGCAACAGCTGCAGAGTCACTTACAATTACATCTCACCCGAAAGACAGAGCACAAGGAGGTTAAGTGACTTGCTCAGGGTCACACTGAGGTGGGATTTGAACTGTGGACCTCCTGGTTACAAGCCCTTTTCTTTAACCACTGGACCACACAGCCTCCTAACTTCTCAATTTTATTGTAACTGAGGTACAGTTCAGTTGAGAGAAAATTGTAAAGGGGTACTCGAGCTGAAACCTCCAGATAGAAGGGGTACAGTTTCAAAAAAAGGTTGAAAACCCCTGACCTACAGTATAAACTATCAGGAATAGATAAGGGAAATGTTGACTAATACAATACTGTAGCGTTCTGTGCTATGGGGATGAGACAGACTCGGGGGAAACCAGATGAGGTTCCACGTACTTTTATTTTTTTAAATTTCTTTAACAACACAACGAAACCCTGTTTTGGCCGGGGCTCACGCCAAAATAACAAATAACTGTCTCTCTCTCTTTTACACCGCAGACTCACTGGGGGTCCACACACTGCTTCACCGACAAGCACTCTCTCAGTCGGTACTCCGTCGCTCACAGTCGCTCTCCAGTCAGACATTCACCCGCGTTCTCCCGCTCACAGCTTCTCCCCCCTCCTACTTATAGCCTCCGGGGGAACCACCCACTGCACACACACGCATGCACTCACGCAGACACACACCAACGGCGTGCCCCGTGCCCTCACAATACATGGAACCTTAAACAGGACGTAACAAACAAGACAAACACAATGTCCAGGATGCTGCCATCGCCAGGGTCGTTACAATACAATAGGATTTATTTGAAGTTGTTGAAGGGCACTAGTCTCTTAAACCCAGAAGTTCTGATAAACCCCTACGCCTCACTATATATTGATGGACATTACATAAGCAAATGAGATGTCCTTTTTTTTTGGTATACCATGTTCCTAAATGTTTTCTGGGAGAGTAAAAAATACATTAACTTTGATTCATGTACTAAGGGTTACTCTTAAATGAATTAACGGCCCAGTTTATGGTAAACTGTGCATGCATGACTTAGAAACTCGGCTGTCAGCTAAGCAGAATATCTCAAAAACTGGCCTGAATTCAAAAATGCAGAATTTGGGACGTTATCTGAAAACCAGAGCAGCCCAGAAATTGGGATGTTATCAGAGCGGCCCAGAATTTGGGACGTTATCTAAAAACCAAAGCGGCCCAGAATTTGGGACGTTATCTGCAAACCAAATCGGCCCAGAATTTGGGACGTTATCTAAAAACCAAAGCGGCCCAGAATTTGGGACATTATCTGAAAAGCAAAGCGGGCCAGAATTTGGGACGTGAATGAAAACATGGGCAGTCTATATGTACAACTGTGATTACATTATATCTAAACTAATACAACCTCTAACAAAACTGTAATAGTGTGGAAGACATATATTTGATATTAAAATATGTCGCATAAACGACTATAGATATATGCTAAAAAGTACGCCATTACAGAAAGCCAATTCTTACATTCGTGCATAACATGATAATTCATATAAAGTAATTACCCATAGTTTGTTATATGATTACATCGTAACACCACATTATATTTTAATGGTAAGGTTCTGATTACAATGTTAAAAATGCCTGCACGCTTTTCCACTCGTGTGACGACAAATTCATGTGACAGACATGGACCAATCAAAACGCGAGACTGTTATGCGGTTCCATCCCAAAAACCGGGCCTGTGTCATACCTCAAAAAATGCCCACGCCATAGTAAATGAATTAGATGGGCATTTGCACAAAGGGAAAATCTTTGGTGGAGAAGATTAAAAGTCGAAATAAAGACCTTTAATTTGCTAATATATGACGTGATCGAAGATAATTTTAAGTGTTCTGGACACTGACAGGGTAGCAACAGGAACAAAAACAAGCAAGGTACTTTACCTAGATTGCTCCAGTAAAAACCCAACTGTATAAATGGGTAATTGTATGTAAAAATAAGGTGATATCTTGTAACAATTGTAAGTCGCCCTGGATAAGGGCGTCGGCTAAGAAATAAATAAATAAATATACTGTATATATATATATTGAGAGGAACAGTAGTTCCTCGTACAAGTTAAAAAATCTTGGCAGAACTGCCGAGGCTCTCCAGCACCAAGAGTTTTGCTGTTTTGACCATGTTGCAGCGGCAAAACTAAATAACTTAGAAGTACCATTCCACTTTAAACATAAAGTTTTAAGTTTTCTTAGACTGAATGTGAAAAAAACGTAAATACCTCTTATACACATTGAGATATATTAAGATATAAGTCGTCAAACTTAGGTAAAATTTGTCATAATTCTTTATCATCATCATCTTCCGTTCCTTACTTTGTGTACGTGTGACGAGCCAGCAGGCTCAGTCACGTGAATGAAAGTTAAACATTGGCAACCTCAATTGGACTGAGCATTACGACCAATGACGACATACTTGTTGTTATTGAATAATTTGAAACAAACTGGATAAAAGCAATGTACAGGATAGACTACGAGAGCTGTTTTGTGGTTTTTGACTCTTGTTTGGTTGTTGTTGCTGCTGAGGAGGGGTCGCTGACGTGGGTTCGGGGCTGCCTGTGGAACTTAACCGAACTGAAACGTAACTAAACGAACTAAATCGAACTGTGCGCTGTGCGAGACTCTGGGGGGACTTGTCATTAAAGGGAAGGGTTCTTTCTGTATTTTATTTATTATTTTATTGTATTTGCTTGTGTTTACCTTTTTGCTGGGTTACATGTAATAACATACTGATAACTGTGGACATTCGAATCTGTCACCTACCTCATAGTGCATAGATTGTTGTTCTTAAACAAATAACCGGGTTCGCAAGTACTGCTGAAACGCCCGGAATAGTCTATGAAATACTGATAATTGGGCTTGCTTAAATACAACTTGTACTGCTGCTAATATGTACTGACTGGTTTTAATAATTACTGATACAATAACCTGGGTTTAAACCGTAATGTTAACTGGTTGTTAATACGCACTGAATGGTTTATGAATTACTACTATAATAGAATCTAGTTTTAACGTAATATTGATTGCTGCTAATCTACACCGGCTGGGTAAGAAATGTTGATATAATATAACCTGGTTTCTAAACGTAAAATTAATTTGTGCTGATTTGCACTGAATAGTTTATGAATTATTGATAGTATTGTATTTGTAAACTGACTACTAAAACTGGGTACTTCTTAAAAACGCTAATCTCCGCAAGTGTGCCTAGTGATTGAGTTGCCATTGTCTTGCTAAAATATAGGAGGCTGTGTGGTCCAGTGGTTAAAGAAAAGGGCTTGTAACCAAAAGGTCTCTGGTTCAAATCCCACCTCAGCCACTGACTCATTGTGTGACCCTGAGCAAGTTACTTAACCCTCCTTGTGCTCTGTCTTTTGGGTGAGACGTTCACACACCCTAGTCTCTGTAAGTCGCCTTGGATATAGGCGTCTGCTAAACACTATGTAACACCATTTTTGTTCCTGGGTAGTAAGTGTTATTTCCTAATTGCTTAACCCTCAAAAGTATAGAAAATGGCTATTATTCCCCACAAACTTTGCTTTTGTGACCAGGACAGTGATATTTTGAAATTTACCTATTTCCAATGAGAAAACAGGGGAATTTGTGACTTTTCGTTCACAAAGTCAGAAAAAAACAACATATGAATCCAAATTAACATGTATTTATACTAAAGTAATACAAAAATGACTACAAAAGATTTAGAAGTGAGTAGTTTTTCAAGATTTACGATTATACTGTAAATCACTTTCACGAATCAGCCCCCAAATGTAGTCTCCCATCATGTTCTCGTTATAATGTCCTTGGTAGCGGCGTTCAAAGTCCAGTATATCCTGGTGGAAGCGCTCGCCTTGCTCCTCCGAGTACGCTCCCATGTTCTCCTTGAATTTATCAAGATGAGCATCAAGGATATGGACTTTGAGGGACATCCTACAGCCCATTGTGGCGTAGTTCTTCACCAGAGTCTCAACCAGCTCCACATAGTTTTCGGCCTTGTGATTGCCCAGGAAGCCCCGAACCACTGTGACAAAGCTGTTCCAAGCCACTTTCTCCTTACTAGTGAGCTTCTTGGGGAATTCATTACACTCCAGGATCTTCTTTATCTGTGGTCCGACGAAGACACCGGCTTTGACCTTTGCCTCAGACAGCTTAGGGAAGAAGTCTTGAAGGTACTTGAAGGCTGTCGACTCCTTATCTAGAGCTCTGACAAATTGTTTCATAAGGCCCAATTTGATGTGCAGTGGTGGTATCAGCACCTTCCGGGGGTCCACCAGTGGCTCCCACTTGACGTTGTTCCTCCCCACAGAGAACTCGGTCCACTGTGGCCAGTCCCGTCTGTGGTAGTGCGCCTTGGTGTCCCTGCTGTCCCAAAGGCAGAGATAGCAGGGAAACTTGGTAATAACCACCTTGGAGACCCATCAGGAATGCCACCATTTTGAAGTCTCCTATGACCTTGATGCCATCTCAGAAAAATGCAGATATGTATCCACTTAGGCAGATGGAACTAAACTGAACTGGTGGGCTTAAGGCCCCTGTATTTATACTACTATTTATATTACTGGAAAGTTCTAGAAGTTACTTCAAGTTTTCTCAGCACTGAATCTATCTGGAATGTTCTGGAAAATAGGTCATTTTCAAATTATCACTGTCCTGGTTACAAAAGCAAAGTTTGTGGGGAATAATAGCCATTTTCTATACGTTTGAGGCATAAGCAATTAGGAAATAACACTTACTACCCAGGAACCAAAAAAAAAAAAAATATTTGTTACACGGTGTAATTATCCATACAGCAATTAATCTAACCTGTTTGTTATAATTGAAATGTGGGTGTGATCGTTTTGCACTGAAGTTGTTGTTTCTTGATTGTGTGTTTTTTCTTATGATTTGAATATTGGTTTGCGTACCAACACTTAGTTTTGATTTGTTTTAGTCGCACATATTGGTTTTAAATGTATTATTTGATTGTTTTATATTGAAGTTTGGTTTATTGCTGTATGGTAATTTAACTGAAGGTCTAACTGCAATATATAGTAATTTGACTTGTTCTATGAGAACTGATTGGATCAAACATTTTTGTTGGTTGCTGTAACTGTTTTTCTACCATTGTCCACTTTGCCTGTACTAAATTGTATACCCAGATCATTTTTATACTCCTTTTAAAAGTAAAGATTTCATTTTTGATTATAGCTGTTTCCTGGTGCTTTGCTCTGTTCCCTAGCTACCTTAATTATATAACATTCTACTTCTGGGGTTATTTATCCGGACCGTCCCGGTTAACCAAAGGTGGTGGCAGCTACAGGACACGCTACTCCTGTTTCAATCCAGTTAGAACACAACCTAGCCAGGACAGGTTTCGTTACAGTATGTAGTGATCGATCTTGGAAAACAATAACTAAGGAACAGGATATGTACCAGTCATGGCATTTCACAGAGAAATCAAGCACTTTGACATACATACCAGTTATCTTACGGAATTTATTTGTTTTAAAACCGCACATCTCGCAAAAAAACCCTGCGGGGTTTGAAGCTGCAGCATGAGAAATGTACGCTGATACAGACACGCTTTAGCCCGCTGCGCCGCAGGTCAGCTGTTAGAAATTCCACCAGTTTTGATGCTTGCATCCGTGCTTGACAAGTTTGCACTGAGCAGGATCTGCTCAAGCTCGCCTTACAAATATACCACCAAATGTTCCTGTCAGGACACTACACTCTGATTTTGGTTATCATTATTGTTAATAAAACAATGAATAATCCTCTCCAAAAAAAAACCCTGGAGGTGCTGACTTCCTCAGTTGACCTGACAGGAACATTTCGTGGTACCTTTTTGTAGGCGCTGCTCTGCTCGACTGAATCTCCAGCTTCTGGTTTTAAAATCAGCAATTATCCGGTTACATTGAGAAACGGCCTGACTCCATTTCACATGTTGGTCTACGTCAAAATAAACCAGGGAATGCAAGCACTTTATCCATACCAGTTACACTAAGTTATTTATTTATGTTTTGAAACAACACATTATGGAGGATATTCCCTGCCAAAATTAGAAATAAATAAATATCGAAATAGTTATTGAGATTTATTTTGATGTTATTTATTCATGTATTTCACAATTTCCACTTTGCTTTTTACATTTTGATGTGACGCTTGCTATTTCTTTGTGGTCTCCATATTTCTTTTTCAATGTGCCACAACTGCTTCTGTCAGTCGCAGCCAGTGGGTGGTATCAACGACTCCATTGGCTGATGATTACCCAGTGGCTTTGATGCTGCCCACTGTCTAACCCAATAGTTGATTTGATTGTAGTGAAATTCGAACAAGTTTGACTAAAATGAGTTTATTAGCCAAGTTAACTTAGTCCTGTCATATGTCGTACATAAGAACATAAAAGTTTACAAACGAGAGGAGGCCATTCAGCCTATCTTGCTCGTTTGGTTGTTAGTAGCTTATTGATCCCAGAATCTCATCAAGCAGCTTCTTGAAGGATCCCAGGGTGTCAGCTTCAACAACATTAATGGGGAGTTGGTTCCAGACCCTCAATTCTCTGTGTTTAAAAAAAAAAAAAAAAAAAAAAAAAGTGCCTCCTATTCTGTTCTGAATGCCCCTTTTATCTAATCTCCATTTGTGGCCCCTGGTCCTTGTTTCTTTTTTCAGGTCAAAAGTCCCCTGGGTCCACATTGTCTATACCTTTTAGGATTTTGAATGTTTTAATCAGATCGCCGCGTAGTCTTCTTTGTTCAAGACTGAATAGATTCAGTTCTTTTAGCCTGTCTGCATACGACATGCCTTTATAAACCCGGGATAATTCTGGTTGCTCTTCTTTGCAGTCTTTCTAGAGCAGCAATATCCTTTTTTGTAGCGAGGTGACCAGACTTGAACACAATATTCTAGGTGAGGTCTTACTAATGCATTGTAAAGTTTTAACATTACTTCCCTTGATTTAAATTCAACACTTCTCACAATATATCCGAGCATCTTGTTGGCCTTTTTTATAGCTTCCCCACATTGTCTAGATGAACTCCTAGGTCTTTTTCATAATTCCCTTCTTCAATTTCAGTATCTCCCATATGATATTTATAATGCACATTTTTATTGCCTGCATGCAATACTTTACACTTCTCTATTAAATGTCATTTGCCATGTGTCTGCCCAGTTCTGAATGCTGTCTAGATCATTTTGAATGACCTTTGCTGCTGCAACAGTGTTTGCCACTCCTCCTATTTTTGTGTCGTCTGCAAATTTAATGTTTGCTTACTATACCAGAATCTAAATTATTAATGTAGATTAGGAATAGCAGAGGACCTAATACTGATCCCTGTGGTACACCACTGGTTACCTCGCTCCATTTTGAGTTTTCTCCTCTAATCAGTACTTTCTGTTTTCTACATGTTAACCACTCCCTAATCCATGTGCATGCATTTCCTTGAATCCCTACTGCGTTCAATTTGAGAATTAATTTTTTTTCCTGGAATTTCTCAAAAGCTTTCTGGAAATCTAAATAAACCATGCTTTGCAATTATCTATTGTCAATGTTGCATCCTCAAAGTCAAGCAGGTTAGTTAGATACGATCTCCCTTTCCTAAAACCATGCTGACTGTCTCCCATGATATTGTTACCATATAGGTAATTTTCCATTTTGGATCTTATTATAGTTTCCATAAGTTTACATATAATAAGTCAGGCTTATTGGTCTGTAGTTACCTGGTTAATTTAGTGTCCTGCTACTTCATTTGAAATAATTGACAGCAAAACTCAAATGACACTTGTGAATCAAATCTCAGAACTATGACATATTTAATGTGTAATCATTATAATGTTAGTGGGGCAAGGGGGCATTTGTGTGTGTGTGTGTGTGTGTGTATCGCGTTTTGTTAATTTACGATGGGCTATATAAATAAAAAAGCGTCCTTACCGGACCCCATCTCCCAGTTTCTGAGTTACGAAAGTGAAATTGGGAGTGCTAACGAGTGGCAAAACAGGGACATAAATGTTGACTATTTTAGTCGACTCAATAAAACATAAAATATCTAACTCGCAGCAGTAGTATAACTTTGAGAAACCTTGTCAGATTGACATCAATTGTGTTGCATTGCAGGAGGAGGGGGTGAAACCGTTTCTATGGGTGGAACAATCTCTGCCAGCCAATGGAGTTGTTGATACCACCCACTGGCTGTTATTGACAGTTGTGGCACATTAAAAAAGAAATATGGAGACCACATCGAAAAAGAAATGGCGAGTGTCACATCAAAATGTAAAAAGCAAAGTGGAAATAGTGAAATACATTTCTAAATATCAAAATAAATGAATTGATAAAGGTCTCTATTTATTTCTAATTTTGGCAGGGAATATCCTCCATAACATATCGCACAAAAATAAAATAAAGAAATCCCGAGGTTCAAACTAGCAACGTGAGTTCTAGGCTGTGATACAGACACAGTTTAAACCACTGCACTACTGGGTAACTGTTCAAATATGTTTAATTTTTAAACTCGCATAAATTAATAAATGGCAAGCCAGGAAAATACATTTCAATTGATTTGGCTGATGCTTCTATCCAGAGCAATTGATATTTGTATAGGCCTTCCCATATAAAAGTGAAAAAATATGTCAGTGGTGTAATGGTTAGGACACTTCACTACGTACTGGAGGGTCATAGGTTCAGTAGCTGGTGGGGGACACTCTGATCTTTTTACCCATTGCTCCAGAAATAAAAACTGGTAATTTGTATTTTTAAGGGAAAAACAAACAAAAAAAAAAAACTGTTTAACGCGTATGAACATTAAGTGTTACAACAGGTTTAAGAGTATATAAAATAAAAGCCACAAGGTGTTTAATTCCTAAACACATTTTAGAAGCATGAATTCAGTAATGTGTTTGAAGTGTGACAAATAACCTACGTGTTTAAACTCCTGGTTTATAGGCTATGTCTTGGTGATAATATATATTTCAATTCATCATATAGCCCCAAAGGAATCGGTATAGCATTTGACTCTGAGAAACATATTCTTAAACACCTATCATGCCTGCTGCCATGTTTTCCTCTATTGAATAGAGGTTGATTTGATTGGTTTCCACACAGCTTTTTTCCACCTAGTTGTTTTATTAGTCAGTTACGCTATTTGGTGTGCTGGCGCACAAGAGAGCCTCACAACATAAGAGCCGGGAGTCTAGCTGTGGGAGTCCAGCAAGGGGAGGCCTGCTCCGAGATGCTGTTGGAAAAGATCCAAACCTAGCAGCGCTCTGGAAGACGCCATCTACTAGTCAGGGCTGTACTCTTTTCTCCCCCCCCCCCACCACTCCCACTGTGCCTATTTATCTCGCCTGTCCTGCTATGACCGTCTCTCACATCCCTGTTCTATCCTCTCACTCTCGTCCTCGGCCCTCTGCCGCTGCTCCTCCAACCCCACTAACCTCATCCCTCTACCTCTCGCCCTCTCCCCCCTCGCACTCTCTCTGGTGCACTCTAGAACTGTCACTCTTCTGCTAACAACAAAGCGGATTTCTTCTCTGCTTTTGCCTCCCACCTCTCTCAATTTCCTTGCTCTCACTGAAACCTGGCTGTCCTCTGATAACACTAACTCTGCCGCCCTGTCTTCTCTCTACGTCCTGTCCTAAACCCCGCGTCTCACTGGACGGGGAGGTGGGACTGGTCTTCTCTTCTGTCACTCCTTACTCTTTTCTGTCCCCCTCCTCGCTCTCTGTTAACACCTTTTGAATTTCATGCTGTCCAACTAACCTCTCCCTGACAGCTCCTGCTAATTGTACTGTACTGGACCTCTCGCTCACTTTCTCGAACTCCACTATCTACTCTCCTCCCTCCCCTCTCTGTCTACCAACTGTCCCGTTAGGTGATTTCAACATCCATCTCTCCAACCCCAGCCACTCTCCAACCCCAGCCTCTCCTTCACTCCTTCGACTTCTGTCTCTCTCCATCCCCGCCTACCCACAAAGCTGGCGTCAACTGGACCTCACCTTCTCCAGGGCCTGCTCATATCCGCAAACTAACACCTCCCCCTCCCGCTCCAACCCCTACACCCACTGCGTCCCCTACTAACTCACCCTCCTTCTCGCCCCTCTCAGACGCTGACCTCTCCTCCCTACTCCAGGGTTACAAACCCACCATGTGTGCCCTGGATCCCCTCCCCACTCACCTCTTTCAAGCTGCTGCTCCTGCTCTACTTCCCTTCATGTCCTCCCTTCTCAACACCTCGCTCCTTTCTGGTCTCTCTCTCTCTCTCTCTCTCTGCCTTCAAACACTCCCATCCTCAAAAAACCTACCCTCGACCCCACCTCCCTCCAGAGCTACCGTCCTGTCTCCCTCCTACCCTTCCTCTCCAAAACCCTCGAGCAGGCAGTACACTGCCAGCTCTCTGCTTTCCTGTCTAACCACTCTCTGCTCGACCCTCTCCAATCTGGTTTCTGCTCTGCTCACTCCACTGAAACCACCCACCTGTCTGTCACTAACTCGCTAAACTCTGCCCGAGCTGCCTCTCTCTCCTCTGTCCTAATTCTCCTTGACCTCTCTGCTGCCTTTGGCACTGTCGATCACTCTATTCTACTATCCTCACTCACTGACCTGGGAATCTCTGGCACTGCTCTGGCCTGGTTCTCCTCCTACCTCTCCAACACCACTTACCAGGTAACCTGGTGTGGAGCAACCTCCACACCTCACCCTCTCTCAACAGGAGACCCCCAAGGGTCAGTCTTGGGTCCTCTCCTGTTCTCTGTCAGTCTGTCTGTCTGTCTGTCTGTGTGTGTCTCTCTCTCTCTCTCGCTCTCTCTCTCTCTACACCCACTCCCTGGGCCCCCTCATCGCATCCTATTTCTATGCTGATGATGCTCAGATTTTCCTCTCCTTCCCCACCTCTGTCTCCACCATCCCCTCCCGTATCTCTACCTTTCTGTCTGCTATCTCCTCCTGGATGCACTCGCATCACCTCAAACTCAACCTCTCTAAATCTGATCTCCTTTTCTTTCCCTCCACCTCTGATCTCTCTCTCTCTCTCTACATTCCTCTGGAATCTACCACACTCTCCCTCCTCCTCAGCTAAGAACCCCGGAGTCACCCTGGACCCGTCTCTCATTCCCAGCACATCTCCACTCTGTTACGCACTTGCCGATTTTCTTCCTGAGCAACATACAAAGAATCTGACCCTTCCTCACCAACTACACCACCCAGCTCCTGGTCCAGGCCCTGGTACTCTCCCGCCTAGACTACTGCAACTCCCTCCTAGCTGGCCTCCCTGCGTCCGCCACCCGTCCGCTCCATCTCATCCAGAACTCCGCTGCTTGCCTGGTGTTCTTTCTGCCTCGCTTCTCCCATGCAACTCCACTGCTCCGCTCACTCCACTGGCTCCCGATCACCGCTTGCATCTCTCCCTACACCCTCACTCAACCTCTCCGCTCCTCCTGCACTAGAAGACTGGCTGTACCTCCTCTACGCTCGCCCGCCTCCAGAGCCTGCTCCTACTGCACCCTCACCCTGCAGTGGTGGAATGACCTTCTTTGGGGGAGTGTCCCACCCCTATGTATTTATTATTATTATTATTATTATTATTTGTATTTGTTTGCGGCGCGGATAAAAGCGCCGCGTCTTTTGTTATTGTTTTTTATATTTAAAACCCGTGAGGATGCGTGACTGATCAGCTACTGATTATTTACTAGCTGACAGTCACGCATCCTTACCAAACGCGTGCAGACTGTGGCCGAGGGGTAATAAGATAATTAACAACTAGTTAACCCCTCGGCCAGAGTATAAGAACCTGCAGCTGTCTGTGCTGCTGTGTAGAGAGGAGAGTACGGGAGAGCGGAGAGAGAGAGCGAGGAGAATATAACGAACAATTGCTATATATTTACAATATACTTGTTTCTGTTTGGCCATCACACCTTTTTGTTTTGTGTTTTGTTGTTTGTTTAAATCTTTTGTTTTGTTTATTTGATTTATTAAGTACGCTGACCGCCGTTGCATTCAGCTTCACCCGCCCATCCATTGTTTTGGTTTCTGTACTTCCTGGTCCGTGACGTCACCACACCTCACCACTGCAAGCCATCCTGCCACACCTTCCTACAGATGTCAGGACTGAGAACCTTCCGGCGCCTCCTCAAGGCTCACCTCTTCAGACAGCACCTGTAGAACTCCTTTTTCCCTCTGGACACTTTATCACTCTTCCTTAAATGCGCTTTACTTGTTCTTATCTTCTCCCTATTTTACTGCATTTAATCCTGTATTTTAGAGTACTGTAATCTGTCATGTTGTTTAATCTGTAGTATTTTGTATTTAAAGATATCCTGATGTAACTATCACTGACACTTATCTGATCTGTTATTGAATCATATTTTGTCATATATGATAGATATACTTGTACTTGCTAGAACCAAAGTCATTGTATTTTATCTTGCTCTTAATTTGTATTAATACTTGTACTGTGATTCTTAATGTGTTTGTTTACGACTGAGTCGCCCTGGATATGGGTGTCTTCTAAGAAATAAATAATAATCGTTTTTTGTTGTTATTTTGTTATGAAAACAACCTTGTTTCTCACACCACATTGTGGGAAAGTTTGGAAGAAAGTGGATGCTTCTATGACTTCTTCACTGCAAGCTGGATATTACACATTTCTTCGTTGGATTGAAGTAAATGTATGAATTGTATGGGCACTGGAGATTTGGTGAAAAACTTCAGGGATTTTCTGCATTCTACCAATTGCAGTATCTCTTAGTATACTGACCTTTAACACTGACATTCATATGCACATTTTACTTTTGTACCTGTGTAAAAATCAAGTTACCAAAATATACATATGTTTACCACTGATGGGTGTACATTTGCAACCAGAATAATAAAATCTTTACCCTTATATACCACTATCTTACTTTCAAGTCTTCTCATTACTGTTTTACTTGACTTATTGACTCTCTTGGCTTGCCTGTTTGTCTATTTACCATACACATTCTCGAATGTCTTTTTCTCTCTATTCATTATTTGAAGTAACAAAAACATTGTCAATGTAAAAAAACAAGTTAGAAAAATGCAACAGCCGTTTAAAGGGGTGATATCAAACACAAAAGCCCAAGTTAGGAGAAGCAATTGGGGCAACCTTGTCAAGCATCAAGCAAATAGGCACAATTGGAAAGGTGCTGGGGCCCAACATTCACATAATTGTTGCTTCTAACTTGGCGCCTTTTTTTTTTTTTTTGATCGCTTCACTCCACTTGAAATGATCTTTGTATAACTTGAAGTTACTGAGACACACTCACACACACTGAGACTGTGTGTGTGTGTGTGTCTCAGTCACTGCAAGTCCTCCACCCCACTTGGTGGAAGCACCTTTGGCAGCAATTACAGCTGTGAGTCTGTTGGGATAGGTCTCTACCAACTTTGCATACCTAGATTTGGCAATATTTGACCATTCTTCTTTACAAAACTGTTCAAGCTCTGTCAAGTTCCTTGGGTCGCGTTGATGGACAGCAGTCTTCAAGCCTTGCCACACATTTTCGATTGGATTTAGGTCGGGGCTCTGACTGGGCCACTCAAGGACATTTACCTTTTTGTCCCTTAGCCACTCCAGTGTAGCTTTGGCTGTGTGCTTTGGGTCGTTGTCATGCTGAAAGGTGAACTTCCGTCCCAGTTTCAGCTTTCTTGCAGAGGGCAGCATGTTTTCCTCAAGGACTTCTCTGTACTTTGCTCCATTCATTTTCCTTTCTATCCTGATAAGTGCCCCAGTCCCTGCCGATGAGAAACATCCCCATAACATGATGCTGCCACCACCATGCTTCACAGTTGGGATGGTGTTCTTTGGGTGATGCGCTGTGTTGGGTTTGCACCAAACATAACGTTTTGCATTTAGGCCAGAAAGTTCAATTTCAGTTTTATCAGACCAAAAAACTTTTTGCCACATGGCTACAGAATCTCCTGAGTGTTTTTATGCACATTTTTTAAAACGGGATTCAAGGTGGGTTTGCTTGAGTAATGTCTTCCTTCTTTCCACCCTAGAACACAGGCCAGATTTGTGGAGTGCTTGGGATATTGTTGTCACATGCACACTTTGACCAGTCTTGGCCATAAAAGCCTGTAGATCTTGCAAAGTTGCCATTGGCCTCTTGGTAGCCTCTCTGATCAGTCTCCGTTTTGCTCGGTCATCCAGTTTGGAGGGACGGCCTGATCTAGGCAGGGTCTTGGTGGTGCCATACACCTTCCACTTCTTAATAATCATCTTGACCGTGCTCCAAGGGATATTCAAGGCCTTTGACATTTTTTTATACCTATCCCCTGAATTGTGCCTTTCAATAACTGTGTCCCGGAGTTCTTTTGAAAGCGTCTTGGTTCTCATGGTTGAGTCTTTGCTTTGAAATGCACGGCCCAGCAGAGGGAACCTACAGCAACTGCTGAATTTATCCTGAAATCATGTGAATCACTACAATTTAACACTGGTGGAGGCCACTTAACTTGGTGTGTGATTTTGAAGGCGATTGGTTACACCTGAGCTAATTTAGGATTGCTATTACAAGGGGGGTGGACACTGGATATCCAACCAAGCTATTTCAGTTTTTATTTTTAATTAATTTTCTACAAATTTCTTGAATATTTTTTCACTTGGATGTTGTGGGGTAGGATGTGTAGATAAATGAAAAAAACTATTTTAATGCATTTTAATTCCAGGCTATAAGGCAACAAAAGGTGAACATTTTGAAAGGGGGTGTAGACTTTCTATAGGCACCGTGTCACACACCAAAGCTGGGAGAGAGTTCCAAAGAGTCAGAGCCATAAAGCTAAACGAGCGTTCTCCAAGTGTGGTGCACTTGTGCTTGGGGATAACAAGCAGACCAGAGTTGGAGGACCTCAGCTTGCAGGCAGGGACATAGCAGGTCAGCAGGTTGAGGATGTACAGTGCCTTGCGAAAGTATTTGGCCCCCTTGAACTTTGCGACCTTTTGCCACATTTCAGGCTTCAAACATAAAGATATGAAACTGTAATTTTTTGTGAAGAATCAACAACAAGTGGGACACAATCATGAAGTGGAACGAAATTTATTGGATATTTCAAACTTTTTTAACAAATAAAAAACTGAAAAATTGGGCGTGCAAAATTATTCAGCCCCTTTACTTTCAGTGCAGCAAACTCTCTCCAGAAGTTCAGTGAGGATCTCTGAATGATCCAATGTTGACCTAAATGACTAATGATGATAAATAGAATCCACCTGTGTGTAATCAAGTCTCCGTATAAATGCACCTGCACTGTGATAGTCTCAGAGGTCCGTTTAAAGCGCAGAGAGCATCATGAAGAACAAGGAACACACCAGGCAGGTCCGAGATACTGTTGTGGAGAAGTTTAAAGCCGGATTTGGATACAAAAAGATTTCCCAAGCTTTAAACATCCCAAGGAGCACTGTGCAAGCGATAATATTGAAATGGAAGGAGTATCAGACCACTGCAAATCTACCAAGACCTGGCCGTCCCTCTAAACTTTCAGCTCATACAAGGAGAAGACTGATCAGAGATGCAGCCAAGAGGCCCATGATCACTCTGGATGAACTGCAGAGATCTACAGCTGAGGTGGGAGACTCTGTCCATAGGACAACAATCAGTCGTATACTGCACAAATCTGGCCTTTATGGAAGAGTGGCAAGAAGAAAGCCATTTCTTAAAGATATCCATAAAAAGTGTCGTTTACAGTTTGCCACAAGCCACCTGGGAGACACACCAAACATGTGGAAGAAGGTGCTCTGGTCAGATGAAACCAAAATCGAACTTTTTGGCAACAATGCAAAACGTTATGTTTGGCGTAAAAGCAACATAGCTCATCACCCTGAACACACCATCCCCACTGTCAAACATGGTGGTGGCAGCATCATGGTTTGGGCCTGCTTTTCTTCAGCAGGGACAGGGAAGATGGTTAAAATTGATGGGAAGATGGATGGAGCCAAATACAGGACCATTCTGGAAGAAAACCTGATGGAGTCTGCAAAAGACCTGAGACTGGGACGGAGATTTGTCTTCCAACAAGACAATGATCCAAAACATAAAGCAAAATCTACAATGGAATGGTTCACAAATAAACATATCCAGGTGTTAGAATGGCCAAGTCAAAGTCCAGACCTGAATCCAATCGAGAATCTGTGGAAAGAACTGAAAACTGCTGTTCACAAATGCTCTCCATCCAACCTCACTGAGCTCGAGCTGTGTTGCAAGGAGGAATGGGCAAAAATTTCAGTCTCTCGATGTGCAAAACTGATAGAGACATACCCCAAGCGACTTACAGCTGTAATCGCAGCAAAAGGTGGCGCTACAAAGTATTAACTTAAGGGGGCTGAATAATTTTGCACGCCCAATTTTTCAGTTTTTTATTTGTTAAAAAAGTTTGAAATATCCAATAAATTTCGTTCCACTTCATGATTGTGTCCCACTTGTTGTTGATTCTTCACAAAAAATTACAGTTTCATATCTTTATGTTTGAAGCCTGAAATGTGGCAAAAGGTCGCAAAGTTCAAGGGGGCCGAATACTTTCGCAAGGCACTGTACTTGGGACCTGTGTGATGAAGGGCATTGTAGGTGAGCAGGAGAGTTTTGAAAATAATCCTGAACTTTACAGGTAGCCAGTGCAGCTGGGCAAAATGGGGGGTGATGTGATCACGTTTTTTACATCTGGTAAGGATCCTGGCAGCGACATTCTGAACTAGCTGCAGTCGGTTTATGGTGCGTGCCGGGAGACCACCATAAAGAGATTTTCAGTAGTCAAGTCGAGAGGAGACAAATGCATGACAAAGTATCTCCGCATCCGTGAGGGAAAGGTAGGGACGGACTTTGGAGATGTTTCGAAGATGGTAGAAGGAAAATTTGACCACGGAGCAGATGTGGGCATCAAAGGAGAGGTTGCTGTCAAGAAGTACACCAAGGCTTCGTACTGTGGGGGAAGGCAGCAGTAGACAGTTTCCAAGGTTTAGGGAAGCTATATTTAGATTCTTAAGTTTAGTTTTAGATCCTACTAGAAGGAGTTCAGATTTGGTAGTGTTCAGCTGAAGAAAACTGGCAGACATCCAGGCAGCGATGTCTTGAATGCAAGCCGAGAGCCGAACCATGGCTTCCAGGGTCGAGTTTTAAGTAAAGCTGGGTGTCGTCAGCATAGGAGTTAAACATGAGGCTGTGTTAGCGGATGAGGTGACCCAAGGGAAGCATGTAGATATTGAAGAGAAGGGGCCCAAGAACAGATCTTTGGGGGACACCACAAGTGACTGGGTTTGCAGCGCCACTGCATCCAGCATAGAAAACAGATTGCATGCGTCCGGATAGGTAAGAGAACATCCAGGAGAGACAGGTTCCAGGGATTCTATCATACTTCTGAAGGCGGTCAAGAAGAATGCCATGATCTATGGTGATAAAAGCGGGAGCACCAGCATCAGCATTGAGCAGGAGATCATTCACAGCATTGAGCAGGAGATCATTCACAATCCGGAGCTGAGCAGTATCAGTACTCTGATGCGGCCGGAAACCAGACTGTAGAAATTCAAGCAAATTCTTATCCGTGAGATGTTTCATCAGCTGACTGGCTACAGCCCTTTCGAGAGTTCTGAGAGAAAAGGGATATTGGAGATAGGATGGAAATTAGATAAGTCAGCCGGGTCGAGGGAGGGTTTTTTGAGTACCGGCGTAACTCGGGCAAGCTTAAGGGCAGTAGGAACCAAGTCAGAGTCCAGGAACAGGATTTGGTCAATGGTCTTAAAGAGAACATTAGGTTTACCATGTTCCATAGTTATGATTTCAGAGAAGTACTTCACCCTGGCCGTGGTGAGTGCACGCCTGTAGCTCGTGAGATTGTTGGTCCAGATCTCTCTGTGAACCGTCCAGACGACCTCCACTTGCGCTCAAGCTTGCTGCAGGCAGACTTAAGCACTCGAATATCGAGGGTGTACCATGGGCAGTTTCGATCTTTCTTGATGGTTCTGGTTTTAAGTGGGGCAACAGTGTTGATGATATGAGTAAGGGTGGTGTTGCAGAAAGTCACCGCATCATCAACTGAGGATGGGAGAGTACCAGTTAGATGGGATGCAGAGACACATTCTGAGAGTTTCAGAGAATTCAGCAGATTCTTGGGACGGAAGGAGATAATCTTCCCTGCAAGAGAGTATTCAACCCATCAAAACATGGCAAGGAGTCTTGGAGAAACAGGCAAGACAGCATCACATGAAGGTTCTCTAGGCTGTGCTGTATTCTACTGAATCTGGGGTCTGGCTTCCTAGCTGCTGCTACTTTTGGCTTTACAACACTCTTCTTGCTGACAACTCTCCCTGTCTTCAGGCCTCTCTCTGTAAAGCAAGCAATATGTGCTTAAGTCCCTGGACATTTTTCTTAAACATATTCTTTTTTCCATAACATATTCATTCTCCATCTTATGCAAAGCCTGTGCTAACCTGAAAAAAAGGGTAATTACACTAAAACAAATGCATCTAGTGGGTTTACACCACTTTGTACTATAAACATTTATACTTCTTAATAATGAACTGTGGCAAAGTGGTTGCTGATTATATACAGGTGCAGAGGTGATGCAGTGCAGGAATAAACAGACAGAGATTTGTAATCCGGTATGGAAAAATATATGTTTTATTTTAGTTATAATCCAGGTCTGGTGACCAAATAATAAGCTCCGGTTATACACAGTGATGTGTAAAAACACGAAGAACAGTAACAGGGATTGCAGCCCTAAACAATAAACACAGTATCTCTCCCACAATATACAACCACGGTCACCAGTCCTGGGTGCGTGCTGTAGTGCTCGTTGTGGGTGGTACAGTTTAAAGAGTGACAAATAGTGCAGTGCTGTTCCGGATTCAGTGCTGGCTCTTAGTGACAGCTCCGGAATGTGTTAGCCATCTATAAACACACAAGTAACAATTATAGACAAGACAAACAAAACAAACACTCACATACAGTTTTCCTGTTCCACAGGAAGATATTTTGTGCAAATGAGGTACATCCAGGACAGTCAATGACAGTCACGGCGGCATTTGTGAAGTCAGGCAGGAAAAACAGTTGCTGTTTACTTTTATTCTTATATGTTTTTGTTGGCACAGCTGTACAATTTAAATGTATAATTTATGCAATTTTAATTACATTTAGCTAAAATATAAATTTGTAATACTTATAAATTTGGTTTTAAGGTACTTTTGTTCACAGTTACATACAGCATTTTGAATTGTGTTTACTATGTACTTCGTGTATAAAGTAATGATTTCCATTGTCCCTTGGAGTCCGTTATAAGTGGAATACACCTGTACTACAGATCCATTCACAATTATACACTGCTTCACTGAAATACAGTTACTTACTACTTGCAATTTTGGTTTTGGCCTTCCGTTTTTTATAATTATTTTGTTAAAAAAATGTGTTTTTGTTGCAAAGTGTCTTGCACTAAACTGATTTGTCAACAAACATTTCACTAAGTTTTCCATATAGATTTTGACAATAAGAGTTTGCGCACCACTCAGTCAAGGAGGATTCAATTCTACAGTTGCATGCCTTGTCTATGTTCTCCAGTGAACAGTCACCAGGAAGTGAGGTGCATGTCTTTACCAACAATACAAGAAGACTGCAGAGGCGAACAGATTACTTGCACACAGGGCTATCATATACTTAAATATGCTGTAGAATAAACATATTTTTCTGTCATATTCTTATGAATGTTGTGGAATAAAATATATTCCAAGGCTCTGCTCACTCCACTGAAACTGTCTTGTCTCTCCTGTCTGTCACTAACTCACTAAACTCTGTCCTAATTCTCCTCGATCTCTTTGCTGCCTTTGACACTGTCGATCACTCTATTCTCCTATCCTCTCTCGCTGACCTGGGAATCTCTGGCACTGCTCTGGCCTACTTCTCTCCGACCTCACCTACCAGGTCACCAGGCGCGGCTCAACCTCCACACCTCACCCTCTCTCAACAGGAGCCCCCCAAGGATCAGTCTTGGGTCCTCTCCTGTTCTCTCTCTACACCCGCTCCCTGAGCCCCCTCATCGCATCTTTGGTTTCTCATACTATTTCTATGCTGATGATGCTCAGATCTTCCTCTCCTTCCCCCCCCACTGACCCCACCATCCCCTCCCATATCTCTACCAGTCTGTCTGCTATCTCCTCCTGGATGCACTCACCTCAAACTCAACCCCTCTAAATCTGACCTCCTTTTCTTCCCCTCCTCATCTTCCCCTTCCACTGATCTCTCTATCTCCATTCCTCTGGAATCTACCACGCTCTCTCCCTCCTCCTCAGCCAAGAACCTCTGAGTAACCTTGGACCCCTGCCTCTCCTACTCCCAGTACATCTCCACTAGCACGCACCTGCCGATTCTTCCTGAACAACATACGAAGAATCCGACCCTTCCTCACCAACTACTCCACGCAACTCCTCATCCAAGCCCTGGAACTCTCCCGCCTAGACTACTTCAACTCCCTCCTGGCCGGCCTCCCTGCGTCCGCCACCGGTCCACTCCAGCTCATCCAGAACTCCGCTGCTCACCTAGTGTTCTCTGCCTCGCTTCTCCAATGCTACTCCACTGCTACGCTCACTTCACTGACTCTTGTACTTGCCTAACGATGCCTTGACCAAACTGCAACCAGCTACCTCCAGACCCTCATCTCTCCCTACACCCCCACCCGACCTCTCCGCTCCGCCTGCATTAGAAGACTGACTGTACCTCCGCTACACTCCCCTGCCTCCACAGCCCGCTCCTTCTCCACCCTCGCCCCACAGTGGTGGAACGACCTTTCTTTGGATGTCAGGACTGCCCAGTCCCTGACCACCTTCCAGCGCCTCCTCTAGACACACCTCTTCAGACAACACCTGTAAAACTCTACTCTTCCCTTCTGGACAATATAGCACTCTGCTTTTAATGCACTTTAACTTGCACTTATCTGTTCCCTATTTTACTGTATTTAATCCTGCACTTAACCCAATCTGTAGTATTTTGTATTTCACCTGCACTCGTATTTAACCCTGATGTAACTGTCAACACTGTTATCTGCTCTTTAACTGCCCTGATATAAAATCATACTGTGTTTTATATTTGATCTTATTAGGACTGAAGTCATTGTATTTTGTATCTTGCTCTTAATTGTACTGTAATTCTTGATATATATTTTTGGGTAAGGGTGTCTGCTAGAAATAAATAATAATAATAATAATAATAATAATAATAATAATAATAATAATAATAATAATAATAATAATAATAATAATGCTGCAATGCATAGATGGCACACCACTGGTAGATACAAATCAAGAGGAAAAAGCTGTCTTTTCCAATGAGCACGCCGGTCCATGACAGTTGAGGTGAGTCCGTGACCACGCTCAGGCTGTCTGAGTTTGCTGTTGCAACGTCCGGAACGAGGCGACGGCGATATTCTTTGATACATTCGAACATAGTTTGCTGGAAAAGATTTATATTTATTGTCAAGAAGGTTCCAAAAAACGCCGGAACCCCATTCTGGCTACTCAAAAAAAGTGCCAGAACACAGTTCCGGTGAAACTACTGCAGGTGGAGCTGGTCTCCTGACCTACCGCCCCCCCCCCCCCTCATCTTCATGGCCGGCAGCTCCCCTTTTTGGGGCTCCGGCCACACAATTTCCGGCAGTGAAACTCCTGTAGTGGGAGCTGTTCTCCTGACCTTCCACCCCTTCTTCATGGCCGGCAGTCCCCCTCTGTGGTGCTCCGGCCACAGTATTTCCTACTGCCATGCAGGACTGGCAGTGACCGCATAAAAGAAACAGCTCTCCCAGGCGAAGCGGAGCAGCAGGCAACCCCAGACGATGCGGAGCAGCAGGCAACCCCAGACGATGCGGAGCAGCAGGCAGCCCCAGACGATGCGGAGCAGCAGGCAGCCCCAGGCGATGTGGAGCAGCAGGCAACCCCAGACGATGCGGAGCAGCAGGCAGCCCCAGGCGATGTGGAGCAGCAGGCAACCCCAGGTGATCCAGACGTGGCATCCCTGTGTGAAGCGGGCGTGGTATCCCTGAGCGGACCCTCGGGAGGCGACGGCGGCAGCGGAACCTTGGGAGGCGATGGTGGCAGCGGACCCTCGGGAGGCGACGGCAGGAGGGGAGCCCCTGGCCATGAAGGCGGCAGCAGGAGCTCCACTTCTCCCTGTAATGAAGCCAGGACTAATGGTGGTGCTGGGGTAAGCCCTCTTCGCAGCCGTTGCGGCCGGGCGGTTTTCCCCCGTGCTCTCCTCAGCAACCTATGCAGGGGCTGTTGAGAACTGCCAAATCCTGTCCTGGTCCCTCCAGTGGTGAAGAGAGAGGCAGCTCCTGCTTCTCTCCCTCGGGTGGGAGTGATGGAGGCAGAGGCAGCTTCTGCTCCTCTCCACATGATGGGGGTGAAGGCAGAGGTAGCTCCTGCTCCTCTCCTCCAGGTGGCAAAGGCAGTAGGTGCTCCTCCCCTTCTGGCTGCAAAGGCGGCAGGTGCTCCTCCCCTTCTGGCTGTGAAGGCAGCAGAGGCTCCTCCCCTTCTGGCTGCAGTGGGGGGACCAGCAGGCATGCTCCCTCTGCTGGAGGAGATTGGCACAGCAGGTCTTTCTCTGCTGTGGGTGGTGGAAGCAGGACCAGCAGGTACTCTCCCTCTGCTGGTGGAGATTGGCACAGCAGGTCTTATTTGTACATGTATGCATGTGAAGGCTTTGATTTGACACTTTTATTTTTAAATATCCTCATATTTGTGTTGATTTTTAAGGAAGTCAGGTCAATCTCTTAGTGTGGTTACCAGCATTTGTTTGAAGGTGGATTTAAGGGTTCAGTTTGTTTTCCACGTGTATCAGTGCTCACGTAGACCATGGAAATGTCTTGAAATGGATGGTGCCAAAAGGTCATTGGTTTGTGATGTACACATTGAAAGCAAAGAGATGGAAATTCAATTTGGGAGCACAGGAAATTAAATAACTTATTGAGGGAAATGACTAAAAACATGACAGAAAACATTTTTTCACATCACAGGAGCTCAAGCTACAGTCAAACAGACAGCAAAAAAGCTTAAGTAAAAGCAATAATATGATATAAGTGTTAGTCTGTGTACTTAAATAACATATACAGGACCAGAGGCACCATGGTTGATTTCCTTAAGATACAGGAAACCACATTTCATCAGGATCATGGATATCGATATTGTTTACATGTTAACATTTTTTGTTATTGTAAGAAAAGAAAGTTGTATGCAGTGAAATGAGAAACTCCTTTTGAACTAGTTTTATTTATTTGTTTGCTGCAATTGCTGTGCTTCATAAATGTAGGAGATTTAATTGCCCATAGGAGGTTTATAGAAATTAGGAGATTTAATGGCCAACGAGAGGATACACCTAATAAAATGTAAACTTAAAAAAAAAAGGTTTTAATATTAGATAATGTGATAAGACACTAGATGAGGGGCTACAGCAGGGGTGTCCAATCCTGGTCCTGGAGGGCCACTGTCCTCCTCGTTTTTGTTCTAACTGTACCCTAAATTAATTAATTGGGCCAATTAAGCTTATAATAAGCACTAATAAATAATGTAGGATACAGTTGGAACAAAAACCCGGATGCACACCGGCCCTCCAGGAGCAGGATTGGACACCCCTGGGCTACAGTATGTGAGCTCTGTCAAATAACTGAAAAGTCAGGAAACTTGTTCATTTAATGTCCATCATATTCACAGAACTTGACTATCCTCTGGTGGTGACTCTTGGTTACAATCATATTAACAGTATTATTTTACCCACAGCTATTGCCTTTGTTGCCACCTTGCGCTGCTGGGAGGCTGGCAAGACCTGAGGTTAGAGGTCATTTTTTCCCACATTAAACAAACATTTAGTTGCTGAAATGACACGTTTAGAAAGGTTTTTGTTCTTGTTTCCTAAGCAGAGCTGAAGATGAATTTGTACAGCCCCCTCACACTGCAGCCTAGTGGCAAACATACTTTATGGAAGCCCAAACTTCTGTAGGTGAACAAACAAGTCTATTAACATAATATTAACAGTCCTCACCTGGCTCCTTTTTAGTTTTTTCTTTAAATTCACACTGTGAGGGGCGCCCACCCCTTGTGTATATTTATTTATGATTATTGTTTTCATTTGTATCATTATTATTATTATTATTATTATTATTATATGTGTTTGTATGCGGGCGGACAGGAACCGTCCGTCATTATTATTTATTATTTGAGACCCGCGAAAAGCCGGTCTTGTAAAGTGTACTTGACCTGGATGGGGTTAAATCCCCATCCCGATAAAATCTTGTGGGAATGTGGCTGGAGCCTTCTTAATAAAGTAATTATTTGATTAATGGGTAATTAAGGCTCCAGCCACAGAATAGCTCATTGAATGAGGAGCAGGAGAGTTTGGAGAGCCTAGGAGAAAGACATAACTATAGAAAGAGAGAGTGAATGCTACCCAATTGACAGGTACTCATTTGAGCAACATCATTATTGTTTGTGTTTATTTTGCGTTGGCCAATGTGCCCTTTTCTTTGTGTGTTTTGTTTAAATCTTTATTTTTGTATTTCATTAAACTACGAGTGCAGCCGTGCCGTTTTGCCCGTACCTTATCTGTTATTGTTTCATTTCCCTGGTCTGACGTCACCCCTGCAGCCCTCACTGTCACACACCCTTTTTTCTCTCTCTTCTTTTTCGCCTGCTGTCACACTAGCCTACTAATGGACATACAGCAACAGGAAAGACAATGACAAAGACTTCTTGTTGAAACACACAGTAACTAATTAAAGTTTCTATTTAGCAGTAGTGAATATCCTGAAAGGGCATTTTGTGCAATATCCTGACATGTTTTATTATTAAGCTGTACTATTTTTTTGGACAAAAACATATTGGTTTGATTTTCTTTGTGTTGGTTTTCCATAGACTGCAAAAAACTAGTGTCTAGGATTTATAATATTAGGAAATACACCAGACAGGCATCACAAAGTAAACACTGTCTCATGAACGCGATGATTCACATGCTAACAATCACTATGGGTATAAGAAGTGCTGAGTAGAAGTGTTGAGTTTCTCAAGCAATTTGTCAATTATAGAAGTATTGACCATTTATAGACTGATTTATTTTATGTATACATATTTGTTGCTGAATTCCTTATACTGTTATGTTAAATGGTATGTTTAAATAGCAGATTTATATAGCCTGTTATATTATAACATTCTACTATAAACATTTTTTACATTATTATTACACAATGGTATGATCAGATTGGAAGTTGTTCCTTATTTAATATTTAAGAAATACATTAACTGACACCTTGACCTCTTTAATTGAGCTGTACTCCATCAAAACTGAAACAACTTACATTAGTATGTATCTGTCTATTCCAATACATCCAGCCCCACATTATGCTGAGGTACAGTATATGTACACTGTGTAATGAGGATATTGAATCCCAATAGGAGTAAGCTTAATCGCTGTAACATGTTCAACTCTCTAGCAAGTTCAAATTTTACAGCTTAAAGGAAAATGATACATGAAAGGAAGTGCTTTACAGCTAGAGACTACGTATTGTGCAACTGATTTTTGACTGACTTTATCTCCACAGCTTCTGTTTAAATCGGTACCTTGGCTTGTCTAATTGTTAATAATCTGTAGTGTGCTGTGTTCCCATTCAAAACTATACCCTTTTTATTCCCCTAATGAGCAGGTCAGTATATCACTGGCCAAACACAGATTCTTTTAGATACCTGATACTAGGAAGCTGGCGGTTTTAAATGTGGAAATAAATAGATTTCAATGTCTCCAGTAGTTATTTTATAGCAACAGTATATTTTGCAAGCTGGAACATGTGAAAGATTTACATAATGTTATTAATAATGCAAGTTATTTATTGATAGTCTTACAATTACAGAGCAGTTGGCTTATTGAGTATTAAAGGATATAGAAGATTACACTTCCCCATTAACTCCATGGGATTGGTACTTTGATACTGTATGTAATGTATATAGAATTGTTACCGGTACTATATATCCTGCAATACACTACCAATCACCACAGAGTCAATTTTCATGTAGAGTAAGTGCAACTAATCAAATGGTAACTGACGACAAATATTCACCTGGTGGAATTAGAATTTAACAATGGCCTAAACCAGGGGTGTCCAATCCTGGTCCTGGAGGGCCGGTGTCCTCCTGGTTTTTGTTCCAACTGTACTCTTCATTAATTAATTGAGCCAATTAAGCTTCTAATGCTTTCTTGTGCAAGAACTATGAAAGGACACTAAAAACTAATACACGTGTTTGTACTGTACATACTTGTTAACAGCACCACAGTTTTAGTAGTTAGGTTATACAGTATAAAACAGCCTACAAGCCCAAAGAGGTTTTTAAAATGGCAGTACACATACTTATAAAACAAGTGTTGAGAGATCTAGCATCAAATAACTTTTTCATATTTGGTAGTCCCAAGTGATGTCATTTTGGAATCCATCTTGCATTCATTCAAATCCAACGACAGAATGACCTGGTGAATCAGTGTTCCAAATGATGCCTTGTTGATATACAGATGCAGAGCTTGATCTAAGGAAAGTAATTCACTGATTTCTTTTCCATACACTGTACGTGTTATATAAACAGAATACTCCATGAACATTCATAGTGTGTGGTTACTTCACTCATGAGAATAGCTGTAAACGACCCAGCTCGACCCTTCTGGGGGCTCGTGGGTTATTCGCCTAACTCAGGGGTGTCAAACTCAGTTCCTGGAAGGCTGCAGTGTCTTCTGGCTTTCTTTCCACACAAGCTCTCAATTACTTAATTGATCTAATTCTTTGATTAACTGGACACATTTAACACTTTTCTTCAGGCCTCAAAGTGTTTCATAGGTAGTGTACATTGAATCAAGTGCATTTTTTAAAACAATCAACTGTAAAAGACGTTGAAAAATATGAAATATGTCAAATTCAACAAATAATTAGATCAATTATGTTAATTGAGAGCTTAAGTTGGCCCTCGAGGAATGGAGTTTGACACCCCTGGGCTAACTCATGGAATAACTACAGTACTCTGTGAATGTTCCTGGTGTATCCACCTCTAGGTGGCAGTATAACCTAAAGAATTACACAGACGTCCTGTAATAGAGGTGCACATTGGAAAGGACTTTTCTTTTTTGCAAAGAGGCATTGAACAATATAATTGGTGATTTGGAGGTTTTCTTCAATATAGAAAACTACACTCTTGCCACATACGCAGTTGTACATTTAAAACATTTACTAAGAAAATACACACAGAAAAAAAAACAGCAGTCATATTTAAAAAAAAAAGTTTGTGTATTTCAACTGGGAAAATCAAGTTTAGTATTTTTGCAACATTTACATTTCCTTCCTCAGTATATAGCAGATTATGAGACCATTACTATTTTAACTACAAATTAACACAAGTGTTCTTTGGGTCTAAGTTGATGAAACTATAAAGCTACATCTTAGTGTCAGCATTGGACAATAACACAGCCCATACCAGTGAAGCTCCACTAGCGGTTTTCTAGCAGCCCCATACCACGTGTAGCAAATTTGAGATGCACTCAATCTCCAGGATTAAGGAACCATGCTTGTCAAAAACCTCCAACCTGCCTTCAACTCTGATCATATACAATATATAAATCATAATAGTAGTATAACTTGTTTGAGCCCTCTCCTCTGTTTTGACAGAAATCAAATGTATGATCCTGCGAGTGTTGACACAAGTGTATATTGTAGATTTGACTTCACACCTGGTGTGAGCTGTTAGAGAACAGCAAGCAAAGCATTTCTGGACAAAGTGTCTCTAATACACTTGATTGTTACCCATCTCTTCCCACATGTTAATGGACAGGGCAGAGCAACACAGATAATCAAAACAGCTGGCATCTCCACAGAATCCAGTATGCATGTATGTACCATCATTCTACCAAGTGGTTCTGGAATGATGACTACATGTGATTTATATTTGGTATGAATAACATTTTTCCATATCATTTAAGTTTTATCTTTTAACAAAATAGTTAATGATCACTTGATGTTGTTATACAAAGTAGCCCATCAGGACCATAAGATTGTGACCTTCATATCATGATCTATATCATATTGTGCTCTTAGTGTATCCTTACACCCCTATCTGGAATTTGGAATACAAATAATTACTCAATGTCTACTATATACAATGCAGAACTAACCCTAACCCTAACCCTAACCCCCTCCCCAATGCCTGAAGGTCTGTGGGCGTGCCCAATCCCCCTGCCAAGCCAATAACCTCTTCACACCCAGGAGCTCAACAGCTCCTTTCAGCGGACCCCAGGGGGACAAAGGCTAGCCCCTGGACTAAAGGTATCCACTTGAACTTACGAGCTGAGGCCATTGTAGAACTGTGAGGGTCCCTGCCGATTTTGCCTCCCTAAACCACAGCAGTGTCAGAGCCCATGCAACACCTTGTGAAATCCCCAGCAAGGAAGACAAGCCAGTCAGCATGCAAACCTGCGCTCACCTGACTGTATGGCTCACCCTGCACACCACGCGGCCATGCTTTTACCAGATGAGCCTTTTTAATGCCTACTGTACCACTATTATTAAGTATTAAAACTGCACATTTGTTTTATAATATATTTATAATATTAATCAAGTATGTTAATCAACAAAACTACCATTACATTCTACTTCATCTGCTTTATAAATGAATACGTTCATCACAAAACTCACACCAATGCACATCTACAAAACCAATCAAGCAAAAAAATAAAAGCATTGTTGAAAAATTTCAATGCCATGTTTGTACCTTCTATGACTTCCCCATATAATGAAGTCAAAAGTCAATGAAACTGGTAATAATCCTTCTGCCTTTTTTTAAACAATATATTAATATTTTATAGCAAATAAAACATGACGTAGGTACTGTATAAAGCAAAAGAAAAACTACCACTATATAACAAACAAAAACAACATGTTATCACCTAAAAGATCATAGCTTTTCAGTGTGTTCAACATTTGTAACTCAGTCACTCAGTGCTCTTGTTAGTAATTAACTCAAAACTCTGTACTGCTGCTGATAAATGCTTTTCCATATTTTTTCTACACATGCGGTTTCCTTTATCCAAAAAGAGAATAATAAGCGGATAGGTCTTGGTGCAGACATGTTGTAAATACAGTAACTAATTAAAAATTAAAAAGCATCTTATACAAGCAAACCCAAGTTATGTTTATTGTCCTGCCTTATTAAGTGAAATTGCATTTCCTATACTGTATAGTTTACAGCTATTCTCTGTTGTTTTCAGCATGCCTCTTTACCGGTATTCTATATTGTAATTATTTCATAAAAAACTAAGCATTCCCTGTACCATGTTGAGAAATACATATCTTTGACAAATAAACTATTTCTTTAAATACAGCAACATTGTAATTTGTAATTTGTTATAACACCAAAGGAAGAACAAGCTGAACTTCCAAACCTGGTTCACAAGGACAAGTAAATTGCATAGTTTTTTTTTTTTCAATTAGATGTTGATAAACGTGCTTTAACTGAACATGCAAATCTTTTTTTCCTGTGTTTTGTATGAAATACACAAAAATGTAAGTGCTTTTGTTGCATAATTCCAAAATTGTTGTTTGATTTACTGCTGTAGGTTGTTTTAAATTCTCTTTTCAGTACATATAGAGTTATGAAGTTGATTTTTGGCAGCATGTTCTGCCAAGACAAACAAAATCACAAGACTCCCCCCCAAAGGTAAATACACACTGGATCTGCTTATTCATTTCCTTCGTCGAGTCCATCTTCAGTTACAAGCCCCTGAGTTTCCTGGGTCACTTGAGGTCTCAAAAAGAACATGATGCTGGGGAATGAGAACAAGTGTACTATGAGTCAGCAAGAAATGCAATGAGCAAATGAAGTTACCACATATAGTATATTTAGGAACAGCAGTGAAGGGAAGCATAATGGCTCAATAGGTTCAAGGAACAATTAGGTTTTATACCTCTTTATTAGACAATGTTGTATCTCAGATAATACCAGCTACTAATGCAGTGGCACCCAGAAAAAAAAGGTCAACACATTAAGGGTGTATTTTTGTACTCCACTCTGTAAGACTACATAAGTTATGGATTAATACATTTGTGTTTCCTGGGGCCTTATTTTCAGACAGAGGAGTGCAGTATGGTGCATATAAACACATGCATGGTGGTGTCACCTAGGATGCAAACTTTTAATAGAAGCAAGAAAGAATGTACCGGAGTTCTTAAGTCTGTTCTTTACTTCAGATTAGCAAAGGTCTACTGTAATTATTTAGTTCCAGCTGAGTAGAACTGTAATATTTATTGACTTATTTGTTTTTTGAGATGCCTAATGTTTAAAAATACATGATTGCCTCTAAAGTAGCCATTGTCTAAGCATTTTCTAAGCCTGAAGTGTTTTAGTTTTTTTAGGCATGCATGTCTGCCTTCTCAAGATTCTTTTCAATTAAAAGAATAAAAACAATGTTGCTTACCAACTGCTCTTCTCAACACATTTAGATATAATAAACACTACATTTTACAAATAGTATATGACTGAATTAAGTGAATTAAGAAATGGAATCCTGTAATACTGTGGTAACGGGACACTGTATAGTTTCAATAAACAAACTTCCCAAAGACTTCTATTTACTGCATAGCATTGCACATTGGAATACTTATCTCCCTACACACCCAGGGAGTCACCCTGTTATCGCTGTAGTAGGAGTATGTAAATTACATTATATATATATATTGTGAGGGAGTGTACATTCCAGATCAAACTTGGGCAGCTGTGCAGCCGTGGGTGTAAAGAATGCACACTCCATCTGGGTAAAGGGTTGTATAAATCTTTGAGAAGGTGTTTAAAATAAAACAAAGTGTGAAAAGACAACATAAACAAAGGGTGGTGATAATGTAAAATGTTTAAAAGTAAAATCAGAGAGTTACAAAGGAATGTAATGTGGATATTACAGGTTGATTAAGACAGGTTAAACCATAAACTTGGGTTTAAAAATAATCAATGTTATGTTGGGTTGGAAAAGGTATGTTATTATATTGGATAGGGTATATGGAGGCATTAAGACCCTGAGGATGATACCGATGTCAGGATAATTGGTTAATTATGTAATTGTCTGGGAGTTAAAAGAGTGGTAAGGTTGAGAAGGTGGGGGGTGGAATGTGAAGAGGAGTTGCTGAGTGGTAAGAGCATGCGTTGCTGAGAGCATGAGTGCAGCTGATTGTGCAGAAATAAACTAAAGTAAGGAAAACTAAATAAGTTACCTGTGAGTGTAAATCGGGGTATACAGGAGTAGCCTGTCCCTGTTTAGAGAGGGACGATTTAACTGTTTAGTTAGACCCAAAAAAGGGTTTAGGCTTTTCTTTTGTTTTTGTATGCACGGTGCATTTGTTTTGTTTTCAAATAAAGCCACGCCCTGGCGTGTTTCATTCTAAGTTCTGTTTTCCTTGGAATTATTATTGCCTACTGCACACCACAAGGACATTATCCTGAAAGACAGCAGCAAAATTTGTTTATGTGTATATATATATATATATATATATATATATATATATATATATATATATATATATATATATAGATAGATAGATAGATAGATAGATAGATAGATATTTTTTGTTTTGTTTTGTTTTTTTTCCTCACTGTTCCCTTAGCTTTTTATCATGTTTGCAATTGTATAAGTAATTGTTATTGCAATTACTGAAATAATATATGTATTTTGTTGTTGTTATAATGACTGCAAACATCATAAAAAGGTAACAGGACAGGAACAAAAATGGAAACATATTTGATGCTTTTTACTTTGAATTCCTGATAATATCAAGATAGTTACTCACCCCATTAAGCCCAATGGAATCAGGCTCAGACCTGCTGCCAGAAGGAAGCTGAAGCCAGAGAACGAGGAGACAGTGGCCGCATAAATGCTGTTAAAAACAGCAAACGACACAGTGCCGCTTAAATTTTCCACAAAGGCAATGCAGGCGAACAGTGCTCCTGTAAGAAATTCAATTGGACACAATTTATAGTCTACAAAACGCAGCATGCAAGATGAACAACTTCATTTCAAGGACATCACACTAGAGTTTTGTATATCTAGAAAACAGTCTGTATCATTTGTAGTTCTTAATACATTGCAAACCACTGTAATTGAATACAATGGGCTGGATTCTCAAAGCTATTTACTCCAAGTCGTCATTAGTGCAATTGTTTTCTGAATGGAAAACACAGCAATTAAACATCTAAAACAAATAAGAAACAACTTTACAGTTTATTTCTGGTTTGGTAACTTTATTGGGTGTGTTTCTCCATTCCTAAAAACAAAAAGTGCTAATCAGATGGCCATGACAGCAATAGCTGTACTGGTTAATTACCGTATTCCTTCTAATTGAAGACTACCCGAGTACACAAACAGCAACTTGCCTGACTGCTGAGAAAAAACGAACAAAGACGTCACTGCCCGAAAACACAAGCAGCAACATGACTTACTGCCGAGAAAAGAGGAACCAAAACATCACTACCCGATCGTGAATCATCCATGACATACAGGCAGCCATTTTCAAAGAAGCGTCATTAGCTTCCTGAGGAATTCAAAGAGAAGTTTTTACAATTTCAGCGTTTCTAATGTACCAGCGTGGACAGATTGTAAATGCTGATCAGACCCGGGTATTTTTAGAACTGCCAAGCAATACCACAGTTCACAAATTGGGAGAAAAACAGGTGTGAGTAATCACAACTGGAAATGAGAAGCAGCACGTAACTGTAATGCTTTGTGTGATAGCAGACGGCCGCCAACTGCCTCCATATGCGCAATTGAGGTTGTATCTTTGTAAATGCATATTTTTTTAATGGTTTTCTTTTCCCTCAAATTGAGGGTGGGAAATTTGGGCTGCGTCATAAATTCGAGTGCGTCTTAAATTCGAAGAAATATGGCATTCGTATGTATCTACATATTATATAAAATATAGTATGGGGGCTGTGTATAAAACCTGATTTTTACTCACTTAAGGTCAGAGTGGCCAGTAATTAGCTATACGATGTAATTATTCTTATTAAACTGCATATTATACAAGATATAGTGCTGTATAAGATACAAACTTATTTTCACCCACTCAAGACTACTGGCCACACTGGCCTCTTGTGGAGTTGATATCCACTTGTATTGTACAGTATATCTAATACTCTATACTGTATAGAGAGGACTGTAAAGAAAACTACATCATGTAGATATCTTTTTGAAAATCAGCAATTTAAATGTTTAAAAAAGTACATTTATAGCCTTAATTGTGATATTCTTTAGAATCTGGGTGTATATGGAGTCACCTGCTCATATGTCTAATTTGTGGCAGGGTGTGAATGTTACAGACATGCCTGCTAAACATTGGAACATGGTGGCATTTTTTTTTTTATTATTATTTCTTATGAAAGTAGTTTTTGAGCAGCAGATATGACAAAGAATCTCCAGGGGCATAATCTAAGTGGATGTTATATCAGATCAAATATTTTGAAACAATGTGGCAGTGAAATAGTTAATATCAAGAGAACATAGCAGTCTTGAACAAAGTGCATACATTAGAATTAAATAAGAATAAAACACCCGTACATTTGTTGGGTAGCAGTTCACAGTAAAAAATATTGATAGTTTTCAGGATAAACATAAATGCAAGAAAATGGAAAGTGGAGAAAATAATGTAAATATTGGTAAAACTTTATACCAGAAATGCTATGTTTTTTGAGACATTAGTGTTCAGGTTAAAAACCTAGATCACCCAGATTTGTTTGTTTGTTTAACGTTTGTATTTGACCTCCCCTGCAGTATGCAGAGATCATGTGAAGGCTAACAGTTCACGGATGTGTATATTTTGATTTGTTTGTTTTTAAGGTTTGTATTTGACCTCCTCTGAAGTATGCAGAAATCATGTTAAGGCTAACAGTTCACAGATGTGTATATTTTGATAATTGCTGCCACCTTGGGATGTCCTCTGATGAGGTGTGACAAAGTGGCTGAGTTGCTGCAGGTGCAGGGGTGATGCAGTGTGTGAATGAAACAGACTGAGATGATTGTAATCCGGTTTGGAAAGGATTTTATTAATGGTTTCCAGGTCTGGCGACCAAACAATAATCCCCTGGCAATATACACCAATGTGTACTGCACGGGGTAAATAACAATAGGATTGCAGTCCCAAATAATAAATAATAATATCCGCATCACAATAATACAAACATGGTCACCAGTCCTAGGTGCGTGCAGTAGTGCTCGTCGTGGGTGATACAAGTTTATTTCGTGACAGTGGTGAAGTGTTGTTCCGGCTTTGTGCTGGCCCAAGGCGACAGCTCTGGAAAAGTGTGTTAGCCGTCTGGTAATTCACAAACAAGACAACTATTAACAGACACAAAAACAAACAAAACACTCACAAAACTATTACGTTCTGTGGGGTCTCTCACAGTACTTCTAGTTTAGAATATAAAACCAAAACGAAGGAACAGAACAGAAAATAGGAGGCACTTTTTTACACAGAGAATTGTGAGGGTCTGGAACCAACTTCCCAGTAATGTTGTTGAAGCTGACACCCTGGGATCCTTCAAGAAGCTGCTTGATGAGATTCTGGGATCAATAAGCTACTAACAACCAAACGAGCAAGATGGGCTGAATGGCCTCCTCTCGTTTGTAAACTTTCTTATGTTCTTATGTTCTTAACACATTGCGATTCTCTGTCCCCCTTTATGCCGTCACACATGACCCCTTGGTAAACGACTGCAACAGTCTCTCCAATCTGCGGCTGCCACGTCGTTTCCCTTCTGGGTCAATGCATTATTGCAACGGAGTCTCGCCCCCTTTCAGGCTGGCCGACTTCCCTTGAACCCTGGGAAAGAACTGTCAGACCAGCCCGTCCAAGGTACTCTGTTTTCGCTGCTTAGCGCCCTCACGGGTCAGGAGGAAGATTTACAACCAAGATTCATTGTATTTCTGTCACATATCCCACCGCTCAGAGTGGAGCCGAAGGAACACTCGGCTGAATCTATCTTTCCCATTACTCCCCCCTCCTAGGAAAAATACTCCGCATTTTGATGGTCTTTCCCCGCATGGTGTACCATGTGGTACATGAAGGGTTGCAACGCCAGATACCCCCGAGTTATCCGGGCATTGGTGTCCTTCATTGTGCTTAACCAATTGAATGGGGCTTGGTCTGTGACAAGATCAAATGAATGTCCCAGCAGGTAATATCGTAAGGAGTGAGTAGCCCATTTAATTGCCAAACACTCCTTTTCGGAACTACGGAGTAGTTCCGCTCCTGAGGTAGAATATTTTTACTGAGATACAGTATCGGGTGTTCTACTCCGTCTACCTTTTGAGACAAGACTGTACCCAAACCCACGTCAGACGCATCGGTGTGGAGGATTAATCTCTTGGTGAAATCAGGTGTGATAAGGGTGGGGGCCTGGCACAGTTTACGCTTAATAATATCAAACGCCCCGACACTCAGCTGACCACTTAATTCAATTTGTAGCACTCTTTTTGGTGAGGTCGACTAAAGGGTTAACCACTCTGGCATACTCGGGGATAAAGCGGCGGTAATAACCGGCTAATCCCAGTAGTGACCTCATCTGAGTCTTGGTTTTGGGGATGCTGCGTCGACCAAAGCCTGGATTTTGGTGACCACGGGTCTCACCCTTCCACTTCCCATTAAAAATCCCAAATATTGAGTTTCTGTCTTGGCAAACGCACATTTTCCCAAATTAGCTGTCAGGCGAATTACCCTTACAGACTGAAGGACTGCTGTAACCCTAGCCAAATTCTCTCGCCAGGTGGAGCTGTAAATCACCACGTCATCAATATACGCTGCTGCATATTCATGATGTAGCCGTAAAACCTGGTCCATCAGTCTCTGAAAGGCAGCAGGCGCACCATGTAGCCCAAACGGAATGGTTTTGTAGTCAAACAGCCCTTCTGGTGTTGAAAATGCGGTTTTCTCTCTAGAACTGCGGGTTAAGGGGATGTGCCAGTATCCCTTTGTCAGATCCAGAGTCAAGATAAACTTCGCCTTTCCAAGTCTATCAAGAAGTTCGTCGACCCGAGGCATAGGGTATGCTTCGAACTTGGCAATAGCATTTACCTTCCGGAAGTCCACACAGAAGCGATTGGTGCCGTCTTTCTTGGCCACTATGACAAATGGACTGCACCACTCGCTCCTGGAAGGTTCAATCACCCCAAGTTCGAGCATGTCCCATACCTCTTTGCGAACGCCACTTTGTCGACTTTCCGGGATCCGGTAAGGTCTCTTTCAAACTGTGACACCTGAGGGAGAGACAATGTCATATTCAACCAAGTCAGTCCTGCCGGGAACGTCAGAAAAAATATCGCTGAACTCCTCAATAAGCTTACGCAGCTCCTGTTGCTGATCTGGAACCAATTGTTCCCCCATCGAAATGATTTTAGTGCTTGGAGTCTCTGGACAGGGGCCTAAATCATCCTTTACATTCCCTGGAGCTATAAATAAGACCTCCCTTGCCTGCCAGGGCTTTAATAAATTTACATTATAAATTTCACGTTCATTACGGCGATCGGGCTGTCTAATTTCATAATTCACCTTTCCTATAGCCCGACTCATATGGCCCCTGCCATTTAGCACACCATTTCGATTCTGATGAGGGAAGTAGCAGCATTACCTTGTCTCCTGGTCAAAAGGTTCAAATTAGTGCATTTTATTTGTAATGCTGCTGTTGCCAGTGCTGAGCCGATTTCAGGTTGTCTTGGGCCAAACGACCAACCAAATCCAGGCGATCTCTTAGTAGGAGCACATGCTTCACTACATTTTTGGACAAGCCTTTGTGCTCCTCCTACCCGTCTCTCACCAGATCGAGGATGCAGCGAGGCTGTCGGTCGTACAAGAGCTCAAAGGGGGAGAACCCTGTCGAGCTCTGCGGCACCTCTCTCACTGCAAAAAGGAGTTAGGGAAGAAGCGATGCCCAATGTTTCTGCTCTTGCGTTACAAAACGTCTCAGCATCTGCTTCAAGGTCTGATTAAATCATTCCACCAAACCGTCTGTCTGTTGATGATAAACAGATGTCCTGATAGGACGTATTTTTAATATTTTATATACCTCCTGTAACGTGTTAGACAAAAAGTTGGTTCCATGATCAGTCAAAATCTCCTTGGGGATCCCTACTCTAGCCATAATCTGTACTAACTCTGTGGCTATTGCAGTGGCACTAGTGGACCTCAATGGAACTGCCTCCGGGTATCGCATTGCATAATCTACCACCACTAATATATGCGTATACCTGAAATCAGAAGGTAGCAAAGGGCCCACTATGTCCATTGCAATGCATTCAAAGGGGGTGGAAATAAATCGGCAGTGGAACCAAAGGGGCGGGGGGCACTAGACCCAGCGCTATTTGCTGGCAGTCTGGGCATGTGGCTACATGTTTTGACACATCAGTATGAAGACCTACCCAATAGAATCGAGCCAATAGCCATTCCCTTGTCTTGTCAGCTCCTTGAGGTGCCCCGCAAAAGGGATATCATGCGCCAGACTCATGACCTCGGTCTGACAAGACGGGGGAACCAATAATTGTGTTACAGGCTGTCCTGTGCCCGCGGCTAGATTTACCCTGTACAGTAATTGCCCCTTGATACTGAAGTATGGATATACTAGCGCCCCAGCGCCATCAACATCCTTACTTTCAATAGACCGGACCTTCCCCCAAGCATGCACTAGTGACAGGTCATTATGTTGGCCCCACACTATGTCAGCGCTTGAGTACCACATTTCTGGTATATTGGAGGGGCTGGAGTAGCATCTGCCCTAGATGGCCCAGTGACCTGGCCCTTTCGGTCACACTGCATTCCGACGCCCTTTGGAGTTGTTTGTTACCATCCGAGCGCTCTCACACCAGACCCTAGCCTTGTCTCAGTGATGCTCCCTCCCATTTTGCGGTCCTTCTCTCTTTATTCGAGATTCGATTCGAACATTTCAGCTTGAAAAGGAAACACATCACCAATTTGTTCCCTTTTCTTTTTTCTGCCACGTTTACGTGTGTAGCTGAGACTGCCATTATTTGCATTAATTATTTGACTTTTGGCCAGTCTTGGCCCAGAATAACTGGGTGTGGCAACCTTTCCACCAGGTAACGTTTTATCGGTCCTACCGATAAATATACTTTTAAAATGTGTGGTATGCCACCGTGTCTCCATGGATACAGGAGATGGCCACCTGACTTTGTGGCCGCCATGAAACACCGCCCAAGAGAGCTGTTTTAATTAAGGTTTGCTCACACCCTGTGTCCACTAATGCGTGGGTTTTCACATTTCCTAAAACCACATCAATCATACAAGGCCCCTCCCGACCATTTTCCCCACGCTTACCTATCTCAGGTGCCCAATTACATGAGGCCACGTCACACTCCATGGCAGCGGGGCATGACCCGGCCAGATGCCCCAGTTGGTTACAATTAAAACAAGTTAGGGGGACAGAGTGGGCAATGGTTAGATATCTGTCCCGTTGCTGGTATGGCAACGGGGCAGGGGCAGCACCTCTACCCCGGCTGGGAGCCAACCTTTGTCTCCATGAAGGGGAGGCAAGGGGGCCCATTGGGGTCGGCGGTCTCGGAGGTCTGGGTCCCGGGGCTGATGGTGGTGGCGGAGGAGAGAGGAGGGGCTTGGCTGCTCTCAAGTGTGGGAACCGACAGTATCCCGGTCCGGGCGGAGACTAGGGAGTCATAATCCTCGCCCAGTTTCACGGCATCTTCCAGGGTGTTGGTGTTGTGTTGCCGTATCCAGGCTTGGGTATCGGTGGCGACCACATGGCAGAATTGCTCCACAACCACTGCTTCCCCCATTTGCAGGTTGGTTTTCTTCTCGGGGGTGAGCCAGTGTACCATGTGGTCACACATCCTCTCCGCAACCACCCTGGGGCGTGTCTCCAGGGATCTTCGGTACTCCCTGAATCGTACCCGGTGGGTCTCTGCCATAATGTTGAGGTGGCGAAGAATGGCCAGCTTGACCAGATGGCGTTGAGGTCGCTCATAGCCTGGTAGGCTGCCTGAGCCTCCCCGATCAGGCAGGGTCCCAGCTGGCTTGCCCAGAACTCCCACAGCCATGACGTGGTGGTAGCCATCCGCTCAAACGCAACCAGGTACGCCTCTGGGTTATCCTCCGCCGTCATCTTCATCGCCCGAACCTTCGGTGCCGACATTGCTGGTGTTCCTGTAGGGGCTGGTGTTGTGGAAAGTACCAGACCTATCTGTTCAACGAGCACAGTGTAGCACTCCTCCCTCCTTCTCTCCTCTGTCTCTTGTCTGCTGTCCAGAGCCTCCAGCAGCTCTGCCAATACGCGACGATCCATGTCCCGTGTCTGACACCACATGTGACAAAGTGGCTGAGTGGATACAGGTGCAGGGGTGATGCAGTGCGTGAATGAAACAGACTGAGATGATTGTAATCCGGTTTGGAAAGGATTTTATTAATGGTTTCCAGGTCTGGCGACCAAACAATAATCCCCCGGCAATACACACCAATGTGTACTGCACGGGGTAAATAACAATAGGATTGCAGTCCCAAATAATAAACAATAATATCCGCATCACAATAATACAAACACGGTCACCAGTCCTAGGTGCGTGCAGTAGTGCTCGTGGTGGGTGACACAAGTTTATTTCGTGACAGTGGTGAAGTGTTGTTCCGGCTTTGTGCTGGCCCAAGGCGACAGCTCCGGAAACATGTTAGCCGCCCGATAATTCACAAACGAGACAATTACTGACAGACACAAAAACAAACAAAACACTCACAAAACTGTTACGTTCTCTGGGGTATCTCACAGTCCTTCTAGTTTAGAATATAAAACCAAAATGAAGGAACAGAACAGTGGTTAAAGAAACAGGCTTGTAACCAAGAGGTCCCCGGTTCAAATCCCACCTCAGCCACTGACTCATTGTGTGACCCTGAGCAAGTCACTTAACCTCCTTGTGCTCCGTCTTTCGGGTGAGATGTAGTTGTAAGTGACTCTGCAGCTGATGCATAGTTCACACACCCTAGTCTCTGTAAGTCGCCTTGGATAAAGGTGTCAGCTAAATAAACAAATAATAATAATTCTCCATCCCCTTTTATGCTGTCAGACATGACCCCTCGGTAAACAAGTGCAACCGCCTCTCCAATCTGCGGCTGCCACGTCGTTTCCCTTCCGGGTCAATGCGTTATTGCAATGGAGTCTGGCCGACTTCCCTTGAACCCTGGGAAAGAACTGTCAGACCAGCCCATCCAAGGAACTCTGTTCTTGCTGCTTAGCACCCTCACAGGTCAGGAGGGAGATTTACAACCAAGAATCATTGTATTTCTGTTACATGAGGTATCGACAATGACATAATTGAAATCATTCTGCAAAGACAATCGGACAAACACAAGTGCATGGATACGAGACACAAATAAATATGAACAAATAAATGTTGTTTATGTTAATCCATGATAGACCACACATGTACATAGGTGGCGACATTGTGAATTATTTATTATTATTTGTTTCTCATAAAAAGTGACCAGTTTTTGGTTGCAGGTTACAGTAGGCTACATATACAGTGGCTCTCAAAAGTATTCACCCCCCCTTGGACTTTTCCACATTTTATTGTGTTACAACATGGAATCAAAATGGATTGAATTAGGAGTTTTTGCCACTGATCAACACAAATAAAGTCCATAATGTCAAAGTGAAAAATAAAATCTACAAATTGTTCTAAATTAATTACAAATTAATTTGACCTTGCTTTCAGGTCCTGTTTATAAGAAGCAAAATAGCAAACATCCATCAAAATGAAATATGATTCAAAGTTTACTAAACAGACTTTTCTTTTTTTTATTGCTTGGGGATCCAATGGTTTATTCTCCATTTTTAGCAAAAACAAAACGGCAAGAATTGAGTAGTTTGGCAATACCCTGTTTGGATTAACCTGGTAAAAATAGGCTATTAGCTAGATAGATAGCGAGGTCAGCTGCTGATCTTCAGTTCTCCAGGCTCAGTCTGTGGTGAGGTGACATTCAAATTGTGCATTAAGAAAACTCACATAAATATACAAAAAAAGAGATTTTTTTGGTTGAAAAAATAAACTTTATGGAGATGCAAAGGCAGCTCAAACTCTTGAACTGAAGTAGTTTTTCTTAGAAAAAACCAGTATCTGTGGGGTGAGCACTGGACTGGGGAACCTGTTTACATTTTACCTGTTTACATTTTATTTGACATACTGGACAGATGTTTACATTGACCAAGCCACGGTTAAACACATAGTCCCTTGAGGAAATCTGTCACGCCAGCTGGGTAATTATCTAGGGTGGAAATGTCTTGCAGCTGGACAAATTAAATGAGATGTTTTCTTAATAATATGTTCTTGACATTTAAACCAATTTCCTACAGAATGCAAATTACTTGATAATGTTTCTGCTAGTTAGATCATATTCTGTTATCTGACTGATTCACACATCCACAACATGGGATAATAAAAGCTTGACAGCTTTCCTCTGCACAGTGCTGATGGGCAGCAGGGGGCTGTTGGGTACAATTAACTGCCTCCTTTTTCTCCACCAGCACAGCACATCAGCAGACAGGAGAGACTTTGACAAGCTTAATACAGTAATTGCTGGAACACACTGACATTTTTCAGTTCTTGCAAAAAACCATTAGATGTCTTCTTTATAGGGCCAAAGTAATCTTATTGTCATCCCTGTTCTTCACTACCTGAATAAAGTGCCTCAGTATTTTAAAAAGGGTATGTTCTGTTCTGAAGGCTTTGTAAACCAAAGCTTGGACGCAATTCTAAATTTCAGACTAGAAAAAATACGAAACTTCTTGATTTGCTCCTCTACATCTCCTTCCTTCCTCCGCTAATGGAACAAAGCGAGCAGATGTTGGGAGATTAAATGCTCCACTAATAATACTCTTTCATCTTCAGCACAGGCTGCACTTTTTTTTTTCTCCAAAGGCAGAGCTTTATCAATTCCTAGCACAGTAAATGGATGGTTTCTCTTTGCACGGATATCATGTGATTATTCTACAGCACAGTCCTTGACCCTGGCGACATAGCAGCACAGAGTTCATGAGCATTAAAAAAAAAATGGCAGCGATTTAGACAGTATAGCATTATAATGGGGAGAACACACAATCCCCAGTCTTTACTGAACATACACCAATTACACAACTGTAATCAAACAAAGGATTTAAAGCTTATCAGAGTAACCAACAGCTTAGAAATAACCTAATACCGGCTGCCGTAAATGTAACAGTGACATTCATTCCCTGCCACGGCAGTAGCATGACAAAGTAGATCACCTTAACAGATCCACTGTGTGCGCATGTAAAAGTCTGATATAAAGACAGACAGGTGACTCCTAGATTCTGATACTCTCAATAGCTTGTGCTAAAGTATGTCCAAGTTTTAGACCAGACAAATGCCTCCACACAGGTGAATGTCCTTAGTAAGTTTCATCAGAATGTGTTAAGCAGCTGGAAACACACTGCAAAAACTTTTCTTTAGCACATGTTATTGTGAGTATGAGAATCAGGGGGCATATGGATGCATCTAAGCCTGTATGTCAAACCTATATGTCAACCTGTATGTCAGTCTGAGCTTTCTCTTTTGAAGTTGTCGTTGTTGTTTTGTTATTGAATTGGGTTCACCAGTATATGTGAATTCCAATTCTTGGTTTTGTGCATTGCTTTGTAAAACATAAAATATGAATATTTTCAAATTATTCTAAGACCATGGTGCATTATACAGCATACATCAACTAGGTAAACAAGTAGGCTGTGCAGGTCAAGAAAAAATACCACAGATCAGTCAGATTTTGAGATTTAATTTGAAAACTGCATAACAGGACAGGCAGCAAGCAGGGCTTTATGGTAAAGAGGTGAATCTTGGCAGGCAAATAAAACACTGAGACAAGAAAAGTGAAGAACACGAATGGGTGTGGGAAAGTTTGAAGCATTTTTTCAATACAGCACCTGAAAATACTGAAAGGCCTTCTGTAACACATTTGAATACGTTTAAAGCAATAACTAGTCTCAGGTGGATTCTTGCCAGTATTGCTAAAACAGTCAGCTTCATCAGCTGGGCTAACAGAGAAATACCAAATACTGTATACTCAACGCACCACGACTATTTTCCAGTAGAGGCCGTCTGTCACACTGCCTCAACTGAATTATTGACCATAACAGGCATCTTTAAAAGTACAGATATACATATTTGTGCATATATACACAACACCACAATACGTTAACATTAATTCACCATATTCACACAAGTACCACAGTTCCACTTTGTATCTCTTTTTAAGTCAATTCTCCTTCCAGCAATAGCCATGGATTTTGACATTTCCTAAAATTGTTTCCTCTTTCCGCCTAACAGTATTGCTGTATGAACTAATTACAATTAATTACAAATATAAAACAGAAAATAATTGATTGCATAAGTATTCACCCCCTTTGCTATGACACACCTAAATAAGCTCTGGTGCAACCAATTGTCTTAATTAGTCACATAATTAGTTGAATGGAGTCCACCTGTGTGCACTTAAGGTGTTTCACATGATTTCAGGTTAAATACACCTGTCTCTGGGAGGTCCCACAGTTGGTTAGTACATTTCCTAACAAAAACTACATCATGAAGACGAAGGAACATTCAAAGCAAATCCGGCATAAGGTTCTTCAAAAGCACCAATCAGGGGTAGGATATAAGAACATTTCCAAGGCATTGAATATCCCCCGGAGCACAGTAAAGTCTATTATTAAGAAATGGAGAGAATATGGCACAACTGTGAATCTGTCTAGAACAGGCCGTCCTCAAAAACTGAGTATCCGGGCGAGAAGGGCACTAGTCAGGGAGGCCCAAAGGAGTTACAGTCTTCCACGGCTGAGCTGGGAGACACTGTGCATACGGCAACAATAGCCCGGGTGCTTCACAAAACTGGCCTTTATGGGAGAGTGGCAAAAAGAAAGCCATTGTTGATAAAAACTCACATCAAATCTCGGCTAGAGTTTGCCAGAAGGCATGTGGGAGATTCTGAGACCAAGTGGAAGGAGATTCTATGGTCTGATGAGACCAAAATAGAGCTTTTAGGCCTCAACGCTAAGCGCTATGTTTGGCGCAAGCCTAACACCGCACATCATCCTGAGAACACCATCCCTACCGTGAAGCATGGTGGTGGCAGCATCATGCTATGGGGATGCTTCTCTGCGTCAGGGCCTGGAAAGCTCTTGAAGATAGAGGGCAAAATGGATGCAGCAAAGTACAGAGAAATCCTGGAGGAAAACCTGCTGAAGTCTGCAAGAGACCTGGGACTTGGGAGAAGATTCATCTTCCAGCAGGACAATGACCCCAAACATACAGCCAAAGCCACACTGGAGTGGCTTAAAAACAAAAAGGTCAATGTCCTGGAGTGGCCCAGTCAAAGCCCGGACCTCAATCCAATTGAGAATATGTGGAAAGAGTTGAAAATTGCTGTTCACCAAAGGTCCCCATCCAACTTGACGGAGCTTGAGCAATTTTGCAAAGAAGAATGGGCAAAAATTGCAGTGTCCAGATGTGCAAAGCTGGTAGAGACTTATCCAAATAGACTCATGGCTGTAATTGCTGTCAAAGGTGCCTCTACCAAATATTGACTCAAGGGGGTGAATACTTATGCAATCAATTATTTTCTGTTTTGTATTTGTAATTAATTTAGAACAATTTATAAATTTTATTTTTCACTTTGACATTATAGACTTTTTTGTGTTGATAAGTGGCAATAACTCCTAATTCAATCCATTTTGATTCCATGTTGTAATACAATAAAATGTGGAAAAGTCCAAGGGGGGGTGAATACTTTTGAGAGCCACTGTAACTTAAGACGTAAGTAGGGTTGCCTCCATTTTTTGTAACTGTGCCTATGATGAAATGATCCAATCTGACATTTTTATAAGATAATTTATTATTGTAAGTTACACTGCAGCTAAAAACTTATAGAAATCAATTTAACCATAATTATGAAGCGTGCATGGATAGTATGAGATAGTGTAAAAAGAGAACAATGCACCAAAATAAATAATGAGGGAAAGAATAACCTATGAATATAAAATTGTATTGCAGTTGTGATGATAGTTCTGTACCTGTCTGAAGATTCACATTCCCCTAATTGTACCAAATCCAATAACCATCATGTTAATGAAAGTCCTGAAGCTCAGCTGTTCTGTTTCCATGCATCCTGATTGTAAAGATGACCCACAACACATCTTATTACCAGGGTAGGTGTCGTCTTCTTTTTCTTTTTTTAAAAAATGGCGATGCATTCATGGTAATTTTGCTTCTGTTACTCAGCATTACAAATATTTATTGTTAATGAAATAATCTTACATATTAAAATGTTCTAACATGAACATACTTATGTAAACGACAATGATAAAAAAACAAACACACTGGGCCAAATCTGTACTACAGCGCAACGAACACCACAAGGTTTGTATTAGGTTAAGCTAGATACCTTGTAAGGTTGTTGTCCTTTATTTTATTATATATTTGTGTATATATGGGAAGCAGTGTGGAGTAGTGGTTAGGGCTCTGGACTCTTGACCGGAGGGTCGTGGGTTCAATCCCCAGTGGGGGACACTGCTGTTGTACCCTTGAGCAAGGTATTTTACCTAGATTGCTCCAGTAAAAACCCAACTGTATAAATGGGTAATTGTATGTAAAAATAATGTGATATCTGTATAATGTGAAATAATGTATAATGTGATATCTTGTAACAATTGTAAGTCGCCCTGGATAAGGGCGTCTGCTAAGAAATAAATAATAATAATACAGTAGCTTACACACTGCCTACTATTGCTTCTCCTATTAGGTATTTTTCATGGGCTTTTATTTTATCCATAAACAAACATAATGACGTTATCCGTCCTGTATGTCGAGGATAAACCAAAAGATTCCATCACCTGAGAAAGAAATGCAATTACAAAAAATCTAACTTAAAACTAAATCTGTTTTTTTCTTCCTCCTTTCTTCCTTTCATGGAATGACTACATGCGCCTCTAACTCAAGCTATAGGGTACTTAAAACTAGGAGCAAAACCGAATAGTCAACTAGAAATGAATAGAAATGTGACCTTGACCTCAGAAACTGGTAGTCGACTAACCACACGTCTTGTGATTGTGAAGCATGCGGTTTTAGATGGATGAAGCAGTTGCAGTTGCAATGCATTAACATATAATAGATATTTTCCAATTTTAGAAAATTAATATTTAAAAAACAATTCCAAGCATTTTTAAATATAGTGCACAAACTGTGTTATGAAACAGTACATTTACAAATACAGCACCAGACATTATCAAATACATGATTAGTTAATATAAATGGCAACCAATCGACCTATTTGACTGTTCTATAAGTAGTTGTTCTACTCCTAGTTAAATTTGAATCTAAATTATTTTAAATTGTAATTTATCTTTCTCTTTATATACACCTCAACAGGAAAAACTCACATCCTATTCATGCTTAATTTGTAAAGAAAGAGGTGCCAGGGCGCAAGCAATGACAATCGGAGAAATAATCCTTGAGGAGGTCCAGAAGCATTTAAACTAAAAAGGAAGGGGACAGAAAACAAAAAAAGAAGGGAGACCACATCAAAACAAGGTCAACAACTCAGGTAAGACAGCTATTAAATGTATTTATCTTAATGCTAGAAGCCTCAGAAACAAAATGTTAGAACTTGACAAATGACTGCTTCCTAACAAAATTTGTCAAGGCACCGACTAGAGGGGAGGCTTGATTTAGTCTTTTCAAATAACGAAGACAGAATAACTAAAACAGAGGTCAGACAGCCATTGGCAAACTCAGACCACAACATGGTCTCATTTGAAGTGATTTTTAAAACCCAAAAAGTAATGACTAAAGCTAAGGTTTACAATTTTAGAAAAGCAAACTATGAAGGTATGAAACAGAGACTAACAGAAGTAGATTGGAGTAAAACAGAGAAAACATCCACATAAAAAGGATGGCTGTTTTTTAAAAATGTAGTACGAGAGGCGCAAAACAATTACATCCCAAAAGTAGACAAATCTAAATCTAAAACAAAATGGCCAAAATGGTTTAATAGATCAATTAAAAAAAATATTCAGCAAAAAAAAAGGCACTTTACAGAGCATTTAAAAGGGACCAAAAACAAAGTACACAGAAAGAGTACTTGGAACTGCAAACACAAGTCAAAAAGGAAGTTAGAAAGGCCAAGACAGAGATAGAAATATAGAAATCAACATTGCTAAGGGGGCTAAAACCAATTCCAAAATGTTTTTCCAATATTATAACAGCAACAAAACATTCAAAGAGGAGGTTAAATATCTAAGAGACATAAATGGCAAAATCATAGATGAAGAAAAAAAATATATATATATATGCGCAAAAGTTTTAGGCAGGTGTGAAAAAATGCTGTAAAGTAAGAATGCTTTCAAAAATAGACATGTTAATAGATTATATTTATCAATTAACTAAATGCAAAGTGAGTGAACAGAAGTAGAATCTAAATCAAATCCATATTTGGTGTGACCACCTTTTGCCTTCAAAACAGCATCAATTCTTCTAGGTACACTTGCACAAAGTCAGGGATTTTGTAGGCATATAGTCAGGTGTATCATTAAACAATTATACCAAACAGGTGCTAATGATCATCAATTCAATATGTAGGTTGAAACACAATCATTAACTGAAACAGAAACAGCTGTGTAGGAGGAATAAAACTGGGTGAGGAACAGCCAAACTCAGCTAACAAGGTGAGGTTGCTGAAGACAGTTTACTGTCAAAAGTCATACACCATGGCAAGACTGAGCACAGCAACAAGACACAAGGTAGTTATACTGCATCAGCAAGGTCTCTCCCAGGCAGAAATTTCAAGGCAGACAGGGGTTTCCAGATGTGCTGTCCAAGCTCTTTTGAAGAAGCACAAAGAAACGGGCAACGTTGAGGACCGTAGACGCAGTGGTCGGCCAAGGAAACTTACTGCAGCAGATGAAAGATACATCATGCTTACTTCCCTTCGCAATCGGAAGATGTCCAGCAGTGCCATCAGCTCAGAATTGGCAGAAAACAGCGGGACCCTGGTACACCCATCTACTGTCCGGAGAAGTCTGGTCAGAAGTGGCCTTCATGGAAGACTTGCGGCCAAAAAGCCATACCTCCGACGTGGAAACAAGGCCAAGCGACTCAACTATGCACGAAAACACAGGAACTGGGGTGCAGAAAAATGGCAGCAGGTGCTCTGGACTGATGTCAAAATTTGAAATATTTGGCTGTAGCAGAAGGCAGTTTGTTCGCCGAAGGGCTGGAGAGCGGTACACGAATGAGTGTCTGCAGGCAACAGTGAAGCATGGTGGAGGTTCCTTGCAAGTTTGGGGCTGCATTTCTGCAAATGGAGTTGGGGATTTGGTCAGAATTAATGGTCTCCTCAATGCTGAGAAGTACAGGCAGATACTTATCCATCATGCAATACCATCAGGGAGGCATCTGATTGGCCCCAAATTTATTCTGCAGCATGACAACGACCCCAAACATACAGCGAAAATCATTAAGAACTATCTTCAGTGGAAAGAACAAGGAGTCCTGGAAGTGATGGTATGGCCCCCACAGAGCCCTGATCTCAACATCATCGAGTCTGTCTGGGATTACATGAAGAGAGAGAAGCAACTGAGGCTGCCTAAATCCACAGAAGAACTGTGGTTAGTTCTCCAAGATGTTTGGGCCAACCTACCTGCCGAGTTCCTTCAAAAACTGTGTGCAAGTGTACCTAGAAGAATTGATGCTGTTTTGAAGGCAAAGGGTGGTCACACCAAATATTGATTTGATGTAGATTTTTCTTCTGTTCACTCACTTTGCATTTTGTTAATTGATAAATATAAACTATTAACATGTCTATTTTTGAAAGCATTCTTACTTTACAGCATTTTTTCACACCTGCCTAAAACGTTTGCACAGTACTGTGTATATATATATATATATACAGTGCCTTGCGAAAGTATTCGGCCCCCTTGAACTTTGCGACCTTTTGCCACATTTCAGGCTTCAAACATAAAGATATGAAACTGTAATTTTTTGTGAAGAATCAACAACAAGTGGGACACAATCATGAAGTGGAACGAAATTTATTGGATATTTCAAACTTTTTTAACAAATAAAAAACTGAAAAATTGGGCATGCAAAATTATTCAGCCCCTTTACTTTCAGTGCAGCAAACTCTCTCCAGAAGTTCAGTGAGGATCTCTGAATGATCCAATGTTGACCTAAATGACTAATGATGATAAATAGAATCCACCTGTGTGTAATCAAGTCTCCGTATAAATGCACCTGCACTGTGATAGTCTCAGAGGTCCGTTTAAAGCGCAGAGAGCATCATGAAGAACAAGGAACACACCAGGCAGGTCCGAGATACTGTTGTGGAGAAGTTTAAAGCCGGATTTGGATACAAAAAGATTTCCCAAGCTTTAAACATCCCAAGGAGCACTGTGCAAGCGATAATATTGAAATGGAAGGAGTATCAGACCACTGCAAATCTACCAAGACCTGGCCGTCCCTCTAAACTTTCAGCTCATACAAGGAGAAGACTGATCAGAGATGCAGCCAAGAGGCCCATGATCACTCTGGATGAACTGCAGAGATCTACAGCTGAGGTGGGAGACTCTGTCCATAGGAGACAACAATCAGTCGTATACTGCACAAATCTGGCCTTTATGGAAGAGTGGCAAGAAGAAAGCCATTTCTTAAAGATATCCATAAAAAGTGTTGTTTACAGTTTGCCACAAGCCACCTGGGAGACACACCAAACATGTGGAAGAAGGTGCTCTGGTCAGATGAAACCAAAATCAAACTTTTTGGCAACAATGCAAAACGTTATGTTTGGCGTAAAAGCAACACAGCTCATCACCCTGAACACACCATCCCCACTGTCAAACATGGTGGTGGCAGCATCATGGTTTGGGCCTGCTTTTCTTCAGCAGGGACAGGGAAGATGGTTAAAATTGATGGGAAGATGGATGGAGCCAAATACAGGACCATTCTGGAAGAAAACCTGATGGAGTCTGCAAAAGACCTGAGACTGGGACGGAGATTTGTCTTCCAACAAGACAATGATCTAAAACATAAAGCAAAATCTACAATGGAATGGTTCACAAATAAACATATCCAGGTGTTAGAATGGCCAAGTCAAAGTCCAGACCTGAATCCAATCGAGAATCTGTGGAAAGAACTGAAAACTGCTGTTCACAAATGCTCTCCATCCAACCTCACTGAGCTCGAGCTGTTTTGCAAGGAGGAATGGGCAAAAATTTCAGTCTCTCGATGTGCAAAACTGATAGAGACATACCCCAAGCGACTTACAGCTGTAATCACAGCAAAAGGTGGCGCTACAAAGTATTAACTTAAGGGGGCTGAATAATTTTGCACGCCCAATTTTTCAGTTTTTTATTTGTTAAAAAAGTTTGAAATATCCAATAAATTTCGTTCCACTTCATGATTGTGTCCCACTTGTTGTTGATTCTTCACAAAAAATTACAGTTTCATATCTTTATGTTTGAAGCCTGAAATGTGGCAAAAGGTCGCAAAGTTCAAGGGGGCCGAATACTTTCGCAAGGCACTGTATATATATATATATATATATATATATATATATATATATAAAAATTTTTTTTTTTTTACAAAGGAGGACACGGACAACATGCCCCACATTTCGACCTGTTCCTATCCAGTTTTAAATAACTTTAGCATAACAGAGGCAGAAGTGTTAAAGGGACTAGGAGCTCTTAAAATAAACAAATCCCCTGGGATGAGGTCCTCCCAATAGTACTCAAAGAAATGAAAGAAGTTATTTACAAACCGCTAACCAAGATCATGCAACAGTCTCTTGACACAGGGGTTGTACCGACAGACTGGAAAATTGCAAACGTAATACCTATCCACAAAAAGGGAGACAAAACCGAACTACAGACCAATAAGCCTGACTTCTATTATATGTAAACTTATGGAAACTATACTAAGATCCAAAATGGAAAATTACCTATATGGTAATGGTTTATTTAGAGTTCCAGAAAGCTTTTGACAAAGTCCCGCATAAAAGATTAATTCTCAAACTGAATGCAGTAGGGATTCAAGGAAATGCATGCACATGGATTAGGGAGTGGTTAACATGTAGAAAACAGAAAGTACTGATTAGAGGGGAAACCTCAAAATGGAGCGAGGTAACCAGTGGCGTACCATAGGGATCAGTATTAGGTCCTCTGCTATTCCTAATCTACATTAATGATTTAGATTCTGGTATAGTAAGCAAACTTGTTACATTTGCAGATGACACAAAAATAGGAGGAGTGGCAAACACTGTTGCAGCAGCAAAGGTCATTCAAAATTATCTAGACAGCATTCAGAACTGGGCAGACACATGGCAAATGACATTTAATAGAAAAAAGTGTAAGGTACTGCACACAGGCAATAAAAATGTGCATTATAAATATCATATGGGAGATACTGAAATTGAAGAAGGAATCTATGACTTTATGTTGACTCAGAAATGTCTTCATCTAGACAATGTGGGGAAGCTATAAAAAGGCCAACAAGATGCTCGGATATATTGTGAAAAGTGTTGAATTTAAATCAAGGGAAGTAATGTTATAACTTTACAATGCATTAGTAAGACCTCACCTAGAATATTGTGTTCAGTTCTGGTCACCTCGTTACAAAAAGGATATTGCTGCTCTAGAAAGAGTGCAAAGAAGAGCAACCAGAATTATCCCAGGTTTAAAAGGCATGTCGTATGCAGACAGGCTAAAATAACTGAATCTATTCAGTCTTGAACAAAGAAGACTATGCGGTGATCTGATTCAAACATTCAAAATCCTAAAAGGCATAGACAATGTGGACCCAGGGGACTTTTTTGACTTGAAAAAAGAAACAAGGACCAGGGGTCACAAATGGAGATTAGATAAAGGGGCATTCAGAACAGAAAATAGGAGGCACTTTTTTACACAGAGAATTGTGAGGGTCTGGAACCAACTCCCCAGTAATGTTGTTGAAGCTGACACCCTGGGATCCTTCAAGAAGCTGCTTGATAAGATTCTGGGATCAATTAGCTACTAACAACCAAACAAGCAAGATGGGCTGAATGGCCTCCTCTCGTTTGTAAACTTTCTTATGTTCTTATGTTCTTAACACATTGCGATTCTCTGTCCCCCTTTATGCCGTCACACATGACCCCTTGGTAAACGACTGCAACAGTCTCTCCAATCTGCGGCTGCCACGTATGTTCTTAATAATACCGTTCTTATGAACCGCACATTCAAAATCATAACAAGTTTATTTGAAAGAGCATGTACTAGTGTCAGATTTTATAATCACATATTCTACATCATAGACAAAGTAGTAGTATATGCAGAAAAATTAATTAAAGGGAGGGTGGGGAAAGAGTGGGAGGCGAACACTATGTATTTTGCACTTTTTTTGCTCTGTGTATATGTACTATTATTGTTTGTTATGGTTTGGTATTTAAACGGTTTAAAATGAAATAAAAAGTGGAAAGGCATTCAGATGACTCCAGAAGGCCGACATTGATTAAAAAAAAAAAAAAAAAAACAAACATACACTGCCCCTACACATACATTGTTTTGACCCATGGTCCGCACTGTAATAGCTTGCCATATCTATCATTATCAGTGCTGTGAATTCAACAGAACTGTAGAGACTTAGAGAACTGTAAAAAACAAAAAACAATTTAGGCTAGATAGTTGTTAGCTTGGTTTGTTTTTATTCTCTATTAATTCAGTTACATTCATTGAAAAACGGGAAGAGAGAACCAGAGAGTTGTTATTGTTTTTATATTTTTTTGAATAAGGGAAGTTAAGGTAAAGTTCCTGCGTGGAGTACAGGCAGGCATGAACATGTTTAATTTCAACAACAACCCTAAATAACACGTTGTTCCTGTTATTAAGCAGTAGTAATAATCGGAAGCAGTGGTATTTAAAAATAAGTTTTCACTTTAGTGAAGTAGGCTACAATATTGTTTTTTTTTCATGAAAAACTTGTTGTTTATTGAAATTAATGTTCAGCTTTCATATTGAAGCTTGTGTACTACTCATTCAATCAAGCCAAGTAGTGTAAGAAACTGCTTGTATCGTTCAAGATGTTTTTCAAAGCAGGCAAACTTATTTGTATATAAAAACAACAATAGAGTTGCAGTCCTTCTTTCGCAGCCAGTGTCATCTTCATGGCATGTAGCTGAAATGTAAACTAATTAAATGTCCCTGGCAATGGACTATGTTGAGAATTTTAAGAAAACGCATTTGCGAGCAAAACATTTTATGACATTTTTAACTAGCTGAAGAGGTGCCCGGGCTATGCCTCGTCAAGCCCAGAGCCTATTTGTAACCACTGATCCTATTTGTTCTGCACAATCCTATTCATAGTGCAAATATTGTATTATTGATTGATTGATTGTCTTGCACTGAAAATTTGCTCCACAGATCTCTAAATACCTGTCCTGCAAAAACTTTAGATTTGGTCTTCCAATAGACAGAGCGGTCTTGAGAAAAGCATGCCATAAGATCAGCAAACCATCAGCAAACAGCAGGAAATAGGGTTAGCAGCACTATAAATCATAAGATACCATGCAATAGTATCGTGCCTCTTCCTTAAGCCTCCAAAAGCTTTGATACTGTTCAGATATTAAACAATTTAAAAAATAAATTTCTCATCAAGTTTCCTTAATTTATATATGAAAATATGTAACTAAACTCAAGACAATTTTGAGGTATGAGAACACTCCTAACTGCAGCGGAAATAAATATTTTTAAGCCTTCTCACTTGTACTAGTTTTTGTATGTGTTTTTAATTACTGTGTCAGAGACTATTATTGTTCAAACAGAAGCACTGTAGATCCTCATGCACTTGGCCCAGGTGTCAGGAAATGCCAAACGACATTATTGTTTTAAAGAAGCATTACCATTTAACAATAGCCTTCCTACAAAAAATCCAGTATTCTCTTAAAGATCATGGAAATTCTAGGCATGGTGGTTATTGTTAACAAAAACATAACATCCTGGGAGCTTAATAAGGGGAATTGCATCTCTGATGGATTTGTTTGTAAACGTGAAGTAAAAATGAAGGAATAATTAAACTATTAAACAATAAGGTGATAGTTACAAAGGGCCTAGTTGAATGAATTGTGCAGTTATTTTGTGAGGACAAAGTTGATATTTAATTTGTGATCTAAGCCAAACTAAAACCTAGGACTCCAGAAGTGAAAGGCATATCAATTACTGTTCTCAATGTACAAAACCTTGTTTACCGTCAGTATTACAAAACCATTTTAGTAGTTCAAGTAATCTGAGATTCTGAAGAAAATGTCTTTAAACATTTCACACATTATTAAAAAAAAACAGTGTAATAATGGTCAGGTTTGTTTCTTAGTATTACAGTGTTTGTTCAATACAATGTACTCTACTGAAACGATCCAGTAAACTATATAAAACTATAGTTTGCTGTTTTGTGGGCAGCCCGGATGGAAGCTAATGTAATATCAGAGTTAGACTTTTGATTACTTATAAGGGATTCACATTCTAAAAATCCATTAATTTAAAATAACAGTTTAGCCTTCTATAAATGACAAACGTGCCAGTTTAAAGAGACAAAACAAAACACCAAAAACTCATGTTTTCTTTTTACAACAGTACGTCCTTTAAAGGTCTTTCCGTAACCATAACAAAGGAACAAATTGCTTGGCCACATCCCCTGATATACCTTCAGCCACTCTCCCTTCGGTAGCAAGTGCAATCACATATCCTCCAATCCATACATCGCCTTCCGCATTAAGGTGATGACTTCTGGTATTGTGACTCCGCCCCCTTTCTGGATGGCCGACTTCCGACTGACCCTGGAATGAACTGTCAAACCATCCAGTACGGGGCACACTGTTCCTGTTATACCGTGCCCTCACAGGTCGGGAGGGAGATCGTTGACTAGGATTCATTCGCTCTCTGTCACACATGTAGATTATTATTTTTATTTCTACTTAGAACTATTTTAATCGTGGGTACTCTACACTTGTCTTGAAAGGTCTATTTTTTTAACAAGGCAGACCAACTTGTTGCTGCATTTGTTTTTTATTTTATTATTTCTGGAGGCACGATACGCTGACTCAATTTTTTTTTTTTTAAGGCAATGATACTTAAAATAAGTAAGTATCATCTTAAAGAAGACTCAAAAAGAGTGTTTCGAATTTGTAGATATAAACTCGGGTTCAAGCACTTTAACAATTTTAAGTCGATGGATTCACAATACAACTGAACAAAATGTAGATGTGGCATGGTTCTTAGCAGCAGGATATGCTTTTGGGGTTTTGTGTTAGTCATTAGACAATACAAGTCACTTACCCTGTTCAGAATCCAAAACAATCTTTGACATCATGGAGCGTAACACCGGAGCAGGCATAACGGCAAAAAGTAAAGGTAATCTCACTGAAAAAAATAAAATAAAATGATACATTTATTTTGCTTTGTTTGCAGATGTACAGTAATGTATGGTTTGCATTAAATTAAATGTATTTACTTAATGTCTACTGTTATTTTCACTTATCAGAAAGCAACAAAGAGAAGTCAGTAATAGTGTACTAGGATAAAGTGAAGCCAATTAAACATTATCCCAGGGCTATTTCAGAGTATATGAAAAATAACCCAAACCTTTATATAAGGTTCCTTATATTAGACATAAGATCAGTATTATACAATAATAATTATTAAAAGCACCAGTCATTTTTTTTTTTACTGTGCAAGACACCAGAATCTCTTACTGTATATGCAAATAGTATTATTTTAGATAAAAAAGCAGTGCTTAATTTATATTATTATTTTATCATCTAAGAGCTCCACCAGCCTAATCGAGCATAACCAAAACAAAAGAAGCATTTCAACTTTCATATATGTAGAGCCAATTACGAAAGTTTTGTCACAAGCTGCATCGGGTGTAAAAAACAATTCTCCCTAACTGACAAAGAGAACTTCCTCAAAATGATGGGTCTTGTGACTCAAGGATCCTTTAAAAGTTATCAAATACTTCCCAACCTGGGAGGAATTTGAACTCTAAAAACCTGCACTACTAATAAATGTACAACACAGCTTGACTAAAGGTTTTAAACAAATCAAATAATGCCTGGTCAGTCTGCTGCTACTAAACCTGCGTGGTGTTGTGACACATAGGTCTAGAAAGGAAAACAATAGCAAAAATAATTTGCAGTGGCATAATTAAAGTGCAATTACCTACCTAGAAACATCAGCAGTGTGGTTTTGGCAAATGCAGTCATTAACATTCCTGACATGACCGACAGGAGTCCAATTAACACAATGTAAATGTCATCGAGGCAGAAAGACAACAAGGAAACACCAGCAAAACTGGTCAAGAAAATTAATGTGGAAAGAGCAGAGCCATACCCAATTAGGATTTCACTCCAGCATAAAGGAGTATTCAATTCGTAAAGAATGAAAATAGACAGGCCGCCAATGTTTGCGAAATTATAAAATGAGAAAGCTAACAGCAAAATGATAAAAATGGTGTTTCTTTTGGCACTGGATGCTGCAAAGAGCAGATACACTCCAAAAAACAGCTGTTTCAAAGGGCTTGGATCAGGCCCTTGTAGGTGGCTGATAGCAGGTGTCTTGACGGTCTCTTCCAGGAAGAAGATAACATATATAATATTAAGGCAGTGAAGCACAGCTGTCGTTAGAAATGGCCAATTAAAACCCATTTCCCTTAAAAAGTAGCCAGTGGACAGAGAAGCTATCCCAGATAGCAGACCAATAACCATGTCAACCAGAGCCATACGAATATTTTTTTGCTTGGCATTATCACACAAGTCAGCCACATATGAGAAACAACCTCCCAAAAGCGTTCCAAATCCACCAAAGAGTGAGCTTACGAAGGAAGCTACTAAAAGTAAGTACAGATTCAAAGTAAAGAAAGACACAAAAAAGTATGCTAGGGAGGAGACAGTAGCTCCGATGAGAGGAAGCAGTATAGTCATCTTCCGTCCCCGACGATCGCTGCGTGCCACCAGGATCAAGGTAACCAACAGGCTTGGGATCAGTGAAAACAAATCAGTGTACAGGAAAAATATGGAAGCTGCCTTCTGCACAACCTGTAAAAGAGAAAAACAAAAAAAGTATTCATGGTTATTTGTTTTTATATTTCATGTTTGGACATAAGTTGACCGCCAACATTACTGACCTCCTGCCCACTGGTTACGTTGCTCTTGTTGGGAGTGCAGTCAGAAGAATTCTCACTGCCTGGATAACTGGAGTTAGTCAACTCCTCCCACAGGCGGCGGTAGACAAACTGCTGCAGCAGTGGAGATGCCATGAAATAAGCAAAGGCATAAATGGCAACAACTGGCTCCACAAAAAAAAGTCGCTTCATTCTTCCACTTTGGTCAGACCCACTGTGTAATAAAAAAGGACAATAAACTATGTTAATCAGACTGTTTTACTTAGAGTTACTGAACACCTTTTAGTGTTTACAATAAACGAAACACTTACAATTGCTTTCTCCTGGGCTACATGTATTATCAAAATATATTTTTTAAGAACAGTTGTTTTGATATTTTTTATATATATTATATATATATATATATATATATATATATATATATATATATATATACACACACACACACACACACACACACACACACACACGTCATAAATCTACTGAAGAATGAAACTGAACAAATTATCAAATCTTCAATGTGACTCGACAGAAGACAAAAACACACCATGAACCCTCCGGCACTTGTCTCCATATAAAATGCATTTGCTGCATCACTGAATCACTGACGCAGGTTTCTGGTCCTGCACGAAACCTGCCATGTGAAGATGGTGTTGTGTATAATAAGTATCAGCATTGAACATGTGTCAAAAGACAGGTCTGCGTAGTGCCGGTTCTGCTGGTACTAATTTGGCACGTACACTGTTTTAAGAAAGATTATACAGTGCAACTGTGCTGTGTTGAGGGCGGTGGAAAAAAAAAAAGTTAAGTTCTATTACAGTTCACTAAATAAAAAAAATAAAAAATAGTTTGCAATGGTGTCAGTTATGTTGTAAAAAAAAAAAAAAGGCAAAAAAACACATTCAGAGTTTGATACATCATACTGTTACTATATCACATAGATTAGGCTACGTAAAGAAGTTCCAAGGGACTGGGAGTTAGTTGACTTAAACTACCAGGAGTTCACTAATACCCTGGCAAAATAAGGGTTTTCTGGCTACCAACAGTAAAAAAAAGTATGACCGAGTCCAAAATGTTATTAGCACACAAACCTGCTATTTCCAAGACCCAATGATTCAGACATGCTTCAAACCCAGGATATGATTTGATGCAACAAATACCAATAGTGATTTTTGAGACTTTGTAAAAACACATTCCAGTTTCCAATAGCAAACACATACAATAATGGTACACAGATACATTTTTTTGTGTAGGGCTGTGGCAAACTACTCAAGTGAGTGCAGGTGTAGGCTATGCAGCAGTGTGGAAGGAACAGACAGACAACAATTTACAGGTGCAAGGGTGTTTATTGATGTTTCGATGTCCAGAGCCTTACGGCAAACAACTGTAAATAATAAATGCTGTAAAGTGATACAGTGGCTTGTATCATTTTGTTTGTAATCCCCGGGTTTGACCCGTAACCAAAAAGTCCCGTTTACACCGACACGTAACTCAAAACATATACACAGTTCCTACAGTGAGTGAATTAGTGCTTGTGGTGAAAAGTTTCTCAGTGAAAGGGAAGGGCTGGTGTCCGGGTTTAATGCTGGCCTGCGGCAACAGCACCGGATAGGTGTTAGTAGTCAAAAACAAACAGTTTACTAGACAAACTAACAAAACACAACACTCACGTTTCTCGCAACACAGGGTCTCCTTCTAGGTTGTTTCTAACCATTTACAAAGGAACAGATCACTTTCACTACGACCCCAATTTATATCCTCCCTCATGACTCCTTGGTTAACGAGCGCATCCGCTCCTCCAATCTGAGGATGCCACACCGTTCAGGTACCGTAGCTCCGCCCTTTTTCTAGATGGCCGACTTCCACCTACCCATGGGAATAAATTGTCATGCCATTTGGTCCAGGGTACTCTGTTCCCTTTACACAGCACCCTCACAGGTCGGGAGGGAGATCTAACACCAAGAATCATTCGATTTCTGTCACAAGAGCAAAATTAGTAATATGGGCTAGGTCTAATATAAGTAAAATAAATTAATAAATATACTAATCAATATGCAACGGGTAGCCTCTCATTTTATGCAAAAAGAAAGATGGCTTTTAACTTTTAAGTCCAAAATTAACTGTGTGAGTTGTTTGTTCCTAGTTTTGTAACATTATGGTTTTATTAGATTTGTCCTGCAATTTCCATCCAAATACAAATTACAAACAAAAAAAACCCAACAATAAGCCTATTTGAAATGAAAAAGCAAACATTATATTGACATATTAAATACATATTAAATACAGCAAGGCCCATATCAGTTTATTTCAGTGGTCAGCTACTGTACAAATAGCGGTACAGCATCCATTATATTTTTGTGAACCATTTCAGAATGTCGAATTTAAAACTAAAGCTGCACAACTAGAATATCATAATGATTATTTTTCAGAGTCTTGTATAGCAACATCGTGCAATCCTAAGGAATATTACTGCACTTCCCCAGTGTCAGACTCAGCAGTGAATGCACACACCCACATGGTAGATGGCTCCCCTATCACAAGCATTAATACCCTGTATCTTTCTAAACAAGGGATTTAGGGGAGCTCCCTAATAAAAGATGAATCTCAAAACAATAATTGTGTGAATATAGTAATTGTTACAGCTGTGTATAATGGTATTTAAAACAGGATTCATTTATCCACCTTTTAGATATCCACCCTTAATCTGGTCCCATCGCAGTTGGATACGCGATGGATTACTGTACTCAAAAACGGATTGTGCTACAGACTTGTGGGGGGTATCATTTTATTGGAAATCGCATCGCAAATTCAAAACAGGTTCTTTGCAGTGTTATATGCCCTAGTATCACTTCATCTTCCTCAACAGGCTGTACAAGTTTCAGAATCAAGATCTCAAAAAGACGGTGGAGAGAGAGAAGGGGTCATTGACTGGTGTGACCTTTGTCGCAAAAAAGTAATTTTTCATCTGGAATAAAAGTTGCTGACTTTTTTTCCCACTGATGATGTGCTATTAATTTACTCATGTCACTGGATTCAGGTTTCTTTGAAATGGGAGGGGGGGGGGGGGGGGGGGTTGGGTTAGGTTTTGATTTTTTCAAAGCAAACCAAAAATATGACCTTCCTGTAATTTTGCACAGACAAAGCCAGAACCTTGACCTTTTCTTGGTAATTTTTTTAGATTTTTATTTTTGGGTTCTAAAATAGTAAATTCAGGTCTTAACAAGACAGAATGGATTCAGTTGCATATAAAAAAAAAAAAAACCAGATGCCACGTTTGGGAATTCAGTCCCACTTTTTACATGCTGTAACTTCACGTACCTGCCCAGTTTAACCATGTTAAATAACAGGAAAAAAGCAAGGGATTCATATAATTACTGTACAGTTAAAAAACTGAAACCAAGATATTTTCATCAACCTCCAAAGCCAGTTTGTAACTAGAGAACAGATTTTTAAACCAATATGTTATACATTCAACAAAGCTATAAATAAAGGAACCATCCTACTGGACTGGAAAATTGGTAATGTTGTTCCTATATTTAAAAAAATGGCATAGATTTGACCCTGGGAACTACAGACCTATAAGTTTAATATCAATCACGTGTAAAATCATGGAAACTATAATATGGACCAAAATGGAGGAATATTTATATAGTATAACAACATTATAGGAGACAGCACATAGGGCGCAAAAACATTAGAGGCAAGTACAACACGAATAGTAATGAAATAGAGGAGGCTATGTACGAAAAGGACTTCAGAAAGAGCTGGATCTGTATAGCCTAGAAAGAAGGAGGTATTTAAAACTGAGGTATTTAAAATTGTGGTGAACCATTGGAACAGGCTGCCGGACAGAGATGTTGAAGCAGAGACTATCGGATCTAGGGGTGTGTCGATTGAACCGTAATATTTTTTTTTGACGATATGATTATCGATGCAGTGACATAAACATGAGCATGCATTCATTTGTGTCTACACTGATAATTAGAAAATATTGTTTATTAGCATATACTCTAGCAGCTTCACCTACCATTTCTGTATTAAGGGTGTTTTTGTCAACACCGCCGGCAGTGGAGTGAAAAGGAAGCTGAGCGGAGGCAGGTTAGTAATGTTGAGAATCTCATCAGGGCGACGGCAAAATTCAACCTGCTCTGGCTGGTTTAAAATCCAGTGTGAACTCGCCTCATGTTCTATAAGAGTCATGCTGTGTGTAAAATGTGTAAGGCTCGAATTTGCAGGATTCCAGACTGGGACTAAAATGGCTGCAAATGCGACAAAAAAAAAAAAGTGTAAACAGTTTTCGGGGTTAGGCGCACTGGCACCTAGAACACAGAAATGCTGCCTCTCCCTTTAAAAGCATGTGTCAATATTTATGAATGCACTAGGACGTTGGTCTGTAAGGGGGGAAATCGCATATCACACGTTTTAATAAACTGAAGTGTGAGGATGGTAACAAATACACTAATACTAATAACAATTTCATGAAATACAAATGCTTGTAAGCGCAGATAGGTGCTGTACTGTATTAACTCCAGCAGAATACAGTAACCCCAGTTTCATGCAACACATGTGATGGTGACCAAACATGTTCGAGTGTTGTGTAAACATTTTGTTTTTAATATCGTAAACAGCAGAACCAACTCACTGCAATTTAAACTTGTTTTTACTGAAAAATAAACGGTAACATGTAGTCTTAAGAGCCGTCTGTGTTACATGCTGTCAGATCAGGACTTCACTGACACTGAGCATTGGAGCTGCAGCGTGCTATTCCCATGTCACACTGTACAGAGGTGCCGTCACCAATTCCAGACACAACACTTATATTTAAACTGTAAACATGCTGAGTTCATTGCAGTTATCAGCTGCATAGATTAACCACTCAGCAGAATGTGGCAACAAGCACCCGGCAATTGAATTTGGTGAGCAATTTTTTTTGGCCTGGAGCCATTGGCTCCTAAGACAAAAACTTTGTCTGGAGCCCTGATTTGAAATTTTGTTTTATAGAAATGTATTTTAAAGAATAAACTAGAAACAAAAGCAAAATAGGTTGTAAAGCTTATTTGACCAAAAGTGATTTTCCAGTGTTATTGCAAACACTTGCACAAGCAAATTAGACAGTTGTGTGGTTTTCAGACCAGGAAGTTGACTCTGTCACAGGACTGCGGTTTGATGAGCTGGTATGCATATTTCTGTCACAGTTCATGATATTTTACTTTTGGTTTTGCAGGGGAGTAATCAGGGATTTCAACTTTTTACGCAGTGCTGCCAGACTGCCTCCCCAGGCACAAAGATGCAACAAATTGGTAGAAAAAAATGTTCTGGTCTTGTGCCCGTTCAGTTCTTTAGGGGGCCGTGACAGGCATGGCTGAGTGGTGACGTCAGACCAGGGAAATGAAGCCACAATCAGGCAGGTACTCGGGTGAAAGCACGATTGTGACATTTTTTTATTAAACAAAAATAAATCAAATATTTTAACAAAATGAAAACACTGCTCACAGAGCGCAAAATAAAAGTTTTAAACAAAACATAGAACACAAAATCTACACTGAATCGATAATTAAGGTCAGGCTAGGCAGCTGCCTTCACTGACCCTTTTTACTTTCAGTTTTGCTCTCCTCTGTCTCTCTCGTTCTCTTTCCAAAACACTCCCACCCCAAACACAGAGAGCTGCAGGCTTTTATACATGCAACCATTTCCGGATTAACGCTCAATTAATCAGTCCAGAGATGGTCACATTCTGCACGGGTTTTGTGGCATCTACGCTGCCAAACAATAAACAAAATACTGCTTTTCGCCATCCTATTTATAAATAAATAAATCATAACAATACTAAAACACAAAATACATTTAAATCAACAATAATAAACCACTCAGGTTTTTGCCATCATTTATATACATAATAAATAATAATAATACAAAACAAATACACTTTATATTAACAGGGCTTGTCTTGCCCCATTAAATAGTGTGCAGGGCTCTCTCCTGCTGCCCTGCTACAGGGGAAAAAAAATCTATTCAACTTACAATGCAAAGTAAAAGCCCCCCAACATTACGATGCTCGCTGCTCACACAACGCAGCTGTATTACCTGCATGATTTTGAAATATATATATATATATATATATATATATATATATATATATATATATTATATATATATATATATATATATATATATATATATATATATATATATATATATATATATATATATAATAAAAAAGAATATATGTGCGTAAAGGACACACGTAACTGCGTCCCCAAGAGCCTTGTATATCTAGCGTGGGATACATTTTTGTTATAAGCGGAATTCTATTGGCGGAATTCTATTGGTTTTGATTTGGACCCTGATTTCCTTGAAAACGAGTTTTGTCAAGAAATGCCAGTTACCGATCTGCCTGCATCTGAATTATCCAAACAGCCTGTAGCCCATGGCCTATCACCAAAGTCCAGACCTCAGTTACAATTTTAGCTTATATGTTAATTCATTTATTATTTAAAATGATTATTTATTTAGATTCTGTGAAAATATATCAACATAATCTGCGACTAGTGGGTGCTAGGTTCAGGGTTCAAGTGCAAGGAAATACTGTATGCCATGCCGCTGTAAGGCACCAGTTGTCCTGTGAGAAAAATTACATCAACCATCAGCGTCAGTGTGGACGGTAGACACACAATATATAAATTAATTCAGGTAAGAATTGCATTTTAAAAATACTCATTATACATCCCTAAGTATGCCTGTTGTGTATACATTTTCATCTAAATTAAAAACTGTTGTGTAGAGTTGAGTTTTAAATTTCATCAGTCAGGCTTATAAATCCAAGAATAATTTAAAACAAAAAGGCTGGAATAATGCACTGAAGGAAAACTATTGGGCTACATAACAAAATGAACAACTGATCAAACAAAATAGACGCAAAGGCGAAAAGGTGTTTAAAATAAAAGTAGAAAAAAGTGATGTATTATATAAAAAACACAAACTGCTATTTATTTTATCTTTTACTGTATGTATTTAATGTAAAGGTATGTATGACAGACATAAGAGATTCATTGATCAGGCTGCAGCTAGCTGATATGACTGATACTTGTCTACATATAAATATACTGTATGTGTAGTTTTGTTGAATTTAATTTAGTGGAATTTCTAAGTCCTGATATGTCTCAACCAATTTGTTTTTTTAATGGATAGCAGACACTTTTGGACTTGCTGAAAGCTTAAACAATTCTCTTCTCTCCACTTTGACAACTACAATGGCAAAACGTCAGGGTAGTTTATTAGAATTTTTTCAGAAGAAAACAAAAACAAATAAAAATAACAGAGTGCCTTATGTACTTGTTTCCAGTATCTCTAGTGTGTTTTAGAATCACCTGCTGCTTTTGTTGGCTGCAGTGAGCAACAACAAACTGCCACCAGTTTAACACATAAAGAATGTTGTTTTACAATACCTACTGCAACTGGACTTGATCATGGAGCACTCAAAAACAATGCGAAACTCACAGATCATGAATGGATCACTATCCTACAGAACAAGGGTGTCCAAAGTGCGGCCCCCAGCACCTCTGCAATTGAACCTTATATGTGGCCCGCAATGAATTGAGCAGCTGCCAAACACTCGATTTACAGCAGCCTTTACAGCAGAGGTGCCCAAAGCGGCTTGTTGATATTAACCAGCAGGCAGGCAGAAGAGCAGGATTGCGCAGGAACTCGCATAATAATATGGGAATATATTTTTGCACATACTACGCATGAACACTAAACAGACTGATGCAACGGTTTATACGTGCATTCCAGTTTGTAAGCAATGGCAGCAGTGGGGAAGAAAAGTGAAAGAGTTTCAAACATTTCAAGTCCAGAAACATGTTTTGTAATTGAGACGGAGGGCATTGGTGTCATGAAAGACTATAATGTAAAACGTCACTACGAAACAAAACACACAGCATGATCAATACGTGGGTGAGCAGAGGAAAAGGTGGTAAGAGAGTCTTTGCAAAGAATTAACAACGCAGTATCTTTTTTTTTCTAAAATAATGACATAATGTACTCTTCTTTAAAGTTTAAGATACAATTGATTATTGTTCAGGCGGTGGGTATAGCATTGTTTATATGCGATAACTTAACCCTAGCCAGAGACAACTTACTTGACTGGAAATGTAGAATACCCATCACCTCAATAGTAGTCGATTGTAGATTAAAGGAGACTCTTTTTTTTGGACACCCCACATACCGTGCACGCAGATTGTAATGATATTCTTCACAATGTATTGAATAACTTGTTATAGTCACTGACAACATGAATACATGGTAATGATTTCATTTTACAATGAATTGAATTGCTGTTACTGTCATTGGCATTGCTAATGAATGCCAAGATTATTATTATTTTTTATTTTATCAACAGTAATAATATAGTAAATGACTTGATACTTTTCATTTATTGAATTGAGTGTTATTGTCACTGGCAACAGGAATACATGCTAATACCTTGGGTTAATGTTTTTACAAGTTATTGACAGAGGGAGTAAATACTAAGAAATTGACACATTTATTAAGTTTGTTAGGAAATGCATGCACATGGATTAGGGAGTGGTTAACATGTAGAAAACAGAAAGTACTGATTAGAGGAGAAACCTCAAAATGGAGTGAGGTAACCAGTGGTGTACCACAGGGATCAGTATTAGGTCCTCTGCTATTCCTAATCTACATTAATGATTTAGAATCTGGTATAGTAAGCAAACTTGTTAAATTTGCAGACGACACAAAAATAGGAGGCGTGGCAAACACTGTTGCAGCAGCAAAGGTCATTCAAAATGATCTAGACAGCATTCAGAACTGGGCAGACACATGGCAAATGCCATTTAATAGAGAAAAGTGTAAAGTACTGCACGCAGGCAATAAAAATGTGCATTATAAATATCATATGAGAGATACTGAAATTAAAGAAGGAATCTATGAAAAAAGGCTAGGAGTTTATGTTGACTCAGCAATGTCTTCATTTAGACAATGTGGGGAAGCTATAAAAAAGGCCAACAAGATGCTCGGATATATTGTGAGAAGTGTTGAATTTAAATCAAGGGAAGTAATGTTAAAACTTTACAATGCATTAGTAAGACCTCACCTAGAATATTGTGTTCAGTTCTGGTCACCTCGTTACAAAAAGGATATTGCTACTCTAGAAAGAGTGCAAAGAAGAGCAACCAGAACTATCCCGGGTTTAAAAGGCATGTTGTATGCAGACAGGCTAAAATAATTGAATCTATTCAGTCTTGACTACGCGGTGATCTGATTCAAGCATTCAAAATCCTAAAAGGTATAGACAATGTGGACCCAGGGGACTTTTTTGACCTGAAAAAAGAAACAAGGACCAGGGGTCACAAATGGAGATTAGATAAAGGGGCATTCAGAACAGAAAATAGGAGGCACTTTTTTACACAGAGAATTGTGAGGGTCTGGAACCAACTCCCCAGTAATGTTGTTGAAGCTGACACCCTGGGATCCTTCAAGAAGTTGCATGATGAAATTCTGGGATCAATAAGCTACTAACAACCAAACGAGCAAGATGGGCTGAATGGCCTCCTCTCGTATGTAAACTTTCTTATGTTCTTATGTTCTTATGTTCCCAGACTCACACATTGCAAAGTATTCTGTAGGAAAGTGTAAAAGTCGCTCAAATAGTGAAAGGCGTTTCTATTACAATTGCTTTTAGAAATTGATAACATGTGTTTATATACAGCAATAGTGTGTGAATAATTAAAGATAATTGACAATGAAACGTTACTGACAGTGGTATTAGTGGTATTAGTCACATGTGCGCTGTAATGCATAACGTTGCAATACCACGTTGTTGTGTATATAAAGTAGGTGCCACATCTTTTAGGTGTGTTGTGTGATTTGAAAGTAACAACACCAGATGACTATGCTTTGCTGTCGTGCAAAATCAACTACAGTGGACCTGTTTACAAAGTATTGGCTGCTGCCAAATCAGCCACCTGCAACTACAGCACAATAAGAACCACAGGGGCCAAGAGAGAATCTGATTGTGAAGCATGTCATGGTTGTTTTTCTGTTTGATATGTTTCCTTTTTAAAAGCAATTAGAAGGAGTAATGTATCACAGTCTATAATTCTACCAAATAATAAAGTGTTGTATGCCTTTGTCATATGTAGGTATTCACTTCAATTCAGGACACTAAAATTTCAGTTTACAAAAGCAACAGGTATGCAAATAAATGCACTTGAAATTTGCAATCCATGCCATTTGGTCACATTGCGGGCCCACGGTCCCACAGTAGCTTTGCAATGCGGCACCCCTGCTCCAGAACAAGACTGTGTATCCAGCAGGATTTGCATTTCCCATTAAACAGTACAAAAAACAAGAATCTGAAATTGAAAGGTCGGAAGAAGTGGAAGGACAGAAATCATATTGCCTCTGTAAAGGAAATTATCCATGAAGCCAACTCAGTGTACTTCCCAAGTATCTTCACCGTCTTAAAACTGGTGTTGGCCTTGTCTGTGACAACATGTTCATGTGTAGTTTCTCTGCACTGAGAAGACTGAAGACTTGTCTGAGATCTTCAATGGAAGAAAACTGTCTGACTGGTTTGGCTTCATGTCCATCGGCATTTGGAAGCGAGTTCAGTGAATGTACTTCATCGGTGGGATTCATCAGGACACTGAAGGACACCTTCCATTTGGAAAGCAGGCTTTATAAAATTGAAATTGTAATTGTATGCCATATTTAAGGCTGACCCTATGTGCTTGTCGGTGTTTGGACCTCAGGTAAATGATCACTCTAGCTATGGCCATGCTGTACCCTTTCATTAACACCGTGTAACAGGAATGGCTTGAGGTGATGCCAGACCAGGAAATGCAGAGGCACAGTATTGTAGTTAAATGTGCTGGTGGGCAACTTCAAACCTACCGAGTGCTCAACTGAATAAAGTCCCAAGACATTTTTATGCCACAGTTAGAACTCTGAAGAACATTAATACAGTATCTCAAGTTTTTGGGGAGCTGGCATAAATCGCGCTCTGAATGGTGTTTCTGTGGGTAGAAATGCCAACATAATATCTGAAACTGAGTTTAAATTGTCCAACAATGTTTTCATCTCTGTCAGGAAATCTCGCAAAGACACAGCCCACCACCATCCTCGGATATCAGAAAATCTCTCCTGCTCTCTCTGCTGACATAGCCAAGCTTTTAAACAAGGTCTGGTTCGATATACAATTCTATTTTGCTCGCCACCGATGGGAAGGACTGCGCAGCCTGACACGGAAATCGTTTCTCATCAATACAGATGAAAATGTCTTGGTTACCTACCTGAAGTAGGGTCCTTTCCTATGCAAAGATGGCTCCTCCAGCCACAGCTTCAAGTTCAGAAGCCCCTCCCTCGATATCGACCCCAAGTGCCAGTGCAGTGGGTGGCTGTTCCAAGAATCCTCCCTCAGATGCAGGAAACCTGCCTTCAATTCCCAAATGCCATGTCATCTTGAAAATGTTACAATAAATGGCAATGTTCAGTTTAATGTTTATGGCAAATAAAAAAGTTTTAAAAATATATATCGAAATGAAAGACCTCAGGGACTACTTTTTCTGAGTGGAAAGATATATCATACATTTCTTTTTTTATCCTCAAAAAATGCTACTCTGTATTTTCAAGAAAAAAAAGATGTTTGCCATTTTAAAAGCAAAATAACCCACTCCAGGGTGTGCAGTAAGACAATTATTACTGCACTTCCTGGGTGTTTGAAGGCACTTTGCTTCATATCGTGCCTCACAACGCACCCAGGGCGTAGGCAAGAATGGTCTTACTGCACACCCTGGAGTGGGTTTTTTCCAGTGGTGTAGTCGTGGGTATATGCAGATAAACAGCATTTACCCACTTTTAATTTGGACAATATAGCATTTGCCCACTTCTCATATAAGGGACACAGAGTTTACTCATTTCTACTCTCCTGTGATATGCAAATCCTGGGTTAGTTAAAGAGAAGATATTTTAACGGTGAGTGTCTGTGTTGTGTTACTGCGAGGAAGACTGACAGTTGAGAGCTCTCAGTCAGAACTGCGGCGTGAGCAGGGGGCGTGGCCGCTAAACTGTTTTTATAAGTACACATTTCTAAATTGCTTATATGGATCATAGCATTATACGTTACTTTCCTGCAAGCTAGCACTGCTCTCTGCGCTGGTTACCACTTCTATGGAACTCTGCATTGTGTTATGATGTGTGGTGAAGTGTTTCCCTGCCCTTGCTAGACCAGCTGTGTTGCGTTGCTCAATAAGGGACACTGAGACAGTGCATTACCGATTTGGGGGGGTCTTTATTTTCTTAGGACTGCAAAACAGTTAATAAGCTTCCACATTTTTATTGTCCTCTTATTTCCTCCCCTCAGCCGAGAGCAAACCTGACTGAGGGGTGCAGAGGTGAGGACGTGACCAAAATGTGTTAATAAAAACAATGCAATAATAAAATGCAGGTTGTATCTCCCAAGTTTGCTAGGCAACACAGAACTGAATACAGTCACTGGAGACCAGGATTGTGGTGGAAATACACTAAGATGTGTTGTATTCATGCTAGATTTTCTCTAAATGTTTTATTGTAAGCATGTTGTAAACTTTGTGTTTAAAGCATTTTTGTTTTACTTAAATAGATCAAAAGGTGTTGATGCTGGCTTTGTTTAATTAACATGTTTCACATAATAGGAACTGAATGCATGACTTCCATTATATGCAGGGGTTACAGTTTTGTTCAATGGCTATCAGCACCCCTACTACAAAAACTGTTCCAGCGCCACTGCCTGCACCCCTAGTTCCCGCGCCACTGCACTGGACTGAGTGTTCTGTTATTGGTTGTTTACGTTCTGTTGTTAAGCACACTGGACCTGTAGGGCAAAAGGACACACACAGAACCGTTCATGTGACTGGGTTCACTGTTCACTAAACAGCACCTGAGAGGTTGGCTGGGGACCAGTGTTTTTGTTGATTATTTAAGACAGCCTGTGTGGTCCCTTAAATACTGGAGAACAGTGTCACTGTTTGCCTGCTGTCCTGCCAGTAAAAAGAGATGCTGTTTTGACTAAGCACCTGCCTCACGCTTCCTTCGTTACAATATTATTTTAGTGCATAGAGCTTATCGGGCACATTAATGCCTGCCAGAATCTCTTCCGATTATCCAACGCATTTATCAACAATCATTCGTTGCACTTGTGACCTACAGTAAAAAGTTCATTTATTTTGTTTTTACAACATTTTGTAATTGTCTATGTTTGTTAAAGAAATGAAGTCTCACTCAAACATTCTTTCATTTTTTTGTAAAGAAACCAAGTCTCTGAGTCTTGAGCAAGCAGCAGTTTGGAGCCTGAAGACCTAGCGCATTCTGAAAGCAGTTTTGCTGGTTGAGAATCGATGGATTAGGTTGGAAACGACCCACAAGTTCAGACACCAGAGATCAGCTCCTGATCTAAACTTGTGGTCTAATATTTGGAACCAGAAAAAGTGGGAAGAATTTAAGGAGATTGGGGAGAGCGCGTTAATGTTGTGAATTCACAAGACAGATTGGAGTAAATGATTAAACCTTCAAATATATATTATACAAAATGTTTTATTAGATCCATTAAGCACTGCTTTTGAGATAAAAATAACAACCTTACATGCGTTGTGTGTGCCACTAATTCCACTGCGTCAGTGGTCTCCAATTATTCTGACAAATGAGCATTGTGTTAGTCTCAATGCAGAACAGGCTTATGATAATCCATAAAATCCATGTTGTAAGTATTCACTGCACAAAGCCCGTTACAGTGCTGAATAACAACTATTTGGATGGGGGGGGGGACATTGGTTTATTTTATTTTTTGGGAGAAGGGTTCAACATTTTTTTTAAAACAAGGTTTTTCAGAGTTCTGACATTTATAATGTGTGTATTTTGTTTATCTTGGAGACTCTTCTTTAGTTTGTGCTATTACAAAACCAAAATCAAACTTAAAACAGTGTTGTCACTGTCCCTGTGGAACCGAGTGTCAGACATACATTTTTGCCCCTGATGTAGTATATCAATTAAAAAAACGGAAACAATGGTCAACGTAAGTTCCTACCATGCCACTGCCTGGCCTGGAGCACCAAACAGGGCAGTTTACCCTTTTTTTATTTAGCACTACACCACTGGTTATTTCTTACATAAACCACTCGCCCCTGTCTAGTAGTTTACTGGGACATCCTCCTGCGGCGAATAAAAACTCTATCAGTTTAAAAGTCATTTTATGGCTGAGAATTATCACTAAAATTTTACGTCTGCAAAAAGTAAGGAAGTTTCTTTTTGACATGAGGGGGGAAATTGTGTGACCGCAGCTCAAAGCTCAAACGACTGTATTTGGAAAGACAAGTGTAAGTTTCTAATGAAGTAGAGTGCACGGAAGTTTTAACTATTGAAGATGCAATTTAATTAGTTAACATGAATGTGGTGCACTGCAGCTTTAAGGTATTTGTGTGACAAGGTCTTAACACTGTTAACAACAGTGGCAGTCTGTCAAACGGCGCCACGAAACCTCTGCAACGTTGTTTTTATGACACAGTCATGATTCTACGTGTCACACAATTCTACATGATTTATCTTGATTCCTAACGTACTTAAATTTAAGCACATTCATTGGTCGTTGAACCCCATTCTTTTACTGCCGTGAATTTACACATTTTACCAAGTATATTCTACAAAAACATATTCTTAAAACGATTGTAAACCACTTGACCCGAGGCAAAAAAACAACAATGCACTACTTTATTACATCAAAGAACAAGGAAATATTAGCTAAATTGTTCCAATCCATACTCAATGCGAGTGTACTGCATAACAAGTAAGTAAGCAACAGACTATCGTACACTTACCTCAGCTTCACTAGCTCATGTGCAGCAATTTGAATATATATGAGTAGGATTCTTTTTTGTTGTTGTTTTTGTTTACATTCTCGCCAATCTAGTTAGTGCGTTTGATGTGGCAGGCATCCTTTTTTATTCATCCAAGATCCCTGACATAAACATCGAATGCTTGACATTGGGACCCCGCCCTTCTGTTCTCTAATTGGGCTGCTCGGATACACCAAAAACAGTAGGACTAACAAATGGTTGGTTAAAATGCCAATCACAAGGAGGCGGTCTTGTTGCGTAATTTTGTTGGAGGTCGGCTTGTCATCACATCAGTTCGTCACAAGCGCTTTGTTTTCGAGGGTATGAGAACTGTAAATGAACAGGCTTTGTGTTTTTGTTGAGAAATAGAAAGTTATGTTAATTTGCAGTATAATGTGAAAAAGGCACTCCATAATTTAATAAAATAATGACATATATCTTTTGATAGATTTCTGTATACTGGAAAAAATATATTTCTATAACTCTTTGTAGAATATTTCCCAGAACGTTTGGCAGTACAGAATTATTAATGTCTAAGAAAATGTCTGACAGTCTCCTTTTATTATTCAGCAGGTTTCATTTGACTTTATGAAGCAAAACTATTTAATTCTATAGGGTGATGCAAAACTTTTGGCCATAGCTGTAGTTGTACCTTTAGCACCCCACACTTCACTTTATACCTCTGTTTGCATCATTTGTGTCAGTAATGTTTTTATTGACGCCCCCTACATTTTAAAAGTACCAAAATATTCTTTAGGTTCATGCTGCTTAAGTTGCGACCTGAAGGGGGCAGCAGGTACAGTGTTTATTCAAGTTTGGGATGAGGAAGAGTATCTCTTTCTTCACTGCTCCCTTTTCACCTAAAATGTATAATTCAAGACCTTATTATTATTATTATTATTATTATTATTATTATTATTATTATTATTATTATCAATAATAATAATAATAATAATAATAATAATAATAATAATAATGTAAACCACTTATTCAACAAATTTAATGTTTTTATTTACATTAGGACCCTGTATTCTCCTTGTATTTATATCAGTATAAATATTACATTAAATAATTTACATTTGAATATTTGAATGTTTTGTCCATAGGCTTATATACTTATTTATTTTGTTCATTCAACTGTTCAAACTGAACAAATCAGGAAATCGTCTTCATATAAAATGTGAAATACAGGAAAGAATGGAGCTGCTCCAGAACCTCAGCTCTGGCTCCATGCTCCGGAGTGCTCCAGCATCCCCAGCTCCAGAGCACAGCTCGGGGAAACTGGCAAGCTCCACTAAGGCTCCAGGGCTCCACAGCCAGAGCACAGCCAACCTTATACTGGAGTACTCCAAAGCCAGTACGGAGGTAGCTGTGTGCATGGAGATTACTAGACATCACAAACTGGGAGAAAAATTGAGGTATAATAATTGGGCACAATATATATTGTAAAAGGCAGCTGGCTCTTTGAGCTTATATATATATATATATATATATATATACAGACGTGCGCAAATTTGTTGGTACCCTTACAGCTCATTGAAATAATGCTTCATTCCTCCTGAAAAGTGATGAAATTAAAAGCTATTTTATCATGTATACTTGCATGCCTTTGGTATGTCATAGAATAAAGCAAAGAAGCTGTGAAAAGAGATGAATTATTGCTTATTCTACAAAGATATTCCAAAATGGCCTGGACACATTTGTTGGTACCCCTTAGAAAAGATAATAAATAATTGGATTATAGTGATATTTCAAACTAATTAGTTTCTTTAATTAGTATCACACATGTCTCCAATCTTGTAATCAGTCATTCAGCCTATTCAAATGGAGAAAAGTAGTCACTGTGCTGTTTGGTATCATTGTGTGCACCACACTGAACATGGACCAGAGAAAGCAAAGGAGAGAGTTGTCTGAGGAGATCAGAAAGAAAATAATAGACAAGCATGGTTAAGGTAAAGGATATAAGACCCTCTCCAAGCAGCTTGATGTTCCTGTGACAACAGTTGCAAATATTATTAAGAAGTTTAAGGTCCATGGAACTGTAGCCAACCTCCCTGGGCGCGGCCGCAAGAGGAAAATCGACCCCAGATTGAACAGAAGGATAGTGCGAATGGTAGAAAAAGAACCAAGGATAACTGCCAAAGAGATACAAGCTGAACTCCAAGGTGAAGGTACGTCAGTTTCTGATCGCACCATCCGTCGTTTTTTGAGCGAAAGTGGGCTCCATGGAAGAAGACCCAGGAGGACTCCACTTTTGAAAGAAAAACATAAAAAAGCCAGACTGGAATTTGCTAAAATGCATATTGACAAGCCACAATCCTTCTGGGAGAATGTCCTTTGGACAGATGAGTCAAAACTGGAGCTTTTTGGCAAGTCACATCAGCTCTATGTTCACAGACGAAAAAATGAAGCTTTCAAAGAAAAGAACACCATACCTACAGTGAAACATGGAGGAGGCTCGGTTATGTTTTGGGGCTGCTTTGCTGCGCCTGGCACAGGGTGCCTTGAATCTGTGCAGAGCACAATGAAATCTCAAGACTATCAAGGCATTCTGGAGCAAAACGTACTGCCCAGTGTCAGAAAGCTCTGTCTCAGTCGCAGGTCATGGGTCCTCCAACAGGATAACGACCCAAAAAACACAGCTAAAAGCATCCAAGAATGGATAAGAACAAAACATTGGACTATTCTGAAGTGGCCTTCTATGAGTCCTGATCTGAATCCTATCGAACATCTATGGAAAGAGCTGAAACTTGCAGTCTGGAGAAGGCACCCATCAAACCTGAGACAGCTGGAGCAGTTTGCTCAGGAAGAGTGGGCCAAACTACCTGTTAACAGGTGCAGAAGTCTCATTGAGAGCTACAGAAAACATTTGATTGCAGTGATTGCCTCTAAAGGTTGTGCAACAAAATATTAGGTTAGCGGTCCCATCATTTTTGTCCATGCCATTTTCATTTGTTTTATTATTTACAATATTATGTTGAATAAAAAATCAAAAGCAAAGTCTGATTTCTATTAAATATGGAATAAACAATGGTGGATGCCAATTACTTTTGTCAGTTTCAAGTTATTTCAGAGAAAATTGTGCATTCTTCATTTTTTGTGGAGGGGTACCAACAAATTTGAGCACGTCTGTATATATATCACCTCCAAAATTATTGGCACGCTTGATAAAGATGAACAAAAAAGGCTGTATAAAATAAATAACACAGGTAATGAGCTATATTTTATGCTCAAATATATGGGAAAACCATATTATTTTATCCTAATACAATTGCTCAGAGTAGAAGGTTTTTTTATTACAAGTAATAAAACATTTTCTCAACAAGAAAAAATCAAACAAAATTAAATCTGCATTAACATTCTACTTCAAATTCATGTCAGTCTTAAGGAATTGTATTGTGGCCTTCCATGGCTTCCTGATTCACTCGGGTATAAAACACGCATATGAAATCCATTTGTCATCCATCACCATAGGGAAAGGCAAAGAACTCAGAAATGAAAAGAGACAAATGGTTGTTGACCTTCATAAATCAGGCAATGGGTACAAAACAATAGCTAAAAAACTAAATATACCACTTACCACTATTAGGGCAATAATTAAGAAGTTCAGAACCACTGGAACAGGGTAAAACTTGCCTGGTAGAAGACGCAAGTGTATCTTGCCCCCACGCACAGTGAGGCAGATGGTTCGGGAGGCAAAGGGAAATCCAAGGGCCACAGTTGGAGAATTACAGAACTTGGTGTCACCAAGTCTCCAAATCTACAATTAGACACCACCTCCATGCCAATAGGCTATTTGGAAGGGTTGCCAGAAAAAAAGCCTTTATTGAGAGCAACCAACAAATGTAAGCGCCTGGAGTTTGCTAAATGGCACTTCGATTGGAACCAGGTGCTAGGTCAGATGAGACGTAAATAGAGTTTGGCAACGCACACCAGCGGTGGGTTTGGCGTCGAAAGAAGGATGCGTGTGCAGAAAAGAACCTCATACCAACTGTAAAATATGGGGCTATTTTGCTTCCACTAGTCCTGGGGCCCTTGTTAAGGTCAACGGCATCATGAACTCTACCCAGTACCAGGACATTTTAGCCAAAAACCTGGTTGCCTCTGCCAGGAGGCTGAAACTTGGCCGCAAGTGGATCTTCCAGCAAGACAATGACCCCAAGCACACATCAAAATCCACAAAGAAATGGTTAATTGCCCACAAAATCAACATTTTGCAATGGCCTTCTCAGTCTCCGGACTTGAACCCCATTGAAAACCTGTGGTTTCAATTGAAGAGGGCAGTCCATAAGTGTAGACCGAAGGATATCAAGGATCTGAAAAGATTCTGTATGGAGGAATGGTCTAAGATCCCTCCCAATGTGTTCTCCAATCTCATTAAACATTTTACAAAAAGACTCCTTGCAAGTTATCCTTGCAAGGGGGAGGGTGCACAAAGTACTGAAAACAAGGGTGCCAATAATTGTGACACTTCATTTTTTTGGAAATAAATTTACAATTTGAGAAATGTGTAATTTTGGTTGATTCCATTGAATCATTAATGAAGTAAAATATATTCCACATGTTGGAAAATTACAATACAGCCAAGTACTGGTATTATTTATGTTATACAGTCTTTTTTGCTCATCATTATCAAGGGTGCCAATAATTTTGGAAGTGACATATATATATATATATATATATATATATATATATATATATATATATATATATATATATATATATATATATATAATCTGAAATGTTTAGGCTTTTACGTTTAGATTGAACATTCTAAAACAATTTGTACCTTAATTTACAGCAAAACCATCTGTGGTAGGGTGTGGGAAGACACAAGACAGACACAAAGTTCAAATATGAAACGCCGGCACAGGTGCCCAGATTTATTAGGGTGAGCTTGGTTGGCAGGTGTTTTGTTATAGTTCGGGGCACTCTACCAACAATGGTATTGTGCCCCATCTTCATACAACACACACAGGTGTGTAATCCAAAGGAACAATAAGTGAAAAGGCGAAAGGAAAAAGTAAAACAAAATACTTTAAGGAAAAACTACAAAATAAAGTGTGCAGGTTTTTACCGCGGCTCGTTGCTCCCTCTAGTGGTGGGAGCCCCGAGGAACAGGCACTGTTCTGCACCCTCTCATACACTGTGGGACGGCTCAGTCCCGCTAAACTCACTCACTAAAAACAGTCTCCCAGTAAATAAACCCGTGTGGCTTGCTTGCACCCCCGGGCCCTGTTTCAGAAAGCAGGTTTAACAAACTCTGAGTTTAAACCTGAACTCTGGGTTGACTAACTCTGAGTTGTCAAACTCATAGAGTTTTCGGTTTCAGAACAGGTGATAACAATGAGTTCAATCAACTCTGAGTTAAGTTAACCCTGAGTAAAGCACGTGTATGAGGAGATAAAAAGCCCTCATCAAAGGAACGCAGATAACCTGATTCGTCATGGCAACAGGAGAAAAAAGGGCTCGAACCTCCTACTTCTCCCCAGTGGAGGTAGAAATTGAATGCGTATGCAGAATAAGAGTATATATTTAAGAAAAAAAGCAATACCGTAGCAGCAGCAAAAGAACGTGAGCCGGCGTGGCAGGAAATTGCTGACCGAGTCAATGCGTGAGTATTAATTAAAAAAAAAGAAAAGTTTTATCTCGAGTGTTCCACTTATTCAACATGTATAATATATATATATATATATATACAGTGCCTTGCGAAAGTATTCGGCCCCCTTGAACTTTGCGACCTTTTGCCACATTTCAGGCTTCAAACATAAAGATATGAAACTGTAATTTTTTGTGAAGAATCAACAACAAGTGGGACACAATCATAAAGTGGAACGAAATTTATTGGATATTTCAAACTTTTTTAACAAATAAAAAACTGAAAAATTGGGCGTGCAAAATTATTCAGCCCCCTTAAGTTAATACTTTGTAGCGCCACCTTTTGCTGCGATTACAGCTGTAAGTCGCTTGGGGTATGTCTCTATCAGTTTTGCACATCGAGAGACTGAAATTTTTGCCCATTCCTCCTTGCAAAACAGCTCGAGCTCAGTGAGGTTGGATGGAGAGCATTTGTGAACAGCAGTTTTCAGTTCTTTCCACAGATTCTCGATTGGATTCAGGTCTGGACTTTGACTTGGCCATTCTAACACCTGGATATGTTTATTTGTGAACCATTCCATTGTAGATTTTGCTTTATGTTTTGGATCAATCAGAAATGATGGTAGCATATTGTGTCTCTGACTGCTCTTCCATCTCGTGCGTCAGCAGGGTGGTCAGGATCGTTATCAGGCTCGTTCACTGGTTGAGTAGGACATTGTTCTCCTCGAATTGTGGCAATGTTGTGGATAATCACACATGCCACAATAATGTCACATGCCCTTTCTGGGGTGACCCTGCGCCTACGAAGGCACTGGAACCGGGCCTTGAGCATCCCAATGGTCATCTCTACCCTGGCTTGTGTCCTGCAGTGAGCCAAGTTATAACGTTGCTGCGGGCCGGGCTCAGGATCAGGGTAAGGGGTCAGCAAATAGGGCTGGCAGGGGTACCCTCTGTCACCGAGCAGGTAACCATCGAACTCTCCTATGAGGATACAGTTTAAATTTTCAGCTGCAATAGGAGGAAACAAAATATTGTTTATAATAGGATATAGCTATATATATAAACTCACCACAGGCAAATCTAGCGCTCAGTGTACACTCACGAAACATTCGCGAGTCATGCACAAACCCAGGCCACTTTGCTTCCACGTTGCTGATGATGTGGGCTGCATCACATATGATCTTCACAGTGCAGAACAGTAATTAGCTGCAGTAGCTGTATTGTGAAGTATCTTTCATTTGGAATGCTAAAGGCTACTATTTAGGCCTACCTGCACATTAATGCTGTGGAAAGACTTCCTATTCACATAATCTCCATTTACTGAAGGAGCTATGATAGGAATATGAGTGCCATCTATGCAGCCAATCACACCTGGAAACCCTAAAATAGATCAAATTAACTGATTAGTGCTTCAAGTCTCAAAGCTTCATACTAAATAAATTAATTATTGCTTAGACTGATACCTGCAATTCTGTGGAATTCTTCTTTGATGAGTCTTGTAGCCCGGGTCTGTAAGCCTTGCGCTGAATTGCCACTTCGTCTCTCCGAGTCGCTGCTCCAGAGCCTCTTACTGTTCAGGATTCGGCAGTGAAGTCACGCTCCACTATGTTTCCTGTATGAGCCAGAGAGGATACAAACAGAGGCAGGTTTGTCAATTTTGTGGCCCCAATCAAAGCTCAGTTTAGGGGCCCCTCCTTCTCTACCTGTCATGATCATTTTAGCGTTACCACACACATCAGTGTCTGCCACAGTCCTATGTCATTATAAGGGTGGGCTACAGAACCGACAGTGCACTTGAACTAAGGTGTTCTCATGTTAGTTAAATAGGAGAGTGAAAGACATTTTCTTACCTTCTAGTAGCTCTTGCTGCAATCAGAATCTAACCATCCTGACTTTGACTTCAGCAAAAGCTTTGATTATGTCCTCTATATTCAATGATCTCCGGACTCTCTGCTCAATAGAGATCATTGCTAAACCATTCAGTCTTTCCTGGGACATGGTTGACCGCAAGTACGTTTTAATCAGCTTCACCTGAGGCGACAGTGACGGGCAAAGTCAAGAGTAAACGCAGGGCAATGCTCAAATTGCCATACAGCTCCAACAGATTCTCCTTGTAGATGTAATCCAGCATTTCTGCTGGAGAAGAAATGTGACCTGGAAAAGCAATGACAGCTGCCCTCACTTCAAGGACCAAGTCCTGGCTGTCAATATCCCCTAGTGTCTGCTCCAGGTTCCTGCATGACTCCTCCAGTGTGTCTTCTTGAACGGCTTTCTTCATGTTATCTGCTGAATATAAAAATCCAAACAAAGAAAAAAATGGGTCCACCTGTGTGAACCTCTCACTGACACTATTCAGTGCCATATCAACCAGGGGAAGGAAAAAATCTTGCTTAAAGCGCTGTTCTGGTGTGAATTGAGTTTCCTCTGTGCCCTCATAGAGGAATTGGCGAGTTGTTCTTCTCTGTCTCTCCACTGGGAATGTCATGCCTATTTGCATTTTCTCAGCTATTTCTCTTGCATCTATCTGGGTTGAGGCAAGTCCACGATCCCTGTATTCCTGGAGAAACTGTTTAACACCATCAGTCTCCCTCTTCACTGTCTCAGTTGACACACTGGGGCTTTGCAGGAGTTTGCTGACGCAGTTTACCTGATACAACACATTGTACCAGATCACAACACAGAGAATGAAGCGCCATGTTGTCAGCTCCTGTGATGAAGACAATGTCTCCCCATCCTTCTTCTCTGTTGCTTGTTCACTGAGTGCAGTTAAAGCCTCCACCACTTCAGGCATTTGGTAGCGAAGTGCTTTCACACTGTCAATGCGGCACTCCCATCTTGTTGTTGACAGATTTTTCACTGTGAGCTTCACATGATTTTGTAGTATTGACCAGCGCTGTACTGAGGAGCTGAAGAGGTTGTAAAGGCGCTGAAGATTGCCGAAAAAACTCAGAGAGTACAGATGACTTGGCTGCATCAGCCACAACAAGGTTTAGTGTGTGACTGCTGCAGGGAACACACATTGCCTTATTGTTCAGTTCCAGCACTCTTTTCTGGACCCCCTGCTTGTGTCCCATCATATTACTTCCATTATCATAGGATTGCCCAGGACAGTCTGCAATGTTCAATTTCAAGTGGTTCAGCTGCTCAAGGAGGGTATTGCACAAGCCTTTTCCTGTGGTGTCATCAACACTGATAAACCCAACAAAGTGCTCTGAGATGAAGGCCCCCACAGCTGACTCACAGTTCACAATGCGTAGCACCAGGGACAACTGTTCTGTGTGGCTGATGTCTGGGGTGCAGTCCATTATGACTGAAAAGTATTTGGCCTCTTTCACTTTCTGCACAATTGCATCACATGTTTTCTGTCCAACTAATGCAATTAACTCATTTTGGATGGTGTTACTCAAGTAATGATCCTTGATTTCCTTTTTATCAATCCTTCTAAGATGTTCGCTCATTATGGGATCAAACTGTGCCATCAGCTCTATCTGTCCAAGGAAGTTGCCATTATGGGGCTCAAAAGGTTTCTCTGAGTGTCCTCTTAATGCCTGGTTGCGTTCTGCTAAATGGCAAACAATGGCAATTATTCTGCTTAACACAGCCCTCCAGTGCTGTACTTCCAGAGCCTGTAATTCCTGACTGGTACTATCAGTGGTTTTGCCAGATTTCAGCCGTTCATCTAATTCCCGCCTGCTCTGCATATTGGCACGGTGCGATTTGCCCTTTTCATGCTCTTTCAAGTGGCTATGAAGATTTATCCACGATCGAAATCCACTGCTGCTAAGAGCATATCTGGTCCCTCTTTCAAACAGCTTGCAGCTGAAACAAAATACAGAATCACTGCTCACTGAGTAAACTAACCACTTACGATGTATTTTCTCTCCGTTTTTCATTTTCTTTTGGTAATTCTCTTCAGTAAAACGACGTGGGATGTTGTCATCGTTTTGTGGGAAGTCAAAATCCTTAATTTGAACTGGCCCCCTTATGATCAACTGACATTTATTTTGGTCGGTAAGCTTGTCTGGCCAAAGCGCTGGGTCGTCCGAGAGAATGACAGTTTCACTCACCATCGGGTCATGTTGTTGCAAGGATTTGGGCGAGGCCTCGGCAAGTTCTGCGGCAGATAGAGCTACTTCCTCTGAGCTAGTCACTGTAACATTATCCGGTAGGTCTGTGCTAACGGTGCTGCTGCAACAAGCTGAGGTGGTGGCATCACGAGGAGGACAAACATTTCCCACCTCCTCCTCGTCGGATGATTCCTTTGCAGTGTTACTCTTAAAGAAACTAGTGAGCTTCTGCAAACTTTTATCTTTTTTCGTTTTTGAAACACTCTGGCTTCTCTTCAGTTCGAATAAATCTTTCTAAGGACTAAGGCTTAGAGGGTAGTGGCATTGCCCGCTCCCTCCGAGGGTCTGTGAGCGGTTTGTTCGAGGGAAGAGGAACAGACTTTTTTTATTTTTGACTGGCTTTTCTTCAGCTCAGCAACTTTTTGGAAGACTAATGCTCAGTCTGGTTTTGGCTTGTCCAATCCAGGCCGAGGGTCTTTCAAGATTTTGTTGACTGTTTCTTTTTCAGGTGGTTCCAGTTTTTTTCTTTTTCAGGCGGTTCCGGCATTTCCAGATGTTCCTGGAGTTTGAGAGAAGGAGGACCTACCATCCAGACGACCTTTGAGGACCCTTTGATGACCTAGATGACCTCATCCCCAGCCCTTGATTGTGATCGAGATCCAGACCGAGAGAGCAGCCGGCGCCCAGCAGAGGGTGCCATCTGGGAGTAGCAGAGGGTGGCCCCGGACCCCGAGGAGGCGTCACAGCCACGATTCTTCCTACGTGGTCTCGGTGCCAAGCAGCGCCCCCTACTCCGCCAGGGAAGGACACCGTTCACCTGGGGAGGGGGTCCCTCTTGCGAGGCGACCATCTCCTCAGGGACTAAAGTAATAGTTCCTTCAACTGCCCAGATTTGCTGCTTACGTTGTCTCTTTTCTGCAGAGAGAGACAACCCGGACGTCCAGAGGCTTCTCCCACCCCAGTCGGAGGAGCCAGCTGAAGGATGGCATTCCGGCCAACCCAGGAGACCAGGAGGCACAATGCGGTGCGTTTCACAAGAAACCAGCAAGAGGAAACGGAACCAGGACTGACGAGACTGGAGTTCAGCCGGACCATTCTTCAGAGGGGTATGGGTTTTTCCCCTTCTGACTTGAATTGTTTGGTGAAATTGCCAGGGCTTAAGGAAGTGTTTGAGGTCAGTTTTAGGAACCCCCAAAAATTACAAGAAATGTGGTCCTTTTGGGGGGAGAATAAATATCTCGCTCCATACAAAGAATTTTGTGTGGATGCACTGACAGACAGAGAAATGAAAGTTGTTACTGTCCAATTTTTCAATGAGGCTGTTAGCGACTATGACATTACAACATGGCTTAACCGCTATGGGAGGGTGTCATCAGAAGGGAGAAAAATTACTGATGAAGATGGGGTTTGGACAGGAGCCAGAAAGTGGCTGGTACGCCTCAATGTTGATCCATCGGGCATTGGAGGCGTCCGCCACATTCCAAACTCCATAGTGTTAGGGCCCAACAGAGGGCTGGTATTCTATAATGGGATGCCAAGACTCTGCAGGAAATGTGGGGAATTAGGACACCTGGCAGCCGCATGTACTGTAGTTAAGTGCAGGAACTGCGGCGCCCCCCACGAGACCAGCCACTGCAGAGAAGAGAGGCAGTGCAATTTGTGTGGAAAGAAGGGGCACCTGTTTAAGGACTGCCCCTCTTCCTATGCCAACATGGCCAGAGCCAGTAAGGCAAATACCAACAAGCCTAGGCCTGAGCAGGAAGAGGGAGCAGGTAACAAAGATCAGTCCACATCACCACCAACAGCATCAAAAACCCAGATTCCAGCACCACCATCATCACCAGCACCCCCCTCACCCCCCCCCCCCCCCCCCCGCCCCCGAGACATGTCCCGTTTTACGAGGACCCCTTCCCCCAGCCCAGAGAGAGAGTACAACAGCTACTCCACTAGCTCCTCCACTAGCTCCTCTGATACAGAACACGAGGCAGGGAGGGAGCCCGGACCCAGCAGCGGCCCCCCCCCTGAGTAGGGCCCTCTCAGCGGAGGGGAAGGGAGTGAAGAACCAGCCGAGGGTGGGGAAAAGAAAGGGTAGAGACGAAGCGGGGAAAAGAAAGAAGATAAAGATCAAAGACAGCAAGTTGCAGGTGGCCCCCATAAATCCAAAACCAGCTAATGTCCACACAAAGTCCCCAGTCTTGCCCTCGCAGGCAGAGACGGAGGCGAGTAGGACAGCTACACTGCCGCCTAGTGGGCAGGTAGCAGCCAGCCAGGGCATCCCCAGCCAGCCTTCCCAGTCATTAACACAAACCCTAGCACACCTCGCAGAAGAGGTGTTCACTAATGCACCGAGGGAGAGGTCGGGGTCAACACCTTCCCTGACCAGTAGTGCCTCGGTAGCAAAGACCCTCTTCAAGCGAAGGGCCTCCCTTCAAAGCATCCTTGACCCCCTCCCTTGTATGGGCAAAACCAGGGGCCCCCTAGAGGTCCTCCTAGATACAGCAATGGAGGACATGGGAATACCCCTGGACGCGGTAAGCCAGAAGTCGGCTAACAGCTCAAATTCAACAGACGGTAACAGCCAAAGAAGGCTGTCTGTCATAACCCCCCCCCCCCAGGACAAAGCTGACCCACACGTTCCGAGGGGCCCTGAGCAAGTTCCACCAGACTTACCTTGTGGGGAGTTGAATAGCCCAAACAACTCCACGTACTGTGCATACAAAGACTGTGCCTTCTTGGACGAGGCAGCAGTGAGTACCTTCTCAGGGGTGATGGGAGTTGCAAATAAGCCCAAGCCCCCTCGAAGCAAGTGTAGAGCTAAGAGTAGGAAGAGTGTCCCGACCTCCCAATCATAGTCGCTATGGGGTGGACGCAGCGACTCCTTTTCTTGTTAGCTACCCTGATGGCCCTGATATGTGTGTCTGTTAATGTCAGGAGCATCAGGGAGACACAAAAAAGATTTGATGTACTAAACTATCTAACTAACTTGTGTAAGATAGCGGGTTGTGAGAGACAGCAGGGAGGGGGTTAAAACCTCCCTGCGAGAAATGCACCTTTTTGTTTAATTTGTGTTTCATTGATTTGTTAATTGTTTTATTATTTAATTATCATCCGCACCTGGGCGTTATTGGAAATTAGGCCCAGGTGCGGGGTTTAAAAGAAGAGCGGCAGTCTGTTCGGGACTGCTGAGTAGAAGGAGGCAGATGGAAGGTGCTCTGCTTCCGAGCAGTCATTGAGAAGTAAGTGCGGTGTTAAGCCTGTGTGGTTTTTGTTTTGTGGTGCCAGGTAAACGGCTTAGCCGTCCTGCAAGTTAGTCAGGGAAATACCTGTTCAGTAAGCGCTCCAAACGGAGTTAGGTGTTTGTTTTGTGTGTTTTGTTTTATTTTGTCTTTATTAAAAATATAGCGTCAGCGCTTGAAAAATCCATTCCTGTGTTCCTGGGTCAAGTTCTTAAAGGGGCAACGAACCCGAGTGGGTCCAATCGTTTACATATGGTGGCAGAGAGTGTGGGCGCCCCTACGACCCGGGAAATGGAGACCATTGAACAATTAATTGCGAGGATCAACCGCAATACTGCCGCTCAAAGAGAGCGAAATGAGAGATGGGAGAGAGAGATGGGGTTGGCTCCAGTGAAAAGGAGGGAGCCAACAGAATTGGAGCGGCTAATCCTGGAATGGGAGCAGGCTAGCGGAGCTCCGCAGCCTCCCGAGCCAGAGGGGGAGGAGCTGCCGCTGCCAGAACCCAGAGAGGAGGAGCTGCCGCTTCCGGAGCCCAGAGGGGAGGAGCCGCCGCTTCCGGAGCCCAGAGGGGAGGAGCCGCTGCTTCCGGAGCCCAGAGGGGAGGAGCCGCCGCTTCCGGAGCCCAGAGGGGAGGAGCCGCCGCTTCCGGAGCCCAGAGGGGAGGAGCCGCCGCTTCCGGAGCCCAGAGGGGAGGAGCCGCCGCTTCCGGAGCCCAGAGGGGAGGAGCCGCCGCTTCCGGAGCCCAGGGGGGAGGTGAAAAGTTTACCTCCACCACAGCCCCGACCACCGCCCCTACGGTCCAGTCCGGCACCGCTGCGTCCAGTCCCTCACCCTTTGCTCCAGGACACCCGGCCGGTCTGCCCGGACCTTCCTGCACTGGACCTTGAGCCCAGGAGTGTGCAGCACTGGCCACAGCTTTTCCCCTGGTCCCCTGCTCCGCTCTTCCCGAGCACCCAGACGTCGCTGGGCTGCTGCCAGACGTCGCTTTTGCTCCCCCTGTTCGCTGCTTCGCTTCCCCTGGGTGATCGGACATCACTGCGCCGGTTCCCAGGGGAAGATCTCTGCCCACTGCTGCATCCTCCAGTGCCGCGGTCTACGCTCCGGTCGCCCCTGTTGAGCCGTTGGGTCCCCTTGTCGCCGGTGCGAGGTCCCTACCTGGCTGAGCCGGGACGTGGACCGATCCACCCTCAAGCCTGCCCGTGGAAGAGGGCAAGAAGGGACATTTATGGACTTGAGGGTGGGTGGTTGTGTTTTAGGGGAGGAGGTGGCCGTCTCGTGGCCTGTGTCTTGTAAAGACAAGGGGGAGGATGTGTAAGATAGCGGGTTGTGAGAGACAGCAGGGAGGGGGTTAAAACCTCCCTGCGAGAAATGCACCTTTTTGTTTAATTTGTGTTTCATTGATTTGTTAATTGTTTTATTATTTAATTATCATCCGCACCTGGGCGTTATTGGAAATTAGGCCCAGGTGCGGGGTTTAAAAGAAGAGCAGGCAGTCTGTTCGGGACTGCTGAGTAGAAGGAGGCAGATGGAAGGTGCTCTGCTTCCGAGCAGTCATTGAGAAGTAAGTGCGGTGTTAAGCCTGTGTGGTTTTTGTTTTGTGGTGCCAGGTAAACGGCTTAGCCGTCCTGCAAGTTAGTCAGGGAAATACCTGTTCAGTAAGCGCTCCAAACGGAGTTAGGTGTTTGTTTTGTGTGTTTTGTTTTATTTTGTCTTTATTAAAAATATAGCGTCAGCGCTTGAAAAATCCATTCCTGTGTTCCTGGGTCAAGTTCTTAAAGGGGCAACGAACCCGAGTGAGGGTGAGTCCTTCACACTTGAAAGCAGATATCATCTTTCTGCAGGAGTGTGGTATTTCGTCGAGCCCTGATTATAGGGACCTGAAGGAGAGTTGGACCCTGGGGGACTCCTTCTGGTCGGGCTCCAACATAGCCAGAGCCGACGGAGTAGGTATCCTGTTTAAAAACCCATTTATTACCTCCCGCAGCAGCAGGGAGGTAGAACCTGGTAGAATTCTGAGCATGGATGTGACATACAACAACACTCCCCTCAGACTGGTCAATGTCTACGCACCCACTAACCAAAACGAAAGAGTTCAATTTTTTCCACAGCTGCGTCCACTCCTGCTGGGGAACGTACCCGTCATCGTGTCAGGTGACTTCAATTGTGCTCTAAGGGACGTAGACCGGAGCAGGCCACGCAACGACCGCTCTAGTAGAGTTTTGTCCTCCGTAATATCTGATTTCTCCCTGTGTGATGCAGGTAAGGACCTGGTGCCTCCCTTTACCTGGGTGAGCTCATCTGGGACCTCCTTCTCCCGTATAGATCTCGTCCTGCATACCAGCTCCCTTACGAAGACGGCAGTAGACACCCAGGCCGTCTTCTTCTCTGACCATAGGCTCCTGCAGGTAACATTGCAGGTCCCTCAGACCTCCCAGATGGGGTCAGGGGTCTGGAAATTAAACACCTCCTTTCTCGACGACCCCTCCATAGCTGCAGCCTATAAGAGCAGGCTTGTTGAGTGGACCACTTGGCGTGACCTATTCAACTCCCCTATAGAGTGGTGGGAGATGGTCAAAATGAGAACTAAGGGTTATTTCATAGCAGCAGGCAAGAGGAAAGCAAAAGAAAGGAGGGCCAAATATAAACACCTGAATGCTGCCCTCCAGCGTCTGAGTCTGCTTCAGCTTCGGGGGTTCCCTGTAAGCGACGAGATAGCCCAGACCAAGCTAGATCTTTCAGTGCTTTGTAGGGAGGAACAACGAAAGGTCAGCACAATGCAAAAGTGCAAAAAATGGAGGAAGACGAAAAGTGTACCCGCTGCTTCTTCCAGAAAACGAGGGAGAAGCGGCACTTGATGTCCTCCATGCTCGACAGCAGTGGGAGGATAGTAGAGGATAGTGAGGGAGTGAAAAAAGTGGTAGAGAACTTCTATAGGGACCTATATAACATCAAAGCTACAGATGACACCCTGATAGAGTGGTTCCTGAGCCAGTTGGAGCCTGACTCAGTGCGGGACCAGGAGGAGGAGGAGGAGAAGGACCCAGAACTCACGCTGGAGGAGCTCACCCAGGCGGTTAAGACCATGAACACCAGTAAGACGCCAGGTCCAGATGGCATCCCGGGTGAGTATTACCATCTTTTTTGGGACACGCTAAAAGTCCATTTAGCGGAGGTCTACAGAGCGGTCTACAGGGAGAAGCGGTTGGGCCCTTCTATGCGGGAGAGTGTAATTACTCTCCTTCATAAGAAAGGGGAAGTTAAAAATCTATGGAATTGGCGCCCAATCAGCCTCCTTTGCGTGGATTACAAGATACTAGCCAAAGCTCTGATGCTCCAGCTACAAGTACACCTCCCTTTGGTCATTGGCCCCGACCAGGCTTATGGTGTCCCAGGGAGGTCCATCACCGATATTTTAACGTTAACAAGGGACATTCTGGCTTATTCTAGAGAACGGAACCATCCCCTCTGCCTGTTCAACCTTGACCAGGAGAAGGCGTTCGATAGGGTAAGCCATGAATATATGTACAAAGTGATGGACCAGATGAAATTTGCTCCTGGACTTAGGGAGTGGGTTAAAACTATCTATACAAACATTAGTACCCGAGTTTTGGTGAACAGACACCTGACTGGTAAAATATCTATCCAGTCAGGGGTCAGACAGGGTTGCCCACTATCCCCACTGCTATATGTTGTGTGCATTGAACCCCTCCTGCAGGCAATTCGTAGGGATACCAATATAACTGGTTTCCAGCTGCCTGGATCCAACGGGGTCCAGGTCAAAACAACAGCATATATGGACGATGTGTCACTAATTTGCACCAACACATCGTCGGTACCTCGGATTAGTAATATCCTTGAGAAGTACTGCACGGCGACCGGGGCAGTGATTAATAAGTCCAAGAGCGAAGTCTACGTGTCTAAAAATTGGCAGGTAGATAGGAACTGTCGGACATGTACCCTGTCAAAAAGGACAAAATCAAGATTCTGGGCCTCATTTTCGAGAACAATAGCTCGGGGGCCCAGAGCTGGACGGCGGCCATTAACCAGGTCCGTAAAAAGATTGGCGGATGGAGCACAAGATCCTTAACAATGACGGGTAGAGTATTAATAACCAAGTCTATACTGTTCCCCATCCTCTCTTATGTAGGAAAAATCTTTCCCCAAGACAGGACCACCAAAAAAGTGGTGGACCGCATTATCCACCGCTTTATCTGGGGCAGCAAGATGGAGAGGGTAAAGTGAGCCACCTTGAGTAAAGCCGACAAGAAGGGAGGTAAGGGGGTCCCGGACGTTGTGCAGCTCACCCGAGTGCAGGGGCTCACGCAAACTATCAAGAACATCCAGGCCCTGGACAGGAAGGTATGTTACATGAATCGTTTCTATTTTGCCACCTGTCTCAGGGCCTTGGGCCTCTGCACTATTGATAACACCGTGCCGTACTCCTGGGACCCCCCATTGTATTATAGCACCTTAAGGGACACTATATATAAATTGGGCTTAGATAAAGCAAAATTGGCCACCTGGGAATACAAGGCTGTAACTAAATATCTTGCCGGTTCCCAGGAAATTGAAAAAGTAGCTACTTTCTCCCTCACCCAAAGCCAAAAAATCTGGGAGAATGTGTCTCACAGCTGCCTCAGTAATGTCCAGAAGGATATAGCATGGAACACCATCCACAGTTCACTCCCCACTCGAGCGTTCATGTTCAGGAGGGGACTAGCCCAAGTAGAAACATGCCCCTATGCAAAGTGCCGCAAGAGAGAAACACCAGCCCATATCTTCTGGGAGTGTGATGTGGCTGGCAGTGTCTGGCTCTCTGTCTTCCTAAACAGGTTTGCTGACACGGCCAAGATGACCACTGAGACTGTGCTCTATGGGCCTGCGGGAGGAATCGCTACCAGCACAGCTAAGTGCGTTTGGCGTGTCATCAATGTTGTCAAGCAGATCCTGTGGGAGGGCCGTAACGTCTGTGTCTATCACAAGCAGTTGCTAGACACTATCACCACGACCAGAAGGGCACAAACTCTTATTAAGGACTTTGTAATTCTGGACATCTGGACCCTCGGGAAGGACAAGGCCTGCGCGGAGTGGAGGATCGCCGGACTTCAGGACGTGAAGATGGAATGAAGGAAAAAACTGGAACCGCTAGCTCCTAGGAGCGGGACTACGGGGCACCGCTAAGCCTTTTATTTATTTTGTCATGCCAGCATTCCGCCCTTTTTAGCTGGCATGACCGTTTTTGAACGGTGCCCTGGTTTTATGTAGTCTTTTTGTTTCAGTTTTATGGATTTTTATTTGATTTATTTTGAATGGTTTATTTGGTTTTCTTTTGTTTTGTTTATGTATCTAAAAGATTTTTAATGTTAACTATTAAAAGTTACATTTTAAGTGTTTTAAAATTTTAGAATTTTAACTCACTGTTTTATACACTGTCCCTTTTCCCCTGTCCCTGTTTTAGTTCTATAGTTTTATTATTCTGTTTTATGTTCACTTTTGAACTTTTTTAGAGAGCACTCCCCGGCCCTCACAAGCACTGTTTTTTTATAGATGGTTCTTTTTTTCCAGTCACTTTTAAAGCAGCACAGGTTTTTTTCATGTTGATTTTAATCTGTGTCTGTTTTAACCATGTACAAAGCACGATTGTCTTGGTGTTTTTAAATGTATTTTAAATGCTTTTAAAACAAAATGTATGTCTGTATGCATGAATGTCATCTTTAAAAGAAATGTAAAATGAATGAAATGAATGGGTGTAAATGGAAAAAAATGGTAAAATCTCAATAAACGCGTAGGATACGTGCGCTTCATTTTGCTTGATTTCACTGACTGAAGCTGGCCTAGTTACGGTAGCTCAAATGTGTCATGACGTGCGCTGAATGAAATTACCTTTTGTAAATATATAGAAGTGCAGACAGGGTGTGTGTGGTCTATGAAATCAAATGTGTATATTATTTTACTTCATCTGAGAAAATAAGGATTTTGTTGCAATTCAGGCAGTAATGTAACACTGCTACTAGGCAGCAGGGGGCCCCATAGCCCCGCGGGGCCCCACGCAATTGCGTGGTTTGCGTGTTGGGAAACCACGCCCCTGGATACAAAACAGCACCTTTTTATTAATTCATTCACCCCGTGCAGTCCCAGCCAATGGAACGTCAGCCGATTTCCTCACAGCTGAGTCCCGTCATAACACATTGCCTGACAGCGTGGGAATACACGGAGAATACAACCCCCTTACAGGCTCCCGCATGCACCTGACGGTCAGTCCAAATCCCTCCCCTCTCACACCATCAAACTAAACTCGAGTTGCGAGCAACTTTACGGCTTCCAAGCAGTTATCGTGAAATTTAAGCGCATTGGTTATTATAGATGAAGCTTTATCATCACAACTGTGATGTGTTAATTTTGGCACAAATATTGGAATTATTAGTTATTAGCCAATTTAAATTTTATTTGGATGCACACAAAATTCTAAATAGTATGCAGTCATATAGACTTTGAAAATAATGCATATAAGAGGCTAACACTGTTCTAAATTCAAAATCGCTCTGTTTGAGTGTTTGTGGTGCAGGGTTTCCCTGGGTTCTAGATTTTTGTAGTCACTAGTGACTAATACTTTCTAAAAACATTAGTCACTCCAGATATTCAGCAGTCACTACTGGTGCACAGCTCAAGTCTTCAAGGGTGTTATGAATCCTGTTTTTATTTTATACCTTAAATCACTGTATTGACCAAAACAATTATTTAATTTAAACCGTTGTAATAATGCTCTACAGTTTAAATAAATTGGTAATGTACAGCTGTAAAGTTTTAGAACATTAAAATTCAAGAACCAGAATTATTTACCCTGAAAAGCTACATACAGACACAGAATGCATTATGAATTACTTATACCATGTATGTCTTTTTACAATAAAAAGAAGAAAAAAAACAGTGTTAGAATATTATATACAACCCATGGTGTTCCGAATCCAAGTCTTCATTTTCTACAACTTGTTCTGTTTGTTCTGTTTCACTCTGCTGTGGCCGTGCTGAAAAAACGAGTGGATTTTCTTCTGCGACATTTTACAGTATTGGCTAACAGTTTTGTTTTTTAATTCGCGCGCACAAGTTTACCGCAATCATGTATTTATATTGATGATAAAGTTATAGAAAAGAAGGCCAAGTTCACTATCTACGCATCTCTACAGCTGGCCTCAATACGAAAACATATTACTGGCATTTTTTAATTATTGATGATTAAAACGTACAGTACTGATGCTAATTTAAAAACAACAATAAAACGCTTACCTAGTATCAGTGTCATAGATGTCCCTGCTTGTTACAACACAAATCACTGATGATGGCAGGGAATTGGAGAGAGCTTCGAGTCGCAAGACATTTTTGGCGTTTTTAATCTTTGATGGTATTTCGCCTTGATCGCCATTTGCTAGTAATGTACTAGTATTGAGCAAACAATCCACATTTCACATGTCACAGCGCGTCAGTCTGGTGTAGCGATTAAACGCTGATTACGTGACAAAAGTTTGCAATAGATTGGCAAGTGGTACTAAATAAAATGCGTTGTCTGTCTGCCATTTCAGAATTTTTCTCGAGTACCCCAGTTTGAAAACTGCTAGAAGAAACCACATTACCAACAGATACAGTTTAATAGTATTAGTATTTATTAAATGCCGTTGTCCTGACTGGTAAATTCTTCCAACTTCCCCTTTTATTTTGACAATTTCCATATAAAAAATGACATTTTATCTTGACATTTTTCATTCTTAGCCACCAAGTAAATATTTTGGACATTTTTCAAAACAATTGTTGCTTTATTTTTACACGTTGGTGTTGTTGATAATATGATAAACGAGCATATCTGCTTCAGGTTAAACGATGGCCCATGTTACACAGAACACTACAAATACAATATCAAATATACACTATGTATTTCGTTGGTTTTGTGGATTTGCTATGTTTTTAACTTATTTTAATACTGCACATAATTATATAGTTTAGAAAATGATACTTACCAAAACCATGCTGCACGTGAACTGTATTACATAAGAATTTCCTTTATTCCGATTCCAGTGGTGTTTTCTCAAAGCAAGATGTATTGTAGGCATATATACAGTGCCGTATAAAACCACATACACTGTATATACAGACGTGCTCAAATTTGTTGGTACCCCTCCACAAAAAACGAAGAATGCACAATTTTCTCTGAAATAACTTGAAACTGACAAAAGTAATTGGCATCCGCCATTGTTTATTCCATATTTAATAGAAATCAGACTTTGCTTTTGATTTTTTATTCAACATAATATTGTAAATCCTCACTCACCTCCTCCCTCGACTCCCTCTGTCCCCTCACCTCCCGACCCGCTCGCCCCTCCCCTCCCCATCCCTGGCTCTCCTCTGTGCTCCGCTCGGCAAGAATCACACTGCGATCTGCTGAAAAGAAATGGAAGAGAACCAAACTCCCTGCTGCCCTAGACCTTTACCGCACTCTTCTCTCCTCCTTCTCCTCTACTCTCTCCTCTGCTAAATGTGCTTATTTCCAATCTGTAATCCAAGCCTCCACTAACAACCCACGTAAACTATTCTCTACCTTCTCCTCCCTCCTAAACCCTCCCCCCCCTCCTCCTCCCTCCTCTATCTCCCCTGACGACTTTGCCTCCTTCTTCTCTTCTAAAATCTCAGATATCCGCAAACTCTTTAACACCTCTCCCTCCCCCGCACCCCCTCCTGCTCCAACCCCTACACCCACTACATCCCCTACTAACTCGCCCTCCCTCTCCACCTTCTTGCCCCTCTCAGACTCTGACCTCTCCTCCCTGCTCCAGGGTCACAAACCCACCACGTGTGCCTTGGACCCCCTCCCCACTCACCTCTTTCAAGCTGCTGCTCCTGCTCTACTCCCCTTCATCTCCTCCCTCCTCAACACCTCTCTACTTTCTGGCATCTTCCCCTCTGCCTTCAAAAAAGCCTCGATCACTCCCCTCCTCAAAAAACCTACCCTCGACCCCACCTCCCTCCAGAGCTACCGTCCTGTCTCCCTCCTACCCTTCCTCTCCAAAACCCTCGAGCGGACTGTACACCGCCAGCTCTCTGCTTTCCTGTCCAACCACTCTCTGCTTGACCCTCTCCAATCTGGCTTCCGCTCTGCTCACTCCACTGAAACCGCCCTTCTGTCTGTCACCAACTCACTTAAGTGTGCCCGAGCTGCCTCTCTCTCCTCTGTCCTAATTCTCCTCGACCTCTCTGCTGCCTTTGACACTGTTGATCACTCTATTCTACTATCATCTCTTGCTGACCTGGGGATCTCTGGCACTGCTCTGGCCTGGTTCTCCTCCTACCTCTCCAACCGCACTTACCAGGTAACCTGGCGTGGAGCAACCTCCACACCTCACCCTCTCTTGACTGGAGTCCCCCAAGGGTCAGTCTTGGGTCCTCTCCTGTTCTCTCTCTACACCCGCTCCCTGGGCCCCCTCATCGCATCCTATGGTTTCTCATACCATTTCTATGCTGATGATGCTCAGATTTTCCTCTCCTTCCCCACCTCTGACTCCACCATCTCCTCCCGTATCTCTACCTGTCTGTCTGCTATTTCCTCCTGGATGCACTCGCATCACCTCAAACTCAACCTCTCTAAATCTGACCTCCTTTTCTTTCCCTCCTCCTCCCCCTCCCCTGATCTCTCTATCTCTGTTCCTCTGGAATCTACCACACTCTCTCCCTCTTCCTCAGCTAAAAACCTTGGAGTCACCCTGGACCCCTGCCTCTCTTATTCCCAGCACATCTCCACTCTGGCACGCACTTGCAGATTCTTCCTGAGCAACATCCGAAGAATCCGACCCTTCCTCACCAACTATGCTACCCAGCTCCTGGTCCAGGCCCTGGTACTCTCCCGCCTAGACTACTGCAACTCCCTCCTGGCTGGCCTCCCTGCGTCCGCCACCCGTCCGCTCCAGCTCATCCAGAACTCTGCTGCTCGCCTGGTGTTCTCTCTACCTCGCTTCGCCCACGCTACTCCACTACTCCGCTCGCTCCACTGGCTCCCGATCACCGCTCGCATCCAGTTCAAGACTCTTGTACTAGCCTACAGATGCCTTGATCAGACTGCACCCAGCTACCTCCAGACCCTCATCTCTCCCTACACCCCCACTCGACCTCTCCGCTCCGCCTGCACTAGAAGACTGGCTCTACCTCCGCTACGCTCCCCTGCCTCCCGAGCCCGCTCCTTCTCCACCCTTGCTCCGCAGTGGTGGAACGACCTTCCTACAGATGTCAGGACTGCCCAGTCCCTGACCACATTCCGGCGCCTCCTTAAGACTCACCTCTTCAAACAGCACCTGTAGAACTCCTCTGTTGTATCCTGGGACACTATCACCCTTCATTTAAATATGCTTTATTTTGCTCTTATCTGCCCCCTATTTTACTGCATTTAATCCTGTACCTCAGAATATTGTAATCTCCCAAGTGTTTAATCTGTAGTATTTTGTACTTAATCATATCCTGATGTAACTATCACTACTTAATCATATCCTGATGTAACTTTCACTATTATCTGCTGTATTATTGAATTGTGGTTTGTCACACTTGAGAATTATTGTATTTCTTGTTCTTATTGTATGACTTATATTGTAACACTTGAATGTATTTGTATTTGCTTGCGATTGTAAGTCGCCCTGGATAAGGGCGTCTGCTAAGAAATAAATAATAATAATAATAATAATAAATAATAAAACAAATGAAAATGGCATGGACAAAAATGATGGGACCGCTAACCTAATATTTTGTTGCACAACCTTTAGAGGCAATCACTGCAATCAAACGTTTTCTGTAGCTCTCAATGAGACTTCTGCACCTGTTAACAGGTAGTTTGGCCCACTCTTCCTGAGCAAACTGCTCCAGCTGTCTCAGGTCTGATGGGTGCCTTCTCCAGACTGCAAGTTTCAGCTCTTTCCATAGATGTTCGATAGGATTCAGATCAGGACTCATAGAAGGCCACTTCAGAATAGTCCAATGTTTTGTTCTTATCCATTCTTGGGTGCTTTTAGCTGTGTGTTTTGGGTCATTATCCTGTTGGAGGACCCATGACCTGCGACTGAGACAGAGCTTTCTGACACTGGGCAGTACGTTTTGCTTCAGAATGCCTTGATAGTCTTGAGATTTCATTGTGCCCTGCACAGATTCAAGGCACCCTGTGCCAGGCGCAGCAAAGCAGCCCCAAAACATAACCGAGCCTCCTCCATGTTTCACTGTAGGTATGGTGTTCTTTCCTTTGAAAGCTTCATTTTTTTGTCTGTGAACATAGAGCTGATGTGACTTGCCAAAAAGCTCCAGTTTTGACTCATCTGTCCAAAGGACATTCTCCCAGAAGGATTGTGGCTTGTCAATATGCATTTTAGCAAATTCCAGTCTGGTTTTTTTATGTTTTTTTTCAAAAGTGGAGTCCTCCTGGGTCTTCTTCCATGGAGCCCACTTTCGCTCAAAAAGCGACGGATGATGCTATCAGAAACTGACGTACCTTCACCTTGGAGTTCAGCTTGTATCTCTTTGGCAGTTATCCTTGGTTCTTTTTCTACCATTCGCACTATCCTTCTGTTCAATCTGGGGTCGATTTTCCTCTTGCGGCCGCGCCCAGGGAGGTTGGCTACAGTTCCATGGACCTTAAACTTCTTAATAATATTTGCAACTGTTGTCACAGGAACATCAAGCTGCTTGGAGATGGTCTTGTAGCCTTTACCTTTACCATGCTTGTCTATTATTTTCTTTCTGATCTCCTCAGACAACTCTCTCCTTTGCTTTCTCTGGTCCATGTTCAGTGTGGTGCACACAGTGATACCAAACAGCACAGTGACTACTTTTCTCCATTTAAATAGGCTGAATGACTGATTACAAGATTGGAGACATGTGTGATACTAATTAAAGAAACTAATTAGTTTGAAATATCACTATAATCCAATTATTTATTATCTTTTCTAAGGGGTACCAACAAATGTGTCCAGGCCATTTTAGAATATCTTTGTAGAATAAGCAATAATTCATCTCTTTTCACAGCTTCTTTGCTTTATTCTATGACATACCAAAGGCATGCAAGTATACATGATAAAATAGCTTTTAATTTCATCACTTTTCAGGAGGAATGAAGCATTATTTCAATGAGCTGTAAGGGTACCAACAAATTTGATCACGTCTGTATACAATTTTATCATGCTCGTTATAGGCCTACTGGCAAAATGGTCAAGAGACAGTTGGTGCTTAACACATACGGAATAATTTTGGCACTGAATTTTAGCATTTTTGGTCATAGAAAAGCCACATTTCACATATTTTATAACGTTACCGTAGGCTACTTTTTTTTTCTTTTTTTAGGTAATGATGCATTTTCGTTTCACAAATCTTCTGCACACAGTATTTTTAAGCACAACTATAATAACCTATATTTCAACAGTCACTGCCGAAGCTTATTACTTATTCTTCCAGAAGTAATGGTCGGGTGTAACGGATACAAGGTTATATTTGCGCCGGGCCATGTTTTTAGCAAGCCTGATGTTGTTGTCCATGCTTTACTGTGAAACTGCCTGTGTAACCAGGGCGGGTGTGAGCGCATTCTACTCTACTGGAGAATAAAAGCACGGAAGTTTAATTATGAAAACGGAAGTGTAAAGAAACAATTAAAAAAGATTAGCCTGTCGTCAGACATGTCATGGTAATACAACATACATTCATTTACTGCGTATTGGTATTGATTGCGTCTGGTCAGGGAAGAGGGACACACGAGCGCGTTAAGAGAATTTCAGCGGGACACTGGCGCAATGGCGCGGCCTAGCGCTAACACTGCGGATGTAAAGGTTTGAGCAGAACTCTCTGTAGTCGTGAAAGCGCAGCGGCAGAAGCTGTCAGGTTGCAAAGAATAATGCGAGGCTGAAAGCTACAGCAGCACCGAGTACAGCCTCATAAAGCGGTCTGGGTTACCATGGTAACTGACACGCAACATGAAACTGAGGCGCTGAATGGCTGACTGCATTTACGTCACTTACCACGGGATGAGAACGTTGCAGAGTCAATGAATCGATGAGGCCGAGGCGCTGATCTGATCAGCAGCAGTGACTCTATGGTTTAGCGATCCCTTCTTTTAAAGAACGAGACCTTGTGTGTGACTTTAACAAAAGGGATTTTTTTTTATAGTACAAACAGAAACGATCGTCGCTAGTGACGATTCCACATTTTTTTGGTCGTCACTTTCAAAAAACATTCGAGAGTGACGAGCGACAGCGAAACCCCTGGTGTGGTGACCTATTCTTAATTTTGCAATATAAAATAAAGTCTACAGCATGTATTGGTTCTTGTATATTTTAATGACACTATCATTTAATTTGCATTTTTAAAGCAATAGAAAGTGATAGTGTAACGATTGGCTATCAGGGGTGTCTGGCAAATACACAATTCACCATATTTGTCACCAAACCGCTACTAGGACATAACATGTGCACGATTTATGAGCAACACAACTCAAATCCTATGCCGAGGAATTATAAACAGGACAGAGCAGAGAAGAAGCTGGAACAGAACCCAGAGAGACAGGTTCTTGTACTGGTTCTTGTATGTTTTAATGCAACTATCATTTATTGTGCATTCGTAAAGCAATAGAAAGTGATAATAGTGTAACGATTGGCTATCTGGGGTGTCTGGCTTCGTTGCCACATATTCAGAATTTGTGATTGTTGTTTTATCAGTTTAGTCTTAATAATTATATCTATCACTAGTTATGAAATTAAAAAAAAAAAAAAACAGATGCCATATCAGTTCAGCTACGACAGCATTGTAAAAAAAAATGTGATTACAGAACATTTTTGTACAGCCCGAGAAGACGGTAATTTTTTCAAATTCTTTGTGTGTATCAGTATTGCCTGCATGTCCACGAGGTTATAAGTAAACAAACAGCATTACGACTGAGAAGCTGGTAAGCTCGAATTATACTAAAATGTCCGCTTTTTGGGGGGGATCCTCCATGAATAACTATGCGATCTTTACAGTTACAACGCTATTTTATAGAGCAAGCGATTGTGAAGCGTTCTGTCTATACATTTGGTAAAAATAAATATTTCAATGAAATATACGGCCCCAAAGTCGCCCCCGCCCCCATGCGTCTTTGGGTTACACGCGCAGCTTTGTTGCAACAGATTCATGATTTGCGACTGTTTGACCACAGTTCCGTCATAAAAATAATTAAATAACGATTTTTAAGCAAATTGTATTCATGTGACTTGTAAAGCTCATGTATTATGTATTTTTTGTCTGTTTCGATTGTCTTCTGGTTTAAAAAGCATAGTACAGGTTATTTTTTTATTTTTATTTTTTCACGTGGATGCAGCTGCAACAGTAGTTTACAGTATGTGTCTTTATATACTGTGTGTACGTGTGAATTAATATCATCCTTTCCACTGTAATTAAGTTACATGAGTTAGTAAAACTGTTCTTTAAACACCAGCAAAGGATGGCCATTTTAAAGAGATTTTTTCTCTAGCTTTTGACTGTACCATGTTAACAGCTGTCCCCAGTGGTGAGAATGTGTAATTTCAAGGTGAAATATGTGCAAAAATGGCATGTCACCCATATTGATTGGCTTATGGCGGTCATGTTTGTTGATGTAGGAACTTTTCCTGACTAACTTTTTTAGAGGACAGCACAAAGATAACGTATATCCAAGATTCACGTCAATCAACCAAAGGGCTCATGAGCAGTTGTTGTTTAAGTGTTTTACGCAAAATCCAACATAGCTGCAACATCATATGACTGATCCATTTTTCCTTAAGTAGAATCAGTCGTGGACATGAGCGCACTATGTACAAATTTTTTCACAGCTGTACTATTTACCGTTGATGAGAAGAAGACTTTTGAATATTGTCCAAACTTTTCATTAAATCCAAGATGGCTGCCGCACCATGTGACCAAAGCCAGCCATATTGACCATGACACAACATCCCATAGCCCTCTACATCCATGTAAAATTTTGTGCATTTTGGTGCAGCCAATAAGAAGTTATACGCAGTTTTATAGCCAGTTGCGTATGTTGATGATGTCATGCAGCGTGGACGCCATGATATTCATAGTAGCAACTTCCCTTGAACAAGTGTAACAGATGACCATCCTGAGATGTTTTATTCCAATTTTTGTTTCAATCGGATAAGCGGTTTCAGAGAAGATGTTTGAATTTTGATGATTTTATATTTTTATGGTAATTTTATGTCATTAATCAATGTGGTTGCCAAACCACAGAACCACTCAGCTTCATATTAACAACAGTTAATCATGGACTATCCCTCAACATGTATAGCAATTTTCAGAACTCTGCAGTAAACGGTTTCCGATACATAGGCGTTTTAACAAATTCCGCAAAATCCAATATGGCTGCCGAACCATGTGACTTGCGCAAATTTGCTGAATATCACCGACTATCATCCATAGGCATCTACCAGTATACCGAATCTCGTGAGTTTTTGAGCATGTTTTGGCAGAAAAATAATAATAATAATAATAATAATAATAATAATAATAATAATAATAATAATAATAATAATAATAATCCTAACAAAAACAATAGGCTTCCCCAGCCTACGGATTGGAAGCCAAATAAGGAAGAGGAGGAACAGAAACTGAATATCTCCCCCATGTGTCAGCTGAGACTGGTTCTGCTATTCAAGTTTTCAAGAGTGATGTGGTCAACAATATTTCATTTTTAAATGATCTTTTATTTAAACATTGGACAAGCTTTTTTAAAAAAAAAAATTTAAATTCTGTCAAAATTCCAGTCATTAATAAAAATGGTGTGCATTTCTGCCTAAAAATGTTGGTTGATTATTTCTGCAGGAGAACCAACTCCAAAATGTACAGTTAATTCAATAAGTTCACTGTTGCTGTTTGTTGCACTTTTTCCTATATATTTTAAAATTAAATAAAACTTTAAATGAATACCACAATATTATAATAGTAATGTAATCACTCTTATTTCTTATAAACCTAAAACCTCAATTTACGACACCTTACAGTATATCACCCAATATACCTAAATTACCATTTAAAATACGTCTGAGTTTACCATTGAAAATTTAAATTACTATTCAGTTTACCATTGATAATACAGTACACCCTCGCTATTACACCCTTCATTATAATAAACCTTGGGCTCTAACGAACCTGGCCGCTGGATTCCAAATAAAAAAAATATAAAAAAGATATCTGTACGCATGGGATGCCATCTCCACAGTGAAGTCAGTTCTTTTTTTTTAATAAAAAGTGCACACTGTGTAGCTATACAAACGAAAATCATTTTATGTTGCAACAAAGCTGGAAACTATATTGATCATTTGAAAAAAGGAGTAACGCAGGCATCTCTGTCGTGAATACAGATTGTCAAAAAGCATGTTTGTGCTTGTTAGCAACCTTGTGGCAAAGCAAAACTGATTAAAGAAAAAACAAACTTTTCATGTCGGGTTGATTTGGAATAAAAGCTCAGTTTGGGATTCTTGCATGTTGGATTAAGATTTGGTGCACTTTGTAACAATTTGTGTCGGATGTTTTGCTTTTTGTACTGTGTTTTAATTATTTAATGAAATAGGATAAAGCAAAGGCAGAACACTACATACATGAAATAAACAGGTACATGTAATTGAAATCCAAATGGTATACTGTGACCGGGATGGCTTGGTGGTGACGTCAGATCAGGAAGATAATGGACACAGATGTTCATGCCATCGCTCCAGCAAAGGCAGTTCTGGCAGCGAAAAGGCTGCCCATGGCAACGCTGGCAGCTGCCATGCTGACAGCGGTGCAGCGCATTCTGGAAGTGGTGCTGGCGCTAGCAGCGGTACTGCTGCCCTCAGCGCGGGACACTCCGGCAGTAGCAGAGGCGCTGGACATTCCGATAGTGATGGTGGCACTGACACCGCTACTGCTGCCCTCAGCGAGGGACACTCCGGCAGTAGCAGAGGCGCTGGACATTCTGATAGTGATGGTGGCACTGACACCGCTACTGCTGCCCTCAGAGCGGGACACTCCGGCAGTAGCAGAGGCGCTGGACATTCTGATAGTGATGGTGGCACTGACACCGCTACTGCTGCCCTCAGAGCGGGACACTCCGGCAGTAGCAGAGGCGCTGGACATTCCGATAGTGATGGTGGCACTGACAGCGGTACTGCTGCCCTCAGAGCAGGACACTCCGGCAGTAGCAGTGGTGCTGCATACTCCAGCAGTGATGGTGGCACTGACAGCGGTACTGCTGCCCTCAGTGCGGGACACTCCGGCAGTAGCAGAGGCGCTGGACATTCTGATAGTGATGGTGGCACTGACACCGCTACTGCTGCCCTCAGCGAGGGACACTCTGGCAGTAGCAGAGGCGCTGGACATTACGATAGTGATGGTGGCACTGACAGCGGTACTGCTGCCATCAGCGCAGGACACTCCGGCAGTAGCAGAGGCGCTGGACATTCCGATAGTGATGGTGGCACTGACAGCGGTACTGCTGCCCTCAGCGCAGGACACTCCGGCAGTAGCAGAGGCGCTGGACATTCCGATAGTGATGGTGGCACTGACAGCGGTACTGCTGCCCTCAGCGCAGGACACTCCGGCAGTAGCAGAGGCGCTGGACATTCTGATAGTGATGGTGGCACTGACAGCGGTACTGCTGCCCTCAGCGCAGGACACTCCGGCAGTAGCAGAGGCGCTGGACATTCCGATAGTGATGGTGGCACTGACAGCGGTACTGCTGCCCTCAGCGCAGGACACTCCGGCAGTAGCAGAGGCGCTGGACATTCCGATAGTGATGGTGGCACTGACACCGCTACTGCTGCCCTCAGCGAGGGACACTCCGGTGTCCTAGGAAATAAGTTGATTGGGAAATAAGTTGATCAAGCGCTAGAATTTAAAGGGGAGGTTCCATTGTTTCTAATGTAAACGAGCCTAGGCTAGGAAGTAAGGAGCCAGGAAATAAGTTGATTGGATATATTAATGAACAATAAATAGTTTAAAATGACTTTTGTACGTATAATTTACATTGACATGTAGATCGGATATATTTGACAGTATTACGCTAGATAAGGGAATGTGAATATCGCTGTAATATATATTAGCAGCAAATAAATAATTTAAAATGAATTGTATGATTGTACATTTCTGATTGTGTATTTCTGTTTGGGTAACAAATTAACTAGCAAAATGTGTTACATATTAACGTTATTTTGCATTTCTGGGGGTGTTTTTGTTTTGGGAAGCACTACAGTATGGACAGCAGGTATGCGAGCGATTGTCCAAAAGTTAAAGCATGAGTTTCAATCATGGAAAAAATTAAGCTCCATGCTACAATTACTAACTAGGCCACGGTGCACATCAATCACATGATGTAATTGAAAAATGTTGCTTATACAGTATTATTATTTTATATTTGTTATTTCATTTATTTTTACATACAGTACTTTATATAATTAGGACAGAAAATGAACAGGAGACTGGTTATCATAGTGCATGTATTTCCACTAACAACCCACGTAAACTATTCTCTACCTTCTCCTCCCTCCTAAACCCTCCCCCCCTTCTCCTCCCTCCTCTATCTCCCCTGATGACTTTGCCTCCTTCTTCTCTTCTAAAATCTCAGATATCCACAAACTCTTTAACACCTCTCCCTCCCCCGCACCCCCTCCTGCTCCAACCCCTACACCCACTGCATCCCCTACTAACTCACCCTCCTTCTCCACCTTCTTGCCCCTCTCAGACTCTGACCTCTCCTCCCTGCTCCAGGGTCACAAACCCACCACGTGTGCCCTGGACCCCCTCCCCACTCAACTCTTTCAAGCTGCTGCTCCTGCTCTACTTCCCTTCATCTCCTCCCTTCTCAACACCTCTCTACTTTCTGGTCTCTTTCCCTCTGCCTTCAAAAAAGCCTCTATCACTCCCCTCCTCAAAAAACCTACCCTCGACCCCACCTCCCTCCAGAGCTACCGTCCTGTCTCCCTCCTACCCTTCCTCTCCAAAACCCTCGAGCGGACTGTACACCGCCAGCTCTCTGCTTTCCTGTCCAACCACTCTCTGCTCGACCCTCTCCAATCTGGCTTCCGCTCTGCTCACTCCACTGAAACCGCCCTCCTGTCTGTCACCAACTCACTTAAGTCTGCCCGAGCTGCCTCTCTCTCCTCTGTCCTAATTCTCCTCGACCTCTCTGCTGCCTTTGACACTGTTGATCACTCTATTCTACTATCATCTCTCGCTGACCTGGGGATCTCTGGCACTGCTCTGGTCTGGTTCTCCTCCTACCTCTCCAACCGCACTTACCAGGTAACCTGGCGTGGAGCAACCTCCACACCTCACCCTCTCTTAACAGGAGTCCCCCAAGGGTCAGTCTTGGGTCCTCTCCTGTTCTCTGTCTACACCCACTCCCTGGGCCCCCTCATCGCATCCTATGGTTTCTCATACCATTTCTATGCTGATGATGCTCAGATTTTCCTCTCCTTCCCCACCTCTGACTCCACCATCTCCTCCCGTATCTCTACCTGTCTGTCTGCTATTTCCTCCTGGACGCACTCGCATCACCTCAAACTCAACCTCTCTAAATCTGACCTCATTTTCTTTCCCTCCCCCTCCCCCTCCTCTGATCTCCCTATCTCTGTTCCTCTGGAATCTACCACACTCTCTCCCTCTTCCTTCGCTAGGAACCTCGGAGTCACCCTGGACCCCTGCCTCTCTTATTCCCAGCACATCTCCACTCTGGCACTCACTTGCCGATTCTTCCTGAGCAACATCCGAAGAATCCGACCCTTCCTCACCAACTACGCCACCCAGCTCCTGGTCCAGGCCTTGGTACTCTCCCGCCTAGACTACTGCAACTCCCTCCAGGCTGGCCTCCCTGCGTCCGCCACCCGTCCGCTCCAGCTCATCCAGAACTCTGCTGCCCGCCTGGTGTTCTCTCTGCCTCGCTTCTCCCACGCAACTCCACTACTCCGCTCACTCCACTGGCTACCGATCACCGCTCGCATCCAGTTCAAGACTCTTGTACTAGCCTACAGATGCCTTGACCAGACTGCACCCAGCTACCTCCAGACCCTCATCTCTCCCTACACCCCCACTCGACCTCTCCGCTCCGCCTGCACTAGAAGACTGGCTCTACCTCCTCTACGCTCCCCTGCCTCCAGAGCCCGCTCCTTCTCCACCCTTGCTCCACAGTGGTGGAATGACCTACCTACAGATGTCAGGACCACCCAGTCCCTGACCACATTCCGGCGCCTCCTTAAGACTCACCTCTTCAGACAGCACCTGTAGAACTCCTCTGTTTTTCCCCTGGGACACTATCACCCTTCATGTAAATGTGCTTTATTTTGCTCTTATCTGCCCCCTATTTTACTGCATTTAATCCTGTACTTCAGAGTACTGTAATCTGCCAAGTGTTTCATCTGTAGTATTTTGTAGTTAATCATATCTTGATGTAACTATCACTGTCACTGTTATCTGCTGTAGTATTGAATTGTATTTTGTCACACTTGTACTTGCTTGAACCAAAGTCATTGTATTTATCTTGCTCTTATTGTATTACTTGTACTGTAACACTTGAAATGTATTTGCTTACGATTGTAAATCTCCCTGGATAAGGGCGTCTGCTAAGAAATAAATAATAATAATAATAATATTTCAATTACAAGTTTGGGAAGAAACAATACATTAATTAATTAAAAACTAAAGAGTTACCGTCTTTGCTAAACCGTGGTAAATACCTGTAGTTCAATACCAACCAAGACTTTGTGTTGTGAGAGAGATCATACAGTATATGTAGGCTACTGTATATCAGCATCATTTTAAAATGGTAAATCCCTAACAACCAATAAGACATACAACGATAAAGAGATACAGTATATTGAATTAAAGTGAATTATCACGATTTAAAATCATGTACATATACACATATATACGGTATCTCTCTTCCTCATTATATACAGACGTGCTCAAATTTGTTGGTACTCCTCCACAAAAAACGAAGAATGCACAATTTTCTCTGAAATAACTTGAAACTGACAAAAGTAATTGGCATCCACCATTGTTTATTCCATATTTAATAGAAATCAGACTTTGCTTTTGATTTTTTATTCAACATAATATTGTAAATAAGAAAACAAATGAAAATGATGGGACCGCTAACCTAATATTTTGTTGCACAAGCTTTAGAGGCGATCACTGCAATCAAACGTTTTCTATAGCTCTCAATGAGACTTCTGCACCTGTTAACAGGTAGTTTGGCCCACTCTTCCTGAGCAAACTGCTCCAGCTGTCTCAGGTTTGATGGGTGCCTTCTCCAGACTGCAAGTTTCAGCTCTTTCCATAGATGTTCCATAGGATTCAGATCAGGACTCATAGAAGGCCACTTCAGAATAGTCCAATGTTTTGTTGTTATCCATTCTTGGGTGCTTTTAGCTGTGTGTTTTGGGTCATTATCCTGTTGGAGGACCCATGACCTGCGACTGAGACAGAGCTTTCTGACACTGGGCAGTACGTTTCGCTCCAGAATGCCTTGATAGTCTTGAGATTTCATTGTGCCCTGCACAGATTCAAGGCACCCTGTGCCAGGCGCAGCAAAGCAGCCCCAAAACATAACCGAGCCTCCTCCATGTTTCACTGTAGGTATGGTGTTCTTTTCTGTGAAAGCTTCATTTTTTTCGTCTGTGAGCTGATGTGACTTGCCAAAAAGCTCCAGTTTTGACTCATCTGTCCAAAGGACATTCTCCCAGAAGGATTGTGGCTTGTCAATATGCATTTTAGCAAATTCCAGTCTGGCTTTTTTGTGTTTTTCTTTCAAAAGTGGAGTCCTCCTGGGTCTTCTTCCATGGAGCCCACTTTCGCTAAAAAAACGACGGATGGTGCGATCAGAAACTGACGTACCTTCACCTTGGAGTTCAGCTTGTATCTCTTTGGCAGTTATCCTTGGTTCTTTTTCTACCATTCGCACTTCTGTTCAATCTGGGGTCGATTTTCCTCTTGCGGCCGCACCCAGGGAGGTTGGCTACAGTTCCATGGACCTTAAACTTCTTAATAATATTTGCAACTGTTGTCACAGGAACATCAAGCTGCTTGGAGATGGTCTTGTAGCCTTTACCTTTACCATGCTTGTCTGTTATTTTCTTTCTGATCTCCTCAGACAACTCTCTCCTTTGCTTTCTCTGGTCCATGTTCAGTGTGGTGCACACAATGATACCAAACAGCACAGTGACTACTTTTCTCCATTTAAATAGGCTGAATGACTGATTACAAGATTGGAGACATGTGTGATACTAATTAAAGAAACTAATTAGTTTGAAATATCACTATAATCCAATTATTTATTATCTTTTCTAAGGGATACCAACAAATGTGTCCAGGCCATTTTAGAATATCTTTGTAGAATAAGCAATAATTCATCTCTTTTCACAGCTTCTTTGCTTTATTCTATGACATACCAAAGGCATGCAAGTATACATGATAAAATAGCTTTTAATTTCATCACTTTTCAGGAGGAATGAAACATTATTTCAATGAGCTGTAAGGTTACCAACAAATTTGAGCACGTCTGTATGTCTGTTGTATATTACTGAACTTTTAATTTCGATTAAAGATTGACAACATTTTGACGTGTAAAATCACTTAATATATATATCTACAGTACCTTGAAAAAGTATTCAGACCCCTGACCAATTCTCTCATATTACTGAATTACAAATGGTACATTGAAATTTCGTTCTGTTTGATATTTTATTTTAAAACACTGAAACTCAAAATCAATTATTGTAAGGTGACATTGGTTTTATGTTGGGAAATATTTTTAAGAAAAATAAAAAACTGAAATATCTTGCTTGCATAAGTATTCAACCCCTGTGCTGTGGAAGCTCCCAGTTTACACCAATGAAAGATTGCCCTAACGAGGACATAATTACCCCACCAAAAAAAAGGTGAATCCGCAGTACTTTGAACGGCTTTTGCAATTCAAATTTTAATATGTCTGTGTGGCAGGCTGGCTGGGCGGTGACGTCACGGCAGAAGCAGGAACTAAAGCACTGACACCAGGCACTGCAGTTTTTAAAGAAATACGCGGCTGGCCGCCGTTTTATTTACAAATAACAAAAATAAATAAAAGGTTTAAACAAAAACACACTGTGCTCACAGAGCAAAAATAAATATTTTAAACAAAACCAATCACGAGCACAAAATAATAAATAGAGGTCAGGCTGGGCAGTCGCTGTCACTGTTCCTGTATATTTTTTAAATAAAGTTTCGTCTTTCTCTCGCCCCTTTCACTCCGCTTGCTCTCTCCTCTCTAACACCCACCACGAGCTGGAGAGCTGCAGGCTTTTTATACCGTGGCCAAGGGGTTTAACTAGCTAGCAATTATTCTATTACCCCTTGGCCACAATCTGCACAAGTTTTTTTTTTTAATTACTGTGGATGGGGCTACCCATCCACACTACTAAACAAATATAATAAAACAAACACGGCTACGCTGTCATCTATAAATACAATAATAAACAATAACAAAACCTGCGGCGTTTCGCCGTCTTGTATAGATAATAAATAAATAAAAATAATAATAATAATAATAATAATAATAATAATAATAATAATAATAATAATAATAATACTACTAAACAAATACAAAATAATACAGGGGCAAATAATACAGGGGCGGAGGGGGACCCTGTTCTAAAATAAAATAAACAAATCAATGTACAGGGCACCTCGCCCTGTTACATATCTCCCCATCCCCCCCTTGTGCAATGCACACTTGGCCCCAACGGCCACCTCCCCCCTCAGTCTCAAAGTCCCAGAAGAGGGGGAAGCAAGGTGTTTCGTGGGGTGGCCATGGTGGAATGTCCCCCACCCCCCACTTCTTTGTGGCCAAGAGCTCCCTCTTCCGGGGCTTCAGCCACACTATCTCCTGCCACGAAAGTGCGGCTGGGGGAGCTGGTCTCCTGACCTCCCCCCCCTTCTTCATGGCCGGCAGTTCCCCTCTGTGGGGCTTCGGCCACCCAATTTCCAGCAGCGAAACTGCTGCGGGGGGAGCTGGTCTCCTGACCTCCCCCCCTTCTTTGTGGCCGGCAGCTCCCCTTCGTGGGGCTCTGGCCCTAGTGTTTCCTGCCGCGAAAATGCGGCTGGGGGAGCTGGTCATCTGACCTCCCCCCCTTTCTTCATGGCCGGCAGCTCCCCTTCATGGGGCTCCAGTCACAGTGTAGCAACCCCAGGCGAAGCAGAGCCCCTGGCGACCCCAGGCGAAGCAGGACCCTCGGCGACCCCAGGCGAAGCAGGACCCTCGGTGACCCCAGGCGACGGCAGAAGCGATGGACCCTTGGGAGGCAACGGCAGCAGCGGCGGACCCTCGGGAGGCAACGGCAGCGGCGGTGGACCCTCGGGAGGTGAACTCGGGAGGGGAGCCCCTGGCCATGGAGGCGGAGCTCCACTTCTCCCTCGTACCCTGTACCCTGTGCAGAGCAACAGGCAGCCCCAGGCGATGCGGAGAAGCAGGCAGACCCAGGTGACCCAGGCGTGGCATCCCTGAGCGGAGCGGGCATGGCATCCCTGAGTGGTGCGAGGCTGGCATCCCTGATTGGTGCGAGGCTGGCATCCCTGAGCGGTGCGAGGCTGGCATCCCTGAGCGGTGCGACACTGGCATCTCCAGGCGATGGCGAGACTGGCATCCCCAGGCGATGGCGAACTGGCATCCCCAGGCGATGGCGAACTGGCATCCCCAGGCGATAGCGAACTGGCATCCCCAGGCGATGCACGACAGGGCGGCAGCGGTCCCTCAGTAGGTGACGGTGGCAGCGGACCCTCAGGAGGCGATTGCAGGAGGGAAGCCAGGACCAGTGGTGGTTCTGGGGTTGGCCTTCTTCTCAGCTGCGGTGACCCGGCCATTTTCCCCATTGCTCTTTTTAGCAGCCTGTGCAAGGACAGCTGTGGACCGCCAGCGTTCTGTTCCGGTCCGTCCTGTCGTGAAGGGAGAGGCAGCTCCTGCTCCTCCCTCAGGTGGTGGTGGTGGAGGCAGAGGCAGCTCCTGCTCCTCTCCCTCAGGTGGTGCTGGTGGAGGCAGAGGCAGCTCCTGCTGCTCTGCTCCTGGCGAAGGCGGCAGGAGCTCCTCCCCTTCTGGCTGCGAAGACGGCAAGGGCGCCTCCCCTTCTGGCTACAAAGGCGGCAGGGGCTCCTCCCTTTCTGGCTGCTAAGGCGGCAGGGGCTCCTCCCCTTCTGGCTGCGAAGACGGCAGGGGCTCCTCCCCTTCTGGCTGCGAAGGCGACAGGGGCTCCTCCCCTTCTGGCTGCGAAGGCGGCAGGGGCTCCTCCCCTTCTGGATGCAGCGGGAAAACCAGCAGGCATGCTCCCTCTGCTGGTGGCGGCAATGGAGGCGGAACCAGCAGGCATGCGCTCTCTGCTGGTGGCGGTGATGGAGGCGGAACCAGCAGGCATGCTCCCTCTGCTGGTGGCGGCGATGGAGGCGGAACCAGCAGGCATGTTCCCTCTGCTGGTGGCGGTGATGGAGGCGGAACCAACAGGCATGCTCCCTCTGCTGGTGGCGGCGATGGAGGCGGAATCAGCAGGCATGCTCCCTCTGCTGGTGGCGGCGATGGAGGCGGAACCAGTAGGCATGTTCCCTCTGCTGGTGGCGGCGATGGAGGCGGAACCAGCAGGCATGCTCCCTCTGCTGGTGGCGGCGATGGAGGCGGAACCAGCAGGCATGCTCCCTCTGCTGGTGGCGGCGATGGAGGCGGAACCAGCAGGCATGCTCCCTCTGCTGGTGGCGGCGATGGAGGCAGAACCAGCAGGTACTCTTCCTCTGCTGGCGGAGGTGGGAGCGGCAAGTCATCCTCCAACGGAGGTGGAGGCGGAAGCAGCAGGAACTCTCTCTCTGCTGGCGGAGGTGGGACCAGCAAGTATTCTCCCTCTGCTGGCGGATACCTGGGCAGAGGACGTGGCCGGGTCCACGCCACAGGCGCCGCACATGGGAGCCCCTTCCATCCTCCACTGCTCCTGTTCAGCTGCCCAGTCCGGGGGTCCAAATCAAGCACCCGGGACCACCACCTCTTGTTCAGCTGCTGCTGCTGTTGTTCTTGCAGCTTTCTGCAGCTCTTCCTTCTTCTCATCCTCTTTCCTCCCATTCTCCTTCCTCCCCTTCTTCCTCCTCACTCCACAAGTAATAAGAAAAAAAAAAACTGCAGTACCCTACTTCTGCCTGAGTCCAGGAGGCGCTGGTGATCCCCCCGCTGCCACCACGTGTGGCAGGCTAGCTGGGCGGTGATGTCACGGCAGAAGCAGGAACTAAAGCACTGACACCAGGCACTGCAGTTTTTAAAGAAATACGCGGCTGGCCGCCGTTTTATTTACAAACAACAAAAATAAATAAGGTTTAAACAAAAACACACTGTGTTCACAGAGCAAAAATAAATATTTTAAACAAAACAAATCACGAGCACAAAATAATAAATAGAGGTCAGGCTGTGCAGTCGCTGTCACTGTTCCTGTATATTTTTTAAATAAAGTTTCGTCTTTCTCTCGCTTCTCTCGCTCCTCTCACTCCGCTCGCTCTCTCCTCTCTAACACCGACCACAAGCTGGAGAGCTGCAGGCTTTTTATACCGTGGTCGAGGGGTTTAACTAGCTAGCAATTATTCAATTACCCCTCGGCCACAGAGGTTTTTTTTTAATTACTGTGGATGGGGCTACCCATCCACACTACTAAACAAATATAATAAAACAAACACGGCTACGCCGTCATCTATGAATACAATAATAAACAATAACAAAACCTGCGGTGCTTCGCCGTCTTCTATGCATAATAAATAATAATAATAATAATAATAATAATAATAATAATAATAATAATAATACAAAACAAATACAAAATAATACAGGGGCGGAGGGAGACCCTGTTCTAAAATAAAACTAGAGTTGCGAGCAACTTTACAGCTTCCAAGCAGTTAGTGTGAAATTTAAGCGCATTGGTTGTTATAGATGAAACGTTATCATCACAAATCATTTTGGACACAGCTGACTGTGTCAATTTTGGCCAAAATATTGGAAACAGTGGTTAGATGATCAATGGTGAAATCTAATTGGCCCACAGCAGCCATGTTTTGTACTGTAGCAACTTACCTTGAACAACCATAAAAGATAATCATACTTAGATCACGTATGCTCATTTTGGCTTGCATGTTATATAACAACCATCTGCAGTCAATAAGAAATTATGGGAAGTTTTAAATTTGACCTTTAGCAGAACTTAGGGCAGCAGTGTGGAGTAGTGGTTAGGGCTCTGGACTCTTGACCGGAGGGTTGTGGGTTCAATCCCCAGTGGGGGACACTGCTGTTGTACCCTTGAGCAAGGTACTTTACCTAGATTGCTCCAGTAAAAATCCAACTGTATAAATGGGTAATTGTATGTAAAAATGTGATATCTGTATAATGTGAAATAATGTATAATGTGATATCTTGTAACAATTGTAAGTCGCCCTGGATAAGAGCGTCTGCTAAGAAATAAATAATAATAATAATAATAACTTAACCATACTATATAAAACTATTTATGCATTACTGTGGCAAAGTGCCCCCCCTGTGTATGTTATATGTTACGTGTTGTGTGTAAATGTTGGTGTATAGGCATTGGTACACGGGATATAAGCGGTCTGTGTTTCACGTGTGTGTAAATTGTATATTTGTAGTTAGGCACGGGGGTGGCACATCACATCACGTGCAAGTAAAACGTAATATGTGAGCACGGGGAATTGCACTTTAATTAATTCACGTGCAGTTGTACCGAGATTCCAATTTAATGATTGAGCATCGAATCTCAGTACAACTGCATAAAAGCTGCATGTTTTCACTCACTGGGGGTTGGTGTTCAGTGAGTGGAGAACGGGTTAGGAGACGGAGGGAATTGTAACAGTAAAATAAGTAGTAAAAGAAGCTCACCGTGTTTGTCTGTGTAGTTCGTTTTGTTTGTCTGTTTATTTTGGCTCAAGTGCCGTGTCCTGTGTTTTTGTTGCAAGCCGTTTATTTTCTGTATGTTTATTCATTAAATGCTGAGCGTAATCACGCGCCCAGCTTAAACCCAAATCTCTGTTTGTTACTTCCTGCATCTGGTCTGACGCCACCCACTCCGGCCGTCTTTGTGACAATTACACATTACACTACTTGCATTACCTATAGTGCTCATATAAACACACCAGTTTTGTAAAACAACAAAAGTCACATCTAATAAACTACAAACATACTTTTTTCTATACCTTGCTATACCTTGCTATATTTTTTCCATACCTTGCAGACTTTTCCATGTTAACAGCTGTCCCCAGTGGTGGGAATGTGTCATTTCAGGGTGAAAAATTGCAAAACTGGCATGTCAACCATATTGATTGGCTCATGGCGGTCATGTTTGTTGATGTAGGAACTTTTCCTGACTAACTTTTTTAGAGGACAGTACAAAGATAACGTATACCCAAGATTCATGTCAATCAGCCAAAGGGCTCATGAGCAGTTGTTGTTTAAATGTTTTACACAAAATCCAATATAGCTGCCACACTATGTGACTGATCAATTTTTCCTTAAGTAGAATCAATCGTGGACATGAGCGCACTATGTACAACATTTTTCACAGCTGTACTATTTACCGTTCATGAGAAGAAGACTTTTGAATACACAACATCCCACAGTCCTCTATATCCATGTCAAATTTTGTACGTTTTTGGTGCAGCCGATAAGAAGTTATACACAGTTTTATAGCTAGTTGCGTATGTTGATGATGTCATGCAGCATGGACGCCATGATTTTCACAGTGGCAACTTCCCCTGAACAAGCGTAACAGATGACCATAGTGAGATGTTTTATTCCAATTTTTGTTTCAATCGGATAAGCGGTTTCAGAGAAGATGTTTGAATTTTGATGATTTTATATTTTTATGCTAATTTTATGTCATTATTCAATGGGGTTTCCAAACCACAGAACCAATCAGCTTCATATTAACAACAGTTAATCATGGACTATCCCTCAACATGTATAGCAATTTTCAGAACTCTGCAGTAAGCGGTTTCCGATACATAGGCGTTTTAACAAATTCCGCAAAATCCAATATGGCTGCCGAACCATGTGACTTGCGCAAATTTGCTGAATATCACCGACTATCATCCATAGGCATCTACCAGTGTACCGAATTTCGTGAGTTTTTGAGCATGTTTTGGCAGAAAGAAAAAAAAATAATAATCCTAACAAAAACAATAGGCTTCCCCAGCCTACGGCTTGGAAGCCTAATAAACAAATCAATGTACAGGGCGCCTCGCCCTGTTACACTCTGCGTATGTGAATATTTCATGCATGTCCATTCTTAAGTGTTATTAAATGCCCATACGGTGTTTCACCTGCAGAACTGTAAAAATGAATAAGTTATAAGCACTTGCTTCTTCAACCACCAGACCCGCAGTTTATGCGGCATATTGAAATCAATACAATATAGCTGACAATTTAGTCTGGGCTTTGTAATAAAATCAAAGTCATTGTGAAATAAAGTATTATATACTCCTGTCGAGTGCTGAAACATTAATGAAAGTCATTCTACACATCATATATTATTATGAACAAGGCAAGACGAGAGTTACCACCAACAGCTCAAGCTGTGCGAGCCCCCCTGCACTCCACTACACTCCTCAGGCAGAACGACTGTGCCACCCTGAGTGTGTACCGGTGTAAAAAAAAAATTTAAAATGTGCTTATTCTGAGCTCTCTGCACAAATCAGTGACCATCGGGACTGATGCTAAACGAAAGCCAGAGACTGTTGCATTTTACAACACAACGAAGTACGGTGTGGATATACTGGATCAAACGGCACGGCTGTATTCTGTCAAAGGTGGCACTCGCAGGTGGCCTGTGGCTGTTTTTTGTAATGTTTTTGACCTGGCAGCAATCAACGCTTTGGTTTTGTACAAGGAGTGCACCCGGCAACACAATCACTCGGAGGGACTTCATTTTGCAGCCAGCCCTGGAGCTACGATAGAAACATTTTGATAAGAGACACGAAAGTCGGCTGGCAAATGCCCCTCAACCTTCAGCCAGCACTGCACCCACTGGCACACGGAATAAAAGACAATGCCAGGTTGCTAAATGCAATAAAAACAAAACTTTTGATGTCTGTGCCCGTTGTGAAAAGTCAGAATGTGGCAAATGCACTGGTACAGTTGAAAAGTGTGTTTTCTGCATAGATTGTCCTTTGAGCTCTGTTTCACTCAAAGCGCTTTCAAGTTATATTATATTTTTGTTGTATACTATTTTTATAACTAGTTATTTGTGTTTTATAATTTTATATGTGCATACAGCTTTCTACACCTGTTTACACAGAAGTTTATTGTGTAAAGTTTATTTTATTACAGTTTTTCATGTTTATGTATATGTGCTCTTTTTGAAAAAAATAAGAAAATAAGTTTAATTTTTAATGTAAATACGGTTTTTCTGCTCTGAAAATGTTATGTATGGTGTTCATAAATAAAAATATTAAGTTGTATCCGGCCGTTTCTGGACACCCCTCAACCTTTAAAACGATTTGGGCTAATGATTTCCATTACATGAGAATAGATGTTAAAACTTCATGCTGATTTGAGCTTGGATCTCGCCAAGATAAGCACCAACTAAGACGTAGTTTTACAGTAAACTAATGTGATCCATATGTGTCTCCATCCATTTGCGCTTCCTTCCATATGATGATGTAGATATCCTTCTGTCTGGTGTTGATGGCTGAAGTGTAATGCTGACTCCAGGGATCAGCTTATTGCCTCCCTAGCACATCAGCACACACAACGGCTGTGATGCTGACTCCGGGGATCAACCATAGTGCGGTCTCCCCAGCGCATCAGCATGACAACCGTCTGGATTGAGCTAAGTAGGGTACATCTCTGGGGTCTTCAAGTGGGCACCTTCCATCCTCTGTGTTTCGTCAACTAGCCCACGACACCTCAAGAGGGCTCGACGGTGATTCTGGCGTCCCAGCATCACCCCCCTCCGTCCCCCACTCAACTCAGCCCAGCTTACTTACCTGTACATCAGTGTTTCTTTCTTTCTATTATACTTGAGATCCCCAGCCAGAATCTTTCCGTCTCAACCACAGCCAGTTGCTGCTCCTCTCTGCTGCTTCAGATAAGTTCTTCACTGTGCGATGCAACTCTTGGCCACTGAATCCGACGTCTCTGAGAAACCGGGTTGTAGAGTGTGCCACAAATCCTCGACAACCCACTTCCACTGGGTAAACCCGGACTCTCCATCCTCGCTGTTCCGCTTCAGTGGCTAGTTGAGCATACCGCAGTTTCTTCCTCTCATACGCCTCATCTACAGCATCCTCCCATGACACTGTTAACTCTACCAGGTGAACAAGGTGTGCTGATCCAGACCACAAGACAATATCTGGTCGAAGGTTAGTGGTGGCAATCTCAGGTGGAAAAATAAGCCGTTGACCAACATCTGCCAGCATTTTCCAGTCTCTAGCAGCTTCCAGTTGTCCTGGGCGAGGATTGGTTTTAACACCTTTTCTTGGTGGTTGCTCTCCTGGGCGGAGGAATGTTGTCTTTTGTGTGTAATGTTTTGATGGAATAGGTGGCAACTTATTGGTCATGTTACGCTTGTCTTCCAATGCTAAGGCCACACATCGCAGCACCTGGTCATGGCGCCAAGTAAACCGTCCTTGGCTAAGAGCCACCTTACATCCTGTCAAAATCTGCCTTAATGTTGCAGGTGATGAACACAAAGGACGAGGGATCCTCTCCTACCCAGAGGTTTAGGTTCTGTGGTGATGGGAGAACATCATATGTTGACCTGATGAGGAAACTGATCCTGCTCTGTTCCATTGACCATAGGTCTTGCCAGCCAATCTTGCGTTGTTCCACACTCTCCCATCTCATCCATTCTCCCTGCTTGGCCTGGGAAATGGCCTTTAAACACCTCATCCTCTCCTCCTGCTTTTGCACCTCATTGACTACCAGCTTCCTCCGTTGAGCTGGGTCTGCCTTGTGCCATGTAGGAGGAGCTGAACTGAGACCAAGACCTCCTCTTCCATGCTGAACTTGCCCCATGATATCACCAATTCGAAGGGCAGCCTTTGCATCCTCCACAGCTTTCTTTACCGTCCACTTTCTTCCAGTTTTCAACACAGGTGCTGCCTCCCTTACGCATTTGTCGCGTGACTCTACTAATGTAATTTCCAGTCGGACCTTGGCGCACTTAAACTCCTCGGTTAGAGCGGAGACAGGTAGCTGCAGTATTCCTTTACCGTAAAGTCCCACTCTGCTGAGGCAGCGTGGAACTCCCAACCATTTCCTGATATGTGAACTGATTAAAGCTTCCAGCTTCTCTACTGTTGTCAAAGAAACCTCATACACAGTCGGTAGCCACAGCAACCTCGGCAGTAGACCAAACTGAAAGCACCAGAGTTTTAGTTTGCCTGGTAAAGCACTGCTGTCTATGCTCTTCAACCCTTCCACTGCTTGTTGTCTAACTTCTCCCACACAAACTGTGTCCTTTAGATCCCCGTCATACCCGTCAATCTCCCAAGACTCTTCACTGGCTTCTCAGACACTGTTGGTATTGCCTCACCATTAATGAAGAACGTTTTATCTACTACTTTACCTTTAATTATAGAGATGCTCCTTGATTTAGTGGACTTGAATTGCATTCGTGCCCATTCAATGCTCTAGAGATGCTATGTGTCCTTTTATTTGAAATTGCATGATATTAGTAAAACATTTGAAAAACAAACAAGTTACGCCTTAAGAAATCTGATTATTCATCAGCTGGAACAAAGTCACACGTCAGTGGTGCTTTTCTGTCAGTCTTTTTTAAAAGTTAGATTTAAAACCTGTAACTGTATCCTCTGGTTGAAGCAGAAGTGAGACTTGGACCCCTCTAACCTCATCCCTCTGCCTCTCCCCCCCTCCCACACACTCCCTGGTGCACTCTAGAACTGTCACTCTTCTGCTAACAAAGCTGATTTCATCTCTGCCTTTGCCTCCCACCTCTCTCTCGATTTCCTTGCTCTCACTGAAACCTGGCTGACCCCTGATAACACTGTAACTCCTGCCGCCCTGACCTCTCTTTACGTCCTGTCCCATACCCTGCGTCTCACTGGACGGGGAGGTGGGACTGGTCTCCTCCTCTCTCCCTCCTTACTCTTTTCTGTCCCCTCCGACCTCTCCTCACTCTCTGTTAACACCTTTGAATTTCATGCTGTACAACTAACCTCTCCCTGTCAACTCCTGCTAATTGTACTGTACTGCCCCCCTGGACCTTTCACTCACTTTCTTGATGAACTATCTACTCTCCTCCCTCCCCTCTCTGTCTACCCCAACTGTCCTGTGAGGTGATTTCAATATCCATCTCTCCAACCCCAGCCACTCTGCTGGATTCCTCCCTCTCTTTCACTCCTTCGACTGGACCTCACCTTCTCCAGGGCCTGCTGCCCCTCCACCCTCTCTGTCACCCCCTGGACCTCTCTGATCACTATTTCATCTATTTTTCTCTGTCTCTCCCCTCTCTCCCTGCTCCTCCTACCCCCACTGTCACCTCTCGCCGTAACCTCCGCTCTCAGTCACCCTCTATCCTTGACTCCACTGCTCTCTCTCACCTCCCTCCTATCGACTCCTTCTCACAACTTTCTGTAGACTCTGCTACCTCCACCCTCTTCTCCTCCCTCACCTCCTCCCTCGACTCCCTCTGTCCCCTCACCTCCTGACCTGCTCGCCCCTCCCCTCCCCAACCCTGGCTCTCCTCTGCTAACTATCACTGTTATCTGCTCTGTTATTGAATTGTATTTTGTCATACTTGTATTTGCTAGAACCAAAGTCATTGTCTTTATCTTGCTCTTAATTGTATTATTACTTGTACTGTAATTCTATTTTTGTTTACGATTGTAAGTCATCCTGGATAAGGGTGTCTGCTAAGAAATAAATAATAATAATAAAAAGAAAATAAAGAAAAGAAAACTTGCCCACTTGGGCCCTAACTAAACTTCTTGAGGGCCCTATGTTCGGTCTTAGTGCAAGTAAAAACACAATCATAAACATAAACAGTTTGAGTCCAGTCCATGTTTTCTCAGTCACCACCGGGTTAATTGAAGTCACCTCTTTGAAATCTCCAGACACAGATTCACACAAGGTAAGTAACACGTTTACAAGTAATTTTGTAATCCACAAGTGATTTGGTTATAACTGTAGTTTATTCCTTTTCCAGAAAAGTATCTCCGGGTCTTTGTTCTCTCCACACAAGAGAGTTTGGCGCCCCTCTGGCCCACACAGGAACAGCAGGTAAGTTTAGGTTCAAAATACAGTTATACAGTCCTTTGCTGGATTAAATTAACCTTTTGCTCTTTTTCAGGTTCTCTGGAGACCCCTACTGGCGAAATCCAGGACTACAACCAGCACGTGCTTCACTGTCCTGGCTTGTACATAACACCAGGACTCAATAAAACACTAAAAGAGTCTGTGTTGTGTTTTTAATTATTGTTGTACTTTCCCCTTTTAGAGCACACAGTTCATTAGGGAAATAAGTCTAGCTTTCTTTCTTTTTTAAAGCACAGAGGTCACACAGTTTAGCATTTAAAAACTAACAGTCCATTGAAACAGATGGATCGAGCGCTGCACACCACACAGTTAACACACAGGTGAATTTAAAATGTCCACCCTAAAAGACTGGTCTTCTTAAAACAGTATCACGCAGAACTCTGTTTCAGATCCATTCACAATAATTCACACAGAATAATTGTAGGCAAGGTTTCCACTCACAAATAAACTGTTTGCACTTCCTTTTGCTTTTGTTATACTTCATTTCATCAACTGGTATCAACATACCGCTTTCCTCCAGCTAAACAATAAAAAAAACTTTCCCTCGCCTTTTTAAAGTAGATCCACACAGGCGCCTTAGGATTTGGGTATTTAAAGCCGTCAGACTTGCAAACACAGCTCGGTTCCGCTCTTCTCTCTCTCTGTACTGCAACCTTTCTCGCTCCTCACTGCAACCACACTGTTTTTCTCTCCCGGTCGCTACCGACAAACACCACTCGGTACCGTCACACACAGGGCTGTAACACACAGTTTCCTCGCCTCTACGCTCTCACTCAGAGTGTTCCACCTCCAGTCCACTTCTCCATCGCTAGGGCAGCGCTTTCTTTTATGTCCAATGATTCCCACACTTAAACAGGTTACCTGACTTTCTAAACCCATCGGGATCATGGGAACTGAAGCTCACTGTATATAATATGCTTTACAATTACAAACGTCTTTCCTTTTGTTTTTTTATACAAGGCCAGACCTCAGTATACTTCAGGCCTCCCTGGTGGTTGACATACGCTACCACTGTCGTGTTGTACATCCAAATCAACACATGCGTGCCACTCAAAACTGGGAGAAAGTGGTGGAGAGCAAGGGAAACCGCTTGCAACTCCAGCAAGTTGGAGGTGTCCGTCGTCACCACTTGGCTCCAAGATAGCGTCCATGCACTTTGAAAACGAGCTAGGGAGAGGCCAAATGGCAGCACAGCAAACTTGTAAACGCTCCCCTGAAAGGAAAAGCGCAGATACGTTCTGTGCTCTGGACGAATGGGAACGTGAAAATACGCGTCCCGTAAGTCCACGGTGGTAAACCAATCGCCCGGCCGAACGAACTGGAGAATATCACAGTGCATCAGCATTTGGAACCTCCTTTCTTTTAAGAACCTGTTGAGGAGCCTCAGGTCTAAGATGGGGCGAAACCCGCCATCCTTCTTGGGTATCAGAAAATACCTTGAGTAGTAACCCTCTCTGAGGGAGGGGGGGGGGTCTACAAGGCGAATGGCTCGCTTGCCCAGCAAGGCAGCCACTTCGTTCTGAAGTACCGAGGCCTGGAGAGGGCCCGTCACAAAAGTATTTGTGATGCCTCGAAAGGGAGGTCCCAAGCAAAACTGGAGCGCGTAACCGTTTTGCATGGTGGTGAGCACCCAGGAGTCTGAGGTGCAAATGTGCCAGTACTGCAGCTGTTGTGCCGAAAAGGGGGTCTGAGGCCGCCAGCCTTCAGAGGCCTTGCTGGGGCTGCCGAGGCTGAGGTGGGGTAGTTTGGGGAGGCTGTCTAGGGTGCTGGCCCTGAAAACGCCTCCTGTGGTGCGTGGGCTGGCCACGACCTGCGTTCCCTGCCGGTTGGACCCGATTGTTTGCCGCTGATGTGCTCTGTAGGCAATGCCTTAGGTCACCCCGCGGAGCCATGGGGACTGGGACTATTCTAGTGACAGTCTGCGTCTGAGGAGCTCGCCAGCGGCTCGACCTGCTCCAGGCGTGGGGAGGGAGCAACGCGGCCACCTGCCCGGGTGCCTCGCGTTCCAGGTGGGATCTCTGTAAGATCTCCTCCACGGCTGGCCCAAAGGTATGTCCTGGGGATATAGACGCGTCAAGGAGCGCGGCCTTATCCGCATCAGGAATCCTGGCTTGTGACAGCCACAGCTGTCTACAAGCCACAACCAAGCCAGCCAGGCTCCGGCCAAGAGCTTGCCCCTGAAGACCGGAGAGCTGCGGCAGTGTGCTGGACAGAAGACTTTGTGGTAAGGAAAAGCTTTAATCACGAGCCCGGGAGATTACACAGGTGATTGAAACACATGGTAAGCTCTCCAATCAACAGTTTACAACTCCTTTTATACCTCATTACAGTTACAAATTCAGTCCCGACCCCCTTCCCATTATTGGGTAAGTTTTGCCGCATAAGCGTGCAGCTCCAGTTGTCATCCATTGATTGATACTACTTCTACTGCAAGGGCCGGTCTCCACCTGTAGCAAAGGCAGGTTGTTCTAGAAAGTTCTTTCTTGTCTCTGAAGTTGTTTGACTCTGTCTCTGAGTGTAGCTTGTCACATACACAGTTTGTGGTTTAGCTAAGGCATCCTGTTCTGCTCTATGGAGACAGCCTGTGGTTAAGCTAGGTTTTCTGTTAGTGCTAAACTAGGTCTGTGCAGACAGGTATGTACACAATATTTAACCCCATTCCTACTGCAGCTGTTAACATAAAAAGTTTTATAAGTACTTATGTATTCTCAACTACACATTAACATATGGCCGACCTAAAACCTACTTCAGTCCCTCCTATTATTTTCCCAAGAGGTTTTAACCCTATTTGGGGGAATAAAACTTCCTACGATTGAGGGCCGGGCCAGGGGGTCATTGCTAAATAGCTCAAAACACGTCAACATGAATACCTTATTCAAAATACAGCAAGATTACTTAAAGCTCTTCATCTGGGAACATGAGGTCATTAATTACTAGTTCCTCTAATTACACAGTGCTCATATGTAAATCAAATGTCTACTCAGGTCCCTCCTGTCAGTAGTTCTGTCCCATGGGAGGAGTGAAGCGAAGGGCTGGGAGTTCCCAAGGCTCTGGACAGATACTAGCAGCAAGACAACATGAGCACAGAAGCAGAAGTAAACTACAAGTTACACTGGTGCTCCTCCCAGGGTAGTTGTGGTGGAGGGTGGTTTCAAGCAAAGGATGGTCTGGCTGAGGTCAGGCCATCTGCCATTGTTTCATTGTTTCCGGAGCGTGCCCTGAATCGACATGGAATAACGCACACACATGTTAGTTAACAACAATTTTCTCCCGTAAGGGGTTCCCAAGCCCGACTGGTCATATACAAGATTTGCAGTGTCCTGAGTTTGGAGCAGAGTTTCCTATACAGCACCAACACCATTAGGAATTTGAGTATTGACACCTCCCACATCACTTGGCAAATATCACCCAAATCCACCCTCCCCAGCAGTCATGCCTCTCCCGTATATCGAGTTCTTGGCGACCACAGCCTTGGCTTCCGCCGTTCGGCATCCTTTGTCCGCCTGATGGAGAGTGTCGGTGATGTGGGTGTATAGCATTTGGGCACGACGTATGTGTTGCTTGACCTCCGCCACCATTTCCCTTATTTTCTTGCCTAATGCTGCCAGTCCCTGTAGCAGCTTGTCATTGCCAGCGTGCCACGAGGGATCCCAGGTCAGATTGCCTCAGAGGGGTGGGGTGCAGTAGAGGCGACGCCCACCGACCGTGAGCACTGCGCGCCGAGGCACCTCCATGCAAATAGAGGGGGCGGCGGAGGGACAGACTTGTCCGTTGATTTCTATCGAGTTATTGGGCCCTGCAATACACAACACAGTCTCGTTCATTTGTAACAGTTCAGTATGCCAGGGCTGGTCGGTTACAGTGAGCTCGAACCTGGTGAGGTTGGTTATGGAGTTGGTGGAACAGGTGCATAGCACCTCCAGGTCTGAGTGGGTGCAACAGTCCTGGGTGTACAACGTTCCCCGGGTGTCAGTGCTAGTATACACTACTCCTACTATCCGGTTAACATGCCCGGCCCTCACAATTGGTAATGAGGTGACCATCCTTGCTTTATAAGGTTGGGGAATTCCCAATGGGGCTAACAAGTTAAATCAGACACTGGATCCGGTCCAGATGGTATAGATTCCCTGTGGTTCCACGTCCACGGGAGGAGGTGGACAATTTAGGTGCTATTGATTCAAATAGCAATGGATGTACCCACTGTGAAAACAGATCGGACACTATTCCCTGGAGCTTCAGGGCTAACACTTGCCCTGCCCTCCAGCAGTTCTGTTCTCGAGTTCTGTTTTTTATGTCTGTCCATGAAAGTTGGATTAAGTTCCGGCTCAAGCAGCCGGTTATGTCTAATGGCGTTGTTATTGAGTCAGAGGTTTGTACTCCCAGGTATAATTTACTACTGCTGTTTGGGTATTCGTGCCGTCATTACAAATGGTGAAGTAATTGTGTTAGAAAGAGCAAGCTCCCAAAAGTTTGTAATCCCCTGGTTCTACGCGATCATATCTGGATGCGTCCTGTTCAGTGACGGTGCTTAGGCTAGTTTTATTATATCTCACCCTTATCATTGTGTCATTTATTTGTTCTACGTAACCGCGAATGGGCTGGCAACATGTTCCCAATGGGCTGTTGTTTCCGCTTGTACAGGCCGACCAGTCCTCCTCCCATAGGCTACCATAGTACCTTTTAATTTGGGGTACTTGGCACCAGCGTTGCACTGTACAAGGGCTAGTGATTTAGATGTGTACCTCATTGTATTCACAGTGTATGTGGTGGTCGGTGTACGTGTTCAATTTGGTTTGGAGGCGTTGCACCTCCTCGTTCTGCCCTAAATTCAATTGTAAGTGAATGGTTGACCATACTTCCCTTGAAACATTTCTTGGATGGCAGAAGCTGAGCAGGTGTTGGGTTAGGCAGTTAATGCGTAGCACACTAGGAGGTGGAGGGTTAGTTTGCCAATGCCAGTCCGTCTCCTCACACAGGAGGCCTCCGCAGGCCCCGCTCACCCACAGGAGCGACAATATCCACCAGGGATGCATTCCTCAATGCAGCTCACGCATCATTGATGGCCTGGTGGAGAAAGGGCTAGAACAAAAGTAGTTAATATCTCGTCCTCGGGCTTTCCTGTAAACACAAGAAACAGAAGTAGTTGCAGTTAGGTATGGTTTTATTTGAGACCAATGTTTCCACTGACTACCAGTGACCCCTTCCAGTTTCACACTAGTGTCGGTGGTGAGCAGCACCTGGTAGGGCCCATGGTACAACTCCAGTAGTGAGCGTTGTATGCTTTCAGGAGCCATTACCTACCCGGTGGAGGGGATCCGCCAGATCCCATCCTCCTGCCGGGCTCCTACCTACTGCCATTTAGTTATTTAAGCTGTCTCACTCTGAGCGTGTAATTGCCGGATATCCACCACATCCAGGCTTACTGTGGCGATAGGGGCGCGGGGCTTTGGCACCGGCTGCCGGGTCACTGCCTTGGCTGCCTCACCCGCCCTCCTGTTGGCAAGTACATGTGGGTCTACCCGTCTGGTGGGCTGTGATTTTTACAACGGCTAATCGAGCGGGGAGTTTCGTTGCGGATACCAGGCATTGCACATACTCATAGTTCTTTATTCCTCCCCCTCCTGTTGTCACATACCCACGCCTCTCCCAGCTACATGAATAGTCGTGCACCACCCCAAAGGCATATCGGTTATCGATGTATATGGTCAGGCTTGAATTAGCGCCAAACACGCAGGCCTGAGTTAACGCGTGTGATTCTGCTACTTGGGCAGACAGGTGTCCGAGAAGGGGCCTGAGGCTACCACTGCATCTGACGTCACTACGGACCACCCCGTTCTCGATACACCTGGAACAGTCCACATACAGTGTCATCCCTTCTTCTAGCGGTTCAGTATTTATATCACTAGCCAATTCTATCTCCCCCTCCAGGTCGCACTGATGCGGTTCACCTTCTGTTAAAATCCCCTCTGAGTGGTTTGCGCTGGTGTCATGCACCACCTGTACTGATGGCGGCAGCAAATAAGTTTCCCACTTGGCCACATGTCGGTCACATGTTTGAGTTGACCAGAGTTCAGTAGGCTGATTATAGTGTGTGGTTTATTGTGACAGGATTAACGTAGTGTGGTGTAAAATGACAGACTCCAGTCCGGTTTTACAATTAAGCGTCTGGTTTTTATTTTCCTTTACCCAAGCAACCAAAACACGCTCCAAACAAATAATAATAATAAAACATTAAATAAACAATAGGGAAGCCGGGATACACAACAATGTGTAACCCGACAAAATAACAAGAAACGGGGGGTTGCAGTCCCAAAATAAACCAACAACAAAACAATAGTCCGTCTTCTTTGTGCAATCCAAGCACGGGGTAATACAACTCAGCACTTCCGGGTTGTCGCTCCTCCAGCGTATTCCTGGAGCGTCCCGTTAGTGCTCTAAAAATACAAAGAGTAGATGGGTTAGCAGGACAGTTCAATCCACAAAACGTCCCGTCCTTTAATTCCCTTCCTCTGTTTCTCTATTAGTTAGTTTTAGTTTTAGTTTCAGTTTCTCTCTCGCTCTCTCTCTCTCTCTCACACGCACTGTACCTTGCCAGAAGGAACAGAACCCCAGGCCACGCCCCCTTTTGTACGCCCCATCCTGTCCCCATTGGTCAACAAGGGCAACCACCGTCAGCCAATGCGTGATTGCCACCGCGCTTCCCGACCGGGTCTGTGACGTTGCGCACTGCGGCTCCGCCTGCTCCTCCTCCCCAGTGCCCTCACCGGTCGGAAGGGCGATCTAAAATAAGAGTTCACTCTCTCTTTGTCACATATCCTACCGCTCAGAGTGGAGCCGAAGGAACACTCGGCCAAATCTACCATTCCCATTACTCCCCCATCCCGGGAAAAATAATCTGCATTTTGGTGATCTTTCCCTGCATGATGTACCATACGATACATATAAGGCTGCAATGCCAAATACCACCAAGTTATTCGGGCATTGCTATCCTTCATGGTGCTTCACCATCTGAGTGGGGCGTGGTCCGTGACTAGATCAAATGAATGTCCCAGTAAGTAATACCTGAGGGAGTGGGTAGCCCATTTAAAGGCCAGGCACTCTTTCTCCACAACCGAAATTGCGCTCCCGAGGAAGCATTTTTCTATTAATGTAGAGAATGGGGTGCTCCACCCCGTTAACCGTCTGGGACAAGACCGCCCCCAAACCAACTTCTGACGCGTCGGTATGGAGGAGGAATCTCCTGCTAAAATCTGGTAATATTAGCGCAGGAGCCTGGCACAGTTTTTGCTTGATGGTCTCAGATGCCCCCTGACACTCTTCTGACCACTTGACTAAATTTGGCGCACACTTCTTAGTGAGGTCTACCAGGGAATTGACCATGGTGGCATACTCGGGGATAAAGCAGCGGTAATTACCAGCCAATCCCAATAATGACCTCACCTGGGACTTGGTTTTGGGGACCGCCGCGTCCACCAAAGCCTGGACTTTGGTGGCCACGGGTTTCACCCGTCCGTTTCCCATGATAAATCCAGCGACAGGAAGCAAACCACAGTTCGCAGGATATCAGCACCCCTGTCATAGATGTGAGGAGGACTTGCATGGACACAGTTAGTGATGAACCTAATGATCCTTGTGAACCCGGTCAGACAAACCAGCATAAGAGAGAAAAGAACCTCAACGGGCACAAGCCTGGAGTTAAATGGCCAAGAGCTTGTGAGAAAACTGCATGGGACACAGTAAACACAGATCTCTGCGTTGCATTGGAAAGATTAAGTGGAACAGTTGAAAAGAAGCTGGATAAATTTGGGGACATCATATACGCATATGGAAGTGAGAGGTTTGGAGTTGAAAAAAGGAAGGAAAAAGTACAAACTATTCCTGGAAAGTCTAGACGGCAGCAGGAGATTGAACGCTTAGTTAGAGAAAGGAGACAGCTGAGGAACCAATGGAGAAGAGCAGAACAAAGTCAGAAGGAGGGACTCAATCTCTTACAAAAGGTCATAAAAGATAAGCTTGCAACATTGCGCAGAGCTGAGCGCCTACGGAAACGCTACAAAAAGAAGGAGCGTGCGAGAGCTAACTTTTATAAAGACCCATTCAAATTTGTAAAGAAGTTATTCACCAGTGAGAAGAATGGCACACTAAAAGCATCTAAGGTTGAGCTGGAGAGATATTTGGAGGAAACACATACAGATTCAAAAAGGCAGGAGCCTATGTCAATTCCGTCAGACATCCCACCTATCAATCCACCAGAATACCAAATGGAGGACTGTGCACCTAAGTGGAAAGAAATAGAGCAAGCTGTGAAAAAAGCAAGGGCTTCATAATCTCCAGGGCCTAATGGAGTTCCGTACAGAGTGTACAAGAGTGCTTCAGGAGTTCTACGAATTCTGTGGAAATTGATGAGAGTGGCATGGGAAAAACAGGTTGTACCAAGAGCATGGCGCCGAGCAGGTGGAGTCTTTATACCTAAAGAAAAAGATTCTACAAGCATCAGTCAGTTTCGTCCCATTTCCCTATTAAACGTAGAAGGCAAGATTTTCTTCAGCATTATTGCTCAGAGATTGTCAACTTACCTATTAAAGAACTGCTTCATTGACACTTCAATACAAAAAGCGGGCATTCCAGGTTTCCCAGGTTGCTTAGAACACATCAATGTGATCTGGCAACAAATTCAATCAGCTAAAAAGGAGAGGAAGGAGCTCCATGTGACATTCCTGGATTTGGCTAATGCATATGGTTCAGTGCCACATGAACTACTTTGGGCAGCATTTGATTTTTTCAGTGTACCGATGACAATAACAAATTTAGTGAAAGCCTATTTTGGAGATTTGCAATTCAGTTTTTCAACTTCAGAATTCAGCACTACATGGCAATGCCTAGAGGTTGGAATAATGGCAGGATGCACCATTTCTCCACTGGCTTTTACCATGGCAATGGAAGTAATCATTAGGGCATCAAAATGGGTAGTAGGAGGAGAGCGCTTGGCTTCTGGAATGCGACTACCACCAATTCGAGCATACATGGATGACATGACAACCATGACTACAACAGTAGCCTGCACTAATCGATTATTGGGCAAATTAACCAATAACATTGAATGGGCACGAATGCAATTCAAGCCCACTAAATCAAGGAGCATCTCTATAATTAAAGGCAAAGTAGATAAAACATTCTTCATTAATGGTGAGGCAATACCAACAGTGTCTGAGAAGCCAGTGAAGAGTCTTGGGAGATGGTACGACGGGGATCTAAAGGACACAGTTCGTGAGGGAGAAGTTAGACAACAAGCAGTGGAAGGGTTGAAGAGCATAGACAGCTGCGCTGTACCAGGTAAACTAAAACTCTGGTGCTTTCAGTTTGGTCTACTGCCGAGGTTGCTGTGGCCACTGACTGTGTACAAGGTTTCTTTGACAACAGTAGAGAAGCTGGAAGCTTTAATCAGTTCATACATCAGGAAATGGTTGGGAGTTCCACGCTGCCTCAACAGAGTGGGGCTTTATGGTAAAAGAATACTGCAGCTACCAGTCTCTGCTCTAACCGAGGAGTTTAAGTGCGCCAAGGTCAGACTGGAAATTACATTAGTAGAGTCACGCGATAAATGCGTAAGGGAGGCAGCACCTGTGTTGAAAACTGGAAGAAAGTGGGCGGTAAAGAAAGCTGTGGAGGATGCAAAGCCTGCCCTTCGAATAGGTGATATCATGGGGCAAGTTCAGCATGGAAGAGGGGGTCTTGGTTTCAGTTCAACTACTCCTACATGGCACAAGGCAGACCCAGCTCAAAGGAGGAAGCTGGTAGTCAACGAGGTGCAAAAGCAGGAGGAGAGGATGAGGTGTATAAAGGCCATTTCCCAGGCCAAACAGGGAGAATGGATGAGATGGGAGAGTGTGGAACAACGCAAGTTTGGCTGGCAAGACCTATGGTCAATGGAACAGAGCAGGATCAGTTTCCTCATCAGGTCAACATATGATGTTCTCCCATCACCACAGAACCTAAACCTCTGGGTAGGAGAGGATCCCTCATGTCCTTTGTGTTCATCACCTGCAACATTAAGGCACATTTTGACAGGATGTAAGGTGGCTCTTAGCCAAGGACGGTTTACTTGGCGCCATGACCAGGTGCTGCGATGTTTGGCCTTAGCATTGGAAGACAAGCGTAACATGACCAATAAGTTGCCACCTGTTCCATCAAAACATTACACACAAAAGACAACATTCCTCCGCCCAGGAGAGCAACCACCAAGAAAAGGTGTTAAAACCAATCCTCACCCAGGACAACTAGAAGCTGCTAGACTGGAAAATGCTGGCAGATGTTGGTCAACGGCTTATTTTTCCACCTGAGATTGCCACTACTAACCTTCGACCAGATATTGTCTTGTGGTCTGGATCAGCACGCCTTGTTCACCTGGTAGAGTTAACAGTGCCATGGGAGGATGCTGTAGATGAGGCGTATGAGAGGAAGAAACTGCGGTATGCTCAACTAGCCACTGAAGCGGAACAGCGAGGATGGAGAGTTCGGGTTTACCCAGTGGAAGTGGGTTGTCGAGGATTTGTGGCACACTCTACAACCCGGTTTCTCAGAGACGTCGGATTCAGTGGCCAAGAGTTGCGTCGCACAGTGAAGAACTTATCTGAAGCAGCAGAGAGGAGCAGCAACTGGCTGTGGTTGAGACGGAAAGATTCTGGCTGGGGACAGGTAAGTAAGCTGGGCTGAGTTGAGTGGGGGACGGAGGGGGGTGATGCTGGGACGCCAGAATCACCGTCGAGCCCTCTTGAGGTGTCGTGGGCTAGTCGACGAAACACTGAGGATGGAAGGTGCCCACTTGAAAACCCCAGAGATGTACCCTACTTAGCTCAATCCAGACGGTTGTCATGCTGATGCGCTGGGGAGGCCGCACTTTGGTTGATCCCCGGAGCCAGCATCGCAGCCGTTGTGTGTGCTGATGTGCCAGGGAGGCAAAATAAGCTGATCCCTGGAGCCAGCATTACACTTCAGCCATTAACACCAGACAGAAGGATATCTACATCATCATATGGAAGGAAACGTAAATGGATGGAGACACATATGGATCACATTAGTTTACTGTAAAGCTACGTCTTAGTTGGTGCTTATCTTGGCGAGAGCCGAGTTCAAATCAGCATGAAATTTTAACATCTACTCTCGTGTAATGGAAATCTAGGTACTGGGTTTCTAATTTAGCAAACGCACATTTCCTCAGGTTGGCTGTCAGCCGGGCAGCCCTTAGAGACTGAAGGACGGCTGTAAGTCGATTTACATGCTCTCTCCAGGTGGAGCTATATATAACCACATCGTCAATATACGCTGCTGCATACTCACGATGGGGATGTAACACCTCGTCCATCAGTCTCTGAAAGGCGGCAGGTGCACCATGTAGCCCAAATGGCATGGTTTTAAAATGGAACAGCCCATCCGGAGTTGAAAATGCCGTCTTTTCATATGAATCGCAGGTCAAAGGGAGCTGCCAATATCCCTTCATCAGGTCCAGAGTTGAGATAAACCTGGCCGTCCCCAGTCGGCCGAGGAGTTCGTTGATCCGAGGCATGGGGTAGGCGTCGAACTTGGCGATAGCATTGACCTTTCGAATGTCGACACAGAAGCGATTAGTGCCGTCCTTCTTGGCCACGATAACAATGGGACTGCACCACTCGCTTCTGGAAGGCTCAATGACCCCAAGTTCAAGCATCGCCCTCACCTCATTCTGGACACCGGCTTTCTGGGATCCGGTAGGGCCTCTCCCAATCAGTGACCCCTGGCGGAGTAATAACAGCATATTTGGTAAGGTTAGTCTTGTCGGGCACATCAGAAAACACATCCCCAAATTTCCCGATCAACACACGCAATTCTACCTGCTGATCCGGAAGTAACTGTTCCCCCATTGAAATCTGGCTGGGGCTAGGGGCCTCTATGCAGGGTCCTAAGTCATCCTCCAGCTCGCCTGGGGCTATGAATAAGACCTCCCTTGCCTTCCAGAGCTTTAATAAGTTGACATGGTAAATTTCTGTTTTATTTCGGCGATCAGGCCGAAATAAAAGTCTAATTTCATAATTTACTAGTCCTACTGCCCGTATCACTTTGTATGGCCCCTGCCATTTAGCACACAGTTTTGACTCCAATGACGGAAGAAGCAGCATTACTTTATCTCCTGGCCGAAAGGTTCGAATTCACGCATTAGTATTGTAATGCTGCTGTTGCCGATGTTGAGCCGATCTAAGATTGTCTTGAGCCAATCGACCAATTAAATCAAGGCGATCCCGCAGTAGGAGCACATGTTGCACTACATTTTTAGAGGAGCTTTTGTGTTCTTCCCAACCCTCTCTCAACAGGCCGAGGATGCCCCGTGGCTGCCGTCCATACAACAGCTCAAAGGGGGAAAATCCCGTTGAGCTCTGAGGCACCTCTCTCACTGCGAAGAGAAGGTAAGGAAGAAGAGTAGCCCAATGTTTCTGCTCCTGACTCACAAACCATCTCAACATTTGCTTCAATGTTTGATTAAAACATTCCACCAATCCATCCGTTTGGGGATGATAAACAGACGTCCTGATGGGACGTATTTTTAGGATTTTGTACACCTGCTGTAGCGTTTTTGACAAAAAGTTCGTTCCGTGATCAGTTAATATTTCTTTGGGAATCCCTACTCTAGCCATAATCTGACTCAATTCTTTCGCAATTGCAGTGGCACTAGTGGACCGCAACGGAACTGCTTCCGGGTACCGCGTTGCATAATCCACCATCACTAATATGTGCGTGTACCCGGAATCAGAAGGCAGCACTGGCCCAACTATGTCCATTGCAACGCGTTCGAAGGGAGTGGAGATAATAGGCAGTGGGACCAAAGGGGTGGGGCGCACTCGACCCGGTGCTACTCTCTGGCATTCCGGGCAGGTAGCTACATATTTCGCCACCTCGGTGTAGAGTCCTGCCCAATAAAATCGAGCCAGTATTCGGTCCCTCGTCTTGTCAACACCAAGGTGTCTTGCAAAGGGAACGTCATGCGCCAGCCTCATGACCTCTGGTCGACAAGACGGGGGAACCATCAACTGTTTGACAGGCTGTCCTGTGCCTGGGGCTAGGTTTACCCTATATAGTAAGTGCCCCTCTACAACAAAATGAGGATATACCAGCGTCCCGATGCCGTCAACATCCTTACCCTCAATAGACCGAACCTGTTCCCAAGCGTGCACCAGTGTGGGGTCGTTCTTCTGCTCCCACACTAGGTCCGTGCTTGAGGCCCACACGTCCGGGATATTGACAGGGGCTGGAGCAGTCTCTACCCTCGAGGGTCCAGTAACCTCGCCCGCCCGGTCTCATTTTGTTCCCACCCCCTTCGATTGGCGATCAGAACCTTCCCCCGCCAGACCCCAACCGTGTCGGATCGATGCGCCTTTCCACTTTTCCCTCTGTCTCTCCTTGTGTGTTTTCCTAGGATGAAAAAGTGGAGAAAACAGTTCTGCATGGAAAGGAAAAATGGTGCCAATTACTTCCTTTCCCCGGTGGTCGAGGCTGACGATACTTTTACTAAATCCTTATATTGCGGCCAGTCTCGACCCAGAATAATCGGGTGTGGTAACTTTTCGGTCACCCCCACTACCAGGTGGCGCTTTATCGGACCTACCGATAAATATACTTTTAGGGTGGGGTATGTCGCCGTGTCTCCATGGATACAGGAGATCGCCACCTATCCTTGTGGCTGCCACGACACACCGCCGAGGAGAGCTGTCCGAATCAAAGTTTGCTCACACCCGGTGTCCACTAACGTGTGGGTTTTCACCTTCCCCAGCATAACATCAACCATACATGGGCCCTCCCGACCATTTCCCCATTTCTTACCTGTCTCCGATGCCAGGTGACACGCAGCCACGTCGCACTCCATGGCTGCCGGGCAGTACCTGGCGATGTGTCCCGGCTGCTGGCACCTAAAACAGACTGGTGGGGCAGAGGGCAAGGGCAGTACATATTTGTCCCGCTGTTGGTATGACAGCAGGGCGGGGGAAACCATTCTACCCCAGCTGGGGGCCAATCTCTGCCGCCATGGTAAGGGGGCCGGATGGCCCAATGGGGTCGGCGGTCTGGCAGGTCTTGGTCTGGGGGGGTTCGATGGTGGTTTGGCAACGGAGGGAGAGGGGCAGTTCAGCAGGGTGGTGTGGGCGGACATGAGGGCGTCCTCAAAATTTTCGGCCAACGTCACGGCCTGATCCAGGGTAGTGGGGTTGTGCTGGCGAATCCAGGCTTGCGTTTCAGCCCCGACCACATGGCAGAACTGCTCCATAACAATGGCTTCCCCCATCTGGACCCCGGTTTTCTGGCTGGGGTTCAGCCATTGTGCCATGTGGTCGCACAACCGCTGCGCCACCACCCTGGGCCGGGTGTTCGGTGGCCGCCGGAACTCCCGGAACCTGACCCGGTGGGTCTCCCCCGTGATGTTAAGACGGTGGAGGATAGCCTCTTTCACCAGGTCGTACTGGGCAGCGTCGACGTCCGTCATGGCTCGGTATGCCGCTTGCGCTTCCCCAATTAAGCAGGGGCCCAGTTGGCTCACCCAGTACTCCCGGGGCCACGCTGCGGTGGTGGCCAGCCGCTCAAACGCCACGAGATCTGGGTCATCCTCCGCTGTCATCTTCTGGGCCCGGGCCTACGGGGCCATCATCACGGGCCCCGCTGATGCTGCCGACGACATCCCCATCCCAACCCTCTCGATGAGGGCTGTGTAGCGCTCCTCCCTCCTCCGTTCCTTAGCCTCCCTTCGGCTGTCCAAAGCCTCCAGGACCGCCGCCAACGTAGCTGGATCCATCCCACGATGACACCACGTGTGACAGGATGAACGTAGTGTGGTGTAAAATGACAGACTCCAGTCCAGTTTTACAATTAAGCGTTTGGTTTTTATTTTCCTTTACCCAAGCAACCAAAACACGCTCCAAACAACTAATAATAATACATTAAATAAACAATAGGGAAGCCGGGATACACAACAATGTGTAACCTGACAAAATAACAAGAAACGGGGGGTTGCAGTCCCAAAATAAACCACAACAAAACAATAGTCCGTCTTCTTTGTGCAATCCAAGCACGGGGAAAAACACGGGGTAATACAACTCAGCACTTCCGGGTTGTCGCTCCTCCAGCGTATTCCTGGGGCGTCCCATTAGTGCTCTAAAAATACAAAGAGTAGATGGGTTAGCAGGACAGTTCAATCCACAAAACGTCCCGTCCTTTAATTCCCTTCCTCTGTTTCTCTATTAGTTAGTTTTAGTTTTAGTTTCAGTTTCTCTCTCGCTCTCTCTCTCTCTCTCTCACACGCACTGTACCTTGCCAGAAGGAACAGAACCCCAGGCCACGCCCCCTTTTGTACGCCCCGTCCCGTCCTCATTGGTCAGCGAGGGCAACCACCGTCAGCCAATGCGTGATTGCCACCGCGCTTCCCGACCGGGTCTGTGACGTTGCGCACCGCGGCTCCGCCTGCTCCTCCTCTCCAGGGCCCTCACCGGTCGGAAGGGAGATCTAAAACAAGAGTTCACTCTCTCTTTGTCACATTTATGTACAATTAAACTGCCTCCCATAGTTAGGGGCTCAGTCTGCGCTACTGCCCATGCGGTGCAATCGATGACTGCCATGCGTGCGGGCATACCTGCTGACACCATGTTCTGTTAAGTGGAGTAATAAGTGGAGTAATAAGCTGCATTAATGTAGCATTGTAACACCCAAACTTGATACTATGATACAGGTGAAAGGGTTTGTTCAGGAAGGGTATGCCCAGTGCAGGTGCGCTTGTTAAGGCTTGTTTCATCTGTGTATAAGCGTGTTCCTGTTCGGGGCCCCAATCGATTGGGTCAAGGGGTCTGGGGCTCCCAGTGACGAGTTTTTGCAGAGGCTCTACAATGGTGGTGTATTCTGGAATGTACTGTCTGCAATAATTAAACAGCCCCAAGGCTTGCCTTACGCCCCGCACATTGCGCGGTCGTGGCATGTTCCGTATGTATTCTCTGCGGTCACCTGCCATATCTTTCTTTCCTGCGGAGTCCCCGGGTACTAAGCGCCGGACTTTCCCTTCTGGATAGTATTATGGAGGCGAAGGAGGGGGGTCAGTAGTGAACCCTCCTTTTATTCATAATCACTGTAGTCCCAGGGACCGTCTTCGCCTTCATCTACATTACTGATTCCTATCAAGGAAACGCATTTTTATATATATATATATATATATATATATATATATATATATATATATATATATATATATATATATATATATATTTGAATTTAATTTCCAGTATTATAGGTTTTTTTTGTGTGTGTGTACTTTGTCCAGCATTACTTTCTTTTCTAGCGACTTGACTTGAGCCTCTAAATGCTGTACATAAGAAGAACATAAGAAAGTTTACAAACGAGAGGAGGCCATTCAGCCCATCTTGCTCGTTTGGTTGTTAGTAGCTTATTGATCCCAGAATCTCATCAAGCAGCTTCTTGAAGGATCCCAGGGTGTCAGCTTCAATAACATTACTGGGGAGTTGGTTCCAGACCCTCACAATTCTCTGTGTAAAAAAGTGCCTCCTATTTTCTGTTCTGAATGCCCCTTTATCTAATCTCCATTTGTGACCCCTGGTCCTTGTTTCTTTTTCCAGGTCAAAAAAGTCCCCTGGGTCCACATTGTCTATACCTTTTAGGATTTTGAATGTTTGAATCAGATCGCCGCGTAGTCTTCTTTGTTCAAGACTGAATAGATTCAATTCTTTTAGTCTGTCTGCATACGACATGCCTTTTAAACCCAGGATAATTCTGGTTGCTCTTCTTAGCACTCTTTCTAGAGCAGCAATATCCTTTTTGTAACGAGGTGACCAGAATTGAATTGAACTGAACAATATTCTAGGTGAGGTCTTACTGATGCATTGTAAAGTTTTAACATTACTTCCCTTGATTTAAATTCAACAATTCTCACAATATATCCAAGCATCTTGTTGGCCTTTTTTATAGCTTCCCCACACTGTCTAGATGGAGACATTTCTGAGTCAACATAAACTTCTAGGTCTTTTTCATAGTTCCCTTCTTCAATTTCAGTATCTCCCATATGATATTTATAATGCATGTTTTTATTGCCTGCATGCAATACTTTACACTATGCTCTATTAAATGTCATTTGCCATGTGTCTGCCCAGTTCTGAATGCTGTCTAGATCATTTTGAATGACCTTTGCTGCTGCAACAGTGTTTGCCGCCACTCCTAATACTGATCCCTGTGGTACACCACTGGTTACCTCGCTCTAGTTTCTCCTCTAATCAGTACTTTCTGTTTTCTACATGTTAACCACTCCCTAATCCCTGTGCATGCATTTCCTTGAATCCCTACTGCGTTCAGTTTGAGAATTAACCTTTTATGCGGGACTTTGTCAAAAGCTTTCTGGAAATCTAAATAAACCATGTCGTATGCTTTGCAATTATCCATTGTCAATGTTGCTTCCTCAAAAAAGTCAAGCAGGTTAGTTAGACACGATCTCTCTTTTCTAAAACCATGCCGAGTGTCTCCCAGGATATTGTAACCATATAGGTCATTTTCCATTTTAGATCTTATTATAGTTCGCGTTTGTTATCTGTCACTTCTATCTCAATGTTTTTATATTTGATTTCATCTTTTTCTCTCTGACTGGTTATTTTCTTGTATTCATTTATCACAATAATTGTCCTTTATATCAGTTTTATTATCCTTTGTATCTTCCCAATATATCAAACTGACTTGTAAGGGTTGGTCAGGGGACTAGCCCTCCTTTCTCATTTTTGCTTCAATTTTCTCTAATTTTGCCAATACATAATTTGAGACTGGCCAGGTCTCTTTCCCTTTTTCGTTTGACATTTTAAAACATGTACAATAATGATACTATACAGACAGACATGAACCAATAGTCCAACGACAACAAATGACAACCAACAAAATACATTACATATGACACAAACGTCAGACATTGGGGATTCCCCTCTCGAATCTCCCTCAATATACGTGGTCTTTTTCACCCACAGGTTGACGTCCTCGACACCACCTTTTTATTTGTGGTCTTTTTCACCCACAGGTGTATGTCTTCCTATCAAATAATCTACGAAATCGCTTTAAAATTATTTTAATAAAACACAGCATTTTCCAATGGTTCGACTTGTATTGGCACATTGCAATAATGTATATTGTGATATCTTGTAACAATTGTAAGTCGCCCTGGATAAGGGCGTCTGCTAAGAAATAAATAATAATAATAATAATAATAATAATAATAATAATAATAATAATAACATACAATTTAATTTACTAAAGCATATTGCTCAACAATGTCTTGCACATCTGACAGTTGTAAAGTTACAAAAAAAATATATATTTCTGTGCACTGATTAATATTATTATTATTTTTTTATCTCAGTATGATCTCTAGAACATGTTTGACAGACAAAGCAACAAAGCACAAAAGTCTACAACAGTTTGCAGTTACTATATATTACAGGTTTACTGCATAACTTTACTCCATGAAAAGTGTGATGTGAATGTGCTGTTGCATACGGGGGTATGTTTGCATTCAGCAGCTGCGTGACATGTTTAGTGCATGTGCCACCAGTAATAGGGAGTTGAGAGCCGCGACAGAGTTAATCAGATGTGTTCTTGTTATTAAATACAACAGTTATGTTCAATACCGGATTTGTGTCTTTTATTTAAAGAACTTCACACATTGGAGGGATGCATTCAAATGAATGTGCGTCTGGGCGGATATAGGATTCAGATTCGGTTCACCTAATCCTAAGTATTCGGCCGAATCCGAACCCTGCTCAAAAAGTAGCTATTCGGGCCGAATCCGAAACTGAATCCTGGATTCGGTGCATCCCTAATTGGTGTACTTTGGCGGCAGAGGAGCAACTGTCCTAGTGGAGGAAGTGGTTTGATTGATGACCAACACACCACGTTGAAGTCCTGCAAACTGATGGGATGGATGCTGCATAAGCGAAATGCCAGTGCCATGAAATTAATAATTTGCTGTTGGAGAACTAGGATTATAGTCGATGGTGTCAACTACAGCTATTGTGAAGAGTCCTTGACGCATTTTTGGTGGACACACAACGTCATCCATCTTAAAATGTTGTCAGACCCCATTGGCTATGTCAGATGTCAATTGCAAGAGACGGTCATATGAAACACACATCCACATGCTGAAGAGTGTATCACTGAGGTTTCTCTTGCATGTGACAGTATGGATCTTCAGTGAAATGTACAGTGGAAGTGGTGTTTCACGGTCACGATTCTGATGAACTGCACCAGAGGAATCAGCAGCTCATGCATGTTTCACATTGATGAACATCAGGAGCTGAGATATGGAGTGAGCTGCCGTTGTGCTGGTTGTGTTGACAACCTGAGTTTGATGCTTGATGTTTGGACCTTCCTGTATCATGTTCACAAGAGCCAACAGGGATGGTGGTACTGCATCTTGCTGGGATCCTTGCTTGAATAACCCATCAAATGAGAACTTTCTGTCGGACATTTCTTTGCGCACGACTTGTGCTGCTTGTGCCAAATGCATTCCATCACTATCATGGTCACAGGCCTTCCTAAGAGCACCACCAACGTCATCATCAAATGTGAGAAGTACACCTCTCCCCTGTTGAATGTGCCCTCAGATCAGGAAACACAGATAGTAATCTGATTTGCAGTCTTGTTGTGTGAATTCAGCCCTCAACAACACCCAGCACCCAGCTGTTCAAGACGGACCTTGTACATGTGTGCCAGATCAGCTAGCTGGAAGACTGGGGAAACTGATTCTTCCATGTAGAAGTCTTCCATGTAGGCCACTAACTCTACGAATGCAATGCTGTAGAGACAACCATCGGAATCCTCATCAGCACCTGTGCTGTCAGCTACTCTCGCTCTATTGTAGAGTTTCACAAGGCATTTCAGGTGGTACTTAGCCTCAAGAGCAATCATGTCCCCAGGTGCAAGCTTGACCAGCATAGCAGTGTCTTGTAGTTCCATTGCACATCTCCAAACCTTGGAATCAATGTCATAGGTGGAAGCTTGGTGGAGGCCTGCAGAGCCAGCTGGCTCATCGCAGAGGAAGCATATGGGCTCTGTGAGGTCAATGTTGCCATGGCTTGAACGTGTGTGCACAGCTGATGAAGTACCAGCCTTCTGTTCTTCTCTGGATGTCCTCTGTAGTCGATCAAGCTTTGTTTGGTTAAATTTCAAATGGCATGTTTTATGCCAGCCAACGAGGAGTGTCATCATTGTGGCCTCCATGCCATCCCCATCATTAAGTCTTTCAGTGTCAATGCCCAAGTTCCTGACACTGACTGAGGTGACCTGCTAATGATTTGTAGCCGCTGCCAATGGGTGCCTTGGTTGATTTAGCTGGACACTGCAAAGCTTCCCCAGTCTCCTTCTGACAAAGCACACAAAGCTACCAATTAGTTGTGTCAGCTGGCTTGGGGTGTTTGGGTTTAGGTGAGGTGGAGATTACCAGGATGTGGCGTTTTTCCATGGTGATAGGGGAGGAGAGGGAACCAACACCAGAGATAAACAAGTTAGTGTGCTAATAGTTTCTACACAGGCTGCCACCACTAAAGTGTTTGCAGGAGTGCTGAGATGCTGAACATGCAAAAGAGATTCAACTGTGGCATACAAGCATACGGCATACAAGCATACAGCAGACAAGCATATCAGTATAGTACTGCACTATGGTGGCCCAGAAGTGCAAAACACAATTAGAAAAAAAATATATAATATATATATTTTGAGAACAAAAATATTTTTTATGTCCTCAAAATATTTTTTTGTTTTTTAAAAATGTTATTTATGTTTTAAAATTAGTTTTTGTGTTTTAAAAATGTTTTGTGAGTTCTCAAAATATTTTTTTTGTTTTAAAAATGTTTTAATTCCGTTTTGCACTTCTAGGCCACCTTACTGCACAGTGTCGCGAGTTGAAAATACAGTACTGATTCACCTCTCGTGGCCATTATTATGATAAACATATAGCGGCTTCTACATCATTATGACAACAATATAAACTCTGTGGGACAGAACACCACCATAACTCTCATAAAAGTAGTTTATTTTTTCATTTAAACATTGTTATGATGCAGGGTACAGACCATTGTAAATCAGCATTGTTCAAGGTCATTGACCACTCAATTTAAATACATGTCAAACATCACCTTTGGAAATAATCTGTAGATGTCTGCAGGACACAGAAACCCACATATAATTTGGGTAATTTAGGGAGTTGATGATCATGTTATTATGACACATTGTTCTAAAATAGGAAATTATCTTTGTCCGAGGTCACTGACCTCTCACGGTCTGAGGTCAAATCCAAGATGGTTCCACATCTGAAAATAAACCTTAGAGTATGTAGAAACACTGTAGAAAATGTCATGCTTTTATCATAAAACTGACAATACTTTTGCTTATTATCAGCTGTTCTAATTCCTTCCTTTTCCTTCCTATCATATAATGACCAGAATGCACCCAGCTACCTCCAGACCCTCATCTCTCCCTACACCCCCACTCGATCTCTCCGCTCCGCCTGCACTAGAAGACTGGCTGTACCTCCTCTACGCTCCCCTGCCTCCAGAGCCCGCTCCTTCTCCACCCTCGCTCCGCAGTGGTGGAATGACCTTCCTACAGATGTCAGGACTGCCCAGTCCCTGACCACATTCCAGCACCTCCTTAAGACTCACCTCTTCAGACTGTAGAACTCTGTTTTTCCCCTGGGACACTTATCACCCTTCCTTAAATGCGCTTTACTTGCTCTTATCTGCCCCATATTTTACTGCATTTAATCCTGTACTTCAGAGTACTGTAATCAGTGTTTAATCTGTAGTATTTTGTATTTAATCATATCCTGATGTAACTATCACGGACACTGTTATCTGCTGTATTATTGAATTGTATTTTGTCACACTTGTACTTGCTTGAACCAAAGTCATTGTATTTATCTTGCTCTTAATTGTATTATTACTTGTACTGTGATACTTGAAATGTATTTGCTTACGATTGTAAGTCGCCCTGGATAAGGGCGTCTGCTAATAAATAAATAAATAAATAAATAAATAAATAAAAATAATAATAATAATAATAATAATAATAATAATAATAATAATAATAATAATAGGCTCCCCACCAGATGGCGCATATGCTTTTCAAAACAATTTCCCTGGACCGGTCTCCAGGGAAAGTGGTGAGATTGATGCTGGAGAGAGAGAGAAAGCGCGCTAGCGAGAGCCTGCAGTTTTCTTACCTCCTCCCAATCATTTGTCTGCATTCCGAAGGCTTCGATACCTGCACCAAAACAAAGCACAACAGTCGAGGGAAATAGATGTGTAACTTTTGCATGGAAAAGGTACTTGAGCAGCAGGTAAGTTATTTTTTGCACAAACCAAAGGATAGTGCCAGCAATTAATGCCATTTTTTTTATAGATGCAATTAAATCGAGAGCTGGAAATGAAGCCTACATTTCAGCATGTATTTGCAATGGGTTTTCAGCAATGCAATACATTGTCGTGCCGAAATATGCAGGAACCCAGTTTACCTTTTCACAGTATTGTGTATGTTTTGGTTTTTAATAACTATATGGAATGCAATGATATCGTACAACTTTGAATTAGACTTACTTATTTTAGATTTTTGTGCAGGATTGGTATTATTTATACAATGTTATTATGATGCATTATTGACACACGCGTAATTTGTTAGTCTGCTTGTTGTGACCAAGAAAAGACAAATGCAAGTTTAGTATTTAAGATGCTACCAGTACACACGGGACTGCAGCATTAATCCCTTGGAATGACAATAGAGAAGTTGTCTGCAGATAGCTCCTCTGATCTGTATAGAACGGTGTTTACGGGTTTTCTGCAGATACTCGGTGCATGCTGTATACTGGGGTAAGTAGGTTAGCAGTGCGTTTTGAATATTCAGTATTGGAATGGAATAAAGGCAACCGATAATAGTATAGATGGACAACAACAGGTACTACAGTACAGTACCTAACATAGCCTGGCACCAAAAATGTGACTCAGTGGTGCTCATTATTGTAAACTCAGTCAGTCAACTATAACCCTTTGTTGTCACTCATATACTGTATAGGTACTGCAATCCCATTAGTCTTAGTACTGTGTATATATAGCGTATTCTTTTTTTCCATTTTGTCCTGAGCTCATCAGTCATGTCTAACTTCCTCATCATGTTCTTGCCATGATGAGTGGGTTGCTGTGCTTCCTCATACAGAGCACAGGGAAACATGTTTTTATCACCTCTGGTATGCACTGTGGTGTCAGTGTTCATGTTATAGTTATAGTTGATAGTTGCTTGGTAGGCAAATGTTCCAAAAAAAAAAAAAAGTCTCAAAGTTCTGACTCTTAAGGGCCATTCTGGAGAGGAGATGTGCGCTGATGTCTACCCCCACCTCCATCCAATAACGGGAACAATTTTAAAAAATCAAATTCAACGCCTCAAATTGAATAAGTGTTGTCCATGCTGGCCCATATGTGTAACCAACAGTGTGTATAGTTAGGTATTTTATTTTGTCCAGTTACTGTATGTATATATTGTATATGTCAGTGGTTCTCAAACTTTGTCATAGTGAGCCTCCCTGAGCTATGAAAAAAATAACTGCGCCTCCCCAATTTACTAAAACAGTATAACAAACTGAAAATCCTATATGTTGCAAAAAAAGAATAAAAAAGTAGAAGGGATTTGATCAATATAGAGCAGAATGAGTTTCAGTTTAAGTATTAATTCAAAAACAGTACAAATGGAAGCAGCTAAAATCTTTTTTTTTTTTTGTCCTGTTAACTTTCTTATCTTAGTGGGTTTTAATGTAACTTCAAAATTGCTGCTTTTGTATTATGTGATAATGTTATTTAAATCTGTTATTTAAATGGTCTGATTGTTGCAGTTGTATGTGTGACATGCTATAGAAATGTATTGTGGTTTGTTGTTTTTTCTGATATGTACTGTACAGTGCTTTGCGATACTTTTGTTTAAAAAGCGCTATATAAATGCAATAAATAAATAAAGAAATAAACTCATTGCGCTTCCTGTGAAATCTTTACAGGTTTAGATCCTAAGGCAGGGTTGTCGTGTTTCGAGATGCCGGTGTAGCTTGCAGGGCTGCATGCTGTGGTTTGCTTGTATTTCGCCGCACATTTGAGGCCTCGGTGCATCGCTGGACCCGCTCCATGTAAAGCCCAGTTTTAAATATGCTTCCTCATATTTTCGGCTTCTGCGTTTTGTTGGAACCTCCGCTGCTGCCCTCACTTCGGTTTGTGTGGTACGTTTTTCTCCCTGTGTCACAAAACGATCCATTTCTCATTATTATTTATTTCTTAGCAGACGCCCTTATCCAGGGCGACTTACAATTGTTACAAGATATCACATTATTTTTACATACAATTACATTATGTTTTACACATTATTTTTACATACAATTACCCATTTATACAGTTGGGTTTTTACTGGAGCAATCTAGGCAAAGTACCTTGCTCAAGGGTACAGCAGCAGTGTCGCCCACCAGGGATTGAACCCACGACCCTTCGGTCAAGAGTCCAGAGCCCCTAACCACTACTCCACACTGCTGCATTAAAGCTGTTTCTCACTGTAAACGCGCTGCTGATACTGTTTTTAAGTTTACTTGGGTGGGGTGGGGAGGGGGGAACCACGCAACATACGTGTGACGTGTCTCAGTTGCTAAGGAACATTAGCACGTTAAACAAAAGCTTTTTGCGTTATTTTATTTTAGTTATTTTTAAATATAATACATTTAAAATATATAATAATTTGTAATTTTTTTCAAATCATCCAACCTCTCCAAAAAAAAAGGACACACAGCTCATGCCTCCCTTGACACCTTGCCACACCTCCCTTGGGAGGCGCGCCCCATAGTTTGAGAACCGCTGGTATATGTGTCTCATTTGTTAATTCAAAAAATGATTATTGTAATATTCTTTTCACTGGAAATGCTCAGGCCCTTCCTCACAGATATTGAATACATTGAATTTCTGTATTGATTTGAAGGTCCTCCTGCCTACTCAGGGTTCGTATGCTAGTCTGGACATCTGGAAAAAGTCTGGAAAAATGCCAAACTGATTTCCAGGGCTTGAAAATGCTTGAAAAACCATGTCTCCGTTATGAAAGTCTTGAAAAAGTCTGGAATTGTACTAGTATCACGGAAGAATGAAAATAATTCTGCGATTATTTTTTATTATTAATAATAATTGATCTTGAAAGCGGGTCAGCAGCTCTAGCGGCAACTGTCTAGGCAATTTACTATTAGCAACTATATTGCTTGCAACCAAATCCCGCGAGGATTGCTATGGAGCGCCAATTGTGCCAAAACAATCCAGCCATTAGTTTGTCAATATGTTTGTCAATTCGTTTGTCAATTCATGAACTGGTCCATTTGTCCAGCAATTCGTCCATAAATTTGTCAATTCATACAGTAATTCATAAACGTATTTGTTAATTCATCTAATAATTCATTCATTAATTTGTCAATTCATTAATACGAAAGGCTGTACGGACCTGCACATTTGCAATCAACCAGACGAACTTCCCTGCAAACTTCCCAACAAACAGACAAACTTGTGAATCTCACACTATGCCGAAAACACTGCAACCTTTCTAGCTAATGGGAGCACACACTAATATTTTAACCAATGAAAATCCAGCCTCACTCAAAACTGCTTTTGAGTTTTCGGCACAATGCGAGATTGACAGTTGGAAGTTTGTCTGTTTGTTGGGAAGCTTGCAGAGAAGTTTGTCTGGTTCATTAAATTTGCAGGTCCATACATCGTTTCGTATTAATGAATTGACAAATTAATTAATGAATAGATGAATTAACAAATACGTTTATGAATTACTGTATACATTGACGAATTTATGGACGAATTGCTGGACAAATTGACCAATTCACGAATTGACAAACAAATTGACAAACACATTATTATTATTATTATTATTATTATTATTATTATTATTATTATTATTATTAGTGGTCGTAGTGACAAATACTGTAGTAATAAAGAAAATCAAAGAAAAAAACAGTACTAATATCATTAATAATTTAGCTAATGCCTTTATCTAGCAGCTTATATTGTTAGTTTTGGATTGTCCTTTTACTATAGCAAACAAAAGGCTTTGGAGCCAAACAGGGTTGTTAAAGCGATGGTGTGCTGTATTTAGTATTTGACGTATGTTTAATATACGACACTGGCACATTTTAACATATAATGCGTGCACATTTGTTATTTCATTTTTGTTATTTTTCTCCTCCCACAGTGTTCAACATTTAACAGAGGGTATAAATAAGTTTGGATCAGAATCCAATATCATGTCTTACAAAAAAGTAGCATACTGCAAGTACAGACGTGCTCAAATTTGTTGGTACCCTTACAGCTCATTGAAATAATGCTTCATTCCTCCTGAAAAGTGATGAAATTAAAAGCTATTTTATCATGTATACTTGCATGCCTTTGGTATGTCATAGAATAAAGCAAAGAAGCTGTGAAAAGAGATGAATTATTGCTTATTCTACAAAGATATTCTAAAATGGCCTGGACACATTTGTTGGTACCCCTTAGAAAAGATAATAAATAATTGGATTATAGTGATATTTCAAACTTAGTTTCTTTAATTAGTATCACACATGTCTCCAACCTTGTAATCAGTCATTCAGCCTATTTAAATGGCGAAAAGTAGTCACTGTGCTGTTTGGTATCATTGTGTGCACCACACTGAACATGGACCAGAGAAAGCAAAGGAGAGAGTTGTCTGAGGAGATCAGAAAGAAAATAATAGACAAGCATGGTAAAGGTAAAGGCTACAAGACCATCTCCAAGCAGCTTGATGTTCCTGTGACAACAGTTGCAAATATTATTAAGAAGTTTAAGGTCCATGGAACTGTAGGCAACCTCCCTGGGCGCGGCCGCAAGAGGAAAATCGACCCCAGATTGAACAGAAGGATAGTGCGAATGGTAGAAAAAGAACCAAGGATAACTGCCAAAGAGATACAAGCTGAACTCCAAGGTGAAGGTACGTCAGTTTCTGATCGCACCATCCGTCGCTTTTTGAGCGAAAGTGGGCTCCATGGAAGAAGACCCAGGAGGACTCAACTTTTGACAGAAAAACATAAAAAAGCCAGACTGGAATTTGCTAAAATGCATATTGACAAGCCACAATCCTTCTGGGAGAATGTCCTTTGGACAGATGAGTCACAACTGGAGCTTTTTGGCAAGTCACATCAGCTCTATGTTCACAGACGAAAAAATGAAGCTTTCAAAGAAAAGAACACCATACCTACAGTGAAACATGGAGGAGGCTCGGTTATGTTTTGGGGCTGCTTTGCTGCGCCTGGCACAGGGTGCCTTGAATCTTTGCAGGGCACAATGAAATCTCAAGACTATCAAGGCATTCTGGAGCGAAACGTACTGCCCAGTGTCAGAAAGCTCTGTCTCAGTCGCAGGTCATGGGTCCTCCAACAGGATAATGACCCAAAACACACAGCTAAAAGCACACAAGAATGGATAAGAACAAAACATTGGACTATTCTGAAGTGGCCTTCTATGAGTCCTGATCTAAATCCTATCGAACATCTATGGAAAGAGCTGAAACTTGCAGTCTGGAGAAGGCACCCATCAAACCTGAGACAGCTGAAGCAGTTTGCTCAGGAAGAGTGGGCCAAACTACCTGTTAACAGGTGCAGAAGTCTCATTGAGAGCTACAGAAAACGTTTGATTGCAGTGATTGCCTCTAAAGGTTGTGCAACAAAATATTAGGTTAGCGGTCCCATCATTTTTGTCCATGCCATTTTCATTTGTTTTCTTATTTACAATATTATGTTGAATAAAAAATCAAAAACAAAGTCTGATTTCTATTAAATATGGAATAAACAATGGTGGATGCCAATTACTTTTGTCAGTTTCAAGTTATTTCAGAGAAAATTGTGCATTCTTTGTTTTTTGTGGAGGGGTACCAACAAATTTGAGCACGTCTGTATACTTGTGCCAAAATTGTCTGGTTTTAGTATACTATTGGTATCATTATACTGTCCTATTTTGGCACAAGTATACTTGCAGTATACGACTTTTTATATTCTTTTTGTAAATAATGCAACATAGTTCTCAAATATTGGACATTTCTTAGATTGTATCTTCCTTCTCTTTTGCATACTTGCATTGTCTCTTGCTAGATATGCACCTCCAGATTATGACAAATACTTTTAGAAAACCAGGAGCAACTTCTGCTCTGGATATAATGCTCTGCGGTAGGCCGCCTATGTGGATAACTATCAAAAAACTAGTAGAAACTAACTAAAACACAAGTCTGGGAAAAACAAATGGAGGTTTGGAAGAAGTATGGTCTGGTTCCTGAGTTGTAATTTATACCTTATACTTCTCAAACCCTTTGCTCCTCTGATCTGGGGAAATTGTTCATAAGGCTGAGCGTTATACTTGGTTGCTAGATGCTTTCTGCTTCTAAATTTCAACAACTGGAACTCCTTATCAGCGTTCCCGCTAAGCTTTTTACAAACTTGCCGTTTTGACTGAGAAAGGGTAAATTATCAGTGAGAAACCTTCGGCCATGCATTAACCCTTTTAATATATTATTTTTATTGCATTATACAATTTTGAAACAATATTCCAACACAAGTATCTCAACAATTTTACAATTTGCTTTAAATTTAAATGATACATTTTTTGTGGCTCTGCCTCTGATTCTGAATCATCCTCTGATTAAACAAATATAGAATGTTTATGAAGTGTATATTTACCTTTATGAAGCCTGTCTGAGATCTTATCATAAATGCAGCCCTGTTGGTTGTTATCATAGATATAGACTGCATGCTTAACTGGTGGCCTGCATAAAATTGCTTTATACTACTGCATAAAACAGTGGCGTCTGCATTGCCTTTAATTGTTACCAATTGTTTTCAATTTTTTTTCCAGATTTTTTCCCCACTTTTTATCAACGTATTAATAATTAAACATGGCATTTGAACATAAATATAATGTTGATAGTTACTAATTTAATTATTTTAAATATTACCACAATTCTTTATTTTTTTAAAATCTTTTTAATAAGACTCTTGTTACTGTAATTGTAAGGAAAGCACCTGAAGACACTTTAGACCTGTCATAATGTTTGTAGACATCGCCTGGCTCATTGCTGGCATTAAAATAAGCAGGAAAACGTAACAGTTCAGAAAACCAAATGTCCAGCACAGTTGTGAAAATAATATTTACAGTCTTCCACTGACACTGTAGTTCAGTCTAGAAATGAAGGTATTTTGAAAATACCTGTTTAGTTTATTGCTGGCATTACAATAACAATGCAACATATGAAACAGTTTAGTAACAGTCCCTCAATGTCATGTGACAGTAATCCTATGTACAGTACTCCACATATTAAGTTTTACTGGCATTATAATAACCAGGATAAAACATGAAACACTTATTAAAAAGGCGTACTGTTGACTGACTCGTTGCTCTACACAGGTTCATTGTTGTGTATCACCACAACAATTAATCCTCCCAATTGTTTCTTTGCTCCTTGTTATTTGCTAAATTTAACAAGAGTTGTGTGAAACAAACGGTGTGCAGTGTAGTGACTGCATCCTTTACACAGCAAATCGATCAGTTTCCTTCAGGGAATGGCTTTGAGTTTGTTTCTTCATCGTCAGATAATAAATATAATGTAATTAAGAAACGGCCATGGCTTAATAATACTAAGTATAGCTTTATTAAAGGCAGGTAGCTTGGAAATAAATAAACTAAACAATAATTAAACACACAATTAATTTGGTTAATCTTAGTTTTTCCGCATAGAAGAATGCAGTGCTTTTTAGCTGTCTTTTGCTGAAACATTGCATTTCTTCGTTGGTGCAGCTGCCATGTTCAGCAGAGACACGTGATTGAAGTCACATGATGAATAAACTCAACTTGCAAAAAAAAAAAAAAGACATGGTATGTCTTCTTCAATTACTATATTATATACTTAAATGTGTATTTTTGACTCTAATATTCTGATTACATTTTTACCAGTTTCAAAACACTTGAAATGATAATATTTCAGAAATGGTCGTTTTGTAAAAGGGAAAATAAAAAATCAAAAACATCAAAGTATGAGTATTGTGATTTTTGTTTATCGGAGTATTTATACTTCTAAATAATGCAGAAAGATTGTGCTTCACTTGTTAGTATTCAATTATACAATGAGTTCAAAACTGTTTAAGTTCCTGAGCAGCACTGATCATAAAGGCACAATCGTCAGACGCCTGCTTCGCCCACCCTACTAGTAGATTTGCTCGTGCCCGAGCGAGCTCTGCACGAATGTGACATGCATTTTTACAGAGGGAAATCAGAGAATCAGCTGCAAGACAGACACAAATATGCTTATGTTAATTATTTGCAAGAATGCTCTAAAAATTTGATGTATGAGTCTTGATTAAGTTGCTAAAGTTAGTAAACTAGTTGCCAGTTATTGCGAAAAATATGTGCATTTTAGCTTTATCCTTTTCTATTGTGGAATCCATCTCAGTGCACACATTTAATTAGTGCTGGGACGAACACGGGACATGTTTGGGTTTTTCGCTCCTAATTTAAATATTCATTTGGATATTGGTTCGTTTTTCAAAAAGTAATAAAAGGCATTATATTGCTCTGAACGCAGGCAGAGAAAGCACAGCAGCAGGAGCAGTGAATTAACTACAAAACAAATAGCAGTTCAAGTTAAACGTTGTTTGTTTAAAAATAAATAAATAGTACATAAAGCTGACAATGCATTTTTTTCATTCCTTGTCATTGCCGTTTCTTCACAGTAAACATTGGCCATAGACATATGTGTCTTTTGTAGCTGAACACTTCAAATAAAACAAACATGGAAATGGTGTTGTAAAGTGAAGGGGAAAAACTCACCGATTTGGTTCTTGTTTATTACATTCCACAGAAAGTTGCAACAAAATATATATAATATATACAGTATATATAAAGATCACTACACAACATTTTCAGGAAGTTGGGTACTGTTTAAGCGAGGCATTTCACATTGATGTGCTTGCCTTTTTTTTTTATCCCAGATGGCTTTCCATAGAGATCACTATGCATGCACGCTCATAATCTGGATTGTTTACTTTTTGCTGTCTAAAACGTTTAAATAGAGGCTCAAGAGCTGCTGTGTTGATTCTGTTATATATATATATATATATATATATATATATATATTAATCTCACATATCACACAGAGCTCTTTTTCATTTGCCGTTTTTTAAACTGTCGTGTAAATTCTGGTGAGACGGTAAATAAGTGCAAGGTATATTTGTCATTTCGTTTGAATATTCTGATATTTGTCCCAGTACTACTTTTAATGCAAACTTAAAACTTACAAAATGGCTTTCTGATCTGTTCAGTTCCTTCTGTGATTATAAATATCCCATATTTATAATCATGTTCAAGTTCTGTAAGCTCAACAGAATAATAGCTGTGTTTTCATCTGTAGCAGACTTTTTTTGCCTTCAAATAATATAAGTTCAAACAAAATGTCTAAATATTTTATTTCACCCTAGTTTTTTTTTTTTTTTTTTTTAAATTGAATACAGTACACCACAGTGTTTAAAAATAAACACTATGTTACTTGTCACTGTTAAACTTGTAACAAAAAATAAGGAAAGTGTTTACACTTCAGAAGCCCTTGGTTCAAATATGGCTAAAGTCACTGGTGGGCTCAACATCTCCTTCACAAAACCACCACATTGTTTGGCACAATTTGCTGTCTCTGCTTGGGAATCCTAGAAATTAATAGCAGAAATGTTCAGATTAATTTCAGAACTGTGAGAAGCTTGCCAGTGCCATTACTTTACTGTATTGATTTGATGTTTTAATTGTTTTATATTCTTTGCTTTTGAAGATCAGATAACTTAGTAATTAGTGCATTTACTACTGTAGCAGAGGAGAATGCTGTCTCTGTTTACCTTTTAATGTGTGTAATCATGTGCTGAGGATGCAAAAATAGTTCTCACTGACACTTTTTTAGAGATATATTTTTTATAAAAAAAAAAAAAGGCCTAGGTCTGTATAATAGACCTAATGATTTCCATTACACGAGAGTAGATGTTAAAACTTCATGCTGATTTGAACTCGGCTCTCACCAAGATAAGCACCAACTAAGACGTAGCTTTACAGTAAACTAATGTGATCCATATGTGTCTCCATCCATTTATGTTTCCTTCCATATGATGATGTAGATATCCTTCTGTCTGGTGTTAATGGCTGAAGTGTAATGCTGGCTCCAGGGATCAGCTTATTTTGCCTCCCTGGCGCATCAGCACACACAACGGCTGCGATGCTGGCCGCGGGGATCAACCACAGTGCGGCCTCCCCAGCGCATCAGCAAGACAACCGTCTGGATTGAGCTAAGTAGGGTACATCTCTGGGGTCTTCAAGTGGGCACCTTCCATCCTCAGTGTTTCGTCAACTAGCCCACGACACCTCAAGAGGGCTCGACGGTGATTCTGGCGTCCCAGCATCACCCCCCTCCGTCCCCCACTCAACTCAGCCCAGCTTACTTACCTGTACATCAGCGTTTCTTTCTTTCTATTGTGCTTGAGATCCAGCCAGAATCTTTCCGTCTCAACCACAGCCAGTTGCTGCTCCTCTCTGCTGCTTCAGATAAGTTCTTCACTGTGCGACGCAACTCTTGGCCACTGAATCCGACGTCTCTGAGAAACCGGGTTGTAGAGTGTGCCACAAATCCTCGACAGCCTACTTCCACTGGGTAAACCCGGACTCTCCTTCCTCGCTGTTCCGCTTCAGTGGCTAGTTGAGCATACCACAGTTTCTTCCTCTCATACGCCTCATCTACAGCATCCTCCCATGGCACTGTTAACTCTACCAGGTGAACAAGGCGTGCTGATCCAGACCACAAGACAATATCTGGTCGAAGGTTAGTGGTGGCAATCTCAGGTGGAAAAATAAGCCGTTGACCAACATCTGCCAGCATTTTCCAGTCTAGCAGCTTCTAGTTGTCCTGGGTGAGGATTGGTTTTAACACCTTTTCTTGGTGGTTGCTCTCCTGGGCGGAGGAATGTTGTCTTTTGTGTGTAATGTTTTGATGGAACAGGTGGCAACTTATTGGTCATGTTACGCTTGTCTTCCAATGCTAAGGCCAAACATCGCAGCACCTGGTCATGGCGCCAAGTAAACCGTCCTTGGCTAAGAGCCACCTTACATCCTGTCAAAATGTGCCTTAATTTTGCAGGTGATGAACACAAAGGACATGAGGGATCCTCTCCTACCCAGAGGTTTAGGTTCTGTGGTGATGGGAGAACATCATATGTTGACCTGATGAGGAAACTGATTCTGCTCTGTTCCATTGACCATAGGTCTTGCCAGCCAATCTTGCGTTGTTCCACACTCTCCCATCTCATCCATTCCCCCTGCTTGGCCTGGGAAATGGCCTTTATACACCTCATCCTCTCCTCCTGCTTTTGCACCTTGTTGACTACCAGCTTCCTCCTTTGAGCTGGGTCTGCCTTGTGCCATGTAGGAGGAGCTGAACTGAGACCAAGACCCCCTCTTGCATGCTGAACTTGCCCCATGATATCACTAATTCGAAGGGCAGCCTTTGCATCTTCCACAGCTTTCTTTGTCGCCCACTTTCTTCCAGTTTTCAACACAGGTGCTGCCTCCCTTACGCATTTGTCGCATGACTCTACTAATGTCATTTCCAGTCGGACCTTGGCGCACTTAAACTCCTCGGTTAGAGCGGAGACTGGTAGCTGCAGTATTCCTTTACCATAAAGTCCCACTCTGCTGAGGCAGCGTGGAACTCCCAACCATTTCCTGATGTATGAACTGATTAAAGCTTCCAGCTTCTCTACTGTTGTCAAAGAAACCTCGTACACAGTCAGTGGCCACAGCAACCTCGGCAGTAGACCAAACTGAAAGCACCAGAGTTTTAGTTTGCCTGGTAAAGCGCTGCTGTTTATGCTCTTCAACCCTTCCACTGCTTGTTGTCTAACTTCTCCCACACGAACTGTGTCCTTTAGATCCCTGTCATACCATCTCCCAAGACTCTTCACTGGCTTCTCAGACACTGTTGGTATTGCCTCACCATTAATGAAGAATGTTTTATCTACTACTTTGCCTTTAATTATAGAGATGCTCCTTGATTTAGTGGGCTTGAATTGCATTCGTGCCCATTCAATGTTATTGGTTAATTTGCCCATTAACCGATTAGTGCAGGCTACTGTTGTAGTCATGGTTGTCATGTCATCCATGTATACTCGAATTGGTGGTAGTCGCATTCCAGAAGCCAAGCGCTATCCTCCTACTACCCATTTTGATGCCCTAATGATTACTTCCATTGCCATGGTAAAAGCCAGTGGAGAAATGGTGCATCCTGCCATTATTCCAACCTCTAGGCATTGCCATGTAGTGCTGAATTCTGAAGTTGAAAAACTAAATTGCAAATCTCCAAAGTAGGCTTTCACTAAATTTGTTATTGTCATCGGTACACTGAAAAAATCAAATGCTGCCCAAAGAAGTTCATGTGGCACTGAACCATATGCATTAGCCAAATCCAGGAATGTCACATGGAGCTCCTTCCTCTCCTTTTTAGCTGATTGAATTTATTGCCAGATCACATTGATGTGTTCTAAGCATCCTGGGAAACCTGGAATGCCCGCTTTTTGTATTGAAGTGTCAATGAAGCAGTTCTTTAATAGGTAAGTTGACAATCTCTGAGCAATAATGCTGAAGAAAATCTTGCCTTCTACGTTTAATAGGGAAATAGGACGAAACTGACTGATGCTAGTAGAATCTTTTTCTTTAGGTATAAAGACTCCACTTGCTCGGCGCCATGCTCTTGGTACAACCTGTTTTTCCCATGCCACTTTCATCAATTTCCACAGAATTCGTAGAACTCCTGAAGCACTCTTGTACACTCTGTACGGAACTCCATTAGGCCCTAGAGATGATGAAGCCCTTGCTTTTTTCACAGCTTGCTCTACTTCTTTCCACTTAGGTGCACAGTCCTCCATTTGGTATTCTGGTGGATTGATAGGTGGGATGTCTGACGGAATTGACATAGGCTCCTGCCTTTTTGAATCTGTATGTGTTTCCTCCAAATATCTCTCCAGCTCAACCTTAGATGCTTTTAGTGTGCCATTCTTCTCACTGGTGAATAACTTCTTTACAAATTTGAATGGGTCTTTATAAAAGTTAGCTCTCGCAGCCTCCTTCTTTTTGTACTGTTTCCGTAGGCGCTCAGCTCTGCGCAGTGTTGCAAGCTTATCTTTTATGACCCTTTGTAAGAGATTGAGTCCCTCCTTCTGACTTTGTTCTGCTCTTCTCCATTGCTTCCTCAGCTGTCTCCTTTCTCTAACTAAGCGTTCAATCTCCTGCTGCCGTCTAGACTTTCCAGGAATAGTTTGTACTTTTTCCTTCCTTTTTTCAACTCCAAACTTCTCGCTTCCATATGCGTAGATGATGTCCCCAAATTTATCCAGTTTCTTTTCAACTGTTCCACTTAACCTTTCCAATGCAAAACAGAGATATGTGTTTACTGTGTCCCATGCAGTTTTCTCACAAGCTCTTGGCCATTTAACTTCAGGTTTGTGCCCGTCAAAGTTCTTTTCTCTCTTATGCTGGTTTGTCTGACCGGGTTCACAAGGCTCATTAGGTTCATCACTAACTGTGTCCATGCAAGTCCTCCTCACGTCTATGACAGGGGTGCTGATATCCTGCGAACTGTGGTTTGCTTCCTGTCGCTAGATTTCATTCGACTGACTTGACTGACTTCGTAAGAAGTACTGATCAATGCGAGGCCCTTGTCCCTTCTCCCTCAAGCATTTCATTCTCCCTTGATAAATCTTTAAACCCCTGACCGTTGTCGCCTTGCTCCAGCCGCAGACACAAACCTGGAGTTCCATGTCTTTGCTAACTGCAGATCTTGAACTAGTCTTTTGTGAAGTACTCTCCATACTCATATCTGTTTCCGTTCCTAAGTCGTTAACCGTGTTGTCCAACGTTGAGTCATCTTCCGCCCCCGCTCTCGCAGACTCTAGGGGTATTTTCTCTTTAATTTTTTAGAAGCCTTGGGCGGGTGTCTCCAGCATCCTGTAAACACAGAGCTGGATACTGCCGACAAGGGTAGCTAACCCTTACCAGCCCCTTAAAGTTAAGATCTGTGGTTGGTTCTAATACAAGAATTGGACTGCATTCACACTGGGTCCGTTTCAAACAGACTCCGTCTGGTTCATTCTGTTTGAAGCAATGTATCAACGTGCTTGCTGTTCACACTTATCTGTGAGTTTGTTTGGATGCGAGTTGAAGTTGTTGTTATTTTTTGGTCCTTTTCCCTTATTTTTCACGACTGGCTAGCAACAGCTGCAGAAGCTGCTGTGTACAGTCATTACAGAGGAACTCAAGCAGGGATCTGTTAACATTAGCTAAAAGCAAGGCAATAAAATTAGCAACAATTTCAAACGGAATACGATTACTGTAGAATGTTGTTATTATAAGCATTGCATAATTAATTAGGGTCCTTAAGTTTAATATGCAAATAAAGGATTTAAGACTGACATAACACTTGTTAAGCGGCAGCATTAAAAAAAAAAAAAAAAAAGAAAGACGTGTTTGCTTCTACTAGTAGCTAATGTATAAGGTTTTTTTTGTGTACTCGAATATGTATTCGAATAGTATTTTTTATTTTCCTGTAATCGTGTATTTGACTACACTGACCCATCCCTAGTTAGGATTATTATAATTCAATTTTAGCATTGCTGTGACCATATGGTAACAGCTTGGTTGCAGGTTTGCTTGTGAAAAAATGAGTATTATTTGCACACATACATTTTCAAATCTTAATACAGTATTTTCATTATCCGACAAGCACACAAATGTGTGCATGTTAAATGGCTGAAGTAACATATATTGAAAGGCTTCGTTCAGCCACTTTCTTTTGAGACGTGGGCTCTCTTTAGTTACCATACACAGTTAGAAACATACTGAAAATAAAAACCATCATGAAAAAATCTATAAATATATTGGACCAGATAAAACTGCATCCGGGCCAGTAAAAACACTAGCTCAGTGGCCCAAGGGGCCAGTAGTTAAAAATCTAAACGTAGAGCCCTACAGTGTAGAAAAGACAAAACGTGTTGATTCATGAAAAATCCAATGTAGTTTTGAGATAGTGAGTTGGGGTGTCTCGTCTTCAGAACCCAGCTGAAGTTAGACACTTATTCGATATTCGGATGTAGTTGAAACATGAAGTTAGACATGTATTCATTACGTAGTGTTTATAACTTGTTTAACTTGTTTGTATGATGTATTAAATCCAAATTAAATACCCCCACCCCCACCACTACCACTAAAAAAGCTTATTTTTTAAAATAAATTATTGATATTCCAATTATTTTCTTAGTTAAACGAGCCACTGTGTCACTTAACCACAACTACCATTTGAAAGCTTTAACCATACACAAAATATTGATACCCTGTATTAACCTTGCCCCCGGAAGAGGGACCCAAAATTACAGGCAAATACCCTGCTCCCTCACTAAAAAAGCAATTATTCATAGAATAATGATATTCCAATGCCTTTCTTAGGTAAATGATCTGCTGTGTCACTTAACCCCTGCTGCCCCCTTTCACTAAAAAGGCATGTAACAAAATAATAATATTCCAATGCCTTTCTTAGGTACACGAGCCGCTGTGTCATGTATGAGTTAGCCTGCTTCCTCTGAACAGTGTGACTGAGTGGAGAATCTGGATCGGACGCCTGCTTCCTCTGAACAGTGTGACTGAGTGGAGAATCTGGATCAGACGCCTGCTTCCTCTGAACAGCGTGACTGAGTGGAGAATCTGGATCGGACGCCTGCTTCCTCTGAACAGCGTGACTGAGTGGAAAATCTGGATCGGACGCCTGCTTCCTCTGAACAGTGTGACTGAGTGGAGAATCTGGATCAGACGCCTGCTTCCTCTGAACAGCGTGACTGAGTGGAAAATCTGGATCGGACGCCTGCTTCCTCTGAACAGTGTGACTGAGTGGAGAATCTGGATCAGACGCCTGCTTCCTCTGAACAGTGTGACTGAGTGGAGAATCTGGATCAGACGCCTGCTTCCTCTGAACAGCGTGACTGAGTGGAAAATCTGGATCGGACGCCTGCTTCCTCTGAACAGCGTGACACGTTTGATTTGGCATTGTGTGCTGCAGTTGCCGTTACACTCTGACTTTTAAGAATGTGTTTGTTAACATTTATGTATTTTGCTAAAGCTGGCCTTTTTTTGGTTAAATCTGGGGAAAAAACAGCTGTTAAAACTTTCATATTTAAAAGCAGAATAAAGAACGAGGATTCAACATTTTAATAATTGACTAGTCTTTATTAATGTAATTGTACTGTTTGTCCAGCTTATTTTATTATTTATTATAACTTTATTATAACTTTAGAAAATATTTATTTAATAAAATGTTGCACCCTCATTTGTCCGCCCCCCCGTTTGAAAACCTCTGCTCTAAAGGATTGTTAATTTAGTAAAATATTTAATCCTGAAGAAAATTAGTGAATACATTTTATCAACAGGCCTACAATTTCAAATGATTGGGCTATAACTCCCACGAGCCAAAAACAGGATAACATACTCATTTAATAACCAAAAACACAAATATGTAGACTACTAAATGAAACTGCCCAAGTAAAAAAAAAAAAAAAAAAGTTTCAGCCTTATACCAGTCCTATTTTGAAACGACTGTTGGCAGACAAAGCTTTGCTTTGTGTATTAATATTGTTTTGGGAACTTCATTACAATTTTTTTTATACCTTTTGTATATGATAATGTTTTTAAATATTATAACTGGAAAAATTACCTGTGATTCCTGCAAATCAACAGCCTTCATCAATAGGTTTGAGAAGACTTTCAGCCAACTTGGTTCATCCAGATGGGGCAAAGATCAGAATCGAGGGTCCATTGCAGAATTTTCCAAAAGAAAATCCATTATTTGTTCTTTATCCGAGTATCTTGTTGCTGTATCAGTCGAAATGGCATTCTTTACACTTTGCACAAGTTGCGAATCTTCTGTCTTTCATTCAGAGGGATAATCAGCAAGACAGTTGGCAGCTTGTCATCACACAACACCGTAGTAATTGTTTTGAAAGGCCTTTTTGAATTCCAGTGCTCATCAACACAGCGCTTACTGCCGCCTGCTGTTCAAGTTATCGTTCTAACATATCGTATGAGCTGTTCCATCTTGTCTGAACATCAATTATTAGTTTGTGTGACGGCAACCGAAGGAAAGTTTGTTTCTCATGCAGCACAATAGGGTTTGAACAATAATCGATAATCACGCAGATTTTTTTGCAGCGATAATTTTATCGCATTAAAAATGTATTGATAATCATAATTATCGTCTGTGACCCAGTGAAGCAGGAAGGAGCGCTGCATTGAGCAGTAAGTGACACTGAACTGTCTGCGTAAGTAAAACATGATCTGTGTGAGCACTGCGTGAGAAGGTAAGTATTGATTTCAAACAATATGCTTACATAGCTGTCAACATTGAGAGATGAAAATAAGGGAGACTCTTAAAAGGGAGGGAGGGGGGAGACCCACCATCAAATTCCAGAAAACACAAAACCATGGTATGATACTATGTGACCGGGTACTTTTTAAAACACACTTCATGACTGTCAATTACTGTAAATTTATTCAAACCACATTTTAATTGTCAATAGAAACAGTAAACACTTGCTTACCTTTCACTATCTGTGTGGTTTTGGTGTTCCCAGCGGAAAATGTCCTCGGATTCTGGGGAGATATCTCCCACACATTTATTAAATTCCTCGCAGAAAGCAGAATGCGTGTCCTATCCCGATCGAACTTGGGACAAGAAAGGAAAAGGTTTCGCTCCAAATTGGTAGGTACCTGCATGAGTATTTTGCCTTTTTAGTGCGACTGTCCAGAAGCTCGAAAACAACGTGCAAAAACTAAGAACCAATGAGCGTGTAGATAACCCCCAAAATGATATGTTCATTACATTCAGTGGTTGAACTTTAACTTGTACTTTCACTCACGCCTGGCTTCCTCCTGTGTCCTAAAATCCAACATACTCTTCGGTATTGGGCTGAGGTTTTGCAATTTTGCTGCGAATATAATTTGTTTGAAATACTGGAGAAATACGGGACAAACTATATTGCGGGAGCTGTCTGGGAGAAGGGGTCAAATTACGAGAGTCTCCCATGAAATACGGGAGAGTTGACAGCTATGTGCTAAGGCTTTGGGTTCATTTTGATAATAAGTTGTACACTTATTATCAACTTAAAACATCATGACAGGTTTTCTAACATAAAAACACAAATAGTGTTTGTAAAATACAAATAAATGCTAGCTCACTGTAAAACTAGAAAAGTGGAACTTTTGACTATTAAAAATTTTGACACAGGATTTTTTTTTTTTTTGTACATTGAATGTAATTTCAAAAAGAAAACAACAACAACAAAAAAAACATAACCATATGGCAAACGTGTAATATAGCCTAAACAATGTGTTGCTTCTTTATTTTAAACTACAGACATGAGTACTATACTGCAGCCTATGCACCACATGGGGAAAAATAAGCGAGTTCTCAGCACCCGCGTATATATATAAAAAGTATTTGCCCCCTGATTTTCTGCATTTTTGCATATTTTTGACACTGAATGTTATCAGATCTTCAACCAAAACCTAATATTAGATAAAAGGTACCCTGAGTGAACAAATAACACAACAATTTGATACATATTTCATTTATTTATTAAAGAAAGTTATGCAACACCCAGTGCCCCTGTGTGAAAAAGTAATCGCCCCCTTAGACTCAATAACTGGTTACGCCACCTAGCAGCAATAACTGCAACCAAACACTTCCTGTAGTTATTGATTAGTCTCTCACAGCGCCGTGGAGGAATTCTGGCCCACTCCTCCATGCAGAACTGGGTTTGTGGGTTTTTGAGCATGAACTGCTCATTTCAGGTCCTGACACAACATCTCAATGGGGTTTAGGTCTGGACTTTGACTAGGCCATTCCAAAACTTTAAATTTCTTGTTCTTCAACCATTCTGATGTAGACTTGCTTGTGTGTTTCGGATCATTGTCTTGCTGCATGACACCGCTGCGCTTCAGCTTCAGCTCACGGACGGATGGCCTGACATTCTCCTGTAGAATTCTCTGATACAGAGCAGAATTCATGGTTCCTTCAATGATGGCAAGGTGTCCAGGTCCTGATGCAGCAAAGCATCCCCAAACCATGACACTACCACCACCGTGCTTGACCGTTGGTATGAGGTTCTTACTGTGGAATGCAGCGTTTGGTTTTCGCCAAACATAACAGGGCGCATGTCTGCCAAAAAGTTCCACTTTTGACTCATCTGTCCATAGAACATTGTTCCAGAACTCTTGAGGATCATCCAGGTGCTTTTTGGCAAACTTGAGACAAGCATTCATGTTCTTCTTAGTGAGCAATGGTTTCCGCCTTGCTACTCTGCCATGAATCCCATTTTTGCCCAGTGTCTTTCTGATGGTGGAGTCATGAACGCTGACCTTAGCTGAGGCGAGAGAGGCCTGCAGATCCCTGGATGTTGTTCTAGGGTTCTTTGTGACTTCCTGGACGATTTTACGCCTTGCTCTTGGAGAGATTTTGGCAGGACGGCCACTCCTGGGTAGATTCACTACTCCCAAACTTTCTTCATTTGGACAATATGGCTCTGACTGTGGTTCGGTGGAGCCCCAGAGCCTTAGAAATGGCTTTGTAACCCTTTCCAGACTGATAAGCATCAAGAACTTTTTTCCGGAGGTCTTCAGGAATTTCTTTTGTTCATGGCATGATGTGCCTCTAGAACCTGTGTGCTGACAACTTCACTCTGATTGTAAGGGCCAAAGTTAGTCAGATTTATATTGGGCAGGGCTGGTCCAAATCAGGCCTGGTTGTTAACCAAAGTACTGAAACAGCTGACCCTAATTATCCCTTTAATTGGGTTGAGTTAATTGGGGGGGGGGGGGGGGGGGGGGGGAATAACTTTCACACCTGAAGATTGCATGTTTGATTACCTTGCACACCAAACAAATGAAAGAAGCACCAAAATTTGGTGTCTTTTTTTTCTCTCAGACTCCCTCTATATACTACTACAACCCACAAAAAAAAAAACCTGACCAAATACAATGTGAAAAATGTGCAAAAATGCAGAAAATCAGACGAGGCAAATAATTTTTCATGGCACTGTATATATATATATATGTTACCATGGTGTTACTATTGTAAAAAAGGGTAGTTGCATAAATAGAAGAGAGTTAACGGAAGGACAGGCGGTTATTTTATTAAACTGTCTGCATACAAGCAGCCATGTGCAACTCCGTATGTTCTTAATAGTATACAACTCTATATACAGACACACACAAATCTAGTGTGATTCTTTTAATGGCAGATTCGCCACACAAGTAAAGAAAACAAATGCTTCCAGGTAACGTTAGCAATTTTGTTTCATTATATTAATACATTTGGTGGCACTTTTTTTAATGAAAATGGACGTTCTCTAATTAACAAAAATGTTTAAATAAGAAAAAAAAAAATTGTTTCATAGGAAAACTACATAATTTATCAATATACAAATTGCAATAGGTGTGAATTTTTACTCGCGTTTGTTCTGGGCACCCACCAGAAATTTAAAAACTTGGCACATGTACTGTCTAGTTTTTTTTTTCTTCTTCTAAACTCAGTTACTTGGCGGTTGTCATGCTGCTCAAGTATAAATTTGATAAAATCACAAGCATTTTTAATATTTTATTTATTTTACCCGGTAATCACGATTATTGTGATAATTTACAGAAGGTAATCGATATCTGAAAATGTCATTATCGTCCAACCCTAGAGGCTTCTGAATACGACCAGCTTTTCCGAGATCTTCAGAGCAACTTGTAGTTAGCAAGTCGAATGATACCTGACTCAGATCTTGTCTCGGCTTTTATAGAACTTTTTCTCTGCTTCATGCACCAGAAGACCCAATTAAATGTCATTATTTGTTTTGTTTTACAACCCTTATCTTTTAAGTGAGTAATATATTCAAACAGTGCTGGTAACTCCTTTAAAATGAATTGGATATGATCTCATGTCCGCCCCTTCCTCATTTCCAAAATATGTGAGGTGAACTTTTGAACTGATATTAGGGACGTTAAGGAGTTAAGGAATATGGAATTCCTTAATACTAAATAGAATATAGGTAAATAAAATACAAGTGTGTGTATATATATATATATATATATATATATATATATATATATATATAGATAGATAGATAGATAGATAGATAGATAGAGAGAGAGAGCAAGAGAGAATATATATAGAGAGAGATGTATTTTAATATATAACACCGACACTGTTTGATTATTTCAACCTGGGTTTTAAAATATATTCCCCTCTTAACATCAAAACATTTCTGTTCAGTAGGTGGTCTTTCATTTATAGATGTTTTTAAGAAAATAATACTGGATAAAGTCTGTTAGAAGCTTCATGGCAAACTTTTAAGTCTATAATTGCAGATCCATTTAAATCCAGGCTATAGAAATATAGTTAAATGTAACAGTCTTAAGTTGGCTTTCTCACTTAAACTAAGTTTGACCTCTTTCTCTGTTTCTAAAAATCCCCTGTGCAAGCGGGTTTCAGACACCCTGTTTACCTGCCAAGGTTAGTTTTAATTAATATGAAATTCTACTGTCAGCTCTTTTCCAAATTCACCGCATGGAGTCATGCTTCGGTCGGATTCAAGAGAAGGCTCGGACTGGTATCTCTACAGATATGAGGTCCACATCTCAATTTCAAGCAACTACCAAGCTCTCATTCATTTTATAATATAATGAGGTAATGAATATTAACTTTTTTTTTTTTTTACTTCTCGTTAGTTAATTTAAGTTTATACATAGCAAAAACCTTGAACTGAGGACAGCGCTTGAGAGCCAAAATTAATTTCCCTTATCTGTTAGGGTCCAGTTGCCTCGCTCATGCAATACTTTTTGTTAGTAAAATATAATAGTTTATACATAGCCAAGGGTCTTGAATGGGAGACGCAATTGACCAGCAAACCAGGTTTGAATGTCCCAATATTTCTTCAAGCAGGCAGACAGAGCCTAGGGGTACTCTGCAGTAAATTAGCAGGCAAAGGTGGGGTTACCAATTAATTACATTTCTTCAGCCAGTCTTACTGTATACTAAAGTTATTAAATAGTCTGCACTATATTGTTTTATTTTCTAACTTAACAATTCTTCTGTTATAATAAAACTTTTACACTCATATTCTGTTTCACTTATTCTAGAATAACTGTGTTTAGCTTAAAGACTGCTTTCAGATCAAGCTTACTTCTTTTCTAAATCAGAAACTTGACTGAACCCATTCTTGAGCCAATTAAACTAAATGCTTGTTTTTTGCTTTTCAGTCTCCCTTTTTTACAGTAAAGCCTTATACAAGTAAAACATTTATATTAGTTAAATTATTTTATTTCAACTTTACTCACACACATATTGGCTCTTTTCATAGAGTTTGGTATTCTTAGAGGCTGTAAGGATTTTGAAACTCTTGCCTATGTGTTGCCCTGGCCTTGTAGGGAGTAACTGGCTTTTCATAACTCGGGAAGTGTAGCTCTGGCCTTGGAGGGATGATAAAACCATTGTTTCTGCTTAGAAAACAGTTTTGAGCCTATATACAAACCATTATCAAACCATTTACTTTTGTTAAAAGTGACATGCTATAACTTTAGGTAAGTGTCACAGAATGCATAGGCTTTTTACGTAGGCTTTTTCTGATAATCACGCACCTTGTGTGGGGCAGTGTACACATTATTCCAGTTAAATTGCACAAACTCTTATTGTTTCATCAGCCTTTGTTCCTTTTCATTATACAACCTATTACTTATGCTTCCATTTAAATGGTGAAAGAAGTGAGAAATCATTGAAACTGTATATAAATATTGTGTGATTTTCCTGTGTTTAATGTAAGCTCTGAATCAACGCAGGGTTAATAAACTATTAAAATTAAGCTGTACATAGCTGGTGTACATCAGCAGTTTGCAATCACCAGCCTTGTTGTTCGACCTTGTGATGCGTGGGTATAGTGCTTTGCAGCCTGTGAGAATTGAGCAAAGCTCATACCATTGTTCTTAAATGTAACTTCTTGTTATCTGGGTTTCTGCCGACATTGGTAAAGTGAAGAAGAAACGCAAATGTGCTTTGTTTCACACCATGCAACATGCTAGGGAAATAAGACCAAATTTGGTCAAGGAAATTACGTAAGCTAGCTGTATATCTGCTGTATGAAGTAATTTCTTTGGTCAGCTCAATAACATCTACACTGATGGCAGCTCAGAAACTAACATCTCTGTGCCATGCTGACTCAGAAAAAAGCCAACATCTCTGATGCCATGAAAGCTCAGCCTGGCTCCAAAAACTAACATCTACACTGATGCCAGCTCAGAAAACTAACATCTACACTGATGCCAGCTCAGAAAACTAACATCTACACTGATGTCAGCTGAGACATTACACCTTCTGGAGACCGGTACCGTATGCTGTATGTGTTCTTTGTTCTTCCTGTTTTTAAATAAGATCTTCTGATTGAAGACTAATTATTTTTAAGAAGAAATCAAACCTCTTAGAAGTCTCTGTGTTTAGTTTAAAACCTGTTTCTTGTTTTTTCTGTTAAGAAACTTGACTGAACATTTGAGTCAATTAAACGAGATGCTTGTTTCTGCTTTTCTCCTCAAGGTTATAACAGGCTTCCTCGCCGATAGCTCTCATTAATTTTAAAGATAAGAAAGGCCCTATGTTTGTCAGCCAGTTTCCAATAACTATTTGCCTCTTCCTCTCAAGGTTAACACAGGCAAGTTTATTTCTAACATTAGGTAATGCCTGCTCTCCTCTGCAGTAATTTTTCTGCTGCCATTATATTCTTTTAAACACAGTACAGTTATTACAATATTTTAACACTGTTGCAGTTTCATAAATTTGTATACCAAAGATCAGCCTGCTTGCAGTAGCGGTGACAGTATTGGGTCAGTTTCTGCACTCAGTGAGTCTGTCAAAGCCACCACAGGTGTGGGTGACAGTCTTTAAAAGCCTGATACCTGCAAAAAACTTAAATCTTGTTAGCCAGGCTCCCATCTCTACATTCTCATTCCCATCATCAGTGGGAAAACTTCAAATAAATCAAGCTGGTTCATTCAAAGAACCATGCCTGTCTGCCGCATACACCTTTCACTCGCACCTTGTACAAGTGAAGAAAGGTTTCAGGGACACCCGTGACACGACACTGGTGATCTATAATGTGCCGAAGGGCTCTCAATTTTAGGATCCCGAGTTTCACTGTCACCGCCATTGCTTTCAGACTCGAATTTTGGAAGCCGTTGTGCTACACATTGCATAATGAGATACACCCACTTACAATTTACGTACAACAATTGGATAATGGAACTGATCCTTTTCTTTTGATTTGCTGATCAATACATGTGGCAGATTACAAATTAAAACATAATTTGGCATGATTATTGCTGTATCGTGATACATAAACCATGGATCATGTATTGGATCAATTATTAAAGATCACAGTGCATCGATATTCGATGAATCATTACACCTCTACACCATACCCAATCAATTATACCCAGCGCTTCAGCCCTGCCACACACCTCCCCCTCATGCAATGCACACATGGCCAAATTCAGCAGCTGCATGACATGTTTAGTGCGTGCGCCACCAGTAATAGGGAGTTGAGAGCCGCAACAGAGTTAATCAAACATGTTCTTGTTATTAAATACAACAGTTACGTTCAATACCGGATTCGTGCCTTTTATTTAAATTTAGGGATGTATTAAAATGGATGTGCGTCTGGGTGGATATATAGGATTCGGGCTGAAACTGAATCCTGGATTCATCCCTACAAACAAGGAGCTTTTGGAAATGCGTATCCAGAGGGCACAGTAGTTAGAAGCTCAAAAGTAGACACGCTGATCTCTTCTTAACAGTTACACTATTAATATGTCATGCATTTTAAAATGTTTGTAATGATACTCCGTTAAATTCTCACTGTTCTATTATTAAAGTACTATTCATATGGTAAAATGTGTAAGTCTTGTTCAATATATGAACATTAAGTTATATAATGTTTATTATTGCTTAAAAATGTGTAAAATACTCCGGCCCGCCTACTCCTAACTTTTCCAATCTGGCCCCCTTAAATTAAAAAAAAACTAGCTGAAGAGCCCTGCCTTTACTAAGGCAACTCTATCTGTCCAGGGTATAGGTGAAACACATGCAAGCAGTTTTACAGCAAGTACAGCATAAACCAGTCTGTGTTACTGCAGATGAAACTACAGATGGGAGAGATAAGTGTCCTGAACATTGTAGTTAATATGTAATTTTATGAAAATTGTATATTTTTGTAATAATGCCCTTCATTTTGGATTAGTGTGAATATTGTAATTCCAGCAATAAGCTGTTACAATACATTGTTACTAGTGGACTGCTTTAAGAAATATTTTTACTGAAATCTACAGTATCTCAGGGACTTAAAAAAAAAAAAAAAAAATGAATTCAATAGATTCTTTTATGTAAAAATGTTATTTTTGTTCAAATTATGTTGTTAATTCTTAATAAATTGGTAAAAACAGAAAAAAACAGAATTGGTCATTTTGAAAAACGGAATTTGCCGTTCCCAAGAATGGAAAATCAGGAGCCCTACTAGGCCTATATACATGATTTTATTTCAGTTCACACATTCAAAGTTCGCCAGTGCCATGCTCCCTGAAGCTGTTTCATGACTGGCTAGCAACAGCTGCTGAAGCTGCTGTGTACAGTCATTACAGAGGAACTCAAGCAGGGATCTGTTAACATTAGCTAAAAGCAAGGCAATAAAATTAGCAACATTTTCAAACAGAATACGATTATTGTATAATGTTGCTATTACAAGCATTGCATAATTAATTAGGGTCCTTACGTTTAATATGCAAATAACAGATTTAAGACTGACATAACACTTGTCAGTAAAAAAAAAATAAAAGAAAGACGCGTTTGCTTCTACAAGTAGCTAATGTATAAGGCTGTTTTTTGTGTACTCGAATATGTAATATGCTATTTGAATATTTTTTTTATTTTCGTGTATTTGACTACACTGACCCATCCCTAGTTAGGATTATTATAATTCAGTTTTAGCGTTGCTGTGACCATATGGTAACAGCTCGGTTGCATGTTTGCTTTATGAAAAATTGAGTATCATTTGCACACATACATTTTCAAATCTTAATGGTATATTCATTTTCTGACAAGCACACAAATGTGTGCATGTTAAATGGCTGAAGTAACATATATTGAAAGGCTTCGTTTATCCACTTTCTTTTGAGACATGGGCTCTCTTTGGTTACCATACACAGTTAGAAACATACTGAAAATAAAAACCATCATGAAAAAAATATATAAATATATTGGGCCAGATAAAATTGCATCTGGGCCAGTAAAAAGTAGCTCAGTGGACCAAGGGGCCAGTAGTTAAACATTTAAACGTAGAGCCCTGCATATTGTGCTACTAGTCCAAAGTACTAGTTCCTTTTGAAACTTACTAGTCCTGATGTAAACTTGCTAGTCCTTATGTGAAGTGCCTAAGTTGGAATCAACAACAACAGTCGGGGTCCCTAAAGATAGGCTTAGATTTTATTTTGCTAAGAAATAAACACTGTTATAAATTTAGATTTACATTTTTTTTAACAAAGTACCTTCGTAAACGCTCATACAAATTGATCAATCACTGTGGCAATGTGCCCCACCCCTGTGTGCATTTGTGTGTTATATGTTGCGTGTGGTGTGTTAATGTTCATGTATAGATGTGGCTGCACGGGATATAAATGGGTGTGTGCAGCACGAGTTATTTAAAATGTATAATTGTATTTAAGCATGGGGATTGCACTTCACGTGCATTTAAAGTATTTAATAATATGTGAGCACGGGGTTGCACAGATTTAGTTCACGTGCTGCGATTCAAGTGAATAATTAATTGGTAATTGAATCCCAGCACAATTGTATATATAGATGCACGTTTCATTCACTTGGGGTTGTGTTTTCGGTGAGTGGAGAACGGGTGTGGAGAAGGAGAAAATAAAAAGTAAAATAAATATAAGTTGCTTAGACTCATCGTGTTTGTTCGTTCACTGTCTGTTTACTGTTTTGTCGTATTGTTCGTCTATTTATTTTGGCCCAAAGTGCTGTGTTCTGTTTTGTTCAACCTTTTATTTTTGTTTGTTTAATAAACGTACGGAGCGCAGCCATTGCATCTCAGTTTCACTCATCAGTACTGCCTGTCTATGTGTTCCTTTCTGGCCTGACGTCACTCCTAGAGCTAGCCTGTCACAATCACCTGTTTGCACCTTGTTACTGAGCAACTACTGTACTGTGTGCTGAGAAACTGACACTGACAACACCAGACGGGATGATAGGAAAAAATTCTCTCAGCTGTGTCACCTTGCCGACCATGAAGCTCCACCTGCAATTGACTCAGATGACACAAATAAAATGTTTATTTTATTGTATATTACATGTGTTGCTATTTACAAAAAAGCTGCTTGGCTATGAATTACTATCTACAATAATTAATATACACACGTACACACGTGGTCTTCACTAAAGACCCAATTTAAAGACTCGGAATGAAATTGTTAGCTAGGTGGCTTTTTTTTTTCTTATACAGTAGAATCTGCCAGAACTGACGGACGCTGTGTCTACTAGGTTTAGATACTAATGCGAGCATAATAAATACAAAAGAAAAACGAGGGAAATGCAGATATTTTCAAGAAAGCTGGGAGACTTTATATAAATGAATTTTATATTTTTAAACTCTGCAATAACAGTTCTGTTTTTGCAGCATCCACAGTATACTTTGACAGAACAGGTGATTTATTTGCACTATACGGGACTTTATTTTCTCCCATTGGTGCGTGAGCCACGGAGCACTCACAGAATCACCTATTATCACTGATTTAAAGCCTGGTTTTCAAACAAACTGATTACTGCTCAGCAGTACTGTATTGGTATAAGAAAAGTGTGTTTTGAAAAAGTAATTTCAGCTTCCAATCACTTAAAATTTGCTGACGATAATGTAAACAACACCACGCTACAGACAGCAAGTCCCAATCTTTAAATATGTTACTGTTTACAGATAAGAACGTTAGGTTACTTGCCATAACCCTGGTTCCCTGAAAGAGAAGACAACCACCAAAGACATTACATATGGGATATGCCTGCCCATTGGGTAGGTATCGCTGAGCTCTCTATACCAGAGCTGCCGATAGGCCCCTTCCTTGGATGATGCACTCGGTCCCGCACACTGATAGGATAAAACTGCAATCCAAAGGAAGCCATTTCTCTTTTGCCGTCAAACCCGTGAGGGCGACCGATGCGACCTTGCGGTTGGTGGCCGTCTTTTCTTTCAGGGAACCAGGGTTACGGCAAGTAACCTAACGTTCCCTTTCAATTCGAAGATGACCACCAAAGACATTATGTATGGGATAATGTATACCAGAGCCGTCGTGAGGGAGAAGGAACGGCGGCATATGAGGGACGCACAAGCACTGTCTAACCCAGAGGTTAGTGGTGTGAACTTACACCCTCAAGGACCCTTGTACCTACAGAAGGTAAGGCAGGGTCTACCACATTAAGACGGTAAAACCTGGAGATGGTATGCGGCGTAGCCCAGCTAGCCACAGAACAAATATCAGACATCGAGGCACCTCTGAAGAGGACCCAAGATGCAGCCAACCCTCTAGTGGAGTGTGCGGCTACCCTACCAGGTGGGGGCAAGCTAGCACTATTATATGCAGTCGAGACTGTATCCACAATCGAATGTGACAGACACTGCTTAGAGAGGGGCTGTCCTAGGGGCTGTCCTAGGGTCCGTGTCCCGTGACAGGCGAAGAGCTGGTCAGATTGACCCAGAGCCCTTGTCCTATTCATGTAGCATCTCAGTGCCTGCACTGGGCAGAGGAAATTGAATCTCTCATCCTCCGTTGAAGCAAACAGAGGTGGATGGAAGGACTCCAGTTCCACAGACTGATTAACATGGAAGGCTCTGATCACTTTGGGGAGGAAAGCAGGGTTGGTGCGCAGAGACACCCTGCTGCCATCTTCCCAAATACGCATGCAGGAGCTGTGCACAGACAGCGCCAGCAGCTCGCTGAGTTCTTGCAGAAACTGTAAAATGACCAGCATAGGGCAAGATATGGGGTCATGGCTTCTAGCCAGACACCAATCCTTGAAATACCTCCACTTATAGGTATACAAGGACCTAGGGGAATCTGTCCTAGCGTTCTGCAAAGTATCCACAACCGCATCTGATAACCAGCGGTCCCTTTCAGGGGCCAGACCCACAGCCGGAACTTGCTCGATTCCGGGTGCCAAAGAGAGCCTTTCGTCTCACTGAAGAGATCCAAGTGAAGTGGAATCTTCCAGGGCTGGCTGTGCAACAGCTGGCACAGGGTCGAAAACCAGACTCTCCAGGGCCACTTGCGGGCCACTAGGAGAACTGACGCTTTCTCTAACCAGACTTTTTTGAGAAAAGCCGGGAGTAGCGGTATAGGTGGGAAAGCATACAAAAATGCTTTGGGCCATTCATGCGCTAGGGCGTCTACGTCAAGTGGACCGCCTAAGCGGTGGAGGGAGTACCATAGGGGCAATGGGTGGTCTCTTCCGAGGCAAAGAGATCGACCTGCGCTTTCCTGAACTGTTCCCAAATGCGCTCCACTATCTGAGGGTGGAGTAGCCACTCTGACGGGTGCAGACCGCTCCAGGAGAGAAGGTCCGCTGCCCAGTTCACTGCACCGGGAATGTGCGTCGCCCGTAGGAACAGCAAGTTCCTCTGAGCCCATGTCAATAGCCTGAAGACCATGCGATGCAACCCCGGGGACCGTAGGCCACCCTGGTTGTTGACATACACCACCACTGTCGTGTTGTCCGTCCGGCTCAACACATGCATGCTGCTCAGCACTGGGAGAAAGTGGGGGAGAGCAAGGGATACCGCTTGCAACTCCAGCATGTTTATGTACCTGTTGAGGAGCCTCAGATCTAAGATGGGGCAAAACCCGCCGTCCTTCTTGGGTACCAGAAAATACCTCGAGTAGTACCCCTCTCCATGGGAGGAGAGGTCTACGAGATGAATGGCTCATTTGCACCAAGGCAGCCACTTCCTTCTGAAGTACCGAGGCCTGGAGAGGGTCTGTCACGAAAGTATTTGTGATGCCTCGAAAGGGAGGAGGTCCCAAGTGGAACTGAAGCGTGTAACCATTTTGCACGGTGGCGAGCACCCAGGAGTCTGAGGTGCAAGCGCACCAGAACTGCAGCTGTTGTGCCGAAAAGGGAGTCTGAGGCCGCCAGCCTTCAGCCGAGGCGGGACAGTTTGGGGTGGCTGTTTAGGGCCCTGGCCCTGAAAATGCCTCCTGTGATGCTGGTGTGTGGACTGGCCACGACCTGCGTTCCCTGCCGGTTGGGCCCGGTTGCTTGCTGCTGATGTGCCCTGTAGGTGATGCCTTAGATCACCCAGTGGTGACAGTCTGCGCCTGAGAAGCTCGCCAGCAGCTTGACCTGCCCCAGGCGGAGGCGCGGGGATGGAGCATCGCGTTCCCGATTGCATTTCTGTAGGATCTCCTCCACGGCTGGCCTAAAGATATGTCCTGGGGATATAGGCGCGTCAAGGAGCGCGGCCTTATCCGCATCAGGAACCAAGAGCTTGCCCTTGGAGACCGGAGATCTGCAGTAGTGTGCTGGACAGGAGACGTAATTCGCGCTATATGCCGTCCAAGTAAGCAGTAAGCACACTCGCTGTATTAGACAGGCGTGTTGCCTGCACCTCTGCTGCATACGTCTGCTTGAGATGCATTTCCGTCACCTTACATTGAGGGTTCGGGCACGCTGAGTCTCTAGCCAATCCACCCACCAGCAGGGCCTTAACTAGGGCCGCGATGGTGGAGTCCACCGGGGGGAACCCCACTAGGTCAAGCTTATCCATGCCTTGTAGGGAGGCAAGCAGTGCGGCATGTTTCAGCACGCTAGGACCCGAGGCCGGACGGTCCCAGGAGGAGTGTACCTCCTCCATGAAGTCTGTGAAGGCCGGGAACTTCTGAGGGCCATTGCTGCGTCCAGAACACAGACCGACGTGGTTCCGCCGTGGCGTTCAAGGGACCTGCAAGAAAGCTGCAGCGCTTTCCATAAGAGCCGAAACTGAGCTGAACAACAGGGGGGCACTGGCTTCCGAGGCTACCTCGAAGCCAGGTTCTTCATCAGCAGGGGTCTTGCCCCACCTGCATGTCAGGAGAAGGAGGCCTCCTTCCCAGAGGCCGCTATGGAGACCGTGTCCTCTTGCGCCGGCTGAGACGCCTCTTCACATCCCCCCCTAGGGGAGGAGGGGTATGGCAATTGGGGCTGCAACGGGGCCTGGCGCCTGTTTAGCCAGGAGCTCTAAGACCTGGGCCATCTGGGCCTTGAGGTCCATAATATCGCTTGCCTGCTTGGAACACTTCGTCCTTCTCGCTCGTGGTGAAGGGGAGCAACTGTGGGTGGCCTGCACATCGGAGATGTGTAGCAGGGGGTCCTGGGACATTTCGAGAGGGAGGTGGCATGTTGAACGCCCAAGCATTGTACACAGAGGGTATGCTTATCCTTTTGCAGGATATTGCCGTTGCAGGCCGAGCAAGGGTGGAACCCCGACTTGCGTGACATGGGCCTGGTGTTTTGCATGGGCCGTGCAGAAAACACCACTTGCACTGCGCTCGAGCACTGGTTAAGTGCGAACGCCATGCACTCACCCACTAGCGCTGTAGCAGAGGGTACTGAACACCGTGCACCTTGTGTACCGTGGGCACCTTGTGCGTCGCATACCGTGCGGTACCGTATGCCTGTGCAGCAGTGTATTACCAAGCACCGTGCACCGAGGGCCATGCGCTCCGAGTACCGTGCACTATGTGCACCGCGTACCGTGCAGCACTGTGGAGGAGAGTGCGGCTGGAAGAGTCACTCAACAGCAGGGATACGGCAAGGCCTAGCCCTGTGGAGGAACTGTGTACTCTCCGGAAGAATAGACAACCATTCACGGATAACTGCACAGGCAGTCGCTCACATACGACAGACAGATATAAAGAGCGGCCTACCACGCAAGCGAGGAGGCCGCTGAAAGACAGAAAGGCAAATAAGGCTCTGTCTTTTTCAAGTTGTTGATTCCGGGAAAGTGGCAAGCCAGCACGAATGCAAGGGAAATACAATGGACTCAATTTAACTCGAGAAGCTCTTTTCTATTAATACGCTCAGCTCAACACAGAGGTCTTACCGTACTGTCTTGAGAAGAAAAAAGAGAAATGGCTTCCTTTGGGTAGCAGTTTTATCCCCTCGGTGGGCGGGACTGAGTGCATCATCCGAGGAAGGATGCCTATTGGCAGCTCTGGTATAGAGAGCTCAGTGATACCTACCCAATGGGCATTAATGTCTTTGGTGGTCATCTTCGAATTGAAAGGGAACTCAACTTTATTATGAATATATTGTGTTACTATGTTTTAACATATTACGATCATGTTCATTATGGTAACTGTTTTTTTATTAGTTTTAAAATGTTTAGTAAAACGTGACCTGTTGTTTGACATCGTTAGTACAACCGGCCCCCTTTGCCAATGACATCTTCAGTCAGGGTCGTGACCCAGTATAAATCAACACTTTTTTGTAAAATGACTTTACACCTACTTCAAAAGATGCAACGTGTTTCAGTAAATTCAAACGATAAACTTCACATCCCATGCAGAGGGAGAAAACAAATGTAAAACGTCATTAAGTGGGGTAGGCATTGCAGGGGAGATGAAGGGATTGAGTGACTGTTTTCTAAGCATTATTTGTGAATGCTTATTCACCACTGCTACACCCCTGCATTTTTGTAACGCAAGACTGAACGTGAGTGTATATGTGTACATTTGTTTTAAGTACTCACCCAGAGGACTACTGAGACACAGACATCAACTAGTCCTCATCAGATTTAATTGTCCTCGGGCGAGCATGAGTTTCTAACCCTGTAATATGGTAATGGTCATATAGTATTCATTCAAGTTGATTAATGCACATTAATTTGAACTATTGTAATTATTCAAATGAATTAATTGTTTAAGTTAATTATTAAACAAACTAACGAAATTAGCACCACAAACACAACACAGATATGAGAAAAGATATGTATTTGTTTTATTAAGATATGCTACAGGTTGTCGTTCTTTGAAAGGGTTCTAAAAAAACAGTGTTTGTGGTTTTGACAGTAGGCTATTAAACTTCAATTCATATTTTGAAGCTTGGAGGGTGTAAAAATGTGTGCTTTTGAAGTTAATCAGCTGTTTGATGCCTTGGGAGGTGATGGTATGATATGGAGTTAGGAGTACAGAGAGCAGTAGGCACTGTATGACATTTGTGGAGCATGAAAATACAAACCAAAAAAAATAAATGGCAGAGAAAGGGCAGCAAAGTCCTCTTGGCACACGGAAAAGAAAAGTTTTCTGAGAAGGAGCTGAGAGTCCTTACGGCTGAGGTCTCTCAGCATTAAACTGAGTTGTTTGGAAAAGCCTCAGCCAACATCAATTATGCTAGTATCCTTAGGAAATTATATGTATTGGCCTGCCCTTTTTAGCATGACATCCAGAAATTTGCCTAACTCTCTGGAAACGGTGGATTGGGCTATCCCTCTAGACATTCCAACTGTGGTCTGAAAGGAACCAAAGACTAAGTAGTGCAGAGAACACAGCACTTTCATATGTGCAGGGATAGTGGTCCCTAGATTGACGCTGGGGTCTAACTCATTCCTCAATTCAGCTACAAGGTCAAGGATGACCTGCGGAAGGAGACGATAACGCTTTTAGCACCATATCCTCCAGCATCCCAAACAAAGTGACCCTGGGATTGAATATGCGGGGTCTTCGTCTTGTCCTTCTCCTCTGAACGTGTTCCTGCCTCTCCTCAACAACAGCAAAGTGTCACTGCATCAGAAAGTGTACCACAGCAGCCAATCACAGGTCTCTGCAGGCGTGTGCTTTTATACAGCTCTTAGTTACTTGCTTCTACAATGGTTTGCACCTTCGAAGAAGAGGTGTAAAGTTTTTGGAGGGTCAGCAATTGCCTAAGTGCAAGGCAAAGGCCTTACATCACATTATAATGTTTGTGCCCACTTAGCATCCAGACCCTGCCCAATTCCATGCTCTTTTCTACATTTTAATGCATTTTGTCCCAGAGTGTGTGTGTGTGTTTGTGTGTGTGTGTCTTCAGGTGGAAAACAAAGTTTATATATTTCAAAAATCCAAGTGAACACAACACAAAACACAGTCCCAATCACCACTATTTACAATATGTGTATATACAGTGCCGAGAAAAGGTTTGTGAACCCCAATGATAATTATGGAAATTCCATAGTTTTACCATGATAGCCTTCTTGAATCAAAAGTCTTTTGTTAAATATCCAATAGGGTTTATATTAACCAATTCCATGTCTTTTGAAACAAAATGATGTATGAATTAGACAAACAATGAGTAATTAAGATTCAGGGTATGTGAAAAAGTGAACCCCTGGTTTTATTAGCTCAATTAAGGGGTCAATTAGAATCAGGTGTTCAAATAATTAGGTAGATCTTCAGGGGTGAGTTTCCCACCTTATATAAAGATCAGAAACTTTGTGACTTTGGTCTTCACCATACAGGTGTGTGGAAACATGTCATGCCACGATCAAAAGAAATCTCTGAGGACCTCAGAAAAACAGTTATTGATGCTCATCAGTTTAGAAAGGGTTACAAAACAATTTCTAATGATTTGGGGCTCCACCAATCCACTGTCAGACAGAGAGTCTACAAATGGAGAAAGTTCAAGACCACAGTCACTCTACCCAGGAGCGGTCAAAGGTAGAACTTTCTGGCCTCAATGAGAAATGTTATGTTTGGTGAAAACCAAACACTGCGTTTGAACAGAAGAACCTCATCCGAACCGTCAAGCATGATGGTGGGAGTGTGATGGTTTGGGGCTGCTTTGCTGCCTCAGGACTTGGACGACTTGCCATCATTGACACAACCATGAATTCTGCATTGTATCAGACGATTCTAGAACCAAAGTCATTTTGCTAGAACCAAAGTCATTGTATTTATCTTGCTCTTAATTGTATTATAACTTGTACTGTGATTCTTGAAATGTATTTTTGTTTCTGCTAAACAAGAAATAAATAATAATAATAATAATAATAGAGGAGAATCTCAGGCCATCTGTCCGTGAGCTGAAGCTGAACCGAAAGTGGGTCATGCAGCAAGACAATGATCCTAAACATACAAGCAGATCTACAAAAGAATGGCTGCAGAAGAAGACATTCCGCGTTTTAGAATGGCCTAGTCAAAGTCTGGACCTAAACCACATTGAAATGTTGTGGCAGGACCTGAAGCGAGCTGTCCATGCAAGGAAGCCCTCAAATCTCACCGAGTTGAAGCAGTTCTGTAAGGAGGAATGGGCCAAAATTCCTTAAAACCGATGTGAGAGACTGACCAACAGTTACAGGAAATGCTTAGTTGAAGTCATTGCTGCTCAAGGGGGTGCCACCAGTTACTGAATCTAAAGGTTCACATACTTTTTCACACATGGATATTGAATGTTGAATCATTTGTGGATAAATAAATGTTCAAAAAGTATGTTTTTGTGTTATTTGTTTAATCAGGTTATCTTTATCTATCTTTATCTATTATAGGGCAGCAGTGTGGAGTAGTGGTTAGGGCTCTGGACTCTTGACCAGAGGGTCTGGGTTCAATCCCAGGTGGGGCACACTGCTGCTGTACCCTTGAGCAAGGTACTTTACCTAGATTGCTCCAGTAAAAACCCAACTGTATAAATGGGTAATTGTATGGAAAAAATAATGTGAAATAATGTATAATGTGATATCTTGTAATAATTGTAAGTCGCCCTGGATAAGGACTTAGATTAAGATCTAATAACATTTTAGGTGTGAAATATGTGAAAATCCTAAGGGGTTCACAAACTTTTTTCTCAGCACTGTATATCCTTGTTGGCAGGAAACATCCACCTCCTGCTGCAGTTTCGCCGTGTCGACCTCTTCAAATACTGACAACGTTGTTCTGTCCATTGACCTGGTGCACAGACCCCGCCATCGTTCCTCTACGTGTTCCACTGCTGCAGGCAAAGACACATCAGGTTAGAAACCAAAACAAATACTGCAGACCTTCAGCTCACCGTCCTTCCTGTCTCCCCCAACACCATCAACCCACTGATCAACACACCAAACACCATCAACCCACTGATCAACACACCAAACACCATCAACCCACTGATCAACACACCAAACACCATCAACCCACTGATCAACACACCAAACACCATCAACCCACTGATCAACACACCAAACACCATCAACCCACTGATCAACACACCAAACACCATCAACCCACTGATCAACACACCAAACACCATCAACCCACTGATCAACACACCAAACACCATCAACCCACTGATCAACACACCAAACACCATCAACCCACTGATCAACACACCAAACACCATCAACCCACTGATCAACACCGGAACACACAAGTATCTCGCTGGTATAAACCCACACAAGTGTTACGCTGGTATAAACCCACACAAGTATCCCACTGGTATAAACCCACACAAGGGTCGCGCTGGTATAAACCCACACAAATATCGCGCTGGTATAAACCCACACAAGTATCCCACTGGTATAAACTCACACAAGGGTCGCGCTGGTATAAATGAATGCACTATAGTAGCACGATTAAAACTTGCATGTAAACACCGCCAATGTATATCAGTTTGGACTGTCCACAATGGCTTTCTATTCAATTGAAAAAATAATGTATTGGCAATGTTAAGCCAAAACGCGTCGATTTCTGAATGTTTGTTTTTTTAAACCATTACATTATTTGTATGTAAATATGTGCCGCACCCTACTTTGATTTGTTTCAGATTGATTTAATTATTTAGGTTGCTCTAATCTGCTATTTTACAAACTAAAGATATCATAGTTGCAAACCACCACTTAATTAGCACTATGCCTATCATTTTCTGTACATGCATTTGATTGATATATTTTGCTACAATGAAAAAGGGATGTGACTCATTGCTGCTATAATGAACGATGAGGAACAAGAAGTAAGGTAGAAAAAGAATCTTTAGACAAAGAATATATTTTATGACAATTCCAGAGGAGGGATAAAACAGGGTTAGATTGCTTAATTTTGTACACAAGACACAGATCCTTCTAAAATGCAGTCTGGGGAAAAATATGTATTAAACTTCTAATACAGTGCCTATTGGGCTACAAAGTACTGTAGATTTTATTTTTCTTTGCTAACTGTCAGATTGAGTCGACATATCCCATTAATTTTGGGTTGCCTGCAACATTTTAAAAACAAAGTCAGTGGATGACACTTATCTTGAGTGTTCGGCTTCCTATAATTGTGTTCTAAAAATGTATCGAGTGGAATGGAATATTTGTTAGTGTGTTACCCCCGCCACTGGATGTAGTTTGGATTATTTGGTATAGTTTGGGTTATGTAGCACGGGTGACGTAAAATGTATATTTGTATTTGGTCACGGGTAATGCACAATTAGTTCACATGCAGACTGTGCCAGGGCTAGATTAGCAGTTGAGTCCTGGCACAGCTGTATATAAAGAGGCAGAAATCACTCACTCAGGGTTGGGTGATCAGAGGTAGAACGAGAGCGAGACAGTAAGAACGAAAAAAAAATATAATAATTGCTACTTGTGCTGGCTTTAAACCAGCACAACACTTATTTGTTTGTGTGTCTCTGAGTATTTGTTTTGGCCATCGTGCCGTTTTGTTTTCTGTACAGTGTTTTGTTTGTTTAAACCTTTCATTTATTATTAAAACGTGCATCAGCGTGTTCTGCATTTCCAGGTCTGACGTCACCACAAAGCCATTCCTGTTACAGAGTTAATCATGTTCTCTAACTGATTTCTGTGGTCGGACATGTATGATTCAATTTGGGAAAGTAACAGGTTACTGGATTTGATGGTTCGTTGTGAATAGACCTACCTTTTTCATTTCTAGCTCGGGAATTCTAGCATCAGGTTGGTACACTCCAGTGGTTCTAATAAAATGCATTTTATAAGATCACATAGTCTACTTATATCAATAAATAAATAAACAAATAAAAAAATAATAATTTGATAAATATGAATCATTTATTTTACAGAACCACTCAAGTCCTGACAACATTTTTGTACATCGGCGACATTACAGTGGTATACTCCTAAAGCAGCATTTTTATTATCGATTCCTATATTGTTTTTCTTCCCAAAGGCGATAAAGCTTTTGATCCAAATAAAAAGGAACATTGTTTAACCACCTCCTTTATTAAAAGACAATTTTAATTTGATTTGAACTTAGTTTTCTGTGGCAGCTTTTCATTTTCATATCACTATCTGAACAATCGTTTTCATCCATCTCGTATGCGACCAACAAAAGCGCAGATTAAGGTTTATAAAGGTGTGTGTGATCAACAAAATTATCAGAATGCAATGTTAATTAGCCAAGGTGTGGGCGTACCCACAGGGAAATAAACGATTCATTACAGACCTTTCTAAAGCGGAAATTGACTATTTCGTTTAATAAATCATTAGTAAAAGTATTTGCGAAAATAGCGCAATACCACAAAATGAACGGTAGTTAATGATGAATAGAGCCCATTGTTTCTAACCCTACAGACAATAGTTGACTTTTGTGATGTAGTTCCAGTCCTTATCTTTTTCTATTCAATTGATAAATTACAAATGGCACTTTTTAAATGCATGAATTTAATAAAATAATTTCCGAAATTAGCTACTAGTATTGAGGGAAGCTGTTTTTTTTAAAACATGGAAACCTCTTAATATATTTCATATGACAATGAAATAACTAAATTATTGAATATAATTATTATTCATTCTTTTGTTTAGTATACCAAACATTTTTCATTTGAAATTGCCTGTACTACCATTTTATGTAGTTAGGGTTGAGTTAGGTACTCAATGTTAAACCTTTAATAACTTTGGCCTGGTTTGTCGGAATTGGCCACAAATGTGCATGTTCCATTGACTTACAATGTTGTGAAAGCATACAATGTTGTGATAGTTTCATGACCCCACCTTGTGCGGTTTCTGAGATCTGGATTCCCTTTTTTTGTAAAAGTTCCCTTTTTTCCCTATACTTAACAGGTTTTGGTTTTTTTTTTCGCTCTCATGTACAGGCTACACAGTACTGACTTTCTGCACTAAACCGAGTAATGTACACACAGTCTGTGCTGAGGTAGGGCCTTTCGAAGGTTTGGTGAAAAAATATGAAATGGTTCCTGAATTATTAATAATAAAAAGATAAACAGCTTTTTGAAATCCTCTCAGCAAGGAACCCCTCCCCTGAAGGAGTGTGCTTGTTACACGAGTCGTTTGTTGATTGGGTCAGCAAAACTGTGTGAGTGACATCAGGCCACTGTGGCATCTGTAGTTCTGGGGTAGCCTGTAAACAATGCAATCTCATAGACACGTGTTTCTGTTTGAACTACAGCTCCCAGAATGCATACGAAATGGCTTGATAAGTGTTGTTTTGTTAAAACAACGTGACAATACTTTCACAAATAGACAGCAGTGTGGAGTATTGGTTAGGGCTCTGGACTCTTGACCGGAGGGTCGTGGGTTCAATCCCTGGTGGGGACACTGCTGTTGTACCCTTGAGCAAGGTACTTTACCTAGATTGCTCCAATAAAAACCCAACAATCTGATGTTGAAATGTTGTCTGGCATTATTTCGGATGTTCCCTGTGTACAGTCGCACTGTGTTTCTGAGGAAAATTTGAATTTAAACTGTTAATGAAAACAACTTTGATGTGGCAATGGAACGGTATGTTTTCTTTCCGTTTGTAGATTTTTGCTTGCCATCACAGTTGCCAAGTCCGCTTATAATAAGTCACTTTAATTTTTTGAGAGTCGCGGGTTGCGTGATTGACTGATGTCAATGTATATGCACGTTATTAGAATTTTAAGAATCATCCTATCCACACTTCAACTAAGAAAAACTAGAACTACTAAAACCAAACTAGAACTACTAAAAAAAAAATAGAATTTGTATAAACACCCCCACTCCCCTCCCTCTGAAATGGGTTGGACTTGTTTTGAAAGGCAGTGCCGCTTTTTTTTCTCGTGAGACTTGGCAACACTGCTTGCCAGTGTAACTGTGTCTGTTTTGGTGTTTTTGTTATCTGACACCTTGTGGTATACAGAAATAACAAACACACCCAAACAGACACAGTTACAATGGCAAGCAAAAATCTACAAACAGAAAGAAAAACACACCACTGCCACGAGCTGTGGGGATTTACAAGCTGAACTGGAACCACAAACTTTATTATAATGGAACCTTACACCATATAGTAAATGATGCATCATGTGCGCTTTCGTTGTTAAATATCAAAATTGAGTCATTAACAGTTTAAATTAAAAATATCCTCAGCAACACAGTGTGACTGTACACCGGGAACGTCTGAAATAATGCCAGTTAACTTTAGTTTATAAATGCGTTTGCACTGCCTGCAAGAATGTCACGAATCAATTGTTTCAACCAATAAGTATTGCCATGTGCGTGCTGGCATTTAGTGTTTCAACCAATTAGCACTACGCATTGCTATGCGAGGGCGGGCTTTCATTGTTTCAACTTATCACTGATAGTACCAATCACTGTCACGGGAGAGACACTGTTTACTTACAAATGTGTCCTGATGAAGCAGCTGTGAATTATTAGTAAATGTATTTAATTGTTTCATTGTGGTGGCGATTCTATTCGGAGAGCCTTGTAACAACGATAATCGTGTTGCTTGAACTTTTTTACACAGTAAACAATATCTATCAAAATAGTGCAACACCATAGATAACTTTACCTGCTCTCTTTCTTTAACCTTGTGACAGCAGGTAATGTTTCTAGTTGTTTAATATTTCTTGCTTCACACACAGTCCCGCCCAGTCAGAGACTCAGAAAGCCAATCAGCTGCTGTATAGGTCTGATTGATGGAAATGATCCTTGCAGGCATGTGTGTGCTTTTGGTAACAACGAAGTAAAACAATTAATTAATTTAGCAACAGTTTGCACAATTCACACTCACTTTACTGAATACATTGCAGTTTAGAGAGGTGAGTTACAAAACCTGACCTGCCTTAAAGTGTCCCGAGATTCTGGAGCCTGCTGGCAACCCTACTGTCAGATCAGTTGACACAGGTTGAAACATCATTAAAGAAAATAGTGGGTTATGGCAAAGATGCAGCTCTCCTTTCTTGTAAAGGTAAAGTAAACAGTTCTGTATTTTGACGTTTCTATTGTGGGGGGATGGGGCTAGTGATAAATTATGTACGTTTCAAACTGAAATCTTATTCAGGGATATATTTCCATTTGGTAATAAAAATACTATGAACTAAAAGGCTCAAAACAATAGATTGTGCGTGACCCTTGTTAGTAGCTGCCAGTCTGTTTTTCATTCAACAGTTTCAGTTTTTCTTTGGTTCGGTATTCGGCCGAATCTCAAAAACTTGGATTCGGTGCATCCCTAATATAAACATAAAATAAAAATACATACATAAAAAATAAAATAAATAAATAAACACAAATACTATATTATTAATAATAATAATAATAATAATAATAATAATAATAATAATAATAAAATATGTATATATAAGGATTTTTCTAGAGGGGATTATTCCAGATGGGGGAGAATTTATGAAAATTAAAAGAAATACCAAGGTATCTATTTTCTTTCTTCCAGATGTCTAATGAATTAGCAATAATGGGGCCCATTCGAAAATAGAGAGCCCTATTTTTGAGGCCAGAGAATGGGAGCTCCTGAATCCTAATTGGTTTAAGTATGGCCTCTTCTATTGCATGCCACGAAACTGGGGCCCTTAGGTACAACCAGGTCTTAAAGACCCTCAAATGAAAGGCCCAGTAGTAGAATTTAATATTTGGCAAGGCTAGACCACCAAGCGTTTTAGGGCGTTGCAAAGTAGTCAATAGAATTTTAGCAGGATTACCATTCCATATAAAACTAGTGCACAAAGAGTTAATTTGTGAGGAAGCGATAAAGGTAACATGGAGAACAGAACATGAATGCGAGGTAGAACGTTCATTTTAATAATAGAAATTCTACCAAGCAGCACAAGTTACAAAGGAGACCATCTTACCAAATAGTCTTTTATTTTAATCAAGGATGTGAAAAAACAATTGTATTTTGATTATACAGAACAGTATTCTACTTTATTATTTTTATTTACCAGTCCACAGTGTGTTTCGCTATAATTAGATTAGTCTCTACTCTCTGCCTGAGTGAATGACTGACAGTCTAGTAAAAAAAAAAAAAAAAACGCGTTTTACAACACAACAAAATATGGAGTTGATGTTTTGGATCAGATGGCACGGAAGTATTCCGTGAAAGCTGGCTCCCGACGGTGGCCAGGTGTTTTACAATGTATTCGACCGAGCAGCCATCAGCTTCTGGGTGCTTTACAAAGAATGCACAGAGAAGAATTTACCAAGGAGAGAATATATTTTACAGTTAGCACAGGAACTTCACAAGAAGCATTTGGAACAGAGGGAGACTGTCAAGAGTGTACCCACAGCTGAATTGAGAGCCGCAAGAGATGCCAATGCCAGGTTGGCAAGTGCAATAAAAATACAGCTTCGGACAGCTGTGCCCTGTGTAGAAAGGTGGCGTGTGGAAAGTGCACTGCACGTGTGGAGAAGCACATTATCTGTGTTGATTGTGAACAGCCTTAGACTCAAGGTAAAGGAATACCCTTTTGTCCAAAAAAAAAGCAGAAAAAAAGAAAAATGAATTTGACTTTTTTATAACTTGTTGTGCTGCTGCGCTTCTGAGTTTATTTTACTACATTGTTCAGTTGTTTTTGTGCATCTGATAATAAACCGATTTCTGTTAAAGTTAAAAATGTATTGCTATCGTTTCAGTTTTATAATAATTTATGTTGTAAACAGATGTGTGTTCAGATGTTTGTTTAATTTACATTTTCTTGTTTTGATTTGTAAAATAAATTTGTTGGTACCCTTACAGCTCATTGAAATAATGCTTCATTCCTCCTGAAAAGTGATGAAATTAAAAGCTATTTTATCATGTATACTTGCATGCCTTTGGTATGTCATAGAATAAAGCAAAGAAGCTGTGAAAAGAGATGAATTATTGCTTATTCTACAAAGATATTCTAAAATGGCCTGGACACATTTGTTGGTACCCCTTAGAAAAGATAATAAATAATTGGATTATAGTGATATTTCAAACTTAGTTTCTTTAATTAGTATCACACATGTCTCCAACCTTGTAATCAGTCATTCAGCCTATTTAAATGGAGAAAAGTAGTCACTGTGCTGTTTGGTATCATTGTGTGCACCACACTGAACATGGACCAGAGAAAGCAAAGGAGAGAGTTGTCTGAGGAGATCAGAAAGAAAATAATAGACAAGCATGGTAAAGGTAAAGGCTACAAGACCATCTCCAAGCAGCTTGATGTTCCTGTGACAACAGTTGCAAATATTATTAAGAAGTTTAAGGTCCATGGAACTGTAGGCAACCTCCCTGGGCGCGGCCGCAAGAGGAAAATCGACCCCAGATTGAACAGAAGGATAGTGCGAATGGTAGAAAAAGAACCAAGGATAACTGCCAAAGAGATACAAGCTGAACTCCAAGGTGAAGGTACGTCAGTTTCTGATCGCACCATCCGTCGCTTTTTGAGCGAAAGTGGGCTCCATGGAAGAAGACCCAGGAGGACTCCACTTTTGACAGAAAAACATAAAAAAGCCAGACTGGAATTTGCTAAAATGCATATTGACAAGCCACAATCCTTCTGGGAGAATGTCCTTTGGACAGATGAGTCACAACTGGAGCTTTTTGGCAAGTCACATCAGCTCTATGTTCACAGACGAAAAAATGAAGCTTTCAAAGAAAAGAACACCATACCTACAGTGAAACATGGAGGAGGCTCGGTTATGTTTTGGGGCTGCTTTGCTGCGCCTGGCACAGGGTGCCTTGAATCTTTGCAGGGCACAATGAAATCTCAAGACTATCAAGGCATTCTGGAGCGAAACGTACTGCCCAGTGTCAGAAAGCTCTGTCTCAGTCGCAGGTCATGGGTCCTTGTGGCAAAGTGCCCCGCCCCTGTGTGCATTTGTGTGTTCTGTGTATGTATGTATGGGTGCGTATGTTAATGTTGGTGTATAGATTGGTACACGGGATATAAACGGGTCTGTGTTTCACGTGTGTTTAAAGTGTATAATTATATTTAGGCACGAGGATGGCACATCACTTCACGTGCAGATAAAAGGTGTATAATGTGTGGCACGGGGTTGCACATAATGAATTCACGTGCTGGGATTCAAGTGAGTAATTCATTAGTAATTGAATCCCAGCACAACAGTATATATAGATGCACGTTTTAGTCACTTGTGGTTGGGTGTTCGGAAGAGGAGAACGGGTGAGAGAGAGAGGAGAGTTAAAATAAGTAAATCAGTAAAAACGTAAAGATAAGTTTGTTTGTACTCACCGTGTCTGTCTGTCTGTCCGTGCACCGTTTGTTTAGTGTTAGTCCGTTTTGTTTGTCTGTTTATTTTGGCGCAAGTGCCGTGTCCTGTTTTGTGTACTGTTTAAAACCTTTTATTTGTTATTAAACGCTGAGTGCAGCCATTGCACTCAGCTCATCACCATCACCGTCTCTGTGTATTCCTTTTCTGGTCTGACGCCACCCACTCTGGCCGTCTTTGTGACAGTCCTCCAACAGGATAATGACCCAAAACACACAGCTAAAAGCACACAAGAATGGATAAGAACAAAACATTGGACTATTCTGAAGTGGCCTTCTATGAGTCCTGATCTGAATCCTATCGAACATCTATGGAAAGAGCTGAAACTTGCAGTCTGGAGAAGGCACCCATCAAACCTGAGACAGCTGGAGCAGTTTGCTCAGGAAGAGTGGGCCAAACTACCTGTTAACAGGTGCAGAAGTCTCATTGAGAGCTATAGAAAACGTTTGATTGCAGTGATCGCCTCTAAAGCTTGTGCAACAAAATATTAGGTTAGCGGTCCCATCATTTTTGTCCATGGCATTTTCATTTGTTTTATTATTTACAATATTATGTTGAATAAAAAATCAAAAGCAAAGTCTGATTTCTATTAAATATGGAATAAACAATGGTGGATGCCAATTACTTTTGTCAGTTTCAAGTTATTTCAGAGAAAATTGTGCATTCTTCGTTTTTTGTGGAGGAGTACCAACAAATTTGAGCATGTCTGTATATATAGAGAGAGAGATAGAGATATATAGATCTATATAATATTTAATATGCTTCGGATGTTAAGATGTTTATGTGAAATACTCAATAAAAAAAAAAAAAACTAATTACACCGACTGTTATACTATTTACGTTATACTATTTACAGTGTTTTGAATACAGCCGTCAGAAAGACTGCTGTGGGGCTTCAAGTTATGAGTATATCTCCGGGTCTTCTAGTGCTAATACTGCTGTAGTGTCAGGTTGGGTCATAGTATCATTCTGGTCATGAAATTAACAGAACTGGAATATACAGAGGGTTCCTAAGCCATTCTCTGTGCTTGCTTGGTTTTCTTGTGACAAACTCCTCCACTGACAAAGAATGCTTTTTAAAAAGAGTAAATTACTGGATAACAGGTTTACCTTCACCATCGCTGAATGAATCCTTTGGCGCCAGGGGTGTCATCCAAGAGGGTATGTTTTGACACCTCGGACAGAAAACAATCCACCGCATAAATACAGCTGATGGGCAAAACAGCAGACCAACTGAGAACACTGGGCTGTCTCGGAATGAGAACAGCCAATGGGAAAACAGTCTACTTTCAGTCGGGGATCCTGACACACAGCACAAGGCTCCAAACTTTGACAATCTGAAGACCCGCAGCCTGTGATCGGCTTGAACAGAGATCACTTTTCGGAAACTCTGATATGGGATAACAACCCCAGTGTTTGCCTTGGTGTGGGGTCATTCCATGCTAACTCGACCAGTGCCGTTGCCCATCCGTCTCAGATTTTCCTAGAAAAATTCACCTGGGGGTTTTCAGACACGCTGAGTTCAGAAATGATAGCCATTATTTTATTTTTTTTTAATTTCCCTTTCGACCTGTGACCTTGCAAAAGTCAACCTAAAGTGAGAAAGGGACCTTGAACAGAAAAATCACCCTGGGTGCAATTTAGATGCTACCATCATGTGTAGCATCTTGTTCTACTTGTATTGAATAGGGCTATTCAGAAAAAAATACTAGGAGCACCCTACTCACTTCCGGCAAATTGCCAGACGAGGGGTAACTGACAAGTTTTATTCGAACTTCAGCCTAACCCTTTACCCTGTAGGGGATGTGGGTCCTAAAATGTAAGTATTGCTGTAAGAACCTTAGGAACCAGTCTTCCAAATTATGTGAAAAACTTTTGGTTTCAAGTCCCACCACTGGTCATTAAATCCCCTTGAAATTTAAATTTTTGCTATTTGTACCAAGTTTAGGCCGTAATAACTTGCGTAGGGGGACTCCAGAAATGTTATGTTTGGATAGATATGTTTGGATAAAAAGATATGTTTGGATAGATGTTAATGAGATCTACAAGCATCAAGCAAAACTGTTCCTTTGTATTCACTAGAGGCAGTGTCCAGTCTGAATATTTCAATAGAGGTGGGTCCTACATGATTTTGAATTCAAGTTAGGTATCATATGATTATGTAAACTAGTCCAAATATAAATATACTTTGCAAACTACACTGCAACAATCAGCACAGCTGAATGCGTCCTAATTGACCGCAAGGTAATGGCAGAAAAAAATGCAAGATGTTTATAAAGGAAGGCAGGAAAAAAGCAATGCGCTAACTAACTAGCTTATCGCTCTAACAGGTTTATTGCTCTGTATCACTGGATTGCAATTTAAATAGCGCCCATTTTAATGCAAACACATAAGATTAATACTTCAAGTTGTTTCTTTAATTATACATGTTTGTTATTTGTTAAGTTTAACAAGCCATGTGTATCCAGACAGAATATCTGTATTTTATCAAAGCAGTGGTGTGATTTCCTCTCACAGTGAGAGGAAAGCCACCAGTTTTCATTAAGGAATGTACAGCTACAAAATATTTGAGCTCGATTTAATCCAGCCCATGGTTAAACGAGGCTAATTACAGCTTTAAAGACAGGTAGAGAGAACAGAAATCAATGTCAAAATCTACCAACCCTATGTTAATAAGTAACAGTTGCTACCAAATGCCTCTAAACAGTAGTGCACTACTTTCGTACTAGCCTTTACAATTGTAACTTTGTTTCCCTATGCGTACAGAATGTATTTAAGTTGTATAGAAGGCTGAACTTTCCCAATTAGCAGGTGTCTGTAGCATGTTTTCAAATTTTGTCTGTGTTACAGTAGAGACCAGCACAATGTATAATGTTTATGTGCTTGATGATTTGAATACTTTACTTCCTATAGTTAACTATTTTATGTACAGTTAAAGATGGGTTGGTGTTTTATTTTCCGACATGACACAGCTGTCTCGTTCTGGTACTGTTTTTAAACGTATGTTTGAAATCAAAATGAAGCTTTTGGGATATTATTTTTGTATATAGTTGTTGCAAACATTTTAATCCTTGTAGACTGCAATGGCATACAACTGTTCAGTATGTGATAGACCTATTAAACGTGTCGATTAGAATGAAAGCACTTTAGTGCCGAAGATCATAGAATGTATTTTATTTGTATTTTACTATTTTAAAAAAGCACCTAGGCTATGTGTTTAGTATATCATTGCATTTTATTTATGTAACATCTGATTTGCAACATAGTTAATACGTTATCTTGTTGCTTTGAATCTTACATAAAATGTACATTTTTAGACTTGTGTTTCTGATCTTTTGACTTTGTGTGACTGTGTCTTATTCCTTATAAAACTCACTTGGTCTATGCATATTTTGATGATGAAATGCACGGAAAATGACAAATTTGTATAAATATATAAAAATTGCCCGAAGGTGCCTCCCCCTTTCATTTTCAGCACTCCCAGTTTGAAAATTGTTCCTGCGTCTCTGCCATTCATTTCAGTAGCTTTCATTTTTTCTTCAATCTATTCATTTGACCAGATGTTAGATGCTGGTGAAGGGAATTGAGCAATTTTAAACAGTCCAGGCATTCAGCTTTAGATTTAAAATTTATGTTTTGCTCAGTTAAGAAATAATTAATCACAAGAAACTAAATATCATGGCAAGTTTGGGAAATGCATGATGTAGCTTTGCTTTCCTGAACTAGTTTGAAAAGTAGATGTGATCTGAATTCAAAACTTTGACAAGATTACAATACACAGAAGCACAGAGATCAGTCAAATCTAAAGTGATGTTAAAGTTTATATTTTTAAATGTTGTCTTTGTTTTTGCAGGGAGAATATTATTTATTTTTTGGATTTGACATTATTGCACCATTTTATTGCAATCCATGCTTGACATCTGCTCTGATTTCTTCCCAATTTAAGGTCATTACCCAGATGGCTTTTGGCATGGAGTGCGGATCACTTCACTAAATTGCAACAGAAGATCTCCCTCGGCATTCTGGGTAAGGCTACCGTATGTATGCTCTTTGGTTTTTCTGATATCATTTTTTCAATTCTACGGCAAAAAGGTCTTTTGAAGATCAAGAAAACATGTCAATGAAAGTCAATGAAAAAGTGTCAATAGAGATTACTAAACAAAAATGCTCTTTATAAAACAGATTTCTTTTGTTCACAGATCTTCAGATAGGCTGGCTCTTTTTTTAATTATTCTTTATTTTTTTTTACTAAATTTTCATTTTGGTATTTTTTTAAACATATCTGGTCCACATGTTTTTTTCTGTTTAAATTCTTCTTAAAACATATGGGTGGTGGCGATTAAAATAATAGTATTTAATTGAGATTATAAAAGGAATTTAATTCATTTTTGAAAGAAGTAAGCATTTAAGCTACGTCTAGTGTAAATTGTTGTGCAACTGTTACAAAACTCAGGGTCAGTTGGTAAAGAAAATCAAGACAAGGCCTTTTCACTTAGAACCTAAATATGCAATGTCCTTGGTGCACTGTTATGACACAGCTTACATCTTTCTGTTGATTAAATTGTACGATATGTTTTATGATGGTAGTGCCTTTCTGTACAAGGTGGTCAAACCAGTACCTCTACATCTCTCAAGTGAGAATTTACAAATTTGTAAAATTACCAGGGTATTTAGTAAGTAAGGGGTCTCACTAATAGGGGCACAGTTATGCTGTACATTCGGATATGCCGGACACGATGTATGTCCCCCAATAATATCCAGTTAAGTATGAAGCTAGGTCACTGGGAATTGCATGATCCAAAGAGACACATTAACACATTAAAACTGCTGTTGTACTGATACCAAAGACAGGGCGAAAATAAAAAGAACAGATAAAGAACAGAAACATTCAGAAGTACTGATGGACTGAAGTGGTTCGAAACGCAAGATGTGGACTACAATAAATGACACTCTGAATTTGAAGCTGGCTACAATAAGTGACATTCTGAATTTGAAGTTGACTACAATAAATGACATTATGAATTTGAAGTCTTTATATTTAAAAATGGTTTATTCAGGAAAGCCATATGAGCTACACTTAACTCGTTTACAACGGTGTCCTGATGAGAACAGCACCAGGTTACAGTTTTCAAGAGAAGAAATATATATATATATATATATATATATATATATATATATATATATATATATATATATATATATATATGTAAACACACATGACAGTACAACACATAGTATACATTCAATTTATGCAGTACATATTGAAACATCAGTTTTTTTAAATTACACTGTGAGGTCTCTGATCTAAGTGCAGCAGGTAAACGGTTCCAGTCAGAGACAGCAGCAAAAGCAAAAGATTGTCTACCCGCAACACTTTTTACAGTAGGTTTTACAAAATATTTTGTGTCACAGACATTGCGTAATCTATACTCACACGTGAACTCCTGAAACAAACTGTTTAAGTAAACAGGTAATGTGTGTAACAGGTATGCCCCTTTAAAAATAATCTGGTTCCTTCTATTAGCAGGTGATAACACATTTAGTCTAGAGTACAAGGTAGAATGATGTTCTAGGGGAGTGCACTGAAGAACAAATCTACAGATCCTATTATACATTGTATCGATCTTCATCAGTGACTCCTTACTAGCATTCCTACAGATCACATTGTTGTAGTCTAGAATAGGGTCTTTAATTGCTTTTGCTCTAAAATGTTCTATGTAAATTTAAAAATGATTTATTTACTTGAAGTGTGTGCAGTATATGTAAGTTACTGTATGGTATCATAGCGTGTCAATGCGGCACCATGATCTACTTCTGTGTTAATCGTGCTCTAATTAGTAGGCTATGGTAAAAAAAAAAAACAACAGAAAATGCAGTATAATCATTTTGTTTCAATTTAGAATAGTCTTTTATTAGTTTCAAAGTAATATGTACAATGCACCTGCATCATTTATTCTGTGTTACTGAAGAAAGTGTGCTAGGTATTCATTTGATTTGACTAATACTGTACTGTATATTATAAAGGCCTACTGTACAGATTTATATTTTTACATAATGTAATGTGTACAGAGAACAGATTAATAATATTTCATCGCAATGATTTATACATTTAAAATAAATTGAGCATTATAAATGATGTGTGTGCAATATCTTTTTTTCAAACTGGATACCTCGTCGGTTCGAGTCCAGGCTATTCCATTGCCGACCGAGGACGGGAGCTCCCAGGGGGCGGCGCACAATTGGCAGAGCGTCGCTCGGGGGGAGGGAGGGTTAGGTTGGCCAGCAACCTTGGCTCACCGTGCACCAGCGACCCCTGTGGTCTGGCTGGGCGCCTGTGGGCTTGCCTGTAAGCTGCCCAGGGCTGCGTTGTTGTCCGACGCTGTAGCTCTGGGTGGCTGCATGGTGAGTCTGCAGTGTGTAAAAAAGTGGATGGCTAACGGCACATGTTTAGGAGGACAGCGTGTGTTCGTCTTCGCCCACCGCCCTCCACCCGCCCGAGTCAGCACAGGGGTGGTAGTGGTGAGCTGAGCTACAAAAACAATAATTGGGCACAACTAAATTGGGGAGAAAATAACAAAAAACTAATTGGCAACTACTAAATTAAAAAAAACACAAAACAGAAAGTAAACAAACGGGTCGTGTGACGCTACCAACGATGGTAACACACAGAGGGTACATACAAGACAGACAGTCAGCAAGTCTCAATCAATTAAACATAACAACTCCAAAAAGCACACAAAACAAACCTGTTTCCACATGTAAATTACACCAACACTAATTCCCCCCAGTAAAATGAAAAAGGAAAGAGTGTATACTTACATGCTGAATACAGTAATTACATGTCCTTTCTCTTGAAAAAACTATCCAGCGTAGATTGCTCCTCACGCCCGTTGCCTGGTTGCAGTTTGTCTGAAGATGACTGACAGGCAATGATTGCATTCGTCATGCATGATTCGTATTACAATAGGTAATCTTTGAATTAGTGTTATCTTTGAATTAGTCAACCTTGGTCTTTGTTTTCACTGAGAGAATAACACACTTGACACTGAGAGAAAGTTCAGTGTCAGTCAGTACTGAGATTGTTGTATCCGGGTCGATCCTGTACACGATTGTTCTAATAGGGCTGATTTCATTGAAAAAATTGGATCTTGCTGTTGGGATTGTTAAAAAACGGGTGTTCGTTATAAAAAGGGTTTGTTATAGTGAAGTTAGCCTGTATATATATATATATATATATATATATATATATATATATATATATATATATATATAATAGATGGGCTTCAGTGAATTACAGGAAAATAATTTCATCAAGGGTTTCTGTGACGTCATAAATTACGAGACTGAAGGTCAAATAATTTATAAACTGTCACAGAAACCCGAGATGGAATTGTTTTCCTGTAACTCACTGAAGAGGCCCATCTATTATTTTGTATAATACATGGATACCCTTGTGATGCTAATATTAAGGAAGACGAGATTCAGCAGTACAGTTTGTTTTTTTAAACGTAGTGTTTCAGTGCTGTACAGACGTTCTATGTCATTATCCGTTTCTCTGAGATTCGAATGTAACAGCTTTTTTTTTTTTTTAACATATTCTAATTTTGTTGATCATTAATGAACATCTCTGTACTGTGGGTGTTGTCGAGTGTTTGAAACGATACATTTTGTGGTTGAATTGAAAGTGATGGTCTTGAGGAGACGAATGGGTCAAAGTTCAAGTATATTTTCCTCTAGAGGAATTATCATGTTTTGACGTCACTACTGTGGTGTTGTGCCTTTTTTTCTTTTAGAAAGGCTCAGGATGCAAATATTATATATATATATATATATATATATATATATATATATATATATATATATATATATATATATATATATATACACAGTGCCAATTCTCTCATATTACTGAATTACAAATGGTACATTGAAATATCGTTCTGCTTGATATTTTATTTTAAAACACTGAAACTCAAAATCAATTATTGTAAGGTGACATTGGTTTTATGTTGGGAAATATTTTTAAGAAAAATAAAAAACTGAAATATCTTGCTTGCATAAGTATTCAACCCCCACACATTAATATTTGGTAGAGCCACCTTTCGCTGCAATAACAGCTTTAAGTTTTTTGGGGTAAGTATGTACCAGCTTTGCACACAGTGTCGGAGTGATTTTGGCCCATTCTTCTTGGCAGATTTCCTCCAGGTTGTTCAGGTTGGTTGGACGATGCTTGTGGACCGCAATTTTCAAATAGTGCCGCAGATTCTCAATGGGATTGAGATCAGGACTTTGACTGGGCCACTGTAGGACATTCACGTTTTTGTTCTTGAGCCACTCCAATGTTGCTTTGGCCTTGTGCTTGGGATCATTGTCCTGCTGAAAGGTGAATTTCCTCCCAAGCTTCAGTTTTTTAGCGGACTGAAGCAGGTTCTCTTGCAATATTTCCCTGTATTTTGCTCCATCCATTCTTCCTTCAATTTTAACAAGATGCCCAGTCCCTGCTGATGAGAAGCATCCCCACAGCATGATGCTGTTACCACCTTACTTCACTGTAGGGATGGTGTGTCTTGAGGCATGGGCAGTGTTAGGTTTGCGCCACACATAGTGCTTTGAGTTTTGGCCAAAAAGCTCTATCTTGGTCTCATCTGACCACAAAACCTTTTTCCCACATCGCAGCTGAGTCACTCTCATGCTTTCTGGCAAACTCCAGACGTGCTTTCAGATGGTACTTTTTGAGTAACAGCTTCTTTCTTGCCACCCTCCTATACAGGCCAGTGTTATGCAGAGCTCTTGATATGGTTAACTGGTGCACCATTACTCCACTCCCAGAGACTGAACTCTGTAGCTCCTTCAAAGTGATTGTTGGCCTCTCTGTGACTTCTCTCACAAATCTCCTTCTTGTTTGAGCGCTGAGTTTTGAGGGACGGCCTTTTCTTGGCAGTGCCTGGGTGGTGTGATGCAGCTTCCACTTCCTGATTATTGATCCAACTGTGCTCACTGGGATGTCCAAACACTTGGATATTATTTTGTACCCTTTCCCTAATCTATGCATTTGTATTACTTTATCTCTAAGTTCTGTAGAATGCTCTTTGGTCTTCATTTTCCTTCAGATTCACAGCCTGACCAATGATCCTTCAACAGTGGGGTTTTTATCCAGAAAATGTGACAGCAACTTTAATGGTTCACAGGTGGAGGCCAATGGTAAGGTAATTGTGTCCTCGTTAAGGCAATTTCTTTCATCGGTGTAAACTGGGAGCTTCCACAGCACAGTGGTTGAATACTTATGCAAGCAAGATATTTCAGTTTTTTTAATTTTTCTTAAAAATATTTTCCAACATAAACTAAAACCAATGTCACCTTACAATAATTGATTTTGAGTTTCAGTGTTTTAAAATAAAATATCAAACAGAACGAAATTTCAATGTACCATTTGTAATTCAGTAATATGAGAGAATTGGTCAGGGGTCTGAATACTTTTGCAAGGCACTGTATATCTATATATCTATGTCTATCTATCTATCTATCTATCTATCTATCTATCTATCTATACATATATATATATATATATATATATATATATATATATATATATATATATATATATATATATTTGCAGATGGGTAATAATTTATAAAAATGTTTCTGCAAGTAAAAATTAGCTATGCTACAAACTTGCAATGAACTTGAAATTGCCCTATTAAAGAACCGTGATGTTTCATCTCACAATCACATTTTGAACCACTACTATGCAGTTATCAAATTAAATAACGAAAAGAAAAACCTACCTTACCTGATGTTTAGATCCCCAAGTCCATCCTCCTGTTTTTCATTGCAAACTTGTCAAGCACTTATAGGTCTCGGTTTTACGACAGCCGTTTAAAGCATGATTCGCACGGGACTAAAAACCAGGTGTCTTCAAGATGGTCAAAAACAGAGGACATCTAGTAACCTCACAGATGTCGATTAGTTTTTATCAGTTAAATTCAAAATGAAATGTGATGTTGTGGCAAGAGAAGACACGTTTGTACAAGATTTGTAAACAATGAACCGGGTTCATTCCAAAGGCTGCAATAACCGTTTTGTCCTTTGAGTGATATGTATTTCCATACATATCTTCAAATGCACCATTAAAAGCATTACTTTTTTAAGTCGATAATTATGTTTTGTATTTATTACACCCGTACCCCAAGGCCATCATTTCTATATTAATCTTCGACTTGTACGTCTCATCGCACGTCGGTTTGAACAATACGTGCACACACGCTGTTCAATCAAAGGAGTTGAAGGCTGAATCCGCTGTAAAATGATAGGACTGCCCAATTACAACTAGATATTGTTTAACAGTTTTTTCTTTTGTGTGTGTGTGCTTAAGCGGGTAGCAAAGCAAACAAACAGCTCACGGGTCAGAGCTTTCATTGGTTGGGGCAGGGGTTTACAGTGTTGCAGGTGGCTGACAAACCCAAGATGGAATTGTTTTCCTGTAACTCACTGAAGAGGCCCATCTATTATTTGTTATAATACATAGATACCCTTATGATGCTAATATTAAAGAAGACGAGGTTCAGCAGTACAGTTGGATTTTTTTTTAACTCTCAGAGTGTCTTGTTTGTATGTCTTGTCCTGGCCCTTGCTCATCTGAAGCCGCTCAGCAGTCAGAGGATGCTGCCTGACCCGGTCCTTTGAGTGCAGAGACCTGTCCAGCCTGTCCTATGTCTAACACCATCGTCACTCAAGCACTCACATGCTTCAAGCTTGCTGCCCCTCATATATATATATATATATATATATATATATATATATATATATATATATATATATACACAGTACTGTGCAAAAGTTTTAGGCAGGTGTGAAAAAATACTGTAAAGTAAGAATGCTTTCAAAAATAGACATGTTAATAGTTTATATTTATCAATTAACAAAATGCAAAGTGAGTGAACAGAAGAAAAATCTACATCAAATCAATATTTGGTGTGACCACCCTTTGCCTTCAAAACAGCATCAATTCTTCTAGGTACACTTGCACACAGTTTTTGAAGGAACTCGGCAGGTAGGTTGGCCCAAACATCTTGGAGAACTAACCACAGTCCTTCTGTGGATTTAGGCAGCCTCAGTTGCTTCTCTCTCTTCATGTAATCCCAGACAGACTCGATGATGTTGAGATCATGGCTCTGTGGGGGCCATACCATCACTTCCAGGACTCCTTGTTCTTCTTTACGCTGAAGATAGTTCTTAATGACTTTCGCTGTATGTTTGGGGTCGTTGTCATGCTGCAGAATAAATTTGGGGCCAATCAGATGCCTCCCTGATGGTATTGCATGATGGATAAGTATCTGCCTGTACTTCTCAGCATTGAGGAGACCATTAATTCTGACCAAATCCCCAACTCCATTTGCAGAAATGCAGCCCCAAACTTGCAAGGAACCTCCACCATGATTCACTGTTGCCTGCAGACACTCATTCGTGTACCGCTCGCAAGCCCTTCTGCGAACAAACTGCCTTCTGCTACAGCCAAATATTTCAAATCTTGACTCATCAGTCCAGAGCACCTGCTGCCATTTTTCTGCACCCCAGTTCCTGTGTTTTCGTGCATAGTTGAGTCGCTTGGCCTTGTTTCCACGTCGGAGGTATGGCTTTTTGAAGGCCACTTCTGACCAGACTTCTCCGGACAGTAGATGGGTGTACCAGGGTCCCACTGTTTTCTGCCAATTCTGAGCTGATGGCACTGCTGGACATCTTCCGATTGCGAAGGGAAATAAGCATGATGTGTCTTTCATCTGCTGCAGTAAGTTTCCTTGGCCGACCACTGCGTCTACGGTCCTCAACGTTGCCCGTTTCTTTGTGCTTCTTCAAAAGAGCTTGGACAGCACATCTGGAAACCCCTGTCTGCCTTGAAATCTCTGCCTGGGAGAGACCTTGCTGATGCAGTATAACTACCTTGTGTCTTGTTGCTGTGCTCAGTCTTGCCATGGTGTATGACTTTTGACAGTAAACTGTCTTCAGCAACCTCACCTTGTTAGCTGAGTTTGGCTGTTCCTCACCCAGTTTTATTCCTCCTACACAGCTGTTTCTGTTTCAGTTAATGATTGTGTTTCAACCTACATATTGAATTGATGATCATTAGCACCTGTTTGGTATAATTGTTTAATCATACACCTGACTATATGCCTACAAAATCCCTGACTTTGTGCAAGTGTACCTAGAAGAATTGATGCTGTTTTGAAGGCAAAAGGTGGTCACACCAAATATGGATTTGATTTAGATTTTTCTTCTGTTCACTCACTTTGCATTTAGTTAATTGATAAATATAATCTATTAACATGTCTATTTTTGAAAGCATTCTTACTTTACAGCATTTTTTCACACCTGCCTAAAACTTTTGCACAGTACGGTATATATAGACAGATGGATAATATTTAATATGCTTCGGTTGTTCAGATGTTTATGTGATATACTCAATAAAAAAGAAAAAAAAAATATACACCCGACTGTTTCTCCTTTCATTATACTATACAGTGTTTTGAATACAGCCGTCAGAAAGACTACTGCGGGGCTTCTAGGTTGAGTAAATCTCCGGGTCTTCTAGTGTTAATACTGCTGTAGTGTCAGGTTGGGTCATAATATCATTCTGGTCATGAAATTAACAGAACTGGAATATACAGAGGGTTCCTAAGCCATTCTCTGTGCTTGCTTGGTTTTCTTGTCACAAACTCCTCCACTGACAAAGAATGCTTTTAAAAAGAGTAAATACTGGATAACAGGTTTATCTTCACCATCGCTGAATGAATCCTTTGGCGCCAGGGGTGTCTTCCAAGAGGGTACAAACCAGATGGTTTTGAATGTTTTGACACCTCGGACAGAAAACAGTCTACCGCATAAATACAGCTGACGGGCAAAACAGCAGACCAATTGAGAACACTGGGCTGTCTCGGAATGAGAACAGCCAATGGGAAAACAGTTTACTTTCAGTCGGGGATCCTGACACACAGAACAAGGCTCCAAACTTTGACAATCTGAAGACCCGCAGCCTGCTATCGGCTTGAACAGAGATACAGTTTTCGGAAACTCTACGGGATAACAACCCCACCTGAAAACCCCAAATTCACCTGGGGGTTTTCAGTCGCGCTGAGTTCAGAAATTAGCCATTATTTTTTATTTCCCCTTCAACCTGTGACCTTGCAAAGGTCAACCTAATGTGAGAAAGGGACTTTGACCAGAAAAATCACCCTGGGTGCAATTTAGATGCTACCATCATGTGTAGCACCTCGTTCTACTCGTATTGAATAGTGCTTTTCAGAATAAAATACTAGGAGCGCCCTACTCACTTCTGGCAAATTGCCAGATGAGGAGTAACTGATGAGTTTTATTCGAACTTTAGCCTAACCCTTTTGTTTCATTTCAACCTTTTTATTTAATAAATACGTGCAGCAGCGCTTCATCCCATAGTACTGATGTCAGTCTCTTCCTGGTCTGATATGGTGTCGTGAAGTGGGAAACAGCGCCTCCACGTACACAGGCCAGGAAACTACTGCGGGTGAATTTTTTTGAAGAATTTTTTTTTGTTTGTTTTTTGGAGGAGAAATAGCATTGGGAATACATGGAGAGGCGGCATGACCATCAACACCAGTTAAAGGAAGGAGGGGTTCCGTGGTGCCTCACCAGTCTGGAGCATGGGCACCTCCTGGACGTGTGCCCCCAGGAAGACCCCCTGTTCATGAAGGCCTTCAATCTGGGTGTGGAGACCACAGTGGGTGAAGGGGATTGGTGTGGTTGTCCCTGGAAGAAGCTGGTGCAAGCTCCAGTGTCCACGAGGGGGAAGCCCAAACGTCCAGCACCCACGAATAAAAAGGTTGAAACAAAACAAAACACTTTACAAAAACAAAATAGCACGTTGGCCAAAACAAACAATCAAACAAAACAGTGAACCGAACAAGTATTGTGCTGAGATAAATCAGCATGAGTACCAATTGTTTTATTTATCTATTTTTTATTACTGCTGATACAAACGAGTCCTGTAAAGATTGTGAATTGCATTTCTGACCTGAACACATTGTACACCAAATCAAAACGTTAGTCAATTCGATCGCGTTGTCCAGCTTACATGTGGTGTATCTGGGTATTCACTGCAGTCACAGCAGCAGACAAACACCTGCTATCTTGCGAACTATTACTGTGAGACTGGATATGAGGGCAACTAAACGTTGAATTCCCAACAAAAAGTCTGGGAAACTGACATTTGTTTCACTGTCATCATGAAGCCAGATTAAGTCTTTCTTCCACGCCACTCCATATTTTCGTCTTAATTTTTTTTTCATAATTTCTTTCTTTATCATTATTGATTTAAACGCTTTACTTTTGGCTTATTGGTGCAGTTGGTTGCTTAGTTGTAAAAAAAAACAACAAAAAAAAGGGAACGAGTATTACCAACAGCACTTCAGTACGTAGTCTCAGGTGCTGACTGTGCAACAAATACGACATGCGGCGGGAAAGTTTGGACGAGTTCAGTTACGCCGTTATCTGGGGCTGGGTATGTTTTTAAAAATAGGTTTGTAAATTCGGTTCCCTTTCAATTCGAAGACGACCACCAACGTGACTATGGGATATCCCTTCCCATTGGGTAGGTATTCTGAGCTATCTATATCAGAGTTGCCGACAGGCCCCTTCCTGGGATGACACACTCGGTCCCGTCCAGCGAGGGGTTAAAACCGTCATCCTGAGGAAGCCATTTCTCTTTTTCCTTCTCAAGACGGTACGGTAAGACCTCTGTGTTTAGCTGAGTGTGTTGATAGAAAGAGCTTCTGAGTCATGTTGTATTTCCGTTGCATTCGTGCTGAAATCCTGGAATCACCGACTCTCTATTAGAGTTTCTTCTCCTGTCTTTCAGCAGCCTCCTCGCTGGCGTTGTAGGCTACTCTGTCTTTACTGTCTGTCGTGTGTGAGCAACTGCCTGTGCAGTCACCCCGTGATTGATTGTCTTTTCTTTCTTGAGAGAATACAGTTCCTCCACTGGGTTAGGCCTTGCCGCATTCCTGCTGTTGAGTGATTCCCCCAGCCGCCGTTTGGCAGCTGGTGGGCCTTCTTGTTTGGCTGCCGCTGAGTGACCCCCGTCTCTGTGTTAGACCGCACGGCCCTGTTCAAGGTCATGCTGTGGATTAGCTGCAGCGCGGTTGTTTACAACAGCCATCCAGCCGTGTTTTCCTCCACCGGGCTCTGTTTACATTCATCCCGCTGTAGAGTAGACCTCGTCGGCTGCGTAGGCCCGCCCACCTCGGTGAGTCAGGCCTTATAAACAAACAACAGTGTGTTCTCCCCCATCTCTACCATGTGTTTGCTGTCTGCCTTCAACTCGCCCACCACGGCTTCAGCCCTTGTGTCTCCCTAGTATACGCTATGTGCTGACCTGGTGTGTGACCACGTGGTTAGGGTAGGCACCGTTGCATAGCTGCCCCCGGTGCTTTGGTACCTTGGTGCACGCATAGCCCTTGGTACTCCGGTATCTCATTGCGCACAGTGGTCATTGCACACGGCACATGGTGCCCAGTGCTAAAGCGCCAGTGCACGGTGCACATAGTGCCCACGGTACTTGGTGCGCACGGTGCTCGGTGCCGACCGCTACAGCGCCAGTGCACGAACACACGGTGCGGCACGGTACACGGTGCACATAGTGCTCACGGTACGGCCAGTGCAAGCAGTGTTCGGTGCACGCTGTGTTCAGTCGATGTAGAACACCGAACTTGTGTCGGTCAAGTCGGGGTTCCACCGCTGTACGGCCTGCAAGGCTAAGATCCCGCAGGAGGATAGACATACCCTCTGCGCCCGGTGCTTGGGTGTCCAGCATGCCACCTTGGCCCTTGAGAGAGAGGTGGACTGCAGCATCTGTGCGGCTTTTCAACCCCGGGTGAAGGAGAAAAGGTTGGAGAGGGCCACAAGGGCGAGTTCCGCGTTCTTGGTGGCCGGACTGTCGGCGGCTCTTGGAGCCCCAGAGCCTCTTCTTCATGATCTGTTCCAGGACCCCCTGCTGGGCATCCCCAGTGCACAGGCCACCCATAGTCACTCCCTATCTCCACAGGCGAACAGGGTGAAGCGTTCCTCCTGGGATCGTCCAGCCTCAACCTCAAGCATGCTGAAGCAGGCCACACAGCTTGCCTCCTTGGAAGGCGCAGAAAAGCTGGGCCTAGCTGGGTTCCCCCGGTAGACTCCACCATTGCGACCTTGGTTAAGGCCCCGCCGGTGGGAGGATTAGTCAGAGACCCGGCATGCCCGAACCCTTAGTGCAGGGTGACGGAGACGCATCTCAAGCGGGCGTATGCAGGTGCTGGCTTACCCCCACCTGGGAGGGTAGCCACACATTCCACTAGAGGGTCATCTACATTTTGGGCCCTCTTCAGAGCCTCGCTGTCTGATATCTGTACTGTGGCTAGCTGGGCTACTCCACATACTTTCTCCAGGTTCTACCGCCTTAATGTGGTAGATCCTTCCTTGCCTTCGATAGGCACAAGGGTCCTAGAGGTTGCACGCTCGCACCGCTAACCTTCGGTTATTACCCACGGTTAGGCGATTATGAAGTGTCCCTCATATGCTGCGGTTCCTTCTCTTTCGCGACGGTTCTGGTATACTATCCCATAGTCATGTTGGTGGTCGTCTTTGAATTGAAAGGGAACGTTAGGTTACCTACCGTAACCCTGGTTCCCAGAAAGAGAAGATGACCACCAACCACGAGGTCGCATCGGTCGTCCTCACAGATTCGATGGAAAAAGAGAAATGGCTTGGCGGTTTTAACCCCTCGCTGGACGGGACCGAGTGCGTCATCCCAGGAAGGGGCCTATGGGCAGCTCTGATATAGAGAGCTCAGAATACCTACCCAATGGGCAGGGATATCCCATAGTCATGTTGGTGGTCATCTTCTCTTTCAGGGAACCAGGGTTACGGAAGGTTAGCTAACGTTTTCAGCTTTCAGGACGGGGCAAAGCATGTCACCAAAAAATCACAGCACAGGGCAAAGTCAGTTTGCTCACGTTTGCACTGAGTTTTTTCTTCAAAATCAGAGTCTGCACCATCATGAAAATTGGGCCATAGAAATATCACTTCTGATTCTTCAAAAAGTATTAGGTTGTAGATGCTTTTGCCAAAGAAAATACAGAAACAACTACAGTAGTTTCAAGTGTTGTGATCTCAGTTTGTGAGATTTCTAACCCCTCTTTGCTAGTATATCTTGGATACAGCAATGTTTTTTTAAATAAGATACTATAACTGAAGGGAAGGAAAATGGTTAAACTGGCTCCCAAAGCTAACATTAAATTATGCAGAGATTTTAAACATGGTGTGGAGCTATTATATATCCCCTGCAGAAGATGTTGTCTTGTTGTCTTATATTACTTTCCTTTTAGCTGGACAAAAATAATTTGTCAGAAGATAATGGGTTCTGCAGGCTACCAGTTATGATTTTAAGAATTACAATTATGAAATCCGGAAAAAAAAAACTTAATAGATAATAGTCTGGCAGAACAATTATTTTTAAAGAACAGTTTTTCAGTGAAGTACCATAAGTCACAAATTGATAAGCTATTAAGATTTTCATCATATGTGGTTCTAATTTAAGAGAGTTAAGTCCAGTAATTCATATTGTTTGTAGCATCTGTTACATGTTTTAAATTGAAATTTAAAATGGAGAAGACTGCATCGCAGTAAAGTACCTATATTTTTTACAAAACTGATTATTTTGTATAAATCATCCCAATGTTATTCTGTCTTTTGTGCTGTATGTTTTTAATTAATCACACAGACAAGTGTTAACTGTATAAAACAATAACAGCCCCCAAAAGTTGCAGTGGTTTAAAATAATTGCAGTTTGTTTTATATGTGGTGTTGCCTTGTATGTGGTATTGCAATGTAAATTGGCTCCCCTCCTCCCACTCCCATCCCCCCTGAAAGCTGCCTTTCATCTGAGGTGGTTGATAATGAAAAAAATCTGATATCTGCTTATGTTGGAATACAAACACAGTGCAAACCCGCCCTTGAGTGACACATAATATGCAAAAATAACCTAGATGCAGCTGAATGCACTTGGAAGGTGTTTTATCATCCAGCTGTGACCATACTTTTTCTCTCTCACCAAAGGATCAGTTTTCCCCTCTATTAAGCTGAAATTATAGGAGAAATTCTATTGCTAGGGTTTTTCCTGTTATGGTCCTGATAGAAGGCATTACAGTAGGTGCAGGGGGCAGCTGTTATCATTCTTTGAACCAGTAATTGCCCATCTCCTGTTCTACCAGAATGTTTGTTTGCAAAGAGCTGAAAGATAACATGTTTGCCTCTTGCGCAGTGTTAATTTGGCCTATAGTTTTCTGCTGATGTGTTGTAAAGCCCCTTGTGGCAGGGCAAAAGGAGGTGGGGGAATTGGTGCTACTTTTTCATTCATTGTTCAATTTTTCATAAAGATGGCTGTTTGGGGGCTTGTTCCTGCGGTGACTTTGGTATGATAATTAGCAGGGAGACTGTTTTGTGGGGACGGCCACATGGGATAGAGGCAGACACACTTACACGCATTTAAACCACTCCCCATTTCTATCAAGCAGCTGGGGTTTGTTCAGCTGGAGATGCATAGTGCTGCGATGAAGGGAAGGGGGATTAAGCTGTTGTTTGATTTAGTACCTGACGACGTGGTCAATAATGCATCCGTAGCACAGCAATGCGAATGAAAGGTGAGCTGTTTGTTGTGGAGTCCAGGCTGCTTTGCAAGTGGGTTATAGGAATACATGCTGGTGAGTGTGATGTTTTCTATATCTATTGCAATAGCACTGGGCTGAACAAAAGAACAGTGGTGCTTCTTATCCAGTGCTTGTGTTTACCAGTATTCTGGCTGGAGGGTGTGTTTGTGTTTGCAGCAGTTGTTTGCCTTATACAGTAAATTATAGATTTTCAGGGGAAAGTTGTATTTCTGCTGCTTGCAATTGCTGAATTGAGTTTATGTCCGTACAGTACGGTCCTGAAAGGGATATTTTGACAGAACAAGGTTTTTTTGTTCTGTTTTTAAGTGAACTAGTAGTATTTGCAAGTGTGTATGTGGACTGTGCATTTTCAAGGTTTTAAGGTATATTTTAAACAAATGAAGATTTGTAGAAGATCATTTTGAATGATGTGTTTCATTAAATTGATTCAGACATGAAAAATACAGGCTGTGCTAGCAGTGCATAACTACATACTTTTGACATACAGTATGATTTAGTTTTAGTTTTAATCCAGGGCATAAAAAAGGTACTAATAAAATCTGTTATGACAATTACCAATAGCTATTAAATGGCTTGAAATGTATGTTTAATGTATGTTTAAATTCTGTCATCTGGTAGTATGCAATACCATAGTTCCAACTACTGACTGTATATTTTGAACCAGTTGGAGCCAATGTTTAGAATCGGGAAGGCCAGCAAACAAAGCATTACAATAATCAAGAAATAACAAAAGCTTGAATCAACATCTTTATCAGATAGAATAGGTCCAGTCTGTCTGAAATGTGATTTCTTTTTAGACAATTTACAACCATCCAATTGAAGTTCGCTCAGGCACTGAGATAGCACAGAAACATCCATCTCTGGCTGTGTAGGAAAAGAACAGTATATCTGCATAACAGTGAAATCCAAGGTTATATGTATTAATAATTGATCCAAGGGGGAGCATATTGACACTGAAGAGCAGGAGACTAACGATTGAGCCCTGATGAACTCCATACTTCACGTCACCTGTCTCAGAAGAATACTGACCCAAAGAGACAAATTGGCAATGATGTAATAAATAGAAGCAGAACTATTGCAAAGCAATGCCTGTAGTGCCAATATCATTCTATAATCTCTCCAGTAAGATCCCATGTGTCCAGTGTCAAAAGCAGCAGAAAGATCAATCAACACCAAAATAAACAATTGTCCAATATCAGCAAACCAGAGGAGGTCATTGCAGACTATATATACAAATACAGAATATATATACATAGCACACAGTAAATATAGATAGCATCCATGTTTCTGCAGTAGTACTGTATATGTACAGTGTAAGCAGTGCTTAATTTGTAAATAAAGAGGTGCCAGGGCGCAAACAACGACAATAATACCGTTCTTAAGAACCACACATTCAAAGTCTTCATTGTACAGTATAGTAAACATCCAACAGTATAGTAGTGTTGGATGTTTACAACCATGTAAAATACATAATTCATATATAAAGTAGTGGTATGTGCAGAAAAAATAATTCAAGGCAACCGCAGGACAATAAATAAATAAAGAAAGAAAGAAAGAAAGAAAGAAAGAAAGAAAGAAAGAAAGCCTGCATACATAGTAGGGTTGCCACCTTTGAAATGCAAAAAAACTGCCACTGACAACACAACTGCCCGCCCCTCACAGTGAATTACAGGACTACATGTCTGATATGTGGAAGCAATAAGGCATGACAGGGTGTGGGATATACTCTAATATCCACACGCCCCGGGTGCGTTAACCGTCCAGGGCATGTGGATATTAGAGTATATCCCACACCCTGCAGTGCCTTATTGTGCTTATAAAATGGTTCAACTAACTAAATAAAAAAATAATAATAATTAAAAACATGTTTTAATTAACAAAAAAAGTAATTTTTATTAAATATCCTTCCGCCTCTGGCCTAAAAAATTAAAATTAAAAAATAAAAACAAAAATGTATTAGTTCTAACATTATTATTATTATTATTATTATTATTATTATTATTATTATTATTATTATTATTATTATTTAATATACATTGAACTGATTAAAAACAAAAGGCACTATTTATAGATGTTAAATTGAACACTGCCATTGAAATTGCAGCTTTGAAGATTTACAGGCCCTTTTTTTAGATGTTCATTCTGAACTGTAGGTGGCGCTGCAGCAAGCGATTTCGAGCAACATCACGCAGACCTTCTTTACCACGTCTAGCCATATTTAGCACATCAAAGCAAACCTTTCTCACAAGCAGTGTCAGGTGACAGTGCTTTTTTTTTAATTGGCCTTTGTGATCCGGGAGTAGTGACAGGAGGTATCCAGGCCAGATTTGCAGTACTGTTTCCAGTGGCAACAAAGATGTTGTTTGCATTTTCAAATACTCGAACAGTGGCATAAAAAGAACACCCGATGCCCAGGCAGTGGGCTTCTGTGTATTTTTTTTTCCTTTTCTTTTTCTGTGTCCAGAAGCTGTGCTTCAGTAAGTTCGTTGCCTAACAGTATTACTTTTTTTTCACCACTTGAATAAGTATTGGTGTCTGATTCAGACTCATCCAAAATCTCATCTAGAGTTTGGTTTCCCAAAAGATCAAAACTGATATACCTTGTCAGTCATCTTTATTGCGAATTTAAATATGGCTACCGTTTTTCTTCAACATTCTAGTGGCATATGGATATCTACAAGTGATTCGCCCCTTTTTGAAAAAAGTTTCAACTCATGGGAATATGCTGTAATATCCACACCCCCATGTGATCTGTTTTGACCAATCAGGATAGAATATTTACAAGACCCATTTTATAAATGTTAATAAACAATATTTACTTATTATGCCAATTATATATACTATAACAGTGGCATACAGTAGCACATACACATGTATAGATAAACAGGTAGTGATATATAGATACAGAAGATAAATAGATCCGGGTAGATTTGACATTTTTCTTACCTTGGTCGTGTTTTCAGCAACATTTATTCAAAGATTTGTTTTGTTTTCAACAGCACAGAGATCTTGAATGTGAACTGATGTTTCATTGTAGCCTACATAATATCCTTTGAGTCTAGTTTTTTAATTTGTCACTTGCTGTTTGATTTTGCCGCTTCCAACTATTTATTATTTTTAACGGCAACATCGTAGAATTCCACAGGAATAGCTGAGATTGCTTCTAATGCAAATTTGCAAAGCTCTCTTTTGACCAGTCCAACAAATGTCACTTTCAGACCCAGTCTTCTCTCACATGTCTCCTCACTCTCGCGTGATTTTCAGACTCACACATGTGGTGTGCTTGTGTGTTGGGGACAGACAGACAGCTGCTGTATTTTCTGCAGTTTTAATCTGTTGTCACTTAAACCAGGCAAGTGGCAATACTGCAGCAATGATCTTAATGTTCATATTGAAGTAGGCTACATTAAAACTTGTTGTTATTCTTTGTTGAAATTAATGTTCAGCTTTCATATTTTGTTGTGTACTCATTTAATCAAACCAAGTATTGTAAAAAAAACGAGTCGCAGTGAGTGTCATTAAAGACACTCAACTAAAATCTAAGTAAAAAGTATAAAAGTATGAACTTGGCAGCTTGACTGTCTGACTTGACTGTGTTGAGAATTTTAAGAAAACAAATTTGAGAGCAAACATTTGTATGAGATTTTTAACTTTCGTAGCAAGCCCCTGCACAAATTAAGCACTGAGTGTAAGGCTTCATTTTTATTCATATTCAATATACACTGTTGCAAACATGTAGTGATTTACACATGAATGGTCTATTGTAGTCATTTATAACAAGCATTTACATCTATACTGCATGTGCAGTCCTGTTGTTGATTTTTCAAATGAACCATTCCAGAAGCGTGGTAGTTTTCAAAAGGGTTAAAATAACATGAAATGGACAAATTTGGAGCATCTTGATAAATGAAGCTCTCTCCTCAGCATTGGGAAGGCTCAGAATAATGCTGAGATTGCAGTTATGTTTTTGTAGGTTTTGCAAATTATGAACACTGGTGACATATTGTACTCTGTACATTTTTGTGTAAGTGCATTGTTACATTACAGTGTTCCAAATGAAAAAAACTCAAGTAGACGATCATTTTGGCTGATACAGTACACTTATCTAAGTCAGGAGTGTTTTGTATCTATTAAAAGGGATTGTCCCCTCCCAATATTGGTATAAATATTATCCATTAATATGACCTACATTAAGGCTGACCTACTTAGTGTACCGTCTGTTCGAACTCCCACGTATAGATCGCGTTTAGCCATCTAGCATCCACACTATGGAACTCCCTACATTAGAAGCATCCACTCTCTTTCTCTTTTTAAAACACATATAAAACATTTTTGTTTGAGCAGGTTTTTAGTTAAAATTCTTATCTTATTTTTCTGTTTTTGTTGTTTTGTTTTTTGTAGGTTTTGTAGACTAAAGTGGTTTTTTTTTGCCTTTTCCTATGTTGACTGTGTAAAGCACCCTGAGACACTCCTCGTGTATATGGGGCGCTATATTAAATGTAAATTTGGTTGATTGATTGATAGACACTTAAGTTAAAAGATAAAAAGCAGTATGGGCATTTCTAGGGGTTATAAGTAGTAACACAATGAAAAAATAAATATATTTTTTGTACATGATTACATTATGTTAATATACAGTATATATTTGTTATGTCTCATTTCTAGGTGATGCAAAATGTTTGGCCATAGCCATACATATTTTTATCACTTAAAATAAACACAGCAAACGCTTGCCTTACCGAAAGAACTGTACAAAGGCAACTGAATATAGAAGAGTTGTATGCATACAGACCTCACTGCAAACCACTTTTAAAGAAAATTAATAAAAAAAACTGTCTTAAATATGCCAAGAAATATGAACAGGAATCTGCAGCATTCTTCAACAAAATGCTCTGGTCCAATGAGACTAAAGTATATATTTTCCCCCAAAATAGACCAAAGTATGTTTGGTAAAAAAAGGAGGAAGCCTTCAATGAAGAAAGCCTGATACCTAGGTGGTTTTGGTCATGATATGGGGTTGTTTTAGCAGTCCATGTATCAAAACAATCTACAAAGTACAGTGATACCATCTCCTAGTAGGCTCATTGGTAAATTCTAATACGACAACAACCCAAAGCATACGGCAAAGTCAACTCTGGAGTTCTTGAAGAAAATGAAGATTATTCAGATAAATTATCCTTGACATCATGGTCTTTCAATACATTTAAAATTGCCATTCGTTTTGGTTTGGGAAAGTGTGCTTTTTTTATTTCTTAATTACACCTGCTCTTTTTGGGGGAGGCATAGGACCGCTATAGCTTTTACGATTGCATAAACTTTTAAGATTTTACTTTTGCCAAACAAATGGTAAGTCATAGCCATGCTTTAAACGTGAGGGCGGCCAGATATCAGAATTGTTTAGTAGTAAAGTTGTAATGCTGACCAAACTGCCCAATTTAGCAGGGGTGTTTTGATCTGGGAACTCAAGCTGAGACATTTGAGTTCACTCACCTCTGACCAGCACCGATGGGCATTTTGCATTGTGGTCTTTCAATGGCAGTAAGGAATATGTTAAGAGTACACTGTTATTACAGTACTATACAAAACAATCCAGTGGAAAGACCTGTACAAGTTCAATATTAAGTAGTTTGTGGCCTCACTGTTAAAGCACATAGATTGCATCTGAGTTAAAATGAAAAAAAAAATCATAATAATTTTTTTCACGTTCTTCCTCTAGTGGATGTGGAAGAAACATATCAGAAAGAAATAATGTAGTACATACTGTGTAACAAATGTGGTATTTCATAAAAGCACTGTGGTTTGAATGATGCATCAGATGTGCTAGAAAGGCACACAATTCTAAGAGCTATACTGAGGCCACAGGGGTGCTTTAATCTGCTGGGTTTTAAAAAGATGACTGAAAAAGAAAATTATACAAAGTGAATCTTAACAACAAAAAGAATACATTAGTTAACATAACATAACCTATACCAAGTTGATTTTTAAGTATTTGATTTAAAATGTTAGAATAGCTGGCATGTATAATACAGTACTCCAGTTTATATGGTGCTTGTTTAATTCCTTCTTAGGGAGAAGCTCTCTAGGTAGCCTACACAGAAGAAAAAGTTGCCCACCTTTGGGTTAAAGCAAGAGGTGATTAAATGCTACTTTGGTAGAGGATCAGGGAACTCTCACACGAATAGGCATTTTCGCTGCTTGGGTACTATTTTGCAATTAGTTCACTGAAACACAAACTGTACTGGAAAGCACAATTGTTCTGTTTGTAAAATAAAGGATAACTGGGAGTATATATTTTATTTATCAGGAATGGTGGAGAAGTGGCGCTCTTCCAGCGAGGACTGTAACTTTTTTTCATAAATGAGACATTTATTTTGCATTCTTGAAGTCCAGTGGGAATATATATCCTCAAGCGCTGATACATTCTGGCTGAACAACAATGTATCTGCTGTTTGATGCTGGAGCAAAAGGAAATCAATATATAAATACATAAATATTAGTGACAGGAAAAAGGGTTTTGTATATAGTGTCGGGTAAAACATACAGAGCATATTGTTATGGCAGCAGCATTATACGTTATTTTACAGACACATTTACTTGTGTGCTCCAGGCAATGCACACACCTGGCTGAAGAAAATAGAATAGTACATTCATATATACAATCATTTGTAATATACATTCACTGGTGGGTGCACTGCTACCTGGACGGTCAAGTAATAACCAGCTAACCCAAGTAGAGACCTCACCTGAGCCTTGGTTTTGGGGATTGCCGCATCCACCAAAGCCTGGACCTTGGTGACAATGGGTTTCACCCTTCCATTCCCCATTACAAATCCCACATATTGTGTCTCTGTTTTGGCAAACGCACATTTTCTCAAGTTAGCTGCCAGATGCTCTCGCCAGGTAGAGCTGTAAATAACCACATCGTCAATATACGATGTGGGTGTAAGACCTGGTCCATCAGTCTGTGAACGACAGTGGGCGCACCATGTAGCCCAAACGGCATGGTTGTGAAATGGAACAGCCCTTCTGGTGTTGAAAATGCGGTTTTCTCTCTAGAACTGCGGGTTAAGGGGATCTGCCAGTATCCCTTCGTCAGGTCCAGAATGGAGATAAATCTACCCGTTCCCAGTCTATCTAAGTTCGTCGATCCGAGGCATGGGACAGGCATCGAACTTGGCAATAGTGTTTACCTTACAGAAATCAACGCAGAAGTGGTTGGTGCCGTCCTCTTTGGCCACTATCACAATTGTACCTCACTACTTGCTCCTGTAAGGCTCAATCACCCCTTCGAGCATCACCCATACCTCTTTGCTAACGCCACTTTGTCAACTTTCTGGGATTCGGTAAGGTCTCTCTCGCACCGTGACACCTGGGGGAGAGATAATGGCATATTCAACAAGGTTAGATCTACCGGGCAAGAGTGAAAAAAAAACATCATTGAACTCCTCAATTAACTTATGCAGCTCTCATTGCTGATCCGGAAGTAACCCCCACGAAATGTATTTAGTGCTAGAGGTCTCTAGACTGGGGCCTAAATCATCCTCTACTTCGCCTGGGGCTATAAATAAGGCCTCCCTTGCCTGCCAGGGCTTAAATAAATTGAAATAGTAAATTTCTCGTTCATTATGGCAGTCGAGCTGTCTTATTTCATATTTCACCTTTCTTATAGCCCGAATCACCTCATACAGCCCCTACCATTTAGCACACAGTTTCGATTCCAACGAGGGAAGAAGCAGCATTACTTTGTCTCCTGGTTAAAAGGTTTGAATTCTTGCATTTTGATTGTAATGCTGCTGTTGCCGGTGCTGAGCAGATTTGAGATTGTCCTGGATCAAACGACCGACCAAATCCAGGTGATCTCTCAGTAGGAGCACATGCTGCACTACATTTTTGGATGAGCCTTTGTGCTCTTCCCACCCCTCTCTCAACAGATCGAGGATGCCGCAAGGCTGTCGGCCGTACAAGAGCTCGAAGGGAGAGAACCCTGTCGAACTCTGCGGCACCTCTCTCACTGCAAAAAGGAGGTAGGGGAGAAGTGATGCCCAATCTTTTTGCTCTTGGTTCACAAATCGTCTCAGTATCTGCTTTAGGGTCTGATTAAAACGTTCCACCAAACCATCCGTCTGTGGATGATAAACAGATGTCCTGATGGGACATATTTTTAGTATTTTGTAAACATGCTGTAACGTGTTAGACAGAAAGTTAGTTCCATGATCAGTCAGGATTTCCTTGGGGATCCCTACTCTAGCCATAATCTGCACTAGTTCTTTGGCTATTGCAGCTGCACCAGTGGACCTCAATGGAACTGCCTCCGGGTATCGCGTTGCATAATATACCACCACTAATATATGCGTATACCCGGAAACAGAAGGTAACAAAGGGCCCACTATGTCCATTGCAATGCATTCAAAGGGGGTGGAAATAATCTGCAGTGGGACCAAAGGGGCGGGGCGCACTGAACCTGGCACTGTTCTCTGGCAGTCTGGGCATGTTGCTACATATTTCGACACATCAGTATGAAGACCTACCCAATAGAATCGAGCCAATATCTGCTCCCTTGTCTTATCAGCTCCGAGGTGCCCCGCAAAAGGGATATCATGCGTCAGCCTCATGACCTTGAGCAGACGGGGGAACCATCAGTTGTGTTACAGGCTGTCCTGTGCTCGTGGCAAGGTTTACCTTATATAATAATTGTCCCAGCGCCTTCAACGTCCTTACCTTAAATAGACCGGACTTATCCCCAAGTGTGCACTAGTGAGGGGTCATTATTTTGGCCCCACACTAATCCGTGCTTGAGTGCCACATGTCTGGTATATTGAGAGGGGCTGGAGTAGCTTTTGTCCTAGATGGCACAGTAACCTCGCCCTCTCAGTCACACTGCATTCTGACCCCCTTTAACTGGCGTTTGTTACCATCTGAGCATTCTCCCACCAGACCCCAACCTCATCTCATTGATGCTCCCTCCCATTTTTCGGTCCTTCTCTCTTTATTTGTTTTTCTAGGACGGAAAACAGGGGAAAACATTTCAGCCTGTAAGGGGAAAATATCACCAATCATTTCCCCTTTTACTTTTTCTACCACATTTACGTGTGTGGCAGAGACTGCTAAGAAATAAATAATAATAATAATAAGTCTTTAAATTTTGGCCACTAATGCGTAGGTTTTCACATTCCCTAAAACCACATCAACAATACAAGGCCCCTCCTGACCATTTTCCACTCGCTTACCTGCTTCTGATGCCCAATTGCAAGCTGCCACGTCACACTCCATCGTCGATGGGCATGACCTGACCGGATGTCCCGACTAGTGGCATCTAAAACAGGTAGAGGGAAAAGCAAAGGTTAAATATCTATCCCGTTGCTGGTATGGCAACAGGGCAGGGGCAGCAACTCTACCAAAGCTGGGGGTCAACCTTGGCCGGCGAGTAGACTGGCCTGGGTGGAAACCAGGGAGTCCTCAAAATCCTCGGCCAGTTTCACCGCCTCTTCCAGGGTGTTGGAGTTGTGGCGCCGTATCCATGCCTGGGTTTTGGCGCCGACCACATGTCAGAACTGCTGGACCACGATAGCCTCACCCATCTCCAAGCTCGTTTTCTTGGCGCGGTTGAGCCGGTGCACCACATAGTCACACAACTTCTGTGCGGCAACCCTGGGGCGTGTATCTGGGGATCTCTTTTTCTCCCGGAACCGTACTCTGTGTGTTCCCCCCGTGATGTTGAAACGACGTAGAATGGTTTGCTTTACCAGGTCGTACTGGGCGGCTATGGCGTCCTTCATGGTCTGGTAGGCTGCCTGAGCCTCCCTGATCAGGCAGGGTCCCAGCTGGCTTGCCAAAAATTCCTTGTGCCATTACACGGTGGTAGTCAACCCTTTTTAACTGACACCACATGTGGCAAAGTGGTTAACAGTGTGCAGGTGCAGGAATGCAGCAGTGATCAATGAACAGACAGACAACGATAATCCAGGTGCAGTGATATTTTATTTGTACAATCCAAACTCTGATGACAACTGGCAGTAAACAATAACAATGAGAACAGTGGCGTGTATTGCACTGTTGTTACTCCCCGGGTTGGTCCCGTAATAATAATAGTCCAGTTCCTAAACACCCACACGTAACACAAAACACAAACACAAGTTATTTGTGAAACAATATGCAGTGATGTCCAGGTAAGTGCTGGCCTTTGGCGACAGCTCCGGATCGTGTTCAGCCATCTAAACAACAAACAAGTGGTTCTTTAGACATGACAAAAAAAAATACTCACGATTACAATACACGGTCTCCTTCCAGTTCGGCTTTAACCATACAAAGGAACAGATCACTTCGCTACGCCCCCTTTTGTACCATCAATCATGACCCCTTGGTTAACTAGTCAATGATTTAGTGTATCGTAGTTCCACTCCCTTTCTAGATGACCGACTTCCTTCTAACTCTGGAAATGAACTGTCTGGCCATCCAGTCCAGGGCACTCTGTTCCTTTTACACAGCGCCCTCACAGGTCGGGAGAGAGATTTATCACCAAGGATCATTTTTTATTTATTTTTTAATTCAGTCGTTGCCAATTATTTTTTTATTATTTTCTCCCAATTTAGAATGGCCAATTATTTTTTAGGCTCCGCTCACCACTACCACCCCTGCTCTGACTCGGGAGGTTGAAGACGAACACACGCTGTCCTCCGAAGCGTGTGCCATCAGCCGACCGCTTTTTTCACACTGTGGACTCACCATGCAGCCACCCATGAGCTACAGTGTCGGAGGACAACGCCGGGCAGCTCACAGGCAAGCCCGCAGGCACCCGACCAGACTACAGGGGTCGCTGGTGCACGGTGAGTCGAGGACACCCTGGCCGACCTAACCCTCCCTCCCCCCGGACAATGCTTGGCCAATTGTGCGCCGCCCCCTGGGAGCTCCCGTCCACGGTCGCTGTGGAATAGCCTGGACTCGAACCTGCAACGTCCAGGCTATAGAGCGCATCCTGCACTCCACGCAGAGCGCCTTTACTGGATGCACCACTCGGGAGCCCCCTCACCGAGGATCATTCTGTCTCTGTCACACAGAGAGAACATTTGGCATAGTGGGGATGCCCTCATGTCTGCACCTAAAAAGGCTGTAAAATGTCATACAGCGCCTACTACTCTCGGTATTAACTCACGTCACTTCTGGGCGGCCACTATTGCAACCCTCATTATCATGATTGTGGCTCATTATTTGTACGTGTTGAGTAATTTGCATTGTTCTTAAGCTTACATAGGCCACAGTGCAAAATAATTGCCTGACCCCTAGGCAATTTGGATTTTGCAGGCGCAATTGTTTGCCCTGTGCCTATCCTTACATCAGACCTACAAGAGAAAGCATTGGTTAGTTGAATTAAGTGACAGCAGCTCAGAAGCCCACAGATGACTCAGAAAACAGAAGAAATATTATGTTGCAGATGGAAATGTAAAACATGTTTTGCTTAGTCCTTGGCTATAAGTGGGTGACACTACTGTAGTTACTGTATGGAATGTCCTTGTCACATACTTTGTAATAGGGTTACAATACCAATGGTGTGGTGATACGACCTCATAGTCCTATCTACATTTGGACATAATCCAAGTCTTTGAGGTAGCCCTTGCGCTTGAGCATGACATACTGTAAGCCTTACTTTCAATGAATTTCAGTTCAACCTCGTTCTTTATTGTTTATTGAAGATGAATACCCGTTGGAATCTGCATCTTTCAATGGCTCCTATTCAGCATCAGCAAGTAAAACATAAAGACTGGCAATTTAATTGTTAATATATTACCTTTAGTGTTAATAAACATGTTCACACTGTTGGCAACTATACAGGCTGCCCCTGTTTACTAGAGACTCCACAATGCTCTCTATAAAGAACTGTTACAGTACAAAAGGCCTGGTCCTCAGAGGGATAGGTTTAAGTGCAAGCTTGGCACACATCAGCTCTGAATTTATGCCTGGTTTGTGCTTCCTCCAATGCAAAGGCAGCTTCACAGTGGTAAATCACATGTTTTCCGAGTGCATCAGGACACGTAAAAGTAGTCATTGATTTATACTGTATGTATAAAATGTTACAGAGCATGAAAAAAACATTTCTTTTATGCTAATGGTTTTCATTTTTTAAACTACTCAAGAAATGTAGTTTATAGCTTTTTTAAAAAGAAGAGCAAAGCTAAAAGCAGAGTTCAGGGCTCTTTCTAAAAGCAGAGTTCAGGGCTCTTTCTAAAAGCAGAGTTCAGGGCTCTTTCTAAAAGCAGAGTTCAGGGCTCTTTCTAAAAGCAGAGTTCAGGGCTCTTTGTAAAAGAAAGGTTTAAGTGCATTTGGATTCTGGTTGTTCTCTTTCTGTTATCTGTCCATTTCTACACCAAAGGGTCTGCGGATTTTCAGCATTGTGAGTTTCAGTAGGCTGATAGTGCTAGAGTCCCCTTCCTCTCACAAGCAGAAGTGATCATTTATTAACTGTATTTCAAGTTATTTATACAGGCTGATTTAAGAGCTCCTACACGCTTTAGTTGTAACTGCTAGTTCTGTAACAACAGCAGTTTGTTTCTACTTTTTACAAAAAAAAATAATAATCAAATTTTGTGCAGGAGTAAATGTTTTGTAAATAGACACTAAAACTATTCAGAGGGCCAGTTACTGTCAACAACTTGAACTAGTGTTTCATGACTGCATTTAATTAATGTGTTATCTTGTAGGGTGAGATTGGTGTCAGTTCTGTAGCATTATGTGCTGTATTGAGAGAACAGTTCTTTGGTATGATTCGGTGGTGCACTACAGATTTACATAACAATTGTTACTGTCAAGGTTTGCAGTAGCTAACCCCTTACAAAAATTAAGATGCTCCATTGATTATGAATGTAAATACATGACCTGTTTGAAGCACTAAAATAAACATACAGAAGTGATGGCATGTTTTAAAGTAATTATTTATACAGAAAGTACATTGATTATATTAAATAAAAATACAAAGTTCATATCAGTTCATATAACATTTTTTACATCCATCATTCTCTATTGTTGTTTATCATTATTCGCCATGCTTACTATGACAAGGTCAACCACTGAGTCTGTATCTAAAACACTAATTTCTGAAGCAAGGAAAAATATGGCTCTGTAATCATAACCATTCAGAGAGATTCACTGAGTGTCTGCACAAGAACCATGGAAATGGGAGAACAAGCACAAAAAAGTGAATCTGCTAATTTTATCCTGAATTGGGCTACAAAAAATATCCTGCACTTAACACTTCACCACTGAGTTCATTTAGTAAATGTAGAAAATGTTGTAATTCAAAACTTCCTAGTCTTCCCTTCTCTGTTTATCTGTCAGCAGTGAATGACACGCTTTGATATACAGGGAATCTGGAAGCAATCTTACTGTAGAATGAATGCAATAGCGGGAATTGACTGACACAAGCAGAGCTCCACTATACTGTAGTTACTTTCACTTCAGTCATTGCTCTGCCATCAGAAAAGCAAGAATATTTTTGCAGTGTTTTGTTTGTTAAATTAATTCTCTGTTCAGTTCATGTAATATTACATTTCTTGTCTTTTTGTAGGTCATAGTGTTCTCTGTGTTACAGTAGGTTGGTGATAGTCATGCCTTTCAAGAACCTCTTTGTCACAGAGATAAATAATTAATGGTATCCGGAAGAGAGTCAAGGCTGTGAAGTACTATGAGGAAATACCCTTTAACCGTTATGATAAAGAATTTCTATTTTAGACACAGGTATTGCGGATCAAATACATTCAAGTAATGTTTACTACAGAGGAGTTGATTGAAATAAACAGGCTTTTTATAATTAGTCTGTGGATGAAGGAGACATTTTTACTATCGTAAATTCAACATTATACATACATTATAGTTGCATATACAAATATGCTTTTGTCTTCTTTGTATGTATCTTTGGTAAACCTGTATACAAACATTCTCAATTATTCTGACTATATTGAAATGCTTGATTATTAATTCATTTCTATTTTTCTGCTTAAGTTCCTTAACAGCAGATGTTGTCATTTCCATGCAAACGGTTGTGTGTATTGTTTTGTGTTTTTTAAATTCTTTAGATACTTTAACGCGCACTGTACAATAATTTTGCTGGTCCCTAAGCCATGCCAACTGGCATCGGGACCTGCCTGAAAGGCAGCAGATGGAGCAGGTGCCAATCAACCATGCATGTAATCAGGCTGATTGGATGGTGACCCTTATAGAGAAGATCCTGTGAATTTTGGTTGTGTTTTTGTTATTTTCTAGACATGGAGGTTTTAGTGTTTTTTGGTGGCACAAGCTGGTGGCCTGAAGGGGAGGAAACTTTCAAGAATTGCTGTACATTATTAATGTTCTATTTGTATACATCTTCAAAAACTATTAAAAAAATGATATTTAACCACTAGAATGAACTATTTATTTTAGTAATTTGACTTGGACTATATCTCTTCAGTGTATTAATATGAGCCATGGTAATTTAAAATGCTGTATGCATGATGTATTTTGTTGTAAAATATTATAATCTGCGTTTGAAAGCAAAGGTAACTATCTGTTTAAAAAGAGAATTATTTGCATTTTAATTTTAAAGAGATTGTCTTCTCAGTTTTACAGCATGACTTCCAAACATGTTCTTTAATGTACTGTATAATACGGGTTTTAGTTTGTACCCCTAAGGATTCTCCCACCCTTTGAAATGTTATGACTGTCACTGGATGCTGCCTTTGAAAATGAAAGTGGCAGTTATTATGGTGTGTAACAGGGTGATGTGTTACATGTCTGGATTGTCACTGAATAATCAGAGGCAGACACAGAGCATTGGTGTTAACACACTGCACAGGTGCACAGATTTAATTTAAACACAAGTGATGACACTAGGGTACCAGCAATGGTAGCCTTAGTGTCACATTTAATAAAGAAAACAAAACAAAGCTAAAAATAAACGTTTGCCACACAAAATGACGAGCGCTAGTCCCACTTAAAAGGAATGTCCTGCTCCAGGAACCTACTATTCTATGGTAACCCCCTCTATGCTGTTTTGGGATCACCATCTCCTAAACTGACCTACTACTTGTTGCTTCCGAATTCCCGGCCTCCCAGCGACTCCAGGTCGTTGTGACGGTCCTGTCTGAGTAGTCTTCACAGGCACCATCTTGCAGTCGGGGGTTTCCGTGCAGTAGTTCCTGCAGAGCGGACGCTCTCCTCCTTGATGTAAATAAACACGCTTTCGCTCAGCGCCCATCTGTATAGCAATGGCCTTGCAGTAGCCTCGAACTGTGGCGCAGACAATTGTTGAACTCCGTCCAGCATTCCCGGGCACGGCCTCCAGCCAATCCGGACCTCCTGATACGCTCAGCACTGGCAAGCCTAACTGCCCAATCGGTTGCCCAGCAACACGTCTCAGCTGCACACACTTGCGCAGGAACCAGTGACAGGGCTCCCTGTCACATGGTGATTAAAAAAAATTATAATGTTTTCACTGGTGACAAAAACATCCAGAGCTTGTCAACTAGTATATTTATTATTATAATAATACTTTATTTACTGTACATTTAAAATCAATGCATGTATTATAATAATACTTTACTATACATTTAAAATCAATGCATGTACTTTTCCATTGTAGATGCTTTGCTGCACTTTTCTGGTTTCCCTTTATAATACAGTGCTCCACGTTTTTAACACTGTAGTCGAGAACCATAGGTACAGTCGCAGACAAAAGTATTGGCACCCTACACTTAATATAAGATAATTCAAGAAAACATTTAAATACAAGCATTTAGTGAACATTAGCCACTAATTAACATGACAAAGACCAAAATACACAATTGCTGGTAGTTTAACAAACAGTCTTTGTTAAGCAATTTCAAATATTTCTTCATGACAAAAGTAATGGCTCCTTTACATTAAAAGTCTGTAAAAATGTAATAGAAATAATTAAATATATATATTTATTGAGTGAAAATCATTACACAGTAACTAAGCTGCATTATAAAGTCAATAGCCAGAAAAATTATTTCCAACATCTGTTGAAGAAGAATGTTTTGGCAACACAGCAGAGGATGGAGTTGGATTCACATTTAAGAAAAACACTTGTAGAGAAAAATACTTTTGTCTGCGACTGTAAGAGACCACGTAATTGGAGTTCTGTCTTATAATATAAGTACTAGTGGCAATGGTCGAGTGCAGGGAAACAATGTACTGACTGAGCTGAAGAGTGGATGGAGAGGGAGAGACCCAGTGCTTATCCATAGAAAATATAAGGGACCTGGTTCACCTCATCATACTGTAACATTTCATTAATAAAAGCACAACATATGCAACAATATATATACCTGGTCTTCTCTTGATCTGCAGCTGAAGTGCCCCCTGCACACTTTAATATTATATTTAGTATAACCTGTATATGGATATACTTTGTATTCATTGTACTCAAGAGCAGTGGTGTAGGATTATGAACTTGTTTGGATTGAAATGTTTTTAAGGGATGTATTTTTGTGTGCTAGCCACATCTACTGTACCATGTTTTGAAGATGGCTACGAAAGAAAGACTGCACTTCCGTGATCAATTGAAGGGGATTTAAGGTGTAAAGGGCACAGCTGTTTCTATTGCTGTGCAGATCCAATCAAAATGCTTACTTCCCAAGGACATCCATAAAAAAACAGCTAGCAAAAGCTTCTTTAAGATGTGTTTTTTATATAACTAGATGTTTGTAACCCCTTATGATACAGGGATTGCACTGATTAAATATCCCCTCACCCATATGCACCACATAATTTGTCTGACCTTTACTCAAGAAACATTATACATCATATATAAATGTAAGTTTTTGCATTTAAAATCAAAATACATAAAGATACACCTGTTGTTTCCTGATGATTTTCCAAATAAACAAGGCAACATATTTTACTTAAAAAGGTCATTTGAAGCTACAGTACTTATTGTTTAATAATAAGAACATGGTTTGAACACAGACCTGGATAAGAGGAGCACTTTAAATAAAGTAAAATACAGTATTTTCGTTATAATCGTGTGCTAATTTTGTGATCAGTATATCACATTTTAAAAATGGCGAATCTCTCCTCCACTTGGACAATGGAATTTCAAAACTTCATCTCAAGAGAGAAAAAGAAAGCACTAATTTTAAAGATATCAATCTACTAATTTAGTGTAATTAGCAGGCTAATATAGAATTGTTAGGTTTAGCTATTAAGTGAGATTGACATTGTGGGTAAATACATGGCAACTTGCAGCTGAAACAGGTTTGAATAAGATGCATTTAATTTCATTAAAGCATGCAAAACTGGGAATGTTAAAAACCTTTGAATGTTGACTTTGATTGTCATCTACAGTAAACTGCAATTGCTACACTTTCCACCCTGGAATGTGGAAGTTAAACTTAGATACGTCATTTTAATTATTTTATAAAACGGTATAGCTGCTCAGCTGAATTTTTTTAAGTGATATGCAATAAGGACAGCATGGTGAAATATAATTTTCATTTTCTGTATACATATTTAATTGGAACCCATAAAAACTGTGACATAGAATACAATGCTGCCACTATGGGGTAGATTTATAAGCACAATGCACTGCATATGGGAAAATAGTGTCCGGTTTTATTGGCTTTACGTAATATTTAGAAAGGGCATCATTTTCATGGTGGAACATTGCGTGCCTATTATACTTATTCTCATGAGTGAAACCATGCACTACAAGGCTTCAAGCATATAGGAAGGTTTAGACATACTTAAAGTGCAATGACAAGTTTCTACTAGAAACCTGTTGCAACTATGTGCTGTTATTTAATGCTAAAACCAACTTTATCACAGTTTTCATTTGTTTTGTAATTTGTAATGTCAATGATGCTATTGTAACAGTGCCATGAATAAAATCTAATCCTAGGTGAAGTTGTTCCTTGCTAGTTTTATACTATACTGTTTCATTGTTTTATTCTTCTCAGAAAATACATTTGGCTTTGCATGTGCTTTAAAACAGGACCCAGTGCTTTTTTGTTTATTTATCTATTATTATTTTTTTAATTTATTAGTAAATTGGTTGTGTTTGATTGTATTCCACAACTGTATGTTATTATGTAGGTTTTAACTCTAACTTTTGTTTTAACTATAAACACAATCGGTCAACTAGGAAAAACAAGAGCATGCTGTCAATAAACCCCCCCAATGTCTTTGGGTACTGTGGGGAAAATTCATATTGACTCCATTTAGTGCCGTTGGCACCATTTTTTATTTTTTTTTAAAGGGAAGCTTGATTATATATTCTTAAGTTGTTGTTTTTTTTCTTGTCTTTATGTTGAATATATGTTTTTCTCTTTAAAAAAAGGTGTAAATTAATCTGTAGGGTAAAAGCTTTGTAACACCCCATGAGAAGATGGACTGATATTGCAAATTGTCTCTAGTTTCTTATTGGCTTTGACAGATGTTGGCAAAACAGTCAGTCACCTCAGTTCTTCTGGATTGTATTGTAGTACTGTCAGTTGGTTAATACGGTCTTCTTTCATGCATTACATCCGTGGACAGCTGTTGAACACATATGCTAAACCACTTTTCTCAGCATCCACAATTCAGTAACAACAAAAAGATAACAGTGCTCTACCTTTAAAAAAACTAAACAACTGAATATGCAAAACATACTAATCTTTAGCATCTGTCAACTCATCAGTCACATTAGAAAAACTGTTGTATTTTAATTGTATTTCAAGCTTACTGGTTTTCTGTCCCCTCAGCCTTTCTGTTTCTAGTTTTACTGGAGTGATCTAAAGATAAATTGGAGGTTGTGCAAAATACATAATTGCTATCAGTGTGCTGATTTTGTTTTCTTTTTTAGAGGCATCCATTTTTCTAGATAGCATGCTTTATCTTCAATATATGTATACAGTTTGTGTGTTAATAACTCACAAGGCCCTAGCAATGACTGATTTATCAATGCATTTTCAAATCTTGAAAAATATGCAAACTTGAACAGATTTATAACATGTAACATGCACCCATAATTGCTGAGATGCCATGTACAGATTTATAACATGTAACACGCACCCATAATCACTGAGATGCTACATGTTACATTCAAGGATGAGCACGTCTTGTAACCTTTTCTAAATGCACTGACCGTTTAAATCTGCAGCCCCCACCTTTTTCTTTTACTATAGCCCAATAGGTTGGGCCAGCAGAGTTGAAAGGCCACCGCATTTTGTAATTTCTTTAGAATCATTAAGAAAGAGGCAGATTTATAGCACACAACTAAGATTCTTGAGGCACAGACAATGGCAGGTGGATTTTGATGCAAAGATAAATTATTACAATTCAATATTGGAGCAACTTATAAACGTCCTAGAATAGAAAGGTGAAAAAATAAAATTACTTTTAAAGCCACATTGAGAAGAAGCTACGGAAATGGATAACACTAAATTAAAAGAAATTCGTTATTATATTTATTAACATAACTATACAAATATAGTTCTTTAGAAATAACTAATGTGAGGATCGAGTCTGTAGTCTAGGACAATGTATTAATCTGTTTAACAATGTGACAAGTAAATTAGTTTTCAGTTAGCCCAACGTTGAAAAAAAACCAGCTACCTTCTGTATCTTTTTGGTTGGTCATCTTAAATCAACACTGTTTGTTTTCTAAGACAGCACCTGGTTTTTAACAACTTTGACACCATTGTCTTAACCAGCCTTGGAAATTACGCTTAATTTGAACACTAGAGTAAATACATAAAAGAAGCTGACTTGCAAGGGGAAATGTATTACAATCCTTGCTTGTGGCTTGATTTAAGATTTAGGATTTCTAATCAAGTTTAATGTTACACTGGTGGATTCCCTATTGCTCAACTGGCAGTTCAGTCAGTAAGATACACTGCCTATTATCCAGTTTCTACAAGCTCCAGTGGCTCTCAATAGAAGCTCTGAGAGACACTGAATAATGAAAACAGTCTTGAGATTATCACTTGAGTAAGATGCCCATAGTCTTTGCTACTTTTCAATTTCAATTTACAGTATGTTTTTGCATAGTATGGGGTCTATTTTAATTATCTAAACAGTGCCTGATCTAAATCAAATAACCCTAAAAGCTGTTTTGTAGCGGATCTTATTCCACTGTATAGTTATTGTATCCAGTGATACAGAACAGTTTACTTCATTTAAAATGGATCCCTCAGGACAAAGCCTTTTTGTTCACATTAAGCGTCAGTCTACAATAAAGAGCAAGAAAAAAAATTATAGATGCCTTTCTTTTTCTTATATCATTTTGAAGCAAATACTATCCAATGCATGTTGTTCTCATCCCAATATCTTTAACATCATAGTTACCTATAGAAAGTCAACTCAGAATACTTCTACCTGCAGAGCAAACTTTGGGTTAAATACAGGTCTAAAAAACAAAACATTGTCAATACAACAATAACTGCAAAGGTTATATTTAGAAATGAGGTTCAACTTGGACAGAAACCTTACAAGAGAGATATAAGGAAAGACAAGGTACAGTATTCCAGCCAGGGCCGGCCTTAAGGCAAGGCGAACGAGGCGGCCGCCTAGGGCTCCCCCCATTGAATGGGCCCCATACTCAACCGGACTGCCGTGAGATTTACAGTCTGATTTTCAGAAGGTGCATTTTTACAGAGGAAATAGAGGCTGCAATCTATTTACACTGCAGACTAATTATACATCTCGATTTTCAGCAGGGGCAGGTTATTTTCTCCTACTCGCAATGCCCTTTATGACTCCTGCTTATGACTGATTTAATTGAAATGACTTTCAGGTTCATTAACAAACCAAATAGTCACATTTCAATAGTCTGGACTTCCATTTAACTGGAAAACAACGAGGCAGAGACATGTAATTGGAAAAAAGAAAAATACATTGTAAGCTTTTGCTCGTTGATATTTTAGCACATAAAACTGTTATTTTCATTAAAAGATCCAGAGTCACTGCTAAATTTAAAATATAGAAGGATATAACCAAAAAATGTCTTAATTAGTGAATGTATTTTAGTGTTTTGCACCTTTTGAAAATAAGGCGTTATTTGCAAAATAGAACCAATTATGAATTTCAATTGCTTAACAAGCTGTAATGCGACTGTATTGTCAAAAAAGCCTAAAATTCCATTGCGCCACTGACTTATACGACTTTTGAAAATACATTTTGCAACTTATCTGGAGTCGCAAAGGTGTTTAAGGTTAAGGTTGTCTAGGGGAGTGAAGTTAAGGTTAGGGTTAATGTTGCGTAGGGGAGTGAAGTTAGCGTTGTCTAGGGGAGTTAGGGTTAGTGTTGTGTGGGTTAGGGTTAGGGTTGTATTAAGGTAGCTTCCCTGCCTCGTCGGGATGCACTAGCATTAGGCTCATAGCCTGTAAAGGCAGACATCCTGATGAGGGCAGCAGCACAGGTGCTCCAGGTTTCACCTCATTAAGAATCACTGCTCAGCAGGAGCCCAATCAGTTACATGATTGGCTACTACAGGATTGGTCGGGCGGAGCCTGGAGCATATAGGGAACTAAACGGTTTATTTATTTATTATTTCCAAAGTAGCCTAGTTTGACACATTTAGGGTTACCACAAGAATAATTCAAACTCAGATCGGTAATTCTAAGTAGCCTCACTTTGACATGAAGGGATTTATTTACTTGTGTATTTATTTATGTATTAATATATGAAACTGAAGGTGATCCTGTATGAAGAGATATGAAAGCTAACTTAAGAAAGGAACGTACTGTATTGTATTTAGTGTATGTTCATCACACCGTAAACCCTCAATTATAAATCTTACGTCAATAACATTAAAAAAAATAGCTGTGTACAATTCTACCCATAGACCAAAGTTTTCATCCTTTCATGTAAAAACTAACTAGTTAGAATTATTCTCCTGAATCGCCCCAGTTCTGTCAAACTATTATTATTTTTTAAACGTTATTGCAGTAGCCTAATAAATACATTGCAGACTTAAGATTTTACATAATTATCAAGCTATCCAATTTATTTATTTATTTAAATTTCAAAACATACAAAAGCGGATCTTCTTCAGATTGACTTCGGTTAAGGTGAACTGATTGGTATATATGTAATGTTTGTCTTGAGAAAGAATATTGTATAATATAAAAAACTACAATGAAATACATATATTATCTCTATCTATTAGACTATTATAAAATAAAATACATTTATAAAATGTCACCATGACAAGCCAAAATACTGTATTTGCTCGAGTAGAAAATTAACCCAAAACACAATCCTGAAGTTGTGGGGGGGGGGGGGGGGGGATCAACTAATACACGAGCAAACATATGAACCGATCTATAATTTATAGTAAAAGCCTATATTTACTGATTGCGAAGACCAGCGGCAGCAAGAACGCTATGGAGTGGCATAATAATAATAATAATAATAATAATATGAATAATAATAATAATAATAATAATGTTCCTTTTCTACTGTGTGACCCTGCAGCATAGTGCTTCTGTGGGAAACAGCAGCACCTCCATTGTTGTGGGCAAATCCTTGTTGCCCTCATTGCCAGAGCAAATGCTTCTAATTTCTCTCAAATAAAAACCCAAACACCTCAAGATTTGGCGAAAACGATTCTGTGACATTGTATATAAAAAAATGAATCTCAGGTTTGTTTACATCCAGGAGCTGTGACGTAAAACACAGACGCAGTTTCATTGAATTACAGCCAAACCACACCACCCCCCACATTCCATTGAAATACATACTTCAGTGCGGGCTAGGAAGGAAGTGGGAGTGGGGGATGTATATTATTATTTGTTTATTTAGCAGACGCCTTTATCCAAGGTGACTTACAGAGACTAGGGTGTGTGAACTATGCATCAGCTGCAGAGTCACTTACAATTACGTCTCACCCGAAAGACGAAGCACAAGGGGGTTAAGTGATTTGCTCAGGGTCACACAATGAGTCAGTGACTGAGGTGGGATTTGAACCTGGGACCTCCTTTTCTTTAACCACTGGACCACACAGCCTCCTATACTAAAATAATACTATTTTAGGCAATACAAAAAAAAAACATGTACTGTATTGTAATATGCGTCAAAATGACGTGTCTGGCGGTTTTAGGTAGAAATGCTTATAAAATTGTTATTTTTGCAAATCTGCCGCTCAAATGCCATCAGGATATCTAATACATATATTTAGGGAAAAAAATTATACCTGAGTCTCGCCCTCAGAAGGTCGACTTTTACTCGAGCAAATACGGCATTAGATTCTGAGGTAAAAATTAACTGTATTTTTTGTCATTACCTGAGTTTGGTTTATAACAGAAGTAACGAGTTTGGTAGCGATGCCCTCTGCAGGGTCATTACCTGAGTTCCACCATGAAAACGTTACCTTATCAGATATCAGTCTCTCTCTGAAAATATTGCTAGTATGCCTGGAATGGGGGCCATCTCTCTGCCGGGACAATCAGAGGTTTCCTCCCAAAAGAGTTTTTTTTCCCTCTCTGTTGTGCGTTTTGCAGAAGTATTCACCTCGTACCAATAATGTCACATTTTGTTGAATTACAAATAATGTATGCACAGTTTTTCAAACAAACTTTTTTTTATTCAAAGCTGTAGTGGTTAAACTGAACACTGTTATATGAGGAGGAGGTTAAATGTCAGCAAAACTTGCAAAGAAAATGTACAAAATTAAATTTACTGGTTGCATAAGTGTTCAGCCCCTTTGACCGAAAAGTTCAATTTTTTACTCATCTGACCACAAAACCTTTTTCCACATGTCTGCAGTATCATCTACATGCTTTTTCCCAAACTCCATACATGCTTTAAGATGAGGCTTTTTGAATAATGGATTCTTTCTTGCTACCTGTCCACACAGGCCAGCTTTGTGTAGGGACCGGCTTATTGTTGATGTGTGTACACTGACTCCCATCTCAGACACAGAACTCTGCAGATCTCTCAAGGTCATTGTTGGCTTCAGAGTGACATCCCAAACCAGTTTCCTGCTTGCCCGGCTGCTCAGTTTGGTAGGGCGACCAGATCTGGGTAGTGTCTGGGTGGTATGATGCATCTTCCCCTTCTTAATGATGGACTTCACTATGCTGAGAGGGATAATCTGCGCCTTTTAAATGTTCTTGTACCCTTCTCTGTGCCTCTCTACCACTTTATCCCTGACTTGTTTCGAAAGCTCCTTGGTCTTCATGGCTGCTTTGTTAGATCACTGTGTGAGTTGCAGCTTGAAAGTCTTTATATACCTGAGGGAAATTAACTACAAGTTAAACCACTGAGTAAACACAGGCTGAAACCATTTCACTAATTTTGTGACCTTTCAAACAAATCATTTGTACCTTAGGGCTGTAGTAGCAAAGGGGTTGAATACTTATGCAACTGAGATTAATCTGTTTTATTCTGTAAATCTTACTATATATATACTATTTCTTGTTTGTTTTGTTATTGCCTCGGCCACCAAGTGTCCTCCCCTTCCAGCCTCATCCCATGACTCCAGCCATAAGAAGCAACATTTTCCAAGATCCAACGCTTCAAGAAGCCATCCCTAATCCCCGATCCAGTCAGCCCACCAGTTCCAGACTTCCAGTGACTAATCCTGTAAATGACCTTCCCAGCCATCTTCTCTCTTCAGCCCTAAACTCATGATGAATTCCTTCTTTTTTTACCAGTACTAACTTTTAGTACTGGTAAAAAACTTTTATTTACCAGTCTGGTAAATTTTGAGTTTGTGATTTTTTGTTGTTGTTGCTGTTGTTGATTTGGGGGGGGGTTGCACCCAGCGCTCTGAACAGTCTAGACCAAATAAGCGGGAACTGTTATGCATAGCAGTAAGGTTTCAACAACTTAAATAATCCAGGTAAGAAACATTACAAATAAGGACTAAATATGTTCAAATTCTGTATACCGGTACCGATTCCTTGTTAATATATACATTATGTAAAATTATTTTCAAATGTGTTCACAGAGTCGGTTTAGCTATAGTTTTGTTTTCACATCACATTACCCATAATGTACTTCATATTACGGTTTAGATCCCCTTTAACGTTTCAGTCCTGTAAAACTAATGGTTGATGTAGTTTACCGTGGTCAGTGAGAGTAACAACAAGCTTGCATATTTTACTAGTTTAATTTTGATCGGTAACGAAATGTCCAGCAAATATAATCATGGGAAAGGGAAAACGTATAGGAAACTCCAGGGGAGAGAGGCCTAGAGAAGTAGCTGGTGTTACTATCAGCAAACTTTTAAAGTAACAAACTTAAAATATGTTAAGCCTCTATACTGATCTACTGTCACTTATTCCACAGCCCTCTTCTTGTAGGAAAAGAATGTAATGTATGTGCATTATTGTATGCTTATTAAAATCCAGATAGTTAGACAGCGGTGCAGCTGAATTCAAATTTGTTTATATTATATTAGAGTGACACAAAAGTACTTATTGCACAATGTTAAAATGAATATTTAATAAAACGGGTACCGGTACTGTAACAGAAGCACAGCCTACCCGATGATTGCTTCCAATGCTTCATCTTAGGTGTTTTAAGCAATATCGACATGGAGCACAGTAGCGGTTTTATGCACATGCAACCCATGCACTTGCATGGGGCCTCAAGGCAGCAAGGTGCCCCTGTTGTCATGGCTTTCAGTGAGAGCTAGGAAGTCAAGAGAGAGGTGAGAGGCGAAGCCAAACAACAATTCCGGAGGGCACCAGAGAGAGTGCGGGGGGGCGGGGGGGGGGGGGTCGGGGGGGCAGAGGAAAGAGGGAGAGGAGAGGATTACAAGAATATTAAACTTACTCATGGTAAGGAGCAGTAGAGGAAAGGAAGTAGAAATGGCTATGGAAGAGGGTGGTGCCAAGAGGGAGTCAAAAACAGACAGGTACAGGAGGAGCGAGAGCATTAAATAAAAAAAGAAAAGAAAGAAATGTATGCAAACCTGGTCTGGAGTTGGAGCCTTCAGTTCGATGCTTGGATAGAAGATTTTGCAGCTGGTCCACGTTGGCCTGTCCTCGTGTGGACTACCAAGGTTTAGACTGCCGGCCCTTCATTGAGCTGGCGCGCTAGATTAGAGTCAGTGCTTATACACTGCCCTGGAGGTCAAGAGCTGTTTGCCTCAGACAATGGCTTGCAAATTACCCTTAATGGAGTCAGCTGCGCCCCGCTGCAATTTGGCAAATTAATAATTCAATTCAACTTTAATGCAAAGACTTGACAGTTAATGTTATGCTTTCATCTCCACCAACTCAGTCATTCACAACTGGGGGAAGGGTATGACTAAGGATGTTGAAGTGTGAGCGAGACTTTGAAGTAGGAGTCTCTGTGATGGGGGAAGTGGGAAATGCATCTTTCTCAATCTAAACTTTAAGAGATCAACAACCTTTCACCCCGACTTCAAAAAAACAACAAAAACTAAAAAATATAGGTGATTATCAAACCCAGACACACCTGTGTGTTACCATTCACTGTGTTATAGTATTGTATTTCATAGTTTACCATGGTAATTTTGCCTGATAATTTGGCAGTTTTCCCATGCTTTTCCAATAGCTATAGTATGCATTTACAGTGCTTACCTGTGCTTCACCATACCTGAGTATAATCAATAATAGAATATTGTTGGTCTCACAGCATGCTGTTATTGAATTGTTTATTTTAAAGATCAATAAATAAGTCAATGTGCAACGATATTCCAAAAAAGATACCTGCAGTAGTCTAAGCATTTGCTACATCGTTGAAGGAATCTCAGTTCTCAGTGACATGTTTCAATGCTGCCAGCTGTTAGAAGTACATTGATCACATATGGAAGGTTCTCCCTACTATCATACAAAACAACGGTGGTCTATCAGGACATTAATAAAACAAATATATTATAAAAATAGTGGATGCACTGTTTCCAAAATATACTTGTGTTTGCGAATGCAGTATTGAAATATTATATTGCTATGTATGTTAAAATCAAAAATTGAAATGGTCATGGAAATGTTGAGGTTTTTTGTGTGGATTGAACATGTGCCAAGTATGTCGTTAGGGATTTCCATAAAAATACGCTCCCTTATTCTGCCTTGTTACATTTAAAAAAAAAATAATAATAATAATAATGTATAAGGGAAACAAATATATAAAAATGTATACACATAATACCATTATAATACCATTACAAACTCAATAGTGCTGAATTGAGAAATACTAAAAAGACACTGAAATGACAAACATTTTTCTTTTCCAAAGTCTTCAATGGCTTAGGGCAGGGGTTTTCAACCTTTTTTTGACACTGTACCCCTTGTCTACACCAGGGGCGGATTAATGCATAGGCAAACTAGGCATGTGCCTGGGGCCTGAACTCAAGGGGGGGCCCAAAACGGTTATGTTTTCTTTTTTTTTACATATACAGATTTGCGCCTAAACTGGAAAACACTTCACTCACTGACATTCGAACCGAGGCATGTATCTCAAAATCAAATTGTTCTGAAAGGTGTTAAGCAGGATTTCTGTACTCCATAGAATTCTGTATGCCCACATGATTCCCTGCCTTCATTTACAGATTTTCAATGATCGCTGGACGCGCAATATTTCTGAGCCTCGCTGTGTTCTCGAGCACTACCATTTAGTTCTGCTGCAGATTGCAACAAATATTGTAAATAAGACAAAGCTAATTCTGTGGCAAAATAAAACAGCACATATAACGACTGGTTGTCTACATAACCTTGATTTAAAGTAAACTTATAAAACATAATTATTATTTTAAAGCACATTTTCATTTTTTTTTACATTTTTACATCAAGCGTTCACGTCCAGCGACAAAATGCAGCTGTGTCGGCGTGGAATCAAGGGTACAGAATTCTATGTACAGAAATCTATCATATGTAACATCTGAACTTGTATGCCAAAACATTGGCGATTTCTCTGCTCTTCTGGAGAAAAGGGCATTTTATTTAATGCAGTAACAAAATGAGTCAAAACCCCCGGATCAACAACAAAAAAACAAGGAAACATTATTGACGATTTTGCATGCTGTAAACTGTAATGTATTTGACTACACAACAATGTACAGGTATGTTTGTGTTTTAGTGTTTATTTTCATGGACTATTATGGAGCTACCGTTAGTGAGCACCATTTTATATATGACCTTTTTCAACTTCATAAGGTTTTCCTTGTTTCTTTGAAAGGTTACCTTTTTATTCACTAAATCAGAAGACATCATTATCGAGCTGTGATGCAGGATTTAACGCAGTCTTCATTTTTTTCCAGTTTTATTCTAAAATGTATTTAACACATCCCCTACAGTTTAATTTTCTGTCAGATTCATTCATTCGTTCATAATAACTGACTATTATACCTGTTGTAAAAGGGTGACCCTAGGGTTGCCACCTGTCCAGGTCCAGGTTTGACCCAGACAGTCCGGGAATTGGCATCTGTGTCCGGGTGGCAGGAATTAAAAAGCCCGGACACCCTAGTGTCCCAAGCCCTTAGAAATATACTGTTTAGTACTGATCTGTACATTCTACTTTGTCCCCAGCATTTGAAGAACATATCCACGTGATGTAAACAATCCAAGTGAGGGGCTGCAGTCACGTGACCCCAGCAGGGTACATACTGGCGGTCAAAACAACCAGGGCAGCTAATGCAAAAACGGTATCTTCCACAGCAAAATGTAATGTATTTGCAACCACAGAGCATACTTCTTACCTTCATACTTCAGTACATGTTACCAGTTAAGGAAATACGTTTCCAATAGTTTGTTACAAAATACAGTACTAAATATGAATTATATACAGTATTTCTATGTTGTTCGTATATAGACATTTCAGCTTTGTACGGATGTAAAAGTAAAAAAATAAATAAAAACTTTTGTTCAACGAAGCGTCAGTAACTGGAATCTGTAGATTTCTTGTAAAATCAGCTTCAGCGAGTGTCAGCTAAACGGTTAAGCTAAGATACTATACTAAAGGACTATGCTGTGAAAAAAGGAGCACAGCATTACAATATAACAACAAGTAGCCTAAAATTACAGGCAGATTAATACAGATTGCAATTATTGTGCATTTAAATATGTTATAAATGATGATGCTTCCGTGATTTCATATCGAAGTTCAGTAAAATAATAAATGTAGCCTAATGCATTCTGTTAACGGTAAATGCATATTTTATGTAAGGACTTGGAATCACCAACCAGCTTAATTGGGTCCCGCAGTGTGTTTTTGCCTAGGGCCCAATGATGGGTTAATCCAGCCACAGTGGCAATAAAAGGCAGAACAATCTGATTAACAAATATTTTCCCCATTTATTTAATATATCATTTTTCACAACAGTCTGGGACTGACAAACGGCTATTTTAAGACAGAATACCAAACAGTATCTTCATTCTTAAAATGTAACTACATGTCTTTGTTTGCACAAAATTAAAACAATTTTATTCGCTTTCTATTCGTCAAAGTCATTATAAATAATATAAAATAGTCTGCACTGCAAATGATTATCACGTTACCATTTACTTCCCACCTCAGCATAATTGTGTGTGTCATTTAAAATGTTTATGTATCAGAAACATTAACCTCAAGATTGTATCCTCAAGGATGTATCCATTTCAAACACCGAAAACATATCCAACCAGCTGCTGTTACTGTTAATGCAGCTGCGATAATAAATAAAACAAAAACCGTCAAAGTATTAGTATTGTGATTACACTGTGTAACAATTTTTATTTATTTTTGGTTCCTGGGTAGTAAGTGTTATTTCCTAATTTCTTATGCCTCAAAAGTATAGAAAATGGCTATTATTCCCCACAAACTTTGCTTTTGTGACCAGGACAGTGATATTTTGAAATTTACCTATTTTCCAGAACATTCCAGATAGATTCAGTGCTGAGTAAACTTGGAGTAACTTCTAGAACTTTCTAGAACTTTCCAGTAATATAAATAGTAGCATAAATACAGGGGCCTTAAGCCCACCAGTTCAGTTTAGTTCCAGCTGCCTAAGTGGATACATATCTGCATTTTTCTGAGATGGCATCAAGAGGCTGCAAGCATCCGGCAGACGCATTTTGCTATGTCTGCGGCCAATTTATCAAGACAAGAGCGAAAAAGTACTCTGTGGAAGCATCTGCTAAGATGTGTGAGGCGGGACTGGCCACAGCGGACCGAGTTCTCTGTGGGGAGGAACAACGTCAAGTGGGAGCCACTGGTGGACCCCCGGAAGGTGCTGATGCCACCACTGCACATCAAATTGGGCCTTATGAAACAATTTGTCAGAGCTCTAGATAAGGAGTCAGCAGCCTTCAAGTACCTTCAAGACTTCTTCCCTAAGCTGTCTGAGGCAAAAGTCAAAGCCGGTGTCTTCGTCGGACCACAGATAAAGAAGATCCTGGAGTGCAATGAATTCCCCAAGAAGCTCACTAGTAAGGAGAAACCAGCTTGGAACAGCTTTGTCGCAGTGGTTCAGGACTTCCTGGGCAATCACAAGGCTGAAAACTATGTGGAGCTGGTTGAGACTCTGGTGAAGAACTATGGCACAATGGGCTGTAGGATGTACCTCAAAGTCCATATCCTTGATGCTCATCTTGATAAATTCAAGGAGAACATGGGAGCGTAGTCGGAGGAGCAAGGCAAGCGCTTCCACCAGGATATACTGGACTTTGAACGCCGCTACCAAGGACAGTATAACGAGAACATGATGACAACTACATTTGGGGGCTGATTCGTGAAAGTGATTTACAGTATAATCGTAAATCTCGAAAAACTACTCACTTCTAAATCTTTTGTAGTCATTTTTGTATTACTTTAGTATAAATACATGTTAATTTGGATTCATATGTTGTTTTTTCTGACTTTATGTGAACGAAAAGACACAAATTCGCCCGTTTTCTCATTGGAAATAGGTACATTTCAAAATATCACTGTCCTGGTCACAAAAGCAAAGTTTGTGGGGAATAATAGCTATTTTCTATACTTTTGAGGCATAAGCAATTAGGAAATAACACTTACTACCCAGGAACAAAAATTGTGTTACATAGTGTTACTATTTATGTTTACTGGAGCATTTATACTTCTAAAAAAATCCAAACACTGCTTCACTGATATGACAAGTTGAAAACAATAAAGATCATGAGCAGCACAGAGTGCTCACCATCGCCAGACGCCTGCTTCACCGATATATCAGATTGGAAAGCCACTCAATCGAAATCGGGCATGCGTACAGGTGGACAAATGTGGACTTGACAGATTCTGTGTGTTGTTTTTCATCTGCAGTTCACTCTGAGCTGCTAAACAAAGATTCAATAACTATACACAGTGTTTTAGAGAATATATAATACCTTTAAAAAAAACATTATTTTCTTTTACTTTCATTTTTATTTGTGCTTTTCTGAGTAATCCTGCGTACCCCTCGTGACCCTTCAGCTACATATCCACACTTGACAGAGTGACGTGAATGAAGTCGCCGAATGTCAGTCCACACCAGAAACAATCCAAAAGACTGGAAATAAATACATGACCCCGTCCATGCATTCCTATTGGACATACGAGAGATGGTCTGTCCCATTACAAAACAGGGCATGTTTTGATAAATGTTTACGACACTGACCTCCGGCAACTCCATTGTAAAATAAAGGCTGGACTTGTAAAATCTATAGATTAGTCATTGAACATCCCTATATAGCCAACATTTTTATTGTTATCATTATTATTAGTAGTAATTGTACAGTTGTAGTCGTAGTATTTTTTTTTCGTGGTACCAGTAGTCGTAATAGTCCAATTTGAAGCCCGTATATCTCCAGCTGTCAGAAGACAGTGGGACAATAGCAATGTAGTTAAACTGATTGTGGCAGAGCAGGGCTCTGCCCTTAGAAATACTGGCAGGGAAGGAGTTAAATTCTCCTCCCTGCCCAGATTGATTGCGTCAGGTGGGAACAATCAACCCATTAATCATTCAATTAAGGACTCAGCCACCTGGCATAAAAGGAAGCCTCAGCCTCCTATTTGGGGAGAGTTCTGGAAGGAAAAGAAGAGTGTTTTTGTTTGTGCTGTGTTATTGAAATCCAGTGAAGGCAACACCCAGCCTGGAAACCTTATTTTGTAAGTTTCGTTTTGTGTTTATTTTGTGCCTTGTTTTTTTTGAATTTTGTGAGTTTTTTTTTTTTTTGAAAAAAAATGGGGAAGAAGAGCAGACAGCGGCAAAGGCAGGAGATGCAGCAGCCGAAGAAATGTAAGCTGCTGCAACAACAGCCACCCCAGCTGGAGGACCCAGCCAGCCTTTTTCCCTGGTGCTCTTGGTGCGGGAAGGTGGATCATCGATGGAGGTCCTGTCCAGATGGGCCACCAGCTGACTGGTGTGGGCGCTGTGAGGCGGATGGCCACAACTGAGCAGGATACCCCCACAATCTGGACCAGGAGCAGCTGCAAACCCCGTCCTCGGCAGCCACCCCACCACTTCCAACATCACCGCCTTCACCACCATCCCAGGAAATATGGGACTGGTTGATGCACCCTGAGGCGGACCTCTTCCACAACCTCCCCATAGTTATCAACACGCTGTGGCGTCGAGATGGGGGGAGGTGGGAAAAGTGGGAGGAACAGCATCACCCGGCGTCCTTCACAGACCTGGCCCTGATGGTCGTTAACTACCTGGTGGTAGATATGGGAGAGGCCCCAGTCATTCCAATAAAGAAGGTGGAGCCGCCGTCCCGAGAGCCAGAAGGGGAGGAGCCGCCGTCCCGAGAGCCAGAAGGGGAGGAGCCGCCGTCCCGAGAGCCAGAAGGGGAGGAGCCGCCGTCCCGAGAGCCAGAAGGAGGAGCCGCCGTCCCGAGAGCCAGAAGGGGAGGAGCAGCCGTCCCGAGAGCGAGAAGGGGAGGAGCCGCCGTCCCGAGAGCCAGAATGGGGGCCGCTGCCGTCGCCCAGAGAGGGGGAGCCGCTGCCGTCGCCCAGAGAGGGGGAGCCCGAACGTCCACAGCCCGAGAGGGAGGAGCCCGAACGTCCACAGCCCGAGAGGGAGGAGCCCAAACGTCCACAGCCCGAGAGGGAGAAGCCCGAACGTCCACAGCCCGAGGGGGAGGAGCCCGAGCGGGAGGAGTCGGTGCGTCCACGGCCCGAGCGGGAGGAGTCGGTGCGTCCACGGCCTGAGCGGGAGGAGTCGGTGCGTCCACGGCCCGAGCGGGAGGAGTCGGTGCGTCCACGGCCCGAGAAGGGGAAGCCCACAGGCCCGGGGATGAAGGGACCCGCAGGGGAAGAATATAGGCTGTTCCCACCTCCACCGCCAGCAGAGGGGGAACAGCCGGAGCTGTCTCTCCCTCCACCGCCAGCAGAGGGGGGAACAGCCGGAGCTGTCTCTCCCTCCACCACCAGCAGAGGGGGAACAGCCGGAGCTGTCTCTCCCTCCATCGCCTGGGGTTGCCTGCCTGTCCGCATCGCCTGGGGTTGCCTGCCTGTCCGCGTCGCCTGGGGTTGCCTGCCTGTCCGCGTCGCCTGGGGTTGCCTGCCTGTCCGCGTCGCCTGGGGTTGCCAGCCTGTCCGCGTCGCCTGGGGTTGCCTGCCGGTCCGCGCCGCCAGGGGGTCCAGAGGGTCCAGCGTCGCCAGAGGGGCCAGGGGGTCCCGCATCGCCAGGGGGTCCAGAGGGTCCAGCGCCGCCGGAAGGACCAGCGTCGCTGTTCCCGCCTCCGCCAGCAGAGGGAGACGAGTTGCTGTTCCCGCCTCCGCCAGCAAAGGGAGACGAGCCGCCGTTCCCGCCTCCGCCAGCAGAGGGAGACGAGCCGCCGTTCCCGCCTCCGCCAGCAGAGGGAGACGAGCTGTTGTTCCCGCCTCCGCCAGCAGAGGGAGACGAGCTGTTGTTCCCGCCTCCGCCAGCAGAGGGAGAAGAGCTGTTGTTCCCGCCTCCGCCAGCAGAGGGAGAAGAGCTGTTGTTCCCACCTCTGCCAGCAGAGGGAGTTGGGCCGCCGTTCCCGCCTCCGCCACCAGAGGGAGTCGGGCCGCCGTTCCCGCCTCCGCCACCAGAGGGAGACGTTCCAGGTTCCCTACCAGCGTTCATGGGCTTTGAAGGTCCGGGGCCCCCACTATTGAAGGAAGCTTGGGGGATCCGGCTTCAACCCCGCCCACCACCGCCCGTTGAAATAGCCCACCCAAGGGACATAAGGGGACTCTTGGGGGGAGGGCTTGGGTTCAAAGGGGAGGGGGGGAGTTTGGCCGATTGCGGCCTCCGTACTTTGTACGTGAAGGGAGGTGTGTGGCAGAGCAGGGCTCTGCCCTTAGAAATACTGGCAGGGAAGGAGTTAAATTCTCCTCCCTGCCCAGATTGATTGCGTCAGGTGGGAACAATCAACCCATTAATCATTCAATTAAGGACTCAGCCACTTGGCATAAAAGGAGGCCTCAGCCTCCCATTTGGGGAGAGTTCTGGAAGGAGAAGAAGAGTGTTTTTGTTTGTGCTGTGTTATTGAAATCCAGTGAAGGCAACGCCCAGCCTGGAAACCTTATTTTGTAAGTTTCGTTTTGTGTTTATTTTGTGCCTTAAAAACCCTTTTTGTTTGGGCCCTCGTGCCGATTTAATTTGAATTTTTGTATATTAAAAACTTTATTTTTTAACTTTAAAACTGTCTCTGAGTCTCAACCTCTGCCAGTCTTGTCACACTGATATTTTCAGCAATTTTTTTTATTGTTATACATTTATATATACAACTTACTGCAGTCTCAATTGTATTTCTTTACAAATTCCTTCTTTGATCCTTTTTGTTTATTAATAAAAGTATTTTAAAGTGCAACATTATTATTATTATTATTATTATTATTATTAGTATGTTGTTGTTGTTGTTAAGCACTACATAATCACCATCTTTATTATATTATTATTATTATTATTATCCGTGTTATGCGCAGGTCACCACTTATGAATAATTATATTATCTATGCATTCAGACATTCTATCAGTAAACTAAAAGCATGTATCCCCGAATTTGACATGAAGTGTTGTGTTCAGATTTGTTATTATTACTATTAATTTATTTGGCAGATGCCCTTATCCAGGGCGACAGAGGTAACAAGTTATGGTTGCATTCAAGACAATTGCAGTTAAGAGCCAATAAAGCTTGTGCAGGAAGTGTAAAAACATTAAAGTGCAGGTGGAAATAGTGCACATATTGTAAAGAGCAGGTGCCAATGCAAGCAGATCAAGAAGTGCACATTTTTCATTTAAATGCTGGATATCTAGACTGCATGTATGGTCCGGTTTATTTTTGCTTATTAATAAACCTATTTTTATGCAACTTGCATAATCGGAAAGAAAATGTCTTGGTGCTGCTAAATGCACCACCTGCAAGCCATGACTACTGGGACTACATAAAAATCACTGTACCCTACTCACCAGAGACACCAACAACCGCTGCGCTGTTCACCCAGGCATTGTCTTTCATCTGGATGTCTTTTGTAGTCGTTCAATTTGCAATCATATAATAATGGATACTGCTGCACCCAGGGGTGGGACGGTATACCGGTATATCACGGTTTAAAACTATGAATTAATCAAACCATCCAAAAAATGTGATACTGTCAAGACCGTGATGACGTCATTACCAGCGTGCATTGCGAGCCTGGATGGAGTTCCCAGCTTGGCTTGTGACATGTTTTAGATAAAATAGTCAAATGCTGAGCCAAATACTTCAGAAAACAACGATGACCTTTTTCCACCTGCTAAGAAGCCTAGGTGACCTGCATGGACATATTTTGGTTATAAAAAGATAGATGGTATAGTTAAAGAAGACGACGCCCCATTGCAGAATCTGCGGTGGCAGTTGCAGCTAGAAGAGGAAATGCCTCCAATCTCTTTAGCCACCTCAAAGAGCATCATCCCATGACTTATGCAGACATTTCCAAAGTAAGTTCAATGAGGATAACTTAAAAATAGTAAGTTGTATAGTAAGTGTTTTTAAGCCTTATTAAAATATGTGTTTATGGCTTGGAATGGCAGCTCGTCAGCCCAAGTGCAGTTGAAAGTTTACAAAAGCAGTGAACATTGAGAGAAGCCTGCTTACAATTAAGGTCTTTTCACACTGAGTGCTTCGAGTCAAAGTCCAGCGTAAACTTTTTTTTTTTTTAGAATACTATACATCATCTGGAGGCATTCACACTGGACGCGTCGCCTATTTTTCTGTGCGCGTCAGGTGTAAATTTGTCTCTCTAACCAATCACACTCCAGCTCGTGCCCCCTCGTCGGCATGACAACAAACATCAACAGGTAGCCTCTACAAGGGGCTCCCGAGTGGCGCATCCAGTAAAGGCGCTCCTCGCAGGAGATCGCTGGTTCGAATCCAGGCTATGTCACAGCTGACCGTGACCGAGAGTTCCTAGGGGGCGGAGCACAATTTGCTGAGCGCTGCCCGGGTAGGGAGGGCTTAGGTCGGCAGGGGAATCCACGGCGGCACCGCGCATCAGCGACCCCTGTGGCCGATAGGGCGCCTGTGGCTCTGCAGCGGAGCCGCCAGATCTGTGTTGTCCTCCGGCACTATAGGTCTGGTAGCATTGCTGTGGATCTGCAGTGCGAAAAATGACAGCTTGGAAGGAGCACGTTTCGGAGGACGCGTGTTTCAGCCTCCGTTTCCTGAGTCGGCGGGGGGGTTGCGAGCGGTAAGCCGGGGATACAGATAATAATTGGGCATGCTAAATTGGGGTGAAAACCGGGGTAAAAATAATTGGCGACGACTAAATTAAAAAAAAAAAAAAAACCGGTAGCCTCTACTGTATTTCATTAACAAAAAGAGAGATCAGCCTAATGAAAATGAGCAATTTAAAACAGTAGATATTGCCGAAATGTAGTTTCCTTAAAGATAATGGAAACAAATAGAGTAAAGAAAACAAGAAAACTCTTTCAAGGATTTTTAACAGCAACACAAAATGAGACTCAACATGCTAAAAAAAATATCTCCATCTGAATTAAATGAATACATGTATAAATATAATGTATATAATATTTATGTTTATGTATATTTTACATTATTTAATTTTTTAGGACAGACAGTAAATACATAAATGTCCAGTCATCAAAAAGCTTACTACTTATTTGTGGAGAACGGCATGAGTATAGAGCCCTGTGTTTCAAACACAAACTGTATCTTTAAACTGAATAGTTGTATAAAGTTTAGTTTTTTTATGATTAAGAACTGTAGCCTACATATAAAAGATACACAACACATTAATGGTTCTGTTCTGGTTAAAGTGCTTTAGTGAACCACAAGTACTATACTGTTGATTGTGTTACTTACTTTGCATGTCTTGTGACTAGCAGTAGGGTAATTATTATTATTATTATTGTTGTTGTTGTTGTTGTTGATGATAATAATAATATGCCAATATTTTTTTCTTAATTATTATTTGCGCTGTGTTCTTTTATTTATAAGGTTTTAAGGTTTTATTTATAAGGTTTTAGGGGTTTTATTCTAAGGGACAGTGCTCCATCGAGAATTAATAAGGATATTATTTAATAATAATACATCTCTACTTGTGCATTACAGGTTTGCCGTTTTTTGAGTTCCAATTATTTAAACACCTTTCGTGTGAAAGCAACTTGACGCCGTCAAAATACATTGGATGCTGACGCTTTGAGGCGATGAGCTCAGTGTGAAAAGATCTTTACAGTGTGATAAGAAAATTTAAAAAGTGTCACTTGCTTATCGCGTTAAATTGAATGCAGACGCAACCATGTTATATTATATCATTGTTGAGTTTGTTTTGGTACGAGTGCAAATAAAAATCCAGTAGTCTGTTTTCTTCAGTATTCACATGCATTCAGATAAATGGAAAACAATGTGTACATTTAAGACCTAGTAAAAAAAATATATTATTGCAACGTTTTGCTTTCAAATTGACACAAAAGCTGATTTATAAATGTATACTTTTGTTTCAGTTTGTATTACTGACTTGCATAAACCCTAACTAAAATATAGTATCACAGTGGCCAATAATTTCTTTAGCTTAAGATTTTTTTTTAAGTTTTATATAATTGAAGGACAACCTTTTACATATTTTTTAAACAATTGATTTTTTAATCTTAAGTGATATTTACTGACATATAATATTTTCTAAACGTTGCTCTCTCAGGGTCAGACATCCAGTAAAGGAAGTAGCTCAGGCCTAGTGCAGCCCAGGTGTCCTGATCAGCCTAGCTTCCTTACAGTTCTTGAGAGAAGAAAGAAACTAGAGGAGGCCAGTTCTAGACAGACACAGGATCTAAATTCTGCAGTAGCTTATTTTATAGCAAAAGACATGATGCATTTTCAAATAGTGGAGAAACCAGGATTCAAAGCGCCAATGGCAAAGCTAAACCCAAATATGTATATTGATTTAAGAAAGCAGGTTCAAAGCTCAATCTTTGAAGCAAAATATTTTGCATGTACAACTGACCAGTCATAGTGGACAACCTTACAAGTGCCTCCTATTTTCTGTTCTGAATGCCCCTTTATCTAATCTCCATTTGTGACCCCTGATCCTTGTTTCTTTTTTCACGTCAAAAAAGTCCCCTGGGTCGACATTGTTTATACCTTTTAGGATTTTGAATGCTTGAATCAGATCGCCGCGTAGTCTTCTTTGTTCAAGACTGAAGAGATTCAATTCTTTCAGCCTGTCTGCATACGACATGCCTTTTAAACCCAGGATAATTCTGGTTGTTCTTCTTTGCACTCTTTCTAGAGCAGTAATATCCTTTTTATAACAACACTTGTGAATAATGTAGAGAGGTGAAGGGGACCTGTAGTAACACTGTGCTAAGGTGTCAGCGTTTTACAATTAGATGTAATAATTGGAACAGTTCTTGTTTTTAGACCCATATATAAGAAATAATGTAGATAAAATAAGATAAACATTTATTTTAAAAATAAAACTCAATCACCACAAGCAAATGAAGGGTACCTGTGGTCTACAGTATATGTGTATTTATTTATCTTGAATATAAATGAAGGGTACCTATGACCTACACAGCTTTTTTTGCAAACAGATGCACTTCTGTTTCAAATGAACCTGGTTGTGAAAATATGTACAGTATTTGTGTATTTAGTTATCTTTAATATAAATAGTTGTAAGTCTAGTTGCTTTACACTAATACCTCAATACCTGATTGTCTGAATTTGTAATCCATTGGTACACTTGTTATCCTTTTCACATACAGTTACTAGTGATAAACTGCGGTTCTGTTGCGTTTGTGGGGAAACAGGGCCTGCAGGCAGCGTGGTAGGGTTGAGAAAGGGGGGGGGGGGGGGGGGGTAGAAAATAGCTACCCCTTGCTTCTAAATATAGCACTACACCACTGTTTATTTATAAAAAGAACAGCGAATAAGATGTCTGTTAGAAAGTGCTTACACTATTTTATTTTTCCATATTTTAATGTGTGTGTTCAACAGGACACTGTAATTACAGAACAACTTATAGTTATTCAGGCGAGCTGAAGCGACCAGCCGTGAAAAAGATGGACGCTGGGAAATGAAGTCTTTATTTTTTTCACGTTAATGCGCAAGCGCCATTGTGAAGGGGAGGGATGCTGGGAACTAGTAATGTATCAGACAATGGCTTGATTTTTAATGGTTCTGGACATATTTTGTTTCCTGCCAACAATATACGAGTGAATGAAACTAAAAATTGATTCTTGTGCACTGTGTTTAAGTTTAATTTAAATATTGCGTTGCTTTGTAATGTTTTTTTGATGTTGGATACACACACTTTTTATGGAGCTTCTGGAGAAATAGTACATCGTAAAATCGACTATGAATGATTTTGATGCTATTAAAATAGATTACATTTTAATGCTAACTTACAGTCCTTCTTTATGCTTTTATGCTTACCATTGTTTATCATTAAGTGGATCTATGTGGTGCGGCCTTTGAATACAAACCAAGGTTAAAATATGACTTAATATTGGAAGTAATATAAAAATATGAAATGAGTGAAACATTAAATTTATGGCTGTTTAAATAGTTAAACAACCGGATTAACAATGGGTTTAAATGTGTAGTCAATTAAACATAGATTTACAGTTCGAGTTCGCACACCATATAAACAAACCGAGTTCACTTGCAAACTTTAGCTTACATCCAAATGAACTCTGTCCCTTTGAACGCACAGCAAGCACACTGATACATTGTTTTAAACTAAATGAACCAGACCGAGTCCGTTTGCAGTTTTAGTAACATTTGATAACATGTGCACTATGATTGTGTATATTGTATCACCAAGAAGTACAATTGATAAAAGTAACTTGAAAATCTAACAGGAGATGCCAGTATGAGAGGTGCGTTCTATTTAACACAGTCTGCATACACCATAAGTGGTATTCTGGCAGTTAGCTTTCGTAGCCTACTATATATGGAAAAAGTTATTGTAAAATTATTTTTATTCTGTATTTAAAAAGCATTCTTACTCTATGCAGACATATTTTCGGGTAATTGTGTTTTACATACAAATCTAAGCTGGTTTAAATTTGCCGTTGGCTACAGAATACTGTACGTGATTATGCCTGTTATCCGTCTCCCAGAAACCGCCTTTCACCACCAACTTTATTAACGGTGGTCTTCATATTATTAATAGCCCTGTACTTGGTGGTAGCAGAAAGAATTCAGGAAAGGCAGAGGCTTCAGTTTGTGACACCTGCTGGTGAACAGTTAAAAATCCTTCAAATTCCAGTTTGTAGCACCCTCTAGTGTTCAAAATAAAAAATGCCCATTTAAACAAATTGCACATCGTAGCCACCTAATCGTGCTGTAAATTCTGCCGGAGCATTTTGCGTCACTGTGGTCAGAACATGCAGTTCCACACTGTATTTGAAAATGCCCTAATGTCCACCTGAGACTTTAAGTGACTTAAATCATACCAGACAAAAACAACCACCCCAATCATCAAATAACAGTTTTATCCAATGATGCCAGAAAGCACCTAGGTTAAGTATCACCAAAACAAATTAAACCCTGTATTGTATGTTTTTGCAGTCTGCTGCATTTCATAAATCAGATACATGCGGGGGAGCTTTTTAAAAATGGTATAAGTCCCATGCTCTAGTTTTTGAGAACCTTACTGCTGAAAGGGTATAAATGCTCTAAAAGTAGCTAATTAAACAATTGGCTGACATTTTTCCTTCATGCTGACGAAGCATCAATTTAGCTGACTATCAAGCATGACCATCTGTTAAAGCAGCATAGAAGAACAATTCCAGAACCAAGTATTTTATAGATTAATATTGCTTTCAGGTTCTTGATGGTACTAAAGGTGGGTTTAAGCAATGGGAATAGTCATTCATTATAATGTCTGTGATTGCTGTGATTTCATCTGTTGTCAGTCTGTTCCAACATAGCCATCTGTACACTACAGTCTTTTTATCACAGGATGCCTTTTGGCAGAAAATCCAATTCCCTGTGGAGTATTCCACTAGATTTAAAGCAAAAAGTATTCCGATCTAACAGATCCCACTAGATTCGTTTTTCTACGAGCTGTAGCACATGGAACATTCAGATAGCCTTACCAAAGATGTATTTGCAAAAATCTGTTTTTAACACTTTACATATGCCACTTGTAATGGTCCATTAGTCATACATGCATTTTGCCTGATTGGATAGTTGTAAGGATGATTAAGTATGACAGACAATGCAGGTAGTGAATTCCATTTGAATACAATTAAAATAGAAAGAGCAGCGCATAATTAGGGATTTCTATCAGCACATGTCTCTGTAGAAGAAATACTCATTGATGTTTGAAATGCAAATGTAAATGACATTTACTGAGCAATAGGAATGATTGAATCAGCAGACAAACCCCATGGCTCACAAATGTCCTCATTTGATTAGATTTTCACCTGTTTTCTCAGAAACTGCTACAGCAAAAGTATTCTTTGCTTTATTTTTAAAGTTGAAATCTGCATGTTTATCGTGACCACTTCTCATGCTTTGTCACACTTTGACTATTCTAAAATGACAAATGTATGTTTGAATTGGTTGTATTTAACTTGGCATAGCTGTCAAGACACTGTACAGAGCCACAAATTCAATCATAGCTGATTTAACCACATATCAACTGTCCTCTCTACATTCAAAAGTGACTGAAGGTAATTGAAGTTAAAAAAAAACAGTAAGCAGACACTACAATATATGATATATATATATATATATACATATATTGTAACAAACTGGCTGGGTACCCTGCGGGATACTCCTTTCCACGGCTTCCACCGACGAGCACAGACACGTAGAGATTGCAGGCAAGTAACTTTTATTTACAATATTCAGACACAACAGACTCTTTGAATCACTGAATGCCCTGTACGGGTCACTAACTGTCTCACTTCTTCGCCCCTCTCTATCTAATATAGAATACCAAGTCCTACAGGTCGGAGCCTGTAGAAGTCCGCTCCCGAGGAAGGGTTAGCGTAGACTCTCCCAGCGGTAGGAGCTTTGTAATCCACGTAGTCCAACCGCTCCCTCCGCTGGTGTAGTCCTGCAACACGGGTAAGTATCCACAGACTCCTCACTCACTGCAGTCTCTCTGACACAGAGGTAAGGACAGCACCGACTCCCTCTGCTGGAGTCTCGCTGCAGCACAGGCCAGGACAGCGCCGACTCCCTCTGCTGGAGCCTCGCTGCAACACAGGAACAGGTTAAGGACAGCGCCGACTCCCTCTGCTGGAGTCTCGCTGCAACACAGGTAACAGGTAAGGACAGCGCCGACTCCCTCTGCTGGAGTCTCGCTGCAACACAGGTAACAGGTAAGGACAGCGTCGACTCCCTCTGCTGGAATCTCGCTGCAACACAGGTAACAGGTAAGGACAGCGCCGACTCCCTCTGCTGGAGTCTCGCTGCAACACAGGTAACAGGTAAGGACAGCGCCGACTCCCTCTGCTGGAATCTCGCTGCAACACAGGTAACAAACAACGGGAAGACTCTTGGCTGGAGTATGTAATGGGGTCCTGAATAACAGCTCCTGGATGGCCACTCCTGTGTCCCACCTCCCAAGCAAGACGTGCCCAACGGCGTTGATGACTATATCCAGACTGTGGGGAAGAACCCCGGCAGCCAGTGTCCTGGGAGGTTCCAGAGCACCCCTGTGTAAAACGTGCTTATTTTCTGTCACAATAAACTGTGTCCTGCAAACCAAACTGTTGTTCCAGTCCGCTTTCTTTTCCTTTTATTTTTACCCGCTGCTCCTGCAGCGCGTACTCGCACAATCCCTTTCCAGGTCACGGATACTCCACACAGACACACAGACGGCCGCTGTGACGGTGCTCAACCGACACGGAAGCTGCGGAACTGCTTTACTTAACACTGAGGAGCGGCGTTCATCCAAACGTTTAAATAAAACAAATTGTCCTCGTAAAACAAAAGGCTACCTCACCAAGAGGAAAAACGCTCACAATTTAAACAAAACAAAACTCTTGTTCACCAAACAAAACACGTTCACTTTACCTTGCAAAGTTTTATAACACTCTCTATTTTTCTGGGTATTTCCTGCAGGACAATCCGGCGGTGCTCCCCGCGATCACCCCCGTCCTGTCCTACCCTACTTCCTTATATACCCCAGGAACCCCGCCCTACCAATTAGTGCTCCGGTTCCTGGGTGCTGTTTGTTTCATTTTCTTCAGTAGCGCCGCCATTTCTTAAAGGCGACGTTACTTCTTTCTTACAATATATATAATATATTATTCATGTTCTGTACTGGCGAATTGAGGTTGGGTGGTAGAGTTCATGCTTATATATGTATATTATTACGTAGGCCTAAATGTCCGTCTGGGTTTTCAGATGTTGGTAATATGGTGAGTGAAGATTATCGGGCATGCATTTCGTTGTTGATTTACTGACAAGTTGAATGGGTTTGGTTCTGGCGATATTGTTTATATATACTGTATATTTTGTTGACAGTTCATAATTCTTTTCTGATACCTCTATACATTTTTGTGTTTGAATCTTCAAGAAAACACAAAAACATAATCCATATTTAGCCCTTATGATTCAGATTTGTTTTGTGTTTTTTTCGTTTTCCTTTTATTGCCATGAATCCTACTGCGCTTTTGATGTTGATGGTTGTAGTACTGAAGACAAATCCTGACATTGTACAATAAATTGATACTGACATGCACACACTGCTTTCCTCCAATAGTTTCCTGTAATAAATAAGACATTGAATCAATTCCATTTTCGTTTCTTAAAGAAGATCACAAATGTAAATTACTGGAGATATATTAATATACATCAGATCACTATCCAATTAGTGAATGTGCCTTCAAATTCACTGCATCAAATACAGTAGTTGTATTAGTCATATTCGTTGTCTGAGTTGTAGTCATAGTCTGTGCTTATCACAGATTTGTAGTATTAAAATACTAAATGAGTGGTACAGAATTAGAACAGGTTAGCTACAAGAAAGACCTTTGAAACCAGGCAAACAGAATGCTAGGCTGTATAGCCTAAGTGTACAAATCAAGGAAGGCTAATATGAGGTTGAATGATGACTGGTGAGAAAACACTCAGAATACTGTGTTATACTTACTATAGACATTGTGACTTTAGAGTCCAGCGAAGTGCAACCAGACAAACCCCAGTGCTAAAAGGTATAAGTTGTGAAATGAGTTGAGACCAGGACCTGAGGATACAGTTGGAAGTTGAATTGGGTAGCATGCACTGTTTTACAAAGAGAGTGGTGAGTATATGTGATAGGTTACCAAATCACATTGGGGCAATTTCCATAGAAAAAAAAAAATAAGTCTCACCTTTTTCTCACACTATTTTGGTAGTACTTTTGGGTAGTGTTTGTTTTCTATGTAGTTTTCTTTTAGCCACATAAATCCTTCCAAATGCAAATAACCTAATTAATATTAAAATACAGCAGGGTATATTTAAATGTTTCTGTCTGACTTCCAGTTTGGCCTTGTGAGTACTGACATCAACTTTCTTAAACTCATTTGGCCTCCAATTTTTTGTAATAAAAAGCAAAGCAAAAAAAAAAACACGTAGCATTACACAAATAATAATAAAAAAAACAATATTCCATAAGAAAGCGCTGTGTACTATCCTTGTGTTATTTGCTAAACATTTTTAACTGCATAAATATATTTATTATAAACCTATTAAACACATTATTATTATTAATTTGTCATTTAGCAGACACTTTTATCCAAAGCGACATAGATTAGGGGTGAACTATTCTATGCATCAATAACTTCTGCTGCACAGTCACTTACAATAGAGCTCGGTTTTACGTCTCATTCGAAGGATATATACACACATACATATATAATATATACAAGTTTTCCTACAGAACCGTAGCTTCAGCAATTCCGATCCTTATAGTCTATGAATGGAGCTAAAATACCAGCACTTTAGGTTAATGATATAAAAATCATCCAGTCAAAATGTTTAGTACAGTACATTTTTTTTAATATTGACAGTAAATCAGGGTACCCGACTCGCCTGCGTTTCCCTCTACATATCATTCTTATAATAATACTATAAGGCATGCATGTGCAAACGATGGGGTAAACGGGGACGTTTATTTATTTTAGTTTATTTTCCATATTCTTTTCAACACCAGACCGTGCAGCCAAAGGACATTCTGAGATTGGAAACCGTATACAGTACGGTAAGCATGTCATAAAGATCATGAAATGGTTAACCTCTCATGCACCTAAAGTTTGCCAAGATTATCAATTTTTTGTGTTTTCTATCAGTTTGTAGTTTTTAAAACACATAAGTGAGGTTTTACTCTAGATCTAACCCCAGATAATGCAATATTGAAGAATAACGTCAGTTCAGTTAGGACTATGTGGTACTTTAGCATCACCAAAGTGGCCATAAGCAATGCTCGAATGCATGACAAATGCAACTTCAAAAATCCAAAATCTTGATTCTTGTAGATCTCATTAACATCTATCCAAAAATATCTTTGGGTGATTTTTTGGAGCCCCCCCACGTGAGTTATTTCGGCCTAAACTTGGTATAAATACCAAAAATTCAAATTTCAGATGGGGTTAATGACCAGTGGGGGGACTTGAAACCAAAAGTGTTTCACAGAAGTAGTACCTAAGTTTCTTACAGCAATACTAACATTTTAGGACCTGCATCCCCTACAGGGTAAAGGGTTGGGCTGAAGTTCAAATACAACTCGTCACTTACCCCTCGTCTGGCAATTTGCCAAAAGTGAGTTGGGCACTCCTGGTATTTTTTTCTCGAAAGCGTCTAAGTTGAGCCTAGGGTGATTTTTCTGGTCAGGGTTACTTTTTCACTTTAGCATTTCTGAACTCAGCGGGCCCGAAACCCCCAGGTTAATTTTTCTAGCAAAATCTGAGATGGTCGGGCAACAAAATGCCCCTTTTCTGGTTGAGTTGGAGTGGAATTACCCCTTTTCTGGTTGATATGGAGTGGAATGACCCCTTTTCTGATTGAGTTGGAGTGGAATGACCCCTTTTCATGTGGATATAATTCCTCCAGTCTGCATTTCTCTTCATTTCTCTTATTTAAAATTGTATTGACATTGCCTTATCACACCATTTCATTTTTGACAGAAGCTGCTTTTAGGTAGAAAGGTAAATAATTCAGGCACTTTTTTGGCAGTATGATTAAAAGAAGACAAACAGGGTCCCGAATGGCTCACCTGGTGAAATGTATTTATTATTGTTATTTTTTTATAGCGCCTTTCATAGTGGACCACCATCAGAAAGCGCTTTACATAGGTAGGCTGTGAACATTATATGCAGAGTCACTTTGTGGCAGTCTGGCTCGCAGTGGTGACGTCACAGACCAGGAAGTAGAAACTAAAACAATGGATGAGCGGTTGAAGCTGAGTGCAACGGCAAGTGTCGTGCTGGATAATCCAGCACGTTTTAGCAATTGTTTTTAGATGTTGCTCACTCTCTCCGCTCCCCGTACTCTCCTCTGTACACTCCACCCCGAATGCAGAGAGCTGCAGGTTTATATATTCTGTCCGAGGGATTAACTAGTTGTTAATTATCTTGCACGCGTTTGGTAAGGATGCATGACTGTCAGCTAGTTAAATAATCAGTAGCTGATCAGCCATGCATCCTCACGGGTTTTTAAATATATAATAAAATACGTGGCGCTTTTACCCGCGCCGCAAACAAAGATACAAATAATAATAAATAGGGGCGGGACACTCCGCCACACATGCCCCCCCTTGTGCGCAGCACACATGGCCTTTTCGGTCACCTCCCCCCTTAGTCCCCAAAGTCCCGGTTAGCAGTCCCGGCGCAGGAACAGGGGCATCAACGGACCAAAGGTGGCGGCCACGGTGGGATGTCCTCCTCCCGCCCAAACAGCCGTAGCGTTCCAATGGCCCGCGCACCGGCCGGCTCCTCTGGCCAAAAAATTTTTGGGGGTGGCCTCCAGACCTGCCCCCCCCTTCTTCATGGCCGGCAGCTCCCCTCCGTGGGGCTCCGGCCACCCTTTCTCCTGCAGCGAAATTGCTGCGGGGGAAGCTGGTCTCCTGACCTCCCCCCCCTTTTCCATGGCCGGCAGCTCACGGCTTTTACCCGCGCCGCAAACAAAAATACAAATAATAATAAATAGGGGCGGGACACTCCGCCACACACTTACAATAGGACATTGATTTAACATCTCATCTGCAGGATGGAGCACAGGAAGTTAAATGACTTGCTCAGGTGCCCACAATTGTCATTTGTAATAATGAGGAGCTTTAATGTGTTTGAGGTGAAGCAACAGTAGAACACTGTTCAGTGTTTGAGATGGCATTTGTAAAGCATAACTTCAGCTTGACAAAAAAAATGTGTGGTGATATCACATCAAGGTAAAGGAAATAGTTATTGATTGTTTTTAAGTAGTTCAGTTTGTATATACTTGTAAAAAACCTGCCAATTGCTATGTCTAATAGTCAATAGTCATTGTGTCTCTCAGGCTTTTCTCTTAAAAAAAAAAAAAAAAAAAAAAAGTATGGCAAGCTGTTTCAAAGATGTAATCACTTGTTTCATAGTAGCAGCAGGATCTATGTTAGCATTTAGACTAAAGGTGGTGAAACATAATTACATAATTTAACAATTAAATAGTCAATACTGAAAATGGGGAGGCACGGTGGCGTAGTGGTTAGCGCTGCTGCCTCACAGCGCCAGGGTCCTAGGTTTGAATCCAACCTAGGGTACTGTCTGTGTGTAGTTTGCATGTTCTCCCCGTGTTTGTGTGGGTTTTCTCTGGGTACTCCAGTTTCCTCCCACAGTACAAAGACATGCTGTCCAGGCTGATTGGTCACTCTAAATTGCCCTCTATGTGAGTGTGTGGTACCCTGCGATGGACTGGCGTCCCGTCCAGGGTGTAGTCTCGCCTTGCGCCCTGTGTATGCCGGGTTAGGCTCCGGCTCACCGCGACCCTGTAAAGGAGTAAGCGGTTAATGATAATGGATGGATGGTGGTACATACAGTTTAGTGAAGCTGCCAAGATTTATAATCTTACATAATCAGTTTGAGATGAAATGCCAAAGATAAATGTCTTTCACTGTAACTACCCTTTTGAGATTAGTAAGTGTAAAATGAGTTAAGTTCGGAAAAGTCTTTGGAGAAGAGAAAGAGAAGCCATGTATCTTCTAAAATTGAGCTATGACTTTTTAGTACTGTGTTTGTCTTTTATAATGGTTGGGAGCAGAGCTACGGTACACTAAATCATCGACCCAGAAGGGAAACGATGTGGCATCCGCGGATTGGAGGAGCAGCTGAACTCGTTGACCAAGGGGTCATGGTTGATGGTATTTAAGGGGACGTAGTGATGTGTTCTGTTCCTTTATGAATAGTTAAATTGTATGACCTAAAGGAGAACCTGTATTGTGAACCGTGAGTGTTTTGTTTTTCGTTATTTAAAATACTGTTGTATTGTTATTTAGATGGCTAACATGATCCGGAGCTGTCGCCAAAGGCCAGCTTTAAACCCGGATCAACAACACTGCACTTTTGTTGTCACTAAAGAACTGTATTCATTACGAGCACTCAAGCACACACTGTGGACTGGTGTTTGTGTTTGTGTTTGTGTATGTGTTATGTGTGGGTGACTATTATTATTTCAGGGCCAACCTGCGGATTATAAATAAAGCAATACACACCACTGAATTGCTTATCATTGTTTATTGTTTACTGTTATTTGCCATCAGGCTATTGGATTTAAAAATAAACCACCATTGCACTTGGATTATCATTGTTTGTCTAATTATTGATCACCTGCACCTGCACATTGTTAATCACTTTGCCACACTGACACTTTGCGTACTGCATTAGGGCGATGACTTCTGGCAAACTCAATAATGCGATCCAAGTCCTTATTTTATAACTATAACATCTCAAAAAGCTCTGCAAATGTCCATGATATTCTTTGAGCGCTGGATGCAGAAGCAGCTATCTTGTTTGTTTATGTCCGTGTTATCTCTGTGGTGCCAGGCCTAAGTGTATTGCTCGGATCCGGACCTTTTTTTTTTCGGCTTCTCTCGGCTTCTCTCGGCTCCTAACGGTCTCACTCAGCCATTGAATGATTTTTTCGGCTTTTTCCGGAGAAAAAACAACTACAGACCTGTTTTCTACGTTTTTTTGATGACCAGAAAGGGAAAATTGCAATGTCGGACCAGGTCCGACATATGACCGCAAGGGGTTAATGTATTAGTGCACTGTATAAGAAATGAACTTACAAACAACCCACTGGAGCTTTAATAATTGTATTTATTTTTTTTACATTCCTGTAGCTTTGTGCAACCACTGGCAGCATATAGTACAGATGATCAATGAAGCTGTTGCACGGTCATCTTTGTTTTGCAGAATTCCCGACTTGAGTTAATCAGCTTTAGACATGTTTGCTTAATTTAATACATCAGGATCTGCATGCTGGATAGATGTTTTAGAGTTAGTTTGGTTAAAAACATTTTGCTTTTTTAAAAAATAAATTCATAAAAACGAAAATGGGCAGACCAGACCACTGTTGTATGATTTTGGGAACAGGCACAATCAACATTGCCAGACAAAAGGAGGTTGAGGACGAAACTGCATAGTTTTCAATGAATTAAGATGTGGTCTGTGGATTTTGTCATAGTTGGTGAACATTTAAATTATTACACCGGTAAAACAAATGTATTAGTTTGTGCTGCTGGGGGTATTTCTCATGTGTTTATGAAACAGCAGCTACAATACCAGTCTTACACAGCAAACAGTGCTGGAACTGGTAGAGCAGACTCCTTAGTAGCTGAGTTCACCGTAAACAGTCAACTTGTAGGAATGCAGATTGACTTGCAGTTTTACATACATACACAGGAGAGCCTATCAGTGTAATTGCTGCTGTTGATGTTGATGTGCAGTATGATGACCAAAGAGCAACAGTTCCTCTAATTATTGTGGAAGGAAATGGTCCAAATCTTGTTGACCGTGATTGGCTGAAGGTTTTCAGGTTGAAATCGGCTGCGATTTGTCTGGTTAGCAATGCACCATTTCATGTACTAGTTATGAAGAGGTTTTCCAGTATGGCCTTGGCACAGTGAAGAATATGACAGCCAAAATTTACGTGGACTCTACAGCTCAGCCAAAATTCTTCAAGCCCCGTCCAGTGCCATATGCGATGAAAGCGAAAGTTGAAGCAGAACTGAGCCCATTACAGCAGGAAAGAATAATAGAACTGTCACAAGGGTGACTGGTGGGTGACGTCACAGACCCGGAGGATACAGACACTCAGACAGCACTGTGGAATGAAACGCGCTGCTTGCACTTTTATTAAACAAATAAACAAAAATCAAAGGTTTATACAAAACACAAAAGAAAAAGGCACATTGGCCAAAACAAACAAACAAACAATACTAACAGCAACAGGTAGTAGCAACCAGCAAATGTAGGAATTGTTTATCTTTTTAAATTATTATTTTACCTCCTGTCTCCACTATCGCTCTCTTTCTCCACTCTGAACACTTCCTCGAGCAGCCAAACTGAGGCTCTTTTATATTGGTGACTGAGGGATCAACTAGCTATCAATTATTATATTATCCCTTGGTCACCTTTTGCACAGGTTTAGTATGGATGCGTGACGGTCAGCTAATTATATACTTAGTATCTGATCAGTCAGTCAGGTATTTAAAATACAAACAATAACATGGCAGATGGCTCCTTGCTCGTCCTGCCACACAATAATAAAATAAACAAATAAACACTGGCTTTTCACCGTCATATATACATATTCATAACAATAATAATAATAATAAACAAATACATACACAAAGGGGTGGGACAACCTGCCATAAAAGCCTGTTGAGTTTTCTGACTGGGCAGCATCCATTGTCCCAGTATTGAAGAGTAATGGTGAAATACACATATGTGGAGACTACAAGGTGACGATAAATTGGGTAGCAAAGCTGGATACATACCCCATCCCACGTATTGAAGACCACTATGCAACCCTCTGTGGAAGAAAAATATTTACAAAAATGGATCTGAGCAGTGCATATCTGCAACTACCTCTGGATGAAAAATCAAAGGAATACACTACCATTAATACTCACCGTGGATTATTCAGGTACAACCATCTTCCTTTCAGAATTTCCTCCTCCCCTGCCATCTTTCAATGATGCATGGATAATCTGTTACAGAGCATTCCACATGTGTGTGTGTGGGTGTACATGGATATTTACTGGAGAAACTGAGGAGGAGCACTTGAGAAATTTGTTGTTAGCACGGTTAGCAGATGCAGGCATTCTTGTAGAGAAGATAAGTGCGGTTTTCCAAGCCAAAGAAGTAGCTTACTTAGGCTACCATATCGACGCAAAAGGCCTACACCCTCTGGAGGAGAAGGTCCGCACAATAATGAAAACCCCAGCTCCTCGTGACGTTACAGAACTAAAGTCATATTCCTACCTAACCTGTCTACAGTTTTGGCACTCTGCACATTTTTTTGACAAGGAACTACAGATGATGTTGGGGACCTAAACAAAAGAAAGCTTTTCAAGCATCAAAAGAGTAGTTAATCTCCTCATAGGTACTGATTCACTATGCGTCTCCATGTTGTCTGTATTAAATTTTAATGATTTCCATTACATGAGAGTAGGTGTTAAAACTTCATGCTGATATTGGACTCAGCACTCGCCAAGATAAGCACCAACTAAGACATAGCTTCTTTTACTGTAAACTAATGTGATCCATTTGCATTCCCTTCCATCTGATGATGTAGATATCCTCCTGCCTGGTGTTGATGGCTGAAGTGTAATGCTGGCTCCAGGGATCAGCCTATTTTGCCTCCCTGGCGCATCAGCATACACAACGGCTGCAATGCTGACTCAACCACAGTGCGGCCTCCCTAGCGCATCAGCATGACAACAAGTTTAGCATTTATCCTGGACTCTGAGTGAATACATCACAATTTATTTCTGTAATATTAAGCAAATTAGGTTGAGTTTATTGATTTTGAACTGGAGCAAATATGTGCGAGTATGCAATGGTTTTGAAACTCTGATTTAGCCTAGGTTCCATAACTTGGACTGCTTTCCTCTGTAAATTCCACAACATGTCCTGTCATATGTTTAAGGGATCTGAAAAAGTCTATCAGGGAGTTTTACTGTTGAGAAAAAGTGAAAAACACTCAGGCTGCCATCGGTAAAATTGTAAATAAATGGTTAAATGCATTCTTTTGTTTTGTGGTATCCATTACCGTACATCCAACCCATAAGTAGAAGGGCCTCTGTATGGTCAATAACAAAATCTGCTTATAAATAGGCCAATAAATTGTGAATTCACTGAATGGAGAGACAAAACACAAGGCACAAACAGTGAACCTTTAATGGTGAACATCAGTGGAGCAAGATATCCACATTGTTGTGCATCTCAATTTTTTATTTTTTATTGAAATGTTCTTTTCTTTTTACTTGTAGATTGTTAATCTCCTGTAATCTCCAACTGGACTTGGAACTAATGACTCACATTGACTCAAACCAGATAGGTGACTCAATTCGACTCGAACAAACTCTGTGACTCGACTGGACTCGACTCGAGCTTGGCATGTCAAAGACTCGACTCGACTCAAGTCTTTACCCTCCTGTGACTCGACTCGAGCTTGGCATGTCAAAGACTCGACTCGACTCAAGTCTTGACCCTCCTGTGACTCTACTCGAGCTTGGCATCTCAAAGACTCGATTCGACTCAAGTCTTTACCCCCCTGTGACTCGACTCGAGCTTGGCATGTCAAAGACTCGACTCGACTCAAGTCTTTACCCCCCTGTGACTCGACTCGAGCTTGGCGTGTCAAAGACTCGACTCGACTCAAGTCTTTACCCCCCTGTGACTCGACTCGAGCTTGGCATGTCAAAGACTCGACTCGACTCAAGTCTTTACCCCCCTGTGACTCGACTCGAGCTTGGCATGTCAAAGACTCGACTCGACTCAAGTCTTTACCCCACTGTGACTCGACTCGCGCTTGGCATGTCAAAGACTCGACTCGACTCAAGTCTTTACCCCCCGTGACTCGACTCGAGCTTGGCATGTCAAAGACTCGACTCGACTCAAGTCTTTACACCCCTGTGACTCGACTCGAGCTTGGCATGTCAAAGACTCGACTAGACTCAAGTCTTTACCCTCCTGTGACTCGACTCGAGCTTGGCATGTCAAAGACTCGACTTGACTCAAGTCTTTACCCCCCTGTGACTCGACTCGAGCTTGGCATGTCAAAGACTCGACTCGACTCAAGTCTTTACCCCCCTGTGACTCGACTCGAGCTTGGCATGTCAAAGACTCGACTCGACTCAAGTCTTTACCCCCCTGTGACTCGACTCGAGCTTGGCATGTCAAAGACTCGACTCGACTCAAGTCTTTACCCCCCTGTGACTCGACTCGAGCTTGGCATGTCAAAGACTCGACTCGACTCAAGTCTTTACACCCCTGTGACTCGACTCAAGCTTGGCATGTCAAAGACTTGACTAGACTCAAGTCTTTACCCTCCTGTGACTCGACTCGAGCTTGGCATGTCAAAGACTCGACTCGACTCAAGTCTTTACCCCCCTGTGACTCGACTCGAGCTTGGCATGTCAAAGACTCGACTCGACTCAAGTCTTTACCCCCCTGTGACTCGACTCGAGCTTGGCATGTCAAAGACTCGACTCGACTCAAGTCTTTACCCCCCTGTGACTCGACTCGAGCTTGGCATGTCAAAGACTCGACTCGACTCAAGTCTTTACCCCCCTGTGACTCGACTCGAGCTTGGCATGTCAAAGACTCGACTCGACTCAAGTCTTTACCCCCCTGTGACTCGACTCGAGCTTGGCATGTCAAAGACTCGACTCGACTCAAGTCTTTACCCCACTGTGACTCGACTCGACTTGCCCCAATTTTTGTGACTCAATTACAACACTGTCTATTTCATTATGTTCTTATTTCTCATTTTTCGTTTTTATGATAACTGAACAGGTGCCATCCTCTTATCTGAGAAAGAACACATATTTCAAAGGAAAATTGCTATTGATCTACAGCTAATCTGAAATGTATATTTACAATTATCAAAATTACACTGGGCAGTTCTAAAAACAGGAACATTTATTAGTATTTTTGTACAGTACTATACAATTGCCTAAATGTGTCTTCTAAGTAGCAAAGTAATTGTAGTTGTGGATTAAAATAGGCTTTTATTTGCTCAAAACAAAGAGTGCAGGCTATTTATGTCATAATACAATAGCTTTTTTGTCTCAGTGTACATGTATGCAAATGTACTGTACATTGAAAGCACATTGATGGAAATAGGAGATATCTGTGATTTTAGCTTCAGATCTGGTTAAAGTTCAACATTTTGCGAAGAACAGATTGCATTTTTGTATCAGTGGACAAAATGGTGCCATATACTGCAGAATTGTTACACAGATATTTTGTGCATAACAGTGAATGCTAAATAAATTCCCAGTTCAGGTAGTGTATTACAGTAATATCCCCTTGAAATATGCATAGGCGTTTCTCACATTTCATGGTGTGACTAATGCAGTGCACTGCGTGTGGAATGATATTTTTCATGTAGACTCAGACATACCTGCCAAGTAAAATAAAGAGACTGAAGGATACCATGCTTTCAAAGATTCATTGGTAAAATGCTACCATGTTTACATAAACTGGTACACTAGGCTGTTGTTTCCAATGTAAATAAGCACAAAACCAAATGCACTGAAGCTCTTCAAAGCTCTTATTTATGGTCTAGAGCAACATCATGATCCCTAAGAGATGCCTTTTTGCAACAGATAAACATAAACAGAGTTTTCAATGGGAATTGTATTATTTCAGTCGTAAAAGGCATAGCATATTACTTAATGAATATTGCATTATGTTAGCATGCAAAAAAGTTTGTAATTCTTTTAAATCATTTTTTATTAAATTCAATTCTGATAGAGGGTCTTGTTTAACAACAAGTGAAAGGGCAAAGGCATATTTTCTGAAAAGAATCCATTTTAATTGTATAGCATTGGAAGGAAACAACACAATTATTTAGTCACACTAACATGTAATATACATGTGTTTCTGTTTCAACAACCACAGAGGCAGTAGAACATGACATTACAAACACCCATGAGCAATAGTCAGTTTCCTTTTTTAAGTCTGAAATCCTGCCCTATTCATTACTTTGCTTTTTTAAAATATCCGTTGTGCATTTTACACGCATTCTGAAGGATAGGCTTCTCATACATGAATGTTCTCTTTTTTATTACAGGTTAAGAAAACAAACTGTTATTCTGAGGAGACCTGCAAGATCTGTACTACTTTTAGGTGACAATTTCAAAGACAGTTGCTAATTGAAAGGTCAAGAAAATGTTCAGGAGATTAAGCAGAAGTCAGAAAAGATATGAAACCTGAGAGTGATTTTCAGTGATAAAACAGGTACTTATAATTGACACAGCTCCATTGGTTGAGCTTTGCAGCGCTGCTGAAGAAGTAAAAGGCAAAGCCTCCTGCTGCTCCACAGGACAGAACGTATTTAACATGAGTTTTCAGGGTGATCTAAATGTACCCTATGGCACAAGTCTGGAAGATGATGGAGAAGAAATTAAGAACAACAACACACAGTCATTGGAGTATGTGGGGGATGACAACGCCAATAAAATCCAGTCAGAAGTCATCAATACTGAAGAAAAGGATCAAGAATGTGAAAGGAGAACCAGGGAAGCTGTAAATGTTCCTCCTCTTGTGTCCCAAAATGAGGGGCAAGATAAAATAATTACCTGGGGTACAGAGTCACAGCATGGTGATCCTGACATGGAGGAATTTGAGCTGCTTGAGTGCAGAGAGCTTAGTGATAGCTGCTTGACCGATGATGCTAAGGGTACATTTATGGATACATTGGTAACCAGCTCAAAATATCAGCAGTCTAACACTTCTGCTTCTGCTCAAGCTGTTTCTTCAGAGACATGGGTTCAGGTGTCAGCAGAACTTGAAACACAAAATAGCAAAGCTGCTGCACAGCTTGGATATCATGACTCCCGATTATCTTTAGAAATCAGTGAGAGTCCTCCTGTAGAAACAGGAGTTTCTACAAAACAAGATATTATTTGTGCTTCAGAGAATGATGTATTTATTAATTGTCTTTCTGCACCACTGGATGCATTTGGAAGTTCAATAAGCACTGTCCACAGCATGAAAAAAACACAAATGATGGGAACAGATCAGTTTTCACACATGCCTCCTCAAGCATTCAGTATGACCTCAGAGGAAAAAATTACATTTCGGTCCAACGCTGCTACCTCAGAAGCAATAAAAGACAACAAGCCCCAGGAACTGCTAAGTCCTTCTACTGAAAGCACAATAAATTTAGAAAACCTGGATCTTAACCTAAATTTAACACCTCACTCTCAGGAAGCTTTACTCAAACCAAAAGCACAGGTGGATCAAGGTTATATTTCTAGGAAGATCAGAATGAGTCCCACTGAGGATTCACCATGTTGGAATGTCTGGCAGCAGACCAATGGAAGTGGGTGGACACCTGAATTGTTCAAGTGTCTAAGAAAAAATAGTGCAGACAATGCAGCAAACGAGGGACAATCAAGCCCAACGGCAGGAGAGGGGTCCCATGTAGAATATCTTCAGAGTTCAGAAGATGAGCAGCTTTTGGGTCATGCTAGGGTGTTGGAATGTCATAAACAGAGTGGGAGTGTTTCACCTGAAAGTAAGGGGAAGTCTGCAGAAGATACAGAGACAAGAAGGGTTCAAAGTTTGGGACAGTCAGTTCTTTCAGTTTTAGGGCAGTCAGGATACAACTCAACAAATACTGAAAATGAAATTCATTCTAAGACAGAACAGTCTTCTGAACTTCATAAACACCCAGGTGAGCCCTTTCAAACAAACACTAATGATCAGATGTCATTTAAAGAAAGTAATGAGGTCGTTAACGCCTCCACCTCTGATCTGTCAAGCCAGACAGCAGCATTGGGGACAGATCAAAGTCATCATTATCAGGGCTGTAATGAAAACGTAATAGCTAGTGGTTCTGAGATCCATGCTACAGCCACATCAAATACACAGACAGATAAAAGGATGCTGTTTGGAAAGAAACTCTGCACAGACTCTCCAGCTCAGCCTCAATCACATGCTACAAGCATAGGATCTCCATCGAGTATTTCCACCCCTTCGTATCTTGTGGAAAGGGTAAATGTCAGAAACCAGCAGGTAGAGTCAGCCAGCAATTTAAAAGAGCGGCTTATAGTCTACAGCGACAGGTTCCATCCCGCTGGGCTGCTGCCTCCTTCCACTGACAACACACAGCTGTCAAGTGGCTGCCTGAAAGCCTCTAACAATGTGGCCCTTAGCAGTGGGATCCCCAAGCCAATTCTTCACCATTCGAGGACCTCATTGATGAGCAGGGGAGAAACAGAGTGTACTTATAGCAACAAGGCTGAAGAGCTGCAAGAGGCTAAATTCATACCCAAACCTAAACATGTCAGACCCAAAATCATAACGTACATCCGAAAGAGTCCACAGGCCAAGCTGCCACTCGATGCCATAGGGCTGCCCTCCAGGCTTTCCACATACAGTGTTCCCATGGCAAAGGACCAAAAGGAAACAAAATCATCCCCAGTGTTAAGTGCCTCTAATCTTCTGTACGATAAATACAGACATGAAACACAAAAATCGTGCTTTTACTCTTCAAGGTTAATGGTGTCTGGTATCAAGCCGCCTGGTCATCATATTCCGCAAAAGATGGTTGGAAAACCTGATACTTTCTACAAGGAACTATGTGACAAGTATCCACATGATGGTAGTAAGGTAAGCATACAAAACTTTTAAAGGAGTAAATATACCAGTACAGTGAAACTCTGTAAAAATACATAGAGTAATCTTATTTTCTCACAATTCAGCCTTGACGGTAAAGCTTAGGATTTGTGCTTTCAGGTTACTACAGTTGAGCAGATTCAAACAAATTGCAGCTATATGTGTTTATTTCCGTCTGCTGTTTTATAACACTTCCCTCAAGCTATAGAGCACTCAGGGGATTATGTCTCATTTTACCCTCGAATCAGAATTCATTCTGAATCTTCTTCATTGTGATTGAATAATTTGAAAGTAGAGCTTTATTATGTAACTCTTGAGCAGTTAGAGCTCTATTATATAACTCTTGAGCAGTTAGTTGAAACATGTCAGGGTTCTGATGATTATGTGAAAACACATTAAACTAGAGTCCCCTGGGCCAATAAGGGGCTACTAGAAGCACCTTGGCCCAATCCTGCCTGATTTTCTCCAAACACCTTGGGAGCAAGGCATGCGGTGGGAAGGAATATTATAGTTGCCTCAGCCACTGGTGTGCCAAGGCATCTATCACCAGCGGGTACCCACCTCCTATTATGGAGAGCCAGAGGGGACAGTGAGTTGATTCCTGGGAGGCAACACATATATCTCTGCTCTCTCTCGCCTCTCCTAAATTAGGCTACCACCTCGGGGTTCGCCTCCACTCTGAGACTCTGGGACCCTCCTTGAGAGGAGGTCCGCTGCCCAGTTTTTTTCACCATGGGCAGATGTACTGTCCACAGCGAGAGTAGGTTCTCATGTGCCCAGAGCAAAGTTACGGGCCACACAATGGAGATTAGGCGACCTGAGGCCGCCTTTGTGGTTCACATAAGCCACCACTGTTGTGTTGTCTGCAAAATGCTGCAAGGCTAATTAAACTGCCTTAAAGTTCCAAAACATTTCTGTGGAGACAGTGCCATGGGGGGGGTCACACACCCCCTACGCCCCCATTCTAGACAGCGCCCCAGCCCCACTCTGAGACAGTTTCTTGGTACTGCTGCCCAGAGCTTCTCCATTCCAGGTGCGTGGCTCTCCCTTGGCACATAGCCATGGGGTGAAGACACAGCCACGTCTCTATGAGAGGGTGATGGGGGAGAGCACTGTGCAGGAGTGAGGGATGCACAGCACTCTGTAGAGCTGCAGGAGAGACGTTTCTCCAGCATACGCTTGGAGAAATGCGCACAAAACTCACAGAAAATGCGGTTTACCTACGGGTACCGTAGGCTGCAAGCTGCAAGCAATCTCAACCAAAGTGCGTAACACAAATACAGTTCTTTTTTTTTAATTTAGTAGTCTAATAATTTTTATTAATTTCTCCCAATTTAGAATATACAATTATTTTTAGGCTCAGCTCACCACTACCACCCCCTGCGCTGACTCGGGAGGGCGAAGATGAGCACAAGCTGTCCTCGAAAGCGTGTGCCGTCAGCAGACCGCTTCTTTTACACACTGCATACTCACCGTGCAGCCACCTCAGAGCTACAGCGTCGGAGGGCAACGCAGCTCTGGGCAGCTTACAGGCAAGCCCGCAGGCGCCCGGCCCACTCCAGGGGTCGCTGGCACACGATTTGCCGAGGACACCCTGGTTGACCTAAGCCCCCCCCCCACCCCACCCCGGGCAGTGCTCTGCCAATTGTGTTCCGCCCCCTTGGAGCTCCCGTCCACGGTCGGCAGTGGAATAGCCTGGACTCGAACAGGCGACGTCCAGACTATAGGGCACATCCTGCATTCCACGCGGAGCGCCTTTACCGGATGCGCCACTCAGGAGACCTCAAATACAGTTCTAATAATAATAAAATAGTTTACAAAAACAAAACTTTTATTTTTAACTCCAGCCGGAGCTAAGCAGCATGTGAGAACAGCACAAGTCAGCCAACTTTAGTTGCTTGATTCCTGAGAAGGGGCGACATAAGCCACTGGCTTCACCGGGGCACAAGGCCACTGTGGGACATAATAAGCAACGATAGGTTGCGGATGCAACCCCGGTTCCCTGAAAGAGAAAATAACCATCAAGGTATGGGACATTGCCGTCAGGCAGTAGGGATTGGCTGAGCTTTATGTCAAAGCTGCCGATAGGCCTCCGCGCAAGCTGCCGTGTAAGCCCGCCCCCCTGGGAGCTTACTATACGCAACGCGCAGAGAGTCACTTCCTCTTTTGCCCTTCAGGCCGTGAAGGCCTCCAGAGCGACCTCGCGGCTTGATGGTTATTTTCTCTTTCAGGGAACCGGGGTTGCATCCGCAACCTATCGTTCCCTTTCAAGTCGAAAATAACCATCAAGGTATGGGAACAGTGTACCCAAGCCGTCGCGAGGGAGGATTCTCGGCAGTAGGACAGCCTTACGTCATAACGCAACTGCGTAGGCAGTACATCTACACATATGCGGAGCTGCGCCTCAGCGTCTATGCTCGCAATGACACCTGTCCCAAGGTGGAATAGTCACACCATATTGTCAACCACTCTAGACGTCCGCAACCTGAGGCGTCATAGAGTGCAACACAGATGCTCCAAATGACGGAGCAGAGGATTCCAGTACATTTAAACGGTAGAACCTCGTAAATGTATGCGGTGTAACCCAACTGGCTGCAGCGCAAATGTCAGACATCGGCACCCCTCTAAAGAGGGCCCAGGATGTTGCCATACCCCTAGTGGAATGTGCCTTCAACTGCCCTGGTGGCGGAAGGCCCATAGAATCATATGCTAACTGAATAGCATCCACTATCCAATGAGAAAGGCGTTGCTTAGACAACGGCTGACCCAAAGTTCTAGAACCATGGCATATGAACAGCTGTTCTGTTTGCCTCACAGTCCTTGTGCGATCAATATAACACCTCAATGCCCGCACAGGGCAGAGCATGTGTAACCGCTCTTCCTCTGGGGAAGAAAAAGGAGGAGGATGGAACGCCATCAACTCGACTGGTTGGTTCATGTGAAACGGGGATATGACCTTGGGTAAAAAGGCCGGATTTGGACGCATGGAAACCTTAGAACCGTCTCCTGCGAAACGAGTACATGATGGATGCACCGAGCGTGCATGTAACTCGCCCACACGCTTTGCTGATACCACTGACAGCAAAAACGCAGTCTTAATAGACACGAACTTCATATCCACACTGTGGAGATGCTCGAACGGTGCCTTGGTAAGGGCTTCTAGCACCACATCAAGGCTCCATGACGGTAAACTGGTCGACCTAGTAGGCCGCAAGCGTCTTGCGCCCTTTAGGAACTGAGATGCCAGGAAATGGCAACCAGGTGATAACCCGTCAATGCGTACATGGCAAGCCGAAATAGTGGCCAAATACACTTTAAGTGTAGAGGGAGACTTACCCTCATATAACAGCTTCTGCAGAAACTGTAATATCACTGCCATAGGGCAGGAGACCGGGTCATGGCCCTCAGCCAGACACCAACTCTGAAACAATTGCCACTTATACGCATATTGCGACTGAGTAGAGGGCGCTCTCGCACTCTGAATGGTGGATATAACCGCCGTCGAAAGCCCTAAGGCTGACAGGCGCTCCCGCTCAGGGGCCAAGCCCATAGCTGCATGAGCTTGGGGTTCGGATGCCATAGCCCTCCTTGGGCTTGGGACAACAGGTCCGCTGCAGAGGGAGCTCCCTCGGGCGACCGTGCAACAACTGCACTAGACTCGGGAACCATATCCTCTGAGGCCACCGAGGAGCGATCAGGATCACTGTCGCTTGCTCTACCGTGAGCCAGTGCATCGACTCCTAGGGGGCTGTCGAGGTCCTTCACCGAGAACCATAGGGGGCAGTGCGTGGTCTCTCGCGAAGCGAAGAGATCGACTTGCGCTGTGCCGAACCAGTCCCAAATGCGCTCTACCACCCGAGGGTGAAGACGCCATTCGCCTGCAAGAGGACCTCCTCTGGACAGGAGATCCGCTGCGTAATTGACTCTGCCCGGTAGGTGAACCGCCCGCAGAGAGGCTAAACGCGGTTGAGCCCAAAGCAACAGCCGTGTTACCAACCGGTGAAGACCGGGGGACCGCAAGCCGCCCTGGCGGTTGATATACGCCACTACCGTGGTGTTGTCTGACCGCACTAACACGTGCTTGCCTAGAAGCACTGGCAAGAAGTGCCGCAGGGCAAGGTCCACCGCTCTGAGTTCCAGAGCATTGATGTGGGCCGACCTCGGGGTCCTGACCACACTCCGCGAGTCCCCGACCCGTTCCAGACTGCTCCCCAACCTTGGTTGGAAGCGTCGGTCGTAATAACCTCCCTTCGGAAGATGGGACCCAAGCGTACGCCCTGGCGGATGTTCGACGGAACTTTCCACCAGCGCAGTGCTTCCCAGCAGGTTCGGGATACCCTCAACCTGCGGTGTTTGTCTCTCCGCGGATGCAACGCGAAGGCATTGAACCAGGCCTGCAGAGGTCTCTGGTGTAGTAAGCCCAAAGGAAGGGCTTGCGAGGCGGCAGCCATCAACCCCAGCATGCGCTGACACAGCTCCATGCTGACTGTTTCTCTCAACCTGAATAGGGAGAGACACCGCTCCAGTGAGGCAACTCTTTGTGTCGACAGGGTCGCTTCCATGGACACAGAGTCCAGATGCAGACCCAAGAATTCGGTCTGTTGGCTCTGCACGAGGCGGCTCTTTTCTGAATTGACCTTCAGACCTAGCCGCTGAAGATGGTCTGTAACCATCACTGTGTGCTGTGCCAACTGCTCCTTTGACTGCGCGCAGACGAGCCAGTCGTCCAGATAGTTCAGCAGTCGGATGCCTTGAACCCGCAAGGGGGCTAAAATGGCGTCCATACACTTCGAAAAGGTTCGAGGAGCTAGAGACAGGCCGAATGGCAGGACACAAAACTCGTAGACCCTGCTCTGAAATGCGAAACGTAGGTACTTCCTGTGACCCGGACAGATGGGAACGTGAAAGTATGCATCTGTGAGGTCTACGGTGGTAAACCAGTCGCCCTGCCGGACAGACTGGACAATGTGCCTGTGCGTAAGCATCTTGAACGACAACACCCGTAGGTATTTGTTCAGTAGTCGCAGATCTAAAATAGGGCAGAGCCCGCCGTCCTTTTTTGGCACTAGGAAGTACTTGGAGTAGAACCCCTGGTCGGTCAGAGCAGGGTCTACTAGTTGAATGGCACGCTTCTTGAGCAATGCCTGTATTTCTGCATTTAGAGCTGAGGACTGAACCGAGTCCTTCACTGCAGTTACCACCACTCCCCTGAAGGGGGGGGGGGGGGGGGGTTTAACCGGAATTGAAGGGTGTACCCGGTGAGTATAGTCTTGCGCACCCAGATGTTGTTGGTGCATTGTTGCCAGAACAGAAGCTGTGGAACAGTGTAGGGGTGGGTTAATGGCTGCCGGGGTTTCTCAGGGCTGCTTAGGCTGTGCTCGCTCACGAGGGGCCTGACCAGAGCCACGAGGGCGTGGTCTGCTACCTCCTCTGGGGCGCCACCCTCCGCGCTGCGGTCTTGCAAACGCGGGTTGGCTGCGTGCTGAAACCCCCAAAGGGGCGGTTTTACTGCCCTGTGGGTGCGCTTGCTGCTGCGGCGGCGCCCTGCGCCATTGGCGCTCCTGCGGCCGCCTTGGCTGGAAAGGCTTGCTTGGCCACATCTTAGCCAACTGCTGCGACGCCTCACGCGCCTTGACGGAGCGTTGCAGCATCTCCTCCACCGCTGGGCCAAACGTGTGCCCCGGGGATATAGGAGCATCTAGCAATGGGGCCTTATCAGGCTCCTGTACCCTGGCCTGAGAGAGCCAGAGCTGTCTCCTTGCCACCACAAGGGAAGCAATGCTCCTGCCCTGTGCTTGCGCATTCAGCTGAGCCAGCTTAACCAAAAGCTGCGCAACTGCACCCAGCTCGGTCCTAAGTCCGACAGATGGGGACTCAGGCAGATCGCGGATCAGCGCCGCCTGGTAGACTGTCAGGAGGCTGGCCACATTAGACAGCCTAACTGCCTCCGTAGCCGCGGCATAACCCTTTTTCAGATGGGCCTCCGTAGTCCTACACTGCCTGTTAGGGCAGGAAGGGTCCTTAGCCAGCCCCGATAATGTCGGCGCCTTTACTAGCGTGGCGAACGCGGCGCCCACTGGCGGAAAGGACGCTAATCCAGCTTCGCTCGCCCCGTGCATGGTAAAAGCCGAAGCCTTGCGAGAAGTCGCTGGGGCGGAGGCCGGGGCTCCCCAGGTGGACTGCACCTCCTTAATAAAATCCGGGAACGCCGGGAGCATCCTGGACTGAAGGGGCGGAGCCGATGGCAACTCAAATAAAGAGCGTTGTGTTGGCTCTGACGCAGGCCAGTCCACGCCTAAGTGACGGGCTGCCCTCTCCACCACTGACCAGATAGGGTCATTAGTATCCAGCACTTCAGGGTCGTCCTGCCCAGAGTGCTGGGATGCCACCTCAGGCTCTGTGTCCTCAAAGAGCGGGTCTGCATCAGATGCGTCCCTTGAGACAGCATCGGCGTCCCACTCTACTTCCTGGGGCACTGGTGGAGGAACCGTCAGCTGACTAGTGCTGGGTCCGGTTACTAGCTCTGGGGCCCGAGGCACCACATTTGCTAGGGTCATAAGGAGGGATTGTTGTCCCATCATGAGCTCCATAAATTGTGACATCTTGGAGGTGAGCTCAGCCACCCCAGATGTGTCCTGGTAACGCCTACCCCTCCGAGGGGAGCGAGAGTGCCTTCTCCGGCGAGGCGATCGAGACCTGGATCGAGACTCCTGACGGGGGCGAGCCCCGCGAGAGGAGGGACTGCGGGAACGTTCCCGAGCACGCCTGGCTGGAGATCTCTGACCAGCTGTAAGCTGGGAAGATGGGCTCAGAGGGAGCTGAGACGTCGCCGGCAGCGACACGACCGATGACGGTGGGGCCGAGACGGTGTGGGACGAGCCCGAGGATGGGGAACGACCTCCAACTGTCTGAAACCCCGCACGTAGCTGGCAGTATGCCCTATCTGCCAGGGCAGATGCGGCATGGTCCGGCCCCAAGCATGCGACGCAGTCTTCATGAGGGTTGCTGGCAGGCAACTTGGCCTGACAGGTCACGCAACGGTGGAACCCAGACATAGTAGAACGCCGAAGCGTCTAGTATTGACGTCAAGCACCAAAGAGTGTGCGTCGAGCACTGTCGCGTCAAACGCCGAGGTGCTCGCGTCGAACGCCTAAGCGTCGGACACCAAGCGTCGAGCACCTGAAGTGCGTGCGTCAAGCGCTGCCGCGTCGAGCGCCGAGGTGCGTGCGTCGAGCGTCGAGGGTGCGTGCGTTGAGCACCGAGCGCCGAAGCGTCGAGCACCGAGGTGCGTGCGTCGAGCGTGCGCGCGTCGAGGCGTCGAAGCGTCGAGCGTTGAGTGTCGAGCGTCGAGGGTGCGTGCGTCGAGGCGCCAAGCGCCGAGCACCGAGCGTCGAGCGTCGAGCACCGAAGCACGGAGCACCGAGGTGCGTGCGTCGAGCGTGCGTGCGTCGAGGCGCCGAAGCGTCGAGCGTCGAGCACCGAGCGTCGAGCACCGAGCGTCGAGCACCGAGCGTCGAGCACCGAGCACCACGCGTTGATGGAACGTGCACCGAGCGTCGAGCACCGAGCGTCGAGCACCGAGCGCCGAAGCGTTGAGCGTCGAGCACTGAGCCCCAAGTGCAGAAGCACTAAGCACCAAGCGCAGAAGCGCTGCACAAAACGCCGAAGCGCTGCACCAAGCGCACAAGCGCTGCACCAAGCGCACAAGTGCTGACACCAAAAGCGAGCGCCGAAGCGCGAGTACCGAGCGTAGAACGCTAGCACAGACGCCTAAGCGTCAGCTGACCCGCCAAGCGGAGACGCTAAGTGCTGGTACAGTGTCTGATGCTGTGCAATACCTACCTGAAAGGTGCTGGGGATTTTGCACGTTGGTGGTTGTCTTCCTCTGTATAGTGAAGGGAATTTTTTTTTTTTTTTTTTTTTTTGTGGACGCTGCAGAAGGTAAGGGAGTGTAGTGCAATACCACGTGGCGGGAACGCGCCGCGGTGGGGGAACACTGCAGAGCAGACTACCCGCACACACACACGGTCTAGCCTAAGAGGATGCAAAATGCGCGTGGGCCAAGGCCAACGCAACACGCGTCCGAAAGACAAATATAACAATACATATACAAAATATCTATATACAATAATACAAAAACCCAACAATAATAATAAAGAACAGAGGAAAGACGGGGAGACCACGAAGAACGCGATGCCGAAGCAAAGCGAAAAGGAATATATAATGTTAAACAATATATAATCCTAAATAATAATACAATAACAATAATAATAAACAATAATAACTCCGGAGAGTATAACTGAAATAAACTCGGAGAAGGGGATAAACCAGCTTCTCAAGCCTAAGCTTTAGTGAGTACAATCAGTTAAATAGCTCTAAGTCCTACCGCTACTGATGCTGAAGGCAAAAGAGGAAGTGACTCTCCGCGCGCTGCGTATAGTAAGCTCCCAGGGGGGCGGGCTTACACGGCAGCTTGCGCGGAGGCCTATCGGCAGCTTTGACATAAAGCTCAGCCAATCCCTACTGCCTGACGGCAATGTCCCATACCTTGATGGTTATTTTCGACTTGAAAGGGAACAGGCTGTGTGCAAAAATTAAGTGTAATTAGCAAACTCCTACAATGTCAAAAATGATCACATTTATTAGTGTAAAACACAAATAGTGAATATAAATTGCAGATAAAAGCAACAAGTACTCATCTGTCAATGGCTTCTCCTCGTCTAGGTTCAGTCCTCTGAAAGGAAAAATGATGCTGGTATCTGTGCGTGCAGTCGTCTTATGCCCTCAGATGAGTCACAGAGGCTGTCCAAATGGATAGCAGACACGTGCATGACTGCCTATGAGCTGGCCAAATTGCCACCTCCAGAAAGCTCATTGCCCATTCCTTCAGGGGCATGGCATCTTGTGGGCTTTATGACTGCATCACAGGCACTGGCGTGCAGCTTTGGTATATCTATTCAGGTTTGGGGTCTTTAGAAGGTAAACACCCATTAGGTAATGGTTACATTTCGTACTTGAAAGAGAACTGTTAGTGCTCCTTTGTTGTATAACTAATGATAGTATTTATTTAAATTCATCTCCTGAACAAGGTTATGTTTGATAATTTTCTTTCCAAGTATCTCTCAACCTCTTTTTTTTGACAACCTTACTATTTCACAGACAGGCAAAGGAACTGCCGGCTTGGCAGGAACAGGGCGGGATGATTCTTCAGTTCCTCAGCAAAGCACAAACGAAGTTGCTCCAGCCAGCATTTACAGGTCATCCATGGTTCTTAGGCCTCAGTTAGGCCTAGGAGATGTCACTAGGTTACCCTCAGCAAAAAACAGAATGCTGCTAGCCAGTCAAAGATCAGCCCTGTCCTTCAGCCACCAGACACAGATGTCAAATACAGTCAACCACTACAGTCTGGATGCTTCAGGTAAACAATACTGATTTGAAGTAACTTTTCCAATGTATGTAGTGCAACCTCCTTCTTTATCTCATAAACTCAGGGGTGAGGAAAATGAGAGCAACATACAGTAGCATTATAAAACGCCGATAAAATAAGTTATTTGTAGAATCAAGTTTTATGCCTTCTCTTTGTGACATTGCTTCTTGTTCTGTAGTGCATGTTTATGCAGTAACCACAGTATTCCATCCAATGTTGTCAGAAAGGGGCTAATGAAAAAATACACAATAACTTTTAAAAAACCCCAACCAAATGTTTTTTACACGGTTATCTTCAGTTCTGTTGAAGCTGTGTCAGGTGCTTATAGCAGTAAATATTTCTCTATATCTTGCATTTATTTCACTTTCAGTTTAAAGTATCATGGGACATTTTGTATGTGCACTTTTGATAATGCCACACGTAGTTTTATTGATTTTAATTTAGTTACACGTAAACATTACATTACATACAACGGACAATCTCTGTACTTGTTAAAACAGTTTAATTAAGTGGCATTTTAAAGCCATGTTGATGGGTATAAGCCCTTATTATCATTGTAAATAAACTATGGAGTACTTTAAGCAATGACAGAACTAGAGAAAGAAAACAAAGACTATGCACAAGGGATCCGTTCCACCATGTTGTAAACATGGTCATGTAATTGAAAAAACTGTTGCAGAATTTCAGTGATTTAAAAAAATATCTAGACTAGAATTTAGGGAAACAAAAATATCTGTAATAAAGGTACTTTTTATACTGCAAATTGAACTAATCCTGTTTTTAATGCTTCTCAGTATAGTAAATCTGTGCTATTTCTGTCCCAGATTGGGATGAACTAATTAAATTTTGGTAGGCATGCCTCATTTAGAAACCAATGTTCTGAATTCTTTGCAGAAATCCAGTTTGTATTTTATCTCTGTATAATGTTGCAATGGAATTGCTTTGTAAGGCTTTAATTAAAATGATAACCATAGTGAGAAATAAACCAGCCTTCTGGTTTTATATGGATTATATCTTATACATACGCTGCCCTGTTTGAGAACACTATCTTCCATCCATCCATCCATCTTGTTTTAATAGATGGATTATATCTTATACATACGCTGCCCTGTTTGAGAACACTATCTTCCATCCATCCATCCATCTTGTTTTAATAGATGGATTATATCTTATACATACGCTGCCCTGTTTGAGAACACTATCTTCCATCCATCCATCCATCTTGTTTTAATGGATGCATCAAGTCTTTCAAACCTGTGATGCAAAACTGCACCAAGTTTTCATGCAGATATGATATAAAAACAGTAAAATCTAAGCCCCCACTCCTTAGACATATACATACGTATTATCCCCTTGTAAGGGTAAGACTGAAAGAGTCTTTGATGTGTAAACCAATTAACAACAAAATAACTTTAACTCTTCCTTCCAGCAGCTCTTGAGGTGAACAGTAAAAGCTGTTGTACAAATCAGAATATGTCATCTTTTATTCACTGGTTACACAGTTTAGTTTAGTTTTTTTCTGGGGGTCTTTTTTTACTCATATAAGTGGTTGTAGGTAGTGGAATTCACTGCAGCCCATAAATTAACTCAATTTAAATTATTTGTAAGACTCATTCCACCGCCAAGGCCCTTGCAGCATAATTTGGTCCTCAGGGCATCATGACGGACATGCAAAATAAATCCCTTTAAATTCAATAAAATAAGAATATTATTAATTTATAAAGTACAGTACATCGGTAATATAGTCATATACAGTAGTTACACATTTAATTGTATTATTTATTTCTAATCTAAAATATATAAATGATTTGAATGTCTTGGTAATCAGTTTTAAGGGACCGTACTCGTCATCAAATATTTATCGCTCCTAGCAACCATCAATAAATGCATGACCAAAAAGCTTCAGCGACATATGAATTATTTGTACTTTCATCAAAGAAACCAGAAATACATGATGGAATATTACTAGGGCCCTATCAAATTCATGGTGCATTTTTGTAAATTTCACATTCATAACATTTTAAAAATCTTAAATTTCATGGTTTCAGATATTTAAATCTTAAATTTCACAGTGGTGTAACAAAGTATGAACATGTAGTTAAAAACAGCTAAATATAAACATTTAAAGCATGTGACTAACAAAAGCATGTGACTAACAAAGTAGAAACGCTAAAGAAAATGAAACTGAAATCCAGAGGATCACTCTATGATTGTTGTGTTTCTGTTATTATTATTATTATTATTATTATTATTATTATTATTATTATTATTAATAAATTAAACGTCATTGTATGCAACAGTAACTCAAAAACTCTTCTGAAATGCTGAGCACACTCTTTATTTAAGCCAGGGGTTGAATGTGAACATGGAGAATCCTGCAACTGTGTTGTTCTTCATTCCCTGTCTCTGCGGTGTAAAAGTCTATCCATATTTAGACACAGCTCTCTCTGCATCCACTGCGTTTGTTGGAATTGACAGACAGCACCGAGCTAGCCTTGCAAGCAAGCCCGGGCAAAGAAGGGCAGATCTGTAGCTGGACAATATATCCAGAGGCTAAAAAATATAAACATGAAGTCTCTGAAAATACTGGAATTTTTTTTTTCTTTTTTGTCCTGCGGTTTCTTACTTGGTATATATTTGGTTTTCAAATTCTTTTACACCATCAGCTGCAGTAATGATTTATTTTGGACACTCATTTCAAAATCAAGGTCTAATTTGACTCGCCTAAGGGTACTACCAGTTGAGATCCGTAGGTCATACTGAACCCGCCCGGATGGCCATGTTTACCGATCACTGAGTAGAGCCCAGTTATTGGCTGCTGTCAAGTGTCAATCAATAAATCCTGTCCAGTTCATGATGAGCTTTCTTTTTTAAATTGAAACAAGCTGATAGTCACATCTGTAACGGTACACATAACTTCATTGGATTTTAGCACAGGGTAAAAGTACACAAAACAGATCAGATTTCACAGTGCAAAATGAATTTCACGGTCTGTGTCACATTTTTCACGGTTGTGAAATGGGTAGGGCTCTACATATTGCATTTTCCAAAAAATTCTTTATATTTCAATTCAGAACAGTGGATGCATTTTTACAATCTGTAAGGGTGTTTAACATATCAATTACAATTATACCTAACAAGACACAGATTCTGTCACAGAACAGTCCAAGATCAACAGCTATTTTATTAATTATTTTTCAAAATACGAAGTAATCAAAAAACAACCTTACAGACAACAAAACAAGCAAGGCAGTAAGACCCTACACATTGAGGTCATTATTGTTCTGAACTGGTTTTACTTTTCTAAATAAGTAACTACTATATCATCATCTGTATTTTGCATTCTGCACAGGTTATGACACATACAATGCTTGAGGCAGCACTATAAGAGTTCATCCTACTACATGTATAAACACATGTAAGACAATTGAGAATATACATGTCGCTTCTGCTGGATAATGTCACTGCTAAAGTGTTTGACAACACTGCATAACTATATCACGCTCATGAAATATCCAGGGAACCTAAGCAGGAGATGTTGAATGGAGTTTAGCCTGCTGGGCACTTCCAATAGGATTGCAGTTGATTTTCTCTGCCTAGCCTGCGGGAGCACAAAAACAAATGCAAAGCTCCCTATGGGCCTGAGACAAGACTGGCAACCGAGCACCTCCAGAATCTGAACCAGCAAGCTATTGATTATGTGAATGGTGCTGCTTACGTAGCAGTGCCTTTGGCAGGTGAGCAACTAGGGACCCCATGATATTATTTGTTTTATTTTATTTTATTGTATTTTATTCAAGAGGGTAAATTGTCATTTGGCCTTATATGCACGTACCGTATTAAATTCTGCTCTAAATTCTTTGCTAACTGAGTGGATTCCAGTAGGGGTTCTCCCTGTAATCTTTGGCTTCAAATAGCAAATATAATGTATCCCCATACAGACAGGATAGAGTGTTACTTGAAGAAAAGACTTATTCTTTCATGTCAGCTGCTTACATCAAACCATTTGTTGCCTTTTCATTTTTTTCTTGTGTCATATTTTATTTTCTAAACACAAATTATGAATTTGATCAAGCATGAACAGTTGAGAATATGCACAGCCAGGTTGCACCAACTTCAAATAAGTGGTGTTTTTTGTTGGATTTTGTTAGAGCATTTAGTGTATTTAGCACTACTCAGTACTACAGTAATTGCCTTATTGTTGTTGATTACTCTGATTTAATATTCTCATACACTGTATTTATTAAGTACAGTATACTTTGATAGATAACAGAATCACTATCAGATGTCCTGAAATTTCATGAACCCACGTTCGTTAATGCAAAATGAGACGCCTGGAAAGACTGACACTCTAAGCCCGTTTCAAAACATCTTGCCATCCCAAACAAACAAACAATAAACTAAAGTGAGCTATTACAATCAACATTATAGATTTGCACATTTCATCAGCAGCCTATTTCTCATCTCTACTCTCTTTACTGTGGGTAATTGGTGTAATTATTATATCTGTGCCCATTTAACCCCCCTGAATCCAACACTTGACTTAAGTACTAAACAATTGTTGTTCACTTTTGAAAAGCAGTAAAAGGTAGGCGGCTCATTTAAATGAAGCAATGGATTTCCCCAGCTAAAAGAAACAAAGACCCGGCTTCTGTCCCAGGAATTTAAATAAGCAGTCCTTTGCATATCCTAATAGTGTCTAATTTCATGTATGTTTAATTATATGTAAAACTATTGATTTTTTAAGTTATGTAGAAAATAGTAAAGAAAATAGTGAATTTAAGTCTTTGGTCACTTGCTTTTACCAGCCCGTAAACCCAGAACTGATTTTGTTTTTCAAGAGCCCCCTTGAAAGCCCCCTTGAATAAGCAACCACAAATGTTCACTGTCTTAAATGCCAGGTTAATAAAGTTTTGCTAATGTGTTCAAACATATAGCAGTTTGATTATTAAGACAAATGCTGTTTTTTTTCTGTAGGATGTGAGTGCAGTGAGTCAGTAATGGTGATGTTTCCTCTCCAGTAATGCCAAGCATGTAATTATAGTACAGTATAGTACCTCACTAATTCAGCATTAGGATTTGTCACATTATATATAGACATCTTTTATTGTATTTTATTTTACCCTGATTTTCTCCCCAAATTGTAATCTCCAATTATTTTTCACCTCACTGCAGTGATTCCCCACATAGTTCAGGTCAACTGAAGGCAATGAGCGCCCTCTGAGCCCACAACCAAGCCAGCTTCATCTTTTATACCCAAGAACTATGAAAGGGAACACATAGGTGTTCTCATATTTCACTTTGTTAATAATATTCTAAATCATTATACTGTAACAACTGTACATATCAGACTTTAACTCCTTCTCTGGTGACAAAAACATGTGTTTTATCATGTACCAGAATTGCTTGATTATAGTTAGGTGATATACATCGTTTGTTAATTTGACAGTTGAGCAAAGGAAGAGCACCCCTGGAACACCTACAAGGTCTATTCTGCCTAAACCTGGGCATTCAGGTCTGCGCCCTCCTGGATACTCCCGTCTGCCCGCAGCCAAACTGGCTGCCTTCGGGTTCGTCCGGAGCTCCAGTGTGTCCTCTGTGTCAAGTAACCAATCCAACGACAGCAACCAGAGTGATCCCAAGACAACCAACCGTAAGTCAGCTATTGCCTGTTTACTCCTTTGTATGAACGTATTACAGGGTGTATAGGTACCAGCAGAGGGCCAGGCTGGCAGAAATGCTAGGGCCATGTTTAAATCAGAAGTCTTCTTAGGTTTTAAGGAGTTCACATTGTAATGCTGTCATGTCTAGCCTCCATTTCTGTGACATCCTTGTAAACACAATGGACTTCACAGAGAATGGATTTTTTCTTAATTATTAGATGAAATTTTGATTTTTCTTCAGTGGTGAAATTAACAGAGTATAGTTTATAAATGCGACACTGAAACGGAGCAATTCAAGAAGATTTTTTTCCAAGTGTAAATTAAATTAATTCAGCAGTATGTAATACTTAATGAATGTCCATTGAAAATCCAGAGATGTGCCGTTTTATCAGTATATGGTACTGTGGCAGTGTCACAGGGTTGTATATGTGGGAAGTATTGGGTGGCAGGGACAGAGTTAAGATCCTCTCTGCAAGCACACGTGGGAATGTGGCTAGAGCTGTCAATTGAATAAATGTTTCAATAATTAATTAAAGTTATTGTTATTTACTGCGTTATTTACTCCTTGAGTGTTTTGTATAGTCCTTTTGTTTTGGCCCTTGCGCTGGTTACAATTGTTACAAGATATTACATTCTACATTATTTTGCATTATACAGATATCACATTATTATTTTACATACAATTACCCATTTATACAGTTGGGTTTTTACTGGAGCAATCTAGGTAAAGTACCTTGCTCAAGGGTACAGAAACAGTGTCCCCCCACCTGGGATTGAACCCACAACCCTCCGGTCAAGAGTCCAGAGCCCTAACCACTACTCCACACTAAGTTTCCAGGGAATTTTTCAGTGTGTATTTTTACAGTTAAAAACCAGGAGAAAATTGGTGGAAAAAAATCAGGTCAGTGATGTTTGTGAAAAACGGTATTTATAATTCTCAACAATGTGATGGTTTTGGTTCTGTATGTTGTGAAAATGCAAATAAAACACAGCTGTGACGGTTTAGCCTTCTGGAGATAGTGAACACACCCCTTTATTTAATTGCCTGCTTCGAATTTAATGTGTATTTTTAAAATGTATATTGTGTATAAAATGTATGAAATACTGACAGGTAAATATATTATTAAATGTCTGGTAAATGTTTATTCACTTGGGAAGAGGTCAGAGGTCAAGTGGATAAATAAAAAGAAGATGGTCGCTGGACGTAAGGGGGTGTGTGTGGACCTTGAGTCCATATGTAGAAGCTGTAGCACGTTTGTGCTTTTATTGTTTTTAAATATTGCAATCAACTGTTAACTGTGTTCGCTTTTAGCACACTTGCACACTGTGTTTCTGGATACTGTACTACACACTTTGTTTTGGATTTGTTTACAATGTCACCACACTTGAATATCCGGAGGTATGAACTGTTTATTAAAAGAAAAAAAGCCTTGCTGTCTATGTGCTGCTGTTTTTATGCAACATTTCTAAAGTAAAGATTCTGAACTGAATTACTGCCTGTGACTGAATTACTACTGCTCTGCACAATACTGCCATAGTTTTGTGATAGTCTACGGGACAACGCCACGACAACAACATACTGGTTAAACCAGGTACCCAGAAAGAGTGGGGCCCACACTATTAAAAGCCGTGTCATTAATTCTTCAACTGTACAAAGGTTTTCTGAAATAATAAGTTTAGCTCCATCACTTCCTTTGCAGTCTCTGTCTACTGAATTATTAGTTGACAGATTTAACCACCTTTGCACTACTACTCTTCATACAGTTGCTCCAGTCAAGACTAGATTAGTTCCACTTAAACATAATGCTCCCTGGATTAACAATACTATCCGTCAAATAAAAAGAGACTGTCGTAAGATGGAACGAAAATGGAGGGCTACAAAATTACATATCTATTTTGATATTATGAAAGATTATCTATCGATAAGATCTGCAAGATGTGCATATTTCTCCAAATTGATTGAGGAAAATAAAAATAACTCCAGGGTGCTTTTCTCAACAATAGATAAATTGATAAATCCTTCATTCTCACCCATCTGCAACATAGAAGTGTCCTCGTCCAAGTGTGAAGAATTTCTCAACTACTTTGAAAATAAAATAAAGACTATTAGGGAACAAATTCCATCTTATGGTTCTAATTTAATTATTTCAGATAGACTGGGGAAAACAGTGATGGAATCATTTTCTTGTATTACTGCACAGGAACTAAACATGATTGTCATGCACATGAAATCCACAACTTGTATGTTAGATCCCATTCCAACAAGGTTTCTGAAGGATGTCCTTAGTTACTTGTGTAATGATATTCTTGCCATTATGAATAGTTCGCTGGAAAATGGAATAGTTCCGGCTTCTTTCAAAATTGCCCTGGTTAAGCCCCTACTTAAAAAACCCAACTTAGACAGTTCACTTCTGAGTAACTTCAGACCCATTTCAAATCTCCCTTTTCTAGCAAAAGTTCTTGAAAAGGTAGTGCTTAAACAACTTAATGGCTTCCTGATTACTAATAATATGTTTGAAAAGTTTCAGTCTGGGTTTCGTTCAAATCACAGTACAGAAACTGCCCTGGTAAGAGTAACAAATGACTTATTAATGAGTGCAGATTCAAATGCTATATCCATTCTTGTTCTTTTGGACCTTAGTGCTGCGTTTGATACTGTGGATCATTCCATCTTAATTGATCGTCTTAAGGGATGGGTGGGCCTAGATGGTAAAGTACTAAACTGGTTTAGATCCTACCTTACAAACAGACAGTTCTTTGTTTCACTGGGGGAGTCTGTGTCGAGTTTAGCAAATATTACCTGTGGTGTCCCTCAGGGTTCGATTCTTGGTCCAATATTATTCTCTTTATACATGTTACCTCTAGGCCAGATTATTCATAAACATGCTGTAAATTTCCACTGCTATGCTGATGATACACAGTTATACATCTCTGTGAAACCTGGTGACATTAGCACAACATCAGCCTTATTTGAGTGTATCGCTGACATCAAAACTTGGATGTCCTTAAACTTTCTGCAGTTAAACTCTGATAAGACAGAAGTGTTGATAGTAGGCTCTCAGCAACAAATTGATTTATCAAAAATACATTTGGGGGACTTAACTCCTAATTTGAAGTCTGAAGTGAGAAATTTGGGTGTTATTTTTGATTCTACTTTAAGTTTCGAGTCGCATATTAAAATGATTACAAAAGTATGTTTTTATCATCTAAGAAACATTGCCAAAATTAGATCATTTCTGTCTTTATCTGATGCTGAAAAAGTAATCCATGCTTTTATTTCATGTAGGCTGGACTAATGTAATGCTCTTTTTTCTGGACTTACTAGCCAAGCTTTATTAAGGCTGCAGCTTGTGCAAAATGCAGCTGCAAGAGTCCTTACCAAAACCAAAAGGATAGCACATATTACTCCTGTACTTGCTTCTCTGCACTGGCTTCCAGTGAAATATCAAATTGATTTTAAAATTCTATTGCTTACATTTAAAGCACTAAATGGAATGGCACCAGATTACCTCTCAGAGTTGTTGTCTCTTTATCAGCCTCGGCGTGCATTGAGGTCGACTAACAGTGGCCTCCTCTGTATTCCGAGGGTGAGGTTCAAGAGGAAAGGAGAGGTTGCTTTTTGTGTTCGTGCTCCACAGCTGTGGAACTCTCTCCCCGACCATGTCAGAGGTTCACCTACAGTAGCTACTTTTAAATCTAGGCTTAAGACCTATTTTTATAATTTAGCTTTTTGATTTTATATATTGTTGTTTTTAGTTGTTTTAAATTGTGTCTTTTCTCTTTTTGCGATATATGATGTTTTTTTGTTTTTTTTAACTGTAACTGTTTAACTTATTCATCAATTTATGCCGTTTTATTAACTTTGATTTTAATCTTTGTGTTCTGTTACCTTCTTTTTTGTTTTTTGTGCAGCGCCTTGAACCTTGTTGTATGAAAGGCGCTCTATAAATAAAGATTATTATTATTATTATTATTATTATTATTATTATTATTATTATTATTATTATTATTATTATTATATTATTATTAAACATGTTTAACGTTATTTATGAACATGTATTTACCAACTGACCAATAAACCTTAAAATGTCTCAATGAAATTCAACATTTAAACCAGGCATTCAAACCAAATCTTTTTTCTTTCCGGTTTGGCTCCGAACCGACACCAGAATGTTCGGCTCTGGTTCTGAATGTTCCAAACGGCTGATTTTGTTCTGTTCCGGTTTGAATGAAATGAAATACTGGTTAATACCGGTTTCTAGCCAAGTAGCTATTGTATTGGTGTTCCTAGGTCTTCATTTTCTTGAATTAAACAAAAAAGCATGAAATACAGTGTCACAGATGGTTCTGGCACATCCCTTTTGTGCTATAAGTCATTAAATCCTTTTGCATGAAAGGCCTCGTTGCAAGGGTGTGTGGTTCTTTGATGGACCCAGATTCAGTTAAAATGTTTTTGCCCACTGACAATGGGAATGGGAATGTAGAGATGGAAGCTCTGCTAACAAGATTTAAGTTTCTGCAGGTATCAAGCTTTTAAAGACACACCTGTGGTGGCTTTGACAGACTCACTGAGAGCAGAAACTGAACATGGACTGTGACAGCTACTGGAAGCAGGCTGATCTTTGGGTTACAAATTGAACATCTGTGAAACTGCATGTGTGTTAAAATGTAATAACTGTACTGTGTTTTAAAGAATATAAAGCCAGCAGAAATACTAAACAAATTGTTAAAACACACTGTTCATACAAAAAGTTATAATATGCTCTGTATTAACCTATAGTTATGCTAAAACATTCTATATTCCTGTTTATTCTGTTATAACAGTAAAAATATTATTGTATCTTTGTAAGTCTGAGTAAAAAAGGAGCTAGGTTGGGGTCACACCTGTGAAATGAGCTAAGCTTGTCTTTGTCTGAGCTACTGGTGCCAAGGTTTATAACCTTGAGGAGAAAAGCAGAAACAAAAATCTCATTTAAGAAACTCAAATGTTCACAGTCAAGTTTCTTATTTAGCTTGATCTGAAAGTAGTCTTTAAGCTAAACACAGGTATTCTTGAATAATTCAAACAGAATATAAGTGTAAATGTTTTATTTTAATAGAAAAACTGTAAGAGTTTGAAACTAAGAGTGCAGTAAAAACTTACAGTAAAAACTTCAGTCAAAGCAGAATGGTACCAGTCTGTGTCAAGCATATAGTAGGCTTGCCAAAGAGAAGGTGATTAATCTTGGTAACCTTTGCTTGTTTGCAGTACCAGACGGGGGGTAACTGAAGGAAATAACTTTTTGGCAACTCATGCGAGTTTTAATGTTTGGGGGGTTTGAAATCCAAGGTTGCTATAATGAGTGATCTTTTAGATATAATAAATACCTTCTGTACCAAGAAAGAATAACATCAGTTCAAAAGTTCACCTTACATATTAGGGAGATGTAGGAGAGGTGGACTAGGGGATGATGGCGAATTAATTTTATTTTATTGCTGGGTGTTTTGAGAATGTTGTTGGCTTGAAGGACATGAGATGTTAAGGCTGATTAATGTTGTTGACTTAATTGAAACTTCTGACGTAAGAAGTGAGGCAAAAACTCTATAAAAACCAAGGTAAAGTCCTAGTCAAGTGTCACTCAACTTGCTAACAACAAGCTGATGTGATCCATGCTCTGAGGATCTCTGATCAAGCTGATTGCTGTCGGTGTCGTATTTAGAAGTCTTTGCTTCTGAAGACAGTTTCTGTCCTTACATTATATTCTACACTTCCATATACTGGAAGGTAAGCATATATTTTGAATCAATATCTCTCTTATATTGATGCATTGCTATAAGGTATATGACTTATGATTTAGTCTAAGTGAGTGATATATATTGGATGTTCTAGGATTTAGTGGTGGGAGTTTTTAGTTTTATGCATACGTAGCCTTAGGGCAAAACCTTTTTGGAGTGGTGGAGTCCTTTTTGGACTCCACCACTCACTCCTGAAAGGCTCAATCACCCCAAGTTCGAGTATCGCCCATACCTCTTTGCTAATGCCACTTTGCCGACTTTCTGGGATCCGGTAAGGTCTCTCTCGCACCGTGACACCTGGGCGAGAGAAAATGGCATATTCAACAAGGTTATATCTAGTGAGAAAGTCAGAAAAAACATAATTGAACTCCTCAATTAACTTACGCAGCTCATGTTGCTGATCAGGAAGTAACTGTTCCCCCATCTAAATGTCTTTTGTGATAGAGGTCTCAAGTCAGGGGCCTAAATCATCTTCTACTTCACCTGGCGCTGTAAATAAGGCCTCCCTTGCCTGCCAGGGCTTTAATAAATTTACATGCTAAATTTCTCTTTAATTACGCGTTCGGGCTGTCTAATTTCATAATTCACCTTTCCTGTAGCCCGAATCACGATTCAGATGAAGGAAGCAGCAGCATTACTTTGTCTCCTGGTCGAAAGGTTTGAATCCATGCAAACGACCGACCAAATCCAGACGATCTCTCAGTACATGCTGCACTACATGTTTGGACGAGCCTTTGTGCTCCTCCCACCCCTCTCTCAACAGATCGAGAATACCGCAAGGCTGTCGGCCATACAAGAGCTCGAAGAGGGAGAACCCTGTCAAACTCTGCGGCACCTCTCTCACTGCAAAAAGGAGATAGGGAAGAAAATGCCCAATTCTTTTGCTCTTGATTCACAAATCGTCTCAGCATGTGCTTCAGGGTCTGATTGAAATGTTCCACAAAACCATACATCTGTGGATGATAAACAAATGTCCTGATGGGACGTATTTTTTGTATTTTGTATACTTGCTGTGAACTTCGAGACAAAAAATAAATTCCATGATCAGTTAATATCTCTTTAGGGATCCCTACTCTAGAGATAATCTGCTCTAATTCCTCAATGGAACTGCTTCCGGGTATCGTGTTGCATAATCTACCACCACTAATATATGCATATAACCAGAGTCAGAAGGTAACAAAGGGCCCACTATGTCCATTGCAATGCGTACAAAGGGGGTGGAAATAATTGGCAGACCAAAGGGGCGGGGCACACTCGACCCCGCGCTACTCACTGGCAGTCTAGGCATGTGGCTACATATTTCGACACATCAGTATGTAGTCCTACTCAAAAAAATCAAGCCAATATTCAATCCCTTGTTTTGTCAGCTCCGAGGTGCCCCGCAAAAGGGATAGCATGTGCCAGCCTCATGACCTCAGGCCGACAAGACAGGGGAACTAATAATTGTGTTACAGGCTATCCTGTGCCCGTGGCAAGGTTTAGCCTACACAGTAATTGCCTCTGGATACTGAAGTGTGGAAATACTAGCGCCCCAGCGCCTTCAACATTCTTACCTTCAACAGACCAGACCTGTCCCCAAGCGTGCACTAGTGAAGGGTCATTATGTTGGCCCCACACTATGTCCGCGCTTGAGTGCCACATGTCCGGTATATTGAGAGGGGCGGGAGTAATATCTGCCCTAGATGGCCCAGTAACCTCTCCCTCTCAGTCACACTGCATTCCGACCTCCTTTGACTGGTGTTTGCTACCATTGGAGCATAATCCCACCAAACCCCAGTCTTGTCTCATTAATGCTCCCTCCCATTTTCGTATCTGTCTCTCTTTGCTTGTTTTTCTTGGACGACAAAGGGGGGAAAACATTTCAGTTTGAAAGGGAAAAACAGCACCAATTATTTCCCTTTTTTCTGCCACGTTTAAGTGTGCGGTCTTTATCTAAATCAAGGGAAGTAATGTTAAAACTTTACAATGCATTATTAAGACCTCACGTAGAATATTGTGTTCAGTTCTAGTCACCTCGTTACAAAAAGGATATTGCTGCTCTAGAAAGAGTGCAAAGAAGAGCGACCAGAACTATCCTGGGTTTAAAAGGCATGCTGTATGCAGACAGGCTAAAATAAATGAATCTATTCAGTCTTGAACAAAGAAGACTACGCAGTGATCTGATTCAAGCATTCAAAATCCTAAAAGGTATTGACAATGTCGACCCAGGGGACTTTTTCGACCTGAAAAAAGAAACAAGGACCAGGGGTCACAAATGGAGATTAGATAAAGGGGCATTCAGAACAGAAAATAGGAGGCACTTTTTTACACAGAGAATTGTGAGGGTCTGGAACCAACTCCCCAGTAATGTTGTTGAAGCTAACACACTGGAATCCTTCAAGAAGCTGCTTGATGAGATTCTGGGATCAATAAGCTACTAACAACCAAACGAGCAAGATGGGCTGAATGGCCTCCTCTCGTTTGTAAAGTTTCTTATTTTCTTATGTTCGTATATGATTTGCAATTATCCATTGTCGATGTTGCATCCTCAAAAAGATCAAGCAGGTTAGTTAGACACAATCTCCCTTTCCAGGATACTGTTACCATATAGGTAATTTTCCATTTTGGATGTTATTATAGTTTCCATAAGTTTACATATAATAGAAGTGAGGCTTATTGGTCTGTAGTTACCTGGTTGGGTTTTGTCTCCCTTTTTGTGGATTGGTATTACATTTGCTATTTTCCAGTCTGTTGGTACAACCCCTGTGTCAAGAAACTGTTGCATGATCTTGGTTAGCGGTTTGTAAATAACTTCTTTCATTTCTTTGAGTACTAGGGGGGAGGATCGCATCTGGCACAGGGGATTTGTTTATTTTAAGAGCTCCTAGTCCCTTTAACACTTCTGCCTCTGTTATGCTAAAGTTATTTTAAACTGGATAGGAACAGGTTGACATGTGGGGCATGTTGTCCGTGTCCTCCTTTGTAAAAACTTGTGAAAACTAATAATTTAATATATTTGCTATTTTTTTTTCTTAGTCTATGATTTTGCCATTTGTATCTCATAGACATCTAACCTCCTCTTTGAATGTTCTCTTACTGTTATAATATTGGAAAAACATTTTGGAATTGGTTTTAGTCCCTTAGCAATATTCATTTCTATCTCTCTCTTGGCCTTTCTAAACACTCTGTAAAGTGCCTTTTTTCGCTGAATATTTTTTTAATTGATCTATTAAACCATTTTGGCCATTTTGTTTTAGATTTAGATTTGTCTACTTTTGGGATGTAATTGTTTTGCTCCTCTAGTACTACATTTAAAAAAAAAAAACAGCCGTCCTTTTTCTGTGAATGTTTTCTCTATTTCACTCCAATCTACTTCTGTTAGTCTCTGTTTCATACCTTCATAATTTGCTTTTCTAAAATTGTATACACTGTTCCCTTTACACAGCACCCTCACAAGTCGGGAGGGAAATCTAACACCAAGAATCATTCGATCTCTCTCACAAATATAAAAAATGTACACATTGTATTACTATTTAATAAAAAAAACAGAATATTGAATGATCATTTGTGGTATACAATTTTTTTTCGCAGTAGGAGGATATCCCTGTAAACCACAAGCCCTGACATTCAGTATCCTCTGTATAGTAATCTAAAGTAGTTGTTTTCAAACCAAACACTTTTGTGGCTGCACTCTGTACTATACTGGCCAATACAGTAGGTACAATGCAAAGCAATCCTAAACTTTGACACAGTGGGATAGTTGAAACACCAACACCATTGTAAGGTTGATTAAAATAGGGTCTTCTGGGGATCTATAGGGGGTTACTGGCTTTCTGATGTGGCCACACACAATCAACCTTGTGGCCACATTTGAGAAACACTTATATAAGGTAATATGGTCCATAAAGGTGCACCAGAATGTTGAATTTACAAAACATAACCTGAAAATGTTATTTTTGCTGTAGATTCCCTTTTTTGTTGTTTTTTCCCTTTCTTTTCTCTGGCATGACCCATTTACATATCAAAGACTTAATGGTGCTGTCTCTCAGCAGAACGGGAACAGTATTTAAATCCTCAAGCCCACTAGCATAAAGCAGATTAAAGGGAATTTTGGAAGCCTGCTTTTTCTCTGTCTTAAGAGACTGTAAGTGGAGTGTAAGAAATTAATCTTGAACTTAGTTTATGGAAGTCAACAGTTTGTTACACAAGACTTTAAAAACAAGAAAAAGAATTAATGGTGGGAACATGATTTTTATTTGTAACCTTTCAGATACAGTGGTAATCACATTGCTTAGAATAAAAACTGCTTACAGTACAGTATATGATAAAATACTACACCATTTAGGGGGTTACTATCAAACTACTTTCATATAAGTAGCATGGATGAATACAATTATTACCAGACAGGATTATCACATGCTAGATTAAAAAAAAAGAAGAATACAGCATGCTTCTGTCATGATACTGTAATAACACATTTCTTTCCATTCCCATTCACTCCAGCACCCTGGTAGTTTCATGTTCACATATAGCCAGTTCTGGTCCTGCCCTCAAGGCCTGCTTATGTTTTGTGTAACGTAGACTTGCTTCAGTAACAAAAACAACAACATAAACAGACAAACACTGGTGTCCACTTGTGAATAAAAATTGTTGTGGAATTCTTTGTTATAAACTTGCCTATCTACCAACAAAGCACTACCTTCAACCGTTTGTCAAAGTGTGAGGTCTGCTTATGTACACTCGCTGCTGTTTCAGATTTTTTGTCCAACGCCTGTAGTACAACAGAAAATATTGACTACAGTACTAGACAAAATTTGGCATCTTACATCCTATGAACAGTGTTATTTCAGTGCAGGAGAGGATATTGCAGGACAGGCTAGATTGTGGACCTATCTTCTCTACCTAAAGCCAAGGGGACACTAGTCTACATGTTGCTAGAAAATGTAGAATGAAATATGTTGCTTCAAATTTCAGGGGACACTATTCTACACTATGTAGACATTGTAGATAGAACGCTGATGGACAAAACAATACATAGATGATATTTCCTATAAAATTAGTGTTTTTTTAGTGTCCATATAATTTTCACCAGCATTTTTTTTCAATATAATAAAATAAACTGTATTCTTAAATATGTATATATAGGATTGTATTAATAATATTTACAGTCATCATTTTTGTTCTGAAATAGTTTTTTTGGCTGTTTTTCTGTTTTTATTTGAGTAAATAAACATGTAAATAAAACTAATTGTAAATACAGAGATGCTGACATGTGATTATTGTTACAGTTTTTTTATTATATTATTTTGAACAGAATTCCTAATTATGCCAGGTGAGGATTGTTTGTTTTCTTCTTCTACAAATCAGATAACTGTGTAACAATATTTGCAAGTTGCTTCTGCTGTTCGGACCAACAGTAGGACTCACTTTATCCATTACTATTAAGTTGTATCAAGTTAAAGCCTTTATTTGAGACAAAATGAAAACACAACTTGGAACTTAAACGTAACACACACCGCTGCAGTTTAACATGAACACTCTAATGCTTCAGCATTGGCACCAAACCGGCTTTTATTTTGTAATATCTAATGTTAGACTATAATGCCAACACAACATTGTGTTTAAAACAGTTCATAATAGTGAATCATTTTGTTCAAGGAATATCGTTTTAATAATTTTGTCCATGATGCTGCTCCACTACATCTTGTGACATTACTGACAAATTGGTCATTAATGTCACAAGACAGAGATAAATGGGGGAAATAATTACCCTAAAAAAAAAAAAAAAGGAGTCTCTCTCTCATAATATCGCACATCGGCTTTGCATTCATTTTTCCTTTGGGTTTTTTTCGGCAGCAAAGAATCTAGTCACATTGCTTTTTACATCACTTTCATTGGCTGATTTATTCTATGATGTAATGTTGCTTCTACAAAATCAACAGTCCTTTGATACAGTTGCTTGCAACAAAGTTGCCTGAATGTATTTGTACCACAGTTCAATTTTGCCAGCTTTATCCATATATTCATTGGCTCCATTAGCTTAGTTTTACAGCTTGCATGGTAGAATACATCTGCAAGGTTGCAGATTGATCCATAGCAATCAGAGTGGCTCACTTCAGTGCCCCATATTTCCCAGTGGTTTGAGTGTAATAAATACAGCAAGCATACACAGCGTGCTCTTTTTCAAGATAATAGTCTTTTTCTGTGTAGCTTGCAAGAGGATCATAAACTGTAACTTAGAGCGGTACAAAATTATAATTTTTCTGTGCGTCTAAAAAAAAAATAATACAAAATGTCATTCCTGTATTGATTAGTGTCCATAAGTGGAAAGCAGGTACTACTCAGCCTTATATTTTATTACAAGTCCTCCAACACATACGTGAGTTTATTATTTATACTGAAAAATGGGATTGTGTTCTTGTGGGCTTAGTTAGTTCAAGAGGCCATATTTGAGCAATAGGTCATGTTCTCTAATCTGATTTCGCAATGAAGCTGAGTAGTATTGTGTGACAGGAGGGATTTTCAAATTTAGCTGTATTTATTTTTTTTGTTTTTGTTTAAGCAGCTTTTTTGGTTGGTACGAGTGTTGTATGAAATTCCAACAACTTTTTGAAGATGTTTATTTGTACAAACATATTTTAGATATATTATTATCGTATGTATTTGAAATAATTGTGCACATATTTGCAAACATATTTTTTCCAACATTGAACAATGAATTGTATTTTATTTTAATTGTGTGGTGCTGTCTTTCTGAACCATTTGCAATTCAAATGATCATTCTCATTGCTCAGATGCAATTTGAACACATGTGACAGACACATTAAAGACAGATGTGATTTTTGTACGAGGCGCAGCAGACGCTTGTCTTTCTGTTCTTCAATGATGGACAAATGGAACACCTTTCTCTTTTGGTCTGATACTCATGGATAATCTATTCATGCACGCTGTAAAGTTTGTATTCAATTATATGGAAATTGTATATAAACATTCATGTTTTACTAAATTGGATGAATATATAGTACAGGCAAAAATATCTTTATTGCAACAAATAAGTCATAACGCTAAATTGAATCAGAAAATGTGTTTCTTTTTTATTGGAAAGTATATCATAGAGTATCTGGAGGAAGAAAATTGTAATGTCCTGCCATGGCCTTTGGACCCATTGAACATCTACTGTATGGGATCTGCTAGGGACAGTCCTATTAGGACTTTCAAAATACGTTCAAAAGACACAATATGCACAAAATGCTATGATTGATGTAAGAGGAGCTCTAGCATAACTTTCATTTCAACATGCTTTGATGTATTGTATGTCCTGAACACACATTCCTAAGCGAAACTACAGCAAACCAAAACTAAGGCTTGAGTCATATGACATGTCAGCTCCTAAGTTTCGTTTGTTGCCTATTACTCGGTCACTTCAACAGATAGCGTTCCGGTTTCAACGTCATTTACAAACGCAGGCTTTGCGCTTTCCATTGATGTCAGGCATGCCCGTATGCATACTTTCTACCACCCCTTCATTCAGAGCTCCAGTGCTGTGACACGCAGCAAATCGGTAGGTGTGTTCAAGTGTCTGTAACTCAACAATGGAAAGAGCTAGGAACACAATATACCAAATGAAAGAGGAGGCTTGTTCCTAGAATAAACTACAGCGTCCAGAATACAGTGGTTCCTTCACTTCACAGCTGTGTGCATTGGGCATCTTATCCATTTTGCATAACATAAACAACACATTATACCAAACGATGGCTAGAAGTAAAGGAAAAGCTAAATAAAGTGTTAATATACACATTTTCCTTCATTCATTTACTCCAGTTGTTAGTTATAGGTTGTTTTATTGTCCCAGGTTACCAGGAAAGTCAGTTTTCAAGCATGTCCTTATGAGAGTTAAAGAAGATGTAATGAAGTATAAAGTACATCATTTGCATAATCTGCCATTTAATAGTGCAATATGAATCATGAATATCTCTATATCTTGTTGAGCAGTATTGTGTTAGATATTAAGTCTTAGTCATACAGGTGGCTGCCCAGCAGTGCTGGAGAGCAGTCAACCTCACTGTAATAAAAATAAAACAAACAAAAAAAAAAACTTAAGAGAATTTCAAGATGCCTGAGGAGATGTAGTCATTGGTTGGTGTACAACAGGGGAACATTTTTTAATAATAATAATTATTATTATTATTATTATTTTAACAAGTAGCATGAGTAATCCGTTTAAAAATAGATGCTCCCTATTTCATTTATATATCAATGCACAGCAAAGTTTCCTTAGCCCTTAAATATTTAGTCAGGCAAATGTTGGAAAGAAGCCAACAAAGAGTATTTTCTAAAACAGTACTGCTGAAATAATCTGGCAAAGAATGACAATCTTTTTTTGCACAGCATGTTATCCAAGAAAAGACAGAATTGAACATAGTTCAATATATTGTTATATATATATATAAAGATCAAATTCGATTTTGTTACATCTTGTCTGGTAATCTGGAGCCATGGCCTCAGCCTTGGTCTCCACTGCACTTGTTTTTTTGTTGAGATCTTAGTTTCTCAATAAACAGAAAGGACTGCATTTTTAATATCTAGTATCTCTTTTAGCTTCATTTTCAAGCCTTCTCTGTTTTTGTGCAGTTGAACGTTTCATTTCTAATACATCAGCCCTTTTCTGTGTGTTGGAGGGCACTTATTAGAGCATTGGGGAGCACTGAAAATATAATGGACAGGGCAGTTTTATACTGTTGTGTTATACCATCTGAAGAAGAAAATGTTACTGTAGCAGGGCGGTAGTAAGCCCTGCTGATTTAAATTAATATATTTATTTTTAGAACAGGGTCCCCCTCCGCCCCTGTATTTTGTATTTCTTTTGTATTATTATTATTATTATTATTATTATTATTATTATGCTTTATTATGTGTAAATGACGGCGAGCGCCGGGTGTTTATTATTGTTTTGTTTTATGTAAACGTGTTCTGGCAGATGCGAGATTGGTGCTCGTCCTCTGCCAGGAATAATTAGAAAACCTGTGCAGATTGTGGCCGAGGGGTAATAGGATAATTACTAACTAGTTAAACCCCTCGGCCACAGTATAAAAAGCCTGCAGCTCTCCAGCTCGAGGTGGGTGTTAGAGAGGAGAGAGCGGCGAGAGAGGAGAGAAAACAAAACGAAACTAAATTATAACATACGGGAACAGTGACAGCGACTGCCCAGCCTGCCCTGTATGATTTATTGTTTAGTGTTTGTGATTGTTTTTGTTTACTGTTTTGTTTTTGCTCTGTGAGCACAGTGTGTTTTTGTTTAAACCTTTTATTTATTTTTGTTATTTGGAAATAAAACGGTGGCCAGCCGCGTATTTCTTTAAAAACTGCAGTGCCTGGTGTCAGTGCTTTACCTTCCTGCTTCTGCCGTGACGTCACCGACTCAGCCACCCTGCCACAGTTACATTAAAACATTTAAAACAAAGCTGAACAATGTAATGAGAAACAGTTAAGGAACACAAAATGGACCTTAATATTGCCCCTTTAAATGGATGTAGTGACATGGAATACATGGTATACTACAAAAGACTTGGCTTATGGATGCAATAAAATAGATGATTGTGTAGCCTTTGATTCTTTACCAGCAGCCCATTTCTTATAGCTTCATAGTTATTTATTCTTGAATAGCATTCAGAAAACTAATTCCAGGAGAGAAATCTGTAAATAAAAATATTTATAAAAAAAAATTAGCTATTGTATTAACTTTGGTTGCATTGCCCTAAGATATAACAGAGGTATGAGTCATTCTTTATGGTACTGCGCAATAAGAAAACAAAAAAACACTTATTAAAATGCAGTGCTTTTTGTTTACTGAAACTAAGTTTAAACAAAAATCAAATCCAGGTGGAAAAAAGCAAACTAAAGATCTGCTGAAAATATTACTGTTGTATTTATTTTTAGTTTTAAATAATGGTAATTACCTTTTATCTGTTTGTGGTATGCTGTTTTTATTCTGACTCCCTAAGTCTATTTCTTGCAAACGCACGGTAGTGTATTTCCAGCAGTGGACTCCACACAGGTTTGTTTGTTTGTTTTTATCATAGGGATGCAGTACAAAGTATACTGTAGTTGTGCAAACATTTGAATATTTTGTATATTTTTCCTTTTTTGTTATGCATTTTATGCATTAATGAAACGGTCAAGAAGGAGGATTTGGTCTAACATTTCGATGACTCGCCTCAGTCATGTTTATGGCATAATCTCATGTGAGGGGAGTCAGGAAATATACCCATAGACATCCCTGATGAAAAACGAATGACACTCTTATATCATTAGTGCCAGGGCCAACTGTACATATTAATATTGCTTAGATTTACATGGTAACATTCCTATATAGGCTAGGAGGCTGTGTGGTCCAGTGGTTAAAGAAAAGGGCTTATAACCAGGAGCTTCATTGGTTCAAAACCCATCTTCCCTTGTACAATCAAGCAATCAATAAATCAATCAATCTTTATTTTATGTAACACCTTTCATAGTGGACCACCATCACAAAGCGCTTTACAGGATGCAGTAACACCAAAATCCATAATACTTTAAATAGAGAAGTGCATAATACATGATATACAGTAAAGAAAAACAACGCCTAATACAATAGTGAAAAATGTATAATGCATGAAATAGTATCAACAACACAGCAGTTAATAGCAGATATCAGGCTTAAAGAGCATGGAAAGCAAGTGAGAACAAGTGGGTCTTGAGAGTTGATTTCAAGAAAGACGGTGGGAGCGTCACGCACCAAAACTGGGAGAGAGTTCCAAAGAGTCGGAGCCATGACGCTAAACGAGCGTTCTCCAGGTGTGCTGCACTTTTGCTTGGGGATAAGAAGCAGGCCAGAATCGGAGGACCTCAGCTTGCGGGCAGGGCCATAGCGGGTCAGCAGGTTGAGGATGTACTCGGGACCTGTATGATGAAGGGCATTGTAGGGGAGCAGGAGAGTGCAGGCACCTTTTTTGAGTGAAAGGTATATGCGGCAGAGAAGTCTGGCTCTTTGATAGAAACAGCTTAATTTATTTGAGGTTTTCCCAATGATGATGTGAATGAGAATGTATATTGGGAGCCCAGCTAACAAGATTTAAGTTTTTGCAGGTATCAGGCTTTTAAAGACTCACCTACACCTGTGGTGGTTTTGACAGACTCACAGAGAGCATAAACTGACCCAAGATTGTCACAGCTACTGGAAGTATCTTTGGGATACAAATTTAACATTTGTGAAACTGCAACAAATATTGTAATGACTGTAATGTGTTTTAAAGAATATAAAGCCAGTAGAAAATATTATCAGCAGATTTGCACAGATCGTGGTGTTTGCAGAACCAGTCCGAGCTGAGCCTGGCGCAGAGTTCGAATCCTGTTGGGAACGTGCTGAGTTATTAGACATGAATTGTATGATTTAAACTAACCTGTTTTGATTGACATAATATGATATACTCTTTGTCAATAATTATAGTAATACTATATATACTCCTTTCAAATAGATCTGTAAAACTGTAAATATATTTTAGTCTGTAATCCATATATTTATTTTATATGGATTACAGACTAATTAAAATATATGGTGCACCATATCTGTTCAACACATAAAATCAGTATATTTTAAATATATAAAAAGGGGCCATTTTCTATATATGAAAAATATAAGGATCATAATTTCTACCATATATTAAAAATATATGTTTTTTTTCCATAAGGGTGTAAAGGCACTGGACCTCCCAGATTGCCTGTCAGCTGGGATTCAAAGTAGTTTGTAACTACTCAATCCATTTTTAAGCATTTAATAAACTGAAGGAGTACTGATACTACTGTAATTCATTAAAGCTTCAAATGAAATGAGTCTGTGTGATTTTCTTGATTTGTTTAAAAGTCATCTGGATGTGTTGCAAAGGTATTGCCACAAATGGCTAAGCAGATGCAGAGCTTAATCTAAAGAAAGTAATTCTCTGAATTCAGCTGATAAATAGGTTTAAACCATAGGTTGCCTTGAATCTCATCCTTCTTCCAAAACACAGTGACAGAGATAAGTCAAATAAATCCACAAATTAAGACAACCAGAACTGTGTTGATAGACAATAATTACAATGTTTTGCTAGCTATGCTTCTACAGAAGTAAATTGAAGCTTTTAACAGATAGGAAAGAATGAGCGGAGAGAAGCCGACTTTGGGTGTGACAGCAAATGTTTCTTATAACTTTACTGTTGAAATATTTGTTACCTTTTCATGTAATTTGTGTGCGAAGCAGTAAATAACTTTTTAAAAAGTTAGGTAGGCAATAAAACTAAACAAATACTTTGTAGACAGCTGTTTAATATTATATATCAATACAATCATTATCAGTGTACATGGTCATTTCCTTTTTTTGTTTGTTTTACAAACAAAAAGTAAATTAAACAATGTTTGGGGGTACCACTCACTTCCCAACATTCAGATAACAAGCTTCTTCTTCTTCTTCTTCTTCTTCTTCTTCTTCTTCTTCTTCTTCTTCTTCTTCTTCTTCTTCTTCTTCTTTTTTCTTCTTCGTAGTCGTCGTAGTCATAGTAGTCGTAGCAGTATTGTTATTATTGAAAACTTTAAATAACCAGTAGACAATAAATATATAAACTGCTCCAATATTTTAGATAGTTGTTAAATTGCAGTCATTTATCTGTAGAAATACTGCATTACATTTTATAAACATAATTGGTAGTTTATACATGATAGTAATGTTATCTATTGTATAGGAGAAAAAAGGTTTGGCAACGAGACAAAGGTATGGCTATTTTTTCTGTATAAAAGCAGCCATTAACTGAACTTTATGCAAGTACAAGCTCGGTCTCTTGCATGTTGTGATAATTCTGTACAAAATGCATCAAGTACCCTATTACGTCTTACGCTGATATATCAACACCTGTTACCATCTTTCTGTTCCAGGCCTTTTTTACATTTTAAACCCAAACACTTTGTTGTACTTTTTTTTACAATAGGCGTGCTTAAAAAATGTTTCGTTCTGCAAAGCTCTAATTTAATTTCAATGTGTGAAAATTAGTTGGGGGGGGGGATTCATACCAACACCCCCCACCCCCCACCCCCATCTTCCCGGACCGTGGCCCCCCCAATTTTAGAAAGGCTCCGGCGCTGTTGGATTCAATGTAATTACAGTGCACTCTGTTTATAAGAATCACATCCGCCCCAATGATTTGATTCTAATAAGCGGTTGATTCTTTAAAGCGGACTGATAGGATTACTGTGGAGGTGCTGCAGATTCAATATGTTAGTTTGAGAATGAAAGCTTTGTTCCCTGCAGTGTAATTGGTTGACCACTAGATGTCATGAGTTCCTGCATGTATGCACAGGGGACCACACAAAGTATTCTTTAGTTAGTTCTCCAACTGAAAGCAAGTTTATTTTGTTTGTTTGTTTTATTAGCAGTTGTTTCCCACCGCACTATAAGAAAAATAAAACCAACACCGGTTTTAAACTGTAAATCAAGCCTGATCATTTACACTGTTCTCGGCCACGTCACATTACAATTAGCAAAAGCGCCTCCGAGCGTCAGCAGGTTAAATATAGTATACAAATCCCAATCACTGAGGACAATACATCAACACAAGTCCTTGTGGGTAAGCAACTTGTTATATGATCACGATTATGTTTACTCAAGGCTGCAGAATCCTATTTTACTACAGTATACTTGAGAAGCAATCGTCTCGTTGGGGTGTCTAGTTTGACTGCCCTGTGGTGTTACGTGTAATGGCCTCTGAATTAAAATGACATTACAATACCACTGCATTTAAGCATCTGTGGCTTACTTATTTTCTTTTTCGATGCAAATCTCACAGTTTTTCACTAAGCGGAGATTCAAAGCTCCGCCCCCCCCGACCGCCCCATTACGCAATCCCACTCCTTCTACATACATATCACACAATAACACTGCTGTACTCAGTATGTATTCAATGAATGTGTATTCACTTTGTTGAAACACATTTTCACTAACAGAGAACACAAAAAAACCCTGCACAATGCAGTGGCGCAGGCACCGTTTGATTACAAACAATGCAGTGTTTCCAGCATCATTGCACTATCCATGCTGCGTACGTGCGAGATGAGATCAAATTCAAAACAGCTTTATTGGCTGGACACGTCTTGCACTTGATCAAGTACCGTATTACATGTAGTCAGTTTGCCCCAAAATGATTCTTATAAGCGGATTGCTTGATTCATACAGACTAATTATTTTACACTGGTTAGTATAGGAATGTTTTGGTCCTAGTGGTTCTGATCACTATATGCGGTTGATTTCTTATATCAGTGATTATTATAAACAGAGTGCACTGTATTTGGTCAATTTTTCTATTAAGATTCCCTCATAGCACAAAAGAGACTCTTTAATGTGCTGTGTTAAAGTTGTGTCAACATGCTACCACTACTACTAATTCAATTAACTTCATTAGAAAATGTGTCTGGTAAAATATTCTTAACTTCAAATCAATGACTCTTCAAAGAAAGGCTATAACTACTATAATTATAATTATGGTATTTTGTATTAGTCAACAGTGGGATTCGATGCTATGAGCTTAAGTCATAGCATCGTCAGTCAGTTAATAAGCTATAGTAGGGTTTATTGCTTCATCTAAATGGAGAGTGCAGCTCGTTGCTGAGATTTCAGTGATATGTCAGTCAGTCTGGAGGTATGTATATCAACTTGTATATTGCATTTATAATTTATATGTATGAAAAGTGAACAGTATAAACAGATTAGCCTGTTTTGACATTATTCAGATTTGTTTTGAAATTCCTGAGAATGTAGTTTTGACAGTCGTGGGAAAGTACAGATGTAGCCTGTGCCCTGTCACTGGTTAGCTCTTTTTTGTGGTTTCACAAACCAAAACTCTTTCTTTATTCTGGAGTTATATTTCTTTAAACTCATGGAGCCTCCATGCGAGTAGTTATCAGGGCACTCCATTTCTCACTCCATTTTAAAGATGACGATTCTACAATTTGTCCCTGGAATTTGATGCATTTTGACCGATGGAACAATGTTAATCATACCAAACTGGCATCAGCATACCAGGTGTTCCATGCTTGGAACACGCATTTCCAAACTCTAGAAAACTATAGTACAATGACTGTAGCAGGATAGCGTCACGGCCCAAGCTGTTACCGGCAGGAATGCGACTCAGAGGCTGGAAAGCTGCAGTTAAAGTGCAGTTTGACTGACAGAGAATAAACAAAGAAAAGAAACATGGCACAGAGGCCAAAAAGAAAATTCTAACAAAATGACACAAACTTCCAAATACACACAGCTTTGATATTCAGGCTGGGCAATGGTCTTCGCTGCATCATCTTCCCAAACTCCTCCAAAGGATTTGTCCTCCCTTTTATATAGATGTGGCCATTCCCCAATTAGCACGAAATTACCTAATTACATCCCTGTCAACATTGAGTTTTCCAAATGAGGGAGCTTTTGTAAACTGAAATCTTTGTTGCCTGAATTGAAGTGAATACTTACATAAGACAAAGGCATACAACTATTACACTTTATTACTTGGTAGAATGATAGACATTGATATGGTGCTCCTTTTAATTGCTTTTAAAAAGAAAAAATATCAAACAGAAAAACAACCATGACATGCTTCACAATCAGATTCTCTCTTGGCCCCTGTGGTTCTTATTGAACTGTAGTTGTAGGTGGCTGATTTGGCAGCAGCCAATACCTTGTAAACAGGTTCACTGTAGTTGATTTTGCATTTATTCCACAAATGAAGACAGCCAAAAAGCCAAAAAATGATTTACACATGTACTACTTGTGTGAGGCGAGCGACATGAGAAAAACAAACTAAAAAAAAATACCATTTCAATGTCAGTGTCAACACTGATGCGAAGTGATAGCTTTGTAAAACATGTGAGGTAATTTTGTTTATAAGATGTGCTATGTCTGATAAATTAATGCCAGAATTCCAAACTTTGATGAAAGAGAAAGACTAAAAAGGTGGTAGATGTTTATATAAATTGCAGTGTTGAAGTACATTTACCTGTATTGTGTAAGTGTATGTAGGGCTTTCTACTAAAGTGAGTGCATGTGGCAAAAATGTAGCTAGTCAGTGATTTCTATTGGACAACACTGCCTTACAACCCACTCAAATCCTTCTGGGGCATGTGGATTTTTTGGCTGTCTTCATTCGTGCAATAACTACAGTCCTGTAAGAATATTCATGGTGTATCCTCTATTTATAACAGTAAACTTAGCATTGTGTCACTTTGTAACGGTCCCGTCTGGTTTGGTTTCTCAAAGCACAAGTTGGACTGCAATCAGTCTCCCTGCTGACTGAATAAGTTCACGTTTCATGATTGGAGAAATTTTGCATTGCCTACATTTGCTACCAGGAATCATTGCCCATTTGTCATTTCTATAAATGAGTTCTTCCAAACACATGGAATCTGTACCAGCAGGTACATGTAGAGGATAATTTTACAACACCTCTCGGTTTGATGAGCAGTAGTTACATGTAGTACATAGAATGCCATGACTTATTGTGACTGAAACCATGCAAGGTATTTCAGGACAAATTTCAGACAGTTTGGTGAGAAACTCTGCAATATATTGCTGCTCACCTTTCTTGAAAGGTTCTCCTAAGAAGTGACAAATATCCACAGTAGTTAGAGACGCAGTGGATGGCAAGTGATCCTATTTGTGAACAAAGCTCCTGATAGCCTCTTGTTGACTGTGTTTTAATGAATCCTTCAGAGGCTGCAAGTGAAGAAGACACTGCAATGTTGCATTTGCATAGCATGAGGTGACATTGGGGTTGCTCAAGCCTCTGAATGGATGTGTAAGTGCAATGTTCTCTTGGAAGACTGAGGCTTTTGCTGTTCCTGAACATTAATGATGGATCGGTAAATGAAATGCGTATGATCTTTTACTTTGTGTCCCTTGTGCATGTTAGTCTCCTTCAAGCTTTTCAACTTCGGACAATAAATCCCTGTGAGCCGATGGTACTCTTCAACTGCAGTTTGACATGCATAGATGCAGATGGGGTCAAAGTTGATAAGGTGGATAACTGTGGAAAGTGCAATGAAACTTTGTCCATAGGAGAAAATGGAGTTACCACGATCCATCCTAACTGTTTTTCGAGTCATCCCCTGACATTTGTGAATGGTGATTGCATGAGCACCAATGACTGGGAACTGCTCTCGAATAATGTAGACTCTATCCATGATTTCAAACTTTGAGCATAAATGTTGAAAGGTATGGGTGACTCCATTGTTAAATGTGATGGTTATGGTTTTGAGCATACTTGTGTTTTCCAGATAGCAGGAAATTGATGAGACCAGTGGCAATGTCAATGTTCTTGCAAATTTGCTTAATACAAATGCAAATGTGATACATTTACTACCAAACTAAATACAAATGCAAATATGTGACAAATGCTAAATGGACTTCAAATACTTTCCCATACAACAAATGTTAATTTATTAACATGAATTTGGCAGAGGCCTTTATCCAAGGTGACATACAAGGAAAACAGTTTATATAATAACAACATAAACACAGTAATCACGTAGTTCATAATAATTAACAGGTATGTACCAATATAGGAAGCAAATTACATAAAACAGTGTTTCCCAATCTTGGTCCTGAGGACCCAGTGTTTGCTGATTTGTGTTCCATCTGAGCTTTAAATTATGAATTGAACCCTCAATTGAATGAATAAAATGTCTAATCAGAGCATTTGAATTATTTGTAGAAATGGCTGGCTGCACAGGCCTCAAATAACACTAACCTAGGACTACCTAATGTTAACTCTGGTAAAGTAGTCCAAGATTTGTGCTGATCAGGGTTTGTGAAAGCAGCCAAAAGAGTTGGATATTTCATGTTATTTCTAACATTGCATTATGTCACTAATTGTTAGTTCAATTGGGGGATCAATTTAATAATTGAGAACTCAGTTGGAACACAAACAGCAGACACAGTGGGCCCGCAGGACCAGGTTTGTGAAAAACTGACATAAATGATGATGTGAGTGTATATATAGTGCCTTGCATAAGTATTCACCCCCCTTGGACTTTTCCACATTTTGTAGTGTTACAACCTGGAATTAAAATGGATTTAATTGTGATTTTTACCATTTGATTTACACAACATATTTAACACTTTGAAGGTGCAAAATATTTTTTATTCTGACACGAAAGTTAATTAAACAAAAAAAAGACATTTGTTGGTTGCATAAGTATTCAGCCCCCTGAGTCAATACTTGGTAGAAGCACCTTTGGCAGCAATTACAGGTGTGAGTCTTTTTGGGTAAGTCTCTACCAGCTTTGCACATCTGGATCCTGCAATTATTGCCCATTCTTCTTGGCAAAATTGCTCAAGCTCTGTCAAGTTGGATGGGGACCGTTGGTAAACAGCAATTTTCAAGTCTTGCCACAGATTCTCAATCGGATTGAGGTCTGGGCTTTGACTGGGCCATTCTAAGACATTCAGGTTCTTGTTTTTAAACCATTCCAGTGTAGCTTTGGCTGTGTGTTTAGGGTCATTGTCCTGCTGGAAGGTGAACCTCCGCCCCAGTCCCAGGTCTCTTACAGACTGAAACAGGTTTTCCTCTAGAAATTCCCTGTATTTGGCTCCATCCATCTTGCCCTCAATCCTGACCAGTTTCCCAGTCCCTGCCGATGAAAAGCATCCCCATAACATGATGCTGCCACCACCATGCTTCACCGTGGGGATGGTGTTCTCAGGGTGATGAGCAGTGTTGGCTTTGCGCCACACATAGCGTTTTGCGCTAAGGCCAAAAAGTTCAATTTTGGTCTCATCAGACCAGAGAATCTTTTTCCACATGTTTGCTGTGTCTCTCGCATGCCTTTTGGCAAAATCCAAACGGGATTTGATATGGCTTTCTTCTCGCCACTCTTCCATTCACTCTTCCATTCATGGGATGTTCAAAGTTTGGGATATATTCTTTTATAACCCAACCCTGATTGGTGCTTCTCCAGAACTTTATCCTGGACTTGTTTTGATAGCTCCTTGGTCTTCATTATACTGTTTGTTTAGATATGCTCTCTAACAAACTCTGGGGCCTCCGAGAAACAGGTGTATTTAATCTGAGATCATGTGACACTTTAATTGCACACAGGTGGTCTCCATTCAACTAATTATGTGACTTCTGAAGGCAATTGGTTGCACCAGAGCTTATTTAGGGGTGTCACAGGAAAGGGGGTGAATACTTATGCAAGCAAGACTTTTCAGTTTTTTATTTGTAAATAATTTTGAAAAATATGTAGATTTTTTTCCCCACTTCGACATTATGGACTATTTTGTGTAGGTCAGTGACAAAAAATCCTAATTAAATCCATTTTAATTCCAGGTTGTAACACTACAAAATGTGGAAAAGTCCAAGGGGTGTGTGTGTGTGCATTGCAGAATTATTATTTTTACTTTATTATTTTTTTTTTATGTTTAATAAACATGAAGTTCTCAAAAGTGTCCTTTAGTTTGCATCTTTCAGGTTAATCAACTTTACCAGCAATACTGAAAAGTCTCTCTACTTTATTATGAGCATTATTATTGAAAAGTGTTTAAAATTGAAATATTTTTGAAGCTTTCCCATGATTTGAAATTCAAATGCAAATTCTTATATTTCAGAATATACAAATACCAAGTCAAATGCAAATAGTTCAGCAGATTGCATTTAAATTATTATTATTTATTTTTAGCAGACAACTTACAATTGTCACAATTATATCACATTATGTTTACATACAATTACGAATTTATCCAGTTGTTTATACTGAATCTAGGTAAAATACCTTGCTCAAGGGTACAGCAGTGTCCCTCACCCGGGATTGAACCCACAACCCTCCGGTCAAGAGTCCGGGTATAATGAGGTATAAACACTGCTGTTTAGGAATAGAACACTTTTTTTTACTATACACACGTTCCATTTACATACAAACGCTTCACACATCTGTGGTTTTAGAGACGAGGCTGAAGTTGGCTTCTTATTCGCCAGCTTCTTATTCACCAGCTTCTCATTCGTTCAGCTTCTTTCGCTGGCTTTTAGTGCATAAATGTATTTGTCTATGTTGAAGAAGTAGCCTTGAATTTAACTGGTTAAATCACTTTGGGCCACCGATTTCTCTGCCGATACCTGACAAGGGGCAACCCCTCTGCAAGCCCCACTTGTATTTAGCGTGTCCCAACGTGGTTTACTGGGGAAGAACAGCGGGTAAATATGCCACATATTCCAATCGCTCAGCATCTTATTCGCTCTTTATGTATCTACTTTGAATAAGTAGCCTTGCATTTAATGGGTTAAATCACGTTGGGCAGCCAATTTCATTGCAGGTACCCAGCAAGGGGCATCCCCACTGCAAGCTACACCTGTATTTAGCCCGGACCAACGTGGTTTACTGGGGCAGAACAGTGAGTACACTTCCCACATATGCTGGAAAAAGCCTTGCATTTAAAGGGTTAAATCGCTTTGTGCCGCCAATTTCTGTACTTATTCAACGGAGAGACATAAAGAGTGAATAGCAAGCTGAGCGATTGGCATATATGGCATGATTGTCTGCTGTTCTGCCCCAGTAAACCACATTGGGCCAGCCTAAATACAGGTGTAGCTTACAGAGGGGGTGCCCCTCGTCAGATACCTGCAGAGAAATCAGCGGCCCGACATGATTTAACCTATTAAATTCAAGGCTACTTATTCAACATAGATACATAAAGCGAATAAGAAGTTGAGCGATTGGCATATGTAGCAAGTATACCCGCTGTTCTGCCCCAGTAAACCACATTGGGCCAGGCTAAATACAAGTGGGGCTTGCAGAGGGGTTGCCCCTTGTCAGGTACCGGCAGAGAAATCAGCGGCCCGACATGATTTAACCTGTTAAATGCAAGGCTACTTATTCAACATAGATACATAAAGAGTGAATAAGAAGCTGAGCGATTGGCATATGTAGCAAATGTACCCGCTGTTCTGCCCCAGTAAACCACGTTGGGCCGCGCTAAATACAGGTGTAGCTTGCAGAGGGGGTGCCCCTCGCTGGGTACCTGCAGAGAAATCAGCAATCCAACATGATTTAACCGGTTAAATGCAAAACTACTTATTCAACGTAGATACATAAATAGCGAATCAGAAGCTGAGCAATTGGCATATGTGGCATATTTACTCGCTGTTCTGCCCCAGTAAACCACGTTGGGCCGGGCTAAATACAAGTGGGGCTTGCAGAGGGGTTGCCCCTTGTCAGGTACTTGCAGAGTAATCGGCGGCTCAATGTGATTTAACCATTTAAATGCAAGGTTACTTCTTCAACGTAGACAAATGCATTTATGCACTTAAAAGCTTGCGAATAAGAAGCTAGCAAATAAGCCAACTTCAGCCTCGTGTTTTACAGTGTAAATGTATGAAAAGAAGAAGAAAGAAAGGGCTACAGTGATTAGTAGTATTTTTTAACACTATTGTGTATCCATGGGACAATTAAAATGCATAGGATAGCTCGGCATATGACATAAGGTATTTTATATATCAGACAAGCGTCTGCAATATTTTTTTTTAATGTTTTTTGTTCTTTGGAACATCACCGTTTGAAATAAGTACAGAACTCAATGCAAAGCATGTTAAAGATGTGTTCATACATAAACAGGCTAAAATATGTTGCTGTGAAATCTAATAAAACATTGTATCAAATCCCTGTAGGATCTCCTGTAGGATTATGGGAGGGATACTGCAGTGAGTACTCTGGAAGAGATTGTTTTTACTAACTTTTTGCATACAGTACATACCACTCTGCTCTGTGCTTTATCAGGTTTGGCAATGCTTTCAAGTATGCTACTGTATAATGCACTTCACTGGAAAATGCAGTATGCCACTATATGAATTTATATTTTAAAATGGCATAGGTAGTCCAACTGTATCGTGAAATTCAAAATATTTATACTGCTATTCACTTCTGTAGACGTTCTACTGTCTACTCGTATTGTATGTGTGTGGCCAAGCTAGAACGCTATGAGTTAAAATAAATACACTGAATATGAAGAGAGATATTAATATTGTAAATAAATATTGTAGGTATACAAACGTGTTTTAAAAAAAAAATAATAGCCATTTGGTATGACTGCAAGTTAACTAATCTATTTGTCTTGTTTTGATTCACTTTTTTTCTGTTGTAATCATTACATCCTGGTGATTTTTTTAAAACCAAGTTTCAAGCACCCCTGTGGCATCGGTATAGCTCTCAGAATCATGTGGAACCTACATTTGTAGCATATAGTTTGTATTGTATGGAAATTACATCACTCTTATTATTCCCATTCATAAATACCTGAACATGAATCACTTTTGAGTAAAACCAGTACAACATGCACAAAAACATAACTCTTAAATCCTAATTTCTGAAGACTGTGTAAATAAAACGTCCAGCCGTTACCTCTCACGCTGAACTATCATGCACAAAAAAGACGAATGCGCACAATGCAGAGGGAATTGAGAGCCTTGCATAAGTTACTTTTTTTGCCACTACTCTGTACCACCAAATGCAACTTGGAGCGCAGCTGCACCACTTAACCAAAAGAAAACTTACGAAAATCCATCTGCAGCGAAATTTGAATCGGTCAGAAAGTTTTTTTTATTATAATTTTCCAACAAAACAGATTCTAGCATTAATTTTAAGATGGCTGTGAACGAATCAGTAATCAATAAAACAGCAGTATATCCAAACATTTTAACAAGTCAGTTACCGGTATGTAAGAAGATTTATCAGTTTGATTAATAACTTGATTTAGTTAATATTGAAACATACAAAGTACTCAATATTTTAAATGTTAATAGCTAATTAGTCACAAACGTATTCATCATATCATAACATCAATTGAATTTTTAAATGAATGTTATCAAGTACAAAAGTTAGCATGAAAACATTTCTACAAAAGAAACAACCCATTCCAGCACCTCAAAACTGAGATCACAGTACAAATGCATTCAAACTCCTGTAGCTGCCTTTTGTGTTCCTTATACTTTGCAAAATGTATTCTTTGGTAGCGGATTCAACATACTGTAATTTTATTAATATTGAACACACTGTTTACATCTGCCAGCAAAGAGATCACATGACCTTAACACTGCCCTATTGTCAGAGCTCTTGCTCTACATCCCGCCTACAGGTAGGCAATCTGTTATTATTATTATTATTATTATTATTATTATTATTATTTATTTCTTAGTAGACGCCCTTATCCAGGGCGACTTACAATCGTAAGCAAATACATTTCAAGTGTTACAGTACAAGTAATAATACAATAAGAGCAATCTGTTAGCTCTGATTTGTGAATTTCTGCTTTGATTGACAGTCCACCAGGTAGGCATTCTGTTAGCTTTGATTTGTGAATCTCTGCTTTGACTGACAGTCTGTCAATACTGCCTTGCTACACTTTATTTTTCTACAGTTACAGCGGATGCTGTATTAATACATAGAATGTCATTACTCCCGCGGCCCACCTGGGACTGTGCTGCGGCCCACCTTTGGGCCGCGGACCACAGTTTGGGAACCCCTGACTTAGCCTATCCAGTCTTTAGCCTTTCTGTAAGACTGTTATAAGGGCCATCTGTCATTGAAGAATTGTGACATCATGAAAACCTACACACACAATAACTGACCTTAACCATTAAAACCCACTGTAACGACTTAAATGTGTCCCCATTGGTTAGCAGAGAAGGGACAAAGCCAACCAATGCAACTTAATTTTATTTGCTATATAAACCTGACCTGGGATCTTAATCAGCAACTAGAACAAGGTACATGCTACATTCGTTTAAAAGAGGATCGATACACTGATGAAATACTTCTTGTGTGAAGCCTCCTTTACTTGCCTTACTTGTGTTTTGCCTTGGTTACACCAAAGATATCCTTTCCGTTTAGTTACTTTTCAAAGTGGTATGCACTGTTTACCAGATGGGTGTGATTAAATGCCTGCACTGGTCTTTGAGTTTTCATACACAGTATTTATTTTAACACTTTTTTTAAACTTAACATGTTTGTAAATGAATACCAACAGTATTTTTTTTTTTAATTTTACCTCCACTGACTGATTAATTCAGAAAAAAGTGTGTCTGTTATAACCATAATGTCATTATATTAGCACCAATAATATACCCCTTGTTAGCTGTCACTATGTTTAATCTTGAATAGCAAATAGCTATTTGTGAACTCCAACAGAAATCCACACCCTGGAGCATTCTGAAGAGAGTGCCCTGAGAGCATTAGATTGACTTTACGAATGTACCATAAATGGGAAGGAAAGGGGGTGCGCCAGTAGTAAAATGTTTTTTTTTTTTTTTTTTTTTTTTTTTTTAACTATTGTATTGGTGCTTCCATAAATGGCTTAGCAGTGAAGGATAATCATGAGTATACTATGGTGTTGTCAAAATATCTGTTGAAGGTTTGCTGGAGCAGCTGAAATATTCAAAGTGATGCCTTACACCTCTTGTGGCTCAGCTACTGTACACATTTGACAGAAAGATTTACAGTCCTGCTGAATGGTTTTTATATGTGCAACCTGTGTGTCCTACTCTAATGGATCCAAATTCTTGGGAGGCCTGCAGAGCGGTTGGGCACTATAGCCCAGACATGGCGCCTCCTTAACCACCCCAAGTATGCTTCCCAACAGCTGTCTGCAGTGTTTAATAGGTCTGTCTTGCCAACATTTCCTTACACCCTTCTATTTATAAAATGTATAGCTATTACAGATAGCCTATTGAATTACGTGCCTTGAAGGCTCCTTTATTTGCCTACAGCTGTAGTGGTTATCTAGTAGCCTTACTTGTCTTGTAGAACTTGGTTTGTTTGTATTGGCTGTTATGCTTGACACTGTCTTGTTCTGTGCTGTGAATGGGGATGAATGCTGCAGCACAGCACCAGTCAGCTGCTTTCAAGCTGGGGTCTGGCAGAGGAGCTACACTTCCAAGACCAGATAATGATTACCACAAATGCTGCTCTAGGATTTTTTTCCTGCATAAAACTCTGGGGATCATGATGTATGCTGTATTTGGTTATGGCGTTTCTTTGTTTTTCCTGGTCTACGAAAAAGTGTCTTCTGGGAATGACCAACTTCAAATGAGTTCATGTAAGTACTGACAGGGAAAATACTTTTCTTGATTTATGTGGTTATTGACAACCACAGTCTTACCGTCTGTAGTTATACTGATGTATATACTGTATGTATGCTTAACATACATTATGAGTAATAGTGAAATCACAGGAAAGCCTTTTTCATTTATCAGTTCCCTGGTATTGGTTGTCTTTTTCCACCCTAAACTTGTATTCTATAACAGAATACTACAAGTTTATTCAAGTAAAACTTAGTTTAAAGGGTACCTACGGACCTTTTTATTTTATTGTGTTACATGTTCCCATGTGTTGCTACAAATGTTTACGTAAGGTGTGTGTATTGTTTTATTTATTTTTTATTTTTTACATTTTTACCACTTTTTTAACTTTTAAATTGCATTCCCTGCCTCAAGATGGCTTCCCATGTTCCCACATGGACCACTCAGAACTACATTTTCCATCATCCACCTGCTCGCTGGTAAATCCATCTGTTACATGTGAGCAGCAGGGCGATGGGCTTAAAATATGACCCATATCACACACTTCACACTTCACACACACGTCTGTTTTTTTATAATTAATGTTTACAATTATGATACTTGCTATGCTTACATTATTCTAAATTGTTATTTTAATAACATATTTATAAACTATTCCTAGATAAAGTGTCCTAATCCTGTTCCAATTTCCGAGTGCTTTTCATATTTTGGTTTATAAAAACACACACACACAAACACCTTGAAACATCACAGTATTCTTATTTTGCTGTATGGACAGTATATAGACACATTATAAGAAATGTGCAATATCACATTTTAATTTGATACAAGTAACTGTGTCCATTAGCAGCTGCGCCGGGTTTGTAAAATTGTTGGTGGTGCCCAAGGTCAGGGGGCAGATTCCTCTATACTTGGGGTTCAGAGAAACAATTGAAAATAATCTCTTTAAAAGCCTTGTTTGTAAACAACAAAATGTAACATTTTCAGTAAACTCAATATCTATTGGATAAAACATCTGCCTTATGTACAATTATCATCGCTGTGTCCTAACAATATCTAATTTTTGTATGTATATATTGGTTTATATATTGGTTGTCTATGGCACATTGTTTGTACTATACAATGGTTTATATAGAGGATAAATGTTGAACACAGTGGATCGATCTTTAACCCTCGAAAGCGACAGTTCTCTGCTGCACTGGCTGCTGGCTGTGAACACACTAAAGCCTAGGATACACATGAGTGGCGCGGCACCGCTAGCGGGGAGAGACAAAATGCTGCACATATCGCTCACCTTTTATTTCAATTACAGTGAACACACATTGACGAAAAAATGACGTTGCGGAAAAGTGTCGCAGCGGTAGAATTTTATAACGGCAAAATACACTATGTAACACAATTTTTGTTCCTGGGTAGTAAGTGTTATTTCCTAATTGCTTATGCCTCAAAAGTATAGAAAATGGCTATTATTCCCCACAAACTTTGCTTTTGTGACCAGGAGTGATATTTTGAAATTGAGCTATTTCCAGTGAGAAAACGGGTGAATTTGTGTCTTTTCGTTCACATAAAGTCAGAAAAAAACAACACATGAATCCAAATTAACATGTATTTATACTAAAGTAATACAAAAATGACTACAAAAGATTTAGAAGTGAATAGTTTTTCGAGATTTACGATTATACTGTAAATCACTTTCACGACTCAGCCCCCAAATGTAGTATCCCATCATGTTCTCGTTATACTGTCCTTGGTAGCGGCGTTCAAAGTCCAGTATATCCTGGTGGAAGCGCTCGCCTTGCTCCTCCGAGTACGCTCCCATGTTCTCCTTGAATTTATCAAGATGAGCATCAAGGATATGGACTTTGAGGGACATCCTACAGCCCATTGTGCCGTAGTTCTTCACCAGAGTCTCAACCAGCTCTACATAGTTTTCGGCCTTGTGATTGCCCAGGAAGCCCCGAACCACTGCGACAAAGCTGTTCCAAGCCGCTTTCTCCTTACTAGTGAGCTTCTTGGGGAATTCATTGCACTCCAGGATCTTCTTTATCTGTGGTCCGACGAAGACACCGGCTTTGACCTTTGCCTCAGACAGCTTAGGGAAGAAGTCTTGAAGGTACTTGAAGGCTGCCAACTCCTTATCTAGAGCTCTGCCAAATTGTTTAATAAGGCCCAATTTGATGTGCAGTGGTGGCATCAGCACCTTCCGGGGGTCCACCAGTGGCTCCCACTTGACGTTGTTCCTCCCCACAGAGAACTCAGTCCGCTGTGGCCAGTCCCGCCTGTGGTAGTGCGCCTTGGTGTCCCTGCTGTCCCAAAGGCAAAGATAGCAGGGAAACTTGGTAAAACCGCCTTGGAGACCCATCAGGAATGCCACCATTTTGAAGTCTCCTATGACCTCCCAGCCGTACTCATCATACTTCAAGGCATCCAGCAAGGTCTTGATGCTGTTGTAATCCTCTTTGAGGTGCACCGAGTGAGCCAGGGGAAGAGACGAGTACTTGTTACCATTATGGAGCAGCACGGCTTTGAGGCTCCTGGATGAGCTGTCAATGAAGAGGCGCCACTCATTCTGGTTACAGGCGATTCCAATTGCCTCGAACAGACTGGTCACATTGTGGCAGAAGCAGAGCCTATCTTGACGGGTGAAGAAGCTGGAAAAAGGTTGGTGACGCTTCCTCTGATCTGCGACTTGCACATTTTCATCCAACAAGTTCCACTGCTTGAGCCTAGACGTCAAAAGCTCAGCATTGGACTTGGTGAGACCAAGATCTCTAATCAAGTCGTTGAGGTCTTTTTGGTTGGGGTAGTATGGGTTTCTCTCCTCAGCTCCACCTCTGAAATTGTCATCTGGATCGACAACGTCTTCCTCGCTCTCTGACTTGCTGCTCTCTTCTAAAGACGGCTGCTCTCTCTCTGGAGAAGTGGGTACGGGGAGCTCATGGCAGTGTGGCACCGGGGCGATGGATGAAGGAAGGTCCGGATACGTGATAGCAGGTGCATTCTTGCCAGTCCGACGTTTGGAAGGGTCCAACATGCAGAAGTAGCAGTTGCTTGAGTGGTCAGTGGGTTCCCGCCAAATTCTTGGGATAGCGAACTTCATGGCTGTCTTTTCCCCTCTGTACCATCCTACAAAAATACATTTATTTCACCCATGACTAATGTGTAAGAGATTCTCGCAACATTTTTCATATATGATATATTTTTTCAATAACATTGAAAATTGTAAAGGATTTTAAAATTAAAAACTTTTACAATTTTAAAAATTCTTTAGGGTGGGCTCATTTTGGGAAAAAAAATCAATTAGCTCGTTGTGACCGAGTGCTGTTGAGTGGCGTGTGAATGGTGACGTCACAGACCAGAAACAGGAACCAAAACAAGGAATGGTGGCGTAGCGTTCAGTGCTTTTATTAAATAATAAATAAACAAGGTTTAAACAAAACAAAACATTACAACAAAAGGGCACGTTGGCCAAACAAATAAACAATAACGAAACAAGTATACTTTCTATATAGCAATTGTTTCTTTCTCTACGCTCTCACGTACTCTCCCCTGAGGATAGAGAGCTGCATGTTTATATACAGTGGCCATCTCCTGATTAGCAACAATTAATCAAAGAATTAACTCAGGAGATGGTCACCGTCTGCACGAGTTTAACAAGGATGCGTGACTGTCAGCCAGCTAAATAATTCACTAGCTGATCAGTCACGCGTCCTCACGAGATTTTTAAAATATAAAAACAATAACAAATACGCGGTGCTTTTATCCGTGCCGCAAACAATAATACAAATAATAATAAACAGTGCACATATAAATATAGGGGCGGGACACTCCGCCACACTCGTATTCTCTACTATTTTACTTATAAACAAACAAATAAATAAATCATATGACAGAGCAATATTATGAATAGGGCTTCTGTTTTTCTGGTTTTATTAATTGTATTTTTCTGTGATTTATTTTTAGCTATTTTTGAGTTTTATGTAAATAGTTTTTTTTCTGGGCTTTTGTTTTTGATATACCATATGAAATTAGTGTTTTTGGTTACTTTCCAAAATGCTTGCTTTTTTTTTTTTTTTTTTGTGTGTCAAACTATGTATAGTAACTGGACAGTAAGTTGTACCTTCTTTCCTTTGCTGTCTTCCACAATGAAATCCCTATGTCACAGGCACATTCATCTGGGGTTTTTGTGTGTAGGAATTTTTGTACATTTCGTCACAATTCTGTTTTAAATCCTCTGTAAATTTACTGTAATACATCTTTAAATCCTGCTAACAAGCCTCCATCCTGATTGTAATCTTGTTTTAAATTTCGCAAGCGGAGTCTCCAATAGAAATGTAGGAATGTGCTGTCACTCAGTAGTTGGGGCGGGTTTAAAGTATTCAGAACGAATTAGGGAGACATTTTCTTCAGTGAGGGGGTGTGATGGGGTGCAGCCTATTTTGTGGTGGTTTTGTGTTTTTGTATTGTTTAGAGTGGATATGAGTGAGTTTGGGGTGTGGTTCAGTGAGTGAGTTTGTGTGAGGAATGTGTGGAATGTGCCTGGGCTAGTGAATTGCCCAATTAGCCCAGGCACCTGTATAAAAGGGAGTGGTTGGGTATGTTAGGGGGGAGTGTTTGTGAGAGTGAGAAGACCTGTGTGAGAGAGTGAGTGGTTCTTTTTGGATAGTTCGGGTTTAAAGCCTGTTTTTGTGTTTGTCTTTTTGGTTGGCCATCGTGCCTTTTGTTTTGTGTATTTTGTTTAATTAAAAGTCTTTTATTTTCCCTGCACATCCTGACTCTGAGTCTCCTTACCCCGGTCAGCCTGTCACAGGGGGTCAATATGTTTGATGATTCAGAACCAACCACCATTTCTTATTTTTGTTTGTTTTTAAATATGCCAACAGAGTTTACTGACCTTTTGTTTCTGAAGAACAAAAAATAAAACTGTAAAGCTGTAGATACAACCAAGGTGTCTCTACAATACTCACTGTCACTTTTGGGGAAAATATTGGGAAATGTGTCACAGTGATGCTGGTGTATCACTGAGTAGAGGATATTCGTTGTACCAAATTACATTAGAACAGGGGTTTTCAATCTTTTTAAGCTGCGTACCCCTTTCCAAAAAAGTCCACCGTGTACCCCCATCTGAGATAGAGTCATAATAAAATTAAAACAGAAAAAAAGGTCTGTACAATAACATGATACTGTACAACAAGACACACAAGCCTTGAAGTGTGTGATGGATACAATTATAAAAGTTACAGTATTATAACAGAATAAAATATATATTATATTTACTTCTGGATAAAAATAGTCCCTCAAACAGGTTTCTAGTTGTTAGAAACATCACTTTTATTGTAATTACTAATAAATTAAAATCAACAAAGCCTCCATGCTAGCCTCAATCACTCAGAAATGACATAGGACTATTCTGTGATAGCAAATGGCAATCGTATTTTTTATTGATAATACAATTACAGAAAAGAAGGCAAAGAAAAGTTTGGTATATATATATATATATATATATATATATATATATATATATATACCAAAGACAGACTGTCGTAACCGCCCAACTGTTTATATGGCATTTAAACATCAGGGTTTATTTATAACGTACATATTTAATATGTAAATTAGTCATGTGTGCTCTGAACGCTCTGTCACAGCACATCAGTCTGGTGTTGGCGATTAATAGTAGTCGTATTTAAATCCCATTGTCCTGACTGGTAAATTCTTACCTTCCAGCTGCCCTTTTATTTTGACAATGTCCATATCAAAAATGGCATTTTTTTTCTAGACATTTTTCATTCTTAGCCCCAAGTAAATATTTTGGACAGTTTTCAAAACAATTTTTGCTTTATTTTTACAACACGTTGATGTTGTTGATGTGATAAACGCGTACATCTGCTTCAGGTACTGTATTTAATTTTTGTTCAAGGTTAAATGATGGCCCTGTTACACAGAACACTAAAAATAAAATGTCAAATATACAATATGTATTTTGTTGGTTTTGTGGGTTTGCTATATTTTAACATATTTAAATACTGCACATAATGATATGGTTTTGAAAATGCTACTTACCAAAACCGTTGCTGCACGTGAACTGTATTACTTAATAATTTCCTTTTCAGATTCCAGTGGTGTTTTCTCAATGCAAGATGTATTGTAGGCATATATACAATGCTGTATAAAATCACATGCCGTTATAGGCCTACTGGTGAAATGTTGTTGACAGTTGGTGCTTAACACATACTGAATTATTTCAGCCCCGAATTCTAGCATTTTTTGTCATAGAAAAGACAAATTTCACATATTTTATGACGTTACCGTAGGCTACTTTTTTTTTTTTTTTAATCAATGATGTGGTTTTTGTTACACAAATCTACTGCACTTTGTCTATAAATTGTACTGTAGTACGCAGAAATACACATTTCTCCCATTCACTTGCTAGGTCAATACATATCTCCAAATATCAGACAGATATTTTGTCTAGCAAATAGTTAAGTTTACAGCAGATGAATTTCACAGTATTTAAGCACAAATATAATAGCCTACATTTCAACAGTCACTGCCGAAGCTGATTACTTATTCTTCCAGAAGTATTGGTCGGGTGTAACTGGGACACAAGGTTATATTTGCGCCGGGCCATGTTGTTAACAAGCCTGATGTTGTCATCCAAGCTTTACTGTGAAACTGACTGTAACCAGGGAGGATGTGAGCACATTCTACTGGACTGGAGAATATGGCACGGGAGTTTAATTATGAAAACATAAGTGTAAACAAACAAGTAAAAAAGATTAGCCTGTCATCAGACATGTCATGTTAATACAAAATGCATTCATTTACTGCGTATTGGTATTGTGTCTGGTCTGGGAAGGGCAACACACGGGCCATTTTTTTATTTCAGGGGGGCATTGACGCAATGGTGAGGCCTAGCGCGAACACTGCATTACTGTAAAGTACTGAATGGACATATAATGCATACTTTTAACTGCCTATTCAATACTGAATATAAAAAGGAGGCGCTCGTGTAAACAATCCGACAAGGCGGCCCTATGAAGGGGTTTCCAAACACCAGAAGCAACAAGACATTTTATTATTATTATTATTATTATTATTATTATTATTATTATTATTATTATTATTATTATTATTATTGTGCTTTTGATTTACTTTAATTTGATTAATGATTTCTCACAGATTTTTTTTTTTTTATTTAAGCGATAGTGTCCGTCGATGTTGGCTCTACGTGTGATAGTTGACCACGACTTGAGGCGTCCTGAGCCGAAGACAAGGGCACTAATGAAAGTTAAGGTTAACTATCACACTGTAGAGCCATCATCGAGAGGGCACTATCGCTATTCGAAAATTATTTTACCATTGTTTTCTTTAAAAAAAATAATAAAAAAACCACAAAAAAACCACCTAAAAATCTAAGTTTACCTTGAACTTGTACTGATTCGTCGGGTACCTTTCCGCTGAGTAAAGACATTCTACGAAAATAGTCCCCAATATTTTTTTTAAAATAAAAAACAAGGATGGCATACATATAAAGAGAAAAAAAAGCATTTTAATTAGTAAATTGATTTAAATGTTTTATTAACTTGTTAGAGTTTTACCCCTATTTATAATCTGGACATTGCCTAAGGAATGAACGGAGCAATTATTGGACAGTCTGTGTACGATGGTCTGAACTACCAATACAATCTCTCATTAAATACCACTCTAAAATGCCTTCCCCATGTTTCTACCTTCAGCCAAAACCTCTCTCTTGAATCTACATATGAATGGCGCAATATTACTGAACTGTCCGCGTCTCGCTTTGTTGTTGAAAGATGCTGTGTCTGTGCTCCAGTCAGCTGTCAGTCTGTGATTGGCTCTAGGCAGTTGCAGGTACAGTATTGACTGCTTTAGTTGATGCAGTCTTGATTTGGCTGGTTTTGGTAGATAATAAATTGGACCAATTGTGTTTTTTTTAGTATTTACTGTCCAATAGTGAACTACGCTTAAAAATACAGCAAATCAAAAAGAAAAAGCCATCACTTGCGCGGATTGATTTTAAATTTGATTCAAAGTTGGTGCTGAGACATTCCAGCGGGCATCTACGGCTAGACCTGGAAGCTGACGGTAGTGAATCAATTTAGAATCTGAAACTGGGGGGGGGCCAGGCCCCCTAAGGCCCGCCCGTAACGCCGGGCCTGGTTACTTGACGTCCTGTATCATTTGTCAGATATACACATCAAGTAATTAACCAGTTGCCAGCCGACTGATTATTGTGTATGCAATTGCGAAAAATGTGATCCCTTTTTTCCTTAATAGCAGCTCCTATGCAATGTATAACTACAGATACAGTACCACAGTCCAGTCTTGTTAAGTGTGGTGCTGGATATATATATATATATATATATATATATATATATATATATATATATATATATATACTGTAATAGCGGTTTCTTTGTAGAAAAATGCTTTCATATTGTATCCCAAAATAAATATCATATTTTACATACATATCCTTAGGTAAATAAAAGGCAAATATTTGAGTGGTGTTTTGATATGGGAACTTAACGTTAGATTCTGATAAAAAAAATTCTGGAGATGGACATGGTCGTTCACTCTGGGTTCGAGCACTAAAAGTTCAAGAATGATATACTTTTTTTAGGTTGTTGTACAGTCCTGCAAGGTGGTGGGCTGTTTTTTTTTTTTCTTTTTGTTTCTTTTTATCGCCGCTTCACAACCATTGATGTGTGTCCACCAAGCAAAGCTGTGTTGCCGCACGCCGCCCCGCTTCGCTCCCCGCGAGACGTGCTGCGCCGTTCATGTGTGTCCTCGGCTTAACACAGTGTGTTTAAATTCAACCAGTTTTAATGTCAAAGAACTGGGATTCAAGTCCACTCGCAGTGTGATCGAGTATAAACAACAACTTGCCATTACTAAAGTAGCAACATAGATAGAGTACACAATAATTAATCTCGGTTATCGTAAATAAAACATTAGACTAAAATCAATAAATAACGAAAATAGGCATCAATTACATTATAATGGCTGACTGCATATACACAGCATGACTTTCAATCACGTTTATAACTTGAATTGTAAATTAACGCTTCCCAAACTATAAGGATATTTAATAAAAAAAGAAAAAAACACATTTTATGAACACTACCGTTTCATTACCATATTGCAATTGTTGCAGACTTAATGCTTAGTAAAGAGCAAATACATCTCGGCGCTGTTCAGTTCACAAAATGAAGTCGTTAACTAGTAGGAGAGTTTGTCTATTTCATTGGTAGATTCTTTTGAACGTGCACAACTGCCAAGTGATTCTGTCGTTCTTGGCTCATACATAGTGGTTCACAAGTCATGTTTTTGTCTTGGTGGGCATACTAAGAACACACTACCATAATATTAAATACAAAAATAAAATACACAAATATAATACTGAATTTGGAAATGACAAAAGAAAGTTGACCCTGACACAATCTGACTCTTTCTGGTTTTGTCACTTTGTGTGAAAGGCTTTTGCCATAGGGCTCAGAACGTTTATGTCTAGCGAAGGAGAAATAACGCTGATTTTCTTGTTAAACTAATCTGATGTGAAATGTTATTTGATAGGTACGCTGTTTCTTGTGGGGTTTTTTTACGATTGAGGTGGCATTTAAAAAACATAATGTATATAAAGATATCGTTCCCATCAAAAGGTAAGTATTTATTTAAAAAAAATGTCCTCTCGATTTACTGTTGTGTCAGAGGCAGGGCAGAACTTTGGAGCACAGCAGCAAAATACCAACCTAATAGGAAAACCATCTCCAATCTCGCCATCATCAGATCATACTTGGCAGAGATCAGTGAACTGCGACCGGTAGAAACGATCCCTCACGACGAGCAGAGCATGAATAATTATTCATACCTTGCTGAACACAAGCAGCGAAAGATCTCTGAAATTCTGGCCAGTACTTCCTCCAATCTGCAAGATCATGTCGGTAAACAAAACAACAAAGTTAGTGAGAAAGAAAATAATGATAACGACGCAGTCTCTGTTGCAGCGCCCCCTAAAGGCCAGTCACACAATACTCAACCTCCAGAGCATTTTAGGGCATAACTGCATCTTTAACAACTCAAAAGTCAGCGTGAAATGTTATGAATCTGATGAAAAAGCCAAGATACAACCGACAGCTCCTAATTATTATTTTTAAATAAATAAATAAATAAAGTGGTTTGTGATTTTTAGTAAAGAAAATATTTGTTTAATGTTATCTGTGTGTGTTTCTTTTTTCTATTTGTGCTGGTATTATACAAAATAAAATACAAGTTACTGTACATAAATCAGATAGTAAAAAGCCACCTCGGAGTTCTGTGATGGCACCGAACTCCTTGGTGGCTTTTTACTATCTGATTATGTACAGTAGCTTGTACTTTCTTTTCTATATATATATGCTTAAACATTGATAGTGCTGGTCCCACATTCTAGAATATTTTGTTTATTTATTTTATTTATTTATTTAAAACCCACTAAGATAAGAAATCAATTTTATAAAAGTGCGTGCAGCAAAGAGCCACTGCTGGGCCAAGATACTTGCTTCGGTTGTGATTGCTTGCAATCTGTTCCACAGTATCTTGCTGCCATTTTGGTGACAGCTTTAGCATCATTACGAAGGCTGTTAGTACATTCTAACAAGCAGGCTTCCCTCAGTCTCGTGTGTGGTACTGACTGGGTGGTTTTACCAGTGGCTTGTACAAGTGGGCATCCCTGTACATTGCTACCCATGGTGACTGCGAACCGGTGGACCCGTCCCGATATCAACCAGGTTCCAACGTGGTACCATACCAACCCGGTGCCGATCCGGTTCCGACTCTGGACCATACCGTAATGACCCGGTGCTAAAGTCACCAAACCCAACTGGTGCTAAAAGTCACCGAACTGGTACCAAACCGGTCCCGCTCGAGTCTTGACCCGCCCGGTCGAGATCTATAGGCAGATTGAGGCAGCAGCTGCACAACGATATACTGTACACTGCATTGCTTACTTCTTGCATCATGCCTGGGTTTTATCTCTGTGAGACATGCAAGGCCAGTCTGCGTATTGAGGACAAGCATGGCAGATGCTCTTCCTGCCTGAGGCCAGAGCACGCCAAGGAGGCACTAGCTGTGAGTTTTGTGTACGCGTATCCCCTGCAGTTAAGCTCTCCCTGTCGGCAGAGCTTCTGCCACTGATCAAGTGGGCCACTGCAATTTTGCAAGTGCCCTGGCCTACAGAAGGCAAAACAAGGCAGTCCATCTTTGATGATGAGCCTACCATCTCTCCTGTTTCCCCCCCAGTGCACCCAGATTTTTTTTTTGAAATCCAGTCTTCTTGGGATCACCCGGCAACAGCTCCTGCTGTTTCCCGGTCAATGGATGCCCTATATAGGGTACATGATGCAGAGAAGCTGGGCTTAGCCCATTTTCCACCGGTGGAGGCTTCTATTGCCACCTTGGTCCAGAAGCCTAATATAATGCTCCTGTCCAAGGATGCTACCTGCTCCAATAAGCAATGCCGGGTCTCTGAGGTGATCCTCAAGAAAGCCAGTGCATTCGCCGCAGGGCTGGGCAATTGTAATAGCATCCTTGTAGCCTACCAGTGCCATTTGCTGAGGTCCCTTTCTGAGAACCACAGGCCCTTACCACAACAGTTGGATGAGCTGCGCCAGGGCATACGTTTGGTCTCATGGTGGGCGAGATGCTGCAGGGAATCCACAAAGAAGCTGATTCGCCTGCTTCCCAAGCAACCACCTGCAGTGCGTAAACTAGCGGCAAACTGGCGCCCTAGGCCCCAGCAGCCTCAAAGACCGGCATAGGTGGCTGCGCCTGCTGCCAGAGGTGATGTTTGGAACCGGCCTGCGACTGCTTGGTGTGGAGGCTTTAATATGTTCCACCACCCTGCACAGACAGAAGCCGCAGGCCAAGCAGCAGCCCTAGCCCACAAACTCAGGGCACCTTCTCAGGGAGCCATCTGGACTATTGGCATCAGTGCACCACAGACATCTGGGTGTTCAGACCGGCTACTCACTGCAACATCAGTCACGGACCCACAGGATAGCTGCAAAAACATTCTATTCGCATGATAGACCCCATCCAGTTGGGGGAAGGGTTTTACTCCTAGTGCCCAAGCAGGATGGTGGCCTCAGACCGATCCTCAACCTCAGACAGGTCAACCTGTATGTCAGCTGAAGGTGGTTCAAAATGTTGACAATGCAACAGCTGTTGGAGTCAATCAGGCCAGGTGACTGGTTCACCATGGTGAACCTCAAAGACGCCTATTTCCACATCCCCATAAAACCAGTGCACAGAAAGTAGCTGCGGTTCGCCTTTCAGGGAACAGCATACGAATTCCATGTCTTGTCGTTTGGCCTCACTGGGGGGTGGGAAGTAGGTCCCCAGCACCTTAGTGGAGCTTCACCCCAAGGTGGTGAGCCTCTCAGGAATCAACCCACTGTCCCCTCTGGTACTCCATAATAGGAGACGGGGACCCGCTGGCAATAGATGCCTTGGCACACCAGTGCCCAAAGCAACTGTTATATGCCTTCCCACCGCTCGCCCTGCTCTCACTGTGTTTGGAGGAAAATCAGTAGCTCCTTATTGACCCTGATGCAGCTCCTGAGCGGCCAGCTGTGGAGAATGCCCAGGCGCCGCGGCCTGCTTAGAGGCATGGGGGACCTTATGGCATCCCCACCCATCGAGCCTGCAGCTCTTGGTCTGGCCCCTGAACGGTTGCATTTGAGCCATCTGGGGCTTTCTAATAGGGTCACTGACACCCTGCAGAATGCCAGAGCGCTGTCCACACATTCCTATGACGGGTACAAGTGGGATGTTTTTCAGAGTCTGCCTTGTGGCAGTTATACTGCAATTTTTGCAGGACCTTTATCTGGAGCTCACTCCTGTGTGAAAGACATTGTTCCACGCTGGAAGCTAAATGTGGGGAATCCTCCATTTGAGCCCCTGCATTCAGCTGAGCTGAAATTTGTATCATTTAAAGCAGCTTTCTTGCTCGCTATCACCTCTGCAAAACGAGCGAGTGACATGCAGGCATTTTCTATTGCGAAAGCCTGCTTAACTTTTACAGAGGCCAGGACAAAGGTTATGCTCCGTACCAATCCTGCCTTTTTGCCGAAGACTATCTCGGCATTTCATGTCAACCAATCTGTCAAATTGGAGGCTTTCCATTCACCTCCTTTCCAGTCGGACAGAGAGCAACAGCTCCATACACTGTGCCCAGTGTGGGCCCTGGTGTACTAAGTTGACAGGACAAAAAGTTGGAGGCAGTCCGAACTATTTTTTGTCTGCCATGGCCAAGCCCTGTCTATGCAGCGGCTGTCCAAGTGGATAGCAGACATGGTCAAGACTGCCTATGAGCTGGCCAACTTGCCCCCTCCAGAAAAGCTGGGTGGGCTACTCCCCATACCTTTACTAGGTTCTACAGACTTAATGTTGTGGATCCTAAAAAACCCTGGTTTTTCAACTTGAGTGTTAAGGACGGCTTCCCAGTTGAGCCTTACAACACAGGCATAGAGGTGAGTTACTCCCTCAATTGTCTCACCGTAGCTACTGGGGTTCCGTATGGTAACGCACGAGGCAGTCTCTTGGCTTAGCCTTGTAGCATTCCAGTAATTCTGCGATATTTCCCTTGCGACAGCTTTGGTACACTCACCCATTGAGTAATAGTTGCATTTCGTACTTGAAAGGTTATTATCTTAACCCTGGTCCCCTGAAATAGAAACGTAACCATTACCTTCAAGGTCGCTGCATCCATGATTGCAGAAGGCTTGAAGGAAAAATGATGCTGAGATCTGTGAGCACAGTGCCTTTGTGCCCTTGGGGGCGGGCAACAACTGCATCGCAGGCAGAGCAGAGCAGCTTTGGAATATCTTATTCAGGTTTCAGGTCTTTACAAGATAAATACCCATATGGTAATGGTTACATTTCTATTTCAGGGAAACTTTTTTTTCATGGAAACATATCTGGTAGCCATACCTTATGCTTACGAGACTTCAGCAGTGAAAATCCCATTTGTCACATAACCTCGTGCAACTTTCTACTATAGTAAAGCCCGTACCAAGCAATCCTTTATTATCTGAGATCTGCTAGAAGTGGCCATGTGACACCATTTATTAAATGTTGCAAATTATTGTCATTTGACTCATAAAATTATAGTGCTTTATAGTTTGGTTGTTCTATAAGCAAAGCTATAAAAATAGTGAAGCTCCTAAAAATAAATAACAAAACTCTTCCTTTTACATTTTTGTTATGTTTGTGTTTGATGATCAGATAGCCGATTGCTTTAAGCTTAGTGTTTTCTGTCCCTTAGCTATAAGATGCAATACACTGCACGCTAGCCTTGTGTAGCATCTATCATGGGTACCTACCAAGGACAAAAAGTCACGTTTGTACCCCCAAAATGTATTAAAATTAGTATAGCTGGGAATTCCTTGCCAGTGGCTTTATTATTATTGCGAGTTGCCGACAGCACCAGACTTGAGCGTCCACATTGAGTTATTATTTGTTTATTTAGCAGATGCCTTTATCCAAGGCGACTTACAGAGACTAGGGTGTGCAAACTATGCATCAGCTGCAGATTCACTTACAACAATGTCTCACCCGAAAGACAGAGCACAAGGAGGTTGAACCAGGGACCTCCTGCTCACAAGCCATTTTCTTTAACCACTGGACCACACAGCCTGCTAAAATCTCTTAAACCAAATTCATTGAAAATTGGTTTTAAAGAACAAAAACATGAAAAAGAAAAAAAAAACTCTTGGTTCCATGAATTTGTTCAAAAAGATAAATATGGGACTTAACACCAGCTTGCTGCAAGACATAATGCAGTTCCAGAAAGTCTGGGTGGATTAGCATCTACTGGATCCCCAATAACAACAACATATATATAACCAGATTCTACTGGCGAGAGCCTTGCACTGTTCTTGTGGAATTCAGATTTCAGGTATTGATGATTATTATTATTATTAGTAGCTGTAATAGTCGTAGAAGGGTGGGTGAAAAGAGTGTGATCGGGTTCATCCCCTATGAGAAGGGCAGTGTGTGCGTATCGTCAATTAAGCAGTTTTGAAATCGATGTAAGATTATCCCAGTAATCATCAATCTACACATCTGTTGTAATATATTTAAGTGTTTGTGTGGTTACATGTTTAACAGAGCTCTAAAGGCACTACAAATAGTAAAAGACAATGAAGCCCGTTATATAGTAGTACAGAACTATTATTATTATAAGAATAATATGTAGTGGGAAATACAGGTGAGTAGGGTAGCCTATTGTAGATTTACTACCAGTATTTTAAAAATGTACTGTACGAAACATTTTGACAACATAACCTAAAGTGCTGGTATTTAGCTCAATTTGTAGCCTATAAGGATCAGAATTGTTGAAGCTACGGTGCTGTAGGTAAACTTGTATATATTATATATGTACATGTATTATATATATATATATATATATATATATATATATATATATATATATATATATATAATATATGCAGTCAAAAAAATGTTTAGCAAATAATACAAGGATAGTACACAGTGCTTTCTTAAGGAATGTTTTTTTTTTTTTTTGTATTGCAGTGTGTCAACACAAACTAAAAACTTTGTGGAAAGCCAGTTTAAGAAAGCTGTACGATATCAGTAGTCATGCAACACAAAATTGGAACTCAGACAGAAACATTTAAATATGCCCTCCCGTATTTTAATATTAATTAGGTTATTTGTATTTGGAAAGAGAATTTCTCTGGGTAAAATAAAACTACATGCAAACTCACACTTCACGAAAGTACTACCAAAATAGAGTGAGAATAAGGTGAGACTCATTTTTCTTTACCATGACCCATCCTGATCATACATTTATTTTTTAAATAGTTTAAAATAGTTTATCTGTGTGAAATAATAATACAGTATTATTATTTGAGAAGTTTACTTCTCTTTGGTGGGCTGCTTAGATGTGTTAGTGGCATTCAAAGGATTACAATGATAACATCACATATCCTTTGTCAGTTATATATAATATTGTTTGCTACACTGATAAACACCCAGACATGCTACAATAAACACTTCCTTAGTTAAGAACATTTGTGAGAACATGAGAAGTGTTTCACATCATGATAATATTGTTTAGGGTTATGTTGCTACAGTGCATGTAATGCAAAATAACTGAAATTGTATAGCGTGTCCTAAAACTAGATTAATTGAGATAGCCGCCACTGACCTATCACGGCTATTGTAATATAGTCTGTAGCACCTTTAAACTAGTAGTAGCAAAACATATCCCCACATAACACAAGCTGCACTGTGCTTGAAACAGGAACGATGCGATACTGCATTAGGTGTTCATCCGTCGAGAGGATTATCTTAGTATTCTCTGGGGACATGGTTTGACATCTGAACAGCAGTTAATCAGTCCAAAATTCAACCTGAAGCCTAAAAAGGAATGAAAGAGCAGCTGTGGCGACACCTACTCTATGATTTGATCACCACAGTATCAGAATCTTCTTCAGTGGTGAGGCATGTTAGTCCAAAGCCTCTACCCGTCTTCTAACATCAGCAAAAACAAGTTACAGGCTGTACAGTATTACAATAAAAGAACATGACTTTGTTATACGCGGTTTTCATTTATGATAGTGGATTGTCATTCTAAATCCGGAAATTAACATTAAAAACCTCTTACCATTTCTAATTATCTATTATAATTTACAATGTTAGAAGAACAATTCATGGCACGCAGTATCAAAAATGATTTACATAAGATTAAGTATTCAATAACTCCCTGGCTGACTACAGTGTCAGGAAGAAGATATCATTGGTGTTAGTGGAAACTCACTAGTTATTAGTGAAAACACACATTTTAAATTATTTTTTATAAATGAAAAGATTGACCACCTATTTTAGTGCTAAAAATCTTTGTTCAGATCTTGAATTGGTAATCCTACAACCCGAATCATTCACTGTTTTAAGGCTTGATGTTGCATTGTCACTTTGCTGATGAATCCTATCAAGAAGCACCATCTGTGTAATTATTCCCCCACTATGTCATCAAGCTGATTAGAAGAAGGGGTAGACTGTTTGTATTACATTGTTGAATAGCTTTTTATTTTATAAAGTAATAGTATTGATAACAGTAATCATTTGGTAGTAATAATAAATCTAATGCAAAAATAAAATTGTTTTTCTGTATAAAATGTCACCATGTGTATCTTGTAGTGCTACATGATAATGTCCATACCTTTCCAGGGTGATGCTGTAGATTTGTACTTTGTCTTGTGCCTGCCACTCTTTTTCCTATTTAATCAGGCTATAGAAAAGTACCCATGCTGGTAGTCAGAAACCATCGGTCAAGGCACATTGTCTCAGAGGATTAGGCTATTGTCCCATTGGTCACTAACTCAATTGTCACCAGTTATTTATATACTAGGCAGCATTCTCCTTGTTGCCTGGCTGCCTCGTAAATTCTGTTTAGACATGGATGTGTGGTTGGATTAAATCAAAGCTATTCAGATGTCTAATGTTTTACCAGACCGGAGACAATCCTTCAAATTATCGTACCAAATCAAATAATGAAATCATTACAGCACCTGCATCATTCCCTGCTCTGGTAGCTTGGCTAAAAGAGCCACCAAAGGAGTGGTGCATAGAAACAAAAACTCAAGCTTCACTAATAGGTTGTTTGTTCTTTTGCTTAGGGCTTGGAGGAGCAATACAGCTTTCAGATTACTTTCTTGGTTAGGTATTAATCTAAATTCTTAGGTGATCCACATACTGTTAACAAACAGTCTGGAAGATTGCTTAGATCAGTGTGTTGAAAGTGATTTGTGCATACCAATTTTATCCCATGGTGTATCTGTCTCAAGTTCAATAGCACTAGCAAAAACAACCCAACAGTCCTATTTTGCTGAATTGAAGACCATTATATTTTCTCAAGTACCATAGGATCAATTTTCTTCCCATAGATGCAGCAGTAAAAGGTTACATCTGGTAATCTGTTCCTGCTCTGGGGGTTCAAGCCACTGTGATCCTAATTAGGTTTAGTCTACTGTTGCTTCTAAATTCAATCAAGCACTGCTGAATCAAGGCTGGTGAAAGTAGCCAGCTTTCAAGCATTGAACAGTTGAAAGAGATGTTGAAAAGCGTGGCAAAATCCCCTTGACTTGTGCAAAAGGCTTATACTTGCTATGCCAAGGCATTTAGAAGTTGTATTGAAGCCAAATGAGTTCATTTTGCTTGTTCTAAATCCAACTTCCAACTTTTGTGCATTTATCTTTATATTGACTTTTATCTGAGCTAATTGTTGCATACATACAATTGGGTTTTGTAGTGGTTTTGAATATGAGTTTTTAAATTGTAGGTATTGTCCCCATTCTGACCTGTGGGCATGGTTCTGATGAGAATAATGAGCTCAGATAGATGGAGAAGCTCTAACAGTTGCTGATGAATGTGATGCTGTAGTAGCTGTTGCTTCTATATTTAAATAGTGGTGAATAGTGGTAAGAAACCTTACTTTGGGGAAAAATTAAGGCATTGTGGAGGTACTATGGTACACTGTTAAAAAAAAAAGTATGCCACAGAATTTACCATGATAAACTTTTATATTCATTTTACAAAAATACAGTTTGTTTTAATAGTATGAATCGCTAACATTTCTAATTACATGAGTCAGTTGAGGACTTTTCTTGTAACGTTTCTTAAGATACAAATTGAGTGAGTGGTACAATAGAAACACCATTTTTCTTGTGTCCCTGAGGGCAGAAAGGGGGTGTGGGTACTTATGTGTGTGTGTGGGAAGTAGGGAAGCAGTGGGAAGCTCAGCTGAAACATTCTTCTGTTGCAAGGTGTAGAAATTAATACAGTACTTTCCTCAGTGTGCTCCAGTTTCTAATTGAGACATGGACTTGTATTCATATTGGCTTTGTCAATACATTATAGATAGACTTCATATTGAAAACAGGAAGTTAAATACTAAAATAGTTAAGTATATAAATGGGAATTAATCTTTTTCAAAATGGTTTGCCCTGGATACCCTTAATTCCAGTGGAAACTTGTGTCTTGCCAGTTCTAAGCTTTGTATTACTGAAACACAAGCAGATGGGAGCTGAGGTTAGACTTGGATCTCCTATCTCTGGGGTTTTACCTTGGATCTCCTTTCTCTGGGGTTTTACCTTGGATCTCCTATGTCTGGGGTTTTACCTTGGATCTCCTATGTCTGGGGTTTTACCTTGGATCTCCTATCTCTGGAGTTTTACCTTGGATCTCCTATCTCTGGGGTTTTACCTTGGATCTCCTATGTCTGGGTTTTTACCTTGGATCTCCTATCTCTGGAGTTTTACCTTGGATCTCCTATCTCTGGGGTTTTACCTTGGATCTCCTATGTCAGGGGTTTTACCTTGGATCTCCTATCTCTGGGGTTTTACCTTGGATCTCCTTTCTCTGGGGTTTTACCTTGGATCTCCTATGTCAGGGGTTTTACCTTGGATCTCCTATCTCTGGGGTTTTACCTTGGATCTCCTATCTCTGGGGTTTTACCTTGGATCTCCTATGTCAGGGGTTTTACCTTGGATCTCCTATCTCTGGGGTTTTACCTTGGATCTCCTATGTCTGGGGTTTTACCTTGGATCTCCTATGTCTGGGGTTTTACCTTGGATCTCCTATCTCTGGAGTTTTACCTTGGATCTCCTATCTCTGGGGTTTTACCTTGGATCTCCTATGTCTGGGTTTTTACCTTGGATCTCCTATCTCTGGAGTTTTACCTTGGATCTCCTATCTCTGGGGTTTTACCTTGGATCTCCTATGTCAGGGGTTTTACCTTGGATCTCCTATCTCTGGGGTTTTACCTTGGATCTCCTTTCTCTGGGGTTTTACCTTGGATCTCCTATGTCAGGGGTTTTACCTTGGATCTCCTATCTCTGGGGTTTTACCTTGGATCTCCTATCTCTGGGGTTTTACCTTGGATCTCCTATGTCAGGGGTTTTACCTTGGATCTCCTATCTCTGGGGTTTTACCTTGGATCTCCTATGTCTGGGGTTTTACCTTGGATCTCCTATGTCTGGGGTTTTACCTTGGATCTCCTATGTCTGGGGTTTTACCTTGGATCTCCTATCTCTGGGGTTTTACCTTGGATCTCCTATCTCTGGGGTTTTACCTTGGATCTCCTATCTCTGGGGTTTTACCTTGGATCTCCTATCTCTGGGGTTTTACATCAGCCACCGAAGGTTTGTCTGAGAAAGAGAGCACTCGGCTGGGCAGGACTTTGAGATATGCCCCTTATATTTGAATTGCTGGTATCACAGCAAGGGAACCCCTCCTTTTATTCCTTACCACATGCTCTTTTATAATAAAAACATCATACAGAGAAATGAAGAAGAGAAGAAAGTATTACAAACTTGAAACAAATAAAATGATGCACAGTTATTTACGTATATATTCTAATGTGAACAAATAAACATATTCAAATGAAAAGTTGAGATCTGGGGAAATAGCCCCAAGTTAGTGTTAAACAAGGAGTGGGGGGTTCAAAATTACTGCAGCTAGACGTTTTACAATGAGAGTTGCACTGATGTTGTGTTTGATTTGGTAAACATGCTGGTAAACATATGTAAAAGTTTATATCAGCAGCAGAATTTATTCACGTACTTCAGGTGTCCAGTAAATCAGTGGCATAGCCAGGGGTGGTTTTTGGAAGTTAACCATTTTCTTAAGCCAGATTTGCTGAATCCATATGTCAGCGTTTGTGTGATTTGTAATTTTTTTGGATGCTGAGCTCCAGAAAAAAAGACAGAGAGAGCGTGATATAATGTACAGGGCTTTGTGGTGATTCACATTCTGTGCTGGTGATGACCTCATAATCAAAAGGAATAGAAAAAAGCATGCACTATACAAACAGCAACAAAAAAAAGCCAAACCACCAAAGACAATATTTACACGCTTTCAAAACAAGCCTCTGATTGCTTCGCTGCCTGCCTAAGCACACTTTAAGCATGGAATATATATAGGGCTGTCAATGAATCGCAGTTAACAACTCTGTCTTGACCCTCTTTGCATACCCTAATTAATTCCCTGTGGCACCATTTTAATATACTGGAGCCCATGTAACACAGTGAGTGCAGTCGGCGTTTGCATACAAAGTAGTCATATAATTAGAGGTGCAACAATTAATCGATGCATCGATTATTGATCATCTGTTCTTACATTTCCCGAGCTTCAATTACATATTGGTGAATTGATGTCTGTTGAGTGTGTTGGAGAGTGCTCTTCTTTTAGTGCTAGTATGAACGAACAAGTAAACATAAAAGGGTTTATTTTCTAACTTACCACAATAAAGCACTACTTTAAGTAATGAAAACTATAATAAAATAAACATTTCAAAAGAAAACAGTTGTAAACAGGTATATGTACATACAAAACTGTAAAAACAAATGTATTTTTTAATTTAGAATCGTTGTTCAAGATGACTTCTAATATTTTCCGTGATGCAGTCCTTGTATAAAACAATGGAATTGGTGGCTGCCAGGTCCAGTAGAGATAACAACAGACTTATATACTTTTAAAAAATAGAATATTGTAGCTTATATTCAAAATAAAAACATGTACTGTAAAAGGAAGTCAAAGCCAAGGCAGAGGGGATTGTTATAACTTATACTTTTTTATTTTTTTATTTTTGCGATCCTGCCTTTTAAACGCCATTAGCGCATTTAATACATGTATTTAGGAAAAGTAAAGAACAGACAACCGCGTATCTATCACACACGCAGAGCAGTTTAAATTTTAAAAGTGAAAACCGTCGAAATGACTGCCCTTTACAATACATGTTTTTTATTTTGAATATAACCTACAATATTCTGCCTGTTGTTATCTCTACTGGACCTGGCAGTCACCAATTCCTTATTTTGTACCAGGAATGCACCAGGGAAAATAGTTCTAGGCGGTTCTAGGTATGAGTGTAACCGTGGCGGGACATATGATGCTGAGTCACGCAAATTCTTTCCAGTTGTTAAAAACTCAAGTTCTTTGTATTTCTTTTTTAATAAGGGTTTTAATCTGAATGTAAAGTGTGCCTTTTTGTTTAACTATTGTGCACAACAGTGTTTTTAGTTATTGGATCTTCTGTTAAAAAAAACCAAAACTAATATTTGTTCATTGTTTTGAAAAATGTCAATGCATCGAATATCGTTGATAAATGCCTATATGATAATCAAATACAAAATTAGGATGCCGATTGCACCACTAAGAGATACCAGAGTAAAAACCTTGCCAATCTACAGTTAATATTACAAAAGTGATAAACAAACATGACTGTTTTAAATAAGTAAATCACTGATTAATATTAGTTTTGTAAAGTTAACACTTATTGCTTTGAAAATGTGAAGTAAAAATCAACACACTTGCCCATATCTGTGATCTGCTGTAGAAATAGATTAGTGCAGGACACAGTTTCCATTCAGACTTCTCCTCAATAAGCATAGACTGCTGGAAAACAGTCTCATTGTTTTCTGGATCTACAGTATGTTAGATATCAATCTAAATAAAGAAGTATGTCTCACTGTCTCACCATTAACCGTAAACATTAGTACACAAAGCTTGCCAAGTTACTGTTCCTCTTCTTGTCCCCATGGCCTTCTTGCGTGAAGTCCACTATAATCGAATCTGGCCTTTCAAACACAGTCAGATGGTTACATTGTGGAAAATATGATGCTAGTACCTCAAACTGGGGGAATTTTACGACTTTTTATTGAAATACAAAAACAAATGCAGACAGTTCAGCATTGTTGAGTGGATAGATTTAATTAGCCACTAGTAAATACAAAAATATAATTAATAAGATTATCAACTAGGCTTGCTCTGCATACCTCACACCATAGGCGTAGGAACCTATTGGCTTGGTCGGGCTGTAGCCCGACTAAATATTTTGACTTTTTTTTCATTTGCACGCTTTTGTATGCTGTTTACAGTCTTTTAGAAAAATGAGCATTTCAAAACTCTCCTGTATGAAAGAAATGCCCCTCCCCACAACACACAGGCATTGTCAGCGTGTGTAGAGACACAAAGTGTTATCTTTCAGGGTTCCCGCGGAGCCTTAAAAAGTCTTATATTTGTTTTTCCATTTTAAAGGCCTTGAAAGGTCTTAAATATGACAGATTTGCAGCTGAAGGTCTTAAAAAGGTCTTCAATTTATTTTTATTCTCTTTAACACTTTGGATGCCAACGTCGTCGTTCGGCGCCCAGCGGATCTGAACCAGTGGTGTGAATCGGCGACAGGCAGCTGTACCTTGTTGATTAAAACAACAAGGAACTTGAAAAAATGCCACCACAATTAGCATCACAACTGCTGCTTTCGACTGGCCTAAAATATATGCTGTCATTTAAGTTTTTTTGAGCAAATCACATTTGAAAGTGAAGTTGCTAACAGCCAAACAAAACAGAGAAGGAAGCGATGCTTGCGCTGTGAAGTAATCGGTGCAGTCTGTTAGTATCTCTCGTTAAGAATTGAGGTTAGTTTCTGATATTTAATTAAATATAAAATGATTTTTTATAAACAGCTTATGTCAATAAGATAGTATTGCTGGATAACCAATCAAGAAAATTATTATTATTATTATTATTTATTTCTTAGCAGACGCCCTTATCCAGGGCGACTTACAATTGTTAGAAGATACCACAGGGTTTTTACTGGAGCAATCTAGGTAAAGTACTGTAGCCATCTAAAACTGTACTGAATACATAATTATTCCCCTAGCTATTTGTGGTGTTATACTGCCATCTACTGGAGTAATAAAGTTATGTATTAGGTGGTAAGAGGAAGCGGAAGCTGTGTGTTGTTTTTGGCCGCGCAGAGTAAAAAAATAAAGACGAAGGTTTCGGCCATTGCTGATTTCACCTTGTAAGCCTGTCTCCCTTGGTTTTTGTTTTATTCCATCAGTAAGTTAGGTCATCGACTCGAACGCTACATTGGTGGCAGCGGTGCTTTGTTTAACAAGGTTGCCTCTTTAGTTTTGCAACTTAAAAAAAACAAAAAAAAAAAAAACAAAAGAAAAACTTCTTTGACTGGAGGACATCAACCGGAGACCGGTAGGGGAAATCTATTAGCATTCGCTGTTTCAAGATAGGCCGGAAATAATAATAATAATAATAAAAAAAAAAAAAAAAAAAAAAAAAGAATAAGAAAATTAATAAATATAGACTGAAAAACGGAATCTAGTGACAGCAAATAACCACCATTCAAGATGTTTACCGACGATTCTTATGAGTGCAGCTCCTATTTAAACAGACAACCGGAATCTTGGCATGTTAGGATTGAACTACCCCCGCCATTCAAGGGTGATGGTAAACAAACGTTTCTAAGTTGGGCAAGACGCTATGAAGTGGCAGTGCGTGCTCTTACGAGACAAAACAATGTACTGGATTATGAAGGCACATTAGCAAACGTTTTGCCAACCCGTTTAGATGGTGCTGCATTTTTGCTGTGGGATAGTTTGCCTGTTTCTGTTCAGTCAGACTATGACAGGGTCAAAGAAAAGCTGAAGGATGCGTTTGGACACAAACAGTTTATAACCTATTTTCAAACATGTATAACTGCTCGTCCCCGACAAGCAAAGGAGAGCTTGGAGGTTTATGCAGCTGAAATTACTAGGCTAGTGCTTGAAGCTTTTCCTGATTATGACACAAACGCTCAGAATGGAGAAAAATTCAGACGCTTCGTTGCTGGTTTGGATTCTGCACTGCAGGCAAAATGCCACGAGCTCGGAGCAACTGATTTGGAGGAAGCGCTTTCTATTGCTGGTCGCTGTGAACGTGCTAGAGAGGCTCTTAAGATGTCTAGCCCAATGACTAACATACCCCAGCCTTTAGTCTCAGCTATGGTGTCAGGGACCCAGATGACCACAGTCAGCACTGTTTCAGACAGAGAAAATAAGCTTTTGAAAGCTGTTGAAGACCTTAGTGCTAAAGTCAGTAGTTTACAGTTTGAAGTTAGACATATAAAGGAAAGCAGACAATGGACTGATACCAGACGATATGACACCCCTGCGTTCCATGATAGGAGGCGCCGCAGTCCTTCGCCACACTACACCGCTACTGGTGGACATTATGCCAGAGCTGAAGAGCGGGGACGTTGCAAATGTGACTGTAATGAGTTGGGATGCTATTCCTCACGTTATCTGGGGACTGATGACCAGCTGAGGGGCCGTTCACCTGAGCGCCGACCGCAAGTGTATAGGAGCAGTGAGTGGACACCGGAGCAGCGACGGGAGCGTTACCCACCATATAACGATAGACACAGCTACCCTGGTAGAACGACCGGCCAGCGTAGCCCCAGCCCAGGACCTCCCTACGATGGTGCTTCGCAGAAGCGCAGTGTGAGATTCCTTTCCCCAGCCGGTAACGTCCGCAGTGTCTCGCCAACTTCTGCCCATGGGGAGCCGGGAAACTACAATTAGCTGGTGTTGCGGCCCAGACATCAGCTTCCACCTCCTTGGGCCAGGATGGAGTGGACCAGTCTGCTAAGGGAAGTAAAACTGATTTGAACTCCTTTCCTGTAAATGACAGTAAAAATATGCCTACTGCTTACATTAGAGGTATTATTGAAGGGACTGAAGTAACAATTCTAATTGATACAGGATCCAGTGTGTCATTAGTTAGTGCTGAGTTCAGAATGAGTGTCCCTGCTTTGCGTAAACGCACCATTCATAGGCAGTACATGATGGCTCGTGCTGTAAATGGACAATTACTGGACACATTGGGCACACTAACGATGACAATGCGCCTTGGGAGCGAGACCTATCAACATGAAGTGCATGTTGTCCGTGATGCTACACAGTCAGTACTTTTAGGGTGGGACTTCTTATCCAAGCACCATGCTGTCCTTGACACTAGCCATGGTACACTTCAACTGTGGGAATTTACCATTCCTTTCTTAAAGAACAAAGATTTTGTCTCAGAATGCTGTAATGTGTCCATCTTAACCACAGTGACTGTGCCACCATTGAGTGAAATTATTGTCCCTGCTTGTGTGGAGTCACCAAGTGTAGCTGACACACCTCCAGATAATTATGTAGGCTATTTGGAGCCAAACCCTAATGATAACACAGAGCTTGTCGTTGCACGCACCGTAGCTGCTGTTGAAAAGGGAGTTGTTGCTGCCCGCCTGTTAAACCCAACCAATCAGATGCTGAAAATTCATCAGGGTACACACTTGGGACAGTTCTATCATATCAATGACGAGGACTTGGTTATTAACCCCCCTGAGTCCACTCTTGAGTGTAATACAGTAGCGGCCTCAATTCCAATACCCTTTGGCTCACTTGATGCTTTGCTTCTATCACAGCAGCAGATAGACCAACTGGAGGCCTTACTGCTTAAGTACAGCAACATTTTCGATGCCACATCACATAACACAGGGTGCTGTGGACTTGTCAAACACAACATTAGGACTGGCAACCATGCACCAGTTAAACAGCGTGCGTACCGCACATCACCAGACAAGCGGCAAGAGATTGACAACCAAGTTTCCAAATTACTAGCAGACGGTGTTGTTGAGGAAAGCTGTAGTCCATGGGCTTCCCCTGTTGTCCTTGTTAAGAAGAAGGACGGCAGCTGGAGATTTTGCGTGGACTACCGCAAGCTGAATAGCATCACAGTCAAGGACTCGCATCCTCTTCCTCGTGTGGACGACACGCTTGATGCCCTGGCAGGCTCTGCCTGGTACAGTACTCTGGATTTTTCAAATGGGTATTGGCAGGTGGAGGTTGCTGAGGAGGATCGTGAAAAAACAGCATTTACAACTGGAAGGGGACTCTATCAGTTTCGTGCCATGCCCATGGGTCTTACCAACGCGCCGGCGACCTTCCAACGTTTAATGGAGCTGGTGCTGCGGGGGCTCCCATGGCAGTTGTGTATGGTTTATTTGGATGATATCCTAATTTTCAGCAAGACCTTTGATGACCATCTAGCCCATCTCAATGAAGTCTTTTCTAGAATTCAAAGCAGTGGACTGAAGCTTAACTCTAAAAAGTGCCACATAGCTCGTGACCATGTTGTGTTTTTAGGACATGTCATTTCTCAACAAGGGCTCCAACCTGATCCACGAAACACACAGCGGGTCAAGGAATGGCCTACACCACGCACAGCGACTGAGGTGCGTGCCTTCCTTGGCTTGTGTTCGTATTACAGGAGGTTCGTGAAGGACTTTGCGCAACATGCTACACCTTTACATCACCTCACAGGGAAGAACATCCCATTCCAGTGGACAAGTGAGTGTAAATCTGCTTTTAATTACCTTCGCAATGTGCTATCTACAGAACCTATCATCACATTGCCAGACTTCAGCCAGCCATTCCTTGTTTACACTGATGCGTCCCAGACTGCTGTAGGTGCTGTGTTAGCGCAAATGCAAAATGGCCTTGAGAAAGTAGTGGCATATGCTAGCCATGCCCTTACAGCAGCAGAAAGACGATGGTCTACATACGATAGAGAACTGTGGGCTGTAGTGTGGGCCGTTCGTCAATTTAGACAGTATCTTGGTTTGCATCCTTTTACCATAGTCACAGACCACAAACCCTTGTTGGGACTGAGACGAATTCCTATTGACAATGACCGAACAGGACGCCGCAGCAGATGGGCCTTAGAACTAGATCCATATGATTGGGTTGTAGTGCACAGGGTAGGTCACAAACACGCTAATGCGGATGCTCTCTCCCGCAGACCTCCCATGGTGTCAGCCACCTTTAACTGTGAACTTCAAGCCAACTCCACAGATTCAGCCAACAGTAGTCAGCATGTCAGTGACTGCAATACGCCACTTGCTTGTGCACTACAGAATTCCCATATTGACCCTCGGTCAACTGCAAAGGTGGACCATGACATGGGTAGCTCCCACCAGTCCTCGCAGAGCTCCACCGGAACACAGACTGGTGATATTAGCGAGGTGAGCCCACCTATGGATGCAGCTGCCGATCAAAGCTTGATCTACTCCTTGTCTCACGATGGTCAAAACCTCAGACAGTTACAGTACGAGGACACAGACATTGGGACCGTTATGTCATGGATAGCTGGCACAACTCGTAGACCTCCTCGTTGGAGACTTAAAGGTGCTTCGCAACTGTTGACACGTTTATGGGCAGAGTATAATCGCTTATCTTTAATTAATGGACTTTTATGTCGTGTAGTGCACTTCCCTAGCACCGGGACCAGGACCACTCAGATTGTTATGCCCACAGTGTTAGTTCCAGAACTCTTAAAGCACCTCCATGGTGGACCCTTGTCTGCTCATCTTTCGGTAGAGCGAGTTCTTGCTCGTGCACGCCAGGTATGTTATTGGCCCTCCATGTACAAGGACATTAAACACTGGTGTGAGCGATGCTATGCATGCCAGAGACGGAGATCTCCAGTTCCCAGATACCGAGCTCCCATGGGAAGCTCTTCCACTGTTCGACCATTCCAGAGAGTAGCAGCTGACATCTTGGAATTACCACAAACAACAAAAGGTAATCGATATGTTCTTGTAGTTGAAGACTACTTTACAAAATATGTCAACCTGTACGCCATTCCTGATCAAAGAGCTATCACTGTAGCTAAATGCTTGTTTGAGCATTACATTTGTGAACATGGCATTCCTGAGACCCTACATACAGATCAGGGACGTCAATTTGAATCTGACTTAATACAGAAGCTGTGTCAGATGCTGGGAATGAAGAAAACACGTACAACACCTTACAATCCTAAATCCGACGGTATGGTTGAACGTTTTAATAGGACCTTGATTAACCAGCTAGCCAAGATCCTATTGACGTGTGAGGGGGAGTGGGATAGTTTTCTTAGTCAAGTTGCTTTTGCTTATAACACCAGTGTACATTCAAGTACAGGATACACACCTTATCTCCTGACCCATGGCAGAGAAGCACGAGTACCAGCAGATGTTTTCATCGGTTCCTTTGCCCTAGGAAATCCAACGCCAGGAACACCGGCTGAGTATGTGACTTCTTTGCTAAGCCGTCTGAAATCAGCTTTTACCTTAACTCAACAAAATAGTGCTTCTGCACGTGAAAAGCAGAAACAGTACTACGACATTCAAGTAAGACACAAACCTTATCAGGTGAGGGATCTCGTCTGGCTCAATGACCCCACAGAGAGCAGGCTTAAACTAGCACCTCATTGGAAGGGTCCATTGCAAGTTCTGCATCGCTTTGACTCTACAGATGGTGAAGTGGGTGTTACTTACCGGCTTGGCAATCCTTTAGATCCAGAAGAGCAGTCTCAGGTTGTGCATTATGACAGGCTGCGCCCCTACACTTTGCCACTACCTACCCGCGGTTCCTCAACATTGGAGACGCCTGGCTCTGAAGTTCCCTCTCCTCAGACATCTCCTTTAAGAGTGCATCCATACTTACCTGCTGAACACTCAGACACTGAGTCTGATTTAAGTGACCCGGTGGAGATTGAGCAGCAAAATGGACTGTATGGACTGTCTGACTTAAGTACTGACCACACTGAGACTGCTCAGCCCACTGGCGATCCTCAACCTGACAACAGAATAACTGGGGTCACACGTTTTGGAAGGACTGTCAGACTGCCAACACAGTTCGAAAACTATGTGTTTCATTGGTGATTTAATTGTTGTTCTATCTGAACAATTGTTCTCTTTGTGTAAACTGTTACATAACTTTTAAATACATTTTTGCATTGTATTGCCATATGTAATGGTTTAATGTTTTCTTTCCATTTTTCTTCTTTTCTTCAGATTTTGTTGGATTAGCTGACAGCTTTGGTTAATAACTGATTTGATAAATTACTGTGTAAAGGTAACTGAATTCATGTTTACACTGGCAATGTTTAGTTAATGTTTATTTGTTAGCGTTCTTTTTGATTAAAATGAATAATAGAAACGAGGACGTTTCTTAACAGAGCGGGGGAATTATGTAGCCATCTAAAACTGTACTGAATACATAATTATTCCCCTAGCTATTTGTGGTGTTATACTGCCATCTACTGGAGTAATAAAGTTATGTATTAGGTGGTAAGAGGAAGCGGAAGCTGTGTGTTGTTTTTGGCCGCGCAGAGTAAAAAAATAAAGACGAAGGTTTCGGCCATTGCTGATTTCACCTTGTAAGCCTGTCTCCCTTGGTTTTTGTTTTATTCCATCAGTAAGTTAGGTCATCGACTCGAACGCTACAGTACCTTGCTCAAAGGTACAACAGCAGTGACCCCCACTGGGGATTGAACCCATGACTCTCCAGTCAAGAGTCCAGAGCCCTAACCACTACTCCACACTGCTGCCCTTCGTAATAACGTAGTAAGTTTTCAATGACTGTGTGTGAAACAAGCTGCTTGTCAGAAGAGTGCCGCGGGAAACAGCTACAAAACAAATTCCCTCCTCAGACTCAGACTGAGACATAGGCTGTACTGCCGTTTTTCTGTGATCACTTTTTATAAGTTCCATAGAACAACAAAACAGTTAAGAACATGTTTGTTCAAAATGCTGAAAATTGTTTTCGTTTAAGAAAATAAGATCGCCCTAGCTGTGCATCATTTATAATTTTCCCCTTATATTTATTTATCGCACAATGTCACTCAATTATATCCTCCCATTCTTGAAAATGTATTTGTCGGATTGTAGGGTTGAGTACTTAAGATTTTTGTTTTTGAGCTTGTTTCAAACATAAACATGTATTGATAGTATTTAGTCATTAGGAAATGGTTTCTTATTTATTTTATTTCACGTTTACCTATATTGTCCGATTGTTTACCCATTTTTTAAATTGGATTTGGATAATAAAACACGTCTGTTTACAACTAACCATTTCATCGTTTGCAAAAAAGGAACATATTTCCCTTTGTACTTTTGTTGTGTCATTTATAGTTTTTTTTAGATATTCAGGGATATATCAAAACACTTACTAAACTATGTGGAATGTTGGTGAAAGACAGCATTCTAGTACTGAAAAACAACGTTAGCTAAGCAGGGTGTGCTGGAAAGCCTTCAAGTGAGAGTGCAGTGGTGGTGTTTATTTTTATTTTTATTACAATTTCCTGTCTTTTTCAGGTTTGACAGCTCTTAGGCTGGGACCAAATCAAAACTTTGACAACCCACTACTCGCACTTAACAAAACTGTATTTAATAGCGTTTTCTTTTTCTGAGTAGAAGAAATAAGATACTTACAAAAAAAAAAAGAAAAAGAAAACGCTACTAAATGCAGTTTTGTTAAGTGCGATTAGTGGGTTGTCAAAGTTTTGATTTGGTCCCAGCCTTAATGTCATTCAGAATTTCATAAATATATAATTGCGTTCTCAAGGCTCAAATTTGCGAGCTGTGGGTCGCCAGGAGTGACCAAAATTAGTCTCTGCGATCATTTTTAATATGCATTCACCATCAGCAACTGTGGGAGTGGGCTTGTCAGGTACGAAATAAAACCTGGTTTCACTGATAGTTTTTTCCTCCCTGATTTTATGAAGCACTAGTTTTTGTTGTTAATGAATACAAACGTTTACCTCAATATTCCATGCGTGGTTTGGTAGCCAGTTGTTCAGTATCCCAGCGGCACCGTAAACAACTCAATATATAGGTACTAAGAAAAATATTCTTAATTTAACTACATGTTATAGGATACAAGTATCAGAAACTGTTTTTACTACTATTACAGTACGTCATAAAATGTATTATCAAAAGTAATATAATTGTAATATCTGGTACAGCCAACGTGTTGTTGGTAATCGTGTTTTGTTCAGTTACTTCAGTGTGTTCATAAAGTTTATTCGAAATCTGCTGTGATGAGCTACTGATATCAAGTTGTTTTTTTATTTTTTACAACTTGTCATTACTGTACTGTATTTATGTTTTATTCAGGCAGATTGATTTGGAGCAGTGATTAAACAATTTGAATACTGTATATTCGTGCCGGATTACAGTGGATTAAGGGACGCTTGTTAACCATTCAGGTTACAGGAAATCTCATCCATATTTTATACAGTAAATTATAATATAATGTTCTGCAGCCATAAAATGCTGAACTGAAATCCAAAGTGTTTTGGGTGCTGTTTGAAGTGACTATTAAGTCATTTTTAAATACATAGGGTTACCATACGTCCGTTTTTTCCCGGACATGTCCTCTTTTTTGGTCCTTAAATCTCCGTCCGGCCGGGTTTTTTAAATTTCTAAAAATCTCCGGGATTTTGCCCTGCTCTTTCCATTGAACTACAATTCCCAGTGTGCATATACCCTATAACGAACGGTGTGTGCCGTGCGTGTTTAGAAGAGGCCTTTAACGTCTGTGCAGTACGGAAGCGTATTGCTGCCACACATAAAATATATATATATATATATATATATATATATATATATATATATATATATATATATATATATATATATATATATATATATCACGTAATTACGTGATATGGAGTTATCACGTAATAAGAACAAACTGAACTTGCATACAGCCTCGATCGTATTATTTACTTTAATAATATCTACTCTTTGGAACTTGCTGTTAAGGATTGTCAGCAGCTCCTGTGAGCTTCCACGAGGTGTTAGTTCCCTATCACGTCATCAAGTAATTAAGTAATAATTTTTTTTTTTATGTGTGGCAGCAATACGCTTCCATAGTGCAGGCACGAGCGTAGCCAACTGACACTGCAGAGCTAGAAGCGGGGTAAGTGGCAGCAGGTGCGAAATAGTCTAGAATTTGATTTGAAATTGTTGAACACTTTTATTTAAATGAAGACACCTACCACCGAACACAATGCCAAAACGAAAGTGTAAATTGACTGCAGTATTACTATTAAAAACAAAATTTCCGTGTTTTCGAAGTGGTCGAGTAGAATTGGAAGCCGAGTGCTTGGTATGTAGAGCTGGTACTTACGTCTCTGTGGCAAATAAAGGTGCTATTGATTTACAATCTCATGTGGAATTGAGAAGCATAAGAAGGCAGTTCGAGGAGAGAGCTCATTAGCAAAATTAACAGATTATTTTGTAAAACCAGGCAGCAAATCAGAGGATGCTCTTACTGCAGCTGAGGGTGCTCTAGCATTTCACACCGTTAAGCATCACAATAGTTTCAAGTCAATGGATTGCACTTCTTTCTGTCTTGTTGAAGAAGACATTCCCTGAGTCTGAGAAATGTTCCAGTGCTCGAACCAAGACAGAAGCGATTGTTAACTCTGTGCTTGCACCGCGTTCTGTTGACACTGCTCTAAAAGCGCTTGAAGAAAATGACATAGCTTACTGTGGAATTGCTACAGATGGAAGCAATCACGGTTCAGTGAAAATATTCCCCGTAATAATTCAGTATTTTGACTGGAAGAACGGCGGTTTGCAGTCAAAATTAATCGAGGTCCAGAACACACCTAATGAGACTGCCGATACGATTGCGCAATACGTCAAGGAAACTCTGGAAAAGAACGGTTTGTTTGAGAAGTGTATCGCGTTTACGGGGGACAACTGCAATACAAATTTCGGATGACTCCGGCGTGATGAAGGAGGAAAGAACGTGTTTGCAAACTTAAAGAATTTGTTGCAGAAGAGGACTTTAATCGGTGTGGGTTGCCCAGCACACATTTTGAACAATTATGTCCATCATGGGGCAGACACACTGGATGTTGACATTGAGAACATTATTTTTAAAATTTACCAATACTGTCCGAACTGAGCATCTGAAAGAGTACTGTGAGTTTGTTGATATCAAATACAGAAAGCTGCTTTCTCACAGCAAGACACGATGGCTGTCCTTATTCCCAGGCATTACAAGGCTGCTACAGATGTTTCCGGCCTTTAAATCGTTCTTTCTGTCACAGGACAAACTATCCACGGTGATTAAGACATTTTTCGAACATCAAATGTAGAGCGAGTTTTCTCACTGATACAAAGCCAGTGGACAAAGGAAAGGAACCACTTGACTGTTGAGTCGCTGAAAGGGATTCTACTTGTACAGTACAGTTTCAGACAAACGTCTTGCAAAGACTTTCATGCCTACTTGATGAGCAATCAACCACTGCTGAGAAAGGTGCGATCTACAGAGAAGTATGCATGGGCACATCAGGAGGAAGAGGACTGAAAAAGGACTGGTGGATGTAAAAAGACATTTAAATTCGTTGTTTTTTTTAGGCCATTACACTTTTTTTTTAAAAAAATAAATAGACACTGAAAGGGATCACATTTCAGGCAAAGACTTTCTTTTATGGCTACTTGATGAGCACATCAGGAGGAAGCACAGAAGAAAATGACTCACCACATGTAAAAAGGTACATTTAAATTTGAATGACATTGATTTCTGAGGCTATAACACTTGTTGTAGATGTGTAGACGTGTAGTACACAGTGTATATATATATATATATATATATATATATATATATATATATATAATATATATAAACACATATTAATACAACTTGAGTTGGTAGATACACCAACCCCCCCCCCCCCCCCCCCCCCTCTCCAGAGTGTCCTCTTTTTTGTAAGTTCAAATATGGTAACCCTAAAATACATGTTGCTTAATAAAAAACAAAACAAAAAAAACCACTAGAGTGTAAATTTAATCAATGGGGGGAAAACTGAAGGCACTGAAATATTTTAACTAGGAGTATTTAGTTTGCCCCTAAATTTTTATTTTAAAATCTAGGAGCCAGATGCCCCTAAGGATTTTGGCCAACTTTGAGCCCTAGTTCTGTTTGTTGATCAGCTGGAATGAAGTGCTGCCCTATTGATTAAAGAAGGATTGAACAATAACTCCATTGTCATCAACTATTATTATCACTGTATTGGTACTGTATGTATTGTACAAGCATCAAAAGTTTGATTCTTTTACAATTTGTACAGCTTGAATAAATAATTTTTAGATGATATTTTAACTAGTCACAATTTACATTTGGTATATTTGCTGTGAAATAGGTCTTACATTTTCTAAAGATTGGTCTTAAAGTCTCAAAGCCTTTTCAATGCACTTAAGAATGGACTGAGAAGGGGCTCCTGAGTGGCACATTCAGTAAAAGCACCTGTGTAGAGTGCCGGATGCGCCCTATAGTCGGACGTCGCAAGTTCAAGTCCAGGCTATTCCTTTGCTGATCGAGGACGGGAGCTCCCAGGGGACAGCGCTCAATTGGCTGAGCGTCGCCCGGGAGGAGGGAGGGTTAGGTCGGCTAGGGGGTCCTCGGCTCACCGCGCAGCAGCGACCCCTGTAGTCTGGCCGGGCGCCTGTGGGCTTGCCTGTAAGCTGCCCGAGAGCTGCCTTGTCCTCCGACGTTGTAGCTCGTGGGTGGCTGCATGGTGAGTCCGCAGTGTGAAAAAAAGCGGTCGGCTGACGGCACACGCAAACTGCTTTAAACATGGGGACATCTTTTGCTTTAATGTAAGATAGAAGTATTTGGCTTTTGCATTCTTTGGTGTGATTTTTCTTTTGGTTTGATTTTCTAAAAACATTGGTTGGAATGTGACATATCATAAAAATCTATTTTTATTAATGAAAGACACATAACTTTAATGACACAGAAAACAGTCAAAAGTGGATAAAATACATGACAATCCATATAGTCAAAAATATACATAGTATACAAAGAGTGACGGAATACTGTTTTGCTGTAAAAGGTCCTGCCTTTTCAAAATGTTGCAATTTTCTATCAAAATGCAAACTGGTATTGTAAATGGACTGCTTCCCTAAAGAAAACACCATGTTACCTAATACATTTTCTAAGAAAAACAGAAGCACTGAAGCCAATGTTCTTTGAAAAGTAAAAAGTGTTACATGTTACGTTTTGTGGGTTTTGAGAAGACAACACAGACACCAACTTCTCTAATTCAAAGAGAATATTTTCTTAGATGTTTTAGTTTAGCCCATTATAAACTTTTCTCAATGTCTCAGCTAATAAGTGTGATTACCAAATACAGTACTTCTAACCAATATAAACAGTTCTAAACTGTGAAAGTTGTTTAATTATGTTTAATTCTAGTTTTGTAAACTGGGTTATATTGTATGACAGTTTTATGTATGTTGTGTTGAAGTGAAAGGCTACTACATTAGCCTGCGCCATGGGCATTAATAGGTAAAACGCATATTACATTCGATCAGATTGTTTCTGCATGCCAAATAAAACGTTGTGTGGGTAGGCAAAAACACCCCACTTAGAGGTGAGGTATAATTCTATTATACCGGTGCATCAACTTTTACACCGCTCAAGGTTGTTTCAATCAACCCAATGCATTAAATATATCCTCAACAATGCAGTTATACTTTCAAATATGTATTGTAGCAATACACTTATACTAAAGCCTGGATGAAACTTGTATCACAATTGAACTAGACACAACTTATGTGCCCTGGTTCAGTTTAACACAGCACATCACTGCACAGATACTAGAAGGAACCGTACACTTTAATACCCAAAGCATTGAACAAATGAAATATTCAGGCATCATCAGCTTGTAACCTCAAGAATGAATACACTTGGCCAGCCTTTGGCTCGTGTCTGCTAATGCTTGCACATGTAAATACTCCCTTGGTACACAGGCGCTACTTCATTATTACAAATCCTTGGCATACAATGCTATAATATTACCTATCAACCATTTTACATTTTATTTGGTAAATATGCAACAGTCATGCTCTGCAATATTTTATACTTACATATGCATTTCCAGACCAAAAACTTTTCTCAAAATACCAATATTTGTGTTGTTTTCTTTTTATTCCGCTGCTTGGATTTAAGCCAGTAAACAGGAGGCATGGTATTTGAGTCTTAACCATGTGTTCCTTCAGACACGCTGGCATTTCTCTTTATACTCTATCAAAGAAGTATATCTAACAGATGTTCTTAGCAAAGGGGGGGGGGGGATATTTTAAAATAATAAACATATATTAGGCCATACCTCTTTAAAATAGCTGAAATTGTATTTTTACTACTGTTTACTGCTGATTTGATTGCACTGTGGAAGACTGGATGTACAGTAAGAATGTTTTTATTAGACACATTATCTTGTGCAAATATTTTATAGTTCTTCCACAGGGTTATTGCTGTGCGTGAATAGATTTAGGTTTGTTTTAATTTTTTTTATACAGTAATCCATCGCATATCCGACTGTGGTGGGACCAGAGTAAGGGCGGATATGTTAGAAGGCGGATAAATTAATCCTGTTTTAATTACCATTATACACAGTTAACAATTACTATATTCACACAATTATTGTTTTGAGATTCAGCTTTTATTAGGGAGCTCCCCTAAATCCCTCTGCTGTGTGAGTGCATGCATTCGCTGCTGAGTGACAGGCAGGAGATCGAGACAGAGGTTGAAGTTGATACCCCCTGCAGGCGAACAGGATTTGTTTACATATCAACACACTGAACCTGTCACGTGACCCTACCAGCAATGGCAGTGCACGGAGCACATACAACATCGTGTATGAAAACTTTGGTGGCATCTACAATCTCTGAACTTCTGTGTTCTATAATAACTAACGTTGCTGAAGAGGCTGATCATGAAGGATAAACAGTTAGGGCAGATATGTGATGGGTGTATATGCGATGGATCACTGTATTATTAAGGATATATTTTAAACTAATCTAGTGTTTGTTATCCCAGGATTATCTTTCTGTTAAGTGCTGAAAGAGTTAAATAACTCATGAATTAAAGCTTTTGTTTGTAACATTACTCTGTAATTGCAGTCTAAATGCATTTGGGATTAGCAGGGTTTTTTCTTTTTATGTACTATCATCAGTATGGTACCCCTTTTTTCTCAGTTGATGATGGGCTGATAATTACGGGGGCAGTTCTCTTGTTTCTGGGGTCTCGTCCTTAGAAAATCATTACATTCAGAAAACATTGGTATTGTATAAAACTTGCAAACTCTATTCATTGTCCATGAAACAGCAATCCGTTTAATCATTAGATGAGAATGTAAATAATAAACCTATGACTGTTCAAAACAAATAGCTGGACTGGTAATTAGCTGGTAAAACCACTTCTGCAGTCCAGCCCCCCTTCTGCTCTGTAATGTCAAATGTCAGCACCTCTACCTCCTGGAAACTGCAGTGTTTCATATTCCTCCCATTCTAATGAACACTTGTTATGATCCTTGCAGGTCCCGGCAGTGGGGGTGATGAGCAAGTGAACCAGAAGCCAGCAGTGCCGCCCTATGACATTTCCCGAGGTGCCAGCAGGACCGGCTTGCAGGCTTCAAGCAATGTTGCAGGCAGCCGTCGGTGCCTGCTTCCCACCCCCAGGAGCGGAGGATCACCATCTGGTGAGGGTTTAATCCGAACACTTCAGGCCTGCTTGATGAGGGGGTTGGAGGACTGGCTGTCAACCCACTCTTGCCCAGCAATGCAAGGAATGCAGTGAAATTCAAGCTTAGTACATGCCCTGCTAAATGGGAAGAGTCAAGAAAGTACTTTCCCTGAAAAAACATGCCAGAGCCAGCAATATTATAAATATCTGTGTAAAATATTCCATTTGTGATTATAGTAAATAATGTAATCAGTTTACAGTGACCAACTGCTGTTGACAGCAATAGAAACGTACATACTTCAAACACAAAAGTGATGATTTCATAGTCTAACCCCTTTCCCTGCTTTTCACTAGACTTTCGATTTCCTGTTCCATATATAGCAGAACCAAATCTATAAATCTATCCAAAGCTTTCACAGAACAGGATTTTATAGGTAACACAGAACGTGTGTGTGTGTGTGTGTGTGTGTGTGTGTGTGTCTTTTAGAATGAGTTATGTATCCCTGAGTCAATTTAGAATGGATCGAAACCATTCTAGCACATTCCAAATTGTTCATTTGTGACCACACAGTTATTTTATTGTTTAAGTCCTAATATTTTACCAAGTGGGTGTGGCTATCCATAAGTGCCTTGCACAAACAGTAAATAAGCTTTGTACTTATGCACTTCTCATACTCAGAAAAGTAGCCATGCTCGTTAATACTCGTTACTCCTAGTTATTACTGCGGAATTCTGTGAAAATAATAAGTAGCTATCTAAAAAATTGTTTTGCGGTTAATGTAAAGTGTGATCCATTTTGCTTTCTGAACATCATGTCTGTCTGAACCACATTTCATTTGTTAACAGTAATAGTGATGAAGATGGATCTTAAGAAATGTGTAGCATTATGACATTTAGATAGCAAAACTGAGAGGTGCCTGGAAAACTGTACGAAGTGGTGGGCAGTGAAATCATTTTAGTAGCATTCCCCCAGCTGATTAAGAACAGTAATATCACAACAACCATAATATAAAACGAAATCTTCAAAACTACATAACATACAGTCAGTCAAAAATGAACACTTTAAATTGACATGTTTTACAGCTTCCAGGAAAGAAATACAAAAAGATGTTGAAGTTGCTAGACCAGCAGTTTCATCGCCCAAGAGATTAGTGGTGGCAGCCTCAAAGCTTCATTCTCCAGGTAAGCATTGAATACTGTGCGACATACAGGGTGATTAGAAAGTAAGTTTCCACATCAATGCACCATGTGCTGATGTTTATCATCACTGAATTGTTAATTCTTTACAGTTTGCCCTTCATAAATGTGTGACTAGGTATAGAAGTATTTCTTCATTCTGTAGCTTCTATCACAGCCCTTTTCATTATATAGATCCACGTGTTCTGATTGCTGTGCTGCAGGTACCAGGCATGTTGTGCCATTGAGCTCTTACATTGCAAGTAAAATAACAATAAAACTCCTTAAAGCGCCACTGAAAAGTCAGTGGCAAGATTTTTTTACTAAAAAATGTGTAGACGCTTGATCTTCTCATGAATTCAGCTGTGTGAATTTAGCTTGATCTTCTCATGAATTCAGCTGCATGAATTCAGCTTGATCTTCTTGCGGTTGATTGGCGTGCGGTTGATTGGGCATGCAGTTGTTTGGCGTGTGGTTGATTTGGACATGTGGTTGATTAGACATGCGGTTGTTGGCGTTTTGTTGATTGGACATGTGGTTTGGCTTGCGGTTGTTTGGCGTGTGGTTGATTGGACATGTGGTTGTTTGGCGTGTGGTTGATTGGACATGCAGTTGATTGGACATGTGGTTGATTGGCGTGTTGTTGATTGGGCATGCGGTTGTTTGACGTGCGGTTGTTTGGCGTGTTGTTGATTGGACATGCGGTTGTTTTGGCGTGTGGTTGATTGGACATGTGGTTGTTTGGCGTGTGGTTGATTGGACATGCGGTCGATTGGACATGCAGTTTTTTGGCATGTTGTTGATTTGACATGCGGTTGTTTGGCATGTGGTTGTTTGGACATGTGGTTGATTGGACATGTGGTTGTTTGGCGTGTGGTTGATTGGACATGCGGTTGTTTGGCGTGTGGTTGTTTGGCATGCAGTTATTCAGAGTTCTACTGTGTATAATTTGGTAACTGTGTTCATCATTCACTAATAAAGGCTTCTTTGCTGTTTGATAATACAGCTGCATTAAGAATTTGCATTATCAGCTCCTTACAGGCACAAAGTATAACTGCTGTGCCATCTGGTTATTTCTTGTCTGTTTGCCAAGTATGAGGTCAGAACATTCTGTACAATTTGAAAAGCATTGTTGTTAAGATTACATTTCTTCCTCTTGACAGCTGTGTTGGATGCAATTCTGCAAGTTCTGTGACATCAGTTTACATCAAAGCTGGCATAAGAATTCTTCAGGGCTCCATACAGCTGTTAGGCTTTGTCTAATGATCTCCATTAACAAATGTTGTGACCTGCTGTAAACCAAGCTGCTTTGAGCTTTCAAACACCATACTCAGGAGTGATGCACAAGGATAATTACTTATCAAACATAGTTTTCTTCACGCTTCTCTTTCTTCCTAAAAAATCTCACAGCTTGAATTCCTCTAATAGTAGACATTGCCATGCTATTCCAAGATCAGTTATGACTGTTTCATTGATGTTGAATGCACTAATACCATGCCATTTTGAGATCAATTAAATGTATTTGCATCCATTCCATGTTCTGTAACGTAGCATTGTGCACAGACCTTGTACAGCTACTTAGTATTGTGATTTTTCTGAATATATTACACCACAATTTAATAGATCTATAACACCATTTTATATCTATGAAATATCCATAACTGGTCTTACCATGATAAAGTTTATTTAAATTAATGGGACATAGTTTATATCTGAATGAGAAACATAATGCCGCTCCAGACATTTTTGACAGTTCAGCAACACCTACTGGATATTTTTATGAATGGTATTTGAAACCCTCACTTTAATGTGAGTCTACCTCCAAGTGGATTCTACAGATTCATCATTTCTTGACTCACAAGAGGGATAAAGTGGAGATACAGGATGAGCTTTATTAAAAAGCAGCTTATAATCAGAACATTTATTCATGACAGATTCTCAAGCTGTTGTTGTTTTGTTATAAATATGAAGTAAATGTGTTTATAAAGAAAAGGGAACTGGGTGCATGTTTACCTACTCAGTGGTTAATGTCTCGACTACCTTTTTACCAGTGGTTCCACCAGGGGCACCATTTCAGATGTCAGTGGAGTTAGGGTTGGGACCTTAATAATGTAATGGTTAATTCCCTATCAAGTACGAAATGTAACCATTGCCTCATGATAACCTGAATAAGATATATCAAAACTGCACATCAGAGCCTGTGACACAGTCGTGTCCGCCCCCGAGGGCATAACTGGACTGCAGACACAGACATCATCATCATTTTTCGTTTCATCCGAACCTGATGGGAGAGACTATGAACAGATAAGTATCAAGTTACTTATATCTGCTTTCTCGCTTGTGTAAATTACACTAATTAAGGCGATTCATTGTTATGTGCTTATAGTAATTGCTACTTAAATGTATTGTGCACTCAGCCCTTTGTTTTTGTTAGTCCCGCAGCGGCGTAGCGTTGGGCAGGGTCATCAAAAGGGAGGTCATCGTCACGAATACGTCCAGCCTCGGCTGGGGCGCTGTGTAGAATGGCACTCCACGTAATGGTTTGGAACTGCAGGCAGTTTAACTAGCCTTGCAGCATTTGTTGCAGAAGGTTCGAGGGAGGCATGCGCTTGTCCGGGCAGACAACGCAACAGTGGTGGCTTACGTCAACAAAAAGGAGGCCTCACATCGCTTAGTCTCCATCGTGTGGCCCATACGCTTTGCTCCGGGCACACGAGAACCTACTCTCACTGCGGGCAGTACATCTTCCCAAGGGTGAAAAAAACTAGGCAGCTGCTCCTCTCAAGGACAGTCCCAGTGCCTCAGAGTGGAGGCGAACCCCAAGGTGGTAGCCTCATTTGGGAGAGGTTCAAGACAGCAGAGATAGATCTCTTGCCTCCTAGGAATCAACCCACTGTCCCCTCTGGCTCTCCATAATAGGAGACAGGGACCACTGGCGGTAGATGCCTTGGCACACTAGTGGCCAAGGCAACTGTTATATGCATTCCCACCGCTTGACTTGCTCCTGCTGTGTGTGGAGAAAATCAGGCACCGGGCCAAGGTGCTTCTAGTAGCCCCTTATTGGAGACTGGTTTAAACCCGGATGCATCTCCTGAGCTGCCATTCATGGAGACCTGCTCAGTCAGGCACAGGGGCCCTTATTGCATTCCGACTCATTGAGCCTGTAGCTCTGGGTCTGTCCCCTGAATGGCTGCATTGAGCCATCTGGGTCTGTCCAATAAGGTTATTGACACCTTGCAAAATGTGCGGGTACAAGTGGAGCGTCTTACAGACGTGGTGTCTGCCTCGTGGGTTCGACCCCATGACTTGTCCCATGGCAGTAATACTGCAGTTTTGCAGGACCTGTTGATTATCGGAATTTCCCTCTACATTAAAGGTCTATCTGGCAGGCATTCGTCTTGCCGTGTAAAATTGACTCGGTCTCCCCAGGAGACATTTTCAAAGTGGTTTGGTGGCTTCAGCCGCCTAGGAAGGACATTGTTCCACACTAGAGGTTAAACATGGTGTTCAATGCACTTTTGAAGCCTCAATTTGAGCCCATGCATTCAGCTGAGCTCAAATATTATCACTCAAGCAACTGTTTGCTTGCTATCACCTTCGCAAAGCGGGTGAGCGTGATGCAGGGTTTTCTCCTTAGTGAGTGCCTGTTTAATTTTTAAAGAGGCCAGGACAAGGGTTACGCTCCATACCGATCCTGCCTTTTGCCGAACACTATGTCAACCAGTCTGTGGATTTGAAGACTTCTTTCCACATCTTACTAGTCTGACAGGGAGCTGCAGCTCCATACGCTCTGCCCAGTGCAGGCCCTGGAGTTCTATGTTGACAGGACAAAAAGTTGGAGTCTGTCCAGGCAATGTGTTGTCTGCTCTGGGACGAAGTCCCATGGTCAAGCCCTGTCTAGGCAGAGGCTGTGCAAATGGAGAGTAGACACGTGTAGAACTGCCTATGAGCTGGCCAACTACCCAGAAAGCTCACTGCCCATTTCTTCAGGGGCATGGCAACTTTGTGGGCTTTATTCCAGGGTGCATCTGTCAATGACATTTGCAATGCAGCGGTGTGGTCTACTACCCATACCTTTACTTGGTTCTACAGACTTAGGTTGTAGATCCACAAAAACTCGATCATACTGAAGTGGGCTTCGAGGACCGCGATTGTGTTAACACAATCATACTGAAGTGGGCTTCTAGGACCGTGATTGTGTAAACACGATTAAAAAGCATTTCGTTTTTTAGACTTAAAGGGCCACCGTACTTTGCAGTACAGGCTTGAAACACACATCAATGGATAGGGGAGGGACTGATGTGACTTATAATTATATTAGAACATGTATTCTGTCTCATGTGTTTTAATACATACAAGTATGTTTTTACAACATTTATAAATATGAAGAAACGAGTGGATATAAGCATATACTATTTCATGTATTAGGTAGTTTTTTTTTTCCTTATTACTGATATTAATTAAATGAGTAACTATTATTTTATTTATAAATATTTATTTTGATCAAATAAATCAAGAGTAGTGTCCATTATTGCTTATAAAGACCCTGAGAATAAACGTGTATTATGTCATTGCAATCACTCAGGTGAAACAATGTCTTGCAATTTGCCCAAACATCAATATTTTTCAACAAAACATTCATGAAGTATTGTAAGGTCCCTCCGGTCATAGAATAATGCATTTTTATATATGTATCTCTAAGCAGAATACATAATTAAAAAAGTGAAAAGTTTATATGGTTTCTGAAGTACTTTATAATGTTCCCCAGAGTGTTCTGAAAAAAAGGACACCATTTACAAGATGCTACTGCAAAAAATAGATTTCTTAGAGAAGAGAGTCAATCACTGAAAAATGCTTGGTCCTGAAAGGGTTAAGGGTCTTCTGGGTCAACCCTTACAGATAGTCACAGAGGTGTTTCTCACACAATTGTTAGCCCTAGCTACTTGTACTGGGGTTTCTCGTGGTAACGCGGAAGGTGGCCTTGTGGCATATTGCTTTACGACAGCTTTGGTATTCATACCCATTGTAATATTAAAAGATAATGGTTACATTTCGTACTTGATGGGGAATGTTAGGTTAGTATCGTAACCCTGGTTCCCTGAAATACTGAGTCACTGTGTCCATGACGTGATCTGTATCTGCAGTCCAGCTGTGCTCTCAGGGGCGGGCACGGCTGTGTCACATGCTCTGACGTGCAGCTTTGATATATCTTATTTAGGTTATCAGGGTCTTAAGGATAAATACCCATGAGGTAATGGTTACATTTCTATTTCAGGGAACCAGAGTTATGATAATAACCTAACGATGTTGAACTTTTATATAGTGTCTATAGAAACTCTACACCCCCTTTAACTTTTTTCACATTTGGATTTCAAATTAGGATTTTTTCCACTTATCTACACACCATACTCCACACTGTTAAGGGGAAAAAAGGTTTTTATTGAGAAATTATATATTACAAATGCAAAACTGAAATATCATAATTGTATAAGTCTCCACCCTCCTGAGTTAATACTTGGTGGAAGCACCTTTGGTAGCAATTACAGCTGTGAGTCTGTTGCGATAGGTCTCTACCAACTTTGCACACCTAGATTTGGCAATATTTGATCATTCTTCTTTACAAAACTGTTCAAGCTCTATCAAGTTCCTTGGGGAGCGTTGTTGGACAGCAATCTTCAAGTCATGCCACAAATTTTCGATTGGATTTAGGTCGGGGCTCTGACTGGGCCACTCAAGGACATTTACCTTTTTGTTCTTTAGCCACTTCAGTGTAGCTTTGGCTGTGTGCTTTTGGTCGTTGTCATGCTGAAAGGAGAACTTCTGTCCCAGTTTCAGCTTTCTTGCAGAGGGCAGCAGGTTTTCCTCAAGGACTTCTCTGTAATTTGCTCCATTGATTTTCCCTTCTATCCTGACAAGTGCCCCAGTCCCCGACGATGAGAAACACCCCCATAACATGATGCTGCCACCACCATGCTTCACAGTAGGGATGGGGTTCTTTGGGTGATGTGCTGTGTTGGGTTTGCGCCAAACATAACGCTTTGCATTTAGGCCAAAAAGTCATCATTTTAGTTTCGTCAGACCACAAACCTTTTTGCCACATGGCTACAGAATCTCCTGAATGTTTTTTTGCATACTTCATATGGGATTCAAGGTGGGCTTTGAGTAATGGCTTCCTTCTTGCCACCCTACCATACAGACCAGCTTTGTGGAGTGCTTGGGATATTGTTGTCACATGCACACTTTGATCATAAAAGCCTGTAGCTCTTGCAAAGTTGCCATTGGCCTCTTGGTAGCCTCTCTGATCAGTCTCCTTCTTGCTCGGTCATCCAGTAGGCAGGGTCTTGGTGGTGCCATACACCTTCCACGTCTTAATAATCGTCTTGACCATGCTCCAAGGGATATTCAGGGACTTTGATATTTTTTATACCTATCCCCTGATCTGTGCCTTTCAACATCTTGCCTTTCCCGTTCTTTTGACAGCGTCTTGGGGCTCATGGTTGAGTCTTTGCTTTGAAATGCACTACCCAGCAGAGGGAACCTACAGGAACTGTTGAATTAATCCTGAAATCATGTGAATCACTACAATTTAACACAGGTGGAGGCCACTTAGGCCACTGTTTGATTTTGAAGGCGATTGGTTACACCTGAGCTAATTTAGGATTGCTATTACAGGGGGGGTGGACACTTATCCAACCAAGCTATTTCAGTTTTTATTTTTAATTAATTTTCTCCAAATTTCTAGAATATTTTTTTCACTTGGAAGTTGTGGGGTAGGATGTGTAGATAAATGAAAAAAAATGATTTTAATGCATTTTAATTCCAGGCTATAAGGCAACAAAAGCTGACAATTTTGAAAGGGGGTGTAGACTTTCTATAGGCAATGTAATAATAATTATAATAATAATATTAATATGCCCTGTGAGAAGACAATTTTATACCATAAGTACAGGTTCAACTGTACATATCAGCTTGTAACACAGGACAGAAAAATTCGTGAAAACATGGATTGTGATTTTTGACAAAATATATCAGTGGCGGTTGGTGATCTTTGTGAGAGGTGAAGGCACACACTGTACATGGCCATAGCAATTAATGGGATAAAGTAGGATCACAAACATCGAGTGTGCCGCACTGTGTTCAGGCATCTGCAACGAAACTTTCAACTGCAGAACTGCTCCATTAAAATATTACCATTCAGCTAAAACAATATACAGTTATTACCTACAGACATCCTGGTTAATTATGTAATAATAATGTGAAAGATAATAATTTTTTTTTAAATCGGAAGCAAAGAAACTGAGGTGAATCTCAGTAATGATGATTTTCCTTAAATTCGAAGAGAAACTCCTTTGTTTTAAAATCACACACGATATTACTCTCAAGTTACCGACCAACATCATTCTCCATCCAACATCACCTTTAATCAGCCTCACGCTCTGCCAATCCCTGTATCGCCAAAGCCTGTGTAGGCAATCTGTAGCTTGCCTAAACCTGACCAAGCTATCTTTTGTTAACGTGCCCTTCTGGAATACTCGGTGCTTTTATTTGTATGTACTGAATGTTTCTTATGCAAACATATTAAGTAGCGATTTAAACTTTATGAGCAATTAATTAATGCTTTATTATACTCTCATGACACATTACAAATAAAACATAATGAAAACTACAACTGGTTAAAAATTAAGGAAGTCTGTGTGTGGCGGGGTACACCCCACCTGTGCTTATTTTGTATTTGTTGTATTATTATGATTTAAATGTATTGTTTGGTGTTTAAAACACGATCTGTGTTATTATTGTTTTCAGCCTCGATGGGGTTAAAATTCCCCATGCAGCTAAAACTTTTGCTTAATGTGGCCATCTCCCAAATTAATCAAGTAATTACCAATTGGGAGATGGCCACATATATAAAAGCGAAGCAGCCTGGGAGGTTGCTGAGAGTTGGAGAGAGTTTAGAAAAAGGAGACGGAGAGACAGTAAGAGTCATAAAACTAAAACCAATTGCTACTCGTGCTGGCTTTACACCAGCATGATCCTTTTTTCAGTTATTGTCTATTTTGTTTTGGCCATAGTGCCTTTTGTTTTGTGGCGAAGTGTTTTGTTCCTGTTTTTGTGTAACCCCTTTATTTATTATTAATGTCTGTCTCTTCCTGGTCTGACGTCACCACCAAGCCATATCCATCACACTGTGACACGGAAATTCGAGGTGAATCAAGAGAGCGTCCCTCGCTTCACCTGCCGAGCTGACACTAATATAATCAATAAAAGTTGTCTGTTTTCCTTTTCCATGTAGCTAAGTCAACTTTATTTCTGTCTGCAACTAATTGTTTATTCAAAGTGGTATATTAGGAATCAAAACCAGACAGAAACACTGATAAGCTTTGAGAATTCTACAACAGAAATGTATATAATTTATATAGAGCAATTCTATAGGGAAATGAGACATCTCTATGGAATCTCTACAGCGGCGCTCTGTGAAGGTATAGGCTGCTAACAGTTTGTTCATGTGACACTGTAATAGATCCTTTGTTACGAAATATCAAGCAATTCAATGGAGAGTATGGCTTTGGTTGGTGCCAGCATCCAGGTGAAATGGTTGCAAAGGGAATGGACATGTCCGCGTATACCTTTTCAGAGAAACAGAACAAAAAGAGCAGAGAATAAAATCAGGCAAGCACAGCAGGAAGACAGCCAGCCTTAAATAAAGTAATTTATTAAAATATATGGTTACGTACCCGAGGGGACGTGTGTAGTGATAGGGGAACCTTGGCCACCCCAGTATATAGTGCACAGTGAAGCGTAGGATGGAGACCCGAGCTGACCGTGACGGCAGAGGATCGACCCGAAGCCTTTCTTGAGATCTTCAAGGCTATGGCGATCTCTGCCGGGTGGACCCAGGCACAGTGGGCTAGCTACCTCCTGCCCCAGCTGACGGCGGAGGTGCAGGCAGCAGCGAGGACCTTGGATCCGGTGGCAGTGATGGAGTACCCCACGCTGAAAGCTGCCATCCTCAACCATGTGGATGCAACTTCGGAGGGCTACTGCCGCAAATTCCGGGAGGAGAGCTTCTCTGCGGAGGAACACCCCAGGGCCATCGCGCACCACTTGCAGGATTACGCCCGGGGATGGCTGAACCCAGGAGCAACCACCACTGCCAGGCTGGTTGAGGTAGTCGAGCGGTTCTTGTAGTGCTTGGCTCCGGGGCCGCGCTTGTGGGTGCAACAGCAGGCACCCGTCACCCTGGATCGGGCGATCCAACTGGCAGAGCAGTACCAGGCAGCAGAACCAATACCCGCTAAGCTGCCTGGGAATAGCGCTACTCCAGCATCATCCCCTCTACTGGCCCCAGGGAGGGCAAAGGGACTGGGGGGAGGGGTAGCCAGGTTCCTGGACTGAGTGTGGCGATGGGAGCTCCTGGCCCAAGAACTGGGGCGGAGTGGGGTCACCCACGGGCTGCTGCGGTGTGGACCAGGGTCTCACGCAGCCACCCTACAGTTGAGCCCCTTTGATGGCTCCTGTGTCTCAAACTCCTGCTGAAGCTTCCTGGCTAGAAACCAGTTCACTGATGTGTGGAACAAGCTGTGAGGTGAGCCACATCGACTGGGATTGCCCCGCTATGGGATGTGACCCTCATTCGACCAGGTAAGACTGTTCCATTCCATCAGTCACTCCAGCAGACGGGTTTTGTGATTCTTGTGTCAGTGGATGATACACAAACCCAGGCTCTCTTAGATTCAGGGTGTAGTCAGTCCCTAATACAAGAGAGCTTAATCTCACCGGCGCATAAGCAAATAACGGGACAGGTGCATATAAAATGTATTCATGGGGATGTGCGCAGTTATCCCAAAATGTATGTGAATTTGAAAAGTGGCCAGCAGGTGACGCGAGTGCAATTGCAGTTGGTTTTGTGTATTCGATTGCCAGTGCCTGTACCTGTCTCTGTTCTGGGACGGGACTGCAAGCAGTTTAAAAATTGGTTGGCTGCTGTGATGGCCCCATCCTCCCTATTGGCTAAGAAAGAAGAAGTAATTGGAGAGATCTTCCCCTTTCGTGACCCGGCATGGTATTGCCATAGATTTAGACCCTACAAAAATAAACGGGAACAACGGGCCACTGAGAATGAGGGCTGGCAATGGAGGGAGTCCAAGAAGTTTCAGGTGGGGGCAATTGGTGAAGAGTGGGGGGAGGCTGCGGAGCCAGCGCAGGGGTCTGGCTCGGCTGCCTCTGCTCAGGACCGACCTGATCCTGAGCTAGAAGCCATGGGAGCTGATTTTTTAGCTCGTTCCCGTGACTTCCGACTGGAGCAAAGGCATGATGACGTGCTGGGCAGGCTCTTTGACCAAGCAGCGGTGGTTAGTGGTTGGGTGGTCGAGCCCAGATGCGCTGCTGTGTACACTCACTTTGAAATTAATCAAAATCTCTTGTACCGTGTTGAGAACCAACTTTATGTCCCAGCTAGTCCGCAGAACATGTAAACTTTTGGGGATCAAGACCATTAGGACCTCTGTCTTTCACCTCCAGACTGATGGTCTTGTGGAGAGTTTTAATAAGACCCTCAAAAACATGTTGCGCAGATTTATTGACAGTGACGTGTGCTACTGGGACCAGCTGATTCCTCCCCTTCTCTTTGCTATAAGAGAGGTACCTCAGGCTTCTACGGGGTTTTCACCATTCGAGCTGCTGTATGGGCAGAGACCCTGGGGTGTGCTCGATCTGGTCAGAGAGATGTGGGAGGAACAGCAGGATAATTTGACCAATACTGTCCGGTATGTGTTGGACCTGTGCAAACGTCTCGAGTCTGTGGGGAAAATGGGCGCATTACAATTTGCAGCAGGCTCAATGCAGAAAGGAGACCCAATATAACAGGGGGGCCTGGTTATGCACGTTTCAGCCTGGGGATAAAGTGCTTCTATTGTTACCCAGCTCTGAGTCTAAACTTCTGGCAGGTGGCAAGGACCTTATGAGGTTACATGCCGGGTTGGGACGGTGGATTATGAGATCTGCCAGCCGGAGCGATGGAGAGAAAAGCACATTTATCATGTAAACCTCTTGAAGCCCTGGTTGCAACAGGAGGCTTTGTTAGTGGCGCAAGCAGATGATGTCATAGACCTGGGACCTGTTCTTTCTGTATTGGTGAAAAAGGGGTTGGTACAGGTTGCAGATAATCTGACACCAACACAGAAATGTCAGGCTCGGGCGCTGGTGGCAGAGTTTCCTGATGTGTTTTCTCCCGTCCCGGGGGGCAGACTCGAGTAGCCCACCATCACATTGAGATTGAGTCGGGGGCGCCAGTTCACCAGAGGCCGTACCACATACCTGAGCACAAAAGGCAGGTAATAAAGGCAGAGATTGACAAGATGCTCAGACTGGATGTAATAGAGGAGTCCGAAAGTGACTGGAACAGTCCGATTTGTTTTAGTGGATAAGCTGGACGGGTCAACTCGATTTTGCATTGACTTCAGACGAGTTAATGAGAAATTGAAGTTTGATGCTTATCCCATGGCCCGGGTAGATGAGTTGCTGGAGTGTCTAGGCACGGCTCATTTTATGACGACACTGGATTTTACGAAGGGGTACTGGCAGATACCCCTGACCCCGGAATCCAGAGTGAGGACGGCGTTTGAGACTCCCTTCGGGTTGTACCAGTTTAGGACCATGTCCTTTGGGTTGCATGGAGCACCAGGCACTTTCCAGGGATGATGGATCGCATTTTGCGGCCCCATCAGCAGTATTCCTTTGCTTACATAGATGATGTGGTTATCCACAGTGATGACTGGCTGAGCCATCTGTGTAAAGATGTTGTTTTTAGGAAACATGGCATTGTTAATGAGATCAGAAAATAGATACTAAATTGCTGTTTTAGCCTGAGAAGATATGGAGAATGTGTAAAGGGGTAATGTATGAAATAAGGTTGGAAACTTTTTGCAGGAACTTTTTAGAATTTTAAAAAAATGCTTGGAAAGACTAGCACAGAGATGAGTGGTGCTATTTTATTATTATTTTTATGTGAAAATCAATCGGTTGCTTGCTTTTTACCTGAAAAAAATGTGGTGTAAGGTGTTGGGTATGTGAGAAATTATATGCTTTCTGTTACCAGACATGGGAGTTTAATAGCCTATTGAGTAGGAGCCAGTGTATCATGTGTTCCAAACTCAGCTCTCTGTGCCTTAGTGCTATCCTGCTGTGACCAAAAAGAAACTACACGTTGCATCTCAGTTAGGCTCTACAGTGATAGTATAAATAATTAATTTAAACCATTTTCCAAAGCATTAGATTCAGCTTTAAATTATACATTGCTTGCTACCAAAGCCTGTTAATGAACTGTCTTTCAGTACCCATTCGCAGTGACAGCGGAAGCTTTTTACAGTAGGGGGGCAAAGCTTCCTCAGTGCTATTTTTACTGTTCCCACCGAAACACAATTCGTGTGTTAATATTCAAAATAATGAAGGCCCTACATCAATTGTGGAGAGATCTGCAGCTCAATTGTGACCAAAGCATGAAAAATTGCAGAAATGTTGTTTTAGTGCCTTAATTATGAAGCTGATTAAAAAAGCCATACAAACAGTATTTCATAACAATACCGATCTGAAATGGCAGAAACATAAAAACTAGCATTCTTTTTTGATTGGCAATTTTATATACATGTATAAGTAGAATTGTTTTAATAAGTATTCAACCCCTTTGCTACTGCAGCCCTAAATCAGCTCAGGTGCAAATGATTTGTTTGAAAGGTCACAAAATTAGCGAAATGGTTTCAGTCTGTGTGTACTCAAAGTGGTTTAACTTGTAGATAATTTCCCTCAGGTATATAAAGACTTTCAAGCTGCAACTCATATAGTGATCCAACAAAGCAACCATGAAGACCAAGGAGCTTTCGAAACATCAGGGATAAAGTGGTAGAGAGGTACAGAGCGGGAGAAGGGTACAATAAAATTTCAAAGGTGCTGATTATCCCTCTCAGCACAGTGAAGTCCATCATTAAGAAGTGGAAGATGCATCATACCACCCAGACACTACCCAGATCAGGTCGCACTCCCAAACTGAGCAGCCAGGCAAGCAGGAAACTGGTTCGGGATGTCACACTGAAGCCAACAATGACCTTGAGAGTTCTACAAAGTTCTGTGTCTGAGATGGGAGTCAGTGTTCACACATCAACAATAAGCCGGTCCTTACACAAAGCCGGCCTGTATGGATGGGTGGCAAGAAAGAAGCCATTACACAAAAAGCCTCATCTTACACCACGTATTGAGTTTTTGAAAAAGCATGTCGATGATACTGCAGACATGTGGAAAAAGGTTTTGTGGTCAGACAAGACAAAAGTTGAACTTTTTGGTCTAAATTCCAAGCGTTACATCTGGCGCAAGCCCAACAATGCACATCACCCAGTCAACACCATCCCAACTGTCAAGCATGGTGGTGGCAGTATCATGTTTTGGGGATGCTTCTCTTCAGCAGGGACTGGGAAGCTTGTCAGGTTAGAGGGGAGAATGGATGGTGCAAAGTACTGGCAAATCCTTGAAGGAAACCTGTTTGAGTCAGCCAAGACTCTGAAACTGGGGAGGAAATTAACATTTCAGCAGGACAATGACCCGAAGCTCAAAGCCAAAGCCACACTTGAGTGGTTGAACAAGAAGATAATTAATGTTCTTGAGTGGCCCAGTCAAAGTCCTGACTTGAATCCAATTGAAAATTTATGGCGAGACTTGAAGATTGCAGTCCATCGACGATCCCCAACAAACTTATCAGAACTGGAGCAATTTTGCTGTGAAGAATGGGCAACAATTTCACCATCCTATTGTGCAAAGCTAGTAGAGACCTATCCAAAAAGACTCATAGCAGTAATTGCTGCAAAAGGTGCTTCTACCAAGTACTGACTTAAGGGGCTGAATACTTATGTAACCAGTAAATTTCATTTTGGACATTTTCTTTGCAAGTTTTGCTGACATTTAACCTCCTCCTCATATAACAGTGTTCAGTTTAACCACTACAGCTTTGAATAAAAAAAAGTTTGTTTGAAAAAACTGTGCATACATTATTTGTAATTCAACAAAATGTGACATTATTGGTAGGGAGTGAATACTTCTTCAAACCACTGTATATAGTTTTGGTTCTAACTCTTGCGAGATAAAGATGCTCTCTGCGTCGTCCAGACAACCTATCAAGAATTATCTATTACCGGGACAGCTAAATTTGGATTCTAGCCTTAAACGCAGAATGATAATTGCTTTATAAAACCCACATCAATTTATATAAATCACATACAAACAGTTACTATAGTGTTGTGGCAATGTGCCCCGCCCCTGTGTGCATATTATGTGTTGTATGTTGCATGCGTGTGTTAATGTTGGTGTATAGATTGGTACACGGGATATAAACGGGTCTGTGTTTCACGTGTGATTTAAAAAGTGTAGATTTGTATTTAGGCACGAGGAGGGCACAAATCACTTCACGTGCTGGTTAAATGTAATATGTAAGCACGGGGTTGCACAGAATTAATTCACGTGCTGGGATTCAAGTGAATAATTAATTAGTAATTGAATCCCAGCACAACAGTATATATAGAGACACGTAGCATTCACTCAGGGTTGGGTGTTCGGTGAGTGGAGAACGGGATTGGAGACGGAGGTAGTAATTGTTAAAATAATAATAGTAGTAAAGTATCTGCTCACCGTGTTTGTTTGTCTGTCTAGTCCGTTTTGTTCGTCTATTTATTTTGGCCTCAAGTGCCGTGCCCTGTGTTTTGTCTGTTCAAACCTTTTATTTTCTGTTCTGTTTATTAAATGCTGAGCGAAAGCATTCGCTCAGCTTCACCAAACCACACCTCTCTGTCTGTTTATTTCCTGCTTCTGGTCTGACGCCACCCACTCCGGCCGTCTTTGTGACAAGTGTTCATTAACTTCAAAGCAAAAATTGAAAGCAATAATACTTTTCTTACATTCTACCTAAAACAAAACTTTAATTTTACTAAACGTCTGCTTATTCTCGAGTTCATAAGATGATTAAAACACTACTCATTGAATACTTAACAGATGTGTGCTGCCTCATCCAGCTGATCCATATCTTCAACAATACAGACGCTCAAAGGCTCTCCTGCTGGCAAGGACAGGTCCAGGTTCCGGGGTCTGCCTTCCTCGCGTTTCGGCTCCACTTCAGGGTACGAAACAAATGTCTTTGCAAAGAACAAGAGTCATTAACTATTTAGGTATTTCACTGAAACAGCAATTCCTCCACCAACATGTGAACTCTTCATCCGGTTATGTCTGGGATTTCCATTACACGAGAGTAGATGTTAAAACTTCATGCTGATTTGAACTTGGCTCTCGCCAAGATAAGCACCAACTAAGACGTAGCTTTACAGTGAACTAATGTGATCCATATGTGTCTCCCTCCATTTACGTTTCCTTCCATATTATGATGTAGATATCCTTCTGTCTGGTGTTAATGGCTGAAGTGTAATGCTGGCTCCAGGGATCAGCTTATTTTGCCTCCCTAGCACATCAGCACACACAACGGCTGCGATGCTGGCTCCGGGGATCAACCAAAGTGCGGCCTCCCCAGCGCATCAGCATGACAACCGTCTGGATTGAGCTAAGTAGGGTACATCTCTGGGGTTTTCAAGTGGGCACCTTCCATCCTCAGTGTTTCGTCGACTAGCCCACGACACCTCAAGAGGGCTCGACGGTGATTCTGGCGTCCCAGCATCACCCCCCTCCTTCCCCCACTCAACTCAGCCCAGCTTACTTACCTGTCCCCAGCCAGAATCTTTCCGTCTCAACCACAGCCAGTTGCTGCTCTTCTCTGCTGCTTCAGATAAGTTCTTCACTGTGCGACGCAACTCTTGGCCACTGAATCCGACGTCTCTGAGAAACCGGGTTGTAGAGTGTGCCACAAATCCTTGACAACCCACTTCCACTGGGTAAACCCGAACTCTCCATCCTCGCTGTTCCGCTTCAGTGGCTAGTTGAGCATACCGCAGTTTCTTCCTCTCATACGCCTCATCTACAGCATCCTCCCATGGCACTGTTAACTCTACCAGGTGAACAAGGCGTGCTGATCCAGACCACAAGACAATATCTGGTCGAAGGTTAGTGGTGGCAATCTCAGGTGGAAAAATAAGCCATTGACCATCTGCCAGCATATTCCAGTCTCTAGCAGCTTCCAGTTGTCCTGGACGAGGATTGGTTTTAACACCTTTTCTTGGTGGTTGCTCTCCTGGGCGGAGGAATGTTGTCTTTTGTGTGTAATGTTTTGATGGAACAGGTGGCAACTTATTGGTCATGTTACGCTTGTCTTCCAATGCTAAGGCCAAACATCGCAGCACCTGGTCATGGCACCAAGTAAACCGTCCTTGGCTAAGAGCCACCTTACATCCTGTCAAAATGTGCCTTAATGTTGCAGGTGATGAACACAAAGGACATGAGGGATCCTCTCCTACCCAGAGGTTTAGGTTCTGTGGTGATGGGAGAACATCATATGTTGACCTGATGAGGAAACTGATCCTGCTCTGTTCCATTGACCATAGGTCTTGCCAGCCAATCTTGCGTTGTTCCACACTCTCCCATCTCATCCATTCTCCCTGTTTGGCCTGGGAAATGGCCTTTATACACCTCATCCTCTCCTCCTGCTTTTGCACCTCGTTGACTACCAGCTTCCTCCTTTGAGCTGGGGCCGCCTTGTGCCATGTAGGAGGAGTTGAACTGAAACCAAGACCCCCTCTTCCATGCTGAACTTGCCCCATGATATCACCAATTCGAAGGGCAGCCTTTGCATCTTCCACAGCTTTCTTTGCCGCCCACTTTCTTCCAGTTTTCAACACAGGTGCTGCCTCCCTTACGCATTTATCGCGTGACTCTACTAAAGTCATTTCCAGTCTGACCTTGGCGCACTTAAACTCCTCGGTTAGAGCAGAGACTGGTAGCTGCAGTATTCCTTTACCATAAAGTCCCACTCTGCTGAGGCAGCGTGGAACTCCCAACCATTTCCTGATGTATGAACTGATTAAAGCTTCCAGCTTCTCTACTGTTGTCAAAGAAACCTCGTACACAGTCAGTGGCCACAGCAACCTCGGCAGTAGACCAAACTGAAAGCACCAGAGTTTTAGTTTACCTGGTAGAGCGCAGCTGTCTATGCTCTTCAACCCTTCCACTGCTTGTTGTCTAACTTCTCCCACACGAACTGTGTCCTTTAGATCCCCGTCGTACCATCTCCCAAGACTCTTCACTGGCTTCTCAGACACTGTTGGTATTGCCTCACCATTAATGATCCCCGTCGTACCATCTCCCAAGACTCTTCACTGGCTTCTCAGACACTGTTGGTATTGCCTCACCATTAATATTCCACCGCAAAACTCCAGCACAGCTAGCTCAATAAATTGAATATAACTCTTTCTCCGGTGATCATCAGGGGGTAAGTTAGAGATTTGATTACAAGTACTTACTAGACATCTTACACAGCGGACTCCCACACCAAATGAAAAACTAGAATAATTATATCGTATTAGCGTGTCCAAAAACAATATCTCTGTTCCAGTTGGTCGCAGGCTGGATCATCAGCTTGTCACAGTTCATAGACTTGTTTGCGTATCCAGAACCTTGGATTTTGTGCCGAGATCCCTGTTTGAGTGTCGCGCTCAAGCATTTGTAAGGTTCTCTTTACCACTGTGATTGGATAGTTTGGTTATTTTGGGCGGTGCCTGGGTCCACATGGAGTGTTTCTCATTTGTTGTTCCCGTTCTGATGCAACCCCATGTTCTCCATTGGTCTGCTATTTCTGCCTCCTGTATGCTGGATTTATGTGATGGACTGGTTTTTGTCTTAGGTGTCAAAGCACCCAGAACTGTCTAGGTTGAGGTGCCAAAAGAGTCATTCAGCGATCGTGAAGATAAGCCATTTGTTCAGCAGTTAGTTTATGCCTCTTTTTAAAAGCATTCTTTGTCAGTGGAGGAGTTTGTGACCAGAAATCAATAAGACACAGAGAATGGTTTAAGATTCCTCCTCCGTATATTTCAATTCTGTTACTTTCACACACAGAATGATATTATGAGCCACTCTGATGCTACACCAGGTACCTCCTAAATAGAAGTGAACATGGTTTATGAACTGCTTTTATCTACCCTAAAAATAATGTAAAACATGTAAAAGAATAAAAGTAACATTTTATTTTTTTAATTAGGAGTTGAGTGAACGTTCATGAAGGTGCTAAAATGTATTAGCAAAAGTAAAAAAATAAATAAATGATTGTAGTCATTAGAAATATCTAGTAGACTACATGTGTTAGTGCTGATTGTGCTGTTTGCTAAGTAATTTGTTCACAGTGTGCTCATAAAATGTATTAAAAGTAATCAGTCTGTATCCAGTTGTTTGATTTCTACAACTTGTCATTCAAACCCGAGACTAGTTGTTGCTATTCCTGTTGGTTTACTGTATTGTTGCTGACAGTGGCTTGGTTTACATGCACTTGAAAATCGACTCTACAGCCATGACTGTGTGACGTTGTCACAAAAATACATCGTGAAACAGCAAAAGGATGTCCTTTTGGCAGCGCGACTTTAAGGGCAGGGTCAGTCGCTTTCTCACGATATAAAATGGCTGTAAAAACCCATGTAAACTGGAGCAGGAATCGTGCTTGTGGCTCACGAGGTTTCAGCAGTCAAGATTCCGTTCTTCTGACTTAATCTCATGTAATCTCCAGCAGAAAGGCCGTACAAAACATAGACACCCCCCCCAACACACACACACACACGCACACGCACACGCACACGCACACGCACACGCACACACTGTACATTTATGGACTACTTCAACACTAGAACCGCCGACGGCAGTCATGATCACAGTACATTTTAAACATTATCAATATTAAAATGAAAAACAAACTATCGGATACAACTCCAAAGTTTTATTCAAGCACATCATATCTAGGGCCCTATGAAATCCATTTTATTATTTTGAATTTTCAGATTTATTTTTTCTGGATGTCGGATTTTTCGGTTTTGAAAATCTGTAATTTGTTAGTTTGTTTTTTATAACCACAAGTGTCTGATACATTGACAGCAATGATGAAGCTAGAACTGCATGAAAAAATGACAAAATAAACCCCTCTCTAAATGGGTTTAATCGAAGTGCTTTCAGAAAAAAGGGTACAAATTGGCACAAGTAATAGAAACAAACTAGGAACATTGTAAATTTAAAAAAATCTAAATGTAGGCTTTTTTAGTAGTTTCTTTTCAACACAAGCTGAACTATAACATTTCAAAATAGATTTAATGTTTTCATTAATAATTAATGACAATGTAAATAAAATCCTAAATATTATGATTTATTGTAATTTAATAAAAAGGCACTTAGTGATATCTCCCTGAGAACTTTGGAGAAAAAATACAGCTTATACATTCTGCAGTAGTCATTACAGTACTATCTGCTCTAACTTAAAGGTAGTCGTTTTCTGCATTGGTATGGCCGATTTTTTTTTCCTAAATCAGATCTGCATAGCAACGCATTTCCTGAAAAGTACAGCAAACACGCTGTGAGGAAACTGTCATGACTTGTGCATGTAAACACCGCCATTGACAGACAACATTCAGAGGGTGTGTACTAGATTGGAGATTTTCTTTCATGAAGCAGAAAAAGGCCAAATACATAAAGTAACACTGTATATATGTGTTTTTCAGGTTAAAGGAAATCTCTAATCCATTTTTTAATATACAGATTTACATGTCATAAAGAGACTTAGAGTTGGGGGGGTGAAAGCATATTTCGTCCCCCACCCCCAACATTTTCATTGAGCTAATTACTGATCACCAGACATCGTAACCATTTTATCAAAACAATTAGATGTAGTGATGGGGCCATTTGTAATGAATGTTGACGTTATAGTCACATTATCTTTAATGATGCAAATTACATATTGCATACCTCAGTGGGCCTGAAAACCCCCATGTGAATTCTTCTAGCAAAATCTGAGACGGTCGGGCAACAAAATGCCACTTTTCTGGTTGAGTTGGCGTGGAATGACCCATACATTAATAACCTTCATATGTGCAAATCTGTATTTTCAATTTCAAAACCAGTAATTGTAACATGTGAATAGGACAGTTTTAAACAGAAAAGTTTTTATTTTTTTTATTTGAAAGGACTATGTAAAGGTGAGTCTTGTAGCTAAAATATACAGTAGCAGCAGTAATAACTGTGGGAAGTGCACAATGTGATTTATATTATTTTGGGCTGCAATTAATACTTTTATAATTTATATAACAGTGGACATACAGTATTATGTGTTTCTTGATTTATTTTAATTTTGAACCATTTGTGAATTAAGTGACATTAGAGCCTTTTTTCAAAGCAGGTGCATCTCAGTCCTGACCAGAACACAACCTGCCATTCAGTCCAGAGCTTCTTTCAAGTAGATTAGGTTTGTTTTGACATTTGTTTTATAGCAAGTTACCCGTGATAATGTGTGTTAATAAGATGGGGTTATACTGCAATTCCTTTGCTCCGTTTTAATGGATCAAAACTACCAAAACATATTTGATGACTAAATCAAGGCTAGGCTCTTTACAGTTTAATTGGCACATATGGCTAGGGTAAACTTTAACATGTGGCTTTGATCCCTGCCTAGCCAAATTGAGGCATGTGAGAGTCAATGAACTTCAGAAGGAAGGAGGCCTGTTTGTGAAGTAATCTCAAGAACTCCATGACATTTGTTCTTCTCTCTCTCTAAGGACACACAAGGCAGAAAGCTGGCGTCCTACGAAACGGGATCTCTGCCAAGGCTGAGTCTCGGGAGGCAGAGCGACAGATTGTGCAAAAGTTGAAGGATAAGTGTGAGGAGCAGGCTAGGCAACTTCAGAGTCTGCAGGAGGAGCTGAAGAGAGCCACGCTGGGCTTGGAGGTCTTTGCCATCACCACCCAGCACTTCTGTCGGAAGGTAAAGTCCTGCAGCTGCCAGATTAGGTTGACTTGGATAGAAAATGAAATTGTGATTCCCCTATACTTCCTTTTATTACTGTCTTTATAACACATGCTGTAAGTGATCTATCCACTTCTAGTATTACTAGACATATTTATAATCCAGGTCTGGCAATGGAACGAGAAACAAGCAATGTGATTGGTCGAGCAAGGTTCCAGCTGTCCGTATATTGGATGGGTACGGACATTTGGAGCCTTGTTACATATTCGAAATTAATTTAAAATACCGGTAGCCATCTTGTTTACAGTTATAGATGTACAGTAACTATAAAACTGAGTGACCAATTACCAGAAAGAAAATCCTCAAAGTAGGAAGTAGACATGATGATTTGGATGAAGAACGATTAAATTAACTGAAAGATTGCGAAACAGAAAAAAATACCTGTTGCAAGATTGCTGGTGATGTCAGACCAGGGAGGAGACAGACACAGTACTGGGGTATGGAAGCACTGGTGCGCAAGTTTATTATAAATAACTATAAATAAAAAGGCTGAACACAAAACAAACACTTATACAAAACAAAATGGCACGGTGGCCAAAGCAGACAGACACAACAGACACGGAACAAAACAAAGCAAAACAAGTATCGCGCTGGGGTCTAACAACAACCTCGATCAGCCAAAGCTGCTGGTTTTTATGCATGTGACCGTCTCAATCTGGGTACGGTCACATTCTGCACGAGTTTGGCATGGATGGGGAATTTTAACCCCATCCATGCTGTCAAACAAAAACAGTAAACATTGTTTTTACACATTTAAACAATACCTTTTAAGAAATAATAACACAACACCAATACAAAAAAGTACACATACACACAGGGGTGGGGTGTACCCCATCACAATACCAAAAAACAAATTGTCTCAACTGCGGAAAATGCACATCTTAAGAATCTTTATAAAATACTAAGGGATTTCTGTGGAAATGTAAGACTTGCCCATGTAGAAGAATATAACATTTCAAGCTACATTACTGTCCGAGCTGGAATAAACCACTGTCTAAATGAAAACAAACAGGGGAATCGCGACTTCGTAACATCAAATAATGTATTTTTAGCAGTTTGTAAACTGAAATCCGAGGCGTCATTATTTATTTATTTATTTTAATTCCGTGCTGCTGAAACAACAGCGTCTTACACTCACAGAAAAAAAAATGAATTCAGGGCCGTCTCAACTCTGCCACCTGGTGGATCTTTTCAATTCAACACATCAAAAATAAATATTTACTTACTTTAGCATGTTTCATTTATTTATTTATTTATTTATTTACATTTGTATAGCGCTTTTATACAGGGGTATATCAAAGCACTGTACAAAACATAACAAAGAGAATGATACATTAAGATAAAACCATACATTAGTATAACATAATAGATATACACGTACCAGTCAGATCATCAGACAGATCAATAACAGTGTAGGATAATAGTGTCAAATAAATAAATACATATAAATATAGGTGCTGATATAGACATATATACATATATACACTTTTACATAATAGTATTAATAAAAAATAGCAAGAAAAAAATACAACGATGCAATAGCACAATAAAAGCAGCAATTAAAAGTTACATTCAAACCTATTAAGATAAACCGGACAATGTAATAATAATACGTTTTCAGTCTTGATTTAAAAACTGTAACGGTATCTCCTTCCCTGACAAATACAGGCAGAGCATTCCATAATTTTGGTGCTCCACAGGAAAAAACTCTACCTCCCGTATTACGTTTGTTAACCCTCGGAACAACAAGCAGCCCCGCATCCTGTGATCTCAGAGAGCGGCTATGATGGCATGGGATCAGCAACTCCTGTAGATAAGTTAAGGGCCATATATGTTAGCAGCGAAGTCTTAAAATCAATTCTGTATTCCACCAGGAGCCAATGTAAAAATGCTAATACAGGGGTAATATGATCAAATCTTTTGCTTTTAGTCAGAATTCTAGCAGTTGTGTAGTGAATAAGCTGTAAGGCAAGATACCAGACATTTTGAGCTACCAGAGAAAAGTGCATTGCAGTAGTCAATCCTTGATGAAACAAACCATGCATCATCTTCTCAGCATCAGTACTTGACCTAAGTTAGGTCAAGTATTGACAATACTTGACCTAAGTTTAGCTATATTTCTCAAATGATAGAATGATATTTTAGTTATTTTCCTGATATTATTCTCAAAAGGATCAAATTAGGATCTCATTAGGATCAAAGATGACCCCCAAATTTCTAATTTCTAATTTTAGTTCCAAAGAGAGACTGCTAAGGTCTAACTTACATAATTTGTCATTTTTTTTGTTGATGCTGTGAGCCCACAAGCGTGATCTCTATTTTATCCGAATTCAGCATTAAGAAGTTATATGACATCCAACACTATAATATCACCTCAGTAGAAGGATTGCCTGGATTTATGGATAAATATAACTGGATGTCATCTTCGTAACAATGAAAATTAACTCATCGCCTAAGGGCAGCATATATAGAGAGAATAACCTAGAACAGAGCCCTGCGAAACACCACAGGTAACTTCTGACAAATCTGATTGTGTCTCCCCGCTAGAGACATACTGGAACCTATCGGAAAGATAAGACCGAAACCAGGATAGAACACCTCCAGACAACCCCACTAAACTTTCAACCCAATTTAATAGAATGGAATGATCTACGGTGTCAAAAGCAGCCCTAGATCTAGAAGAATTCAAATTGGAGGGAAGCCAGAGGCAGAATTAAACAAGCGTTCATTTACTACCATAACAAGGGCTGTCTCTATGCTGTGTGCAGCACGAAATCCAGATTGAAATTTCTCAAATACACTATTACAAGCTAGAAATGTATGTAATTGGTCGGCAACAACTCTTTCTAAAATCTTGGCTAAAAATGGGAGATTGGATATGGGCCTATAGTTACTAAGTGCTTTAGGATCAAGGTTGTTTTTTTTTAGCAAAGGCTTTACCACCGCAACCTTAAATGCAGAGGGAACTCCACCAGAGCGAAGTAATTCATTTATAATTGTTAAGATGCCTATATTAACCCTTTGCGGTCCATTTATTCAATGCGCCTCAGGCGCATCGGGTCCAATTTATTTTCACAAGCGCAGTTTATTTTACACACGCTGTTTAAAAGTATAAAACAGGTTTAAAAGGCACTGCATATCAACAGGACACTCATCTCCAGGCCCGCCCCACCCCTTGTTCGCTGTATTTTTCACATACCTCTTCATAGTCGTGCATACTGATAAATCATCTCCCAATCACTTGTTTTATCACCAAACCTCAATAATTTTATTACTATAACATCTCAAAAAGCTCTGCAAATGTGCATGATATTCTCTGAGCGCTGGATGCAGAAGCAGCTATCTTGTTTATTTATGGCCCTGTTATCTCTGTGGTGCCGGGGCTATGTGTATTGCTCAGATCTGGCCCTTATTTATTTATTTTTTTTCGGCTTCTCTTGGCTCTAATCGGTCTCACTTGGCCATTGAATGGTTTTCTCGGCTTTTTCCCGGAGAAAAAACGACTAGAGACCTGTAAAGTCTTTTTGCCGACATTGGACCGGAAGGGGAAAATTGTAATGTCCGACATATGACCGCAAAGGGTTAATGGCACAAAATACATCTTTTAATAATTTGGTAGGAATTGGATCAAGGGAACACGTAGTCGGTCTCATATGTGTAACTAATGCCGTCAGGTCTTGTAAAGTAATCTCAGAAACAGCCTCCATTGTAATTCTATCAGGTCCAGTTAGTTCAGGTAAAGAAGAATGGTCCACATGAGAAGGATTCTGAGAAATATGCTTGATAATGTCAATTATTTTATTACAACTAATATTAGACCCAGTAGTAGAGGTAGTAGTATTAGTAGATGGATTTATTAATGTATCTATAGACACAAAAAAGCAAGGACTATTTGTATTTGTTTCAATCAATTTAGAGTAGTATAAGTATCTAGCTTGGGACAAAGCCTTCCTATATTTAACCTGATGGTTTTTCCAAACAAGGTAATGAACATGCAGATTGGTAGCCTTCCATCTGCATTCCAGTTTATGACCCTCACATTTAAGTATACAAGTCAAGTCATTGAACCACGAATGCACCCTCTGAGTTTTAACTGGTGCTACAGTATCTAAAATCGTAGTCATAGAGATATTCTAGGTTAACCATCTCATCTAAGGACTGATTAACTGGTGAAAAATATTTGATTATGATTTGATTATGTATTTGTTGTGAAAGATAGAGGCTAGTCCACCACCCCTCAAAAGAGCGTGCTTTCTGAATTAATCAGTAGTTCAGAGAAGAAGCCTTGATCATGGATACATTGTCCTTTGTCCTCAGCTATAAGCCATGTTTCAGTTAATGCTAGAAAATCCAGATTAGAATCCTTAATAAAATCATGAATGAAAAGCGATTTGTTAGAAAGAGATCCAACATTAAATAAAGCCAGACATGTTGTTGTATAATCAGATGCAAGCTGTGTTTTACAGTTAGTAGGGATTTGAAGAAGATTGGTGTAACAACTACCACAGAGTTCATTATTAGGGACCTACCTAATTCGCGATTTCGCTGAAATCGTGAAATGGAGGGGTCACCGCGAAATTCACCTCTTAGGGGCCAATGTATACAAACAAGTACGGAGAGGGGGGAAAAAAAAAAACCTCCTTTAAATGAACTACTGCACAACGCAAGCGATGCAAACTATGTGTCTTCCTTCTGTAGATAGCCCATTTTTATTCCTTCGCCGTCCCGTGTTCACTGCACTTAAGCAAAAAACAAACAAAAAATGTCCAAAATTTACAAAATAAATTCTCCAAGGCAGTTAACGTTCTTGTTTACTATTCAAATGACAATGTTTTAATCAGCCTATCATTGCGTCTTTACTGCTTTTATGTGATCTGTACTGTGCAGGAGGGGGCGGGACAAAGTTGGTGCTGCATTGTTTTCATTTAGGTTGCTAAAATCTAGTTGTTTTCAGCATTGGAGGCAAAATAGTAGAAATGGACGACAAAGAAAGCAAACTATTAAAGCTGATGATCGTTTCAAGATATTTCCCAAATAAACTACACGCAGACTGAGGTAATTGTTTTCCATCTTAATGTGTATTTGGAGAAAATACGATCGATCGCTATTTAGCAGAATCACACATTAAACAAAAGGCTACCACAGGGGCCGCTGAACAGAACGTAAAATAAACAGCTTTCAGAAACCAAACAGGATCAGCCCAGACAAGAAGTATTCCTGTCTGCAAGTTAAATCAGTACTAAACGATCCAGCACAGCCACCTCGCTTCAACCTGCTGCTTACAGTTGGAATTTTAGACCCGAATAGCCACGTCTTCTTTGTTTTGAGTCGGTACTAATAAAATGAATTATTGGATGGGACAAATGACATGACAACGAACGTGCTGCATACATTGACTTTATTAAAGTATGCCAGATGCCCTTGTGTAACCGAGTTTTTGGGCTGTTTCTAATCAATTTCCACATCTGTATAACTTGGCAAAGCTTTGCCTGAACTTCCAACCAATTCAGTGGATGCAGACATGCAGTTTCAATGTATGGGCAAGTCAACTACAGGGGGATGCTGCATACTCGCCTTTAACAAATGCCAGCACTTTGTTTTAGTAAGGAAGCAAGTACCACTATTTTTAGGCTTTATAGTGTTCTGAAATACTGTCTACTTAGGTTTATTTAATGTTTAAACATGTCCGCAAAATATCAGCGAAATCCTAATTTTATTCCGCAACATACCCCTGAAAAATACGTAAATTTACCGCGATTTAAGTAGATCCCTATTCATGATCAGTTGAGTATTTAGTAAAGAATGTAGTAGTGATTCGACCACGAGGAGCTGACACAACTTCAATGGGATAAGACTTTTTTTAGATTTTCTGGAGATTAATTAATTGGGATTGTCTTTGCTGAATAATGTTTCTCAGTAGTATCTTGCCCTTCCCTATATCTTAATCTAAAAAATCTGTAAAGCCATAAATATTTCCCTGTTATTATGCGTTTTTCACTTATGAAAAAAAACAAACATTTTTGTTACTAAATCAAATTCCATTAACAATACATACTTCTTATATTGCAACAGGTTGCCAACATTTCTGGAGCAAAATAGGTTTCATGGGTGTGAGTCGCCAAATATTTTGCTTGCAAATATTTATGGCTTTACAGTAAATCAATTTACTCAGCTGAACTTAGTGTGCAGTTCAAAGTTAGAAATGGGACTACTTTTTGTGGCCCCTTTGTTGCCCTAAAAATTATTTCTACTTTTTTTCTCAAATCCACTGTTTGACATGGATTATAAATGCAATAAGGCCTTCAGGGTGTCCGCATACATCGAATATACAGACTTCTCAGGGGTTGGAGGCACTCAACTTCATCTTGTGCCGCACAACGTCCCGAAGCGTCCGTATATTCGATGTATATGGACACCCTGTTGGGCCTTATTGCATACTTATAAAACACATGTTAAATATTAAATACAGGCATGACCACATTTGTGGAATGGAGTGATAAGTAAAATTAGCCAGTTCACTTACAAGTACTTCTGAGAGCTCAGAATATCATGTTACTAATTGTCTGGCCTCTATTCTTTGGCTGTTAAGAAAACAACTGCACATGTGCACAACACTATTGTAGATCTTACAATGTCCTCTTTTTGAGGCAAATTGCATTAAACAAGTGCCAGTCCAGCTCCAGAAACCTGATGGAATACAGTACTTGGTTTCTAGGCTATAGTTTTACCCATAAATTTAATCAAAAGCTGTTGTAGTCATTTTGTAACCAGTTATGTTTCATGTAGTGATGGTTGTTGGGTAATATAAGAATGACTGTCTGTAACAAAGTACTTTGGGGGTGTTGCTAAGGCTTTTGAAATGCAGTTTCCTTATTTTGTTTTAAGTAATTTTTTTTAATGGCTGGAAATTACTGCAATCTTTTATGCATATGGTCCACATGTTAAGTGTTCCACAAGAGTGCCATCTAGTGGTTATAGTAAGACTCAACTCAAATATGTCTGAAGTGCAAAACACAAATACAATTTGAAAAACGCAAATACAAATAAATAAAACACAAATACAAATCGAAAAACACTATTACATATTGCAAAACACAAATACAAAAGCACAATGGAAGTAATTTTTTCAGCACGAAAAAAATAGATTACTTTTTAAAAAGGGAAATATACAGAGAACTTGGATAATTAAAGAGAGGAAAAATGAACGCTTTAGAAGGCAATAATATTGTAGCATTGTATGCGAGTGTTTAATGGATAACCTGATGAGGCTGTTTGGTCCTTGGAACACTTTGCTGGTTTATTTAAATCAGACCTGTACACATAACTGAACAACAAGAACACTCACCATTTTCTTTACTCCTGCTCTCTCCCCAGTCTTAGCTAAACAATCGCTGCATCAATCATACAGACATGGCAAGTCAAACATAGCTGAACCAATACCCCAAACATTTCCCATAACAAGGCAGCGATAAATCTAAATTTCACCTCCACAAAAAAATAAAATAAAACAAGGCTTCATATTAAATCATACCTGCAGGAGCCACTCTGCACAGCAAAGCAAAAACACAGAGAAAAGACAGAGCTAACTGTAAATGCTGGAAATATTACTGCTTAATATTCTTTTGCAATAAATTCTTTATCAATGTAAATGCTATCTATGGACATTTTCTTTTTTGTTTGTTTTACAAAACAAAAATTTAATTTGTTTTGAAATAAACGACTCACTACCCAACATTTAGATAACAAGCTCATTATTAGTAGTCGTAGTAGTCCTATTTAAATGGTCGTAGTCTATTCACGGCCGGAGAAAAAATACAAATTAGCATCCTCAAAAAGAGGATGCTAAAAAAGACGACCATTTAACCGATTAAAAGAAAAAAACAGAAAAAAGGTCTGTAAATTAAATATTCAAAACAAAGGGGGGGGGGGGGGGTACAGAGCACGCCCCCTAGAGCCCACTTGTTGACAAAGACCGTCATGGTCGCCAGCGGACTCCGCGTGGGCGTGCTCTAAAGAAACCCGGGAACGGACCAGGGCCCTGAACATGGCCCCACAATCAGAGACCCTCCGAGATGATCTTGTGCTTCCTGGTCTTGTAAATTGTGAGTTTAGCAAGAACCAGGAGCAGATTCGCCAGGAGGTCTCTCTTCCAGCTGGAGCCACAAACAGGGTGTCCAAAAATGAGGCGGGTGGGAGAAAAATGCAGCCAAAACTGAAGCAGGAGATTCTTCAACAGCAGGAAGAAAGGCTGCAGTCTGGCGACTCAGACTGACCGCAGAAAGGGCATGCGGCGTCCGAGTCGGTAAAGTGATGCAGAATCTCTCCTGACGCGCACGAGTAGTACTCGTCGTAGTTGTAATCATAGTATTGTTGTTGCAAACTTTAAATAACCAGTAGACTATAAATATATAACCTGCTTCAATATTTGACATAGTTGTTCAATTGCATTAATTTATCTGTAGAAATACTGCATTAAAATTACTTTTTTTTTTTAATGAAATGGATCATTTTTCCATGATAGTATGTCATTGTATTATATAAAAAATAAGATCTGGCAACGAGACAAAGGTATGGCTATTTTCTCTGTTATAAAAGCAGCCATTAACTGAACTTTATGCAAGTACAAGCTACGTCTCTTGCATTTTTGTGATAATTCTGTACAAAAAAGCATCAAGTAGACTATTAGTATTACATCTTAGGTTGATATAACAACACCTGTTAAACCATATTTCAGTTCCAGGCCTTTTTTACGTTTTAAACCCAAATATCTTCTTGTACTTTTTTTTTTTTTTTTTTTTTTTACAATAGACGTGCTTAAAATTGAATTTGTCATGCAAAGCTATAATTTGATTTAAATGTATGAAATTTAGCAGTGCTTAATTTGTACAGAGAGAGGAATTTTTTCAGTTTGTATTTGTGTTTTTGATTCGCATTTGTGTTTTTCAATTTGTATTTGTGTTTTTCACTTAGGTAGAATAATCTCATATTCACTCAATGGAAGGGTTGAGAATATTTTAAAAACAGATATTTTAAAATTAACCATCAAATATCAACTATCAGATAATATGTTTGTTGCACACCATGCCGTTTATGAACACATGACACATATCATGGTCTGGTTTTGCTCCAGTGCAATTAAAAAACTATTCTTAGAGAATAATATCCTGTTATTCAGGGATCTGCAATTATTTCGTACTACTTTTAGCATTAACAATTTCCCTTTTTTCTAATTTCACTTGATATTCCTTACAGTGAAAACAAATGTAAATTGTACAACATCTTTCTTCCAGCTTTTAAGTAAACTGTCTTGAAATGTCCAAGAATGGGATGTTTTGCTTGCTTTCTACTATTAAAAACTAGCTTTTATAGATGTTGTCTGAAGTGATTCAGTAGTATAATTAAATCCTATTTTGAAGTTGTTTCAGCAGGTCTCAGAGGTACTGATTTCATGAATTCGTTGGTTCAAAATACAGATTAACATATTCATGCTGTCTGGAAGCAAGTGGGCAAGGAAGGAAATCATTTATTTTGAGGAAATTGATCATACCTGGGCAACATTTTTAGGGCAGACGAAGCAGAGTTGTGGTGTTGCATACAAACGAGGCACAACATTTCCCATTGCAGAGTTAAGAACGCATCCCAATTATACTTTACCACACTGGGTACCAGAGAGTCCCATATAGTGCAATAAGTTAATGTTGCATTGAGTCAATGTGAAAGACTACAGTGTAAAGACAAGCCACTCTTGAGTGCAGTCCAGATAAAGGCATGTGGAAGCGTGGAACTGTAGCAGCTAGTCAGGCAGTGTAACCAGCCAGCCTATTAAACACTTGGTGAGGTGTAGGACTAATGGAAATAGCTGAGAAACACAGGAGCAGTTCAGACAGATTAGACAGGTTAGAAAAATAAGCTAGTAGTAGTACAGCAAAACACAGGTGAAAGCACACAAAAGTATGATACTGTAATATTATTTGTCATTGTACATAAACAAAAGTATTTCATTACCCATCAAACTGTAAGCCCGTATTATCATTGTTAGATATCCACAATGTAATTAAGAAATGGAGATGGTTTAACGATGCTAAATACAGATGTAGGCAGGTATAGAGGACAGAAATAAATGTCAAAGTACAAAGCCTACTTATATAAGTATACTTTTTTTTTGTCCTAGAACAGATATTGAATTAACAATTATAAGTGTTGTAGTTTGAAGGGGAAAAAAATATGCAAGTCTATACTACAGAGGATCTCTTAACAATATGATGTCTGTCTATACACTTTAAATGTACAGTTATTGACACGTAATGAAATAGGCCTACTTCTGTGTATGTACCATGAAAAATATTACAGTATCATACTTTTGTGTGCGTTCACCTGCATATATATATATATAGAATGTACTCTGAAATTGAAATGTGTATTTATTTAAATTGAAGTTGTCCCTGAATCTAAATCAATCCCAAATTCAAAGACCAAGACCACAAAAAAATAAGACCTTAAATGGAAGTCACAATTAAGGCCAAATGAAAAGGAAAAAAAAAAACACTAATTAACAACGAAGTAGATTTTATTTTTTTTAGGAACCAGCAGATAATAATAAAAGACTCATCAGCTACAAACAAACAGTAAAAAATATATATATTTAAAAACACCTAGAAAACAAAAAGCCTGACGCGGCTATCAACAAGATTAAAAAAATATATATATAAAATATGATATAAATATTAAAATAATACAAATATACTGTACGGTATATTTAATAACCGATTACCCCAAACAGGCAGCAGTAGTTAAATGAAGTCAGACAAAGATAATTAGACTTGTGAATTTTATTTTAATATTTAAACAGCTTAAACGTTTTCAGTCTTTCCGCAAAGTAACACACCATGCAAGACTGAGAAGAGCCGAAGTCGTGCTGCTCATATTTATAGCCTTTGTTGTCTTGGCACATGCGCGCTGACCGCCTCTTCACTGTGTTCACTAACAGGCTGTGCTCCATCCAGACATTTTTAAGCCAATCATAGCCAGTCCTGGCTGACGGCTGGCTGCTACTGCGCATGAGCACGGCGGATTTGGGTGCTCGCATTTCTGAACGAGCAAGCCTGACTTCAGCCCATTAGACAGATGGGATGAACGGCATTGTTGATGTGCCAGTTTCATGTGAGAGGGGGGAAATTAAACGCACATCACCCAGAAGAAGGAAAGCAGCGTTGCCAGACATACAATAATTATCATATTTGTACGATTATTTCAACCCTTGTACGATGTACGTTCGATAATTGCAAAAATAGCCAAATGTACGATAATTCTGGTAAGTATTCGACCTTCAGTTTCCATTTTAAATTTCCTTAGACTTTTCTCAGTCTGCGCGCAGATTATGACCTTCTACGTCACAGATGTGCAGATTGTCGACAGTGAAGTGCAACTCGCTACCTCGAGGCGATGGAGACGTGTGACGACTAAGCACAGTAAAATATGTTTTGTATATTTGAAAGCTGACATAGTGCAACACTAAGTACCTAATTCAGTAGTTTACAAATTAAGCAAAAAATACAGTGTGGGCAACCAAAACATATAAGGGGCAGAATTACAATACATAGAATTCAATAGCGCAACGAAACAGTAGAAAAAGCATAATAATAAATCTCATTGCTTGCAGTAGAACAAAGAGTTAAACAGAAGGTGCTCGTGTTCAGTGGGTGGTGTCGAGTACAGTCAGCACTCGGATATCCGTTACCCAGATACACGTCAGTCGCATTTTACCGCCCTTGTATTAAGAATAAAATCAATCCCCATTATATATAATATATATATATATATATAATATGTAACAAATTAATGCACTGTGGCAAAGTGCCCCGCCCCTGTGTGCATTTGTGTGTTCTGTGTTGTGTATATGCGTGCGTATGTTAATGTTGGTGTATAGATTGGTACACGGGATATAAACGGGTCTGTGTTTCACGTGTATTTAAAAATTGTATATTTGTATTTAGGCACGGGGATGGCACATCACATCACGTGCAAGTAAAAAGTAATATGTGAGCACGGGGAATTGCACTTTAATTAATTCACGTGCAGTTGTACCGAGATTCCAATTGAATGATTGACTAGCAATCGAATCTCGGTACAACTGCATAAAAGCTGCATGTTTTCACTCACTGGGGGTTGGTGTTCGGTGAGTGGAGAACGGGTTAGGAGACGGAGGGTATTTAAAAGTAATAATAGTAAAAGAAGCTCACCGTGTTTGTCTGTGTAGTTCGTTTTGTCTGTCTGTTTATTTTGGCGTGTAGTGCCGTGTCCCGTGTTTTGTGCTGTTTTCAACCCTTTTATTTGTTAATAAACGCTGAGTGCAGCCATTGCACTCAGCTCATCATCAACCACTGTCTTTGTTTTGAATTCCTGTCTGGTCTGACGCCACCCACTCTGGCCGTCTTTGTGACACGTGGTGTCTTCGTGGGATAGCCGCGCCTCCAAGCGTCAGACCAGGAGGGGTATGGATTAAAAAAAAAAAAAAAAAAAAAAAAAAAATTACAAATATTGTTTTGGGGGAAAAAAACAAAACAAAACAAAAAAATCAATGGCAGAAGACGCCATCAAACTGCGGGGCTGGTTCCTGGAGAATGCTGGGCTGGAGGCCCAGTCTCTGCCCATGGTCGTCCGGGCCCTGTGGATGATGGACAGTGAGAGATGGGAGGCCTTTCAGGAGGAACACACCCCAAACACCTTGGAGGAAGGTGTGGAGTTTGTCCTCAGCTACCTGGAGGCAACCATCAACGGAACAGCAGCCCAGGTAGCAGGACCACCAGCAGAGGGTGAGTACCTGCTGTCCCCATCTCCACCAGCAGAGGGTGAGTACCTGCTGTCCCCATCTCCACCAGCAGAGGGTGAGTACCTGCTGTCCCCATCTCCACCAGCAGAGGGTGAATGCCTGCTGGTTTTGCCTCCACAGCCCAAGTGGGAGGAGCCTGAGCGTCCACAGCCCAAGCGGGAGGAGCCTGAGCGTCCACAGCCCAAATGGGAGGAGCCTGAGCGTCCACAGCCCAAGTGGGAGGAGCCCGAGTGTCCTACGCCCAAGTGGGAGGAGCCTGAGCGTCCACAGCCCAAGCGGGAGGAGCCCGAACGTCCTACGCCTGAGTGGGAGGAGCCCGAACGTCCTACGCCTGAGTGGGAGGAGCCCGAACGTCCTACGCCTGAGTGGGAGGAGCCCGAACGTCCACAGCCCAACAGGGAGGAGTCGGGGCGTCCACAGCCCAACAGGGAGGAGTCGGGGCGTCCACAGCCCAACATGGAGGAGTCGGGGCGTCCACAGCCCAAAAGGGAGGAGTCGGGGCGTCCACAGCCCAAAGGGAGGCAAGTCGGGGCTTCCACAGCCCTGGGACCCAAGCCACCAGCAGAGGGAAAATGCCTGCTGGTTCAGTCCCAAGAGCCAGAAGGGGAGGAGTTACAGGCTCAACCCCCTGAAAATTTTTGGGGGGGAGAAGGGCAGGATGCTGGTGTCCCCCAGCAGCCTCTCGCTATGCTGCTGAAGGCAGCACGGCGCGCACATGCCCAGCCGCCACAGCAGAGGGAGCCAGCACCGCCAGGAGCAGAGGAGCAGGAGCTGCCTCTGCCTCCGCCACCACCACCGCAAGGAGCAGAGGAGCAGGAGCTGCCTCTGCCTCCGCCACCACCACCGCAAGGAGCAGAGGAGCTGGAGCTGCCTCTGCCTCTGCCTCCACCACCGCCAGGAGCAGAGGAGCTGGAGCTGCCTCTGCCTCCACCACCGCCAGGAGCAGAGGAGCTGGAGCTGCCTCTGCTGCCCGTACCTCCGCAGGGAGTACGGTGGCCGGAGCCCCAGAAAGGGGAGCTGCCGGCCACGAAGAAGGGGGATGAGGTCTGGAGACCACTTTCCCCAGCAGCAGTTTCGCTGCAGGAGTTCTTGTGGCCGGAGCCCCACAGGAGGGAGCTGCCGGCTATGAAGAAGGGGGAGGTCGGGGGACCACCTGCCCCCGCAGCTTTTTCGCTGCAGGACGGGACCAGCATGCTGTCAGCCGTGCCACTACCGGCAGGGGAGCTGACAGCATGTCCAGCCATGGGCCCACTAAAGCCTCCCTTCCCAGCCCGAGACTTTGGCCTGGACTGCTGGGTATTTAAGGGGGGAGGTGGCCGTTGAGGCCATGTGTGCTGCGCACAAGGGGGGGTATATGTGGCAAAGTGCCCCGCCCCTGTGTGCATTTGTGTGTTCTGTGTTGTGTATATGCGTGCGTATGTTAATGTTGGTGTATAGATTGGTACACGGGATATAAACGGGTCTGTGTTTCACGTGTATTTAAAAATTGTATATTTGTATTTAGGCACGGGGATGGCACATCACATCACGTGCAAGTAAAAAGTAATATGTGAGCACGGGGAATTGCACTTTAATTAATTCACGTGCAGTTGTACCGAGATTCCAATTGAATGATTGACTAGCAATCGAATCTCGGTACAACTGCATAAAAGCTGCATGTTTTCACTCACTGGGGGTTGGTGTTCGGTGAGTGGAGAACGGGTTAGGAGACGGAGGGTATTTAAAAGTAATAATAGTAAAAGAAGCTCACCGTGTTTGTCTGTGTAGTTCGTTTTGTCTGTCTGTTTATTTTGGCGTGTAGTGCCGTGTCCTGTTTTGTGTTCTGTTTGGTAAACCTTTTTATTTTGTTAATAAACGCTGAGTGCAGCCATTGCACTCAGCTCAGCATCACCACCGTCTGTCTGTGTGTTTCTCTCTGGTCTGAGTTCCTCCCTGCAGCCATCTTTGTCACATGCACTCACCAGTTTTCTGATACAGAGCCCATCTCTTCAGTGTTACAATTGATCTGAATATCCGTCACAGCCCACGTTTAAAAAATAAAAAAAAGAATTCTCTCTAATGCCAAATCAGTCTGTCTTACATTGTGCAGTTACACAGCGCTTCCTCCAGTTTCACCTGACAAAAATGCAGCCAAAACAAAGCGAACGAGGCAAGCTAGGGTAATGTAACAGTTAATCATTAAACAGTTTTAGATACTGTGATGTATTTGTTTATTTTTTTTTATCTGTGATCTTTTGTTGCTTTTGTGCATTTTCATCTGCAAGTGAACTGTGACTATATGGCACCATCGAGCACTATAATCTGCAATTTTGAATACTTTTTATTTTTTTAATCTTTTGGTTTTACTAAATTGCATTGCCTTTTACATTTTACGCAGTTCAGTGCATGGATAACATTTAGATTTAATTTTGCTGTTAGGTTGTTAATGGGAAATTTTACATACCGATACGTAGCAGATTTAAAAGTATGTACTGTATTACAGTTAACGTGTCATCTCTAGTTGATATTTTCAGAATCATGTCGTTCTGAATTTAAATAAAATGACACGCAACCTTAACTCTACACCATTATGCGTATGTATGACGTCACATATAACATCAGCAGTGACATCACTGATGACATAACTAATCACATGACAAATGGTCCCTGAAGGCTGGCCATAAGAACATAACATTGGGAAACCGTTCACCATAGCTTGGTCCCAAAGCATCTGGTAGTTGATCAGTGTAATAGTGAAGTTATTATGGATCAAAGGTGACAGTAAGAGAAAAATAAGTATCAACTGTGAAACATGATTTTAAAATAGACATTGCAAAGTTATTAAGTCCATAAAAAAACAGCAAATGGTATGAGCTCCACAGTTGTATTTACGTAATTAGCATACTAAATCTATTGTCATTACAACTATTCCACCAATTACTTGTTGACATGAAACATCCCTGTATATGGAATTACGACGTAGAACATTTGCAAACCTTTAACTTTTTAAAGATTCGCGAAGATTTATAAAATAGTCTTAAAGAGATTAAAAATAACATTTAAACAGAAAAAAAAATTAATTAAATAAACACACAAACTACTTTTCTTATTTGAAGATATACATACACTGGAAATGATATACTTTAGCCACACAAACATACACTGCACTCGGATAAACAAAGAAAGAAGATATTAGATATAACAGACATTTTGTAAATAGAAAATGCTAAATACAATGATATATCATATAAAGTGACTGAAGTGTTGTACCTTCTATTACTTATGGGAGACAGAACATATAGATTAAATGTGTGTACATTGTATTTAAACCGTGGTTATATTTCTTCAGTGAGCAGTAGCACAAAGATGGAACCTCCTCCCCAATTTCCACAAAAAACGAAGAATGCACAATTTTCTCTGAAATAACTTGAAACTGACAAAAGTAATTGGCATCCACCATTGTTTATTCCATATTTAATAGAAATCAGACTTTGCTTTTGATTTTTTATTCAACATAATATTGTAAATAAGAAAACAAATGAAAATGGCATGGACAAAAATGATGGGACCGCTAACCTAATATTTTGTTGCACAACCTTTAGAGGCAATCACTGCAATCAAATGTTTTCTGTAGCTTTCAATGAGACTTCTGCACCTGTTAACAAGTAGTTTGGCCCACTCTTCCTGAGCAAACTGCTCCAGCTGTCTCAGGTTTGATGGGTGCCTTCTCCAGACTGCAAGTTTCAGCTCTTTCCATAGATGTTCGATAGGATTCAGATCAGGACTCATAGAAGGCCACTTCAGAATAGTCCAATGTTTTGTTCCTATCCATTCTTGGGTGCTTTCAGCTGTGTGTTTTGGGTCATTATCCTGTTGGAGGACCCATGACCTGCGACTGAGACAGAGCTTTCTGACACTGGGCAGTACGTTTCGCTCCAGAATGCCTTGCTAGTCTTGAGATTTCATTGTACCCTGCACAGATTCAAGGCACCCTGTGCCAGGCGCAGCAAAGCAGCCCCAAAACATAACCAAGCCTCCTCCATGTTTCACTGTAAGTATGGTGTTCTTTTCTTTGAAAGCTTCATTTTTTCGTCTGTGAACATAGAGCTGATGTGACTTGCCAAAAAGCTCCAGTTTTGACTCATCTGTCCAAAGGACATTCTCCCAGAAGGATTGTGGCTTGTCAATATGCATTTTAGCAAATTCCAGTCTGGCTTTTTTATGTTTTTCTTTCAAAAGTGGAGTCCTCCTGGGTCTTCTTCAATGGAGCCCACTTTCGCTCAAAATGCGATCAGAAACTGACGTACCTTCACCTTGGAGTTCAGCTTGTATCTCTTTGGCAGTTATCCTTGGTTCTTTTTCTACCATTCGCACTATCTTTCTGTTCACTCTGGGGTCGATTTTCCTCTTGCGGCCACGCCCAGGGAGGTTGGCTACAGTTCCATGGACCTTAAACTTCTTAATAATATTTGCAACTGTTGTCACAGGAACATCAAGCTGCTTGGAGATGGTCTTGTAGCCTTTACCTTTACCATGCTTGTATATTATTTTCTTTCTGATCTCCTCTGACAATTCTCTCCTTTGCTTTCTCTGGTCCATGTTCAGTGTGGTGCACACAATGATACCAAACAGCACAGTGACTACTTTTCTCCATTTAAATAGGCTGAATGACTGATTACAAGATTGGAGACATGTGTGATACTAATTAAAGAAACTAATTAGTTTGAAATATCACTATAATCCAATTATTTATTATCTTTTCTAAGGGGTACCAACAAATGTGTCCAGGCCATTGTAGAATATCTTTGTAGAATAAACAATAATTCATCTCTTTTCACAGCTTCTTTGCTTTATTCTATGACATACCAAAGGCATGCAAGTATACATGATAAAATAGCTTTTAATTTCATCACTTTTCAGGAGGAATGAAGCATTATTTCAATGAGCTGTAAGGGTACCAACAAATTTGAGCACGTCTGTATGTGTATGTGTATATATATATATATATATATATATATATATATATATATATATATAATTTATTTAATTATTTTGTTTATTTATTTAAATATATACAGTAGTGCCCGCAAATATTGACACCCTGTGGTAGTGTGGTAGGGAAAGCCCTGGGGAATATTGTGTAAGGAATATTGGGTGGCAGGGAGGAAGTTAAAATTCTTACCGCCAAAACACGTGGGAATGTGGCTGGAGCCACAGGTGTATAAATAGGGTGATCACAGTTCAGTTAGCGTTACAGTTGCTGTTGGTAAGAGGTGGAGGTTTTCGTGTTGCGTGCTGTCCAGTCTCGTTTTGTTATTTACGTCGCTGTGAGTGTTTTTGTAGACCTTTTGTTTTGGCCCTTATGCCATTTATTTTGTTAATGTATTTTGTTCTATGTTCTGTCCAGTGTTTTGTTTGTGATTTATTATTCTTAAACACGAGCCTGAGCGCTTAATCTGCAACTTCTGTGCCTGAGTCTTCCTGCCTGGTCTAAACACCATTGCCAGTGACGATGTCCTATAACTAGGGCTTCTGATTTTCATTTTTAACTGATAAAACCCGATAAAAACACCCCCGATACAAAAATAATTAAATTGGTGGATAGCCAATAAACACCGGTAAACACCGGAAAAACTGTGGAAATGGTTAATATATTCACGTTGACTTTACCCTTTTCACATTAAAAAAATTGGAACCTACTACAAAAATAATAATAAATACATTTCCCAGGGCTGCTGGGCAATGTCCCGCCTTCCTGACTTGTATCTATCTTTGATTCGTTCTGAATTCTTTAAAACCGTCACAACTACTGAGTGACAGAACATTCCTACATTTCTATTGGAGACTCCACTTGCGAGATTTAAAACAAGATTACAATCAGGATGGAGGCTTGTTAGCGGGATTTAAAGATGTATTACAGTTAAGATACGGAGGATTTAAAACAGAATTGTGACGAAATGTACAAAAATTCCTACACACAAAAACCCCAGATGAATGTACCCGTGACCGTAGGGATTTCATTGTGGAAGACAGCAAAGGAAAGAAGGTACAACTTAAGTGTGCAAGTACTGTCCAGTTACTACTATACATATTTTGACAGAAAAAAAAAAAAAAAAAACGCTCAAGCATTTTGGAAAGTAACCAAAAACACTAATTTCATACAGTATATAAAAAACGAAAGTCCTGAAAAAAAACAATTTACATAAAACTAAAAATAAGCACCGAAAAATACAATTAATAAAACCCGAAAAACAGAAGCCCTACTCTGCCCTTGTAAATATTGGCAGGGATGGGGTTAAATTCCCCTCCCTGCCCAGGTTTACTGTGTCAGGTGGGAGTAATTAGCAATCAGTCAGCACCCAGCCACCTGACATAAGAGGAGGCCTCAGCTCCTCATGAGAGAGAGGTAGCTGAGGAAGCAAGTGTGTTTTTTTGGTGCTTGCTGGTTTATTTTATTTTTGCAGTCCAGTGAAGGCAAAGCTCAGCCTGGAAGATTTATTTTCTGTAAGTTTTACTTTGTGTTTAACCTTTTGTTTGGTCCTCGTGCCTGTTTATTTTGTGTCTTTTATTTAATAAAAGTATTTTGTTTGAACAGCAGTCTGTCTCTGTGCCTCATCCCTTGCACCACCCTGTTACACCTACCTGTAACACACTGTGGCAGAGTAGATGGAATCCCTGCACTGAAAAGTTAACCTTCCACCAGCAGAGGGAACAGGAGGAACCTGTCCATCCAGCAGGCTCTGGCAACTACAGGGTTAATATTCAGTAGGCGTCGACTGGGGGAAGGAACGAGGTGCACCTGGTTTCAGACACAGGTGATGGGATAACCGCAGAATCCAGATGTACAAAAGGGGCAGCCTTTCCACCGGTCGGGGCACTGTTCCTGGGACAGGGGAAACGCAGCCACGTATGTCCTAACTAACAAAATCAACTTTTGTTTCTTTATCTCTGGCAGCCTGAGCAGGCATTCATTGCTTCAGAAGATCACTGAGCAAGTACCTGTGGACAGGACTCATTCACCGACTTGACTTTTAAATATTGTTGTAGATATGAGCGTTTCTACCTGGAACCTATAAATATACTTTGTAAATAATTGTCAGGATTTAAAGGGGCAGTACCCATTTTCATTTCATGAACCAGTTCTTATTTTTGTAATGAAAAATTCCCACATTGTGGATAGCTATAGTAAAGCGTAGGTAATAACAACTATGTAAAACATCTAAATTTGAAATTATGAAGAAAAATGTTAACGTTCTAAACAATAACAATTTATTTTCTTTATTTTTTGACATTTGTATTACTGAATTCACAATTCAGAGGTTTCTGCACAATAGTTATTAGCCTAATTGAAAATTTCGAGCTTTGATAAGAAATGTTCATACATATTAACATTTTCTTATTGGTACAATGTTCCCCCTTAATAAAGCGGGATAGTCATGGCTTCCATTTGCTGTATAATGCCATTGCACTACCACTTTCTTTCTTGTTATAAGAAGGAACATATATAGCACTGTCTCGTAACTATGGCTCCCAACTATAGCATTATAAAACGGGAGCACTGTACTTACGTCAATGTGAATTTGAGTATTTTGCATTGAAAATATAGGAGGATATCAACACCACTGTAAATATATATAATTTAAACAACTCTGATGTGTAAAACAAGCTTGTCAGTGGAAAAATGCTTGCTAAAACAGAGCACAAATTAGCTCAATGTCCAGTGCTACAAAGCCATGTTATAAGTTTTTGCCCATGCACCTGTGAGGGTAATAACTGTTATGAGAAGGCAAAGGGAGATAAAATAAACAAGATAAAAAAAAATACAAAATGAAAAAGTAACTATGTAGTTTTTCATCCCATTTTGCAGGAGAGAATGATGCTAGGCGGGTTGTCTATTTGTGGGTGGTTTTAGCAAAACGCTGCTTTTTATTTTATTTTTTCACATAAAGAAATAAATAGAGGATCCTTCCGTGATTGACACAATAACACGTCGAATAAAAATCAGAGTAAGACCGCACACAGACACAGCCCCCTCCCCTGCCCTGTCAAGTATCCACCAATGGGACTGTTGTTTTTCGCGGGAAAATAGAGCAGATATTTTGAGTGATTAATAACAGAGACCCCTCAGACCCGCCAAGAGAGGGATGCCGAAATACATAAAAAATACAATCATCTCCCTTCAGTCTGTTTGCTGTCTTGGTCTAAGTGTGTTATAATTTGCCTTTGGCCAGTTTATCTACATTTTGTAAGCATCCCAAACTAGCAACATGTTATGCATTACAGAATGCAAAAGTGCCTTTAAACACACTGAACTGCATTTCAACAATAGGGAGACCAGATGGTTCCTTGTTCACTCGGACAGGCTGTGCCAGTCAGGGTTTACAGACTCTTCATCACAATACATTGAGGTAACTAACCTGTATTTATAAACGCATTGGGGTGATGGGAGTCTGTGAAATCTGAAATGTCTCTAACTGTCCCAGTGAACATGGAGCTGTCTGGTCACCATATTACATGTAAGCAGATTAATATGATAGCAGGTTAAAAGTACTTTTATAAGGCGTTACTAGTAAGACCAGACCATGATATAAAAGGTATACTGTAATAATAATAGTAAAATTAGTATATTTTACAGAGTTAAGACTAGAACATGATGGGAGACTACATTTGGGGGCTGATTCGTGAACGTGATTTACAGTATAATCGTAAATCTCGAAAAACTACTCACTTCTAAATCTTTTGTAGTAATTTTTGTATTACTTTAGTATAAATACATGTTAATTTGGATTCATATGTTGTTTTTTTCTGACTTTATGTGAACGAAAAGACACAAATTTGCCTGTTTTCTCATTGGAAATGAGTAAATTTCAAAATATCACTGTCCTGGTCACAAAAGCAAAGTTTGTGGGGAATAATAGCCATTTTCTATACTTTTGAGACATAAGCAATTAGGAAATAACACTTACTACCCAGGAACAAAAATTGTGTTACATAGTGTTGTTTGAGTAGAATTGTTCCTTGGGATATCAAAATACTGAGCTCAAGTCATAAAAACTGCATGTGCTCAGTGTTTGATATTTGATCTGAGTTAAAATTGCCAAAATGAGTTGATTAAGAATCTGTATAAGTAGCCATTCGCAAATTACATGATTTTAAGTAATGCAAGAACAGCAAAAGATACGACCATGCCCAGCTTCAGTAATGAAGATTGCCTGGTTGCTATCAGCATGATTGAAGACGGCCTGTGAGAGAAGTTGCCCGGAGAATGAGATGTTCTGCTTCAACAATTAGCAGACTAGTCCAGAGAAACCAGGAAACCTGCTCTGTGAGGGACAGGCCACGTCCTGGAAGGCAGAGGCTCACCACACCGGCCCAGGACCGTCACATCTGACTGATCCATCTGCACAATCGTTTTCAGACTGCAGTGGCTACAGCACGAGAAATTCCAGGAAGAAATAACCTGCGCATCAGCAGAATGACTGTAGCTCGCCATCTGCATGAAAATGATTTGCATGCTTGGAGGCCGTTCAGGGGAAACATGTTGACAGCTGAGAGACAAAATTGCCGTCTTCTGTGGGCCAGAGAGCATCTGTGGCGGCAGAGAGACTGTGGAGTGTTTTATACACCGATTAATGCTGTTTTGTCCTTGACAGACCTGATGGAAGACAACGTGTGTGGAGACGTCGTGGTGAGCGTTATGCTAACTGTTGCATTGTTCAAGCCAGGCACTGGAAGTGTGATGATGTGGGGAGGAATCTCCTTTAACACAAGAACGCCTTTGGTGCAGATTAAGGGCAACCTTACTGCTCAGTGATACATTGACGAAGTCCTTGAGGCAACAGTTTTTCCGTTCCTGCAAGCCAATCCAGAAGTGTCGATTTTCCAGTAGGACAAAGCAAGACCACACAGTGCTAGGATTACAATTGCACGACTTCAAGAAAACAATGTCGAGGTCTTGCCAATGCAAGCTTTTTCTCCTAACCTGAGTCCAATAGAACATCTGTGAGACCAGATCGCCAGTGCCATCCACAGGAGACAACAGCATACATCCAGCCTTCGCCAGCTGGCTGCAGCTGCACAGGAAGAGTGGCGGAACATCCCACAGCAGTCTATCCAGATGCTGATCAGGTCTATGCGTCAACGCTGCCAGGATTGTGTTAATGCTCAGGGAGGTCATACCCGATACTAATGTAATGTAATGTAATGTGATACTTTGTAATGTTTTCATTTTGACAGTGTGTCACATTTCATATAGAAAACTTATCATGATTCTTTGATCTGTATTTTTGTTCACATTTTCTGTGATTTTGATTGATATCAATGTTTAAAATATTTGATTAAATCCATTAGACTTGAGTGTTGCGATTCTTTGTGCATCAGTATATTTAAGTCCTTACTTTCCCATTAAAAACAGAATGAAGAACAAGAAAAAACGAGAGCGTCAGATTTGAATAAGTGACTAGTCTTTATTCATGTTAATACAATTACGAATAGTGATTGGAATAAAGTGTGTCCATATTTTTTCATAACTTAATAAAGATTAGTCACATTTATGGCTCAGCAGGGATCAACTGAAGAGAAGTCGGGAGGGAAAACACCAACCCTAGATATAATAAATACATTTATGTGCCTTCTCAGCAAGGTGTTATTAGAAATGAGAATTTGTTCTCAAGGGTTTTACCTGCTTAAAGGTAATGATTGATTGATTAGTGTTTCAGGTGAATGTTTAATAATTAAGCACAAAAACACAATTACAAAAAAAGTACAATTGCAAATAGTGTAGTTGCTAGTTGTTTACAAAGGGGAACAACATCATTGACTGTAGAAACAGGTGATTGTGACGTCACAACTTACGCTCCTGATTGGGCGGTTTTTAGGCGGTTTTTCAGGAAGTGGGCAGGTTTTTGTAAAAGTGGTTGGCAGCCCTGATGACTAGTGCCAGTTGGCTGTTGTCCACCAAGACCATATCCCTAATGACCAAAGCTGACTGAGCTGAAAGGGTAATGCAGTGTTTGCTTTACCGCAACAAGATAGAACTCTGCTCTCTGAACAGTTATTTTTGTTACAGTAAGGGTTGTTCCTTTTAATGATAGTTTTTTTAGGCCCAGAAGTTATACATTTACCTGCAGCATTCTTTACAAATTACAGTGGCATTTTATAAGATACAAATTTGAACTAATGTTAATTTTGTTTGGTAAAACCTACTGCAAATTTGTGAACTACAGTGCCTTGCGAAAGTATTCGGCCCCCTTGAACTTTGTGACTTTTTGCCACATTTCAGGCTTCAAACATAAAGATATGAAACTGTAATTTTTTGTGAAGAATCAACAACAAGTGGGACACAATCATGAAGTGGAACGAAATTTATTGGATATTTCAAACTTTTTTAACAAATAAAAAACTGAAAAATTGGGCGTGCAAAATTATTCAGCCCCTTTACTTTCAGTGCAGCAAACTCTCTCCAGAAGTTCAGTGAGGATCTCTGAATGATCCAATGTTGACCTAAATGACTAATGATGATAAATAGAATCCACCTGTGTGTAATCAAGTCTCCGTATAAATGCACCTGCACTGTGATAGTCTCAGAGGTCAGTTTAAAGCGCAGAGAGCATCATGAAGAACAAGGAACACACCAGGCAGGTCCGAGATACTGTTGTGGAGTTTAAAGCCGGATTTGGATACAAAAAGATTTCCCAAGCTTTAAACATCCCAAGGAGCACTGTGCAAGCGATAATATTGAAATGGAAGGAGTATCAGACCACTGCAAATCTACCAAGACCTGGCCGTCCCTCTAAACTTTCAGCTCATACAAGGAGAAGACTGATCAGAGATGCAGCCAAGAGGCCCATGATCACTCTGGATGAACTGCAGAGATCTACAGCTGAGGTGGGAGACTCTGTCCATAGGACAACAATCAGTCGTATACTGCACAAATCTGGCCTTTATGGAAGAGTGGCAAGAAGAAAGCCATTTCTTAAAGATATCCATAAAAAGTGTCGTTTACAGTTTGCCACAAGCCACCTGGGAGACACACCAAACATGTGGAAGAAGGTGCTCTGGTCAGATGAAACCAAAATCGAACTTTTTGGCAACAATGCAAAACGTTATGTTTGGCGTAAAAGCAACACAGCTCATCACCCTGAACACACCATCCCCACTGTCAAACATGGTGGTGGCAGCATCATGGTTTGGGCCTGCTTTTCTTCAGCAGGGACAGGGAAGATGGTTAAAATTGATGGGAAGATGGATGGAGCCAAATACAGGACCATTCTGGAAGAAAACCTGATGGAGTCTGCAAAAGACCTGAGACTGGGACGGAGATTTGTCTTCCAACAAGACAATGATCCAAAACATAAAGCAAAATCTACAATGGAATGGTTCACAAATAAACATATCCAGGTGTTAGAATGGCCAAGTCAAAGTCCAGACCTGAATCCAATCGAGAATCTGTGGAAAGAACTGAAAACTGCTGTTCACAAATGCTCTCCATCCAACCTCACTGAGCTCGAGCTGTTTTGCAAGGAGGAATGGGCAAGAATTTCAGTCTCTCGATGTGCAAAACTGATAGAGACATACCCCAAGCGACTTACAGCTGTAATCGCAGCAAAAGGTGGCGCTACAAAGTATTAACTTAAGGGGGCTGAATAATTTTGCACGCCCAATTTTTCAGTTTTTTATTTGTTAAAAAAGTTTGAAATATCCAATAAATTTCGTTCCACTTCATGATTGTGTCCCACTTGTTGTTGATTCTTCACAAAAAATTACAGTTTCATATCTTTATGTTTGAAGCCTGAAATGTGGCAAAAGGTCGCAAAGTTCAAGGGGGCCGAATACTTTCGCAAGGCACTGTATGTATGAAAATCTATGTCTTCCTTAATTGACTGGATTCCCTTTGCTGATCATAGAAAGTTAGTGCTCCACAAATCATGTCTAAATCTTCAATCCGATGGATTAACAACGGTGTATAAACAGAATGACTTGTGTCTGCAAATTAGGTCAGTCTTAACAACAGACTCTATGAGGCACAGCCTTGTCCTCAGGGAAGGGTTGAAATTGGTAAGGCCTCATTGTTATGCATCTATTGATCAGCCTCTCTCTGAGACTCTTCCCTCCTGCCACTCCCATCAGCTGGAAACCAAAGAAGTCGGATCACTCCTCACCCAGGGCTTCTGCGAGGATTAGGAGAATTAGGGTAGCAGTGGAACCACATGCAGGTAGAGCTGCTTGTAGGCAGTGTCTTGGACGCTTTGTACAGTAATCTGCTGACTCAGGGCTCACACCGGCTGTCTGATGAAGCAGGCTTTCCTCTCAGCAAGCCTACTAGGATGGGCCAGTGCTGCTGCAAGCCCTATTACTGCCTCCAGTGCCTGGACAAGACGGTAAATCTCTTTCCCTCCCCTTTAGAGGCATAGGCTTACTGCTGTATCGCCGGGGTCTGTATTGCTGGCTTTGCTGAGCATAATTGAATTAAGTTGCTTTCTTGCTGTTGGGATTTCTGTGAGGTTAAAGATACTGTTTAATGTCAAAACTAGGTTTTAATCAAATTCAGCAGTTTTTCTCACAGACTGCAGTGCCTTACATAATGTGATCTGCAGTCTCAAATATTTTGATCAAGTTTTATGATGAGGTTTCTAATGTATACTTTATTTTAAATTGCTACTCTGCTGGTATTTTAACCATCCATTTTATTGTAATCGGTGCAATATGTTGTTACAAACGCTTGGAGTTGCTGCATAGGTTGTCAGTTGCCAGAAAAGAGAAAAGTTTCTGTTCTTGTTTATTTAAAATATACTACAGTGCATTTTTTTGAGTTACTATGACAAAATCAAAGAATGGAGTTTTATTTTTGCAGGTCATTTTGTAGTTTTGTCATACATTTATTCATTAACTCAACTTAATATTGAATATATTTAAATATAGCACATAGCAGATGAATAGGTTATTTAGAAAGGAAGCTGTGGTTAGATACTGAAAAGAAAAAGGTCCTTGAGGGAAATAAAGGAAGAACAAAGCTCAGAATTAGAATTCGTTAGAGAAAACCTCTTGACAGAAAACCCACAATAAATTGTGCTTGTAAACGCTGACTGTAAGACTGCCTGCTGGTGCCAGAATGAGTGGTAAAATTACAGCCAAGAGCTCATTGGCCTTAGTTATGAGTAGGATAGGAAACAGAAATGGCAAAATTGCTCCTTGTTATTTGCATACATCTAAAGGTGCTTTTATTTACAGCATTGTTTATCAATCTAAAAATACAGAAAAAAAACATTTATACTGTAAATTGGTTTCTGTGTCACATGTGTCTTTATGAAAACAGTTTAAATCTATGTATTTACAGTGTTCTCTAATTATAAAGTGGTGCTTTATACCACGGAACAGATTATAAGGCGGTGTGGTCAAGGTTCCCATTTGCCCCATAATAGCACTAGTTTTTTCATTGTCAGGCAGAACACAAATTGCGTAGGTCTCTTACCTATGGCTCCTGACTACAGCGTTATAAAGGGAAAGCACTATTACGCTTGGGTTTTTCCTGCACACCCCACTATTACAAACTGAGAAGTTGCAGTTGAAACAGCACAAAGAGCAGAAACTTCCTTGAATTTATGAATTCCCAGATTCCTGGTTCTATCTTGATCTCTCCTGCAGGTGCTGCATCTTTTTTTTAATTAAACATAGACAGCTTCTTTATTGTGCCATGTGGGCACACTCAGTTTCTATTATTGTATCATAAGCAGTAGACCACCCCCAAAATTTCCTTGGCCGGAGGAGCCGGCCTGTGCGTGGTCCACCGGGACGCTACAGCTGTTTGGGTGGGAGGAGGACATCCCGCCGTGGCCGCCCCCGGAGACATCTCGCTTCCCCTGTTCCTGAGCCGGGACTTTGGGGACTAAGGGGGGAAGTGGCTGAAAAGGCCATGTGTGCTGCGCACAAGGGGGGCATGTGTGGCGGAGTGCCCCGCCCCTTTGTTTATTATTTATTTATTATGATTTATGTTTATTATGACGAAAGCCGATTTTGTTATTTGTTATTGTTTTTGCATTTTAAAAACCCTGTGAGGATGCGTGACTGATCAGCTACTGATTATTTAACTAGCTGACAGTCACGCATCCTTACTAAACTCGTGCAGACTGTGGCCGAGGGGTAATAAGATAATTAACAACTAGTTAACCCCTCGGCCAGAATATAAGAACCTGCAGCTGTCCGCACTGGGAGAGAGAGTGTCAGAGGAGAGACGTAAGTCTGTAGGAGAACAACGAAAGTTAACAATTGCTATATACGTGCTGGCTAAAAACCAGCACGATACTTGTTAGTTTTGGTTTGTTTGGCCAACGTGCCTTTTTGTTTTGTGGTGTGTGTTTGTTTGTTTAAATCTTTTTGTTTGTTTTGGTTTATTTATTTAATAAAAACGCTGAGCGCCGTTGCGTTCAGCTTCACTCACCAATTCATTGTTTCTGTTACTTCCTGGTCCGTGACGTCATCGCAGCAACAGCTCAGCCACAAAGGTGTTTTCATTTTTTTTTTCTTCAACCCATATATTTTAATCAAGAAAACAGTACCATTTGTTTCAGTATTTTGCAGTATTTTTTTTTTTAAGTGACTGTGGCAGTCTGGCTGAGTAGTGATGTCAGAACCAGGAAATGAACAACACAGACAGGACAGTGAAATGGTAAATTAATGCGCTGTTGTGCTGTTTAATATCCAGCAGACAGAAAATAAATAGTTTAAACAAAACACGGCACTTTACGCCAAAATAAATAGACAGATAACCAACACGAACAGACACTAACACACAGGGACGAACACTAAACAAACAAGTACCGTGCTGGTCCTCCAGCACGACGTAGCAATTGATTATTTATTTTTATTATTACTTTTAACTCCTCACACTCTCTCCTGTTCTTTCGCCCTGAACACACAACCCTGAGAGTGCTTTGTGCATCTATATATACTGTTGCGCCGTGATTCAATTACTAATTAATTATTCACTTGAATCCCAGCACGTGAACTAATTCTGTGCAACCCCGTGCTCACATATTAAATACTTTAAATGCATGTGAAGTGAAGTGCAATCCCCGTGCCTAAATACAATTATACATTTTAAATAACTTGTGCTACACACACCCATTTATATCCTGTGCAGCCATATCTATACACCAACATTAACACACCACACGCAACATACAATAAAGAAATGCACGCAGGGCCGGGGCACATTACCACAGTGACCAATTATTATGTTTATTTATTTTCCCCCAATTTGGAATGTCCAATTATGTTTTTTCTCCTCATCGCAGCTAACCCCCACACAGCCAATGGTTCACCTCTCTCAGGGTCCCCAGCAAAGTTCGGCCTCTTTGCACAGCATGGACGCAAACTGGCGCCGTCCAAGCTGTGTGGCTCATTCTGCGATACCAGCGGCAGCGCTTTAACTGGATGAGCCACTCGGGGACCCCTAAATCTCATGTTAGATTTGGATATGTCAAATGATTGAATTTTTTTTATAGTTTTCCATTAAGTACTGTATATGGAAAACTACAAAGCGGTATATAATTCAACATGTTAACGTAACATTATTCAGCAGGTTTCATTGAAGCAAAACTGGTTAATTCTGTAGGATGCTGCAAAAGTTTTTCCATAGCTGTAATTGCCCCCCATAATTATCAAAAAGGATGATTCTGGAATCACTGTGTTTTTAGTAACAAAAAAACTTGCTTCGGGAGCACCGCACAGAGCAGTTACAGTAATTCAACTTAAACAACACATATCATATGCAGGGCTCGGCACAGTCATGTTACAGATGGACACCTTACAAAATACTAACCTCACTAATGGACATGATCAGATATCATGTCTGTTAGTATCACATACATTTAATTATAATATAAAATAAACATACTTCATAATTCTGTGCTAGCATTGCTGACGCACCATCTGATTTAAACCCCACAATTTTCTGTGCTGGCTAAGTATTTTGTTTATTTTCCAAACACCTGATTATGGCTGCACTTAGATTTTCTGCATTACAGGGTCTATATATTTTTGTTAGGTTAAACTCAGAGCAAACCTGCTTCAGCATTTACAAAATGATGGTAAATAATAAGTTGAATAAGTAAATAATCAGGGTTTCGCTGAAAATGCAGTCGCCAAATTTATCATTGTTTCTGGCAGTTTATACACTATAGTACAGTGTTTGGAAGACAGTGGAATTGGGGTCAATTTTTGTGACAATTTCTTTAAAAATGCTACATGTTGTAACAGCTTCTGCCAAACTGGTCCAAGTTTACGGCCCTCTGTTTTCTGTCGCTTGTCTTACATACATCTCCTTTTCTGCTGCAGACATGTTTAATATTTTCATCATCTTTTTTTTTTTTTTTAACACCGTTTCACGGCATGATTTCCAGCCACTTTAGATTTTAGTTTTTTCATTACCTGAGCACACCTCATGTATTCCACCCCTGGACCGGCCAAAAAATGAAATTAGTTAATTTTCCCAAGCAGAATTGAAATATCTTATTTTAGGTTTGGGTGCAGCTATCTCTGGAGGTTACTGATACTGGACTGCCATTATATCTATTATTATTATTATTATTATTATTATTATTATTATTATTATTATTATTATTATTATTAGTCGTAGTTGTAGTCGTAGTAGTATTATAACAATTACTTAAATTATATGTGAGGGAAACAGTACAGCTTCAAAGAAATATGAAAAGTTGTACAATGGTAATTCTTTTTAATTTCGAGGCTATAGATAAGAAGTGTATATATATACAGTCACCTCCAAAATTATTGGCACCCTTGATAAAGATGAGCAAAAAAGACTGTATAAAATAAATAATACCAGTACTGAGCTATATTGTAATTTTCCAACATGTGATTCATTAATGATTCAATGGAATCAACCAAAATTATGCATTTCTCAAATTATAAATTTATTTCCAAGAAAAATGAAGTGTCACAATTATTGGCACCCTTGTTTTCAGTACTTTGTGCACCCTCCCCTTGCAAGGATAACGGCACTGAGTCTTTTTCTATAATGTTTAATGAGATTGGAGAACACATTGGGAGGGATCTTAGACCATTCCTCCATACAGAATCTTTCCAGATCCTTGATATCCTTCAGTCTGCGCTTATGGACTGCCCTCTTCAATTGAAACCACAGGTTTTCAATGGGGTTCAAGTCCAGAGACTGAGATGGCCATTGCAAAATGTTGATTTTGTGGGCAATTAACCATTTCTTTGTGGATTTTGATGTTTGCTTGGGGTCATTGTCTTGCTGGAAGATCCACTTGCGGCCAAGTTTCAGCCTCCTGAAACTTGAGGCAACCAGGTTTTTGGCTAAAATGTCCTGGTACTGGGTGGAGTTGACCTTAACAAGGGCCCCAGGACCAGTGGAAGCAAAACAGCCCCACAACATCAAAGATCCACCACCATATTTTACAGTAGTATGAGGTTCTTTTCTGCACACATATCCTTCTTTTGACGCCAAACCCGCCGCTGGTGTGCGTGGCCAAAGAGCTCTATTTTCGTCTCATCTGACCATAGCACCCGGTTCCAATTGAAGTGCCAATGCCGTTTAGCAAACTCCAGGCACTTACGTTTGTTGGTTGCTCTCAATAAAGGCTTTTTTTTCTGGCAACCCTTCCAAATAGCCTATTGGCATGGAGGTGGCATCTAATTGTAGATTTGGTGACCCCAAGATGCAATCAAGTTCTGTAATTATCCAACTGTGGCCCTTGGATTTCTCTTTGCCTCCCGAACCATCTGCCTCACTATGTGTGGGGGCAAGATACACTTGCGTCCTCTACCAGGCAAGTTTACCACTGTTCCAGTGGTTTTGAAATTCTTAATTATTGCCCTAATAGTGGTAAGTGGTATTTAGTTTTTTAGCTATTGTTTTGTACCCATTGCCTGATTTATGAAGGTCAACAACCATTTGTCTCTTTTCATGTGTGAGTTCTTTGCCTTTCCTCCATGGTGATGGGTGACAAATGGATTTCATATGCGTGTTACCTCATTTTTATACCCCAGTGAAACAGGAAGCCATGGAAGGCCACAATACAGTTCCTAAAGACTGAGATGAACTTAAACTGAGATGAACTTAAAGAAGTAGAATGTTAATGCAGATTTAATTTTGTTTGATTTTATTAATAAGAATCTTTAGGGGTGCCAATAATTCTGACACATCTTTTTGAGAAAATGTTTTACTTGTTAATAAAAAACTTTTTCTCTGAGCGATTGTATTAGAATAAAAGAATATGGTTTTCCCATATATTTGAGCATAAAATATAGCTCATTACCTGTGTTGTTTATTTTATACGGCCTTTTTTGCTCATCTTTATCAAGGGTTCCAATAATTTTGGAGGTGACTCTATATATATATATATATATATTGTAATGTAGCCTCTCTGTCATTGGCTTGTTTGCCCTTTAAAATACAGACCCAGACACAGGATTTGAAGGTTTTTAAAGCGCTACGCGCTATTTTTAATAATCACAAAAACAAAATAAACAAAACAAAAGCCTGGCTCAAACGTAGAGCCTGCCTTCACTTATATGCAGGTCCCTGTCTAAGGTGCATATATTTTTGTGCGGAATTTTGCAAGTTCAATAGAAATGTGTTCGCCTTTTGATGAAAACATAGCTATTGTTGACTGACATCTGTACCTGCTGTACCAGTTGCTGCTGATTTTTATATTTTATGTTTTACTCCATATTTATTGTGTTTTATGTTGTTTGCTGTGTGTAAATGATAATTTGTTCTCAATTGACTCATCCAGATAAATAAAGGTTTTGGTTTATTAATTGATTGAAATACTAAGATACTACAGACTAATGTATTACAATACTTCATTCTTCCACAGGGGTGGAGACACCAGCTGACAGTTACTGTGTAAAATGTATGCTTCATAACACAAAAATAATAATTCTTCAAAATGTTCACCTTTTCTCTGCAATTTTTTTTGCAGAACGAAAGTGCCCTTGTGAAAGAGAAGGAACTCTCCATTGAGCTTGCCAATATCCGGGATGAAGTGGGTAAGAGATTCATTTAATAGGTACATACATCTGTACAGTTTGACAGAATTACCTATCTTTTGGTATCCATGGACTGGAGTAGAAGGGGGTGGTAATTGCCATCCCTCTGTTGCTATGGCAATAAGTTCACATTCTAGGCTCCTAACCAGCTTTATGTTTATTATCAGTACAATGAGAATTATAAAAAAGCTGTTCCAATATATACATTTATGTCTTAATGCTGTTAAATCATTCCAGTCATGTAGTAGCTAAACGCTCATTATCTTTGTTATTATCAATATCTATCTATCTATTGTGAAAGATTTTGCTGATTTTAAAGTCCGATTGCCTTTTTTATGCAGACCCAGACACAGAAACTGAAGGTTTTTAAGCACTTTAATGCGATTTTATTATTTACAGAAATAAAAGAAATAAACAAAACAAAAACTAACTCCCACATGGAGTACTAACTAACACTTTAGGTGAGTTCTTCTAAACTAGCACACTGGACAGCTATGCTGTTTACTACTTTATATTCAGATTACAAAAACAAGCACAAACAAAAGGTATACACACTACCTTTTTTTTTCTTTCTATTAAACCACACAGGTCTCTTCAAAATGACAACCTCTTGTCTTCACACAGACTGCAGACTGCCCTGAACAAACATTTGTGAACTTCCTTTATACCTGCCTGCTTAATCACAGGCATGTGACTCCCATTAATTATTAGAGCCAGGTGAGTCTCATCCTGGCACCCCCCCCCCCCCCCCCCACCCCCCCCGTGGCATTCTGGGGGATGTAGTCCTTTAGCCCCTTCTGGACTACATTTTTCTCTCCTCCTCCCCCTAGTTTGCAACATATCCTCCCCCTTGTGCGTAGCACACCGGCCATTCCAAGGCCACGTCTCCCTCCACCTTTAAAATTCCACCTCCCTCCATCAAGTCCCAGACTGCCCTTTGTTGTGGCCGGGCTTGAGGGCTGGTCGATCCATCATCCGACGACCTTTGGAAGGAACCGCGAACCGGCAACAATTGTTTTCATGGCAGCGGCGATTTGCCCATAAATTACAGCATCACATACCGTCCATTCTATTTGTGAATTCACCTCCTTGTCAGCCGTAAAGTAAAAAATTCCTTAATTTATTCCAGTCTCCAATTACTATCTCATTCTTGATCAGACATTGTATTTGAAACAAATGAAAGCATGTAACACCAACGACAAAAATACCCAACACGTCTGGTATACAGTCACATGGGATGTTGACTTTTAATCCACTCCCACTGTAGCGCTTCAGAACCGGCATAGCATTTCACACAGGAGTTGAGATGGTTCAGTGCCGTCTCTGAACCACATTGCGAGCTGTGATGGTATAGGCAATTCACACAGACCAAAATGCTGCATCAGTGCCGGGTATGAGCCGTCATAACTCGTCTGTGTGAAATGGATAATAGAAGTGTCCCTCCATCTGTATGTCACACTTAAATTTTTACATTTATCTTGAGAACACAAGAAGTTATTCCACATACTGAAATTCAGTCATTTTAATATATGATACCATCACCTCTTTCGCTTGCCTAATGACATCTATGTCTTATATACCACTTACTACATTTTTATTAAACTACATTTTTCTTTACTATTCTGTACATACTGTTGGTATAAACGTGGTATGTTACTGATATACTTGTTTCTGGGGCAAATCTGCAGCCCTCCCTTTGCTAATTTGAAGAAGAGAAAATATTATCTCCTTCTAACATCAGCTCTTCGTTTCCTGTCCAGGGAGCCGCTGCTTCTCCATAACTTGGCATTGGTTGACTGTTGCGGTGTTCTCAAAATATTAACAGATTAAAGCCAGATTTCATTAAGGTGTTACACAACACCTTGAAAAGTCTGCAAGAAACGCATTATGTTACCTTTGCTGTGTCCCAAGTTGTCTGTATCGTAGCGTTGTATTAAAAAAAACAAAAAAAAACCCAGTTTATTTACCTATGATGTGTGAATAACAAAAATATCAAAAACTTGTTAATATGTTGAAAAATAAATGTCCTGTGATTTGGACAACATGGGGTACAGTAATGTGTTAACACTGCAGGGGGTTCTGTAACACTTGAAGTTATCTTTTTAAAATTGAGAATTTTCTTAGTTTTAACTCCCAAGAGTAAAATGATCAGTACCAAAGCTTTTTAATACATTTCCCCTTAATTGCTTACCTTAGAATGAGTTCCAGTTTTGTGTTAAAATGGAAATGGAATGGTTATTTTTAGTAAAATAGGCCATGCCAGATCTAAAGTTCAGTGCATTTTATTATAACAGACATTTTTCATCAAGATATAAACTTTTATACAGACATTTATAAACTGACAAGAACACTTCTTCAGCAGACACCCAGACACTCCCTCTATCTCTCAGAATTTCAGGTTAGAATAATTACAAATACTGGCCTAACAGAAGTAAAACAAACAAAAAAACTGTTACAGTTAGGCTAAATAATGTTGTTGTTCACAGTCAAACAATCTGTGTATGTTCAAGTCTGTTAACCTCATTTTTAGCATTAACAGGTATAATTCTTAGATCTAGAAAATGTAGGATACACTAAACAACAATGCAGCAATAAGTCAGTCTTGTTTATTATTGTTTTCTCAAAATTATGTACTGAGGCTATTTTCTGCTTCAGCCTACGTCAAAATGGTTATGCTAGTTTTTGAAGTGAAGAAAAAACAATTGCTGTAAAAGATGGGGGAGGGGTTTACATCCATATTAAGTTCAGAATCCCTGGTCTTCTCACAGTAATCTCTGTAGCATTGATTTATTTTCCCTGTTAAATACAAAGGGATTCCTAATGGAAGTCAGCCTAAAAGGTCAAAGGGTATTGTCAGGATGTGAGTATTGCAGGAATGATATACTGTTGTTTACAATGGGAACGGTCCTGTTTATTATTTATAAACACAAAAAGAAAACAGTAGGGTTTGTCTCTGCTACCAGCACTGGTACTGGGGATGCTAGAATTGTAACACACAGTCCCAATAGCCCAGGCACGGCTTGAAGTGGTGATGCAGTGCAAGTGCTCCAGTGTAGGGACGGGTTGTGGTAATGTGCAGAAGTGGTGGTGCTCCGGGGAGTGTTTGCTGGCTCTGTGTCTTCAGCTCCCAGCTTGCTACTCATCTGCAACAAATACACAAAACAAAAGCACTCCTCCCTATTATCAGTGCGGTGCCACACTCTATCCAATCGCCACACGCAACACAGCTGATCACAATAGAGTGGTTCAGCAGACTTACAGCTTAGGCCTTTTCCCAAGATGGCTGACTTACGGTTCCGTCCTACCATCGAGTCGGCCCATACCTGTGAAGCAGTACCACCAACCTTACTTTGCGCCCTTCCTGGTCGGGAGGTAGATTTGCAGCTCAGATTCCTTCTGTCCCATTCACATATCCCACTCCTCAGAGTGTAGCCAAAAGAACACTCGGCTAACCCTAACTCAGATTGTCCCCCCTCCTGAGAAAATAAATCAGCATTTTGGTGCTTTTTGCCCGCACGATGCTTTACTCGGAAGTCGAAGGGTTGCAGTGCCAGATACCGGGCGTTCATGTCCCTCATCGTATTTAACCACTTAAGAGGTGCGTGGTCCGTAACGAGGATGAAGGAACATCCAAGTAGGTAATATCGAAGTGTGTATGTAGCCCATTTGATGGCCAAACATTCTCCCTGGGAGCCATTTTCTTGCTCATATATAAATAGCATGTTCTACTCCATCTGCTGCTTGGGACAGGACAGCCCCCAGACCAGCGTCGGGGGAGTCAGTCTGAAGGATGAACTCCTTGCTGAAATGTGGTGTAATTAGGGCAGGGGCTTGGCACAGTTTCCTCATTATCGTATCAAAGGCTGTCTGATACGCACCTGTACACTTAACTCAATTTGTGGCGTTCTTCCTGGTGAGATCGACCGGGGGTTAACAATGGTGGGATACTCGGGGATAAAGCGGCAGTAATAGCCTGCTAACCCCAGTGGTGATCTCACCTAAGACTTGGTTTTCTGGATTGCCGCCTCCACTTAAGCCTGGACTTTAGAGGCTATCGCCTTTACACCACCATTATCCATGATGTAGCCATCATAGTGGGTCTCTTGGCAAATGCACACTTATCCAGGTTAGCTGTTAGCCTCACAAGATGATCTTTCCAGGTAAAGCTAAAAACCACCACATCATCAATATTGGCGGCTGCATACTTCCAATGGGGGTATAGGTCCTGGTCCATCAGGCTCTGGAAGGTCCATGCAATCCGAACAGCATGGTCTGGAAATGGAACAGCCAATCTGGGTTAGAGAAAGCAGTTTTCTCTTGTGAGTTAGTGGAATCTGCCAGTATCCCTTTGTCAGATCCAAAGTCAAGATAAACCAAGCCATCCCTAGTCGGGCATAGGGTATGCATCGAACTTGGAGATCGCATTCACCTTATGAAAATCCACACAGAAATGAGTAGTGCCGTCGTCCTTAGGAACCATTACTAGAGGACTGCACCACTCGCTCCGGGAAGGCTGAATGACGTGCATTACAACCTCCTCCTTGTGGACTGCATCCCAGCGACTTTCTGGGATCTGGTACGGTCTCTCCCTGACGTTGACACTTGGCGGAGTTACAATAGCATATATATATATATGTATATATATAGTATTGTATATATATTGGGGTATCTAAACTTTTGACTGCAACTGTATTTATATATATATATATATATATATATATATATATATATATATATATATATATATATATATATAGTCAAAAGTTTAGATACCCCAATGGAAATGTATAATTTCTAGAAATGTCTTGAAAACAAAGAATTTTAGGAAAAATATTTTGTAGCAAAAGTTTTGCTTTTGTGGATGAGGAAAAAAAGTTACATGAAATAGATGTCTACAATTATTTATTTCAGCATTTTTTGTGCAAAACTCCAAAAATGCTAATTCAAAAGTATTTATACCTTTTGATGCTGATAGTATTGTTTGTAAGGTGCTAGAAATTTCAATATGATAATGAAGAACCTAATTCTAGAAAAGTCTAGAAAATGTTTTAGGTGAATAAAAGGGTTAGGCATAGGATGATTGCTGTCATTACCAATAAGTTAATATGGGACGTTTACATAGCTTATATTGTTCTTATACAGTTCTATGGTTATGTACCAATACAGCGCTGTGAACACTGTTTATATTCTGCACACTTAAGGATAGTTCATACACTACAGGGTGGTCCATCAACCCCTTTGAGACTCACTTATATGTGTTTGAGGGTTGCACTGAGCTCCCTATGAGATTTGGATACAAACAAGCCCAGCATAAAACTAATTTGATACGAATGATATGCAAAGTTTGAAATAGTTGCAAGATTTTTTGGTACCATAATAATAATAATGAGGAAGCTTCTTCGAATTGAATTAGATAACCTATGTGAACAGTTTATGTAGGCTTTTGTCTTTGCTGATCATAGCTGGACATGAGGCTTGTTAAACTGTGTATGCCTTTATTGCCTGTACCATACGACAGAAATCACATGCGAGTGATAATTAAATCTCACTGTTAATGATAATTTTAATTAACATGGGAACATAGAACACAAAATGATGTAATATGGATCACAAGCTTCAGTCCCAGGAAAGTACAAAAGTAATATAACACTGTGGCAAAGTGGTTGCTGATTATGTACAGGTGCGGAGGTGATGCAGTGCAGGAATAAACAGACAGAGATTTGTAATCTGGTATGGAAAAATATACATTGTACTTTTGTTATAATCCAGGTCTGGTGACCAAATAATAAACTCCGGTTATACACAGCGATGCGTAAAACACGGAGAACAGTAACAGGGATTGCAGCCCTAAACAATAAACACAGTATCTCTCTGTGACAGGCTAGCTGCAGGGGTTACGTCAGGCCAGAAAGAAACACACACAGACAGACAGTACTTGGGTTGAAACTGAGTCGCTGCGGCGCTCAGTATGTTTATTGTAAAATAAAAGGTTGAAACAGAAAACAGGACACAATACTTGCGGCCAAAATAAATAGACAAACAAAACAGACTAACACTTAAACAAACAGTGGACGAACAGACAAACAAACACGATGAGTCCCAGCAACTTATATTTACTTTATGTTTTATTTTCTCCTCTCCACACCCGTTCTCCACTCACTGAACACACAACCCCGAGTGAATGAAACGCGCATCTATATACAGTATACTGTTGTGCCAGGATTCAATTACTAATTAATTATTCACTTGAATCCCAGCACATGAAATAAATATGTGCAACCCCGTGCTCACATATTAAATACTTTAAATGCACGTGAAGTGATGCGCAATCCCCGTGCCTAAATACAATTATACATTTTAAACAGCTCATTACCCACATTATATCCCGTGTACCAACTACAATACACCAACATTTACACACTACATGCAACATATAACACACAAATGCACACAGGGGTGGGGCATATTGCCACACTCTCCCACAATATACAACCACGGTCACCAGTCCTGGGTGCGTGCTGTAGTGCTCGTGGTGGGTGATACAGTTTAAAGAGTGACAAATAGTGCAGTGCTGTTCCGGGTTCAGTGCTGGCTCTTAGCGACAGCTCCGGAACGTGTTAGCCGTCTATAAACACACAAGTAACAATTATAGACAAGACAAACAAAACAAACACTCACAATACTTTTAATACATAGTGCACAGGTCCTTCTGGGTCTATTTCCAAACCAAAAGCGAAGGAAAAGATTTACAATTCTTCTGCCCTTTTTATGCGATTATGCATGACCCCTTGGTAAACGATGCTGCTACCTCGTTTACCTTCCAGGTCAATACGTTCCTGCACTGGAGACTTGCCTTTTTCCAGGCTGACTGACTTCCCGACCCTGGGAATGGCCAACCTGTCCAAAGCCTTTCCCTTTCGCTACTTAGTACCTTCACAGGTCGAGAGGGAGATTTACACCAGAACTCATTATATTTCCATATATATATATATCTCATCATAAAAGAAGGCGGTGAAGAAGTGACAAAAATACTGTCATATATTTTTACAGATTGTGTTAAGCAAAAGAAAGTGCCAAACGACTGGAACAGGGCATTGTGATACTTTTACATAAGGAGATAAAGAAGACCTCAAGAACTACAGACCTATTAGCTTACTTCCTATAATCTACAAAAATTTTACCAAGAAACTCACCAACAGACTTCTAGATACATTTGACTCGGCGCAATCAAATGAGCAAGCAGGATTCAGGAGTGGATGTAGCACAATCATTTTGAAGTTGTACGGCAAGTGATTCAAACCTGCAACAAGTACGAACTACCACTTTGCTTGGGATTCATCAACTATGAAAAAGCATTTCACTGTTTACACAAGATCTGTATTAAACTCTCTGAAAAAACAAGGAATTGAGAAAACGTAGAGACTAGATCAGCACCATATACAAGAATGCAACATCCACAGTAAGACTCCATAAAAACAGCAACAAAATTAAGATTAAAAAAAGGAGATTGTCAAGGAGATTCAATTTCATGGCCACGCTAGAAGACATTTTCAAACACTGGATTGGGAAAATAAGAGGCTGAAGATCAATGGAGCCTACTTGAATCACCAATGATTTACTACGACATCCTCATATTTACAATGTGCCCAGAAGAATTACAAACAAGAATACAAAAACATAGTAGGCCTAGGGACGGATCTTATAGAGGGCGTGGGGCATTTGGTATTGTACATTAGCAGGAAGCTGCTTGCTTGAGAGACTGTAATCAAGAAATAAATGCCTAGCCATCATAAAAGAAAAAAATTAACCAAAAGCAAGCGTCTGTGCACCTCTCTTCTTGTGTGTGTGGACCTGTCCACATACCAAATACCCTTTGTCAAAATAACATTAAAAAATGCTTCCTATATGACTTAGTTTATGGCATCTGTAGTGAAAACAAAACAAAATAAAAAAGGTACTTGGTTAATCAAGAACATTATTTATATTAAGAGATTAACACAGACATACGTACCTATTCCTCAGGGCACCATGCATTTTCATTTAGTTTATATTCAATAATAAATCTACAATTATGTGCAATACGGTAATTTCGTAGCTGTTCATTTCTGGTGGGAATTAGCACAGACACTATAGGCAGAGCAGCGAGAGGTTGCAGGCATCCAAATCCACCAGGTTAAACCACGTCACCAACATCAATAAACAGAGCCATCCTGACGCAGTGAGTAAAAAAAGAAAGAAATGCCAAAATGTAAATTTTATTTTTAACTACGATCTACAGAATTAATTTATTATTATTATTATTATTATTATTATTATTATTATTATTATTATTATTATTAAGTAGCAATACATATATAACACAATATGGCAAGTTAAACTAATTAGCCACAAATTATACACCCAGAAGTGCATAATAAGTCAGAGGATGGCTATTTAAATAACCATTAAATTGCCTATATTTAACAGGCTTGATTAGTCTTAGCAATTATTTAACAATGTGTCCCAGTTTTGAGCTTTGAAAATCTGGTCACCCTACCCTACGCTATAGCATAATTTGCGCATAGGTTAATCCGGCCATGAGTACGACTCATGGTACTGTCACACTCTCCCTCTGGAAGAAAAAAGGTTCTTTCACCAAGAACAAGTAGATATGTCTAGAAGGACCAGGCATATACTCATAACTAGAAGCCCCGCAGCAGTCTTTCTGACGGCTGTATTCAAAACACTGTAAATAGTATAACGAAAGGAGAAACGATCATATGTAATCAGTTTTTTTTTTTAATTATTGAGTACGTTCATAAACATCTGAGAAATGAAGCATATATATATATATATATATATATATATATATATGCTTCATTTCTCAGATGTTTATGAACGTAAATAGATATACACAGTGCCATGAAAAAGTATTTGCCCCTGTCTGATTTTCTACATTTTTGCACATTTTTCACGTTGTATTTGGTCAGATTTTTTTTTGTGGGTTGTAGTAGTATATAGAGGGAGTCTGAGAGAAAAAATGACACCAAAGTTTGGTGCTTCTTTTATTTGTTTGGTGTGCAAGGTAATCAAACATACAGTCTTCAGGTGTGAAAAAGTTATTGCCCCCCCCCCCCAGTTAACTTAGCCCAATTAAAGGGATAATTAGGGTCAGCTGTTTCAGTACTTTGGTTAACAACCAGGCCTGATTTGGGCCAGCCCTGCCCAATATAAATCTGACTAACTTTGCCCCTTACCATCAGAGTGAAGTTATCAGCACACAGGTTCTAGAGGCACATCATGTCACGAACAAAAGAAATTCCTGAAGACCTCCGGAAAAAAGTTGTTGGAAAGGGTTACAAAGCCATTTCTAAGGCTCTGGGGCTCCACCGAACCAAAGTCAGAGTCATATTGTCCAAATGGAGAAAGTTTGGGACAGTAGTGAATCTTCCCAGGACTGGCCGTCCTGCCAAAATCTCTCCAAGAGCAAGGCGTAAAATCGTCCAGGAAGTCACAAAGAACCCTAGAACAACATCCAGGGGTCTACAGGCCTCTCTCGCCTTGGCTAAGGTCAGTGTTCATGACTCCACCATCAGAAAGACACTGGGCAAAAATGGGATTCATGGCAGAGTAGCAAGGCGAAACCATTGCTCACTAAGAAGAACATGAATGCTCATCTCAAGCACCTGGATGATCCTCAAGAGTTCTGGAACAATGTTCTATGGACGGATGAGTCAAAAGTGGAACTTTTTGGCCGACTTGGGCCCCGTTATGTCTGGCAAACACTGCATTCTACAGTAAGAACCTCATACCAACAGCCAAGCATGGTGGTGGTAGTGTCATGGTTTGGGGATGCTTTGCTGCATCAGGACCTGGACGCCTTGCCATCATTGAAGGAACCATGAATTCTGCTCTGTATCAGAGAATTCTACAGGAGAATGTCAGGCCATCCGTCCGTGAGCTGAAGCTGAAGCGCAGCTGGGTCATGCAGCAAGACAATGATCCGAAACACACAAGCAAGTCTACATCAGAATGGTTGAAGAACAAGAAATTTAAAGTTTTGGAATGGCCTAGTCAAAGTCCAGACCTAAACCCCATTGAGATGTTGTGGCAGGACCAGAAACGAGCAGTTCATGCTCGAAAACCCACAAATGTCACTGAGTTGAAGCAGTTCTGCATGGAGAAGGTGTGGATGGAGGACCACCAGATCAAGACCCTGTCATGGCCAGCCCAATCTCCAGACCTGAACCCCATTGAAAACCTCTGGAATGTGATCAAGAGGAAGATGGATGGTCACAAGCCATCAAACAAAGCCGAGCTGCTTGAATCTTTGCGCCAGGAGTGGCATAAAGTCATCCAACATCAATGTGAAAGACTGGTGGAGAGCATGCCAAGACGCATGAAAGCTGTGCTTGAAAATCAGGGTTATTCCACCAAATATTGATTTCTGAACTCTTCCTAAGTTAAAACATTAGTATTGTGTTGTTTAAAAATGAATATGAACTTATTTTCTTTGTATTATTCGAGGTCTGACAACACTGCATCTTTTTTGTTATTTTGACCAGTTGTCATTTTCTGCAAATAAATGCTCTAAATGACAATATTTTTATTTGGAATTTGGGAGAAATGTTGTCAGTAGTTTATAGAATAAAACAAAAATGTTCATTTTACCCAAACACATACCTATAAATAGTAAAACCAGAGAAACTGATAATTTTGCAGTGGTCTCTAAATTTTTTCCAGAACTGTATATATATATTGTAAATAAACTGCACCCACTTGGGTTCGTTGCCCCTTTAAAAATACAGACACAAAAAACAAAATAAACAAAACAAACACCTAGCTCTACTGAGCACTAACTAAACACGCAGGAACCTCAACTATACTGCAGGACGGCTAAGCCGTTTACCTGCTATACAAAACTCTAACAACACACAAAAAGAGTTTTACACACTACCTTTTCATTTGTACACTTGAGCACACAGACAAGCAGGTTCTCCACACAGCAGCCCTGAGCATACTGGCTACCTGAGCATACTGGATACCCTGCACCTGGTTCTAATTTAACAATAACTACCAGGTGCAGGGGATAATTAATAATAAAACAATTAACTAATCTAATTACAGCTAAACACATTGCGGACTGGTAAATAAAAATAATAAAGTAGAATATTATTTTCTGTGTGGTCGTCAATGTGACTGCTCCCCGGCCGGGGCTTTTAGGTATAATGTAATATATCTCCTTTATTTCTGCACTCCCGTGTTTCATGCTTTGTGAGAATATTTAATACATACGGACAGAAAGGCACATGAACGCACAGCCCCATATGTGTTACACGACTGGAGAAAATTACATTTTAAAACCAAAAAACGCCAAAATGACCGCCACGGGGCTTCTAGTGTTAATAACAATTGACAGCTTGACTGCCAAAGATATTCAAAGTGAATTGGCTGCAAGTGGGGTTTCAACCATAGGTTGAGTATTACATGGTGAAGGTCTCAATAGTCACAGGCAAAGGAAAAAGCCACTCTTAGGAAAACGCCACAAGAACAATCACTTAAAGTTTGCAAAACGGCATTTGAATGATGGATATAAGTTCTGGTCAAAGGTTCCCTTTCAAGTAGGGAATATTAACCATTACAAAATGGGTGTTTCCCTTTAAGACACTGTGGCAAAGTGGTACATGCAGGTGCAGGGGTGATGCAGTGCAGTAGTGAAACACAGAGAGTTATAATCCAGTTCAGAAATTGGTGACCAAATAATAAATCCCCGGCAATACACAACAATGTGTACTGTCTGGACTATATAACAACAGGGTTGCAGTCCTAAATTATAAACATAAATATCGGTCCCACAATATACTAACACGGTCACCAGTCCTGGGTGCATGCAGTAGTGCTCATGGTGGGTGATACAAGTTTATTTAGTGACAGTGGTGAAGTGATGTTCCGGTTCAGTGCTGGCCCTTGGCACTGTGAAATGTGTTTTAGCTGTCTAACAATGTACAAGACAAGACAAGACGATTAAAACAAAGAAAACACAACACTCACGTTTTACAGTCCCCGTATTATTTTACCGTCCTTCTCGGTTCTACTCACAAAACCAAGCGAAGGAAAAGATTGCGATTCTCCGTCCCCTTTATGCTATCACGCATGACCCCTTGGTAAACGAGTGCAGCTGTCTATACTATCTGCAGCTGCTACGTTGTTTCCCTTCCAGGTCAATACGTTCCTGCAACGGAGTCTCGCTTTCTTCCAGACTAACTGACTTCCCGGCCCGGGGAAAGAACTGTCAGGCCAGCCCATCCAAAGACCTCTCCTTTCACTGCTTAGCGCCCTCACAGGTCAGGAGGGAGATTTACAACCAAAACTCATTGTATTTCTGTCACAGACACCCAAACTGAATAGTTAATATTCCTATTTCAGTGAACCAGGGTTATGATATTAACCTAAGTTTTGTGGAGTGATGAAACAAAAATTGAGCTATTTGGTCACGTTGATAGTCTGGTGAGGCGTACAAAGAAAAGAACACGATACCTACTGTCAAGCATAGAGGTGGTAATATCCTTCTATGGGGCTGTTTTTCCTCTAATAGCACGGGAGATTTAGTTCCAATATTAAAGCGCAACTGGACATTCCAACTCGACAACGATCCAAAACACACATCAAAATCTACTTCAGAATGGGTAAAGAAGAATAAAATCAAGGTTTTGGAATGAATTAGTCAAAGTCCCGATCTAAATCCGATTGAGAATCTTTGGTATGAGTTGAAGAAGGTTGTGCACAAGAGAAGTCCTTGGAATTTGAATGAATTAGAACAATTTTGCATTGAAGAATGGTCAAAAATCACTAAAGAATCATGCCAAAAGCTCATTCACAAAAATCCTAATCGTTTAAAAGAGGTTATTATTGCTAAATTATTATTTTCCTTGTCAGTGTATGAATATTTTTTAATTAGTATTTTTTGAGTTTTGCAAAAATAAATTGCAGAAATAAATAATTGTAGACATCTATTTCTTGTAACTTTTTTCCTCATCCACAAAAGCAAAACTTTGTGTTCGAGAAATTTTAAAAAATTATACATTTCCATTGGGGTATGTAAACTTTTGACTACAACTGTATGTATACTGTATATATGTGTGCGTGTACTTTTTATTATACGCAATAAAACATTGCATCTTTCAAAAGGTACTTTGTAATTTAATAAGAAATCTAATACAGTAGTATAGTATACGCAGCACATAAGGCAAGTAACTGAATACAACAAAAACATTGTGGACTTACTTGATTGATGAATCCTGAATGATGTCATTTGTAGAAAAAATATTTTTACAGCCCGTGGAAGATTTACTATACCCCACAGAAATCCACGGGGAAGATGAAGAGCCGGTTTGAAAAACCAAACTGCGAATACTCGCAGTACCATGAGGAATTAAAAAGGTAATTTTGTTTTGGTCCTCCCTGTTGAAGAAGGTCCAATTTAGGCTTTGGACAACCTTTATTATTATTTTTTATTCTTATTTTTTCCTCAATTGAAGCAAGTAATATTGTGTATAAATTAATAAAACAATATACTACGTACTGTATATGGAAATCAAAACTTCAGGGAGTAGCCACACATGGCCATAACCTGCCGGTCATCAAACACGTCAAGATTAAGTCTAAATATGAGTGGTAGAGGCTAGCCGCAAGCTTGCATTGTGTGGCCAATACAAATACATTAAAACTTGACAGACAGAGGGTGATTGCAGGTGGAATACACATAGAATCCCACCCAGTTTGAGGCTACATGTTAGCTAATAGCAATACAGTAGACCTTGGAAAGCATGACGTAATTTTTATTTTTACAAAATTACACGTAAGCTTAGCCACTGTAGCCTCATATGACAAGCTGCCGCTGCTCGGGGATGTCTCCCTTACAGTAACTCAAAAGGAGAAAAACCCTGTTGAGTTCTGTGGCACCTCTCTCACTGCAAAAAGGAGATATGGAAGAATTTTCGGCCAATTATTCTGCTGTTAATTGACAAACAGCATCTGTTTTAAGATCTATTAAATAGTTAAGTAGTCTGTCCGTTTGCGGATGATTAACGGAGGTCCTAATAGAACAGATTTTTAACAATTTATACATAAAGTTAGTTCCTTGATCAGACAGAATCTCTTGGGGTTCTGGGGGGGTGCCGCCCCCCCCCCCCCCATATATTTGTATTATTATTTATTATTATTGTTTGTATTCTGTATATTCTGCTGTTTGAGAACCGGCTGTGTATTCAAATGCAGTTTAGTATTAGTTAAACTGCAGTTGGATTAGTGTTTGACTAGGATGGGGCTAATTCCCATCCAGGTATGATTGTTCAGGTGCAGGTGGTCAGGAGTTTATTGATTGTTAATTGTGCAATTAACTCCTAACCACCTGCTATATAAGCCCAGCTCCAGGCTCATCAGTTGGTTGGAGTTAGGAGAAGGAACAGAGACAGAGTTTGGAGAGTTTGAAGGAGGTAGAAGGAGGTAGACAACACAGCATTGTGAGAAAACGACTGCTACCTTTGTTTTGTTAAGGTATTCGTTCTGTTCATTCCTGTATTGTAGCTTTGTTTCATTTGGCCCTTGTGCACTTTTATTTTGTGTTTTGAAAAGTCTTTATTTTGTTTAATAAAAAACTGCGCAGCCACGCAGTGTTTTGCCCCGCATTCTGCCTTTGGTGTACTGCTTTCCTGGAACCTGGCGTCACACACATCACCACATCAGCCATCCTGACACACGTGGTGTCATCGTGAAATCAAACAGCGCCTCGGAGGACTCAGGCCAGGCGCAGTACTGTGGGTGCCTTATTTTTGTTTTTTTCTTTAAGAAGTATTATAATTTTTTATAATATGGGAAGGAACAGCCACAAGAAGCAACAGCAGCAGCAACAGCCACCCCGGCAAGAAGAGCCATGGGTGGAACCGTGGGAAGTCTGGCCCGGGTGCACCTGGTGCGGCCACTTGGAGCACTGCTGGTTGGACTGCCCAGAGGTGCCTCCAGACTGGTGCGGTCGCTGTGAGGGTTCTGGACACAGCTGGAGGAAGTTCCCTTTTGTGGGACCGGCGGTGCAACAGCCATTGCAGCCTGCACTGGAGGAAGAGTCCAGCGTTGCTTCACTGCCGTCTGTTGTCTATCAGGTCTACCTGGTGGATGAAGAGTGTTCTGGTTGCGGCAAATTCAGCCACACAGTGGCCATTTGCCCCACCCAATATCAGGGAGAGGTGTTGACTGCTCAAATGAGCGAGGACCAAGCACACCGAAGAACCCAGAAAGAGCCATGTGGAGAAGGGCCGCCAGCTCTGGTGCTACCGGAGCAGATTACTTCGCGGGAGATTTGGGACTGGTTGGTGGACCTTGAGGGGGACATGAAGAGGGACCTCCCAGTGGCGATTAACATCCTGTGGGCGCGAGACGGAAAATGGTGGGAAGCTTGGGAGAAGCAGCACCATCCAGAGTCCTTCCAGGACATTGCAGCCATGGTGCTTCATTACCTGGCTGCAGACATGGGGGGGCTCCACCATTACCAGTTTCATCGGGCGGTGTCTTGCTTACTCCAGAGCCCATGTGGGAGGAGCCCAATTGTCCTGTGTCCAAGAAGGGGAAGCCCAAGTCACAACACCCGAAGGAGCTGATGTGTCCAGTACCCAGAAGAGAGGAGCCAGTGTGTACAGTGCCCAGAGAGGAGGATGGGTTGCCTTCCGACGAGCCAGAGGAGGAGGAGTTGCCTTCCAAAGAGCCAGAGGAGGAGGAGTTGCCTTTCGAAGAGCCAGAGGAGGAGGAGTTGCCTTTCAAAGAGCCAGAGCAGAAGGAGTTACCTTCCAAAGAGCTAGAGGGGGAGGAGTTACCTGCCCGAAGGTTGAGATGGGAGGAGCTGTCGTCCAAAGGGCTCGAGTGGGAGGAACTGTCGTCCAAAGATCTCAAAGGGGAGGAGCTTGTGTTGTCGTCTCCAGAGCCTGAGGGAGAAGAGCCAGCTCTGCTGTGTTCCATGTTGGAGTGGAAAGAGCTGTTGCAACCACCGTCGCTGCCAGACGGGGAGCTGTTGCAACCACCGTCGCTGCCAGACGGGGAGCTATTGCAACCACCGTCGCTGCTAGATGGGGCAGTGTTGCAACCACCATGGCTACAAGATGGGAAAGACGTCTTGAGATTCCCGCCGCTGTCGCCTGGAAAGGACGTCATAATGTTCCCACCATCGATGCCAGGGGAGGACGACTCGCTATTCCAGCTACCGCCGCCAGGGAGAGACGTCTTGCTGTCCCCACCTGCTATATAAGCCCAGCTCCAGGCTCATTAGTTGGTTGGAGTTAGGAGAAGGAACAGAGACAGAGTTTGGAAAGTTTGAAGGAGATAGACAGCACAGCATTGTGAGAAAACGACTGCTACCTTTGTTTTATTAAGGTATTCATTATGTTTACTTCCTGCAGCCACGCAGTGTTTTGACCTGCATTCTGCCTTTGGTGTACTGCTTTCCTGGAACCTGACGTCACACACATCGCCACATCAGCCATCCTGCCACAGGGTCCCTACTCTACATACTGTCTGCACTAGCTCTTGGGAGATTGCTGATGCACAAGTGGATCTCAATGGCACTGCCTTTGTGCATATATCTAGAGTCAGGGGTGCAGTGGACCCACTTTGTCCATCTCAATTCTTTCAAAAGGGGTTGCAATCCGGGACAATGGGACCAGTGGGGCTGGGCAAAACTGCCCTAGCATTTCTTGTTGGCACGCGGGGCACTCCGCTACATATTTCCTCACACCCTCAAAAATTCCCATCCAATAAAACCGGGCAAATATTTGATCCAAATACTTTCCATAACCGAAGTGTCGTGAAAAGGGAATATCATGAGCCTACCACATGACCTCAGGCTGGAAAGACTTAATACCAGCAGTGTGGAGTAGTGGTTAGGGCTCTGGACTTTTGACCGGAGGGTCGTGGGTTCAATCCCAGGTGGGGACACTGCTGCTGTACCCTTGAGCAAGGTACTTTACCTAGATTGCTCCAGTAAAAACCCAACTGTATAAATGGGTAATTGTATGTAAAAATAATGTGTAAAAAATAATGTAATTGTACGTAAAAATAATGTGATATCTTGTAACAATTGTAAGTCGCCCTGGATAAGGGCGTCTGCTAAGAAATAAATAATAATAATAATAATAATAATAATTAGGTTACAGGTTGTTCTGTGCCTGGGGCTTGGGATACTCGACATATACCTGTATATGCCTGGTTTCAATGAAATGAGGGAATGTGAGCGGTCGGCAGCCTTCAACTTCATTCCCCTCAATAACTGAACCTGCCCCCAAATGTTCACCAAATTATTATTCTGCTCCCACTCCAGGTCAACATTCTGGTCACAGAACTTCGGTATATTGAGCAGGGCTGTAGCAGCTTGTGCACTAGGGGTCTCGTAACCCCCGACCCAGGCTTATGTTTCTGCTCCCACCACATGGTTGAACTGTTCAATTGCTACCAGTTCAACCACCTCATCAACAGTTCTTGTGGTGGGGCAGAGCCACTGGGTCAGCTGATCTTTCAGTTGTTGTCCCATCATGCAGGGCCTGACTCCAGGGGGGCCCTGGTACTCCCGGAACCATTGGTGATAGGTCTCTCCGGTGACGTTTAGCCGCTGGAGGATTGCATGTTTGACCAGGTCAGAATTCAAGGCAGCCTCATCTGCCATGGCTCGGTAGGCCGCCTATGTTTCACCGATCAAGCAGGGGGCAAGTTTGGTGGCCCACCATTCCCAAGGCCATTTTGCCACTATTGCCACACACTCAGGCGTGACGAGGTAGGCCTTGGGATCATCCTCCAGCATCATTTTCTTTAGCATCAGCTTGGGGGATGCCACCGATGGTACCCCCAACGTCACCGCCGGGTCCCCCAATGGGCCAGATATGAACAGCTCCCACATCCTCTCGATGAGGGGGGTGAACCGCTGTGCCAGCTCCTCCTGCTGCTGCGCTTCCCTGGCTTCTCTCCTCCTCTCGTTGTCGTTCCTCCGCTGGTCCAGGGCTTCCAGCATTGCTGCAATCACATTGGGGTCCATCGTCCAGTCCAAATAATCCCACGAAGACAACACATGTCAGGATGTGAGTGGTGCAGAAATGATATACTGTCCAAACAGTGTGTTATTTACTATGGGAATGGTCCTGTTTATTATTTATAAACACAAAAAGAAAACAGTAGGGTTCGCAGCTCCAAATAAAAGGGTAAACAAAACAGTAACACACAGTCCCAGTAGCCCAGACACAGCTTGAAGTGGTGATGCAGTGCAGGTGCTCCAGGGCTCCCAGCTTGCTACTCGTCTCCAACAAATAAACAAATCAAAAGCACAGCGCTCCCGTGCGTTTGTGTTTCAGGGTAAGGGCTTTGTACTGCTAAACTCCTCCCTGTGATCAGTGTGGCCCACATTCTATCCAATCGCCACTTGCAACACAGCTGATTACAATAGAGTCGTTCAGCAGTCCTACTGCTACGGCCTTTTCCCAACATCCTACCATCAAGTCACCCTATCCCTGAAAAGGAGTACCACCAACCTTCCAACCTTACTTAGACCCCTTCCTGGTCGGGAGGTAGATTTGCAGCTCAGATAATTTTTCTCCCGTTCACAGGTATGCTTAAAAATGTGATGGGCTGTGATATTCATTGAAAATGTGACGGGCTGTGATATTCATTGAAAATGTGACGGGCTGTGATATTCATTGAAAATGTGATGGGCTGTGATATTCATTGAAAATGTGACGGGCTGTGATATTCATTGAAAAATCCATCCAGTTCAGTGTTGTGACAGAGAGTGAATGAATCCTAATCAACAATCTACCTCCTGATCTGTGACGTCACTGTATAACAGGAACATAGTGCGTCATACTGGATGGTCTGGCAGGTTATTCCAGGGTCCGTCGGAAGCCAGCCATCCAGGAAGGGGTGGAGTCACAATGCCAGAAGTCATCACCTTAATGCGGTACGCGATGTGTCAGTCATGGATTGGAGGAGACGTCACTGAACTAGCTATCATTGGGGATGTGACAATATAATATGTTCCTTTGATGTGGTTATGATAAAGACCGAGAAAGGAAACAGACTGTGAAAAGCGTATCGTGAGCGTTAAGTGTTTTGTTTGTTTGTCGAAACTAACTGTCTGTGTTTGTCATTGTCACATGGATAACACGAACCGGGAGCTGTCGCCACAGCCCAGCTGTTTGTGGACGTTACAAATCACTACTGTTACTATACTTGCCTTGCACCACACCTGCACTAAGAGCACTCACTATCAGGAGAAGTGACCGTGTCTGTGTTGTGTGTTGTTCTTTGTATTATTATTTTGGGACTGAACCCCGTAGTTTAAATGCTGACAATACACCTTGTTGTGTAGAGCCAGTATTATTATTATTTAACCGGTTGCAAAACGGGAAAACAGACAATAAAGAACTGTTTTGAACCGTGAACTTTGTGCCTGTTGTTGTTGAAACATGCTTCACCTGTACACCTGTGCACTACAAACCACTTGATCATAGCCCTTTATATACTTTTGCTACTCCATATTGTCATAGTATATGTTTATTGTACTTTACTGGGTTTTTACTTTTAGTGCTTGACTGAAATTAAACGTCACATTTTCCAGCACTTAAGGTAGTGCTAGGACAAATATTTAAATATAAGCTGCTTGAAATGTATTTGGTGACAAAAATGACAATTTACGTATTCGTTCATATAGCAGAATTGTATCACAAAGATAATATGAAAAGGAAACCAGTGCATGAATGAAATTAATAGAAGGCATTCTACTGTACACAAGAATATTTCTCTCCTTTCTTCCTTAGGTTTATTTTATTCCAGACAGACTTGTTTTGTAGTGTAAAATGGTATGTTATATACTTTTGTGTTACAGCTGATTTAATATTAATATTTGAGTTTTCATTTTTTATTTTAAAGAACATTCCAACATGAAACTTAAGGTGCAGTGCCCCATAAAGGTTTAAAAATAGTTTAATTAAAGGATTCATTTGGAATGGATGTTATGTTATGCAATCACGGTTAATGTGAGAGTTGTTAAAGGTTATCAAAATCATCATGTGGAAAACATGCCCTTATTAAATTATGATTTTCTTTCCTGGACTATAATTTAACTTGTGACATTCATAACCTTCTACTGCTGCAATAGTAACAGGGTTGTGACTGTCATACTATACATAGTTATAGTGGCAATTAGGGTTCACAGGGCATGGAATCTTGCAGCGGGGGTGGGGGGGTGGGGGGGGTGGATGGGGGGTGACAGCGTGTGCTTGTCTTCTCCCGAGTCAGCACAGGGGTGGTAGCGGTGAGCTGAGCCTAAACATAATTGCTATTCTAAATTGGGAGAAAATGATAAAAAAAAAAAAAACACTACTAAATAAAATTTTAAAAAAAAACGTTTTGTGTATAGAAATCAAATCTATGGAACAATGCTGTAAAAACAAAAATTATATTTTAATATGCAATTTAACTATTATGGGACTGTGAGTGGTAAGGGACAGACCAGGTAAAAAAACAAATAAAACACACGAAATCCAGGGTCTTGGAGAAACAAACGTTTGGTACTTTATTTAGGTTAGGATATCTACAATATTTACAGTGAATAATACTGGTTCCAGTGGGAGAGAGATACAGCACACAAGGGGTTAATGTCCACAAACAGCGTTGCGTTGAAGAGAACCGTCCCAAGCCACACAGCCTTCTATCTGGATCCCATCGTACAGCAAGCCCTTATTTCAGTCCTTGATCACAAGGTTTCCTCCTTAGAGACATGAGTCATAGAGAATAGCAAAGAGGGATTTACACAGTTGTATGCTGTTTGTTGTAGCGGTTCCCCTCACAGTCTCTCACCTGTCACTTCCCCAACCTCATGCACAGTTCCCTATGTACTCCAGGCCCCATCCTATCAATCTCACAATAGCCAACCCTTATTAATTGGCTTATTGTTTAATTGGAGTCTTGATAGTTTGGAACCTGAAGCACCTGCTTATGTGTCCTCACCAAGATGACCACCTCAACCTGACAACCTGTCGCCAGTTCCTTCCTGGTGAGGATTGAGAAATTAGCCTCATTAGCACCTCCGTCTGCCGGGAGGCCAAACTTCACCGCCATATTTAACCTTCACCCAGCCACAGGGACACTGCAACATAGGGCAGGCGTGACAAGCTTTCACAAACTGAGTGACTTCACACAGTGTTCTTTAAACTCTGTCTGTAAAAACAAAAAGGTTAACCATTTAAAAACGAAATACTATACCACAGTGTCATAACTTCAATGAAGACATTATCCAAGATGCTTGTCTAATTGACATAGCTTTATATAGTTTTATGATTTACCTTGCGTTTCTAAAGGTAAGGGTGGTGTATAGAATAGGTATATAAGTGGCACCAGCAGTGACAAGCTTCTCAAACGCCCCAGCAAGGACCGCCCTGTTGGGTGTAGTTAGATAGCAATTCAGTTGACATGCACGTTTGCAGAAGTCATTGTCTTTTCTGTGAGACTGCTGAAAGATGGATGCCTGTTGTGACTTTGGTTTCTGAAGTTGACACCTCTGTTCCAATGACTAGGCTAAGCCCACCAAACCTAATTTCCTCAGATATTCAGAGCTGGTTATAAAACAAAGGTACAGTAAGAGAAGTGTAGTTCAGATCCCTGCTTGTCACTGATTACTGTGGGACCGTGAGGACTTCACTGGAAACAAGATGTTGCAGTTTGGTTTAAAAAACATCAGCATACTTTGCAACCTATGCTGCTTTCACAATTTAAAAAAATAATTAAACAGTAAGTTTAAACATGTTTCTTTAAAATCCATACTTGTCCTGTAATAATTCTTCTTCTTCTTCTTCTTCTTCTTCTTCTTCTTCTTCTTCTTCTTCTTCTTCTTCTTCTTCTTCTGTCATAGTAGTATTAGTGTTATACTGTATGGAGTTCCAGTTTATTTTTGCTGTTTTTATCATGTTGTTTTTAAATTCCTTATGTAAAACATTTTGTTGTGAAGTTTTCGTAAGTTCAGACATAACTTTGAAAAAGAAAGACAAACATAGGAACCAGTTTTACAACTAATAATTGGGATCAACTGAACAAATGTCAAATTTCCTAAGGGGTTTTGTTCTGCCCTTGAGTCTCTGCATTCTGTCAAATGATTAGTCTTCACTGGAATGCCTAATAAAACAAAGCATTAAGGCCCTGAGTAAGCTACATGCTGGTAACTTATTTTTAAAATTACATTACTGCTAGAAATGTGTTTTGGACAGTAAGCTGCCAGTTGAGTTTTTAATTATAATATTGCACATCTGATGAAAAACAAACAATTTCAATTCCCTTAGGTGGTTTTAATCAGCAAACATTCACAATGGAGTTTTTAATAAGTAGTATATTTATAATGTGGGAGAAAAGCTCCTTTACTGGCAGCCTTGAAAGTGATCTGTAGAGATATGGTTAGCCAGTAGTTATGCTGTTTCCAGGACAATGCCATGAAACTGCTCTATTCACATAAAATGGGAAACCATTGCTGTAAGAATGCATGTCTGAAGCTCTTGAAAATTACAGATGTTTGAAAATATAGTGGGATGTTTCTGTCGGGTCTGTCTTGATCATTATTAACAGTTTGTTGTACTTTTTTGTACAAACCTGCTTCTGATTTGAGTCCATCTGAACACAGTGAACAAATACAAGTAGAAAGAGCAACTGAATGCATGGCTAATTATGTTGTAGAGGTGTACGTTTGAAATTAAATCAGTGTTCATTTACTTTGTTGTTACTTTTATAGTTTATATTAATACATTCTGTATTGGTTACTACACTGGGAGCCCTACTTAACAATGTAGAGTTTAATTAAACCAATGTCATTGTTTGAGTTGCCATATTTGTCTAAGTTTAAAAGCACAGCTTAGTTTACTGCAGTTTGTGTACATGTTTACAAACATTTGTCAGTGTGGGAGGCCTGTGTTTTTTCATCTAGCCTGAGAAATAAAACACTTCACGGTGGCGTTGTGGTTAGCGCTGCTGCCTCACAGCGTCAGGGTCCTAGGTTCGAATCCGGCCTAGGGTACTGTCTGTGTGGAGTTTGCATGTTCTCCCCGTGTTCACGGGTTTCCTCCCACAGTCCAAAGACATGCTGTCCAGGTTGATTGGTCACTCTAAATTGCCCTCTATGTGAGTGAGTGCGTGTGTGGTGCCCTGCGATGGACTGGCGTCCCATCCAGGGTTTAGTCTCGCCTTGCACCCTGTGTATGCTGGATTAGGCTCCGGCTCACCGCGACCCTGTAAAGGAGTAAGCGGTTAATGATAATGGATGGATGGAAGTATGTTAAATGTTACCAGGCTCTTTGTACTGAAATGAAAGACAATTTGACCATCAAATGTTGAAAGTATAGCACACATGTTTTTTTGTGTTGAAAGATAACTGAGTAATAAAAAAAAACCAGAACAGGTTACCAGTAATTAGAAAGTTACAGTGAAAGTGTCTTCAGATAGACTTATTTTTTATTATTATTATTTATTTATTGGCAGACGCCCTTATCCAGGGCAACTTACAATTGTTACAAGATATCACATTATTTTTACATACAATTACCCATTTATACAGTTGGGTTTTTACTGGAGCAATCTAGGTAAAGTACCTTGCTCAAGGGTACAGCAGCAGTGTCCCCCACCTGGGATCAAACCCACGACCCTCCAGCCAAGAGTGCAGAACCCTAACCTGCCCCAGTGTGCCCCAGTTATTGAACCAGCTTAACCAGATTTTCAACATAATTGCTCTTGAACCAGCTGGACAAGTTGAAAACTCACACGACCAGCTCTGCCCAGCCAAAAACTATTGCTAGGGTTTCCGACAGCTGTCGTTTGAACTCACTGGTCTCTAACACACTGCAGTAGTCTGCGTCCCTGTATGCAAGTGCCTTCTCACAAGCAGCACCTCTTCTTCTCAGCCTTCAACACAGCAAGATGGGAGCGCCTGCAGAGGGACAAGGAGGAGCTGGAGAAGAGGTTTGAGATGGAGGTGCGGCGGCTCCAACAGCAGCAGCAGGCCGAGCTGCTGGCCCTGGAGGACAAGCTGAAGTCACACTACGCTGAGCAGCAGGAGAGGCTGCAGGAGGAGCACCTCACACACCTGGAAAGGATCAGGTCTCAGCACCAGGATCAGGTGAGTTCTAGAAAGAAAGCTGCCTCTCGCTCAAATCCTGCTCCCCCTCACTTACACTGAGAAACAAAATATAAATTTACATGCACTTACTTCACAAATATTTGGCTTTACATTTTTGTCCACAGGGTGGTTATAAGGTTGCTAAGGAACTAAACAGAGGTTCAGAAAAGGTATTAGTCACAGTGAGAATAGAGGTAGAGTTGCCACAATTTCCACTGTGGCCTACGCATGGAGGCAAGGGGTTAAATAACTTTAGAGCTCCTGCATCAACTCAGTTGTTTATTGATTTGATACAGATAGTGAGATAGAATCTGACCAGATAAGTGTAATACATTGTGTAGCAGCAAAACAGTTCAATGTTATTGTTTCTTTTGCCAGATTGATGATATTAATGCAAACCATGAAGCTGCTGTCCTCGAGATGGAAACCAGTCACACTTCAGCAATTGCAGATCTGGACAATGACCATGAGAATAAAATGACAGGTACTGTGAGCTCATTAGAGTTACAATAAACGGTGGTCCATTTATTTCTTGTAAAATGTGAAAGACTGTATTGCCCACATTAACACTAAAACTACCGGAAAAGTCTTTTTGACCAATCACGGTTTTTAAATGCATTTTTCTCCACTGATTTGGCAGCTAGGCGCCTGTGCTTTTTTGACTTTAACTAAATATATGCATTAAACATCTCAAAGCATCAGTAGACTCAGGGTTGCAGAAACATATGGAGATATAATATATTATAGCTAGAACTACTGGAGCTGTCATTTTGACCGTCATAGTGAAAACAGTGGGTTTGGCTTGGTGCGCGTGATCGAGCTGCTGAACTTGAAAGCTTAGGCGTTTATTTTGAATAGATACAACAGGATAGTTTTTCAGACAAGTGATTTATTTATCAACAACTGCAGAAATACATATTGTCTAGTGAAAACGAATAGACAAACACAACATAGGACTGCACAGTACTTACAGTACTTTCAGGAGTTATTGGAAGATGAATCTGGACACAAAAATGCTCCAGACCAAGAGACAGAGATGAAACTTACTGTGATCGCAATGAAGTTACTGATAGTGACAGTGAAAGTGATAACGAAGTTGCAGAAATTTTGGGACAGAGACAAACACAGCCACAGCTTGCATCCTCAAGTTACATTTCTGTTGCCACACGGGAGGCAGCAATTACCTACCTTGGATAGAGATCGATCGACAGGCCGTGTATCAACTTGTGGACGCAGAAGGGCTGCACTCTAACAGTCTACAAGTACAAACCAAGAATAAATGTCATTTTGCTGAGCACACTTCACCCTTCCGTTGCCATCGGGAATGATGCAAAGAAGATCGCAGAGACTGTATAGTTTTATAATTCCACGAAGTTTGGAGTTCATATAGTAGACCAGATGCATAACAGCCCAGCTGTGTGCAATAAGGCAGTGTGTGGCAAGCACTGCACATGTCTGTGTTGCACAAACTAGAATCCACAAGGTACTTCTTTTTACATTCCACATTTTGAACAGTTATACGTTTCCATCTTTTTAACAGTTGTACGTTCCATCTTTTGAACAATCCACGTTTTGAACATCCTTTGAAGAGTAAGTTACATCCTTTGAGGTTTTGAACACTTTTTTAATGTAGTTGTGCATGATTATATTACAAAGCAAATTAAAGTTACAGAATAATAGCAAACCAGCTCTTGCAAGACTGGACGCTGAATAGCCAACAGAGTCGAACTCAGGCACAAAATAAAAGACGGGTAAACAGAAAACAATTGTATAAAATAAATCTGGGGCACTGTAATTCTCTATGCTCCACAGAGTGTCGTAAGGTCTCACTGCATCTCAAAAGTCGTCTCTAAGCTGCTAAAACCACCCTATTGTATAGCCCAGCATTTGCATACATGTGCAATATTTTACACAATGCAACCAATCATAACTCCCCTTCCAACACCACCCTCAAGCCTGGTGTCCATCACGTGTACCAAGCAGGCTGCATAAACGTGTCACAAGCATAATCCTGGAGGAAAACAAACAATAACATGAAATGCAACGTTTTTTGCAACCCTCTTCTTCATGCTCAAATATCACAGACAAGATGGGGGAACGTCTGATTATAGCAGTACAGCAATAGCCTGTTCTTTATGATAAGCAGCACAAGAAATATCTTGATAAAGAATACAAAGAAATTATGGGAAGGTATAAGTGAGGAATTCGGAATCCCAGGTGAGCACTATGTTTGGTATGTTAAAATAAACACACCGTTTGGACTATAATGTAAAACTGTCTGTGCTCTCTGAATCATAATCAACTGAGTTAACAGTCACTACTTTACTGGGTCAAAAATTTAAAAAAAAACAACAATGAAAACATAAAATCATATGCAAAGGAACAATACAAACAAATGGCTTATTCCAAAATCCAAATGAAATATTTTTTACAGCCAAAGCTGTGGTAACTCACCTGTGGCTCACTCAACCCATCTCAGCTCAAGACCTCCACCACTCAATCAAATCTGGTTTAACCAATTAATTGGTTAAAGACCAGGACCAGACCATAACAAGGCACTTGTACTTTACTCTTTTCTTTCAGAGCTCAGAACAGCTCATGAACTTGAAAGAAAAAAACTAGAGGAAGACTTTGAAAAGCTGCGACTGTCACTGCAGGTAAGGGCCAGCTAAAGCTTTTCAAAAGGCTTTCCTGGTTTTACTGGCAAAGAGAACCTTGTACAGCTGTCAAACCCAGTAGTGGTGTATCCAGAATGCTATTCTAACACATGTATCTCCCTGCACCACATCACTGTTACATGTCCAAAGCTTTTATGTAAGTCACTTGTAAAGTTGATCTTATCTTTTGTGGAATAAGAAATACTTTTGGGTCCTTTGAGAGAGCAAGGTAACTGTGAATTATATTCATCCACAACTTCAAACACACAGTGTGGCGATGTGAAAGCTGTGATATGTAAAGAGTGTCTGTGTGGGAATGTAAAGATGGCAAGGATGGGGTTAAATCTGTCCCTGCCATCAATCACAAGTGTGGCCATTCCTGTCACAGGATAGCGTTGTGGCCCCTGATGTTACCGGCAGGAAGCAGAGACTCAGAGACAGAAGCTGCAGTTAAGCGCTGTTGCTCACATTTATTAAACAAACAAAACACATGAACAAACAAACAGAGGCAAGGTGGCCAAAGTAAAAGGTTTAAACAAAAGACTAATTGGCTGTAGGCTGGGCAATTGTCTTCACTACACGTGGGCAACAATATACTACAAAATACACAGTTACAGTTATCTAACTCCCTCTCACCACACAAAGGATTTCTCCTCCTTTATATACAAATGGCCACTCCCCAATTATGTAATTTGGGAATGGCCAGGCCTGTAATTGTTGGCAGAGACCGATTTAACCCCATCCCTGCCAACCTTACATTCCCACACTATTTACATTTCAGGCTTTTCGCCCTGCCAGATTATTATAAAATGTTATAAATTCTTAGATAAAACTATAAGAAATTCAAGAACCTTTCAGCTAATGCATTCATAACACCAATCTACTTGATTCAAGGAAAGACAGTGCATAAATGGAATCTTTCTTAAAATGTTTGCATGTCCAGCGATCATTGGTTATACTGAATGACAACTTGCCCATAGCTTTCTACTACTATGACCTGTTATTTTTGAGAAGGCAATCACATATAGGGGTCTATTCAATGGATCTAAACAGCAGCGCATCTAAATACCATCTCAGTTTAACTCCCCCCCATGAACCTTTCTTTTCTGATTGTCACAGATAGCAATACACTAAAGAGACTGACCTAGTGTTTGAGTATCATATCTTTGGGCCCTTTTTTAATCATTTAAACAGGGGCTGCATTTAGATCTGCCTAGATCATTTAAACAGACCCATACAGGCTATAATTGAGAATGGATGTGGGTCATCTGCTCCCAGTTGTGGCACTGTAGCATTGAGCATTGCTGTACATTAATCTGGATATCATGCAGTGATTCATGATTTTTATTATGTGCCAAGTGTCAATATGTCTCTGGGCCTGACACTAAGAGATGTTCTATGAGTGATGCACACTATAGCCCAATATTCTGTAGGGAAATCAATAATCCACATTTTTATTTCAAACGTTTGTGCTATAGGATTTAGTCTTTTTCTAGTGCGTCAGAGTTATCAATTATACAAAACACAATTGATCCATGGTATGGTGTTGTCACTGTGGTTTTGCTGTGTCAGTAGTAAGAAATAAGAAAACTGACTTTTGACAACCAATATCAAAAACTTATGACATGTTAATACCACAAAAACTAAAATGAACAGCAAAGTACTGTGATTTTAGGAGTTAAAATTACTCCCGAACAAGCTGTTGGGTTTAAAACACAACACATTACTTCCCCTAGTTTCCTGCTTTGTTGTATGTATTCCTGCAATATCTTTTTCAACATAATTGCAATTGTTTTGATATTTTTACTGATATATCCCTGGTCATAAATCAGTTTTGATTGGCCATTTTCATTTCACATCAGTAATGTTTCGGGTCTTCTAGTCAAAATGTCTTCTGGATTCATTACATCGGCTGCTTAATTCCAACCTGTTCAATCAGAAACGTTTCATTGGTTCCTGACTCCTCTCCCAAAGTTCAGCATTTTGATTGGTTCATCTGTCCTATCTGCTCGCTCCAACACAGGTTCAGGGTGGTGGGAACAGGTTTATGAATATGCATGACAAGCCCTAATCACAACATCCACTTTACAGACCCCTGGCCTGTTAGAGTGAAGATGTAAGATGTACAGTGGGTGTACCTCTAACCATATAAATATTTATGTTTTTACTCTAAATGTCACACAGAAATCTGTTGAAATCTGCTGTCCATGTAAATGCTGTTGTGTTGAGTTGCTTAGCATGTAGAGTTCTCGCTTAAGGTTTTATCACTGCTTCAAATTCCACCCTTACGCGCCAAAATAATCCATTTATTTATTTATTGCCATTGTCATGCATGCATATTATATTGTATATTTATTTGTAGCCTAAACAGCTAGAAAAAAGTCATATACACCATTCATTTTCATAGTGTACTGTAGTTATTCCACAAATAAGGATAGCTGAAAAATATAATATTCACTCAGGACCATTGAATATAAAAAAGTTATTCCTGTTTAAATTCAAGATACCCTTTACCTACAGTGTTCCATCATATATCTGCATGTAATGGATAACTGAAAGTCAGGGATATACAGTAGAGTGTAGTATGTATGTAGTTCAGTTGATAGGGTCATAAATGGATAAAGTTGTTCATATAAAGGTTTGGTCAAAAATTCCACCTCTTTACCATGATTGAGTTGTGTGTCTTAAGAATGCTTGCTGTGCATTTTACAATTTTGTTACATCCAAAAATAGGTTTGTGACAGAGAGCGAATGAGTCCAAGTCATAAATCTCCCTCCCAACCTGTGAGGGTGCTGTATAACAGGAACAGTGTGCCCCGGACTGCATGAGTTGGCAATTCATTCCAGGGAAAGTTGGAAGTCGGCCCTGCAGAAAGGGGGCCGAGTCACAATACCAGAAGTCATCGCCTTAATGCGGTCGGCGATGTGGCAATCGTGGATTGGAGGAAAAGTGATTGCACGCGCTACCGAAGGGGGCGTGACTAAGGGTATATCAGGGGATGTGGCGAAGCAATCTGTTCCTTTGTTATGGTTCCGAAAGGATCTGTAAAGGAGAAACATAAACTAACCGTGAGTGTTTTGTGTTGTGTTGTCTGCCTCAGTAAGTGTTATCTTTGTCATTTGTAGACGGCTAAATTATGGGAGCTGTCGCTAAAAGCCAGCACCCAACCCCCCCCCCCCCAACCCAGCCCCCCCCCCCCCCCCCCGGACCACACCACTACTGTTTTTCACCATTATTGTATACAGTGCCTTGCATAAGTATTCACCCCCCTTGGACTTTTCCACATTTTGTAGTGTTACAACCTGGAATTGAAATGGATTTAATTGGGATTTTTACCATTTGATTTACACAACATATTTAACACTTTGAAGGTGCAAAATATTTTTTATTGTGACACAAAAGTTAATAAAACAAAAAAAAGACATTTGTTGGTTGCATAAGTATTCACCCCCCTGAGTTGATACTTGGTAGAAGCACCTTTGGCAGCAATTACAGGTGTGAGTCTTTTTGGGTAAAGCTTTGCACATCTGGATCCTGCAATTATTGCCCATTCTTCTTGGCAAAATTGCTCAAGCTCTGTCAAGTTGGATGGAGACTGTTGGTGAACAGCAATTTTCAAGTCTTGCCACAGATTCTCAGTCAGATTGAGGTCTGGGCTTTGACTGGGCCATTCTAAGACATTCAGGTTCTTGTTTTTAAACCACTCCAGTGTAGCTTTGCCTGTGTGTTTAGGGTCATTGTCCTGCTGGAAGGTGAACCTCCGCCCCAGTCCCAGGTCTCTTGCAGACTGAAACAGGTTTTCCTTTAGAATTTCCCTGTATTTGGCTCCATCCATCTTGCCCTCAATCCTGACCAGTTTCCCAGTCCCTGCCGATGAAAAGCATCCCCATAACATGATGCTGCCACCACCATGCTTCACCGTGGGGATGGTGTTCTCAGGGTGATGAGCAGTGTTGGCTTTGTGCCACACATAGCGTTTTGCGCTAAGGCCAAAAAGTTCAATTTTGGTCTCATCAGACCAGAGAACCTTTTTCCACATGTTTGCTGTGTCTACCACATGCCTTTTGGCAAAATCCAAACAGGATTTGATATGGGTTTTTTTCAGCAATGGCTTTCTTCTCGCCACTCTTCCATAAAGCCCAGCTTTGTGGAGCGTCCAGGTTATAGTTGTCCCATGGACGGTTTCTCCCATCTCAGCTGTGGATCTCTCCAGCTCCTTCAGAGTTACCATTGGCCTCTTGGTTGCTTCTCTGACTAATGCCCTCCTTACCTGGTCACTGAGTTTTGGTGGACGGCCTTCTCTAGGCAGAGTCGCGGTTGTGCCAAATTCTTTCCATTTTTTAATAATGGATTTAACGGTGCTCTGAGGGATGTTCAAAGTTTGGGATATTTTTTTATAACCCAACTCTGATTGATGCTTCTCCAGAACTTTATCCCAAACTTGTTTTGATAGCTCCTTGGTCTTCATGATGCTGTTTGTTTAGATATGCTCTCTAACAAACTCTGGGGCCTTCCAGAAACAGGTGTATTTAAGCTGAGATCATGTGACACTTTAATTGCACACAGGTGGACTCCATTCAACTAATTATGTGACTTCTGAAGGCAATTGGTTGCACCAGAGCTTATTTAGGGGTGTCACAGCAAAGGGGTTGAATACTTATGCAATTAAGACTTTTCAGTTTTTTATTTGTAAATAATTTTGAAAAATATGTAGATTTTTTCCCCCACTTTGACATTATGGACTATTTTGTGTAGATCAGTGACAAAAAATCCTAGTTAAATCCATTTTAATTCCAGGTTGTAACACAAAAAATGTGGAAAAGTCCAAGGGGGGTGAATACTTATGCAAGGCACTGTAATTCACCACTTGCACTAGGTGCACTCACTTTGGGAAATTGTGATCGTGTTTAAAGTGTGTGTTATAATTATAAAGTATTATTTTGGGACTGAACCCTGTGGGTTTTGACTGGGCTTTACACTTTGCTGTGTATAGCCAGTCTTATTATTTAAGTAAGAATAAAGCTTCTTTTCACCGTTGAACTGTGTTGGGACATTATTCTATTGCACTGCATCATCACTGCACCTGTCACACATGGTGTCATAAACAGGATGGACGTCACTACGCTATCCACGCTACTAGAAACGCTGGATTGTAAATGGGAAGTAGAGAGGAAGAGAGAGGAGAGGTACATGGCTCTGATTGAGAGGGTCGGCATTAGAGACGCACCCCACGTACCAGCAGGACCCGTGATGACGCCCCCTAAAGCAAGGTGTCAGAAAATGATGGCGGAGGATGACCCGGAAGTCTATCTGGTCGCCTTTGAGCGGTTGGGCAAGCAGGCCATCCTCCGACGGCTGAACATCACGGGGGAAACTCTTCGGGTGCACTTCAGGGAGTACCAGAGGCAGCAGGATACCTGCCGGAGGGTGGTCGCCCAGCAACTGTGCGAACACATGGCTCACTGGCTCAGTCCCCTCCAGAAAACAGGAGTGCAAATGGACGAGGCCATGGTGATGGAGCAGTTCTGCCATGTGGTCGGCGCCGATACCCAAGCATGGATACAGAGCCACAACCCAGACACCCTGGAGGCCGCAGTCAAACTGGCGGAGGACTATGAGGACTCCCTGATCTCTGCTCGAGCCGGGTTGCTGACCTCTCCCTCACCACCAAGTAGCAGGGGATAGGCACCAGCACCCCTCCTCGCACTGGGACCCAGACCTCCCAAACCCCCGACCCCAATGGACCAACCTACCTCCTTACCATGGAGGAAACGGTTGGCCACCAGCTGGGGTAGATTCGATGCCCCTGAAAGATATGTAGCCCCAGCGGCCCCTGCCCCTCCTATCTGTTTTAGGTGCCATGAGCCCGGACATATCGCCCGACTGTGCCCCTCGGCAATGGAGTGCAATGTAACGACATGTTATCTGGCATCAGAAGTGGGTAAGAGATGGGGAAATGAACAGGAGGGGCCTTGTATTGTTGATGTGGTAGTTGCTAAAGTGAGGACCCAGGCATTAGTGGACTCAGGGTGTGAGCAGACCTTAATTCAGTCAGCTCTCTTGAGCGGTGTGTCATGGCAGCTATAAGGTCAGGTGGCTATCTCCTGTATCCATGGAGACACGGTGACATACCCCTGTCCTAAAAGCATATGTATCGGTAGGACCGATACAGCGCCACCTCGTAGAGGGGGTGGTGGAAAGGCTACCACAGCCAGAGTATAAACAATTAAAAAGGCAGTCCTGACCGTACACTATGTAAATGTGGCAGAAAAGCTGACCTTCTGTTACCAGCTGACTTGTTCTCTTACCTTTTTCATACTAGAAAAACTAAGAAAGAGAGACGGATTGAGAAATGGGAAGGAGCATTAACCCTTTGCGGTCCATTTATTCAGCGCATCTCAGGCGCGTCAGGTCCAATTTATTTTCACACGCAGTTTATTTTAGATGTGCTGTTTAAAAGTATTTTTTTCTCAGTAAAACAGGTTTAAAAGGCACTGCATATCAACAGGACACTCAGTACTGCATCTCCAGCCCCGCCCCACCCCTTGTTCGCTGTATTTTTCACATAGCTCTTCATAGTCGTGCATACTGATAAATCATCTCCTGATCACTTGTTTTATCACCAAACTCTTCAGTAATGCGATCCAAGTCATTATTTTATTACTATAACATCTCAAAAAGCTCAGCAAATGTCTGTGATAGTCTTTGAGCGCTGGATGCAGAAGCAGCTATCTTGTTTGTTTATGGCCCGTTATCTCTGTGATGCCGGGGCTATGTGTATTGCTCAGATCCGCCCCTTTTTTCCGGCTTCTCTCGGCTTCTCTCGGCTCCTATCGGTCTCACTCGGCAATTGAAAAGTTTTCTCAGCTTTTTCCGGAGAAAAAACAACTAGAGACCTGTGTTTTACGTCTTTTTGATGATGTTGGACAGGGTGTGACATTGGACCGGAAAGGGAAAATTGTAATGTTGGACCTGGTCTGACATAGGACCGCAAAGGGTTAATGAGACAAGGCTGGGGTTCGGTGGGACAGAGCTTGACCGGTACCAAATGCCAAACAAAGGGAGTTGGTACGCAATGTGATCAAGAGGGCAAGGTTACTGGGCATCCAGGGCATCGACTACTCCCGCACCTCTCAATATACCGGACATGTGGGACCAAAGTGTGGCCATAGTGTGGGACAACGACCCCACAATTATTATATAGGGTGAACCCTGCCATGGGCACAGGACAGTCTGTAACACAATGAATCCCTTTTTCGGGACACCTGGGAACTGATAAAACTAGGGAACGCATGTTACCCCGGTTTTATTAAGTAGGACTTTATAAGGAAGTGTCGAGATATGTAGCCACATGCCCAGACTGCCAGCGAGTGCGCCCCGTCCCTTTGGTCCAACTGCCAATTATTTCCACTCCCTTTAAACGAATTGCGAAGGACATTGTAGGCCCTTTTCTACCTTCTGATTCCAGGTATACGCATATATTAGTAGTGGTAGATTTTGCAACGCGATACCCGGAAGCAGTTCCATTGAGGTCTACTTGTGCATCAGCGATAACCAAGGAATTAGAACATATTATCTCTAGAGTCACACATGGTGTCAGCAAGTATACAAAATACAAAAAATGCGTCCCATCCGGACATCTGTTTATCATCCACAGACGGATGGCTTGGTGGAATGTTTTAATCAGACCCTGAAGCAGATGCTGAGACTATTTGTGAATCAAGAGCAAGAGCAAAAACATTGGGCAATGCTTCTTCCCTACCTCCTTTTTGCAGTGAGAGAGGTGCCGTAGAGCTCGACAGGGTTCTCATCTGGTGAGAGACAGGTGGGAAGAACATAAAAGCTTGTCCAAAAATGTAGTGAAGCATATGCTCCTACTGAGAGATCATCTGGATTGGGTCAGTCGATTGGCACAGGACAATCTCAAATCGGCTCAGCACTGGCAACAGCAACAGTACAAACAAAATGCACGCATTCAGACCTTTCAACCAGGAGACAAGGTACTTTTGCTTCTTCCCACTTCGGAATCAAAACTGTGTGCTAAATGGCAGGGGCCATATGAGGTGATTCGGGCTATAGGGAAAGTGAATTATGAAACTAGGCAGCCTGATCGCCACAATGAGCGGGAAATTTGCCATATCAATTTATTGAAGCCCTGGCAGACAAGGGAGGCCTTATTGCTACCCCCAGGCGAGACAGAGGATGATTTTGAACCCTGTACAGAGGCCCCTAGCACCATGGACATTCCGATGGGGGAACAGTTACTTCCAGATCAAAAAAGAGATCTGTGTGAGTTAATTGAGGGGTTCAGGGATGTTGTTCTGATGTGCCCAGCAGAACTAACCTTGTTGAGCATGCCATTATCACTCCCCCAGGTGTCACGGTTTGAGAGAGACCTTACCGGATCCCGGAAAGTCGACGCAGTAGCGTTAGTGAAGAGGTGCGGGCGATGCTTGAACTTGGGGTGATTGAGCCTTCCAGGAGCGAATGGTGCTGTCCAATTGTAATAGTCGTCAAAAAGGACGGCACCAATCGCTTATGTGTAGATTTCTGGAAGGTCAACACTATTGCCAAGTTCGATGCCTACCCCCTGCCTTGGGTCGACAAACTGCTTGATAAGACTGGGGACGGCGAGGTTTATCTCAACTGGATCTGACAAAGGATACTGACAGATCCCATTAACTGCATTTCACATACAGACGTGCTCAAATTTGTTGGTACCCTTACAGCTCATTGAAATAATGCTTCATTCCTCCTGAAAAGTGATGAAATTAAAAGCTATTTTATCATGTATACTTGCATGCCTGTGGTATGTCATAGAATAAAGCAAAGAAGCTGTGAAAAGAGATGAATTATTGCTTATTCTACAAAGATATTCTAAAATGGCCTGGACACATTTGTTGGTACCCCTTAGAAAAGATAATAAATAGCACAGTGTAACAAATTTTTTTTTTTTTTTTTTGTTCCTGGGTAGTAAGTGTTATTTCCTAATTGCGTATGCCTCAAAAGTATAGAAAATTGCTATTATTCCCCACAAACTTTGCTTTTGTGACCAGGACAGTGATATTTTGAAATTGACCTATTTTCCGGAACATTCCAGATAGATTCAGTGCTGAGTAAACTTGGATTAACTTCTAGAACTTTCCAGTAATATAAATAGTAGTAGAAACACAGGGGCCTTAAGCCCACCAGTTCAGTTTAGTTCCAGCTGCCTAAGTGGATACATATCTGCATTTTTCTGAGATGGCATCAAGAGGCTGCAAGCATCCGGCAGACGCATTTTGCTATGTCTGCGGCCAATTTATCAAGACAAGAGCGAAAAAGTACTCTGTGGAAGCATCTGCTAAGATGTGTGAGGCGGGACTGGCCATAGTGGACCGAGTTCTCTGTGGGGAGGAACAACGTCAAGTGGGAGCCACTGGTGGACCCCCGGAAGGTGCTGATGCCACCACTGCACATCAAATTGGGCCTTATGAAACAATTTGTCAGAGCTCTAGATAAGGAGTCGGCAGCCTTCAAGTACCTTCAAGACTTCTTCCCTAAGCTGTCTGAGGCAAAGGTCAAAGCCCCCGTCTTCGTCGGACCACAGATAAAGAAGATCCTGGAGTGCAATGAATTCCCCAAGAAGCTCACTAGTAAGGAGAAAGCGGCTTGGAACAGCTTTGTCGCAGTGGTTCGGGGCTTCCTGGGCAATCACAAGGCCGAAAACTATGTGGAGCTGGTTGAGACTCTGGTGAAGAACTACGGCACAATGGGCTGTAGGATGTCCCTCAAAGTCCATATCCTTGATGCTCATCTTGATAAATTCAAGGAGAACATGGGAGCGTACTCGGAGGAGCAAGGCGAGCGCTTCCACCAGGATATACTGGACTTTGAACGCCGCTACCAAGGACAGTATAACGAGAACATGATGGGAGACTACATTTGGGGGCTGATTCATGAAAGTGATTTACAGTATAATTGTAAATCTCGAAAAACTACTCACTTCTAAATCTTTTGTAGTCATTTTTGTATTACTTTAGTATAAATACATGTTAATTTGGATTCATATGTTGTTTTTTTCTGACTTTATGTGAACGAAAAGACACAAATTCACCCGTTTTCTCATTGGAAATAGGTAAATTTCAAAATATCACTGTCCTGGTTACAAAAGCAAAGTTTGTGGGGAATAATAGCCATTTTCTATACTTTTGAGGCATAAGCAATTAGGAAATAACACTTACTACCCAGGAACAAAAATTGTGTTACAGAGTGGGATTATAGTGATATTTCAAACTAATTAGTTTCTTTATTTAGTATCACACATGTCTCCAATCTTGTAATCAGTCATTCAGCCTATTTAAATGGAGAAAAGTAGTTGCTGTTTGGTATCATTGTGTGCACCACACTGAACATGGACCAGAGAAAGCAAAGGAGGGAGTTGTCTGAGGAGATCAGAAAGAAAATAATGGTAAAGGTAAAGGCTACAAGACCATCTCCAAGCAGCTTGATGTTCCTGTGACAACAGTTGCAAATATTAAGGTTTAAGGTCCATGGAACTGTAGCCAACCTCCCTGGGCGCGGCCTCAAGAGGAAAATCGACCCCAGATTGAACAGAAGGATAGTGCGAATGGTAGAAAAAGAACCAAGGATAACTGCCAAAGAGATACAAGCTGAACTCCAAGGTGAAGGTACGTCAGTTTCTGATCGCACCATCCGTCGCTTTTTGAGCGAAAGTGGGCTCCATGGAAGAAGACACAGGAGGACTCCACTTTTGAAAGAAAAACATAATAAAGCCAGACTGGAATTTGCTAAAATGCATATTGACAAGCCACAATCCTTCTGGGAGAATGTCCTTTGGACAGATGAGTCACAACTGGAGCTTTTTGGCAAGTCACATCAGCTCTATGTTCACAGACGAAAAAATGAAGCTTTCAAAGAAAAGAACACCATACCTACAGTGAAACATGGAGGAGGCTTGGTTATGTTTTGGGGCTGCTTTGCTGCGCCTGGCACAGAGTGCCTTGAATCTGTGCAGGGTACAATGAAATCTCAAGACTATCAAGGCATTCTGGAGCGAAACGTACTGCCCAGTGTCAGAAAGCTCTGTCTCAGTCGCAGGTCCTCCAACAGGATAATGACCCAAAACACACAGCTAAAAGCACCCAAGAATGGATAAGAACAAAACTGGACTATTCTGAAGTGGCCTTCTATGAGTCCTGATCTGAATCCTATCGAACATCTATGGAAAGAGCGGAAACTTGCAGTCTGGAAAAGGCACCCATCAAACCTGAGACAGCTGGAGCAGTTTACTCAGGAAGAAAGGGCCAAACTACCTGTTAACAGGTGCAGAAGTCTCATTGAGAGCTACAGAAAACGTTTGATTGCAGTGATTGCCTCTAAAGGTTGTGCAACAAAATATTAGGTTAGCGGTCCCATCATTTTTGTCCATGCCATTTTCATTTGTTTTATTATTTACAATATTATGTTGAATAAAAAATCAAAAGCAAAGTCTGATTTCTATTAAATATGGAATAAACAATGGTGGATGCCAATTACTTTTGTGAGTTTCAAGTTATTTCAGAGAAAATTGTGCATTCTTCGTTTTTTGTGGAGGGGTACCAACAAATTTGAGCATGTCTGTATTGTAAATAAAAATGTGATTAAGTATCATTTAATTAAAATGCTATTAATAATAAACGAATCGTGGTTGTAGCAGCAGTTTTTAAGTATTTGTAAATATTTTGTCTAATAGTTAAAAAGTACAATGCTTATGGGGCTGTCAGGGCTTGTTTTCAAAAGATATCGGCACAGACAAACCAGTGGAATACCTTGTGTGTGTATTTAATAGAGAGCGAGAATATATGCATGTCTCAGTCATATGTGGTTTTCACAATCACGCCGTCTTCTAGCCAAAATTGTAGATAGCACAGTCATAGCCTTATGTGTTCGGATATTGTCATTGATTTGCCCCATTGCCGCTGTACTTTGTTTCCCTGTTGGCAGAAACCTGAAGACACTTTCCTCTGATATATATACATTATAATATTAATTCTGACCCATCAATATTCATATCTGAGCCACAAATACCACTGTACCTAAGCTATGAATAGTATGCATTATAGAGCTGTCAAATCTCCTTGACGCATTGGTTATTTATTATGGTGTTCTATCTGTAGGTGGTAATCGTTGATGAGCATAGCTACAGTAGTTCAGCACATGTGACAAACAAGTAATTTTAACCTTGTGTATGACAGGACCAGGTGGACACGCTGACATTTCAGAACTGCACTCTGAGAGACAGAGCTAGGCGGTTTGAGGAGGCACTACGAAGAAGCACAGATGAGCATATTGAGGTAAGAGATTGTGGTAGTCAACTTAACGTTTAATTAAAAGAAACATGTTACACAAAAGATAAAGTTGAGTAAAAGGATTTTCCATAGTTTAGCCTTCTGTGAAAGTAACTGTTGTTCCTCCCCAGGAGCTTGTCTGCAATGCTCTGTTTTGCTACAATAGTAATTCAGTGTGATATTCTAAATTACATATTTAGTCTATATTATAGCTGATAAAGTATGTAAGTGTTTTCTTATACTTTTTCAGGAAATGAAAACCTGATATTTTTAAATACAAAGTAAAAAATCAACCGCCCTACTACCAATGTTGATTAACAGTTTTAGCGCAACATCTAATTTGAAGCTGATAAATTAGTCTTCTATTTGTAAGTCAGGTAGACATTATTATATTTAATATTATTTATTTCTTAGCAGACGCCCTTATCCAGGGCGACTTACAGTCGTAAACAAAAATACATTTCAAGAATCACAGTACAAATATTAATACAATTAAGAGCAAGATAAAATACAATGACTTTGGGCCTAGCAAGTACAAGTATGACAAAATACGATTCAATAACGGAGCAGATAACAGTGTCAATGATAGTTACATCAAGATATAATTAAATGCAACAATACTACAGATTAAATAACACGTGTGACAGATTACAGTACTCTAAAGTACGGATTAAATGCAGTAAAATAGGGAGCAGATAGGAGCAAGTAAAGCGCATTTAACCACTTCAACTCTAGATGTAAAAATGAAACCCCTTCCCAGGTACCAGATTTTGAAAATAATAATAATAATGTTTTCAAACCTGTAATTTCTATAACATGTTAACATATGATAAATAAAACACAAATAAATGACTTAAACTGTGTTTTTCATTAACCCTTTATGCTGCTGTGTACTACATACCCATATTCAATATAGAGATAAAAACTTTTTTTTTTTTTTTTAATTCAATATAGGAGATAAAAACGTTGTTTTTTTTTTTTTTTTAACAATGAAAACAAAAATGCTGCTAATAACGATAATAACAATAATAATCAGTAAACAGTAATTATCAAATAAAAATCAAACAACATCAAAACGTGTGCCAGTATCAACTTGCTCTGTGCCATTTATTGAAATGTTCAATACAACAGAACCCGGGGTTGCCTTCGCAACCACTGCACATTTTTCTTTTGTTTTTTCTTTTGTTTTCATTTTCGTAGCAGATCCTGTACCTTTTTTACGGTGTCTGCTTCATTTGTGTTGGAGGGATAGTCACAAATGCATGTACACAGCTACTTTGCGCAGGCATTGTGATGGATCTGCCTGCCGCATTGCCTGTACCCAGCGCTGTGTTTTGATAGTATTTCGTCACAGCACTGCCATTTCAAAACAAACAGCTTCCCGTTTGCAGCTGGCTTCCCTGTAAAGCAGCTGCATGCACTTCTGTTTGTACAGTTTGTATTGTTCTTGGCTCCACATCCTCTTCATCATAATCACTGAGTGATAAGTCAGCATCACTGTCGACATCGACATCCTCCGAACCAACTTCACTCCCGTTGCTCATTGTAGTAAGACCACGTACGTTGCCATGTTTAGCTTTTGCTAAAAACTATATAAACTATAACTAAACAAGTAAAACTAATAATAAATTTAAAAAATCATAATTTAAAACACTATATATATACAGCTCTGGAAAAAATTGAGACCACTGCAAAATTATCAGTTTCTCTGGTTTTACTATTTATAGGTATGTGTTTGGGTAAAATGAACAGTTTTGTTTTATTCTATAAACTACTGACAACATTTCTCCCAAATTCCAAATAAAAATATTGTTATTTAGAGCATTTATTTGCAGAAAATGACAACTGATCAAAATAACAAAAAAGATGCAGTGTTGTCAGACCTCGAATAATGCAAAGAAAATAAGTTCATATTCATTTTTAAACAACACAATACTAATGTTTTAACTTAGGAAGAGTTCAGAAATCAATATTTGGTGGAATAACCCTGATTTTCAAGCACAGCTTTCATGCGTCTTGGCATGCTCTCCACCAGTCTTTCACATTGATGTTGGGTGACTTTATGCCACTCCTGGCGCAGAAATTCAAGCAGCTCGGCTTTGTTTGATGGCTTGTGACCATCCATCTTCCTCTTGATCACATTCCAGAGGTTTTCAATGGGGTTCAGGTCTGGAGATTGGGCTGGCCATGATAGGGTCTTGACCTGGTGGTCCTCCATCCACACCTTGATTGACCTGGCTGTGTGGCATGGAGCATGTCCTGCTGGAAAAACCAATCCTCAGAGTTGGGGAACATTGTCAGAGCAGAAGGAAGCAAGTTTTCTTCCAGGACAACCTTGTACTTGGCTTGATTCATGCGTCCTTCACAAAGACAAATCTGCCCGATTCCAGCCTCGCTGAAGCACCCCCAGATGAGTCCAATTTTCAGCTTTGCCCAACACCTGGTCGTCTAATGGTTAGATGGAGACCTGGAGAGGCCTACAAGCCACAGTGTCTCGCACCCACTGTGAAATGTGGTGGAGGATCGGTGATGATCTGGGGGTGCTTCAGCAAGGCTGGAATCGGGCAGCTTTGGCATGAATCAAGCCAAGTACAAGGTTGTCCTGGAAGAAAACTTGCTTCCTTCTGTTCTGACAATGTTCCCCAACTCTGAGGATTGGTTTTTCCAGCAGGACAATGCTCCATGCCACACAGCCAGGTCAATCAAGGTGTGGATGGAGGACCACCAGATCAAGACCCTGTCATGGCCAGCCCAATCTCCAGACCTGAACCCCATTGAAAACTTCTGGAATGTGATCAAGAGGAAGATGGATGGTCACAAGCCATCAAACAAAGCCGAGCTGCTTGAATTTCTGCGCCAGGAGTGGCATAAAGTCACCCAACATCAATGTGAAAGACTGGTGGAGAGCATGCCAAGACGCATGAAAGCTGTGCTTGAAAATCAGGGTTATTCCACCAAATATAGATTTCTGAACTCTTCCTAAGTTAAAACATTAGTATTGTGTTGTTTAAAAATGAATATGAACTTATTTTCTTTGCATTATTCGAGGTCTGACAACACTGCATCTTTTTTGTTATTTTGACCAGTTGTCATTTTCTGCAAATAAATGCTCTAAATGACAATATTTTTATTTGGAATTTGGGAGAAATGTTGTCAGTAGTTTATAGAATAAAACAAAAATGTTCATTTTACCCAAACACATACCTATAAATAGTAAAACCAGAGAAATTGATAATTTTGCAAGGTCTCTTAATTTTTTCCAGAGCTGTATATACACACATATGTACTTGTAAAAGCTGAATGGCTTCCTGCAATATATCTCAGCCTTCTAAACGCCCAGAGCTACAGACTGGAATTGCTACATGACACGCAATTGGATAAAACTGTCACCTGACCCTCCCCCAACATTCATTGCACATTCCACAGTACTAGCACTGCTTTAGAGAATGAAACCTGAAACGCTAGACTGAGAAATCATAGAATAGAATGGGAAACGTGATGTACGCACGTATGGCATGGTACTGTAAATGGGTTTTCAATTGACGTACTTGCGTACTTCATGGTGTTGAAGTGGTCAAGCAAGAGTGATAGTGTCCAGAGGGAAAAGAGGAGTTCTACATGTGCTGTCTGAAGAGGTGAGTCTTGAGGAGGCGCCAGAAGGTGGTACATCTGTAGGAAGGTCATTCCACCACTGCGGGGCGAGGGTGGAGAAGGAGCGGGCTTTGGAGGCAGGGGAGCGTAGAGGAGGTAGAGCCAGGCTTCTAGTGCAGGCGGAGCGGAGAGGTCGAGTGGGGGTGTGGGGAGAGATGAGGGCCTGGATGTAGCTGGGTGCAGTCTGGTCAAGGCATCTTGAACTGGATGCGAGTGGTGATCGGGAGCCAGTGGAGTGAGCGGAGCAGTGGAGTTGCGTGGGAGAAGCGAGGCAGAGAGAACACCAGGCGAGCAGCAGAGTTCTGGATGAGCTGGAGTGGACGGGTGGCGGACACAGGGAGGCCAGCCAGGAGGGAGTTGCAGTTGTCTAGGCGGGAGAGTACCAGGGCCTGAACCAGGAGCTGGGTGGCGTAGTTGGTGAGGAAGGGTCGGATTCTTCATATGTTGCTCAGGAAGAATCGGCAAGTGCGTGCCAGAGTGGAGATGTGCTGGGAATAAGAGAGGCAGGGGTCCAGGGTGACTCCGAGGTTCTTAGCTGAGGAGGAGGGAGAGAGTGTGGTAGATTCCAGAGGAATGGAGATAGAGAGATCAGAGGAGGGGGAGGAGGAGGAGGGAAAGAAAAGGAGGTCAGATTTAGAGAGGTTGAGTTTGAGGTGATGCGAATGCATCCAGGAGGAGATAGCAGACAGACAGGTAGAGATACGGGAGGGGATGGTGGAGTCAGAGGTGGGGAAGGAGAGGAAAATCTGAGCATCATCAGCATAGAAATGGTATGAGAAACCATAGGATCTGATGAGGGGGCCCAGGGAGTGGGTGTAGAGAGAGAACAGGAGAGGACCCAAGACTGACCCAACACCGAGGAGAATTAGGACAGAGGAGAGAGAGGCAGCTCAGGCAGAGTTTAGTGAGTTAGTGACAGACAGGAGGGCGGTTTCAGTGGAGTGAGCAGAGCGGAAGCCAGATTGGAGAGGGTCGAGCAGAGAGTGGTTGGACAGGAATGCAAAGAACTGGCGGTGTACAGCCCGCTCGAGGATTTCGCAGAGGAAGGGTAGGAGAGAGACAGGATGGTAGCTCTGGAGGGAGGTGGGGTCGAGGGTAGGTTTTTTGAGGAGGGGAGTGATAGAGGCTTGTTTGAAGGCAGAGGGAAAGAGACCAGAAAGGGCACACGTGGTGGGTTTGTGACCCTTGAGTAGGGAGGAGAGGTCAGAGTCTGAGAGGGGAGAGAAGGTGGAGAAGGAGGGTGAGTTAGTAGGGGATGCAGTGGGTGTAGGGGTTGGAGCGGGAGAGGGTGGGGGGGAGGGAGAGGTTAAAGAGTTTGCGGATATCTGAGATTTTAGAAGAGAAGAAAGAGGCAAAGTCATCAGAGGAGATAGAGGAGAGAGGAGGAGGGGGAGAGGGTTTAGGAGGGAGGAGAAGGTAGAGAATAGTTTACGTGGGTTGTTAGTGGAGGCTTGGATTATAGATTGGAAATAAGAACATTTAGCAGAGGAGAGAGTAGAGGAGAAGGAGGAGAGGAGAGAGCGGTAGAGGTCTAGGGCAGGAGGGAGTTTGGTTCTCTTCCATAATGCAGTCCCTTAACTGTGCTTGTAGGTCCCATTCTATTTATTGAATTTGAACTGACACAGATAAGAAGCAGATGCGTGCACGTACAGCAACTTGCTCTGCGTAATAAATCAGTGAGTTTCTTTCAGAATGTATTATGAGAAGATTGCCCACTACATAACAGATTGCTGCCGTTTCCTGCTTCAAATTAAAAAATGTACCTGATCACAGTACACTTCTGGCATATTGATTATTGTCTTGCAGTGGTCATTTTCTAGATATCATCTGTGCTGCAAGGGCAGTCCAGTCCCATTGGCTGCTCTCCAAACAAAGGATTGACAAACAAATGACTTTCTGTGCCACAGAAAATGGCAGATACTGCAAATACCAGTATTGCAAATAGCAAATATAGTATAATACAGTGGTGGATCAGTGGTATTATTATTGTTTGATCCTTTTGCAACCACTACATCACTGATCAAAAAGCTAACTTGATCATTGTGAGTAGGAAAGCACTGGATATTGTATTCCACAATTCACATAAGTCAATCTTTACCCTGTCTCACAGAACACATAAGCATGATTCACATGGGACTAAAAATCAGGAGTTCTCAGAGTTGGTCAAAAGCAAAGAATGTCTTCTACTTCCCAGACATGGATTAGTTTTCATCAAGGAAAGTCAGTAAATTATAATTGAAATGCAATGTTGTGGCCAGAGAAGGCGCTTTTGTGCATGATTTGTAAACAGTGAACTGGGTGTAAATAACTAATTTCATTATACCATATTTTCCAAAGGCTAGAATAATCATTTTGTCCTTTGAGTGATATGTATTTACATTTTTTACGTCAGCAATTTTATGTTTTGTATTTTCGCCCATTCCCAATTTGGTTATGCCCAATCGTTGTGTTTTACTGAACTGTAGAATCTCAGGACAGATCACACCAATTTTAATATTATATTATGGTTTATTGTATAGGCTAGTATTGCTTTGAGGCGAATATCACGGAAATGCTTCTATCATGACGTAACACTGACATGGTCGATTTGCACGGGTGTAAAAAGACACAGGATTGCTTGAGTTTTAAATTTTACAGAAGGTTTCAGTGTCCTGTAAAGAAATTGGAGGACCTCTGAGAAAATTATCTGGGATAAAAACAAATGAACTGTTTGCACGGGACTCAATTTCACGATGTCGGTAAAAATTCTGAATTCACCTGTTTATGTGGTGATTTGGAGTCTCTTGCGAATCGGGCTATAGGGTCCTCAAAATCTCACACTACATTATAAATCTGCTTAGAAAAATCCTGCTCTCTGATTGGTTAGCTTCGTTCTATCAACCATTTGTTAATCCTACACAATTTTTCAACAGACACACCACCTTTGATTCAAATTCCTCTGCCATTTACCTGTCCTAATTCTATAACATTTAATATCTGTAAATTACCGCAAAAAAAATGTCAGACCCAAAATCAAATTTTGATCTTTTTAATGGAAAAAATGGTATGAAGATTAATTTCCTGAACCTGACAAATTACTCAATTCTAATTTCTAAAGGCAAAACTGTCTCCAAGACAAAGGTAGTCCTCTAAAGCCCCTTTCACACTGGCACTCCTACCCGGGTCCTGGATAACAGGGTCAATCCCGCGTAGTGTGAAACCACGTACCTGGGTTAACCCGGGTCACAGTGACCCACCTCAGGATGTGGGCTGACACGCTTTCACCCGGGTTAAGTGACATGAAATGCTTGACGGCCGTTTGTGAGCCAACGCAATAACAAACAGCCATGTCTGCATGAAGGTTTCACTTCCGCAAGGAATGTTTCTGTTTATTCTGTTTAGCCATATTTTGTTGATTGAGGCACAGCATGAGTCAGATTGCAGCAGGGATGTAGAAACATTTGCTCTAATTAAAAATGTTGCCGACGGTTCAATCCAGAGTAACAAGCTGCACCCGGGGCATTGGTACGTGCATTGTGTACTTGCGTCTGTCATCCAGGTCAACCCTGCTTTATCAAAAGCAGTGTGAAATCGAATACACCGATTCCCGTCCGGTCCTGTAACTTTTTTTTTTTTTTTTTTTAAATTCCCGTCCCATCCTTTCCCATCCCATCCCATGATAAACAGATATCAACTATTATTTGGAGGTACAGATATTTTCGTATTCATGTATAAAATTAGGGTTTTATAGAGTTTTGCATTAAACACTACCGGTATACTACTAGTAATTTGTTTTTAGTTTTTGTTTTTTCAGAACAAAAATACAGTTTTGTGTGGCAGTTTCAGTTTCTAAATTGGTTAGTAATCAACCCGGCTCAGAGATTTTAGTATGTCAGTGAAATACAGTATTACTAACCATTAATTCATTTAAAAACAAAACAAAAAAAAAACCATGGTATTGAAATAAAGTGTTATACATACCCCTTCAACGTAGCAACAAAGCAGTACCTCCAAAATATAGTAGCTGCTACGGCCAAATCGTAGCCTTTGACATCTCTGCATTTGATTTGCACATCCTTAATATACTGTACATACAGTGGCTCTCAAAAGTATTCACCCCCCTTGGACTAGTCCACATTTTATTGTGTTACAACATGGAATCAAAATTGATTGAATTAGGAGTGTTTGCCACTGATCAACACAAAAAAGTCTATAATGTCAAAGTGAAAAATAAAATCTTCAAATTGTTCTAAATTAATTACAAATACAAAACAGAAAATAATTGATTGCATAAGTATTCACCCCCTTGAGTCAATATTTGGTAGAGCCACCTTTGGCAGCAATTACAGCCATGAGTCTATCTGGCTAAGTCTCTACCAGCTTTGCACATTTGGACACTGCAATTTTTGCCCATTCTTCTTTGCAAAATTGCTCAAGCTCCGTCAAGTTGGATGGGGACCTTTGGTGAACAGCAATTTCCAACTCTTTCCACATATTCTCAATTGGATTGAGGTCCGGGCTTTGACTGGGCCACTCCAGGACATTGACCTTTTTGTTTTTAAGCCACTCCAGTGTGCCTTTGGCTGTATGTTTTGGGGTCATTGTCCTGCTGGAAGATGAATCTTCTCCCAAGTCTCAGGTCTCTTGCAGACTTCAACAGGTTTTCCTCCAGGATTTCTCTGTACTTTGCATCCATTTTGCCCTCTATCTTCAAGAGCTTTCCAGGCCCTGACGCAGAGAAGCGTCCCCATAGCATGATGCTGCCACCACCATGCTTCACGGTAGGGATGGTGTTCTCAGGATGATGTGCGGTGTTAGGCTTGCGCCAGACATAGCGCTTAGCGTTGAGGCCAAAAAGCACTATTTTGGTCTCATCAGACCATAGACTCTTCTTCCACTTGGTCTCAGAGTCTCCCACATGCCTTCTGGCAAACTCTAGCCGAGATTTGATGTGAGTTTTTTTCAAATGGCTTTCTTTTGTCACTCTCCCATAAAGGCCAGTTTTGTGAAGAACCTGGGCTATTGTTGCCGATGCACAGTGTCTACCAGCTCAGCCGTGGAAGACTGTAACTCCTTTGGGCCTCCCTGACTAGTGCCCTTCTCGCCCGGATACTCAGTTTTTGAGGACAGCCTGTTCTAGACAGATTCACAGTTGTGCCATATTCTCTCCATTTCTTAATCATGGACTTTACTGTGCTCCAGGGGATATTCAATGCCTTGGAAATGTTCTTATATCCTACCCCTGATTGGTGCTTTTGAAGAACCTTATTCCGGATTTGCTTTGAATGTTCCTTCGTCTTCATGATGTAGTTTTTGTTAGGAAATGTACTAACCAACTGTGGGACCTCCCAGAGACAGGTGTATTTAACCTGAAATCATGTGAAACACCTTAATTGCACACAGATGGACTCCATTCAACTAATTATGTGACTTCTAAAGACAGTTGGTTGCACCAGAGCTTATTTAGGTGTGTCATAGCAAAGGGGTGAATACTTATGCAATCAATTATTTTCTATTTTATATTTGTAATTAATTTAGAACAATTTATAGCAATCCACAGTGTATGTGTAAAATCCAAATTTGCATAGCTTGGGCTGGTATGGCTGACGCGTATCCATCTAACGTTATCCAATCCACACAGACTCCGTAGTAAAATAAAGCAATACAACTTTTATTCCTCAGGTTTCCACAGGTTAGTATTCACAGTTATTTTACAGGATCTTCAGTGTAATAACAGATAAGTTATTGACTGGTAATTTCCACAGAATAACGAAGATTACACGACACGGTAAGAAAACCGTGAGGCTCCAAAGCTATGTCTGCAACAGAGTAACAAGTGACAGTTATTTTCCGAATTTATACAAAAGCGCGCGAGCCCCAGAACCTAACAAAGCTCGCTCTCTTAAAGATATACTACCCTATTACTGTAAATGCGTAATAGACAAATATAATGTATCAAAATATGTCTTCTCATAAATAATATAGGCAAAAAATACTAATTGGCTCCTACATACCGGCCCCTAATTGTTATCTAAATCACAAAACAATTACTAACCAAATAAAAACAAGGAGCCAAGTTAACTGAAAACCTTTTCTTGAGCAATCTTGAGTCTTCAATTACCTTACATTACCTGGAGTCAGAGGTTACTAGTACATGACTCACCATAGGAGAACAGTCTTTACCACTGTCTCATTCTTATTCAGCTTCTTGAAGTAGACAGACCTTAGTGATGGGTCTGTACAGTACGCTGGTCTTAGTCTTGATGCGGACCTGACGTACAAATCCATGTCTGTCTGGCACAACCTGGATGACCTTTCCCATGACCCAGGAATTACGAGGTGCTGAGTCGTCCACCACCAGCACGACATCTCGAACAACGAAGTTGCGCGACGCACGTGACCACTTCTGGCGCTCCTGTAGCTGAGTTAGATATTCCCTAGTCCACCTCTTCCAGAACAGGTCCGACATGTACTGGACTTGCTTCCACCTTCTACGAGAGTAGATGTCTTCCTTCTGAAAGAGGCAGAGACAGCTTGATCTTGAGGAGCAGCAGGTGATTAGGTGTTAACGCCTCCAGATCGTTTGGGTCATTGGATGCCTTAGTAATCGGACGACTATTGATGATAGCTTCTGCCTCACACAGAACAGTGTGAAGGCCCTCCTCGTCCAGAGCTTGTACTCTCAAAGTGGCATTAAGAATCTTCCTTACTGACCTGATCAACCTCTCCCAGACACCACCATGATGAGATCCAGTAGGCGGGTTGAACATCCACTTGATTCCATTCTGAAGGAGAGTGTTTTTGATCTTGGAGCAATTCCATCCTTTGATTGCTTCCCTAAGTTCACGTTCAGCTCCAATGAAGTTAGTTCCGTTGTCTGAACGAAGCAATGACACTTGACCTCTTCTGGCTATAAAGCGGCGAAGTGCATTGATAAACGAGTCTGTATCCAGAGATGACGCTACCTCAATATGGACAGCCCGGATAGCCATGCAGGTAAAGATAACCCCATACCTCTTCACGACACTTCTTCCACACCGAACCTCAAACGGACCAAAGTAGTCTACACCAGTGTTCGTGAATGGAGGTTCATCCGGCAAGACTCTGTCCTGGGGTAGATCAGCCATCTGTTGTCGCCCAGCAGCACCATGAAACCGCCGACAGACAACACACTTGGATAGAACTCTTCTTATAGCTGCATTGGCACCAGGAATCCAATAGTTTAAGCGCAGCTTGGATAGCATATGGTTGCGACCACTGTGACCCACATCCTGGTGGATCTCACGTAGGATAAGCTCTGCCACATGGAGGTCTTTCGATAGGATGGCAGGGTGTTTAGATTCTTCAGGCATAGCTGCCCTACTGAGTCTTCCACCGACTCTAAGTACTCCATCTTGTAACACAGGGTTGAGCTTATAAATATGACTGCTCTTCTTCACACTCTCACCCTTCTGCAGGGTGGATATCTCCTCAGGAAACTTCTTCCTCTGGCTGTAGCGGATAATCTCCAACTCAGCATCCTTAAGGTCCTTCACAGTGACGTTTCTCTTGTCTAGGCTTGCTTTGAAGCTCTGCATCTCCTTGTCCAGCACAAGTTTTTGTCGATTCTTATCATCCTCAGACTGAGCAATGGCCACACTCAACTCCTTCCTCTTTTGACAAAAACGCACCAGAGTGCCTCTCAACTTGAGGACCCATGCCACTGCCCTCTTAAGACGAATCCAAGAAGAGAAGTGTTCCATCATCTGCTGAATTGTATCCAACTCCTCTTCAGCAGTCAGAGTGTACACCACAACATCCCTTCTGACCTCTGGGTCCTCCATGGCAGAATCTACAGGGAGGTCTGGGTACTCTGGCCAATCCTCCTTCGACTTCACAAGAAAGTCTGGCCCTGAGATCCAGGCTTCATTTCGCATGAAGGAATCCACCTTCAGTCCCCTCGACGCATGATCAGCTGGATTCTTGGCAGTATTAACGTACCTCCACTGCGAAGCTTCGGACATCTTCAGAATCGCTGATATTCTATTGGCCACAAAGGTGTGGAACCTAATGGTCTCATTTTTAATGTACTTCAGTACAGCAGTACTATCTGTCCAAAACACGGAATCTTTGAGCTGCAGCTGCAGCTCCCTTCTCAGCATCTTATCCATGCGTCCTGCCATAGTGGCTGCAGTGAGCTCCATGCGAGGAATGGTGGTTGTCTTGAGCGGAGCAACTCTGGCCTTCCCCATAACAAAGGAGCAATGTACTTGATTGCAGCTGTTCCATTGCAGCAGGTAGCTCACTGTACCATAGCCTTCTTCACTCGCATCTGCAAAATGATGCAACTGAGCGAATGAGGAGTCTCCAAAGCCTGCAGGTTTAAAACACCGCTCAACCTCAAAGTCTTTCAGCAGATGGAGCTCTTTCATCCAGTCATACCACTGCTGAGCAAGCTGATCTGGTATGACATCATCCCAGCTTAGCTTCATTCTGCAAAGCTCTTGCAGGATCTTCTTAGCTGGCAGAACCACTGGCGACAAGATTCCCAAAGGATCATAGATCGAGCTGACTACAGAAAGGATACCCCTTCTGGTAAAAGGCCTGTCTTGAATGACAATTCTGAACTTGAAGGTATCAGACTGGACACACCACTGTACGCCTAATGCTCGCTCTACAGGGAGTACATCTTGTTCCAGGTCCAAGTCCTTGACTTCCTTGGCTCTCTCCTCTTCGGGAATAGCAGACAGTACACCTCGACAATTACTCATCCATTTCGTCAGTCGGAATCCTCCCTTTGCACAGATGGCTCTCAGGTCATGATACAATAACACAGCTTCTTCCTTTGAGCTGACTGATTTCAGACAGTCATCGACATAAAAATTGTGCAGCACTGTGTCGACCACCTTGGCGTCAAACTGTTCTCTGTTGTCTTCGGCACATTTTCTGAGGGCAAAACTGGCACAGCTTGGTGACGACGTTGCACCGAACAAGTGCACGACCATCTTGTACTCCACCATGGCTAGTCTGATGTCACCCTGTGGCCACCAGAGAAATCTGAGAAGGTCAGAATCTTCAGCTGGCACTTTCACTTGATGAAACATGGCTTCCACATCAGCCATAATCACCACTGGCTCCTGTCTGAACCTGGTGATAACACCTATCAGAGTGCTGGTGAGATCCGGCCGCTGTAGCAGCTGGTCATTCAATGTGGTACCTTGAAACGATGCCCCACAATCGAACACCACACGGATCTTCTTCTTCTTGGGATGGTACACACCGTGATGTGGTATGTACCATACCTTTCCGTCATTGCGGCTGGCCTCCTCGCAGGTAACCCTCTTGGCATAGCCTTTCGCAATGATGTCACTCATGAATGCAGTGTAGTCGGCGTGAAACGAGGGATTCTTGATTAACTTATTTCTTAAATTCAGAGCACGCTGCTCAGCTACTCTGCGGTTGTTCGGCATGTTGATCACTTCATTCCTTAACGGCAGCCTAATGCTGTAATATCCGTCCACTAGTTTGGCAGACTGTGAGACCAAATCCATAAACTGGTGGTCTTCCCTTGACATTTCCAGTTGGTCATCCTGACCACACTCGGGAAATCATTCTTGAACTGCTGACTCCACAGCTCATCCAGCCTGGCCACTGATATTCGGTTTGTTGTTACCTGGATCAGTCCACTTCTTATCCCGTTACCTGTGTCTTCTCTAAGAGGACCATTCACAGTCCATCCCAGTATGGTTCTCACTGCATAAGGTCCATCATCAACACTACTGATGACCTGCCATGGCTCCATTGCCTTTGGCGTGTTCGTCCCTATCAGCAGCCCTATCTCTGCGTCAATATAAGGGAGTCGCACTTGTTCCAGGTAAGGCCACCTGTTCACCTCCTTTTGCAGTGGGATGTTCTCCTTGCTCACTGGAATGGTCTTCTGAGCGAAGACATCTGGAAGATCTATGAAGTTGCTGTCCTCCAGACTGCTCACCTCCAAACCTGACACAACCTGACTGCTGACAATCTTTTCTTCACCCATGGTTCTCAGCAGTATGTCTATCTTCCTACCGTTGACATTGAGCTCACTCATAAGCTCCTCAGTGCAGAAAGTGGCAGTACTGCCTGGGTCAAGGAAAGCATAGGTAGCCACCACTTTATTGCCCTTCTTCGACTTGATTCGAACAGGTACAATAGCCAAAATGCTGTCAGCGTCACCGGCCTTGGTGCGTCCACAGATCGCCTTCTCTGTTCCAACGAAACCACTGGTGACTGACTGTTTTTCACCATCTTCTGATGGCTCTTCCGGCTCTTTCTTGAGAGTAGCATTTTCCTTGATCTTCATGTGCAACACAGTAGGGCGTGTCAACGAGCATACTTTGCAACTTAGCTTCTCCTTGCAAGTTTTACTCATATGTCCTTTTTTCAGACAGCCAAAGCATAGCCCTTTGCTCCGTAGAAAGTCAATCTTCTCCTTGTGAAGAGACTTCTTCATCTGTTTACACAGCTCCATGCTATGATCACCTTGGCAGAAGAGACAGGGCTTGGTAAATGCACTGCTAGGACTGCCATAATTATTTCCCATAGGCCTAGACTCTGTGCCTTCCGTCTGGTTGTCCACCGGTGTGGCAGCTGTGGTGAAACTCTTCCTGCTACCACTTGTCTTGTGTGACTTTGAGTATGTATGAGACTTCACTTGTCCCCTCACTGCAGCGGCATCCTTTATGTCTCCAAACAGCGGGTGCAGTGCTATCTTAGCTTGCTTGTTGACAAAGTTGACAAGGTCTTTGAACTTTGCTCTTCGTTTCTGCCGCTCCTGTATATCACAGGCCATGCCTCTCCACCTCTCCCTCAGCTTGTATGGAAGTTTGGCAATAATAGCACGCATGTTAGCTGCATTGTCGAGCTCTTCCATGTACTCCATATCCGTCATGGCATTACAACATCCAGTGAGAAAGAGAGCGTACGAATGGAGTGCCTCTCCATCATCAGACTTAGAAGTGCTCTTCCAAAAGCTTCTTCGCTTTACGATACCCTCGTTCTGGATCCATGTGGAGGCAGCTCCTAATCAACTCTCTAGGCTGTCCATTGGTGTATTGCTCCATGAAGTAAAGTCTGTCCTTGCTGCTATCTGTCCTATCCTCCACTCCGTGTTCAAACGCTCTGATGAACAGCTTGTGCTCCAAAGGGTCCCCTTTGAAGATGGGTATGTCCAATGGTGGTAGTGTAGATAGCCTTTGTTGTTTCACCAGGAATTCTGTGATATTGTTTTGTCGCAGCATGACACCGTACAACGTCCCTGTAACATCATCTTCTGGCAGAGCGGCACTGGTAGGTGTTCTTTGGTTACTGAAACTCAACTGTTGTTCTCCCTCCACAGCAGTACGTACGGCGGTAGAGGTAGGCTGGCTTTGGCTTCGAGCTTCAAGTGACTCTTCATCTTTGTTGCTATAACTAACCTTTTTCATAGCAGGTAGGACCTTGTGTGACTCCAGGTAGTTCATTTCATCACTCGGCCATTTGGGTGGGACTTGAAAACCCTCCAACTCTTCCAAAACCTTAATTTTAGCATTTGAGGCTGCTAAAGCGGTTTGTAACTCCAGCTCTTCTCTCTGAGCCTTTAGCTGGATTTCCTGTCTGTCTAAAGCTTGTTTTTGCTTCAGAGCAGCTGCTTGAGCTAGCAAAGCAGCTCTTTCTACTTCAGCCTTTAAACGTGCAGATGAGGCAGAAGATGAAGCTTGTGAAGAAAGCCCAGTGTGACTTTGCTTTTTCCTCCGAGTAGTAAATGACGCACTAGATATGCTATCTGATGGCTGTACCTCTTCATCACACTGCCTAACTTGCTCCATACTTCTTCCATCCATGCCTCTGTTTTCTCTATGAATTCTCTGAATGAACTAGCTTTGGGCTCAAACCAGTTAAGATGATCATCATTCATATCCTTCTCTGATTGCTGCTGAAGTAGCTGTTTTACAGATGTGTTTAGCTCACAAAATTCCCCAAACAGCTGGCTGAGCTCAATCATCAGCTTGTTCTTAATTACTTCCAAGTTACCATCATCATCCATTAAATAATGCATCTCATTCATTTTGCCTGTCAGCTGACCTAGCTTGGCTTTCCGTGAGCCGATGAGACGATTCTGCGTTTCCTCCATAGCTTTCACTGTAGGTTTCACTTGCCTTTTAACCACAGGTAAAACAGCTAACGCTTCATCACCATCCTTGATGACGTAGCTTAGCTAGCACAGTACGTTCCAAAGCACTTCCAAAGTATAGCTGCGTCACACTAAATACAGCAAATGGTCCAATATTCCACTAATATTCCTTCACGACGTCCGACACATAGAACTAGCAACGAAGGAGATAAATCCGGAACTGTACTATCCCTTTTTACTGTCACATAAATAGCGAAGGCTACACTGAGAAATAAACAGGACTTACTTTGCTGTAGAGTTTGCCCATTCAACGCGACCTTCCGTATCCTTCTTTGTACTTGTCCTAGTATCCAAAAGCTACTTTTTTTACACGTTCACTTTTCCAACCGGAGCTGGGTTTTCTTACTATGTGTATGTGTAAAATCCAAATTTGCATAGCTTGGGCTGGTATGGCTGACGCGTATCCATCTAACGTTATCCAATCCACACAGACTCCGTAGTAAAATAAAGCAATACAACTTTTATTCCTCAGGTTTCCACAGGTTAGTATTCACAGTTATTTTACAGGATCTTCAGCGTAATAACAGATAAGTTATTGACTGGTAATTTCCACAGAATAATGAAGATTACACGACACGGTAAGAAAACCGTGAGGCTCCAAAGCTATGTCTACAACAGAGTAACAAGTGACAGTTATTTTCCGAATTTATACAAAAGCGCGCGAGCCCCAGAACCTAACAAAGCTCGCTCTCTTAAAGATATACTACCCTATTACTGTAAATGCGTAATAGACAAATATAATGTATCAAAATATGTCTTCTCATAAATAATATAGGCAAAAAATACTAATTGGCTCCTACACACAGCGTTCAGTTATTCTGCTAGTATCAATAATTCATGTATCAATATTGTTAACTAAAGGACTGACATAACTATACAATTATGGGTAATATTAAATATTTTAACTATCAATCTATGTTAAACGTAAGGGTTTTTTTTAACCATTCCGTGTTGCCAAGATGTTGATTCTCCGCGGACATCTGCTGTTCCAATGGTCTGTTCGTGTTGGTGTTGTCAGAGTCTCTCTCCGAGTTTGAACCTACTGATTCTGAGGCATGTGGCTCGAATTGATATGGGAGACAATCCCTGTTTTCTCTCTGTACATCAGATCCATCACTACATCACATTCATAAGAGGTGTCTGAAACTGATAAAATTAGGCTACTCTCACTTTCACTGTCGACGTCATCCATGCTGGCAGATGCAAGGAGTCTGAGGTCATAGTCTCCTGGCCCCACACCAGGAAATGGAGATCGCCCTCTGTGTATTTCTGGGTATTATTTGATTAATATTAAACATAATTTGGTAAAATGAATGTGATTATATGTTCAAGTGAGACCTGTTAATATTATATTGTATGTTTATGGTAACAGTCATGTTCCATGTCATAGGCTCCTTTATGACTTTAAAGAGCAAAAAAACACTCTTCCGGTCTGCTGGTGGCAGAGTAGTCCCGTTCTTTCCCATTCTCGGAAGCTTAAATCCCATTGTTCATGTTCTCGTTATACTGTCCTTGGTAGCGGCGTTCAAAGTCCAGTATATCCTGGTGGAAGCGCTCGCCCATTGTGCCGTAGTTCTTCACCAGAGTCTCAACCAGCTCCACATAGTTTTCGGCCTTGTGATTGCCCAGGAAGCCCCAAACCACTGCGACAAAGCTGTTCCAAGTCGCTTTCTCCTTACTAGTGAGCTTCTTGGGGAATTAATTGTACTCCAGGATCTTCTTTATCTGTGGTCCGACAAAGACACCGGCTTTGACCTTTGCCTCAGACAGCTTAGGGAAGAAGTCTTGAAGGTACTTGAAGGCTGCCGACTCCTTATCTAGAGCTTTGACAAATTGTTTCATAAGGCCCAATTTGATGTGCAGTGGTGGCATCAGCACCTTCCAGGGGTCCACCAGTGGCTCCCACTTGACGTTGTTCCTCCTCACAGAGAACTCGGTCCGCTGTGGCCAGTCCCGCCTGTGGTAGTGTGCCTTGGTGTCCCTGCTGTCCCAAAGGCAAAGATAGCAGGGAAACTTGGTAAAACCGCCTTGGAGACCCATCAGGAATGCCACCATTTGGAAGTCTTCTATGACCTCCCAGTCGTACTCATCATACTTCAAGGCGTCCAGCAAGGTCTTGATGCTGTTGTAATCCTCTTTGAGGTGCACCGAGTGAGCCAGGGGAAGAGACGGGTACTTGTTACCATTATGGAGCAGGACGGCTTTGAGGCTCCTGGATGAGCTGTCAATGAAGAGGTGCCACTCATTCTGGTTACAGGCGATTCCGATTGCCTCGAACAGACTGGTCACATTGATGCCATCTCAGAAAAATGCAGATATGTATCCACTTAGGCAGCTGGAACTAAACTGAACTGGTGGGCTTAAGGCCCCTGTATTTATACTACTATTTATATTACTGGAAAGTTCTAGAAAGTTCTAGAAGTTACTCCAAGTTTACTCAGCACTGAATCTATCTGGAATGTTCTGGAAAATAGGTAAATTTCAAAATATCACTGTCCTGGTCACAAAAGCAAAGTTTGTGGGGAATAATAGCTATTTTCTATACTTTTGAGGCATAAGCAATTAGGAAATAACACTTACTACCCAGGAACCAAAAAAAAATAAAAATTTGTTACACAGTGTTATATTAAAACATACTGTGACAGGGTCTTACGTCACGTGCATGGATACCCGCTGTTTACCAAGTACAGAGAGACACTTGGGGGTGGAGTTGAAACGTCGGCACAGGCGTGCAGGATTTATTAATACAAACAGAAAAGAAAGTAAAGGTGGTCATGTGACGTTACCAGCCATGGTAATACACAGAGGACACATACAGCAAGCTGTACAAAAGGCAAAATAAAACACAGTACAAAAACTACAACTAAAAGGTGCCCCAGAGGGCGAGCGCTAGCCTTAAAACGAGGCGTCCCGCTGCAGGAACCGGCTACACTACGCAACCCTCGTTATACATCACAAGGGATCACAATCCCCTAACTAACCTACTCATGAGACGGTATTCATACAACGACTCGTGCTGCTTCATACGGCCTTGGCTGGGCATTGCCTTCACAAGCACCGCTTGCAGTCTCAGCGGTCGTTCCTGCAGAGCGGACCCTCTCCTCCCGAGTATACGCTGCTCCCCTTTGGCATGGCGTTGCAGTCGCCCCGAACCATCTGCCGTGGATGCTTTTGAACTGACAGACACTCGGTCAAGACCCGCCCACCTGCTGATTGAGGTCCAGCACAGCCAATCACTTGCTGCCCTTCCCCTCAACCAAACCTAGCAGACAGAAAGTCTCAATCGAGCGCCCGTCTGGAAACAATAAATGTAATTAAACAAATCAACTCCAAAACGACATACAATAAACTCATTTCCCCATACAACTTATATCCACACTAAATACACACGTGCAGGGCAATCGCCCTGCTACACATACTGAAAGTAAATGCATGCTGTGCTTCCTGGCTCCTGTTGAAGGAGGCAGCCTGAGTTGATGCATCAAGTAAGCAGCTCCGGGTTTTACAGATTGCTGCAGGCCTAACTGTTTCAGCTTCACCATGTTTACCATGTGAATCTTCACATAGCACCTGCAGGGTTGTGGGGCAAGTGACCTCTTTGCGGTCTTGTTTCTGCACAAAGCTGAGCTGCCCTCCCCTTCCCCTCCTATTCAAAGTGTTGTACAGTTCCCTGCATGCTGTGCTACAGGAGTTGGTGCAGGTTATCTTGAATCTTTTTTCATGACTTTTTGAGATGCATCATCCCTCAACCAATAATCAGCAGAGTTTTACTTATTGTAAGCTCAGTCTGTAAATTCCCCAAAATAAGAACTTATAGTCAATAAAATCTTTAAGGTACAAGGGACATATGTGTCCCACAAATAAGAATGATGCTAACTTTCTTATTTTTGCAATGAGATGCACAAAATAGGTTTCAAATGTACTGACAGGTTGGATCTGGTCACCCAAGTTGTCAGTTTCCTCGTGATACTTGAGTGACTCTCAAATGTATTTTAAGAAGAAACCGTTTGAACAACCGCTCAATTATTTATATACTTTAAGGGGTAAATAGTAGATCTATAGTAAAACCAATTGTACAGTATGTTTAACTAACAAAGGTGCATAAAATAAGGAGAAACTAGAGAATTAATTAAAGTGAACACAAAGCTACATCTACCCCCTTCCATTGAGCTTCCAGTTGGATTTCAACCAATAATACCCACATAATCACAGCAATGAAATAGATCTCTCATTGTGGAACAGAGCCCAAGTCACTGCATGCTTCTGTACCTGTACCATTGGTGATAAATTGCACTGTAGCTGTCTATCGTTACCTTTTCTATGGGGATATTACCCTCCCAAAAGCCATAGGTGTCTAGAGCACCAAATCCTCTACCTGCCTGCAAAGGCACATCCAATTATATCAAGTTGTTAGTTATCAGAGTAATTGTATACCAGAAAAGTTACAGAGAAAAACGAGAAGCCTGACAAAGCCTTGACAGGATAGACGTGATATATATACAGCTAATAAAATGTGTGTGTAAACATTCTTCCATCACTTTCTAGGAGGCTTATGATATATGTACAGCTAATAAAAAGTGTGTGTGAACATTCTTCCATCACTTTCTAGGAGGCTCTGGCCCCCTATCAGCATATAGAAGAAGATATGAAGAGTCTGAAGCAAATTCTAGAGATGAAGAATCAGCAAATTCATGAGCAGGAAAAGAAGATAATGGAGTTTGAAAGATTGGTGAGTATATGGAGGCATTGTATTAGGTTCAGATCAACTCAGAAACTAATTTAAAGTAAAGATTTTCCAATGTATTGAGAGGAGCAGAATTATCTGATCCTTAAAAACAAGGCACATATAATGTAAGTGGTCACTTTGTTTTCTTGAATTGTATTTAAAACATGATTCCTCATGTAAGCTGTAAATGTGTACATCTTATGTGAGAAATCGATAGTACAGTGACATTTTTATTTTCTTCAAGTTTCAAATCAATAATGAATCTGTTAACCTAATGTTTTTCGTAATTATTTGTGAAATGTTGTACAGTGTTGCATGTTTTATACTTCTATATATGGTAGTGCTGGGACGAACACAGGTTTTTCATGTTTGGATATTCACTCATAATTTAAATATTCATTCGGATATTTGTTCGTTTTCAAAAAGTAATAAAAGCCATTATATTGCTCATAACGCAGGCAGAGATAGCATAGCGGCAGGGTCAGGGGGGGTGGCCCGTGTGTTTGCGCCTTTATTTTATAGCATGACGTTATGCTATGTAACACGTGAACCTGTACAGCAACACGTAAAGTAAAGAAATATCCCAGGAGTAAAGAATACTTTGTGTAGGCCTTACTTTACCCCAGTGAATTAACTACAAAACAAAGGATGTCAAATAGCAGTTCAAGTTAAACATTGTTTTGTTTAACTGGTTTGTTTACTTTTTGCAGTCTAAAACTTTTAAATAGAGGCTTGAGCTGCTGTGCTGATCCTGTGTGTGCTTTTTTAAATTATTATTATTAATCTCACATATCACACAGAGCTCTTTTTCATTTGCCACATTTTTTAAACTGTCACGCAACTTCTGGTGAGGTGATAAATAAGTGCAAGGTATTTTTGTCATTTCTAGTGAATACAAACATCTGATTTTTGTATCCGAATACATGTCAAAAAATATTAATTTGGATATTTGTCCCAGCACTAATATGTGGCAAATGTGTATTTTGTCTAGATTTCCACCCCTACAACAATTGTTTACTTTTTGGATTTTCCTTGCCTATTATTTTAACAGGCTGAGAAAAATGCTGTATTACAAGAAAGAGTTCAAGTGCTTCAACAGCAAAATGAAGACCTCAAAGTCAGAATTGATAGAAATGCCGCCATGTCAAGGTTTGCTGTTCTGTTTTTTTCCATTTACTATTAAAGCAAGTTTCTAGAACACTCCCCCCCATATTTCCGGAAGTTCTCAGCACAAGGTCAAAAGGTTATTTAATGTAGATTTTTGTATCTTAATTTCACATTAATAAAATCCAGAGCAAAAATGTATCTTTGGCAGCTAGCCTTATAAAAGTTTGTCATAGTAGAAGCAAAGTGTAATAAATAACAGTGAAAGCATAGTAAAGTGTAGGTAAGAATTGTAAAGCACAGAGAGGTATGGTAAAGCAAATAACAAACATGGCAAATCATGGTAAATCACAGTAAAATTACCATGAACATTTACTGCAGTAAACTTTTATAAGGGTACAGCAAACCATGCAGCATGTAACCAGGTGCACCTGTCTTAACATTTTTAAGCCGATGGTAATCTCTCCTCGATTCAGCACCAATGGTCTACTACAAGCCAAAAGTTTGGAAGTGATAAATGATTTACAAAACGGGGGGTGGGAATTTTGTTGCCCATTTTCCCACAAACAGACCCCTTAACTCCTAAATATATTGGCATGCCTGAATAGATCATTATCTCTATAAAGATAGGCAAAATATTTAAAATGAGCAAGACATCTTGCAGGTAAAACGCTACCCTGAAATGTTCTCCTTTTTCTAGGAAAGCAGTGCAACTGGGGATGGGGTTGACTGGTAACCTCACTCAGACTACTTGCACACTAAATGTCTTGGTATCCCTGAATAGATAATCATCTCCTCTTTAAAAATAAGAAAAATATTTTAAATAGCAAGTGGTACCCCAAATACCCCAAATTTACTACCAATGCTAAATGACTGTGGAACATTTGCTTTTTATTTTACTCCCCAAAAAAGTTACCTGAATTATGACTGCCAGGACTGCTACAATATTCAGTGTAGCGTTGTCCTTGGCATCCATTAGCCAGACACCTAGGAAGAGAAAATGTCACACACAGTCATTCCGCATTCGTAGTAAGTGGATCATATTTGGGATGTGGATTGCTCATTAAAATGTTTTGTATATTTTTAAAGAGGTACCGTACCAAGATATTTCGTGAGCATGTTGTCTGAGTGAAGTTCATCAGGCAACAAACTCACCATCCACAGTTCTACTGCTCTCCTACAAAAAAAGAGGACATTTCAGGATACCATTCTACATTCTTGCTCATTAAAATCTTGTGCATATTTTTAAAGATATCTAGTAAGTAAGGGGTCTGAGTGAGGAAAAGTCGGCAATAAAATCCCCACACTCTTTTCTTCATGTTATTTAATTATTTATCCATGCAATTCTCAGTGCTGGATCAATTATTTTCTTGCAAAAACTTAAGAAAAAGTAGATTTTTTACACCCAAAGTTTTCCACATGGAGGAGCATGCTTAAAAACCAAAGAAATGAAATCTTTCCTTGGCACTGTATGCTGTATTAACTTTCAGTGCCTGGTTTGCAAATTAACTTTCATCCATCAAACCATTGAATAGAGCCCTACTATAGTTATGCTTAGCACTGATAAAGGGTCACATTAACTGTCTTCATGTTTTAAATTCTTCTCTTTGGCTTGCAGGGAGTTATCTGAGGAGAATGCAAACCTGCAGGAGCATGTGGAGAAGGAGAGCAATGAGAAGAAACGGCTGAGCCGCACAAACGAGGAGCTGCTCTGGAGACTCCAAACTGGAGAGCCCATGAGCCCTGTGCAACTGTCACCATCCTCCTCGCCCATCCACCGTGGCTCCCCGGGCCCTATGTCACCCTCCAGAATCACTCCTAGGTGAAGGCTGGAGGAAGGGCTTTCACTGAGAGATGTCCAGACCCTGACAGGATGAGCTGCTGGCGGACTCCCTCCAAACAGCCCCTTTCCCTGAGCTGTTATCATTCAGTACCTTAAGATGCACAAGGCAGGGCTGCTGCCCAAAAGCTTCTGCAGGTGTCCTTGTTAGCTGTAGGCAACAATTTAAAAACCCTGCAGTGTAGCTGCTGGCTCTAGCTTCCTGGCATCTCATACTACCAAACAGCACAGTTTAAAGTCTGGGTATCAGCGAGGAAGACATCATACGCTTAAGCAGGCCATCATTTTCACATATAGATAGTATATAACTGATCAAGTAGGTGGCCAGGACAGTGACTGCTGATTCTCAATATTGTTTGATTAAACACTATTTACTTCGGCATCTCTGTAAAATAGATGCATCTGGAAATATACTTTTGCACATTGCGCCTCTTTAAGGTCGCCACCTTTACAAATCATCTGCTGTACCTTCAACTTTGGCCAGGAAAACGCAAGTTTCAAAGAAGCGCCTTTAGGCTACCATTAGGTGGCATTCTGAGAACATTTACACACCAGCAGTTTACCATGGTTGAAACTCCTATTGCCTTTCTAAAACAATCTGCTTTTTAAACAGCTCTTCACCTGCTTCTCTCAGTCTACTTGTAACCAAACTAGGCGGTTTACGGGACAAATTATGCTCCTAAATGAGACAGTTCAAATATGTAGTACTACCAGTACGCATTTTTTGTTGAAAAAGAAGCATGTACTGTATGTAAGTCTTCCAATTGTAACTGACGTTTATTTTAATGCACTTGTATAACTTTGAAAAAGGATCATACTGTACCCCTGGGCATTCTTAATGTTCTGTAGTATTTGAGCCTCCTCCTTCTAATATTCTGGAATGAAAATTAGCCAAGGTAGGCTCAGTGTAGGTTTAACTCATCCTTGTCCAAGTCCAGGTAAACCTTAACAACACCTCCCATAAATAGGTAGTGTTTAAGGATCTCTCAAAACTGGAATGGTTTAGGAAAAAGACAAACAAGATGTATTGAAATATTGATGTGCAAAAATTGAATTTTGTAAGTTCAGGGATTTTGTTGTTTATACCTAACATATATAACATTTTCTAAGGAGGAATGTTTCAGTTGCTTGTTCAGTTTTTCCTCCAAGCCTTTTACACCCACATGGCTGGAGCTGCATTGAGAGCTTGGTTAGATGTATACAGTGCATATTCCAGATTTCAAACATTCAACTCAATTTCAAGAAGTGTAACTGTGATCTATGGCATCAGTTTCTCACATTCCAGTCAGAATCACTGATACCTACCAGTTTCAGGGTTGTAAAAGTTATCTGTTATGTGAAAGAGTAAGAGAGTATTGAGCTTGGCCTAGAGTCTCATCAAAGCTTATGATGAATAAACCTGAGGTTGAGCCATCACATAGAAAAAGACCCGCTGTCGCCTGGACAACGTATTGCCTAGGTTACTGATACATTGCTTCAGTAAGTCATGCACAGTGCACCAATAGTACTGTAAACAAAGCAACACGATGAAGGGTGTTTCAGTATACAGTAGCTCATCTATCACTAAATGGAAAACCCAACCTACTGCTGTTTAACAGGTATAATATAATTGAATAACATTCAATTCAAAAACTCAATTCAGGTATTAAATTCTGCACTGACTGCTTTTGTGTCCCTTAGACACATTGTGCACCCAACAATTGATTGTTTGCTCTACCGTGTGTGGGCTGATCTAATTATGTGTTTGGGGGAATTATTTAAAACGTTTCTACTATTTTGGATGTTTCTGTGCAGATTTGTGTAATATGTATATATGGCTCTTCTTCATAAGGTCATACTTCATACCGGTTAAAATGGAAGCATGCATTATGTTTTGTTTTTAAATTATGTTCAAAAATGTATTAATAGCAAAGGAAATAAAACTTGTGTGGAATGAAACAAGACCATGTATGTATATGTTGACACATTTTGTTGCACTTATGTTAAATGAGATTAAAATATCAAAACACAGGCCTTTGTTAATTAAAGTTTCTGTCCTTTTAAAAATAAAATAATATAACCTTTGCACATGGCAACTGTCTCCACGCTCCTAAAACGATTGTCAAATACATGACAACATCCTAGTCACCCCCTTAGTCTTTAACTAATTTAAACTTTTGAATGTAGTCACCTTAATTATACCCTGCAAGGGATACATATCGCCAGCCATGAAGATATAGTGGAGGTACGTACATGTAATGCCACTAACATTTGTACATACTGTATATCTAGAGAACGCCTTATCAAATATATGTTACATTTACATATTTCCATGCATGTAATGTATTTAGGATGTAGGTCATTGTACTTGTTCATGATACTTATGGCTCTAATCTACAGTGTGCCTGTTTGCTTTGTTGCATATCTACACACTTCTAGTCAAGCTGAATTTATTAGAAATGTGTTAACATTTCTTTGTGGCATCGGTGGATATATGTTATCATCAGTGGCTGAACATGATACGGTACTCAATCAAGTGGTGAAGAACTTTACTCACGGAGAGATCACCAAAAGGTTTTTTTTTTTACATGAACATGCATTTAGACAAAAAAAATGCCATAATTACCTGTAATTCGATTTCTTCCGGGTCAAAATGTACCACACATGAACCTCTGATCTCGTTGCTAGCCCAGAAGAAAAAGCCAAAGTTTTCCGGATGCAGAAACTCTTGTGCAGTATTGCATCCAGGTACCAGGGAAGGAGGGAGGGAAATATAGGGTGTGGAGTTCATCTTGACCCGGAAGAAATCAAATTACAAGTAATTCTGGCATTCTTACCGGTTCTGATCAATTCCACACATGAACCCCTATGCCAAAGACACACATGAACCCCTATGACAAAGAGATTATAGTGAGGGGTTGGTAGTGTTATTATTGCGAAGCAGTGCTCAATATTGAGTGTGCAAAAGAAGGTTGTGAGCTAGTGATGTCTAGACTGTAGTGTTTTCTGAAGGTGAGAAAAAGAGGACAGGCGGCTGCATTGCAGATGTCTGATAGGGAAACATTCTAAGAGTTAGATATTCCCCCGAGTGAGTGTGCTTTGATGTTTTTTTTCTAAAGGTCTGCCTTCAAGGATATAGCAGGTCTTTAAACATTCCGTCAGCCAGTTTGCAATGGTTTGTTTAGATACCGGCCTCCCAAGGGTGTGCACAGTTTCTATATTTTTGATCCTGAATATATAGTAGACAGCTCTTTTCACATCTAGATGGTCTTTATTCCTCTGCTGAGCTGTGAGGCAGGGGTTAGAACTCTGGGAGGATGATGGCCTGAGATAGATGGAATTCTGTGACTTTTGACAGGAAGTTGGGATTTAGCCTTTAAAGAACTGTGTGTCTAGATCAGGGGTTCCCAAAGTGTGGCCGGCAGGCCAAATGCAGCCAGCGAAGACGTTTGGTACGGCCCACCAAAGCCCACCTTCAACCCTTTCTCACCACTTTATTTTTACATTTTCTGAAAATTTTATATAAAAAATTGCGCAAGTAATTTGGGGAAAATTAATAATACACAGCAATCAAAGTTCATAAAAGTTCCCTAACATACATTTTTAACATGTTTTGGATCAAATCTGGACCCTCTCAAGCCAATTTTATTAATTACGTTGTTACGGTCATTATATGTGCACTGTCCCTTTAAAAAAAATAAAGGCGCCTATAGCGCACAGTAGATTTGTCGTGCTGAAGGAAAAAAACATGGAACCTCGTAAGAAAAAGGGTTCCATTGTTGAGGAGAGGAGGACTTTTCAAGAAAAATTGAGTAGTTCCTACTTCGTTATCGGAAAGAGTAAAAAAGCACTGTGCTTGATTTGTAAACAGCAGATATCTGCCATGAAAGAGTACAATGTGAAACATCGTTATGAGACAAATCACGACTCTCAATAGTCTTGTGGGCGATCAGTGAAAGAAAAACTTGAACAGCTACAAAGAAAACTATCAGCTCAACAATCCATTTTCAAAAATGTAAGTAAATCAAGTGATGCTGCAACACGAGCTAGCTATGTGGTAGCTCACGAAATCGCAAACAGAAGCAAGCCATTTATTGACGGCGAGTTCAATAAACACTGTATGGTGAAGGTGGCTGAGATTGTATGTCCAGAGCAAAAGGCTGCATTCCATCAAAATGACAGTCACACACCGTATAGAAGACATTGGCAGCGATCTAAAAATGCAACTGATTGAGTGTACTGAGAAGCTGGGTGCCCTGGACAAGAGCACAGACATCGGCAACACGGCACAATTACTCATTTTCATTCAGAGTGTCACGGAAAACTTTGAAATATCAGAAGACCTACTCAGTCTCGAGAGCCTCAAGGATCAAACAAGAGGGGTTGACATATGTGATGCTGTGTGTCGCGCTCTTCAAGAGGGGTTGACATATGTGATGCTGTGTGTCGCGCTCTTCAAGAGGGGTTGACATATGTGATGCTGTGTGTCGCGCTCTTCAAGAGGGGTTGACATATGTGATGCTGTGTGTCGCGCTCTTCAAGAGGGGTTGACATATGTGATGCTGTGTGTCACGCTCTTCAAGAGGGGTTGACATGTGATGCTGTGTGTCACGCTCTTCAAGAGGGGTTGACATATGTGATGCTGTGTGTCGCGCTCTTCAAGAGGGGTTGACATATGTGATGCTGTGTGTCACGCTCTTCAAGAGGGGTTGACATATGTGATGCTGTGTGTCGCGCTCTTCAAGAGGGGTTGACATATGTGATGCTGTGTGTCGCGCTCTTCAAGAGGGGTTGACATATGTGATGCTGTGTGTCACGCTCTTCAAGAGGGGTTGACATATATGAGGCTGTGTGTCGCGCTCTTCAAGAGGGGTTGACATATGTGATGCTGTGTGTCGCGCTCTTCAAGAGGGGTTGACATATGTGATGCTGTGTGTAACGCTCTTCAAGAGGGGTTGACATATGTGATGCTGTGTGTCGCACTCTTCAAGAGGGGTTGACATATGTGAGGCTGTGTGTCGCGCTCTTGATTAACACAACTTATAGTTGTCATCCCTGGTCAGTGTCACATGAACATCATGGACATCGTTAAATCCAGAGGTCTGAATCAATTTAAGGCCTTTTTGGAACAATCAGAGGCTGGATTTGGGGATGTGATCTACTTCAGAGCTGTCAGGTGGCTAAGCAAAGGGGCCACTCTGAAGCGTTTTTTTTTCTGTTGAGAAAAGAAATCGCAGATTTCATGCACCAGAAAGGTCAGTATTTGCATCATTGAATGGATTTGTGATCTGGCGTTCCTGACAGATCTTACCTCTCTACTCAACAATCTGAACCTGAAGCTGCAAGGGCATGGGAAGCTAATTTCTTCTCTATTTGACAGCGTTAAGTCTTTTGAGAGAAAACTCCAACTGTTGCAGGGGCTTTTGAAGGAAGGCAATTTAGTAAATTTCCCAGCCTGCAAAGAGCTCTTGGAAGAGAAAGGAAAGGTTTTGGATCACCTGTGCTCAGACAAAAACATCATATCATATGGAAAAATTGCAGGCAGAATTTCGCTTACGATTCTCGGACTTCAGGCGCCATGAGCAGGCATTTGACATTTTTCAGGATCCTTTCAAATGTGCCCCTGAAGGAGCTCCAACAGAAATGCAATTCGAACTAATTGATTTACTGGAGAGTTCACAGGCAAAAACAGCATTTCGGGAGCAAAGCCTGTTACAGTTCTACCAAAACCTCTCGCCAACAGCTTACCCTGCACTTCGCAAGCTTGCCTTTCGAATGGCTTCTCTATTTGGAAGCACGTACACTTGTGAGAAAACCCTCTCCACCATGAACATCAACAAATCCAAACTGAGATCCAGACTGACCGATGACCACCTGCATCCAGTCCTTTGCATTGCAACAACGGGAATCAAGCCCAGGTTGTCAGAGATTGTGGCCAGGAGAAGCCAGCACCACAAATAATAATAATAATAATAATAATAATAATAATAATAATAATAATAATAATAATAATAATAATAATAATAATAATAATAATAATAATAATAATAATAATAATAATACTACAACTAACGTACCTGAGTGAAACTTTTCAGTAGGCTATATAATGAGTAGGTCAACATAATTGTGTGTAATTTGGAAAGGCTCGAGGCATTCTTCTTTTAATAAAAAAAAAAAGCTTATGAACTTTATTTGTGTCCTGTGTTTTGCAGTCGTCCCAATCCCTCCACATGTTATGACAGCACTCAAGCCCTCAGCACTTCTACTTTTCTTAAATTATTATTTTGTCATCTCCTTTCGCTTTCCACGGGGGGAGATGCTCAATGACTGATATCAAGACGTGAAGGTACCATCCAAACAACGTTAGATTACTTTATGCAGCTGAAGTAGCTCGCAATCTTCTGTAATGTTAACAGAGCGACTGTAAGAAACGTTATGGTTCAGTATACAGGCACTTTTTCTGTTGTAGATTTCATTTTATTATTTTAAGAGCAATACTGTATTCAGCTTCAAATACATCGGGAAAATGCTCTTTGTACAGTATTGTAGTTTTGGTGTTCTTGGATCTTCTGTTGGGGAAAGTACTACTGTAGTAACAGTACCCGGCTACATTTTAAAATTGTTACTGTTCCATTACTTTTTTGTACAATGTTTCTGAATACGACTACAGTTAGGCTACAGTACAGTAGCTAGTAGGATGTTACATTGCAATCGTATGTAATTGCATAAAAAGCGCCAATGTAATGGCAGAGAATTTATGAATAATTAATGCTGCACTTTAAATAGAAATGTGTGATTATTTGTTGTATTCAGAAAGAAAAAATAAATAAAAACATCAAGGTAAAATACAGTAACGTCTGTGTTTTATTTCTGCACATTTACTGTGGAAATATCTCTAAATGTCCACACCATGGGGCAGTTTACATAATTTGTTTAATTTGAACTTTGCACATCTCAAACTATTTGTATTGTCCCCAGAGATTTGTATTAAGCTGAGTTCACTGTACATACATTCAGCTCTTAGTGAAGTGGTTAGTTGTACAAGTAAAGATGCATTCTGCCTCATTACTGAAGAATAACCCACAGAAGAGTTTAATTGGTATAGTTTGAAGAGTCTCTATTTCGGTATTATCGTCTTTAATTGTTGTGACCAGGACAATGTAAGATGTTATAGCATGATATTGGTGCTCAAACCTAAGCCTGTTGTATCACCAAGACACAGGATAAAATACAAATACATTTCAAAGCTGCTGGTGTTGCAGTGATAGAAATATACATTCCTAATTTAAATGCAAAAATGTATAGGAAATAAAAAAGATATGATTTGGGACATATTTTGGTTTCATGAGTGGTACATTTTCTTGTGCGGCCCCCCATCCCATGCAACCTCCTGAAACTGGCCCTCCATCACCAAAACTTTGGGAACCCCTGGTCTAGATAGACTTCAATTAGGGCTTGGAGTTAACTTACTCTTCTTGCTGAAAACTATGCCCACTAGAAATGCTGTTTTGAGGGACAAATGTTTTAAGAAGGAAGAGCTTAGAGGGTTGAAGGGTGCCAGTGTTAGCCTTCTTAAAACTAGAGACAGTCTCCACTGGTCTTAGGTGCAGGAGGCCTTTAGATATATGTTGTTGCCATGGGGTGTGCACATGACGGGTGGCTGTCCCACCCAGGAAAGATTTTGGATAGGACTGAGGAAAGAACCACTGTCAAGGATGCTGGAGATGACTGAGGAGAGAACCATTCTCGAGGATGTTGCCAGGCCCTTATTGTAATCTGAGATATAGAAGGTAGTCTTGAAGGGATAGCATGAGTGGACTTTTTCTTTCAGGCAGTTAGTACATCTATGACTGTCAGAATTCCTCTCCCTCGACTGCACTTCTACCGACAAAATCCTACTCCTAGGTGACTTCAACATTCATGTTGACTTGCCTTCCTCCCCCCTAGTGACTTCAACACAATTCTAGACTGTCTTGGACTCTTTCAATCTCTCAACGTCCCCACTCACACCTGAGGACACACCATGGATCTGCTCATCACCAGGGGCCTTAATATCTCCAATCTCTCTGTCTCAGATATCTCTCTCTGACCATTTCATAATCACTGCTAATATTAATCTCCCTACTCCTTCCTCCGCTACTGATACTGTTATCTCCTTCCGTCCCAAGAATCTGCTGAATCCTCTGAAACTCTCAGAATGTGTCTTTGCATCCTCTCTAACTCTCCCGTCCTCAGTTGATGATGTGGTGACCCTCTACAACACCACCCCTACTCATATCATCGACACTGTTGCCCCGCTTACAACCAGAAGTGGAGGTTGTCTGGACTAAAGGTTCACAGAGAGATCTGGACCAACCATCTCGCGAGCTACAGGTGTGTGCTTGCCGTGGCCAGGGTGAAATACTTCTCTGAAATCATAACTATGAGACACGGTAAACCCAATGTTCTCTTTAAGACCATTGACCAAATCCTTCATCCAGCCACCAACAGATCCATCTCCTGTTCATCCTCCTTTCTTACCTGTCATGATTTCTCCTCTTTGTTTCGGAACAAAATCGACAACATCTATTCTACGCACTCCCACAACAAACCCAGTTTACTACTTGACCATCTTGATGCTACTCCGGTTGCCCCTCCTGCCCTCTCCTCCTTCTCTCCATTGCTGATGTTTACAGCTTACTGTTGAAATCAATTACTGCCACGTGCCCCCTGGACCCCTGGCCGACTAACCTTGTCCGTCTCTGTGCCTCTGATCTTGCTCCCTCCATTATGCTCACTCTCAACCTGTCCCTGGACTCTGGCTCAGGTACTGCTGCCCTTAAGCTTGCCCGAGTTACGCCGGTATTCAAAAAACCCTCCCTTGACCTGGCTGATTTATCTAATTTCCATCCCATCTCCAATCTCCCCTTTCTCTCAAAAACTCTTGAAAATAATACAAAAATTATTTTCTCGTGCATCACCCAGCGACGTCTTTGGAAAGATGTAAAGGCATCTCCAAAAATAAACAAAGCACGTAACTGGGTGAACAATGTAATTTCAGATTTTGCAAGGGGTTTAGGGGGGGATTCAATTCGGCACCCCGAAATTAAATATGATCAGGTTGAGTTTTTTAGGGGGGATGGTGTCCATATGAATGACACTGGTAATGATATATTCCTAAAAAAACTCCAGCATGGAATTAAACCACACCTTCTGTAAATATATCCTTCCCTTCCCATACCCACCCTTACACCTTTGTTTTTATTGTATTTATTGTATATTTTGAATTGTGTACATGTATTGTGTATATTGTTTTGTTTTAACAAAAGTGTATTTTTTGAATGCTGTATGATATCTTTATATTATATTCATAATATTTTTATATTTCATTCATGAGATCTGGTGTAAAACATAATTAAAACAAATCAGATAACATTAAGAGCAAGCTCTCACATGGAGCTTCACATAATAATCTACAAGTAAAAAGTATAACCTGTGATATGACGTTTTATCTTTCCTGAAATACAACGACTGGGGACTTTTGTTGTAGAAGGGAGGATCAGAGATTTGCACAGGGTACTACTTTAAATTGGAGAGCTATCTGAAAATATTAGTACAGTATCTGGTGCTGTGTGAGTACATCCACCATGTCAACTAGGATTACAGATGTTCATATAAATACTTTAACTGCACTTTAGGACGGTATGTATAGGAAGCCAATCGTTTTGTGCGTTTCTCAAATTCTATATAAATCTAAAATACCATCTTCCACTAAGAATGTGTACGTTTTCTATATTAAAATAGGTTTAGATATCCCACGTAGACTTGATTAAAATGTCAAAATCAGTATTCTCTACATGAAGAAAAGTGTTTGTACCCACTTTCCCACTCAATTTATTGAAAAGGTTCAAAGTCACCGAGCAATTTACCATGAAAATCATATAACTTTGTTAAAGTGAGCCTACATAAACACTTATTAAAACACTTATTTGCTCACCCAACAGTATGACATGTCCACAAATGACATTTTTGAAAGGAAATACACATTCGGCAAGTAGTGATTTTAACTATGCATAGACATAAATTATACTGACAAAATAATGTTTTTAAAATATTTATTTCTGTCCAATTGTGATAGTTGCCAAAAAGGACGTCACCAACCGCTTCTGAGTTGATTTCCGTAAGGTAAATGCTTTTGACAAATTTGATGCCAACTAGCTCCCTCCAGAAAAGCTCACCTCAATTCCACCTGGAGCAACTTTGTGGGATTTATTCCAGGGTGCATCTATCAAAGACATATGCAATGCAGCGGTGTGGGCTACTCCCCATACCTTCACTAGGTTCTACAGACTGAATGTAATAGATCCTTAAACCCTGGCTTTGGAACTAGTGTTAAGGGAGGCTTCTGAGTCAACCTTTACAACACAGGCATAGAGGTGAGTTTCTACCTCAATTTTTTAGCCCTAGCTACTTGTTACTGGGGTTGCTAATGGTACTACACAAGGCATCCTCTCAGCTTTGCCTTCTAGCATTCCAGTCATTCTGCAATATTGCCCTTGCGACAGCTTGGGTATACTCATCCATTAGGTAATGGTTACATTTCTTACTTGAACAAGTTATTGTCATATCCATGGTTCCCTGAAATAGAAATGTAACCATGAACCTTCAAAGTTGCTGTGTCCATCATAGAAAAAATGACGCTAAGATGTGTAAACACAGTGCTTTTATATCCTCGGGGGTGGGTAGGACTGCGTCACAGGCCCGGACAAGCAGCTTTGGTATATAATATTCAGGTTTCAGGGTATTTGGGATGTAAACACCCATTATGTAATGCTTACATTTCTATTTCAGGGAACTATGGTTATGATAATAACCTAACGTTCACTAATGTTGTCTGTGATGAAAAAAAACAAAATAAAAACAACAAAAATAAAAGTTTGATGCTTTTCTATAACTCTTTTCTGCAGTCCGTCTTCATAACACTTCAAGTCAATTCAGAACAAGGGTGGCCAAAGTTGGCTCTTCCAGTCCTGGTCGTTGTTCCAACCCTGTTCTAAATTGTTTGATTGAACCGATTCACCTCCATCTAGACCCCAAAAGTAGTTAATTATCAATTTTTACCTGTTAAACCTGGAGTGGACACCCCTGTTGCAGAATTTACAGTTTTACATGACTTCTACAAATGTGTATCAAATTAAGCTCCAGGGATGTTACATTCAAAGGAAGTCATATATATCTACGTCATACTCTATTTTTTCAGTTGGAAAGAAACAAAAAAGCCAGCAAATTTCAAAGCTTTTTTAAATAGCCGTTTTATTTACAGAAGCACAAAAAGGCTAGGTCTGAATGATGTCACTCCATTACACATTAAATTGATTGAGACCAAGGTAACAGTAATGCAGGAAACCATTTCAAATGAACTTCATATACAAGTTATCATATGACATTTGATATGGTCCAGGAGAATACATTGTGCACACATTTACATACCACTTAATATCAATATTTATGGATTAATTAATTCATTAATTATGTACAATATTTTATGATTGAATTATTATTAATTTCCCTGGTATCAATTCCTTCTCAAACAGGTATCAGCTTTGTACCACAGTGACCTCTACTGGCAGCCAGACAGTGAGCCATGCTGTGAAAGAAAAAACAGCCATGAATCTGACTTAGAGTATACAACCCAGCACACATTGTACATTCATGTTTTCAGAAACAAGGAAACTTTGAGAAACATATTTCAAGAAACATTGTCTTTGGCAATCAGGTGAGACTTGAGTTTCTTGAAAATGTTTCCTGATCAAATGTGAATAAACAGGCTCTTGTATGTGGAGCTTAACCCTGCTTTTCCCTAGGGGGCTAACATGCACCAGCTCAACAAGTATTTGAACTTTAAATGATCTGTATAGATTTCATCCTATTTTTTTTTATATAGTACATGGTTCTACCTGCTGACTGTGGATTGTAATTGTTTGTTATTTCACAGAAACAAATGACATCATCTTAAATGCAAGGTGATTCTCAACTGTAGTTCTGGTCCAAATGGTCCATGTTTAAGTTTCAAACAAGACCTAAATATTTGATGTGTTAATAATCAATAATCATAAAACAATTCACATCCTCTCATACCATTTTGCGGTAAATATTGCAATCTTATATGAACCAGGTTGAAACAAAAAACAAGGTAACCGTGGCTACTGTATGTTTTATAGAATCAGGGAGACCTGACACAGGGGTTTTATCCCTAGGTTGGATTCGTGTTTCAAGTGTGTGTGTAGCCTGTTTCAGATTGGCCAGGTCAAGAGGACAGCAGGTAAATAATGTGGATGGACTCTCAATGGAGACCAGAGAAACCCATAGTTGAGGGAATCAGTGACAAGGGAATAAACCACTAAAAACTGAAAAGAAAATCCACATCCATTAAAATCTAACATAAATAAGAGTTACACTGGGATCTAAGGGTTAATAGTTTCTACTCAACATCAATGGTGTACAAAAGAGTAAAGCACATTTATACATTTCTAAAGTACTATAATGCAGTAAAGCACATTCACAGCATACAGCAGGTTGTGCTCACACATTCAGGCACAATTAAGTCAGCAAGCCCTACGATCCATCCATATATTTGATCACTCAATTATAAACTCTTGTGTTACACTGTAAGAAGCTCAGTGAAGTAGAAAAGCATTTCCTTCACACGAAGGCATCAGTGAATACTTTTTCTAAATATATTGCTTCATATAAAACTACCACACTGCATCTTCCAAATCAGTATATGAAATGTACAGCTATTATCCCAGTGCAACACAGTTAAAGGCAATTTTTACCAAATCACTTTTCCAGTCAGAAGGGGCATATCATAGAGACTCTGGTAACAGGCAGTAAAATATACAGCTCTGTATGTTAGTTTTGTTTTTTAAACTTCATGAATTCAGCTGATTGATCAGTAAACCTCAAAGAAAGTTAGAACAGTATACAAGATCTCTGTGTAAATATACTGTATGTCAGCAAATGTAAGGGCCGAGTATCATAATAAACATAAGACATGTGGTTTCATTTTGACTTTCCCTAAAAATAAATGTACTGGTTGTACAGGTGCACAAAGAAATGTTACAGTTAACACTGGGCTATATTTGTCAAATGTATGCACATTCTTATCTAAACATGTTTGTTTCTTAGTTATTTTCCAGTTGAATAGAAGTATGGATTGGAGGGCTATAGGTACCATCATTTCTGGAGGTCCAACAGGTGAGCTAATTAAGTCCCATAAGTGCCTGATAGACATAAGAAGAATAGGGCACTGCAAATGGCCATACTAGTGTTCTAAATTCTACAAGCTTAGTTTTTTTTTATTTAGTCGTAGCCAATGATTTTTACCACATTTTTTTTCCCCAATTTAGAATTGTCAATGGTGTTATTATTAATCCCAGTTCACCGCTGCAACCCCCCGGTGACTCGGGGAAACAGAGGCTGACACACGTGTCTTCCGAAACGTGTACGTCTTTTTTCGCACTGCGGATCCGCAGCGAAGCCATCAGACCCATAGTGCCGGAGGACTACACAGATCTGATGGCTCCACTGCAGACCTGCAGGCGCCCTATCAGCCACAGGGGTCACTGGTGCACAGTGAACCGTGGATTGCCCTGTGCTTACAATGCTTACTTATGCTTTACTACACTTTGCTATGCTTTTATAAGGGTAGCTACTGTACAGCAAACATAGCTGAATTAGCCAAATCATTCAGAGATGAGTATGGAAAAGGTCACAGCATCCCCCCCTCCCCTCACACACACACATACATACATATAGGCACACGTTTGTGTGCACTGCCATATGAACGTTCTTCTGGCAGGCAAGATCACAAAACGTTTGTGAATGCTTGAAGTACTGCGTGACGACAGTAAAAAGCATCTCCACAAAATCAGTTCAATCTACTGTAACTATCAAGTATGTGCTTTGAGTGATAAAATATTTTGTTTCCTTGGATCTCGTTTACTAGAGACATGCACTAAGAGCCACAAAATACAAAAATAAGTCAGCATGTCTTATTTTTTGTATATACAGTAATGTTTTGTACTGTACTAAAGTCCCACTGTTCACTACATTGTAAAATAATGAATACATAAATAAAACAATTACCAGAAATGTAGTCAGTGAATTTGGGCAGGTTTTTAAAAAAACAGCTATGTGGTGTTGTTGTTTGTTTGGGATTTTTTAAAAAAAATTATTTTTACATATAAATCTTCAAAAACCTTGGGAAATGTTTATAAAATAAAAAAGTTAAAACTTAATACATACATATTGTCCACCAGAAAAGAGTTAAGGATTCATAGTAAAAGCTTATAAAAATAAGTTCCATATGTAGTACAGTCTAACTCATTATAATGACCCCCCCTGCAACCTGCAGAAATGTTCATTATATCAGGTTGTTCACTATAATAGGGTTTGGCAATTTGCTGTATCAGAATAATGAAGAAACGCCCACATTGAATTGAACATCTTTATACAGTAGTTCGTTCAAGACAACTTCACATTTAAACTGTATATTTAAAAGAAAACATATCCAGCATAGATTGCTTCACATTTTTTGTGCTTTTCTCAATGCAGCTGTTTCAATCTTGTTACCGTGTCATGCCTGTTGCCATGGTTGCAGTTTGTGTGAAGATGGCAACAGTTGCATACGTCACACATGATTCGCAGTACAATATGTTATCTATGAACACCTTTATCTTCGAATTAGCCTACCAAGGTCTTTGTTTTCACTGAGAGAATAACACATTCACACTGGAGAAAGTTCAGTGTCATTCACTACCAAGATCGTTTTTATCCGGTAGATTTTGTAAAAGTGATCGTTCTAATAGGGCTAATTTCCATTGAAAAAAAAAAAAACATTCTTACTGCTTGGATCATTAAAAAAGGTGGTTCATTACAAGAAGGGTTTCGTTATAGTGAAGTTAGACTGTATATAATATGATTACAAATGTATTTGGCTTATGCTTATTTTGTTTGATGTTTCAGTGTTTATAATATGTTGCTTTTGATTCCTTACTATTAAGTTAAACTTATTATATGGCTTGTGGATATTTGTACAATATCATGTATGCAGTGTGAATCGTTTGAATCTCCATTGAAATACAAACGTTATATTAGTAAGTAAAGACTAAATCTAACTTACAGAACACATTTACTGTCCAGTGTAAGTAACTGTCTACCAAAATGTTGGCGGGGCCCAGACCCTCATTTTAAAAAGTGAACCCTGTCAGCCCTCTAAATTCAGCCTTAGAGTTGCAATAATATTTTAAGAAACACACCTACCAGACCGCTATTAACCACCAAGTCAATCGGTTAAACAAAAACTACATTAGATACATTATTTGTGCTCGTAACAAGCTGGACAATACAGCCAACATCAAATAAAAAGAAATAGCTGCTGCACACGAGTTAGCCCTTGTTAATAAACATAAGAGCTTCCTTTGGTAGGCCTCAGTGGATTCTTGTATAGAAAAATTAGATATTCTTAAGTGCTCTTCTGGTCAAACAAAAAGGAACAGGTTTTTTAAACAGCACTGGCCAAAAGTTGTATACGCTGTAAATCTTTGAAGTTCAGGATTGTATCCAAGTATAGCAGCATTGAAAGAGCCATTGGCACACATAAGTTTGCAAACAATACAGCATGATTTATCCCCGTGGTTGTCAGTGAGGATTGGCTGGCAGGATTTATTTTCCTGTGTTCCCTTTTTCTTCCTCAATGTCAAAATCTGCTAGAGCAGAGGCCGGGCGTGGAGGTGTCTGTGACGTTGTTGACGTTGTCTCTGTCTTTAGGGGTCACCTTCCTCCGCGTTCCATGGATTCCTTGCATCTGATTCTTCATCATCCAGAAATGCTTCCTTTTCGGGTGCCATTGTGTCACTATTGAACACTTGGGTTTGTTTGTATCCATTCCTCGCGACCTCTGTGCCTGACTGAGCCAACACAGCCTCTGTGCTATGTCTGATTCCATATCCAAAGTAGATACCGAAGCCTAGAAAAAAATGTTTAAAGAGTAAACTGACAATCTTTGCCTGTTTTTAACCCCTTAAACTTTAGTCCATTGTGGCACTATGAGAATGCATTCAGTGCTGAGTGGGACTGAAGCAACTGCAGGCCCCCTCACAGCGTCTGTCTGCCGAGGCTTACTACTTGCTTAGCAATGCCTACTTGAATTATTATAAGTGATTCATTTACTATTTTCTTACATTTAGGAAGTTAAACTTTGCTGTGAGTGAATCTTAAATCAATAAAGTTCACAAACAAGTATTTAATATTAGTATATATAATAATAATCATAATAGCAAACAACTCTAATGAGCTGCACAGCTTAACAGTCATTATCATTCGGACGTCAGAAAACAAAAAGTTGAACTGAACTTTAATAAAAATAAATTCCATCACACAAGGTTGCCTTTAAAGATACCACCAACAAAAAAACAACAACAAAAACAATGGCCTCCTGATTTCACATTTACAGAGAAATGTACTGGAGGAGCAACGAAATGCTGCTACTATACTAAAATACTGAAAATAATGAGTAATGTTAACTTTGAAATCTGTGAAACATGACAAATTCCAGAAAACCATTATACTTGTCAACATATGGATGCAAATATTGCATTGTCTTTTTGTCTATATCTTAAAAACTTGCAGTTATGATTCTGACACTAGGGTCCACTTTAATAATCAGTGATGGATCCAAATCGTGGAACCCTCAAATGTTTTTTTGTTGACCTTATTCCACTGTATTTGTATATGTAGAAATGTTAATAAGTAGGTCAATAAATCAGCCTTGAAGGAAAACACCAGCCCGACTATTATAAAGATGGTGTGTATTAGTATCCAGCACAGTTTAGATCATTTCTAAGTCACGTCACAATTTAAACCTATAAGCAGTGTCAACAGGTTCTATATAAACAGATTAAGTGCATTCATATCAAGGGTTTGTCTGGTTTGTATTTCCATTTAATGCCTTTTGGTATTTAGAAGTGTTTAGTGGCTAGCTCTAATGAAGTTAAGTGTACTTTCTCTGGCTCTCTATGACAGACTTGACTCGTTTCGCTCGCGGCCTTGACAAAGCAGAGTGAGTAAGAAATATACTCTCAACTTGTTTATAGGTAGCCACTGAACACTTGTAAACATACATTAAAGATCCCAACTAAAATGAACTGCATTTGAGGAAAATGTTAATAGTGTATGCCCAATAATATAGATCATTGAACCTTTTCTCACTAATCAAATATAAATATAAAAATGCAATATTATTAAATATTTAAACATACCGAGTACCATCCAAATAGCAAATCGTATCCATGTACCCTTGCCCAACTGCACCATGAGGTATACGTTTACAAACATGCTGAATACTGGGAGGAAAGGCAGCAGCGGTACCTGTGAACAAGAACAGACAAGAATGAAAAAAGGTAATAAACAAAATGCCAACCAAGAACAAGAATACTTATTTTAAGTTTTTTACCACTGAATTTACGTTTACATGCTTTATATTTAAAATATTTGCGGCTGGGCCAACACAGCTTTCTACAGTGTACATAGAAGCCAACACCGCTTTCTACAGTGTACATAGAAGCCAACACCGCTTTCTACAGTGTATGTGGCAGCATACACATTTCCCATGCGCAGTACACACAGTACAAATGTAGAAACGGGCACCATGAGACTGTACGTGTGATTAGCACTTAGAGTTTTGCAAAAAAATTGCTGAAATAAATGATTGTAGACATCTATTTCTTGTAACTTTATTTCCTCATCCACAAAAGCAAAGATTTTTCCTAGCACAGGGTGAAATCGTGGATGGAAGGTACATAAGTGCTAGAATTCAGCGCAGTTTCCATGTTAACTGCTGGCAGCGGAGTCCTAACCGGGGGGAATCAGGAGGGCTACATGACCAAGAGACTGCGCTGAGTAATCGGGCCAGCAGTGAGAAACACCTGAGGCTGATTAAGCCACAGATAGGAATCTTGTAATCTGGGTCTGTGTTAAGGCTAAGGCCTGAGAGGAGACCTGTGGCATATAAAAGGTATTGTGATACTGTAAGAATACATACATTTATTTTGTAACCGGTAAACAGCTTAGTGGTCTGATTTAAGTTAGAACCTGAAAAGGGTAGTTTAAGCACTCCTTGATGGAGTTAGGCTTTTGTTTTGTTTCGATTTCTTTTGTGTTTGTGAAAAACAAACAAACATACATGATCCGTCCTGTTTTCCAATTTACTTTGTTGTGGAATATTTCTTTAACGCACAACCAGCCTGTGGAAATACACACACACACACACACACACACACACCACACACACACACACACACACACACACACACACACACACACACACACACACACACCACACACACACACCACACACACACACACACACACACACACACACACACAAAACACACACACACACACACACACACACACACACACACACACACACACACACACACACAAACATACACACCACACACACCACACCACACACACCACACACACCACACCACACACCACACACACACACACACATTAAGGGTGGGCAATGATATGAAAATTGTATATCAAACTATTTCTAGACTTCACTGCGCACAGACTTTAATTGAATCGTCAGCTGCTCTGCGTGTAATTGCCGACTCACAAAACCTCTAAAAGTATTAAGTACGATGTCATGCCGAATTTTGTATTATTTTATGATATGTTTTTGTGTTTTAAAAGTACATCTCATTTCTAATACCGAAAGTTCACATTTTAAAAATACATTTTTAACAGCGTAAGTAATGAACCACTGAAGCATGCACACATCTCAAAATGCAAAACGGATAGCCAATGGTGCTTATGCAGCATGCAAATAACATAGCTACCTCTGTGACTATGAAGAGGAGTAATTACGTTTATATCGATGTATTTATTTAAATTGTACCTATCTTTTTAAAAACAAGTAGTTTCAGCACTGTTCTATTGAACTGTTTCAGTGAGCATACTGTTTGCGTGTCATTATAATTACATTAGCGCATAGTCAGTTTATAAAAGTACTCTCCAAACTAACAAGTGTAGTGTCAAATAAAGACAAGGTGACAGCAGAAATCAGCATAAGGCCGCTGTTTTAGATCCTTGAAGAATGAGAAGCCGCATAGTTTAAGAGTAGGGTGTAAAGTTCAGAGTTCCAGTTGTTTTTGTTATTGTTCGTTGAATTACCATAAGTATTACATCTAACGCTTCTACAAATACATCTAATAATACACAATAATAAACTATTTTGTTTTACTTATCACAAAACTGTTTAAGCACTAATGTGTTATATGCAACTGAATTATTTATGTTTGACGATTGTTTCATAATAAATCATGACCATAATTGTCTGAAATTGTTTGAGTCATGGCAGTGACACAGAGAGGTGGGGAAGAGGGTGTGTTGGCTTTCCCTCTCTCCGAGTGGCTGAGAGGCGGGCCTTGGGGGATTGCTCGGCCCATAAGTACTGCGCTTGGTTATGCATTCGGGTGGCCGTGACTGGGAATACCCAGAGACGCTGGCTGAGAAGGCCAGTGTAAACAGAGACCAGGAAAGAACACCAGTGGTTGGCGCGAGCGACCAAAACAGGAAAGCACAGCTAAGCAATAAATAAACCATTTATTAAAATATATCAAGACGTACCCGAGGGGACGTGTGTAGTGACAGGGGAACCTTGGCCACCCCAGTGTATAGTGCATATTAGCGTAGGACGGCGATCCCGAGCAGACCGGCTTAGCGGCAGTGGAGGCACTGCGTAAGCAGCACCTTTATTTTGTAGTTTTATTACTGTGTTTTATTTTCCCTTTTCATTTTGTCTTTTGTTTTCATTATTATTTTGAGCACCTGTGAGTGCGCCAGCTTTTATCTGTTTACCAGTATTGATATTCCTTGTGTGTCAGTGAATTGCCCACCACCCTTCCACATACACACACACACTTTAGTGTGTTTCGTTACTGTGAATTTATCTCTTGGACTATTTTTCAGTCAATTTATTCTCATCTCTTCATGCACGGGAAATTAATGAAAGCTTACTGTTGAATTGTACCGTGCTAAAGCTGAGCATAAGAGACACAGCAGCGATCACTGCAGTTTCCTTCTCATCGTTGATATTAAAATGCTTTTGTAGTTGTGCCTGAACTACAAATCATCCCTTTTCTCTCAGAAATTAACAACAAAGAAATTAACAAACAAGTAATTATATATATATATATATATATATATATATATATATATATATATTATATATATATATATATATATATATATATATATATATATATATATATACACACACACACACACACACGGTATATATATATATATATATATATATATATATATATATATTATATATATATATATATATATATGATGACTAATACAGCATATACAATGGTTAAATAATAGTTAAATGTGTGGTGTTTGCCTACGTGAATGACCATGATTGGTATGTATAGAATTTGTTTTATAATAATATAAAATAAACCGATTGTACTGAGTTTGTGTATATATATATATATATATATATATATACACACACACACACATATACACACACATATACACACATATACACACACACAAACACACACACATACACTGTATAGATCATGTTTTTAAATGGTAAAAGCCGATCCAATTTTTCTAACCTTTTTGTACCTTTAACATGTTTTGGTCAGATGAAAATAGAAAGAAAACAATTCATTGTTATGATCTGCAATAAATACGCCTAATGTTTAATGTTACAAAAAAACTTCAAGTACGTTTAAAGAACGTTTCTAGTAACAAAGTACGAAAAGTCCAGTAGTTTTCAATGAAGTTTCCATTGTTGATATTATACAATATTAAATCAGAAAAAAGTAACTAACAAGACTAATTTGAGATAAAATTGTCGCTGAATTTTTGGGAGAAGACTCCACCCTTTATCAAAGCTAAGCGTAATAATTCTAACAATGTGAAAGTAACAGCATCCTATGGTAGCTACTGTAGCTAAAACTTAGACAATCCATTCAACAACGCTTAAAAATAATGGCGCTCTCCTATAACTGTTACCTTTGTAAGATTGCATACCAGTTTATCTCAGTGATATTAATTAACTTGAAATTTTGCAATTTTTCAATGTACATCATGAGTTGGATCCGATATGATATACCATATAGTAAACTAAGTCAATGGTAATTAGTAATACAATATTTACTGCAAGACTATAACAGTCTATCAATGTTTACCTGTCTATTGTGAAAGGTAAGCTTAAAGTACAACCAACATACAGTTATCATAATACTTTAAACCAGCTTTCCACACAACATTATGCTTTCCATACAACATTATTATATTTTCAATCTTCAGTTGTTTCTCTTTTTGACACTTGACCGTTATTGATTATTTGTTTGCAAGCTGTGAGAGTGGCTGGTTTCTATTCTTTAGCATTGAAAACAACCCAACTGGAACAACCCAACCGGAAAACACATGATGTTTAAAATAGAATACCATTTTTTCTTCAATTTAATAAAGCTAAATATTTTCCCTGAGAAAAAACAAAACAAAATCATAAATAAATCAAACAAGCATGACATATCTGTTGATTTTCTATTAATAGCCTTCTTTTGTGTCCTGGAATCCTGTGATTTACACACTGGTTCGTACATGCTTGTGAAATCTGAGAGGAAAGCACTGACTGGCTGTGCGGACAGTCACTTCAAGCTCACCTTTTAGGACCCCCTCCCTACTTTGAGTGCTGGGCAGGACAGCACGACATTCTGTTATAGTATTCATGCATGAAATGAAGTTTAATAGATACAAGCTTGTGTTTTCTGAAGAGAATAGCTTTCATTATCCAGTTAGAACTAGTGCAAAAGTAAGTAACCATGACTTAGAAAAATATAACTACAATTGATTTAGTGTCATGGATGCCTCCACTAAATCCTTATCACCAGGGATATTCTTACACCACAGGCAATAAACCTGGCTGTTCTAAGACTTCATGAATTTGTATTTCTCTATCTGAAAACCCTTTTTCCTAGCTAAATGTCCAGTGGATTAAACATTAGGGGGAGCCAAGTACTTTGAGACAATTAAAGTTAAAACAACTACTACATGTCCCATTTCTTTAAACCCATACCCTATTCCTTTGTCTGGATTAATACAAATAAAATAAAAAAGTGTTCTTATTACCTTGAAGGACAGCTTGGTTTTGTTTTTTGGTTGTCTCCAGATTATAGCAGTGATGCCAGCAATTGAGAAAGCCAGCAATACAAGACACACTATAGACCAAGTGGCTGCTCCGCCAAGGACAGTTATGAGGCAGAAAGTAAAGATAAGGACTCCTGGGAAAGAAAAAAGTGATTATCGATAAAATGTTACAACATGATGTTCACAGCAAGATTAACAACCCACCCCCGCTCAATATACAAAGTAGTACAGGGGTTGTACATACAATAAACGCCTGTCACACTTGCTTCCTCACTGGACTGAATAATTTGTTATGCATTGGCATCCTTGACATGTACTGTTGCATCACTTCAGACATGACTGGAAAGACACCAGATCTGCCAGACTTTGACAGAGGGCTGATAGTAGGCAGTCAGTTGTGAGGTTCCCTTTGTTTTCTGCACAAGTCGCTGGTGTTTCAGAATAGACAGCATGTTATGTTATTATCATAACCCTGGTTCCCTGAAATAGAAATGTAACTATTACCGATTGTGATATATCTCTTATAGCCCGAATTACCCGAGCACTTCTATCAAAGCTGCTTCTTTAAGAGCCCTGTCTGCGCCAGGCATCGTCTTCGACCGTATTCGCCCCCAGAATATATCAATGACTGTTGCATAGGGATCAGCGCCATTTTCTCTTCAGGCCTGCTGCGTTGGAGTGAATGCAGTGACCTTGAAGGGGAATGGTTGCATTACTATTTCAGGGAACCAGGGTATGATAATAACCTAACGTTCCCTTTCAAATATGAAATGTAACCATTATCGAATGGGGTACCCAAGCCGTCACAATTGAAGGACTTGCAGCACTGGCAGATGTGCTAAAAAGGAAGATAAATTGCCTTTAGCACTCTGGCCAAGGATCGATAAGGGTCCATGGCATATAGTCCACAGTACAGTAAGGGAGAACCCTCATGCAGTGTATATGCTGCAAGGTTACACTGAGTAAGCTTAGCATATAAACATCAGATGTCCAATGAAGGTGTGTGGCTAACGAAAAGTAATAAAATGAAAAGTGAGTTAACGGGCAGAGTGAGTGGCTGCCCTTAACACTCTGGTCCCAAAACCAGGGTGCTGCTGATCTACGACATTCAGTCGGTAGAACCTGGTAAAAGTATGAGCAGTGTTGCAAATGTCCGAGACAGATGCGCCCTGGAATAATGCTCAGGAGGTTGCAAGGCCTCTTGTGGAGTGACCAATGACCTTCTCTGGTGGGGGCAGGTTAGCTAGATCATATGCAATCCTGACCGTGTCTACAATCCACCTCGACAGCCACTGTTTAGAACAGGGCTTGTCCATGGAACTTGAACCCGAAGCAAAGAATTGCTTGGATTGCTGCCAACTGGGTGCGGGCAACATAATACGCCAGTGCCCTAACTGGACAGAGCATATGGTGCTTTATCTCCCTGTCAGACTGGAAAGGAGGTGGATGGAAGGCCTCCAATTCCACTGACTGGTTGATATGAAAAGCAGAAATATTTTTAGGGAGAAAAGCAGGATTAGCGCGGAGTGTAACCATAGTTCTGGTCTTAGCGGAGGTAATAGCAAGCAGGAAAGCAGTGTTTAAAGACAGGAATTTCATATCTGCTGAATGTAGGGGCTCGAATGGCAGTCTTGTAAGTGCATCCGGCACTACATTGAGCCGCCAGCGAGGGACAAAGTCCCTCCAAGGGGGTCTTAACCTCCGAGCATCCTTCAAAAACTGTCCCGCCAGGAAGTGGAGTCAATTTAGCTGGCAGGTAGACCTGTATTAGTCATCAGTCATTACAGTAAAACAAAAAAAATACCTACAACAGGGAACTAACTGACATTCGCAACTTTAGAGCTAGTTTTTAATTTCTAAGCCTTTTAGCTGAGGATTTTCCAGTTGTAAAAGTCATTTTTGACATTCTGAAAGGCTACTGTATTAGTGAGGTAACTTTGCTTACAGTGGGGGAAAAAAAACACAGTCTCATCTTAAGTTACCATAGCAACAACCAGTAACGTCATTTTTGTTTTTATTTTAGCTAAGACTCCCTGCCCTATACTCTAGTATGCGTGACAATTAAAGTTTCACATTTTCCATTCAAATATGTAATCTCAAATGTAATGATCTACTGCCAAATCAAATGACCTGTTCTCATTAGCAATTTCAATTATGGTTATGGCTTCCCTCCAGATTTTATCTTGAGTTTTTCAGTATAATCTAGCATGGCAAATGGAGTCCTAATCAGCCGATCAACTGCGTTATCCTGCATTTGACATTTGACCCCTTCACAAGACAAGCACCAAAATAAAACAATAACAATATATAGTGTGTTTCTTACCACTGATGCAATGCAAAACGAAACTTTCAATTTCAATCCTCACTCCTACATAAACTGCAGATGATACAACTGCTTACAGCAGCGCTTTAGAAGGGGGCGGGAGGATGTGGCTCGCTCCTCCAATTAAAACCCGTGCTCAGAGCACCCGATCTACTAGTGGGAGTGCTGTGTTTCAGACAGACAGGAGTTTGTCATCGGAGGCAAAGCCTCCTCTGGTAAAAAAAAAAAAAATCTCTGGTCTCCTCCAATTAAAGCCTGTGCTCAGATCACACGATCTGCCACTGCTAACACTGTGTTTAATGGGAGAAGGGAGGCTTGCCTCCCTTGGTTAAAAAAAAAATAAAAAATTTATAAAAATAAACAAAAAAACAACAACCCTCCTCCAGGACCAGAACACCATCTGCCACTGCTAGTACTGTAAGCACGTGTCTCTCAGCAGCCAGAATTGCTGTTAATTTAGGAATGTTGAATCTAGAGTTTAGGTTAAAATATTTTTTTTATTTAAATTTTTGCCAACAATTATATTTTATTTTATTGAACTGTGGCAGGAACGGCTGAGTGGTCTGACGTCACGGCAGAAGAAGGGACAACAAAAACAAAAAGGTATTGTGCAGTGGCGCGGGCGCCGTTTTATTTAATGAATCCAAAAATAAAATAAATATTTAAACAAAAGAACACTTGCTCACAGAGCAAAATAAAAGTGTAAACAAAAACAAATCTCGAACACAAAATCCAAAATAAATAAACCATACAGGTCAGGCTGGGCAGTCGCTGTCACTGTCACTGTTCCTGTAGGCTATGCTTTAGTTTCGTTTTTAAATAAACCTTCTCTCGCTCTCCGTCTCTATCACCCACCTAAAACACCCACACAAAACTAGAGAGCTGCAGGCTTTTATTAAGGTGAACCATCTCCCAATTAGCAACAAAATTAATCCCGTAATTAATTCGGGAGATGGTTCACCTTCTGCACGAGTTTATTAATTATTACTCCTGGCAGAGGACGAGCACCGATCTCGCCTCTGCCAGGACACGTTTTAAAAATAAACGAAACAATAACAAACATACGGCGCTCGCCGTCATAAATACAATAAATCATAATAAACAAAAACAATACTTTGCACAGGGGCGGAGGATGAACCTTCGTTCTAAAAATAACACAAAACAATGTACAGGGCTGCTCGCCCTGTTACATATCCCCCCCCTTGTGCAACGCACACATGGCCCCAACGGCCACCTCCCCCCTCAGTCTCAAAGTCCCGGACGAGGGGGAAGAGAGTTGCTTCTGGGGGGTGGCCATGGTGGAATCTCCGGCACCCCCCAATTCTTTGTGGCCGGCAGCTCCCTCTTCTGGGGCTCCCTCCACACTCTGTCCTGCCGCGAAATTGCGGCTGGGGGAGCTGGTCTCCTGACCTTCCCCCTCCTCTTCATGGCCAGCAGTTCCCCTCCGTGGGGCTCTGACCACCCAAACTCCTGCCGCGAAAGTGCGGCTGGGGGATCTGGTCTCCTGACCTTCCCCCTCCTCTTCATGGCCAGCAGTTCCCCTCCGTGGGGCTCTGACCACCCAATATCCTGCCGCGAAAGTGCGGCTGGGGGAGCTGGTCTCCTGACCTCCCCCCCTTTCTTGATGGCCGGCAGCTCCCCTCCGTGGGGCTCCGACCACATGACCTCTGGCCGCGAAAGTGCGGCTGGGGGAGCTGGTCTCCTGACCTCCCCCCCTTTCATGATGGCCGGCAGCTCCCCTCCATGGGGCTCCGACCACAGTGTAGGGACCCCAGGTGAAGCAGGATCCCTGGCGACCCCAGGCGACGGCAGCGGACCCTCGGGAGGCGACGGCAGCGGCAGCGGACCCTCGGGAGGCGACGGCAGCGGCAGCGGACCCTCGGGAGGCGACGGCAGCGGACCCTCGGGAGGCGACGGCAGCGGCAGCGGACCCTCGGGAGGCGACGGCAGCGGACCCTCGGGAGGCGACGGCAGCGGACCCTCGGGAGGCGACGGCAGCGGACCCTCGGGAGGCAATGGCAGCGGACCCTCGGGAGGCAACGCAGGACCGGCAGCAACCCTAGGAGACGCAAGGGAGACACAGGCGACCCAAGGCGATGCTGACGGCGGGAGGGGAGCCCCTGGCCATGAAGGCGGCAGCAGGAGCTCCACTTCTCCCAATGGTGGTGGTGGAGGTAGAGGTAGCTCCTGCTCCTCTCCTCCTGACAGTAAAGGCGGCAGGGGCTCCTCCTCTTCTGGCGGCCAAGGCGGCAGGGGCTTCTCCCCTTCTGGCAGCCAGGGCGGCAGGGGCTCCTCCCCTTCTGGCGGCCAAGGCGGCAGGGCTTCCTCCCCTTCAGGCGGCCAAGGCGGACGGGCTTCCTCCCCTTCAGGCGGCCAAGGCGGACGGGCTTCCTCCCCTTCAGGCGGCCAAGGCGGACGGGCTTCCTCCCCTTCAGGCGGCCAAGGCGGCAGGGCTTCCTCCCCTTCAGGCGGCCAAGGCGGCAGGGCTTCCTCCCCTTCAGGCTGCGAAGGCGGCAGGGCTTCCTCCCCTTCAGGCTGCGAAGGCGGCAGGGCTTCCTCCCCTTCAGGCTGCGAAGGCGGCAGGGCTTCCTCCCCTTCAGGCTGCGAAGGCGGCAGGGCTTCCTCCCCTTCAGGCTGCGAAGGCGGCAGGGCTTCCTCCCCTTCAGGCTGCGAAGGCGGCAGGGCTTCCTCCCCTTCAGGCTGCGAAGGCGGCAGGGCTTCCTCCCCTTCAGGCTGCGAAGGCGGCAGGGCTTCCTCCCCTTCAGGCTGCGAAGGCGGCAGGGCTTCCTCCCCTTCAGACTGCGAAGGCGGCAGGGCTTCCTCCCCTTCAGGCTGCGAAGGCGGCAGGGCTTCCTCCCCTTCAGGCTGCGAAGGCGGCAGGGCTTCCTCCCCTTCAGGCTGCGAAGGCGGCAGGGGCTCCTCCCCTTCTGGCAGCCAAGGCGGCTCCTCCCCTTCTGGCAGCCAAGGCGGCTCCTCCCCTTCTGGCAGCCAAGGCGGCAGGGGCGCCTCCCCTTCTGGCAGCCAAGGCGGCTCCTCCCCTTCTGGCAGCCAAGGCGGCTCCTCCCCTTCTGGCAGCCAAGGCGGCTCCTCCCCTTCTGGCAGCCAAGGTGGCTCCTCCCCTTCTGGCAGCCAAGGCGGCTCCTCCCCTTCTGGCAGCCAAGGCGGCAGGGGCGCCTCCCCTTCTGGCTGCAACAGGGAAACCAGCAGGCATGTTCCCTCTGCTGGCAGTGGTGGAAGCGGAACCAGCAGGCATGCTCCCTCTGCTGGTGGTGGTGGTGGTGGGGGGAGCGACATGTCGTCCTCCCACGGAGACGGAGGTGGCACCAGCAGGTATTCTCCCTCTGCTGGCGGAGGTGGGAGCGACTCACAGTCCTCCCAGGGCGGTGGAACCAGCAGGAATGCTCCCTCTGCTGGCGGAGGTGGGAGTGACTCACAGTCCTCCCACGGCGGTGGAGGTGGAACCAGCAGGAATGCTCCCTCTGCTGGCGGAGGTGGGAGCGACTCACAGTCCTCCCAGGGCAGTGGAGGTGGAACCAGCAGGAATGCTCCCTCTGCTGGCGGAGGTGGGAGCAACTCACAGTCCTCCCAGGGCAGTGGAGGTGGCACCAGCAGGTATGCTCCCTCTGCTGGCGGAGGTGGGAGCGACTCACAGTCCTCCCACGGAGACGGAGATGGCACCAGCAGGTATGCTCCCTCTGCTGGCGGAGGTGGGAGCGACTCACAGTCCTCCCATGGAGATGGAGGCGGCACCAGCAGGTATTCCCCCTCTGCTGGCAGGTACCTGGGCTGTGGACCTTCGGCCTTCCCCTTCTTGGGCCGTGGACGCACCGACTCCCCCCTCTTGGGCCGTGGACGCACCGACTCCCCCCTCTTGGGTCGTGGACGCACCGACTCCCCCCTCTTGGGCCGTGGACGCACCGACTCCTCCCTTTTAGGCGCAGGACGTTCGGGCTCCTCCCTTTTAGGCGCAGGACGTTCGGGCTCCTCCCTTTTAGGCGCAGGACGTTCGGGCTCCTCCCTTTTAGGCGCAGGACGTTCGGGCTCCTCCCTTTTAGGCGCAGGACGTTCGGGCTCCTCCCACTCCAGGTCCGTGTCTTTGAAGACCTCCAGGCAGTGGTGCTCCTCATGCCCGTATCTCATGCAGTTGGTGCACCACTCCTCTTCCCCTCGTTCCACTTTTCCTCTCTGCCTCCTCCTCCTCCTCCTCACCTCTGTCTGTGTCCCCTCCTCCTGCCATATGGGGAAGGTGCCAGGGGAAATGTGCCATGGCTCCCCACAGTTAAAACACCACTCCTCCCCCAACAGGCAGGTAAGGCAGACTTGCTGCGGCTGTTGCTGCTGCAGCGGCTGCTGTCCCCTCATCCTCCTTCTTCCTCCCATCTTCCTTCCTCCCATCCACCTCTTCACTCTCCTTTTCTCCACACACAAAAACGAAAAAAAACGAAAAAACCTGCAGTACCCTCTTCTGCCTGCGTCCTGGAGGCGCTGCGATCCCACGCAGGACACCACGTGTGGCAGGAACGGCTGAGTGGTCTGACGTCACGGCAGAAGAAGGGACAACAAAAACAAAAAGGTATTGTGCAGTGGCGCGGGCGCCGTTTTATTTAATGAATCCAAAAATAAAATAAATATTTAAACAAAAGAACACTTGCTCACAGAGCAAAATAAAAGTGTAAACAAAAACAAATCTCGAACACAAAATCCAAAATAAATAAACCATACAGGTCAGGCTGGGCAGTCGCTGTCACTGTCACTGTTCCTGTAGGCTATGCTTTAGTTTCGTTTTTAAATAAACCTTCTCTCGCTCTCCGTCTCTATCACCCACCTAAAACACCCACACAAAACTAGAGAGCTGCAGGCTTTTATTAAGGTGAACCATCTCCCAATTAGCAACAAAATTAATCCCGTAATTAATTCGGGAGATGGTTCACCTTCTGCACGAGTTTATTAATTATTACTCCTGGCAGAGGACGAGCACCGATCTCGCCTCTGCCAGGACACGTTTTAAAAATAAACGAAACAATAACAAACATACGGCGCTCGCCGTCATAAATACAATAAATCATAATAAACAAAAACAATACTTTGCACAGGGGCGGAGGATGAACCTTCGTTCTAAAAATAACACAAAACAATGTACAGGGCTGCTCGCCCTGTTACATGAACATTATTATATTATAATGCTATATATATATATATATATATATATATATATATATATATATATATATATATATATATATATATATATTATATGGCTCTTTGAGCTAAAATTATATATATATATAAAGTCAGAAGGAGGGACTCAATCTCTTACAAAGGGTCATAAAAGATAAGCTTGCAACATTGCGCAGAGCTGAGCGCCTACGGAAACGCTACAAAAAGAAGGAGCGTGCGAGAGCTAACTTTTATAAAGACCCATTCAAATTTGTAAAGAAGTTATTCACCAGTGAGAAGAATGGCACACTAAAAGCATCTAAGGTTGAGCTGAAGAGATATTTGGAGGAAACACATACAGATTCAAAAAGGCAGGAGCCTATGTCAATTCCGTCAGACATCCCACCTATCAATCCACCAGAATACTAAATGGAGGACTGTGCACCTAAGTGGAAAGAAATAGAGCAAGCTGTGAAAAAAGCAAGGGCTTCATCATCTCCAGGGCCTAATGGAGTTCCGTACAGAGTGTACAAGAGTGCTTCAGGAGTTCTACGAATTCTGTGGAAATTGATGAAAGTGGCATGGGAAAAACAGGTTGTACCAAGAGCATGGCGCCGAGCAGGTGGAGTCTTTATACCTAAAGAAAAAGATTCTACAAGCATCAGTCAGTTTCGTCCCATTTCCCTATTAAACGTAGAAGGCAAGATTTTCTTCAGCATTATTGCTCAGAGATTGTCAGCTTACCTATTAAAGAACTGCTTCATTGACACTTCAATACAAAAAGCGGGCATTCCAGGTTTCCCAGGTTGCTTAGAACACATCAATGTGATCTGGCAACAAATTCAATCAGCTAAAAAGGAGAGGAAGGAGCTCCATGTGACATTCCTGGATTTGGCTAATGCATATAGTTCAGTGCCACATGAACTACTTTGGGCAGCATTTGATTTTTTCAGTGTACTGATGACAATAACAAATTTAGTGAAAGCCTATTTTGGAGATTCAGTTTTTCAACTTCAGAATTCAGCACTACATGGCAATGCCTAGAGGTTGGAATAATGGCAGGATGCACCATTTCTCCACTGGCTTTTACCATGGCAATGGAAGTAATCATTAGGGCATCAAAATGGGTAGTAGGAGGAGAGCGCTTGGCTTCTGGAATGCGACTACCACCAATTCGAGCATACATGGATGACATGACAACCATGACTACAACAGTAGCCTGCACTAATCGGTTAATGGGCAAATTAACCAATAACATTGAATGGGCACGAATGCAATTCAAGCCCACTAAATCAAGGAGCATCTCTATAATTAAAGACAAAGTAGTAGATAAAACATTCTTCATTAATGGTGAGGCAATGCCAACAGTGTCTGAGAAGCCAGTGAAGAGTCTTGGGAGATGGTACGACGGGGATCTAAAGGACACAGTTCGTGTGGGAGAAGTTAGACAACAAGCAGTGGAAGGGTTGAAGAGCATAGACAGCTGCGCTCTACCAGGTAAACTAAAACTCTGGTGCTTTCAGTTTGGTCTACTGCCGAGGTTGCTGTGGCCACTGACTGTGTACGAGGTTTCTTTGACAACAGTAGAGAAGCTGGAAGCTTTAATCAGTTCATACATCAGGAAATGGTTGGGAGTTCCACGCTGCCTCAGCAGAGTGGGACTTTACGGTAAAGGAATACTGCAGCTACCAGTCTCTGCTCTAACCGAGGAGTTTAAGTGCGCCAAGGTCAGACTGCAAATGACATTAGTAGAGTCACGCGATAAATGCGTAAGGGAGGCAGCACCTGTGTTGAAAACTGGAAGAAAGTGGGCGGCAAAGAAAGCTGTGGAAGATGCAAAGGCTGCCCTTCAAATTGGTGATATCATGGGGCAAGTTCAGCATGGAAGAGGGGGTCTTGGTTTCAGTTCAGCTCCTCCTACATGGCACAAGGCAGCCCCAGCTCAAAGGAGGAAGCTGGTAGTCAACGAGGTGCAAAAGCAGGAGGAGAGGATGAGGTGTATAAAGGCCATTTCCCAGGCCAAGCAGGGAGAATGGATGAGATGGGAGAGTGTGGAACAACGCAAGATTGGCTGGCAAGACCTATGGTCAATGGAACAGAGCAGGATCAGTTTCCTCATCAGGTCAACATATGATGTTCTCCCATCACCACAGAACCTAAACCTCTGGGTAGGAGAGGATCCCTCATGTCCTTTGTGTTCACCACCTGCAACATTAAGGCACATTTTGACAGGATGTAAGGTGGCTCTTAGCCAAGGACGGTTTACTTGGCGCCATGACCAGGTGCTGCGATGTTTGGCCTTAGCATTGGAAGACAAGCGTAACATGACCAATAAGTTGTCACCTGTTCCATCAAAACATTACACACAAAAGACAACATTCCTCCGCCCAGGAGAGCAACCACCAAGAAAAGGTGTTAAAACCAATCCTCGCCCAGGACAACTGGAAGCTGCTAGAGACTGGAAAATGCTGGCAGATGTTGGTCAACGGCTTATTTTTCCACCTGAGATTGCCACCACTAACCTTCGACCAGATATTGTCTTCTGGTCTGGATCAGCACGCCTTGTTCACCTGGTAGAGTTAACAGTGCCATGGGAGGATGCTGTAGATGAGGCGTATGAGAGGAAAAAACTGCGGTATGCTCAACTAGCCACTGAATCGGAACAGCGAGGATGGAGAGTTCGGGTTTACCCAGTGGAAGTGGGTTGTTGAGGATTTGTGGCACACTCTACAACCCGGTTTCTCAGAGACGTCGGATTCAGTGGCCAAGAGTTGCGTCGCACAGTGAAGAACTTATCTGAAGCAGCAGAGAGGAGCAGCAACTGGCTGTGGTTGAGACGGAAAGATTCTGGCTGGGGATCTCAAGCACAATAGAAAGAAAGAAACGCTGATGTACAGGTAAGTAAGCTGGGCTGAGTTGAGTGGGGGACGGAGGGGGGTGATGCTGGGACGCCAGAATCACCGTCGAGCCCTCTTGAGGTGTCGTGGGCTAGTCGACGAAACACTGAGGATGGAAGGTGCCCACTTGAAAACCCCAGAGATGTACCCTACTTAGCTCAATCCAGACGGTTGTCATGCTGATGCGCTGGGGAGGCCGCACTGTGGTTGATCCCCGGAGCCAGCATCGCAGCCGTTGTGTGTGCTGATGCGCCAGGGAGGCAAAATAAGCTGATCCCTGGAGCCAGCATTACACTTCAGCCATTAACACCAGACAGAGGGATATCTACATCATCATACAGAAGGAAACGTAAATGGATGGAGACACATATGGATCACATTAGTTTACTGTAAAGCTACGTCTTAGTTGGTGCTTATCTTGGCGAGAGCCGAGTTCAAATCAGCATGAAGTTTTAACATCTACTCTCGTGTAATGGAAATCATTATATTATAATGCTATATATATATATATATATATATATATATATATATATATATATATATATATATATATATATCATTATAACAACATCCCTAGAACAACATCCAGGGACCTGCAGGCCTCTCTCACCTCGGCTAAGGTCAGTGTTCATGACTCCACCATCAGAAAGACACTGGGCAAAAATGGGATTCATGGCAGAGTAGCAAGGTGGAAACCATTGCTCACTAAGAAGAACATGAATGCTTGTCTCAAGTTTGCCAAAAAGCACCTAGATGATCCTCAAGAGTTCTGGAACAATGTTCTATGGACAGATGAGTGGTACTTTTTGGCCGACATGGGCCCCGTTATGTCTGGCGAAAACCAAACACTGCATTCCACAGTAAGAACCTCATACCAACGATCAAGCATGGTGGTGGTAGTGTCATGTTTTGGGGATGCTTTGCTGCATCAGGACCTGGACGCCTTGCCATCATTGAAGGAACCATGAATTCTGCTCTGTATCAGAGAATTCTACAGGAGAATGTCAGGCCATCCGTCCGTGAGCTGAAGCTGAAGCGCAGCTGGGTCATGCAGTAAGACAATGATCCGAAACACACAAGCAAGTCTACATCAGAATGGTTGAAGAACAAGAAATTTAAAGCTTTGGAATGGCCTAGTCAATGTCCAGACCTAAACCCCATTGAGATGTTGTGGCAGGACCTGAAACGAGCAGTTCATGCTCGAAAACCCACAAATGTCACTGAGTTGAAGCAGTTCTGCATGGAGGATTGGGCCAAAATTCCTCCACGGTGCTGTGAGAGACTAATCAATAACTACAGGAAGCATCTGGTTGCAGTTATTGCTGCTAAAGGTGGCGTAACCAATTATTGAGTCTAAGAGGGAGATTACTTTTTCACAAGGGAGCATTGGGTGTTGCATAACTTTCTTTAATAAATAAATATGTATCAAATTTTTGTGTTATTTGTTCACTCAGGGTCCCTTTTATCTAATATTAGGTTTTGGTTGAAGATCTGATAAAAGTCAGTGTCATAAATATGCAAAAATGCAGAAAATCAGACAGGGGGGCAAATACTTTTTCACGGCACTGTGTATGTGTGTATATGAATATATATATATATATATATATATATATATATATATATATATATATATATATATATATATATACAGTACTGTGCAAAAGTTTTAGGCAGGTGTGAAAAAATGCTGTAAAGTAAGAATGCTTTCAAAAATAGACTTGATAATAGATTATATTTATCAATTAACTAAATGCAAAGTGAGTGAACAGAAGAAAAATCTACATCAAATCAATATTTGGTGTGACCACCCTTTGCCTTCAAAACAGCACCAATTCTTCTAGGTACACTTGCACAAAGTCAGGGATTTTGTAGGCATATAGTCAGGTGTATGATTAAACAATTATACCAAACAGGTGCTAATGATCATCAATTCAATATGTAGGTTGAAACACAATCATTAACTGAAACAGAAACAGCTGTGTAGGAGGAATAAAACTGGGTGAGGAACAGCCAAACTCAGCTAACAAGGTGAGGAACAGCCAAACTCAGCTAACAAGGTGAGGTTGCTGAAGACAGTTTACTGTCAAAAGTCATACACCATGGCAAGACTGAGCACAGCAACAAGACACAAGGTATTTATACTGCATCAGCAAGGTCTCTCCCAGGCAGAAATTTCAAGGCAGACAGGGGTTTCCAGATGTGCTGTCCAAGCTCTTTTGAAGAAGCACAAAGAAACGGGCAACGTTGAGGACCATAGACGCAGTGGTCGGCCAAGGAAACTTACTGCAGCAGATGAAAGACACATCATGCTTACGTCCCTTCACAATCGGAAGATGTCCAGCAGTGCCATCAGCTCAGAACTGGCAGAAAACTGTGGGACCCTGGTACAACCATCTACTGTCCGGAGAAGTCTGGTCAGAAGTGGCCTTCATGGAAGACTTGCGGCCAAAAAGCCATACCTCCGACGTGGAAACAAGGCCAAGCGACTCAACTATGCACAAAAACACAGGAACTGGGGTGCAGAAAAATGGCAGCAGGTGCTCTGGACTGATGAGTCAAAATTTGAAATATTTGGCTGTAGCAGAAGGCAGTTTGTTCGCCGAAGGGCTGGAGAGCGTACACGAATGAGTGTCTGCAGGCAACAGTGAAGCATGGTGGAGGTTCCTTGCAAGTTTGGGGCTGCATTTCTGCAAATGGAGTTGGGGATTTGGTCAGAATTAATGGTCTCCTCAATGCGGAGAAGTACAGGCAGATACTTATCCATCATGCAATACCAATCAGGGAGGCATCTGATTGGCCCCAAATTTATTCTGCAGCATGACAACGACCCCAAACATACAGCTAAAGTCATTAAGAACTATCTTCAGCGTAAAGAAGAACAAGGAGTCCTGGAAGTGATGGTATGGCCCCAAAAGAGCCCTGATCTCAACATCATCGAGTCTGTCTGGGATTACATGAAGAGAGATAAGCAACTGAGGCTGCCTAAATCCACAGAAGAACTGTGGTTAGTTCTCCAAGATGTTTGGGCCAACCTACCTGCCGAGTTCCTTCAAAAACTGTGTGCAAGTGTACCTAGAAGAATTGATGCTTGATGCTGTTTTGAAGGCAAAGGGTGGTCACACCAAATATGGATTTGATTTAGATTTTTCTTCTGTTCACTCACTTTGCATTTAGTTAATTGATAAATATAATTCTATTAACATGTCTATTTTTGAAAGCATTCTTACTTTACAGCATTTTTTCACACCTGCCTAAAACTTTTGCACAGTACTGTATATATTCCTTTGAAACAATTAGGAGGCTCTGCCTCCCTTGCCTCCTCTAAGGAGCCTCTACTGATACCAATACATACCCAAACAAAAGGGTCCCGGATACATCTCGCACAAGCCGTTCTAAAGATTCTATAAAACCTGTATTTTAATCTGTATCTGAGATTATTTTTTTTTATTATTATTATTATTATTATTATTTATTATTTTGTCATCTCTGACCATGTTATTTTCCAGTCTTCTGATGTACTTTGAAGCATGAGCACTGTTATCTTTAACATCACACCTGCACAGTCCCCAAACAATTCCCAAGCACCTGGAGTTCCCATTCAAGTGATAGCCAGGCCAAGCCCTATTTAGATATATAGAAAGTTTTACCAAGGGCACTGGCGCAGATGTTAACTGCAAACCCTGACAGTCTGCTAGGATTATGGTTCTTGGGAAACAGCAAGGTCTTCAGAGTACATTTCTCATCTTCCTCAGGTAGAAACCCAAGTTGGGAATCACTGTTGCTCACAGATTCGTTCAGTTCACTCTCATCTGTTGTGTTTGCCATTTGGTATGCCAGACTGGGTTGATCAGGCTGGTATCTGTAAATGAAAAAAACATTCATTTTAAATGTACAGGGAGTTGAGAAAAAAAAACATCTGCCATAACTGTCAATAGAGTGTAAGGCAGCCAGGACATCAAAGATTTATCCCAACAAATCTGCAAGATATTTAAATTATCAGAGCAATATGAGACCATTCAACAATAATGAATTCTTCTCATTCCTTCAGGGAGGTGGGAATTACATCAAACTTGTAAAGAGTCTTCCATGGCAGATTTGCAGACTCATACAAGCTCCCCTCATGGATTTGCAGACTCATACAAGCTCCCCTCATGGATTTGCAGAATCATACGAGCTCCCCTCATGGATCTGCAGACTCATGCGAGCTCCTCTCATGGATTTGCAGAATCATACGAGCTCCCCTCATGGATTTGCAGACTCATACGAGCTCCCTTCATGGATCTGCACACTCGTACAAGCTGCCCTCATGGATCTGCAGACTCATACGAGCTGCCCTCATGGATCTGCAGACTCATACGAGCTGCCCTCATGGATCTGCAGACTCATACGAACTGCCCTCATGGATCTGCAGACTCATACGAGCTGCCCTCATGGATCTGCACACTCATACGAGCTGCCTTCATGGATCTGCAGACTCATATGAGCTCCACTCATGGGAATGCTTAATGTCTGGTAGGCAAATCTGTATACTGTAATACCGTAATGATGTTATTTGATTAAAAAACATGAGCACACACATCATTCTAACATAAGATAAGCACATGGAAATATTTTGTGAAAAAAAAGTGGATACTGATTGATACAACTGCATTGTAGGTAACAAAGCAAAATGGAGAAAAATAAAACTTTAAAGTTTAATTTAAAAAGGGGCATCTCCAAGTCATGAAAGAGATTTTAAATGTTCTGGTTTGGCTGGCATTTTGAAGAAGCTTCTTTTAAATATTTTGTAAAATCTCCAAATGAAAAGCAAAACAATTGTTACATACCTAAGCACTAAAACACAGGCTGCTACCAGCGTGTAGGCAAGCAGAGTGCCGATAGACATGAGATCCACCAGATCCTTCAGGTCAAAGAGGAACGCCATGATAGCTGAAATAAGAACAAGGCAAAATTAAATGCAAGCCTCTCATTAAATCCATATCTGTTATTTTAACTTCTTTACACTGAGCACATTTAGGGACAAGGAGCATAAATAGGATGTAGTGTCACTTTGTTTTGATTTTTTTCTACCAAATGTGATTCAGTTCTGCTGCTCTCTTTTTCTCACCTGTTTTGCCTTTGAAAAAACATTAAATCAGATTAAACCTCTCCTGTTCTTTATATGTGGCAAAACAAGCGGATACACTGCAAGTTGTGTCTTACTATAACCCTGAACACTAGAGTGTAGGGCAGGCACATCAAGTAAGTGATACAGTAGATGTGGAAAGAAAAAAGCGAAACTTTCTTTCAAAGAAAAGAGACATTTCACAAGGTCAGATTTCACAAGACTGTCACACCAAAATGCAATTTGCAATATTTTTGGGTAAAGGAAATTTGTATTAATTTTGTAAAATGTTGTTAAAAATGTGCAAAATGTATTATGGTGTAAATATGTTGAAGCCAACACAATACCCAACAGTCTTATGCTGTGCAATGTCTCTGTTCATTTAGAAAAAAAGGCCTGGACTAAGATTCCAACACCCTCTGTTTTGCTAAGGGATCACGTTTTACCAGAACTGGGTAACCACTGTGACACACATCACCTCCACAATATCCTCCCATACAAAAGCAGAGTTTTAGGTTTCAATAAAAACATAACAATATTAGTATGTTGAATGAAGTCTGGATGCAATATCAAATCTTAATTTTAAAGCCAGCTCTTCAATTTTCACAAAAATGTCTTAAACCTCACAGCAAAAAGCAACAATTCGTTTAGAGGCTGTTCAATATAACTTGATCCACACATGAAGGTAGGCAGTAAGCTTGAGGTGTGTATTTCAAAGCAGTCAGAAGGGTTACATTTTATAAAATATAAAAGCAAATTATATGGAGTTAAGACTGAGGTAATAAAATGATATGGTGTTAATATTTACATATGTTTTAATGAACTTGCCCTGCATATCTTTTGCTTTCCTTACACTTTTATAAAATGTTATACTCTACTGATTTAAACAGTAGCTAATCTAAAAATGTAGGCACCTTTTCCCTTTTTTATTGTATTTAGTTAAATAGATTACCTCAGGGAGGGGCACCAACAGGAATAATATCGGAATTAAAGAATTACAATAGACCGCATATACAGCATTATCTAATAGCAGTTAGCAAACCAGCATATAGGTTAACTACTTTGTGATCATAAAACATTAATATTTTCCTTGACAATTATTATTTATATTACTTTTATGTAACTAAATTCTTTCAACAGGGTGACAACAGATTATGTTAACACCACACACTATATGAGATACTGATACAGTGTTACCCAAAGCTAATAGGTTAAAGCATAAATTATTATTTTTTTTTTTAACTAACGCATTAGGCCGAAGACTGCCTGCTGTGTTTGCCACCACACACATCACAGTCTTCTGCACAGAATGCATGGCCGGTTAATCAGATGAAAAGTGCCTGCGGATTCGCAGCTCATGCTTTCTGCCCACACAGGAGCTTACCGGACAAAACCCCAGCCGCCATTGTTGAGACGATTGGGGTTTTTCTTGAGCTCACTTTGCCCAGAAATGAGAAGAGCAGACCATCTCTGGCCATTGCGAAAATGATCCGAGGCAAAGGAAACATGGAACCTAACAGACTAGATAGAGGGGGGTTAAATAGGTTAAATGCACATGTAAATACATTGGTTGACCATATGCTCCCAAAGAAATGTCCCAAATGCAACACTTAGATGGCATACCACAAAATACACACAACATAGAGGAAGTCTAACACTTTAAATCACTTTAAACTAGGGAATTACGCGCCCATGTAATTTTGTGCATTATGCATTTTACTATGCATAGGAAAGTAATATTGCATAACATGGCTGTCCTCCATAAGGAGATAGTAAAATGATGGATCGTGCAGAGGAAAGAGCTAGTGATAAGCAATTTTGCCCAAAAAAACACTACAACAAAGGAGTCGCCTAGAAAATATATCAGCAAAAGATAGAGCAAAAGATTTGATTACATTTCTGTTTGTATTGTGTGGCTGTTTATTCTTTTGTCTATGGCTGGGTTTTGCACTTTGTTTTGTAACAGAGGCATGTCTTTCAGAACAAAGCTTTTTTGGTTTCTACTTCAGTTATTTAAGAAAGTTATTCTGCTTAGAAGTGTTTTGATATCTGGTATGAAAGAAAGGCAATACATATCTGCACAACAATGTCAGCATCTTGTTGCGTATACAAACATATTCTTTTGTTTAATATTCAGTCTTGGACTGTTGTGACGATCAGCTTCACTGTCGAAAAAAAAATGTTGGGACCAATTCATTATAAAAAGTAGTCTTCATTTAAGTAGTCATTATTTAACAACTTTGTTTAGTTTTATAAATAGATCACCTCTTGCATAATTCCCTGGTGTGTAATTGTTATGCCATACACTACAAGTTCATTATGAAGATGCTTCCAAAGTGTATCTGTCAGACAGGACACCGGATCCATCGGTCCATTTCTGTATTGAAGTGCATTTGGAAACAAACAATTGGAAGCACATGCTCACCCTTCACTTGATGTGTTAGGTATTTATTTTGAGCCTCACCTGCAGTGGCCCCTGAAGTTAATGTAGCAATTAAGGGTGTTTTGGTTCTTTGGCTGACTTTAGCCAAAAATCTGAAGAGCAACCCATCCTCTGCCATAGCCCAAATCACTCTAGGCATTGGGAACATGGCACCAAGAAGGCTAATGAGAAAGAGAAAGGCCATTCTTTGTGAGTTAAGTGTGGGTGAATTCAGAATTTAAAAGGCACATGAAATACCCACATTATCAAGGAACTTAATTTTATTTTTAAACAAATGCAATTTAACCACTTGGGCATACTGGGATGAGAAAAGGACTGAATTATTAGACTGTTTCAGAGCATTGGCTCATCAACCAAGAATTCACCATGTGAGTATGAAGAAAAACTACTCAACAAAATAATTGTACAAGCAGGTAATCATCTCAGGTTAGCTAAACTGAACTAAGGTTAACCAGCATATTGCTCAATGCAAAAGTCAGACACACAAGCACCTCAATGAGAACAGGCCAGTGATGTTGGTTCCACTGAATTTAAGTTTATTGAGAGGCCATTTTAAATTAGCTCACTGTGCCCTTAATCATCTTGGCTTTCTGCCATCATCAGCTTACTTATATGAAGCACAATTCTATCGTACATCACTGTTTAGGAACATGTATATGCAGCACCGTTGTGCATGACAAGACAGAATGGTGGCTGTCAGAACAGACTAAAAAAACCTTGTGAGAAATTCAGCTGACCTTGAAAGTCAAAAGCTCAATTAAGCTATACATTTGATTCTGAGTATTTCTGGGATGGCTATTATAATATTAGCCTCTGAGGCAAGGTTGTTAAACACATTACAAATAAATTACATTTTGTTGGCGGTCTGGATTCACTGCTTGTAAGGCAATTTTGGTTTGAAATATTTCCTGTGTTTTATTAGCTTTAACATTAGTACTGTTCTACTTTTATTGTGCAAAGAATATTTATGTTTTTCACTTTTCTTTTTTTATTTATTTACTTTAAAATGTTGAATATGTAGTATTAAAGACCTGTGACTGTTTATAGCAATTGTATCCAGTATGTGTCACAGTGGAAAGCTCATAAAACTGGTTTAATGCAAATCATACACTTGGCCCCATTAACAAAAAGTTGACTTTCATTTAATGCAATACTGCTTAGTGTTTTGAAGGAAGATAATAAATTCCAAATCCTCAGGCGAGAAATGTCAATTCTTATTTTATTTATCAGCATAAATAAACCACAAACTTTAATAGGTTTCTGTATTACAATTCTAAGTAGAAAAAGAAGATAACCAAGGCTTTTAAAAAAAGAAATACTGCATTACCACTTAATATCCTCAACGGGGAATATAGTGGAGGTGGATATGTACAGTACATATGTCTAAATTTTGAGTTTTAATAACTTTGGGATATATGGAGGCTGTCTGTAAATACAGGGTGATTCATAATTGGCACAATATAGTCAGAGCATTGCGAAAACTGAAGGATACGTGGTGTATGATATGCAAAGGAAAAATGTCTATGTCAGAGATATGCTGCGATGCAGTTTGGTCACCAGAGGATTGTTCAACAATGTCAACATTTAAGCACAATTGAAAACAACAATGTTGCACGAATTATGAATAACCTTGTATATATGGAGAAGAGCCTGTCCAATTGTGACAAAACTTGACTTGATATACCATAGAAGAAGCTGTTGAGAGTATTATAATAGTGGGGTATATGTAAAACTTACGTGTTTACAAGTGCAATGCATATGTGTCGTGGTGATCTACTTTTTCATGTTTCTAATATGATCAAACCTCTGATTTTGAGGTTACTGTTGTGGTGGGGGTGAAGGGCATGGAAATGCAGAAGTACCACTTTACTGGACTGGATTCAGCATAATGATACTGTTACTAATGCTAAAAAGATATTTTTAAAGTCTTGGTTATCAGCCTTAGTGCCTTTAAGTGCTAGAGCTACTTTTTCACATGCACAGCAAAAGCTGAATTAGTCATTTCAGTCAACAAGCACTATAGACAGGACATCCTACCTGGTTGAGAGGGCACAAAGTGAACCAACAGCCACTGCGTATGTGGCTCCTTCCCAGCCCACATACTTGAAGGCCACAGGCAGGGGGCTGTTCTTATCTAGCATATAGTAGGGCATCATTAACGTCAGGGCAGCCGATACACCAAAGTAGGCAATAAAGCAGATCAGGAGGGAGGCCACAATCCCGATCGGAATGGCTCTCTGGGGATTCTTTACTTCCTCCCCTAGATAACAACATGGATACAAACAGGAGTTGGAGGATGAATAATTCATACAGGGTTTACAGGAGAAGGCCAAACTTGACCTGATATAACTGAAGCACCTCCAAAAATGCCAGGAATACGCAAAACCTAGAGCCAGTTAATATCTAAACAGGCAGCAATATCCTCTGTGAAAGGGTCAACTTGTAAGGCAGCCTGTATTCACGTCAACATAATAATTTCTTGCCTAATATTTCGATAAATCAAGCCAACTTCAAATAATATTTTACCAGGATAGGACAGCAATTGTACATTGGCAATTCATAAAAAAATAATACCATATAAAAATAAATTCATCAACCAGTGGACTATTAATTTGTGACAAAATGACACAATGGGCCAGATTTATAAAGGTACTTATATCAAGGTGCAATTTTAAGCATTTTAGTGAAACCAAAATATAAAACTAGTTTTTGTTTAGTAAAATTAAAAGTTTTTGTCACTGTACCTTTCACAAAAACTGCAGTTTTAAAAAAGACATTGATAAACCAGAATTTATGTAGTTATGTAGTTCTCAGGATCAGTATTCACAAGCAACTGCAAATTCCACCTCCTGTGCAGCTGGCTAAGGAATGACAAGGGCAACATGTTCCTGCTACCGAAAACCTAGAGTGGATGGGGGCTGCTAAATGCATTATAAAAAAACGACATGCCGACAACCAGTTGCACATCATTTACAAGAGATACATGAGGATTGAATTTAGTCTATAAATACCACTGCATTCCTGTTTGTGATCAATGAAGACTATGAAGATTATGATCTATGGTGCTTTGTCTAGCCAGTGGTACTAACCTATTTTTGAGGTGAACCTTCTCGAAATGAAATAGGTATACACAAAATATTAGAGTCAATGTTTACATGAAAATGTTAAAAAAAATATTTACATAGAAGTGTATTCATTTACATAGAAAGTATATGCTTCCAGGATATCAGAAAACCCAAACATTGTTATGAAAGCCAAGCATCAATCATAAGGCTGGCAACAATGGAGAGTTGAAGCCATTCAATTCGGACATTGGATACTGTTTGTTGACCAATGCATGTATTGGACAGCAGGCTATCCAAACTCCATAAAAAGGAGGAACATAACAGCTTTAGACAGTGGCCTCTTACCATGCTAGACACTGGATAAACCATGTCCAATGCAGTCTTTGAACAGTTTTTTTTATTTTTATTTTCATCCACTCCCCTTAAAGTTGTCTTTTATGACAGTCGGAATTTCAAACATCATTCAATGCGGACAGTGGTGGACGATTGCCTTAGTCCAATGCTGTCATCGGATGGCAAATTGTCCCAAGCCTGCTTCGGTTTATAAATTGGCAGCACTAATAAAATGTATATCCCCACTGACAGATGAGCTTAAAAGAATAATTCGTTAATAAAAGATTGACAGATTAGTTATTACATTTTATCAATTGCTTTTCAACACAACTTAACCATATGATTAGTTTCCAGTTAATCAATGTTTAACAGAAAAATGTCTGCACCATGTATTCTCCAAGGAAATTCATGATATTCAGTTCAGAAGACATAATTTAAATTGAGCAAAGATTGAGCAATTTGAACAGTAATTGATTAAAATAAACTGGTTACTCTAGTAACCTTTTAGACACATTAATTGGTTTAGGTTCAACAATGAACGTGTATATATTTTTATTAGTGCAGTCAATTTGTAAAGAGATGCAGACAATATATAATCCACCATTAGCATTGGATGTCTGAAATAACAAGTTGTCATAAAATTACAAGTTTGTACAGGGATTTGTTCAAAGCTGAAACAAAAGTCTTGAAAAAACAGAGAGCATTGAAAAAGCTTTCTCAAATGACTGGCATGGGGCGGGCCATTGTTCAAAGCTGCTGTTTTAATAACTTCTTTGGACTTTTGATACCATGTTATGCAATGCACGGATTGGTCTAGACAATATCCAATGTCAGCATTAGATGGTTGTTTTTTGATGGATTATTTCCATCCAAAGCCAGTAACAGACAAATACAAGTCACAATTTGTTTTTATATTTTTACAGACGGTAAATGTTCAAATAAGGGAAATACTTTGACCTCAAATTTCTGTTAATGACATTTGTTATGTGGTGGTATTGCTAAGCTGAAATGTCTCCAAAGGCCTAGTCCATACCTGTGGTAGCAATGCAGTCAAATCCTACAAAGGCATAAAAGCAGGTGGCTGCTCCTGAGAGGACTCCTGAAAAACCAAAGGGCATGAACCCACCAGCTCCATACTTCCACACCTGAGACTCTTCCTCTGTAAGACTGGACAAAAGAAAATGCAAGATGATCTTAAAAGCACAGTGCAAAATAAATAAATACTGTTACTGTTTTGCTGGTGTTTTATTAGTATTATTATTTTTTTATTATACACACTTAAAAGTTGAAATGTTGGTTCCATTGATCATTTCCTCTTCAGTCAACTGCCAGTTCTTTATAGTTCCCTTCACTAGCCCGGACACAACCACAAAAAGCAGAACCAGGACATTGATGCAGGTGAAGACTTTATTCACCATGGCAGACTCTTTCACACCGAAAGCTAAAAGCCCTGGAAGAGATGGTAAACCTACTGTTAAATCACTGATACTAGTTTGTAATAAAGCTGTTACATTAAAGGTATTTGATCAGCCTGCATTTCGTTTCTGATGGGAATTACTGAGACCATGATATTGATGTGATACAGCCATCTGAAATGCCATTGTATCAGATATACATTACATTAAAATGTTTAATTATTCTTATTTAACTGTATTCTGTATACAAACTACAATACAGTAAACTGACAAACAAAAGAGAGCGAGAGTGAACTTGTTGCCTGTTTTTACCCCACAGTCTAAAAGCTAACTAAACATCTTGGTATCCTCAAATAGACTGTCAGAATGTATGGGAGGATAACATCATATACTCGTAGATTGTTAATATCTGTAAAATATCCTGTAGCATTTGTTGAACAAAATGTATTCATAATGTTACAACAAAAACTTTAATCTGTATGGAAGAAAGGGTTAGCACAAAAAACAAACAAATATAGAACGCATGTGATTCATTATTACTTGCTTTGATTCAGTAAAGTAAAAAGGGTTAACATAACCAGCAATTTAATTTCATACACACAACACAAACCACTATCATCACTACTCAAGCTTACCAACAGACACCACACGCCATTGCACTGGCTAGGAGCCAAGATGGCATGTGCCTATCCTAAAGGAACAGCACCGATCCCACGATCCTGTGCAATAAATACCAATAACAATCTTACCTGTTAAAACAAGGATAATGAATACAGCAAATATGTCAGGGTAGTCTGCTAAGATTCCAGGGGCCTTCATTGGCATGTGTACCCGGAAGAACTGTTCGATGTGTTTGCCGATGAGCTCATCAAAGGTAGCACTCCACGCTCGAGCTACACTCGATGTACCTGTGGAAAGCAAAATGGAAATATTTGTATATGCAAGATGTACATACAGGAATCTTTTTTTCTCCCATGCTCAGTTCCATCTTTTGTTGAGGTCATTTGCATGCAAGACTTACAGTAAAACCTGTAATGGTCTGAATTTGGAACTTGTCTTTTCTTGTGTTGAAAAACTTTTGGTTGCTTGTTTGTTGTTTAAAACTTTAATTCAGAAATATATGATTTTTTCAAAAACAATGTCGGACAGGTTCATTTTAATTCTGGTATACCAGCTGTACTTGGATATGTTCGATCACTCTATTGAGGCCACAGGCGTACTTAAATCTTGAGTTTTATAAAGTCACCAGAATTGCTTTTAAGTTTTTGTATTTTTTAGAAATGTGGACTGCTATGGAAAGATGGGACTAATGCTGGTCATAAGCAATCTTACATTTCTTTTTATAATTATAATTGTTTTATTATTGAATCCAGCCCTTTGCTGCAGGTGAGGAACAGGGTGCTAGCTTCAAAGACTTAAGCAGTATCCAGCAGTAGGGGTAGCCTGCCAGCCATTGCCTCTCCTAATGAGTAAATGGGATAGGTGTTCTTTTGTATTAGGGGGAGGAGATGTTCAGGGGTGTTTCCTGTGGGCTGTGCATTTCATGATTTAAACCTGTTCTATTTGTAGGAAGTGAGCAGTGGTCATGATCTGTCAGAAATTCCTCCTGGCTTGTTTATCTCCAGCTACCCAATTGCACTTGTGATTATTATTATTATTATTATTATTATTATTATTATTATTATTATTATTATTATTATTATTATTTATTTCTTAGCAGACGCCCTTATCCAGGGCGACTTACAATGGTTACAAGATATCACATTATTTTTACACACAATTACCCATTTATACAGTTGGGTTTTTACTGGAGCAATCTAGGTAAAGTACCTTGCTCAAGGGTACAGCAGCAGTGTCCCCACTGGGGATTGAACCCACGACCATCCGGTCAAGAGTCCAGAGCCCTAACCACTACCCCACACTGCTGGAGTAGTGGTTAGGTGATTGTCTAATGGGATACATTTAGGGAGATATGTTATGATATAGGTGTGCCCTGACGTATTATAAATATCCAGCAGTGTGATGTTGAAAGATATGATAACAAAGTAAAGGTCACATGAAAGCACTGAAATGCACTAAATCTTTGATTTATGCACTAAATGCATAATGATTTTAAATACGTTAATTGTGACTGTTGTGCGACAAAATTAATCATTCCATAGTTAAGGTATTTTTAGATTTGGAAGTCCCCAGCTGAGGTTAACTTCAGCTAGATGTTAGTCATAAAAAAGATAGATGTATTTAACACCTGCTGGTGTATTCTATGAGCAGAGATGTAATACAATAAAACAGCAGAAAGAAAGAAGTCTGCCACAGAGCAAGTAAAGCAGGCAGCATTCTGAAAAAGACTCTAAATGGCTGAACCATTCTGATAATGTGTACAATCTTGTTGTGGTCTGTGGTGTCAGAATTGAGAAAGTGATGGAATGAGCATGTGTCCGTATGAGAGGGGCTGGGGGTGGGGTACATGGAGAAACACTAGTAGACTTTTAGATCTTTAACAAGGGCCAGTAATTTGAAAAGACAATGCCAAAAACTCAATGTTTACATATGTGTTTAATTAGATTGGTACATCTGTCATAGTTTTATGCTACATTTTAATTTCTGTGGACCACATTATAACCCTTTGCCTGGGATACAGGATACATAAAAGTGTATTGCAGCAGATGATGATTACTATTAAACATGGCTTTGTTATTTCCATAGCCCTGCACTCTCAGTGTAAAACCAATTTTAAAAGTCAAGGAGCATTGCTGTAGCAAGTTTTCCTAACCAAGCAAACCATACATAGTAGTGTAGAATACATTATTTTTTTATATCTGGTTCAGATAGTTATGCTGACATTACCCCAAAAAATAGGTGATAAACTTCAGTCCTGAAAAATGTTCCAATAAAATCCGGGGATGGCTTATCCCAGTAGGGTATTGGTTGATCCAATCAACCCCTAAGTCTCTTGAGCAAGACTTTGCATTTACAATATTTTCATAATATATACAGTATTGTGGCTTTAACAATAATGTAGTCCACCACACATTTCTGTGTAGGTGCACTGGCTCACATTCTTATGCAATATACACATATGGAAATGAAGATCGGGTATATGCCTGACATCATTTTCATTGTATGGAATTACAGAGAAGCCTCCTCTGCACATACTCACCTATCACATAGGCCAGAATCAGATTCCAGCCAGTGATGAAAGCCCAGAGTTCTCCGACAGTCACGTAGCTGTAGAGGTAGGCAGATCCAGTCTTTGGTACCCTAGCGCCAAACTCTGCATAGCAGAGGCCGGCCAGGACTGAGGCCAGGGCAGCAATCAGAAAGCACAGGACGATGGCAGGCCCTGCGTTCTCTCTGGCCACGGCTCCAGCTAGGACATAGACACCTGCTCCCAGGGTGCTGCCAACCCCAAGGGCAATGAGATCAAATGTGTTCAGGCATCTGGACAGGCGGCTCTCCTCAGCATTGCAGTCTACCACTTTGATGCGAAGGAGCTGTTTCCCAAAACCGAGAAGCGATTTACAGACCATGTTTCCAATATCAGAATTCCCTTTTATAAACCTTAATTGAAATGAGAAAAAAAAATCCATAAATGGGGTTTCTCTTTATCTCTCTTCACCTGCTTTTGAACTTGCTTTGAGTTTACCTGGGGAATACTAACTGCCCACAATTGAACAGACTTCCTAATTTTATTCAAATAATGTAATGACCAACCTACACTCTCTCTGTACTGTATATTGGTGGGGCCACCTGTAATGGAATTTAGGGCTCTCCAACACTAAAAAAAAAAATTAAGGTCCATGAGGAAATTTTGGGGGTCCTAGTGAAAATGTTGGGGGCCCCAATAGAGTCTGATGTTATGGTTACACATATCTCTTTTTTTTATTTATTCAAGTTTTGACACTAGCAATAGAAACAAACACTAAAAGTCAAAGCCACAAACAGAAAACCAAAAAAGGCATAGCAAAAGAATCCACAAAACCACAATTCCATAAAGATCAAAGGAAGACCAACCATTCTACTCAACCAGGCATCCCCAACTGCTCTTAATATTAAAGGAGACCAAATGCTCTAGAAGTTCAGAACCTATCAAGTTTTTTAATTCATAAATCATAATTCATGTTTTGGTCTCGCTTATATTTTTCTACTAAATTCCCCAAACTAACTAACTTGCTTATTCAATATTGCAAACCATGCATGCTCTGCTCTTCACGCCAGAACATTAAGCTCTAGGAAAGTGGCAAGTAAAGTCCTGCTTTCCTTACATTTCTTAAAACTGCATCAACATAATTAATGTCAAATTTAACTAGACATCAGCTCATTTTTTAAAACACATTTAATACGGCTAGTAGTAGGGAGATTTAAATGACCGCATTTCTTTCTTTTACTCTATAGCTACGGTCATTTGAAAAGAAAAAAAAAATGCCCCGTACACAATGTCAGAACTATCATTAACTTTGCCAAGAACTGACAAGCAACCAGTAGACCCTTAAACTTAGCAGTATTGTATAACTAAATAGATAGCAAAAAAAATCCATTAAACTTCTGAGCCATTTATTTAAACACAATAGTTTATGCTTTGGAAGCAGTCAGAAAGAAAGCCTCAATGGATTTCTCTAAAACAAGCAACCGACACAGGCATTCATGTGAAAGCGGCGCAACTATATGTATCGGTTCAGTCCTTCAGTCCGCTCCTGTCCAAGTATTCCAGTTCTCCACTGCCAGAACTACAACGCAGAGTATGAGCCCCCCCCCCCCCCCCCACATTCTGAAGCTTGAACCTCACACAGTGCAGCCGTATTACCTGCATGATTTTAAAAAATAGATATGTTTAAATCCTTGGTGGAACTGCCCGTGTGATACGGAGAGACGCGAGTCCTGGGGAAGCAGACAACTACAAACTTGAGAGTCCCGACAAACCATGACTACGTAAATGACGCGGGTCCCCGCATCTCCGAGAGCCTTGTGATACAATTCAAAGTTTTGCATCGCATTCACCTCTCCCAGGTTGGCCAGGGTGTACCCAGCTTGTGATGGGTGCAAGCAGGCTCCTGCCACCCGCACCTATATGTTTTGGTCCTGACCCGAGTTGGCCCGCTTCTGGACCCCGTCTTTGAGACTCTCCCAGACCCTACAGATACAGTGCCTTGCGAAAGTATTCGGCCCCCTTGAACTTTGCGACCTTTTGCCACATTTCAGGCTTCAAACATAAAGATATGAAACTGTAATTTTTTGTGAAGAATCAACAACAAGTGGGACACAATCATGAAGTGGAACAAAATTTATTGGATATGTCAAACTTTTTTAACAAATAAAAAACTGAAAAATTGGGCGTGCAAAATTATTCAGCCCCTTTACTTTCAGTGCAGCAAACTCTCTCCAGAAGTTCAGTGAGGATCTCTGAATGATCCAATGTTGACCTAAATGACTAATGATGATAAATAGAATCCACCTGTGTGTAATCAAGTCTCCGTATAAATGCACCTGCACTGTGATAGTCTCAGAGGTCCGTTTAAAGCACAGAGAGCATCATGAAGAACAAGGAACACACCAGGCAGGTCCGAGATACTGTTGTGGAGAAGTTTAAAGCTGGATTTGGATACAAAAAGATTTCCCAAGCTTTAAACATCCCAAGGAGCACTGTGCAAGCGATAATATTGAAATGGAAGGAGTATCAGACCACTGCAAATCTACCAAGACCTGGCCGTCCCTCTAAACTTTCAGCTCATACAAGGAGAAGACTGATCAGAGATGCAGCCAAGAGGCCCATGATCACGCTGGATGAACTGCAGAGATCTACAGCTGAGGTGGGAGACTCTGTCCATAGGACAACAATCAGTCGTATACTGCACAAATCTGGCCTTTATGGAAGAGTGGCAAGAAGAAAGCCATTTCTTAAAGATATCCATAAAAAGTGTCGTTTAGTTTGCCACAAGCCACCTGGGAGACACACCAAACATGTGGAAGAAGGTGCTCTGGTCAGATGAAACCAAAATCGAACTTTTTGGCAACAATGCAAAACGTTATGTTTGGCGTAAAAGCAACACAGCTCATCACCCTGAACACACCATCCCCACTGTCAAACATGGTGGTGGCAGCATCATGGTTTGGGCCTGCTTTTCTTCAGCAGGGACAGGGAAGATGGTTAAAATTGATGGGAAGATGGATGGAGCCAAATACAGGACCATTCTGGAAGAAAACCTGATGGAGTCTGCAAAAGACCTGAGACTGGGACGGAGATTTGTCTTCCAACAAGACAATGATCCAAAACATAAAGCAAAATCTACAATGGAATGGTTCACAAATAAACATATCCAGGTGTTAGAATGGCCAAGTCAAAGTCCAGACCTGAATCCAATCGAGAATCTGTGGAAAGAACTGAAAACTGCTGTTCACAAATGCTCTCCATCCAACCTCACTGAGCTCGAGCTGTTTTGCAAGGAGGAATGGGCAAAAATTTCAGTCTCTCGATGTGCAAAACTGATAGAGACATACCCCAAGCGACTTACAGCTGTAATCGCAGCAAAAGGTGGCGCTACAAAGTATTAACTTAAGGGGGCTGAATAATTTTGCACGCCCAATTTTTCAGTTTTTTATTTGTTAAAAAAGTTTGAAATATCCAATAAATTTCGTTCCACTTCATGATTGTGTCCCACTTGTTGTTGATTCTTCACAAAAAATTACAGTTTCATATCTTTATGTTTGAAGCCTGAAATGTGGCAAAAGGTCGCAAAGTTCAAGGGGGCCGAATACTTTCGCAAGGCACTGTATCTATCAATCTCAGTCCTCTAACTGCATTATTTGGTGCAGCACCCAGTGACATCCCTTTGACAAAGCTACAGTCTGACTCACTGGCCTTCTTTACCCTGCTGGCTAGACGCCTTTTTCTTATGTTAACTAACTTAAACTTCAATGTCTTCCCTGTGCTATTACTGTTTTTCTGCTCATGCGCTACAATATAGGCCTGTGCTCAGAAAACAGCATTTTTCATAATTACTGGTATGTACTGTTATAAATTTAACAAGGTTGCTGTTTTCTTCAAGAGACCTTGAGCAATTGTGAAATTTACTTAAAAGTTCTGATGCATTTTTTTTATCTGCAAAAATCAGCAACACATAAAGAACCTTCGGCAGCACGATTGATTGTAGACGCCCCCTCATGTGATTGACAATGTTCAAATATAGGCTTCAAAAAGTTTAACTGCCAAATTAAATTGAAAGTTCAATTGACAAACATCTAATTGACTCACTTAAGAATTGACAGATTAATTTATGAATTTATAAATATATCAAATGAATTTATAAATATAAACATAAATGTATACATTTACAAATTAATTTATGAATTGAGAAAGTAACAAAATAATGTATGAATTAACTTTTATTTCGACCCTATTAATGGCTCAAAGTTTAATTGGCTGTACCATAGTTACAGTATTGTTAAGTCTAAAAGGTCTACTGTTTGCTTGTTAATTCGTGGCACAATTAATGGTAGTTCTGATGTTGGGCAACTGGTATTTTTTTCTTCCACATTACTAGATATATAGAGAAAAATAAAGAAATGCAGTCATTTAAATCTCCCTACTACTGGCCGATCGTATTAAATATGTTTAAAACGTGAGCTCCCTTGAGTGAAGTTTGATATTAATTATGTTAATGTATTTTTAAGAAATGTAACAAAAGCAGGACTTCTGTTCCCACATTTCTAGAGCTTAGTGTTCTGGCATGGAGAGCAGAGCATGCATAGCTTGCAATACTGAATAAGCAAGTTAGTTGGGGGAAAGCAGTCTTAAGTGAGACCAAACTATGATGCCTGGTTGAGTAGAATAGTGGGTTGTGCTTTGTCTTTCTGGAATTTTGAGATTGTTTCTTATTGTTAAAAAATGGTCAAAACTTTAATAAATGAAAAAAACAAAACAAAAAATGTTTACTATAAGGGGCTCCCGAGTTGCGAATCCGGTAAAGGTGCTCCACATGGAGTGGAGTTTAGGTCGGCCAGGGCGCACTAGCAACCCCTGTACTCTGGCCAGGTTCCTGCGGGCTTGCCTGTAAGCTGCCCAGAGCTGCATTGTCCTCCGACACTGTAGCTCTGAGGTGGCTGCATGGTGGACCTGCAGTGTGTAAAAGAAGCGGTCAGCTGACAGCACACACGTCAGAGGACAGCGTGTGTTCGTCTTCACCCTCCCGAGTCAGTGCAGGGGTGGTAGCGGTGAGCTGAGCCTAAAAAAGAATTGGCTATTCCAAATTGGGGAGAAAATAATAAAAACAACTGGTGACCCACACCCGCACACACCCACACACACCCTGTTGAAATGATTATGGGGATTTGCAACCAGTGAAGTGTGAAAAAAAGACTAAATATTTATAGCAGCAACACCAACAAGTACTCGAACAAAAAAATCCTGCAAAGGAGTGAAATGCAAAATAAAGCAGAATATCTTTTAGTGTAGTCCTCAAACTTAAATGGCCACTAAAAAAACACGCTTGCACAGCGGAGCGTTGAGGGAGGAATGTTGACAGAGAAACAAGGACGTAGCGAACTCAGACTGGCTAGTAATGCAAGAAGGGAAATCCAAACGGTAATGATCAGTGAGGAAGAAAGTCACAAGAACTGGACTTTTGCTGTCCGGTCAGTGGTTCTGACCGTACACGGTACAAATTCCCATAAAACCGGATGTCCGGTCGAAAACCAGACAGTTGGCAACCCTACCTGAGCCATGAAGCGCATAGAACCAGAAAGTCACAAGACCCCAATATGGCAGCAATCTTACAGTAAGTAGCTGTAATTCTTTCCTGACTTATTACACTTAAAACTTTTAAGCTATTTTCAAAATGGCCGCTCTAGTGCACTGGGGTTTGAGATCTGTCCTCTAAAATCACTGCAGTTAGAGGGATTAAAAAAATAAAAACATAACAAGTGCTCTGGCTTTACTGTTCCGTACCACATCATGGATCGTTATTGTTTGTCTTATCTGTTTGACAATGTGGCCAATAATACTTACACTATCAGTGCACTAGAGCGGCCATTTTGAAAAGAGCTTTGAAACAACTTTAAAGTGTAAAAAGTTGTCAGGATGTTAATGAAAAGAAAAATTGCAGGTACAATATTTAAACAGTTGCAGCAACACGTAGGGACGTGTAGCGTTATATTTTTTGGAGCCCCGCTACTTACTCCAAGTTACAGATCAAAGCCATGGGAACATACAGTTTCCCAAACACAGAAAAAATGAAGACAACACCTAAAAATGTTGAGATATTAGCAGCTGATGAGGTGCTGGTGGGTTTACAAAAACATATCAGCTCATCGAATAATAATATAGTTTATTTTATCTATATGATGAAAGTTATTAACCTTTATTTAGACAGAAAAGTTACTGGCTTACTATTTCCATGGCCTTTTACATAAATTGAGATCATACAGTAGTTGTGAGAATTCTTTGAACTTTTAAATGTCTCTGTTCCTGGTAGGTCACTTCTTATAGTATGTCTTAATGCATCATACGTTTTTTCTTCATAATTGCAAGGTATTTATTTACCTGACGTTTTACAACTTTTCAAATGATATATTACAAGGTAAAAAGATGTGTCAGAACTACTAATGGTTCTAGATGTATCCTATGAAAATTCACAATATACTGCAGATAACCAAAAATAAATGTAGAATGATCCCTGATATCTATCAGAACTCTCCTTATAAAACAGTGAAAGAATGCTGCATGCAGATTGGTCTATCAGTGTTCCATACTGTTACAATATCCAGCACAATGTCACAAGTAGTGGTTAGGGCTCTAGACTCTTGACCGGAGGGTCGTGGGTTCAATCCCAGGCGGGGGACACTGCTGCTGTACCCTTGAGCAAGGTACTTTACCTAGATTGCTCCAGTAAAAACCCAACTGTATAAATGGGTAACTGTATGTAATAATAACATAAATGTATGTAAAACTGTATGTACCCCACCCCCAGCCCCTCTCATACGGACACATGCTCATTCCATCACTTTCTCAATTCTGACACCACAGACCACAACAAGATTGTACACATTATCAGAATGGTTCAGCCATTTAGAGTCTTTTTCAGAATGCTGCCTGCTTTACTTGCTCTGTGGCAGACTTCTTTCTTTCTGCTGTTTTATTGTATTACATCTCTGCTCATAGAATACACCAGCAGGTGTTAAATACATCTATCTTTTTTATGACTAACATTTAGCTGAAGTTAACCTCAGCTGGGGACTTCCAAATCTAAAAGTACCTTAACTATGGAATGATTAATTTTGTCGCACAACAGTCACAATTAACGTATTTAAAATCATTATGCATTTTTCATAACAATAGGTTGTAGAATACTAGTCAGACATTTGGCTGCTTCTAAGAGACTGTGACCCCTGTTATTGAAAGTCCTATAGGAATTAGAATTTAGAAATAGTAAGAAAATAAACAATACACAAATTATATTTAGGCCACTGAGGATCACAAAGATTTAGTGCATTTCAGTGCTTTCATGTGACCTTTACTTTGTTATCATATCTTTCAACATCACACTGCTGGATATTTATAATACGTCAGGGCACACCTATATCATAACATATCTCCCTAAATGTATCCCATTAGACAATCACCTAACCACTACTCCAGCAGTCTGGGGTAGTGGTTAGGGCTCTGGACTCTTGACCGGAGGGTCGTGGGTTCAATCCCCAGTGGGGACACTGCTGCTGTACCCTTGAGCAAGGTACTTTACCTAGATTGCTCCAGTAAAAACCCAACTGTATAAATGGGTAATTGTGTGTAAAAATAATGTGATATCTTGTAACCATTGTAAGTCGCCCTGGATAAGGGTGTCTGCTAAGAAATAAATAATAATAATAATAATAATAATAATAATAATAATAATAATAATAATGAACAAAGGCAAATTACTGCACCTGTACTTACCACAAATTGAAGACTCACTTTAACCAATTTTTTCTTCTAAAAAATGGCCTGCATCTTAAATTCGAGTACAGTATAGTGATGCGTGTATTAAAAATCGGCATCAAAAGATGCGACTTCCCGAGTACACAAACGGCAACGTGACTGGTAGTTGAAGAGTTCCGTTGTAGTTATCCTGCGGAGTGGACGCTCTCCTCCTAGATGGGCTGCATCTTAAATTCATGGAAGTCTTAAATTCGAAAGAATACGGTACCTGCTGTCATGGAAGATAGTGAAGACATCACTTTTGAACTGTTTGCGCCCATGGAAAGCTTGGTAAATCTGTCCTTATGCCTTCATATCCAGTGCAACTGTAATAAATCAGTTCATTGAAAACTTTTGGAATTCATCTCTCCAGCTTCTATTTTAATGCAGGCTAAATAAAAAAGTTGCTGCTCTATGATAAGTTAAATTTACTTTCAGTAAAAAAGGGCATAAAACAGACCTCTCCATGAGGAGGTCACACACTTGAGAGCAAGTAATATTCCATATGTCATACTGTAGTAATGCATCAGAGAGAGACTGTAAAAAACTGGATTGTGTTTATCAATGCAACAATAAACAAAGTCTATACAAATCAAACATGTACCTGCAGTAATATACAGTAGTAGATCTGTTATATGTATACAATGAATACATAAATACTGTACCTATCCATTCATTACAAAGTGACAGCACAAATACCAGCACACCTGGGTGTAATTATTTTCAATAGCCTTTGTGATTCCTAATGTTTATGTTTTGTTATTTTATTGTTAATATATTCCAATATCTGAATACGTTAAGACTTGTGTTTATGATACAGTATTTGACTTGCTTGTGACTGCTGCCATTTGTTTTGTCTTGCCATTGCCACTAGTAAATGAGGCTTTAATCTCAATGGGTACTCTCCTTGCTAAATAAATAAATACAAAAACGTATGACAGATGCAGTATGTACAGTATATGTAACAGAAAAAGCATAAAAGCCAGACATGAACAAGCATCAAAATTACTTAAAATAGTAAAAAAAAAAAAAAAAAAAAAAAAAAAGTGACAATACTAACGTTTTGCCTAAACTTGTAAATTTGTAAGAGCGTTGTCTGGAAGAATTAACTGAAGCGCTGCTGAGTTTACCTCAGGAACAACCTTGCTATACGAGTGATACATGTAAACAACATGCAGATCATAATATAGTGCAATCATTATATAATGCATGGATATAGTACTATGTATCATGTTCAACATCGTATTAACAATTACATCATGTTGAGCTACTCTGTAGTGAATTTAATGTACTTTTCCTGCAGATGAGAACACAATACAAAAGTTGCAAAACATTTGAGTGAAAAAAACTGTTTGCACACAGTAGCCCTGCAAAAAACCTTACAAACTCAGTAAAAATAGAAAACACTCCCTTAAAACATAGTACACACTTCTAAAAGGAAAACATCAAAACAATAAACAAGCACGTCCCTACAAAGTACACCTCTGTTGTTTTTAAAGCTACTGAATTAAAATTGCCGACATGATTTCCGACTTCTTACTGTATTATCAATCTGCAATAAAAAAAAGAGGAGCACTACAAATTTCTGGGATTATCAGATAAATAAGTGAAAACAACAAAAAAAACAAAAAGCATAACAAGTTAAAATCTTACAAAAATGTAAAAGAAAGGGATCCCAAGCTTGCTGATACACCATGCTATATTCTGAATGATTAATTACCGCATTTGTTCAGAATTCAATCATAACGTCCTGCTCAAAATCGGAGGAGATCCCGGACAGAGCATACATTGGATGAGCAAATAGTGATTTTGGTTGCATCATGCTAACTTTCTAAGCAGTAATATCCAAGTATTGTAATTACAAGAAAAAAATATGATGATACATATCAAAAACATGTGAATACAATATTTATTATTTGTAAATTAAGTGCAATCAATGTTAAAACAATCCGAAACTGGAGAAAAATAAACTACTACTGCACCACTATGACTGCTGAATTATCTAAATAAAGCAATCAAATAAGGTTGACCTAAAACTTAGTGAATCATCTTTGCATGTTTTACTCTGCAAGACCATAATAAAAGTAAATTGCATGGAAACACAAAACCATGGAACACAAGAAAACAATGGAACCAAATGACCTTCAAAAGTACCACGTTTCCACTGAACTAAGGAATATATAGGCCACTTGCATACTTACAAAAAAAAATGCAGCTCTTCACGTACAAAAAGAGGCACAAAAGTGTGTTCAGCAGTAATGTTCCACTACAGAGAATGTGTGCTACACCCCTACAAATAGCAAATTACTGCATCACATGTCACAGGCATAGCAGCTGCTCAACCTGTCAGGCATTGCAGCAGTTATGCCAGCCCCCAGAGCCCTTTACTGGTAGATCTGCGGGTCACTCACTTTGCCACAAACACATCCTTGAGCAATACCAAAACACTTTTATCAGTCAACACACTAGAAGCCGCATTTGAAGCAGCTTTTTAGTTTGTTTTTAACAGTGTGCCTACATAAACGACATCATGTATCATTACTCTATACATACAGTACATTTGGTTCTTTTGTTCCCGCCCATGCCACCAGTATTTAGCAATTTATCAATAATAGTAAATAAAGACAAGCCTGCATGTTCAACCACCTGTACTAAACAGTTGTCAGCTGTTACAAACCAGTACATTTCAGATGGAAGTGGTTGACAGAGGCACCTTGAATGAACAGTCACAACATGTTCAGTTGTTGAAGGCTCATTCAATTTCACTATAAAAATGGGAGCTACTTTATATTTTATATATATGAAAGAAAAAAAAAAGATCATCAAATGACCATTTTTGTCAACTTCATAAACCTGCCAAAATGTGTAATGCCCTTACATATCTGTAAAGGGCAAAAAGGAGGCAAAGTAAACTTTTTACCCGTCAAACATTAACGTGTGAGCGCTATTTAGAGTCCCTGCATTCCATGTTCTAAAATACAGATCCATCTTTAGAAAAGCAGACACATTATGTTACTATTAATTGCATGGCTCAGTTTAACAGTTTTAGGGTTTAAGTCAGGGGTATTATACCAAATCTATCAAGCCATGAGGAAAAGAGTTGTTTACATATTGTACAATTATAATGTTTATGCATACAAAAATCAAACAACAATAAAACTAACCACTCATGTAGATAGTGGCTATTAGGGTGAGAATATCTATTTTTTATGTTCACAAGAAAACATGCTAGAGTATCTTAATTGAAGCTTTACATGTAGTTGACATTTGGAATAAATAACTGAATCCTATGATAAAATGGAACTGTCCTATACAGTAATGTGCTACTTGCTAGACACATTAGTCCAGTCTTTCACTGAAATAAAGAAAGGTGGACATTAAAAATTCACATTATTATATTACACATGTATTACTTAGTTCTTCAGTTCTAGTTTTATGAAATGAACTTGACATTGGAGTTTTTGTCTGGGGTATAATATAATGGGAATGTCTCGCTAGAGTGAATGACTTGTAAACATGAAGTGAAATCGATATGTGAAAAGGAACTGGACCATCCATTGGTTAAAACAATGTGCTAGTAAAACGGTTAATTTCTACTAGACACCATCTGTCATTGAATTTTTTGAGGGAACCATAAAATACTGCAATGTACCAACTAGAAAGACATGTCAAAGGCAGCGCGGTCTGTATCACTGATATGGCCATAAAAACAATGTGGCAGCAAAATGGTTATTTTCATTGGACAACACCGGGTAATGGAACCTTGTGTACCAAACATTAAGGCAACAACTCAAAGTTTACTGTTTCTATTCAAGCAGACACATGACCTTGCTAGCCATATTAGATCTGAGGTCATTGTCCCCAACACATTTAGCAGGCAGCATTTACATAACCCTGCAAATGTGAAGTCACTAGTGGTGTGTATCTTTGGGTTTACAACGAGACAATACATATCTCGATACGATTTGTATCACAATACAAAACATGAGAATTCAAAGTCCTTCCGGAAGACTTGGAATTGGAATTGTTAAAAGGGAACAGGAATTGGGAATTGATTTTAAAAAGAAAATGGAATTGAAAAAAAGGAATTGACCCCAACCTTGGATGGCACACAGGTGTTTCTTGGCTTCTTCTCAAGTGGGTGGAAAGACTTGCATTTCCAGTATAGTTCATTTGTTTGTGACATATCTTACAAATCACATGTGATATCAATCTTGTTTCTTTTTTTATTAAGATAAAAACCAAAATTGTCCTTCATTTTTTATTGAAACTTCTTGTATAAGTTTCTTTGTTTTCGTCTGACATTTGTACTTTCGTGATCGCCATCTTAGCAGTTTTTTTTTCTGTTGTATGTTTCTAAAAGTGTTTGGTGGCAACCTCTAATCAAGTTCATAGTGTATTTCTTACACATGCTTTGCTGTCAGTCCCACGAGCGAGTGCAAGAGAAAGTATACTATCAACTTTATTAGTGGTAACCACCATACCAAGGCTCTCGCTGTCTATTGAGCTGCACAATACTGCTAGGTTTAAGGGTCTACTACTGGTTGCTTGTCAATTCTTGGCAGAATTAATGGTAGTTCTGACATTGTGTACGTGTATTTAATTATTTTTTCAAATGACCGTAGCTATGGAGTAAAAGGAATGTGGCCATTTAAATCCCCATTAAACTAGCCAATCATAATAAATATGTTTAAAAAATTAGCTCTCCTCAAGTTAAGTTACGTTGATGCAGTTTTAAGAACTGCAATGAAAGCAGGTGAGCAGAGCATGTATAGTTTGCGATACAGAATAAGCAAGTTAGTTAGTTTGGGGGGGTGCCTGGTTGAGTAGAACGGTTGGTGTCCTTTGATCTGTATAGAATTTTGCCTTTGTGGATTCTTTTGCTTTTTGTTCTTCGTTCTTTTGGACAGAAAACAAATTCTGTTTGTGGCTTTCAGTGTTTGTTTCTTATTGCTAAAACATGGTCAATTTAATAAATGAAAAAAGAAGATGTGTACCATAAAAAATTAAGACTCTGTACTTTTTTGGGTCTGCAAACATTTTCACTGGGACCCCCAAAGTTTCCTCTGGGACCTTCAGTTTTTTTAATTGAGAGTCCTGGACCCTCAATGGGTAAAGTTTTGGAGAGCCGTGCACCATACAATTATAAACATATTCGAAATCATTCAATCTAATCGATTCAGTACCATCAGTCTATCAGCCTCCAGCTCTAGCAGGCTTCTATCAGACAGTAGATACCTGACAATCAATACTTTACACCGACAAAAGGAACCAGTCCTATACCAACAAACAGCCAATCACAGCCTGTCAGGTCATCTGCAGCTCAGCATCTTTCAACAATAAACCAAGACACGGACAGTCAGTAACATTGCTCCATTCATATATCTGGCACTAAGCAACTCTGATAATTATAAAGTTATTTGTTTAATAAAGTAATCTACTATTTTCCTAACACTTTTCTCAGTGGAAGTGTACCCAACAAATCAATACAAGGTCAAAATAAATCTAGTTTTAAAGAAAATAGTGCATCCTAGGATCCGCAGTCCCAAGCAGCACTAGAATACCCGAGAGGCACGGATCTGGATCAGGGTTCGAAATTAACAGCACTAGAATATCCGAGAGGCACTGATCTGGATCAGGGTTTGAAATTAAACTGCACTAGAATATCCGAGAGGCACTGATCTGGATCAGGGTTTGAAATTAAACTGCACTAGAATACACGAGAGGCACTGATCTGGATCAGGGTTTGAAATTAAACTGCACTAGAATACACGAGAGGCACTGATCTGGATCAAGGTTCTAAATTAACAGCATTAGAATACCCAAGAGGCACTATCTGGATCAGGGTTTGAAATTAAACTGCACTAGAATATCCGAGAGGCACTGATCTGGATCAGGGTTTGAAATTAAACTGCACTAGAATACACGAGAGGCACTGATCTGGACCAGGGTTTGAAATTAAACTGCAATAGAATACCCGAGAGGCACTGATCTGGATCAGGGTTTGAAATTAAACTGCACTAGAATACCCGAGAGGCACTATCTGGATCAGGGTTCGAAATTAACGACAGTCCGGTGGCCCATAGACACCAAATATTTCTTTGGGCCTCCAAATTTGCACCACCAGTAGCCCAGTGGCCCACCTCAATTGTTGCCAGTTAAAGAAACTGAAAAACGGCAACAATCGCAATCTCTATTAGCTGAATTACTACCAAGGCAGTGTCTTGATTGATTTAAATTTCCCTGCTACCATTAGCTGTTTCAAAAGCTACTCAAATTGAGGAGCCAATAATAATAAAGAATGTGTGTTCCTTGAAGGTTGCGCCCGCCTTTCAGTCCACCGGTCATTATTTGCTGTTCAAAGTGCTACTCAAGGGGGTCAGGTGGATAAGGGTACATTTTTATAATACTGAATTTTAATAATTTGACAATCCTAAAGTGTTGTGTTTTATCACATTGCCAGAATTTATACGAAAGAGTAATGTGATATATTTGTGGGATATACATGTTACCGCCAAAGTCCGAAGTCGGTCAGCGACGTCAGTGACTGGGCACTTTTGTCAAGAGCCCAAAAGCAACGGCCAATGACTGGCCGATTTTCAGTCTTTCGCCGTAACATATACATATACATATATATATATATATATATATATTGTAAACTATTGCGCCACACACAGGTTCATGCCCCTTTAAAATTATGACCCAATACATAGAAGTGGAGTTTTTTAAGCGTGGTTGCGCTAAATTTTAATAAACACAAAAACAAACAGCAGCAAAATAAACACCAAACTCCTCTTGGAGTGCTAACTAAACAGGATTTTTCCCTTACTAATACGCAGGACGGCTAAGCCGTTTACCTGCCCCACACACACAAACCACGCTGTCTTAACACAGTACTTACTCCCATGACTGCTCAGAAGCAGAGCACTTCATCTGCCTCCTTCTACTCAGCAGCCGTCCCGTGCAGACTGGCTGCACGTCTTAAATACCCTGCCCCTGGTCCCACTTCCCAATTACCACCCAGGTGCAGGGGATAATTAAACAATAAAACAGTTAAACTAAACAATAAAACAATTAAACAATACAAAAGGTGCATTTTTTTTCTCTTCAGGGAGGCTTTAACCCCCTCCCTGCTGCTGTTACAATATATATATATATATATATATATATATATATATATATATATATACACACACACACACACACACACACACACGGTATAAAAAAAAAGAAGTTCAGCACAGCTGATCAAGAGCTTTTGGCAGTTTTTGGCAGCAAGAATTATGTAGTCTGCCAAACGAGGATCTCTACTATCTAAATCTAGTGTTTCAGATTTGGGAAGCGAGTTCTCTCTTGCTTTCCATGCTCTCAAGCCTGATGTCTGCTATTAGCTGCTGTGTTGTTGCTACTATTTCATGTATTATGCTACTATCATGTATTATGCATTTTTCACAATATTTAATGTATTATGCATGGTTTTTACTGTATATCATGTATTATGCATTTCTCTGTATTTAAGGTATTATGGATTTTATTGTTGTTACTGAATCTTGTAACGCTCTTTGTGATGGCGGTCCACTATGAAAGGCGCTATATAAAATAAAGATTGATTGATTGATTGATTGAGAATCGGGATACAGATGCAGGTACATTGCAGGTTCAGCAAATAAAAAGCATAATTAAACCTGTTACAGTGTATTTTGTCACTTTGTTTATTGTGAAGACGAGATAATGGCAGGGATTAAAAAATAATCAAATTAGATGCTACTACCAATGGACTTTTATGTACTGTTTATGCCTGAAACAGTACAAGAAAAAAACAGTTGACTAACTACTGTTGGACATCCTTTGCTTTGTAGTTAATTCAGTTTAATATCTGAGTAAAGGGTCTATCATTCAAGTCATAATTAGTAAAAGTCTTTCTTGTGTCTTTCTCCACTGCTGATGCAAACAGTGTCATTCAGTTTAAAGGTGTGATATTCTTTTTATCGTCATCTAAAACTAATGAATGAGTTGGCGCAATGTAGTGCGCTTTTAGATGTGGAGAGGTTTTGGTGTTCTGGGCATTTCTGGGGGTAATTTTTCCAGTGCACAAGGAGAAGATTCTGGGTAACAACAGATTTTAATTACCTTTCTCAACAGGTCTGTGAACTTTCCCAATAGAAAGAAAACCTGATTTACTAGCACCACTTCGGCAAACCCCACATGAGTTCCGGATCCAAGCCTATGGAAAAACAAGTATAAATACTGCAACTAATCTCTCTGATCAAGGTGACTGACTACAAAACATACAATGCCAAGAGTTTTACAGCTGGAATGTATTCTCTACTGAAGTATCCAGAAGGAACCTGCCAGTAACCCCAGGCTAAATTAAGAAGTGGGCAGGGAGGGGGAGTGTCACGTTTGAACCAATCACATCTCAGCAGGAATACTTTGGCCAATAAACAACACAGGTGACATCATAAAGCTTCCGATGTATACAGTGCTAATGTAAAAAAAAAAAAAACTGTAGCACCAAAATAAAACAACCAAAATGGATGTATAAGCTTATCAGCAAAAGCTCTGTGCAAACCCATATCAGTAAAAGCTGTGCACAAATCCACATCAATAAAAGCTGTGCGCAAATCCACATCAGTAAAAGCTGTGCACAAATCCACATCAATAAAAGCTGTGCGCAAATCCACATCAGTAAAAGCTGTGCACAAATCCATCAATAAAAGCTGTGCGCAAATCCACATCAGTAAAAGCTGTGCACAAATCCATCAATAAAAGCTGTGCGCAAATCCACATCAGTAAAAGCGGTGCGCAAATCCACAGCAGTTAAAACTGTGCACAAATCCACATCAATAAAAGCTGTGCACAAATCCATCAATAAAAGCTGTGCACAAATCCACATCAGTAAAAGCTGTGCGCAAATCCACATCAGTAAAAGCTGTGCACAAATCCATCAATAAAAGCTGTGCGCAAATCCACATCAGTAAAAGCTGTGCACAAATCCATTAATAAAAGCTGTGCGCAAATCCACATCAGTAAAAGCGGTGTGCAAATCCACAGCAGTTAAAACTGTGCACAAATCCACATCAATAAAAGCTGTGCACAAATCCACATCAGTAAAAGCTGTGCGCAAATCCACATCAGTAAAAGCTGTGCGCAAATCCACATCAATAAAAGCTGTGCGCAAATCCATCAATAAAAGCTGTGCACAAATCCACATCAATAAAAGCTATGCACAAATCCACATCAGTAAAAGCGGTGCGCAAATCCACAGCAGTTAAAACTGTGCACAAATCCACATCAATAAAAGCTGTGCACAAATCCACATCAGTAAAAGCTGTGCGCAAATCCACATCAGTAAAAGCAGTGCGCAAATCCACATCAGTAAAAGCAGTGCGCAAATCCACATCAGTAAAAGCTGTGCACAAATCCACATCAATAAAAACTGTGCACAAATCCACATCAGTAAAAGCTGTGCGCAAATCCATCAGTAAAAGCAGTGCGCAAATCCACATCAGTAAAAGCTGTGCGCAAATCCACATCAGTAAAAGCTGTGCGCAAATCCACATCAGTAAAAGCGGTGCACAAATCCATCAGTAAAAGCTGTGCGCAAATCCACAGCAGTAAAAGCTGTGCACAAATCCACATCAATAAAAGCTGTGCGCAAATCCACAGCAGTAAAAGCTGTGCGCAAATCCACATCAATAAAAGCTGTGCGCAAATCCACATCAGTAAAAGCGGTGCGCAAATCCATCAGTAAAAGCTGTGCACAAATCCACATTAATAAAAGCTGTGCGCAAATCCACATCAAAAGCTGTGCGCAAATCCACATCAGTAAAAGCGGTGCGCAATTCCATCAATAAAAGCTGTGCACAAATCCATCAATAAAAGCTGTGTGCAAATCCACATCAATAAAAGCTGTGTGCAAATCCACATCAGTAAAAGCTGTGCGCAAATCCACATCAGTAAAAGCTGTGCACAAATCCATCAATAAAAGCTGTGCACAAATCTACATCAATAAAAGCTGTGCGCAAATCCATCAATAAAAGCTGTGCGCAAATCCATCAATAAAAGCTGTGCACAAATCCATCAATAAAAGCTGTGTGCAAATCCACATCAGTAAAAGCTGTGCACAAATCCACATCAATAAAAGCTGTGTGCAAATCCACATCAGTAAAAGCTGTGCACAAATCCACATCAATAAAAGCTGTGCGCAAATCCACATCAGTAAAAGCTGTGCGCAAATCCACATCAGTAAAAGCAGTGCGCAAATCCACATCAGTAAAAGCAGTGCGCAAATCCACATCAGTAAAAGCAGTGCACAAATCCACATCAATAAAAGCTGTGCACAAATCCACATCAATAAAAGCTGTGCACAAATCCATATCAGTAAAAGGCCCAGGTGAGTAAACTGTGCAGATAGCGTTGCAGAGATGCTGTCATCAGCATTATTTTTAGGTTGATTCCAAGTTTGCTCCAAGTGATTATTCTTGTTGCTTCCTGTGATGAACTCGGTTGCTGATTAAGCTTAGTAATATAAATTACACACCTCATAAGTCAATCATATTGCTACTGTAACAGCGATGTCGTTAGCTGCCAGGAAACATCCTTTCCTCTAGGGGTGGAGATATCACCCTATAACACCCTATGGTATAAGAACACAAACTAAAACTTATTTCACCACTGAAGACATTGATAAAGACTTTTAGCTTTACAACGTGTCTAACCAATGATTGTTTTATGATGCCAAAGTACTAAACACAAACATGATACTGGTTAATTAAAAATACGTGACCACAATCAATCAATTGGTTTCTTATGTCAATGGGGGTTACTAAGGATATTCAGTGCATGGTCATTTCACAGTTAGACGGCTGATGATTTTTTTTATACAGATAACTTTTTTGCAGCTTGGCCCTTTCTGTAAGACATCAAAATATCACATCAATGTTTTAATATTTAACATTGTCTAAACCACGTCAAAATCCTGCCATAACACTGTTACTAGCGTGTAGGGCAGCCTGTGATTTAACACAGCAGTCTGCAAGGTGTTTCAATATTCCTTTCCTGGGTTTCGGAAAGTTTAACAAGTAACGTTAAACGTTGTAAATAATGCTTATGTATTATCCTGATTGTACTGTAAGCTTTCATCCGATTTTGCAAACTATCATAATAAGCTTGATCCATTCATTTAGTATATTGTAATGTATTCATGTTTAGGAAGTAGTACTCAGGGAGATGGTGTTGAATTCTCAAAATGTTTGTTTTATTTGAAACTACACAGAATTCCTGACAAACTGAACAGACAACAAGTCCTGCAACAAAGCAATTGTCTGGGTCGTTCCAATATTTTTTTTTTGAAAGTAAAAATATATGAAAGCATGACGGCCTTTATGTATAAAGATCTTCTTCACTAATATACAACTGAACAAGAACTGTTGAGTATTTATTTTCGTTTCATACAGTATTAAATGGCAGTGTTTATATCTGATAGTGAAAAATAAATAAAATAATAGCAAGATAAAGAATGTCTATGTATTGATTTATGTATTAATTGTAGAAGGAATGAGGTATACAGAGGGTACAATAAAATAAATGAAGTAAAAAGAACGGTTGTACCAAAACGAAAACGCTGTATAAATGGGATGTATTAAGATGAATGTGTTGCTGGTTGTTTTTAAATCCCGTTGTGAGAAGTAAGGGATAGAGTGAACTACAGAACCCATAATCATTAGCGTGACCAGTCAATGCATACTGGGTAATTAACGCAGGTTTAAATTGACTGGCGAAGCTAATGGGGGGGGGGGGTCGTAGGAACGGTGGAGAGTTCCGTGTTGATTGTAGAGACGGCGAAAATCTACAATATTAAATTTGTTGAAGTAGTTGGAGACGGCGTACGGTGGAAGATTTAAATTGAACAACGAAGCACAGTTCAGTTTATGAAGAAGGAAAGCTGTAAGCCTTCTTTTATTAACCTGAAGAGGCACTTCGGATTTATAAAAACAACCAGCAATTGAAACGTCTTTTAAGTTGGACAAAGTACAGAGGCTTAAAGGAAGGGTATGTAAACCCAGGTTTTGCATTGTTATTGAGTTGCTGTTACCAGACAGACGGCCTGTGTTAATGTGGTACAGGGAACTGGCATTCTTTGTGGGACTGACTGATTGTTAAGTTTCCTGCGGTGCACTAACAACACTGAGGACGCTGCTGGAAAATACCACACTGCTTGTGCACGCAGAAAGTGCGCGTCTGTTCTTGTGAGACGTGAAGTAACAGCGTGTTTAATTCTTTTTACTCAACGGAGTGGATTTACAATGCATATAAGTCAGTGACTGTTATACCTCTGAGCTACGGGGAACAAAGGCTGAGAGGAGCAGAGATTGGCGCACACGGTGTACAGTGGAAGAAAAAAAAACACTGTGTGCTTTATTTGAAGTACTGTTTTATTAGTTGTGAGGATTGGTCTCTGGACGGTATACTTTTTAACTTTAAGACCTGCAGCATATAAAGGACTTCCACCAAGTACCAGGAGGGGCAGTCGTGTCCACCCTGCAGTACAGGACCTCTGTAACCCAGGAGCAGCAGAGCTGAACCAACGTACTCGCTGGAGGAGGGGTGGCCTGTCTGTACACTGCCTCTAGAGGGGACTGGAGGAAGTCTACGCAAAGCAGGAATAAAGTAACTGTGGTTTATAAGGGTTGGGAGTGCCCACTAGAAAGCTGAACCTACTCACCTTGCAGTTCCACGCCAGGAGGTTTAAGTGGACGGTGAGCGACGGACCTGAGACAATCCCGAACTATATTACTTGTATGATTTACTCCCTCAAGACTACAGGGACATTTTATGGTTGTGTTGTGGATAATGCAGAAAGAGCAGCAGCACAATAAAAGTCACTGTAGTTTTGTATTTCCTGTGTGGCGTCCATCTGTTCACCCTGTTCTACACCTTCTGGCTATCCTACACATATTACGTAACTAATACCAACCGGTTACATAATTTATTTCAATATTTATGAATGTATTTATTTATTTATGTTTTACTTTTACCAAATATATAGGCTATCCTTCAGCATTAGCTAATTCTCAGAAATGAATGTTCCTTTTTGTCCAGTGGGGACCACAAATAGCGTTACTCTCATCAACCAGTATCGAGGAAAACGTACTTCCTTGCGCCAATAGGGACCACAATGAGTGTTACACTGACAGGAAACTTTTTTTTGACAGGAACATTTTTCAGAAGTCAAGATCAGAATCTCAGAATGATGATGATGAAGATGACTCGAAAAAATCTCCAAAATCTCCAACATAACAGTCCCAAGAATCTCAGCTGGCTGACTTCATCTTTCAAAATACTGCTTGTTTTCTCAACTAATCGTGTACCACTGACAGTTAAAACAACATGCTTGCAAACTGTAGGTTATAGTTTCAAATCCCACACATACCAGACCTTTTTATTTATATAAATATATATTTTTTGCATGCAAATGTTCAATTTTAAAACAGAAATAAATAATTTAATATAAATGAGGTAGATGTCACAATAAGTGCATTCCCTAGTATATTTTTATGTTGACAAATCAAATTAATTGTCAATAAACTCGGCTGTCCTGTAATATACATATGCGTGTGTAACAGGGGAGATCTGTGCTGACTGTCTGGCGTATGCGTGGTGCTGCAGGAAGAGGGCAGCAGCCTCGTAAGATCTGCCTGTCAGTCATGGCAATGACACGGAGAGGTGGAAAGAGGGTGTGTTAGATTTCTCTCTCACTGAGTGGCTGAACCTATAAATAACGCTCTGTTATTCCCTCAGATCGGCCCCTATAGGACGTACACGAGCCAGGGAAAGTGAGAGCTCTAGAAGTGAAAGCGGGGGTCAGTGGGTGAAGGAAGGACTTAGGGTCTTTCTATTGTTTTTGTGACGTGGTCTTGGTCCAGACAGGGACCGTGTTATTTTGATTAATAAACTGCTTATTAATTGCACCTGGTAACGCTCTCCGTCTTCTGCTTTATCATCAAGGGCACGGGTCACTACAATATTTTGCGGTACATATTCCCATGTAAGATGGCCTTGTGATTGAAATATTTGCCTATTAATAATAAATTAATATAATATAAATACTTTGCTCTATTTAACAATGCCAAGATATTCAGTCAGTATGGGGGTTATGTAAGGTGAAATGATCAATAAAAGGCCTCAACCCCACCAAATCCAACAGGGTATAAATGCACATAAAAAAAGTGGCCAGGCAGTGTATCCTAATGCTTTACTGTATTTACACTTTTTTTTTTTCTACACACCGGACACGATGCGACAAGCAAATGTGTCGTATGCACCACGACAAAAAAAAAGAGTTTATTTTCCGTGTGCCAAGAGGACTTTGCTGCCCTTCCTCTGACATATTTTGTTTGGTTTGATTTTCGTGCTCCACAAATCTCATACAGCGCCTACTGCTCTCTGATGCACAGGTGGCGCTCACTGTGACCCTCATTATCATAATTGCATCTCATTATTTGTGCATGTTGAGTAATTTGCATTGCTCTTAAGTTTACATAGGCCACAGTGCAAAATAATTGCCTGGCCGTTTTACGATTTCCAATAAAACCTAATTTTGGAATCTGTGTAGTCAGGGTTAGAAACTCAAGCTTGCCCGCTTGCCCCAGGCGAATTAAATTTGTTGAGGACTAGTTGATGTCTGTGTCTCAGTAGTCCTTTGGGCAAGTACTTAAAACAAATGTACACATATACTCCCACATTCAGTCTTGCGTTAAAAAATGCAGGGAAGTCAATTTTCTAACGGGTGTAGCAGTGGTGAATAAGCATTCACAAATAATGCTTATAATACAGTCACTCGGAACTGAAGCCTCTCTTCATCTCCTCTGCAATGCCAACTTAATCAGTGTTTGCTTCAGGACTTGCAGATTGAGGGTCAATGTGGCCCCCTCTCAATTTTTTGGGGACATTTTCTTCAGTGAGGGGGTCAATATGTCAGCCTCTCTGCGTGCTCATTGGAAAAGACCATCGCAATCAATCTGTTTATGTTTATTTGTTCAATCTATCTGTTCAACTCCACACTTTTATTTCTCACTACACCACTGATAGTAATGTTTGATAAAAAGCGTAGTGGGTTACTGTCCTACTTTTCTGTAATTAACAAGAAGCCTAAAAACAACTTTGACAGGTATTTCCACAAGTGTACTACAATACTGTATTTATTAACAATAAATACATAAAAACAGCAGGGGTGTAACTGTTACAGTATGTACACTTTAGCAGTGTACAGTATGTGCATGTTTGTTATACAAATTCATGAAGACCTTTTATTTACTTAATATATGTTTGAAACACTATATTAAAGTTTAGAAAAGTAACATTCATTTTGGGTTTGTGACCACCAACTTTTACTCATTATATGCTGTGGAAAGAGGAATATCATTTTTGTTTCTATCTTAGTATGTGCTTCCACATATGCTTCAAGTTGAAGTTCTTATCTGCTTGAGGGTCTGGGGTTTTCTAGTAATTGTTGGTAGCTTTTTTTAATGAAGTAAAAACGTTTTACTTTGTGTGAAGAGATAAGACAGTTAAAACAGTAAATGTGAATTTATTGATAAGAAACATAAGTTACAAAATTACAGGTGGAACCCTAGTTAATTTCATTTGGAATTTAAACTTGTACAGACAAGCTGTTAAGAAAGACGTGATACTGTATTATAGCTGATTTCATTTCAAAAGTCATGAACTATGTTTCTTTGTTTTGGGGGAAACAGCCACACAAATGTAAGTGTAAAACTGTAGGACCAACAGCACTCTGGAATACAGCCTGCTGTTTTGAGAATAGTGTTGAATCTTGTTTTCGGTATGCATTCAGTTTATAGTTTTTCCTTTTTTAACATTTAAAAAATTTGAAAGCAATGAACTTATATGTATGTGCACACAAATAAAACACACACAGTGCTTCACTTGTTTGAATCAGTTTTACATTTAATGTACTTGTAGATAACACCAGTACGACTGTCAGATGAGCTTTGCCGAGTGATGTTATATACAGTGTAACACTCAGGTTTGGGGCTGATGTAACTTAAAAAAAAGGATGGTGAGTAAGTAGATTCAAGAAACTGCACAGAGTCCTTTTCTTCAGTCAGTTGTTAGGTTTATTGAAATATGCAGGGAGTCTGGTCCCAGGTACAGGACACAGAATACTCGTTCTTACAATTGTTGCATGACATTAAATACCCTTCTGCATAGGTGTCTCTCTCCTCCTCTTTCTCTGACACTTAACCAATAGAAAAGGTACAACTCATTATCCTGTTGCCATATATTCCATTTTGTGTGAGTGTGTGTATGTGTGTGTGTGTGTGTGTGTGTGATCTAGTGTGAAGATCTCTGAACTCAGTGCTTTCTTCAGACCCTGGTGTCACAAAGGTCCATACATCTGGTTTTTGTCATCTTCCTTGTTCCTATCTCTCCGATTTGCCTAAGACCCTTTGATCCCAGTTTCATTATCTCTTTTTGGCTCTTCGGTCCCCCTTGAAAACTAGCTTTATGACCCCGTCATAAACCAGCTGTATTTTCTAAGCAAAAACCTGTTAACTAGTTTTATAACCCAGTGGACTCCCGAAGGGCAAACTTCTTTCATGTCAGGGCTGGAGATCAAAGGACTTGTTTGTACAGCCGTGTGCTGCTGGCCAGCCATTTGCTTTGACACAAATGAATCTTAACTTCTCTACCATATTGCAGCTTTCATCTATCACAGCAGTGCTTGCATTTTTGGAACTAACAGTTTTTTCTATCCAATGTTAAATCACTTTTCAGAAAAATAACATGAATACAGCCGTCATTCCTCATGCGTAGCAAACTGCTATTCAATACTTGTTCCATGTTTTCCAACAGGGGCTATCAGAAAAACACTCATTTTTTAAAACAAACCTTTAGAGTGCAATATATGTACGTGTATTGCTGTTTTGTAAACATCTGAACGCTCATTAATACGTTAACTTTAACTGTTGTTGAAATGATAGTGTGTTCCGGCACTTTCTGGGGGGGACTCGAGCACTGGATTAACCGTTACCTTCAGCAACACCCCTGGAATAAAAATCCTGATACCGCTAAAGATTCTGAATTCCATCAGGCAAACAAACACCTAAATCTACAAGCTAAACATGCAGCTTGTTGCGGCTCAAATTATGTAAATCATAAAAAGCCGACTTCAAGAACAGATCTGAAGAAACTGTATATGCCTAGAACTGAGTGAAAAACCATCTACTAACTTGTTCTTAAAGTATGGGTCGAGTATAATTTTTCTTTTGTAGACGAGGAAATGACTAAAACACCGCTAATCTATGTGAAAATAACTTTATTGTACTTACCGATGGCACTGGCAGTAAATATCACTCAAACATCAAATCACAAAGGTGGTCTGAAGACAGTTCCAATACCTATACAAATGTACTCACAGACAGATTTCGAAAAATGGTCCTGTAAAAAGTTTTAAGCTGTACGTTTCCAAACAGCCAAGGCTTTTTCAAATTCCATGTAAAGTGATGCTGGAGTTTAAAGACAGGTACATTATTTCAGTTTCTGGACACAAGAGTGAACTCAGTCTCAGTCATTACGCGACAAACACCGAAGCAATGCAAAAAGGGAAATAAATAGCAGTGTGGAGTAGTGGTTAGGGCTCTGGACTCTTGACCGGAGGGTTGTGGGTTCAATCCCCAGTGGAGGACACTGCTGTTGTACCCTTGAGCAAGGTACTTTACCTAGATTGCTCCAGTAAAAACCCAACTGTATAAATGGGTAATTGTATGTAAAAATAATGTGATATCTGTATAATGTAAAATAATGTATAATGTGATATCTTGTAACAATTGTAAGTCGCCCTGGATAAGGGTGTCTGCTAAGAAATAAATAATAATAATACATTTCTTCATGCAAGTTATTTTCACTGTAAAGATATTTGTGTGTCTAATCCTTAAGTGTGTGATTTACAATAATGTTTATTGGTATTGCGTCTGGGGAGGGGGACACAAGGGCACGTTAAGAGAAATTCAGCGGGAATTTTTTTATTTCAGGGGGACATTGGCACAATGGCGCGGCCTAGCGCGAACACTGCTTAATGATGTTTTACGTTTGTGTTCTCCCTCTGTGCGGGATGCAAAGTTTATCGTTTGAATTTACTGAAACACGTTGCATCTTTTGAAGTAAGTGTAAAGTCATTTTACAAAAACGTGGAGATTTATACCGGGTTACGACCCTGACTGAAGATGTCATTAGCAAAGGGGGGCGGTTGTACGAACGAGGTCAAACAATAGGCCATGTTTTACTAAACATTTTTTAAAACTAATAAACAAACAATTACCATATGAACACTATCGTAGTATGTTGCTTAAAATATAATAACACAATATATTCATAATAAATTCATAATAAAGTTCTTATCAATAAACAGTAAGCCCCTAACACGTTTTAAGCTTGGGACTCGCTGTCTGTAGATTGGTGTTGTTTACATTATCGTCAGCATATTTTTAGTGATTGGAAGCTTAAATTATCTTTTTAAAAACACACTTTTTTCTTATACCAATACAGTACTGGTGAGTGATAATCAGTTCATTTGAAAACCAGGCTTTAATCACTGATAATAGGTGCACAGGCGGTGATTCCGTGAGCTCTCCGGGGCTCAAGCACCAATGGGAAAACAAGGTTCTGCACAGTGCAAATAAATCACCTGTTCTGTCAATATACAGTGTGGATACTTCACAATCTGAACTGTTATTGCAGTATTTAAAAATATATAAGCCATTTATACAAAGTCTCCCATCTTTCTTGAAAAGATCTGCGTTTCCCTCCTTTTTCTTTTGTATTTGTTATGCTCTCATTAGTATCTATAGTGATTCAGCGTCAGACCGTGCTGGCAGATTCTACTGTATTTGCTGAAGCGGTTTTCTCCCACTGCTAATTAAACAAAATAAAAATAAATAACCATCTAACAATTTCAGGCTTGTTAGTGGGATTTAAAGCTGTATTACAGTTAAATTACAGAGGATTTAAAACAGAATTGTGGCAAAATGTACAAAAATGCCTACACACAAAAACCCCAAAAGAATGTGCCCGTGACCATAGGGATTTCGTGTGTGGAAGACAGCAAAGGAAAGAAGGTACAACTTAAGTGTGCAAGTACTGTCGAGTTACTGTACATATTTTGACAAAAAAAAAAAAACTCAAGCATTTTGAAAAGTAACCGAAAACACTAATTTCATACAGTACATCAAAAATGAAATCCCAGAAAAATAAACGATTTACATAAAAAATAAGCACCGAAAAATACAATTAATAAAACCCGAAAAACAGAAGCCCTAAGTATAATGCCTCATCATCTGTAAGCACGACATGATGCTGACCAAGTGTTGTTGCCACATGTTTGAATATCTGGACCACTGTATTTAGTGTGTCAAGTTCATGGGCTGGTGCTTGGACTATAGGCATGTAACCAATACTTGTCAGCTCAAGATTCACTCTGTTGTTTGTTGGTTGAAGTGTGTCCACCCTTTCTTATGCATCATTCTGTCACTTAATAAAGAATGTAATATATTTTGCAAATGCTAGTACTGCTGTTTCATTGTCATCTATTTATTCATTATACCACTCCTTCTTAGTGCCTGTAATTGATGTGGGCTCTAACTTTCCTACTGTTACTGCAGCTGGCAAAAGTTGCTCCATAACATCAGGGACCTGGAGGGTAGTTTTTGTTGAAGGTTGTGGGTTCTGTAGCCCCATGTCTGCTACTGGACCTCTTTGCCAACCTGCCATCTGTGTGGTGGGAAAACTGTTTTTCCCATCAAAGCTGGTATCATTGATGTCAATGTTGTCACATGTAAAGTGTACAAATCTATTGTGCACAAAGTTGGGTGGTATTACTGCTCCTGTTGTAAGATCCATTGCTTCTAGAGTGCTCTCTGCCTAAGATGTGTCAACTTGCAATAGATTTTGGTAACTGATGATGTGCCCAGCATTGTGAAATAACTGAACAAGTTTTTTTGATTGAGTAGCCTGATGCAGAGTGCTTACAGACCTAGATGCTTAGGAGTCCAGTGCTAGCCACCACTAATATTGTACACTAAGTCCTGTGCTATGCTAAGAACCCTTGCTTGAGTGTTTGATTCACTCTCTTGCACCTCTCCATCTACTGTTTCTTCTGGATCTGCTCTCAAAAGGCTCTGGCCACCAAACAGTCGGAGGAACATAAACAGGCTGTCAGGAACACAGGATATCATTTCATTTTCATTGATAACAAATCCTTTGTACACAGGCTTCGCCAGGATGTCAGATCTCGGTCTCAAAGCTAAGTGGACCATCTCCAGAAATCTAGGGCTGGGACAATGCATCAAATCGTTGGAATAACCATAGATGGATAAAATAACCATTGATGGTTGAAAAAAAACCAAAAAAACGCATCTATCAGTTCATTAATAGGAACGTTTTTTATTAGGAACGGCAAAATTTAAATCTACACTCTTATTCCTTGGCTTTCCTTTGGTTCCTTTAAATAATAATAATAATAATAATAATAATAATAATAATAATAATAAAAACATCCCCGCCCACTACGCAGCACGAACATTTTCAAACTAATAAGCGTGACAAAAAAATAAATAAATAAAGGACTAGAGACTAGAGGTAGGCTGCATTTCAGAATCACATTTTGCTAATTAAATTGTCAATTTAATGTAATTTTAAATAATGCCGTCAGATGTTTGGAAGTTTGGGTTTTTTTTTACAAAAGAACTAAATGGAAAGGTAAAATGCACTGTTTATGGAGTTTTAATGAGCTTCAGTGGCAATACCACCAACCTGCGGGATCATTTGCTAAGACAGCACCCGACAAAATATGACAGTGGGAACACAAGTAAAAAACAAAAGGAAGCAACACCTTCAGTGACAGCTTACTTTGGAATGAAAGTTGATCCAAAAAGCATCAGAGTAAAAGAAACAGGCCTGACAGTGGATGTTGTCACATAAGATATCAGACCTGTTAGTATAGTGGAGGGAGCTGCGTTTAAAAATTTTGAATTTTGTTATGAGCTATAAAAATCTCTAAATTCATTACTCTGGATCACGAACGTGCAAAGGAAAATGACAGGATTTAAGTCAAGAGTGTAATTCAATGTCCATCACTACCGATGTATGGACAAGCATGACACAAGAAGCATTTTTTTAACAGTCACCTGCCATTACATAAGCAAAACTGGGAACTCGAATCAAAAGTATTAGTGACACGAAAATTACACGAGAGTCACACAGCAATTAATTTAGCATATCCCCCCCCTTGTGCAACGCACACTTGGCCCCAACGGCCACCTCCCCCCTCAGTCTCAAAGTCCCGGAAGAGGGGGAAGCAAGTTGTTTCTGGGGGTGGCCATGGTGGAATGTCCTCCACCCCCCACATCTTCATGGCTGGCAGCTCCCTCTTCCGGGGCTTCCGCCACACACTATCCTGCCGCGAAAGTGCGGCTGGGGGAGCTGGTCTCCTGACCTCCTCCCCCTTCTTCATGGCCGGCAGTTCCCCTCCGTGGGGCTCCGGCCACCCAATTTCAAGCAGCGAAACTGCTGCGGGGGGAGCTGGTCTCCTGACCTCCCCCCCCCCCTCTTCGTGGCCGGCAGCTCCCCTTCGTGGGCGAAGCAGGATCCTCGGCGACTCCAGGCGACGGCAGCAGCAGCGGACCCTTGGGAGGCAACGGCAGCAGCAGACCCTCGGGAGGCGACGGCAGCAGCAGCGGACCCTCGGGAGGTGACGGCAGCAGCAGCGGACACTCGGGAGGCGACGGCAGCAGCAGCAGACACTCGGGAGGCGACGGCAGCAGCAGTGGACACTCGGGAGGCGACGGCAGCAGCAGCGGACACTCGGGAGGCGAACTCGGGAGAGGAGCCCCTGGCCATGGAGGCGGCAGCGGGAGCTCCACTTCTCCCTCGTACCCTGTGCGGAGCAAAAGGCAGCCCCAGGCGATGCGGAGCCACAGGCAGCCCCAGGCGATGCAGAGCAACAGGCAGCCCCAGGCGATGCAGAGCAACAGGCAGCCCCAGGCGATGCAGAGCAACAGGCAGCCCCAGGCGATGCGGAGCAACAGGCAGCCCCGGGCGCTGCGGAGCAACAGGCAGCCCCGGGCGATCCAGGCGTGGCATCCCTGGGCGGTGCGAGGCTGGCATCCCTGGGCGGTGCGAGGCTGGCATCCCTGGGCGGTGCGAGGCTGGCATCCTTGAGTGGTGCGAGGCTGGCATACCCGGGCGATGGCGAACTGGCATCCCCGGGCGATGCACGACAGGGCGGCAGCGGTCCCTCAGGAGGCGACGGCGGCAGCGGACCCTCGGGAGGCAACTGCAGGAGGGGAGCCAGGACCAGCGGTGGTGCTAGGGTTGGCCCTCTTCTCAGCCGCTGCGACCCGGCGGTTTTCCCCCTTGCTCGTTTTAGCAGCCTGTGCAAGGGCAGCTGCGGACTGCCAGCCTCCTGTCCCAGTCCGTCCTGGCGTGAAGGGAGAGGCAGCTCCTGCTCCTCTCCCTCAGGTGTCGGTGGAAGCAGCTCCTGCTCCTCTCCCTCAGGTGGTGATGGTGGAGGCAGAGACAGCTCCTGCTCCTCTCCCTCAGGTGGTGATGGTGGAGGCAGAGGCAGCTCCTGCTCCTCTGCTCCTGGCGAAGGCGGCAGGGGCACCTCCCCTTCTGGCGGTGAAGGCGGCAAGGGCTCCTCCCCTTCTGGCGGCGAAGGCGGCAGGGGCTCCTCCCCTTCTGGCTGCAGCCGTGAAACCAGCAGGCATGCTCCCTCTGCTGGTGGCGGCGATGGAGGCGGAACCAGCAGGCATGCTCCCTCTGCTGGTGGTGGTGGGAGCAACACGTCGTCCTCCCATGGAGGTGGAGGTGGCACCAGCAGGAACTCACCCTCTGCTGGCGGAGGTGGGAGCGACACACAGTCCTCCCACGGTGAGGGAGGTGGAACCAGCAGGAACACTCCCTCTGCTGGCGGAGGTGGGAGCGACACACAGTCCTCCCAGGGCGGTGGAGCTGGAACCAGCAGGAACTCACCCTCTACTGGCGGAGGTGGGAGCGACACACAGTCCTCCCACGGTGAGGGAGGTGGAACCAGCAGGAACACTCCCTCTGCTGGTGGAGGTGGGAGCGACACACAGTCCTCCCAGGGCGGCGGAGGTGGAACCAGCAGGAACTCTCCCTCTGCTGGCGGAGACGTGGGCTGTAGACGTTCGGCCTCCCCCCTTTTGGGCTGTGGACACACCGGCTCCTCCCTCTTGGGCTGTGGACGTTCGGCCTCCCCCCTCTTGGGCTGTGGACGCACCGGCTCCTCCCTCTTGGGCTGTGGACGCTCGGCCTCCTCCCTTTTGGGCTGTGGACGCACCGACTCCTCCCTCTTGGGCTGTGGATGCTCAGTCTCCTCCCTCTTGGGCTGTGGACGCACCGACTCCTTCCCCTTGTCTCCTTTGGCCTGTGGAGGTGATGGGGTCTGCTGCTCCAGCAGCTAAAACCACCCAGACGCACAGGACACCCTCCCCATTGAGTAGGCCTTCCAGAAGCAGGGGTCTTCATAAGGGCAGTCCTCCTGGCCATGCCCAAACTCCCTGCAGATAACACACAGGGGGGCCCCTTCAGCTCTCCACTACTCCTGTTCGGTGTCCCAGTATGGGGGTCCCAGCTGGGTGGGGTCCCGTGACCACCATCTCCTCACACCTCTCTCCTGTTGCTGCTTCTGGCAGCTCTTCCTCCATTCTCCCATCCTTCCTCTTCTTCCTCCCATCTTCCTTCCTCACCCTCCTTTCTCCATACACAATAATAAAAAACGAAAAAAACAAAAAAACTGCAGTACCCCACTCCTTCGTGAGTCCAGGAGGCGCTGGTGATCCCACGCTGGACACCACGTGTGACAGGATGGCTGAGTGGTCTGACGTCAGGCAGAAGCAGGAAGGGAAAATAAACTGACACCAGGGAGTACTGCAGGTAAAAGAAAGAATCGGCTGGCTGCCGTTTTTATTTGCAAAACAAAAATAAATAAAATATTTTAACAAAACAAATCCTGAACACAAAATATAAATAAAACACAGGTCAGGCTGGGCAGATTGCCTTTACTGTTCCTATGTCTATTATTAAGTTTCGTTTTGTTTCGTTTTCTCTCCGCTCTCGTTCCTCCTCTGAACTCCCACACCGAGTGCCGAGAGCTGCAGGCTTTTATAACAGGTGACCATCTCCCGATTAGCAACAAATTAAATCACCTAATTAATTTGGGAGATGGCCACCTTCTGCACGAGTTTACTAAACTACCCATCCACGCTACCGAACAGTATCAAATAAACAAACGGCTACGCCGTCACTAAACAAAACAATAACAAAACACACGGCGCTCGCCGTCATGCATACAATAATAAAATCAAAATACAAAACAAATACAAAATACACTGCACAGGGGCGGAGGGGACTCCGTTCTAAACTAAAATAAACAAATCAATGTACAGGGCTGCTCGACCTGTTACAGTAACAAACAGAAATGCTGAACACAGAAAAAGCACCACTCAAGTTAATACAGGACTGTGACGGAAATATAATGAGTTCTGGTTGTAAATCTCCCTCTCGACCTCTGAGAATACAAAGTAGCGAAAGGGAAAGGCTTTGGACAGGTTGTCCTGACAGTTCATTCCCTGGGTCGGGAAGTCAATCAGCCTGGAAAAAGACGAGAATCCAGTGCGAGAATGTATTGACCTGGAAGGTAAATGAGGTAGCAGCTGCAGGCAATAGAGTCAGCTGTAATCGTTTACCAAGGGGTCATGCATAATCGCATAAAAGGGGCTGGAGAATTGTAAATCTTTTCCTTCGCTTGGGTTTTTGTTACGTGGAAACTGGAAGGACCGGGAGATTGCCCAAAATAAATAACGAAAGGAGTTTGTGAGTGTTTTGTTTGTTTCTTTGTCTGTTTAGTAATTGTCTGTGTTTGTAATCACTAGACGGCTAAACACAGATCCGGAGCTGTCGCCAAGGGTCAGCACGAAACCGGATCATCACTGCACTACTGTCACGAATTAACTTTGTTATCAGCACTTGTTTCACTAATAGCATGTAGTATATTGTACTGCACCACAAGCACTGAGAGCACTCACTTTGGAACAGTGATCGTGTGTGTCCAATTGTGTGTGTTTTGTACCGTGTCTATTATTTGCGGGACTGCAACCCTTTGTTTCATTACTGTGCAATACACATTGTTGTGTATTGCCAGCTCTTTATTATTTACTGGCGGGTCATCAGACCATTGGATTATAAACCATTAAAACAATCATTTTCACCCGTACTTTGTTGTCTGTGCGTTCTTGGAATCACTGTATCCGCACTGCACCTGCTATACACCTGTTACCACTTCAAAAACCCTTGTTCACTGCCATTTAACAGTTTTTCTTTCCTGGTTTCTTGGCATATAAGGCAATTTTCAAATTCTGTGGGTATTTCTCTTTTGACCCTACATACAGCATCCATGATTTGACTGTGGTGTCATCAATCTGGATAAGAAAACAAAATGCTAGCATAAGACTATTTGAATGGATATGTAACCCTTATTATTTGCAAATCAGTGGTAGTGGGTGGAATATGTGTGTTGTGATGCAATACTGTATGAATGAGGCACTCCATTTCTCAGACAAATCATCAGAATGTATTCTTGAGCTGAGTTAATATTAACAAAGGGAGAATTCAGATTATCTGCAACAGGGGTCTGGGAGCTCTGTGAGTCTGCTGCTATCTCCTTTGCTGTCTCTCTGCAAACTCACAGACACTCCCTCTCTAGTACAGTTGTTACACCAATCTCTATGGTAACTGCCCAAAACGGTTACATTATATCTGTACAGGCTGTGCATGTCCACTTTCCCAGCACTTATACATTACAGCCTGCCTCTAACATGTGCCAACCGCATGCTTAATATATACAGTATAAAACCATAAAAATAACTGAACAAAACTTATATTTCTAACAATATCTTCCTATAAAGCTCAGGTGCATTAACTAACACCACTATGTACACAATACAAAGAACAATAACCTTTCCACTCTATGTGTTTACACTATAAGTTGTTATTTCTTACTACAAACATTAAAAGGGGGTAAGATTTCCATTTACTAAAATCAAATACTATATAACATTTTAAACACTGTCCTACCTGAATTAAGAATAAGAAAAGGAAGAATTTAGATTCTCTGCAACAGGGGTCTGAAGCTCTGTCAATCTGCTGCTGTCTCCTCTGTCCCTCAGCAAACTCACAGACACTCCAGCCCCCTCCCCTTCCCTGCCTGGGGGCTTGACCCATGAGAATGGGTCCCCTTGAATACTGGAGACAGGGAAAGGGTTCTGATTCCTGACTACAGTTACAAATATTTTCCTCTCACAAACCACAAGAAACTCGTTAAGAATGGTGACATTTGCTCTATTTTTGTAGTGATTTAGAATTTTTCAGTACTTCAAAAGCACAAACCAATAGTTATTCCTGAACACTGACAATGCATTAAATCATGCAAACTCAAATTATGCAGAATTAAGTGTTTATTGTTGAGTATTAGGTTTGATAATGATAAAATTGTGCAGTAATACTGTAAGTTCTGTTTTTCTGGCGGCCATTTTGTTTTTCTGCTTTTTAACCATTAAGCTTGATAGATACAGTTTGGCAGACATCAGAAATGGATTCAGCACCCTAAAATCCTTTGGAAAAAAGTATTTGACAACTTTTACTCAAAAATGCCTGAACTTTCTATAGAAGCACATTTTTCAGATTTCAGTCTAGAATATTTGCGGAGTGCAGCCGTCTCATTGAGGTTTGGCATTTGCTATTTTATGTGGCGTGGTCCTGGCCCAGACAGGGACCTTGTTTATTATCAAGTATAATACATTTATTAATAACTGTTATCTCTCAGTCTCCTGCTTTACCATCAAAAACAGTGAGTCATCACAATGTATTATTATTATTATTATTATTATTATTATTATTATTATTATTATTTAATAATAATAATTGAATTTTGTATAGCGCTGACTATTGAGACCCAGCGTTTATTATGTAACATCACTAACATCACTAACATCTTCAAATACTTCAGATGCACTCACATGGAGAAGCCACTAACATACAACCTTACAGCATTAACATAACTAAATTGCAACATTCCAGCAACATCGTTAAAAGGTTGTGTCAGTGGGTATCAAGTAACAGTTTTATTTTACAACAAAATGCCACTGTATTGTACACCCCCAAAGTATAAAGCGAAAGTAAACAATAATGAAAAACGTTAGACAATGAACATGCAGAAGAACGAACTGCACTGAAAATACTGAATTGCATCTACCACTGTTAACAATAAAAAAAAAACTATAAAATCCACTAAAAAGACAGTAGCACTGTATTATTATTCATAACTCCCCGTTTAAAAAAGACCCGGCGATTATTGGAAGTTTAAGATGACCGAAAAAAAAAAACATAATACAAGAAAAGTAAACTTATATAAAAAAAAAAAAAAAAAAAAAAACGTTGTACAAACATAAGTTACAAAATTGCAAAGGCAAGTTTAAAAAAGCATGTTTTGAGACGGCTTTTAAAAATATTGAAAGGCTCAGATACCCTGATCACATTTGGAAGGGCATGGAAAATGTGAGGCGACTTTTCATTGGATCATTTAGTACACGTACTATTTTCTTTAAATTCATTGGCCCTTATTTCATTTCTAAAGAACTGATTGGCCCAAATGTGTACGTATAGTAAAAAATAGTACGTGTAGTTAACAAAATAGAACGCGTAGTGTATCGCAGTACTACACGTAGTAATTTATTTGAAACGTGTACTAAATAGTAACCGGATGGCCTTCCGTACCTGGCTAAAATTGCATGTGTCTCTTCTATTTATAGTAAACACACACAACACATCGGTTTAAACTGCTTCCCATTACACTGTATGACAAGGAACTTCCATATCTCAGTCACAGGGACATACATGTACAAATAAGGGAATGTTATGCTGTAGCACGCCGAATATACAATGTGGAAAAATAAAGAAACCGAATGTATCGAGAAAACGCGGCCGCTAAATAAAAATGAGACAATAACCTACTATTGCCTTTACAAGAACGTAAGGAAGTTAATAACGGACGATGAAAGGCTTTATTGCATCAGCCTAAAACATTGAATGAGCGCCGCCATATAGTGACCATGTGGTCGGGTTACCTTTCTTAATAAACTGTTACCAAATCAATTTTTTTCTAAATGCAAATGTTGCCACATATTAATATCACAATTCAGAATGCTAAATAAATTAAACTTAAAAAAAAAACAAAACAAAAAAAAACAGTGAATGCTCGTACATTTTACAATGATGACATTTTGATAAGAAGCACGGCTCTTACCTAGTAGTAGAGTCGTCTGTTTAGATAGAGAAATAGAAAGCCTATTCAGATTGCCATTAAGTGAAATCGACAACAGGAACAATTCTTTAGAGCTGTAAAGGGTATTTCTCAGATTTTGGAGTGTTCTCGTCTTGACAGCTGCAACAGAAGGTGTCCGCTTTCTTCCTGCATTTTACGTTTAGGGTGTGTGCTGTTCAAAAGGTCTCGATTCATTGACTGGTCATTAAACCCCGCCCATGTATTCACAGAATGTAACAACATACACGTTTCTGAAATGTTTTTTACACCACTGTAGATAACCAAAATATGCACTACGCATATACATGATATAAAATTCTGTAAAATTGAATGGATTGTATATTATTGGACAGTTTACTACTATATGTACTCAGAGTAGCTGTATCAGCTGCTGTTACTGCAAAATGTCTATCTTCTTACCTAATTTTGCTTTACTACAGACATTTGATACAATTTACTGATGTGTTTACAACTGTTTTTTCAACCACTGTATTAGAGTCGATTAAAACCACACAGGAGTACAAAATGAAATAAATAAATGAAATAAATAATAACTAAAATCATGGCTTCAGGTAATCAGATTTGGTCATATTTCTCTCACAATACAGAAAATGGAATATAGAATATACATGGAACATAGAATTTACTCAGATGAAGATTTCTGTATGTTCTATAACCTTCAAAGATTTAATACTGCCTCCCTCTGGTGGCTGATTCGGGCTATGGGCTGTGTAGCTTTATATGGATTCGTTACTTCAGATCAGGTTTATGGCTTATACATTTATTATGTTGAAATTTAGCACACCGGTAGTTTACAAACAATGGTTAAATGCATGACAATTAAAATGTGGTGGTATATTCTTAATGTTTCACACTGGGGGCCATTTGTTTTAGATCGGACAAACACATTTCAATAAAAGGAATAAAAACACCATGTAACACAATTTTTGTTCCTGAGTAGTAAGTGTTATTTCCGAATTGCTTATGCCTCAAAAGTATAGAAAATGGCTATTATTCCCCACAAACTTTGCTTTTGTGACCAGGACAGTGATATTTTGAAATTTACCTATTTTCCAGAACATTCCAGTTAGATTCAGTGCAGAGTAAACTTGGAGTAACTTCTAGAACTTTCTAGAACTTTCCAGTAATATAAATAGTAGTATAAATACAGGGGCCTTAAGCCCACCAGTTCAGTTTAGTTCCAGCTGCCTAAGTGGATACATATCTGCATTTTTCTGAGATGGCATCAAGAGGCTGCAAGCATCCAGCAGACGCATTTTGCTATGTCTGCGGCCAATTTATCAAGACAAGAGCGAAAAGGTACTCCGTGGAAGCATCTGCTAAGATGTGTGAGGCCTACAAGGCATATTTCGGCATGCCTGTCGGGGATCAAGACAAACCCTGTGCACCTCATTTCACCTGCGAGCACTGCAAAAAAACTCTGGAAGGTAAGATGGACAATTGTTGCTTGGAATTTTATGTTATAAAATTTGTTAAAATTTTTAAAATTGTAAAAGTTTTTAATTTTAAAATGTTTTACAATTTTCAATGTTATTGAAAAAATATATCATATATGAAAAATGTTGCGAGAATCTCTTACACATTAGTCATGGGTGAAATAAATGTATTTTTGTAGGATGGTACAGAGGGGAAAAGAGAGCCATGAAGTTCGCTATCCCAAGAATTTGGCGGGAACCCACTGACCACTCAAGCAATTGCTACTTCTGCATGGTGGACCCTTCCAAGTGGACCGAGTTCTCTGTGGGGAGGAACAACGTCAAGTGGGAGCCACTGGTGGACCCCCGGAAGGTGCTGATGCCACCACTGCACATCAAATTGGGCCTTATGAAACAATTTGTCAGAGCTCTAGATAAGGAGTCGGCAGCCTTCAAGTACCTTCAAGACTTCTTCCCTAAGCTGTCTGAGGCAAAGGTCAAAGCCGGTGTCTTCGTCGGACCACAGATAAAGAAGATCCTGGAGTGCAATGAATTCCCCAAGAAGCTCACGAGTAAGGAGAAAGCGGCTTGGAACAGCTTTGTCGCAGTGGTTCGGGGCTTCCTGGGCAATCACAAGGCCGAAAACTATGTGGAGCTGGTTGAGACTCTGGTGAAGAACTACGGCACAATGGGCGAGCGCTTCCACCAGGATATACTGGACTTTGAACGCCGCTACCAAGGACAGTATAACGAGAACATGATGGGAGACTACATTTGGGGGCTGATTCGTGAAAGTGATTTACAGTATAATCGTAAATCTCGAAAAACTACTCACTTCTAAATCTTTTGTAGTCATTTTTGTATTACTTTAGTATAAATACATGTTAATTTGGATTCATATGTTGTTTTTTTCTGACTTTATGTGAACGAAAAGACACAAATTCGCCCGTTTTCTCATTGGAAATAGGTAAATTTCAAAATATCACTGTCCTGGTCACAAAAGCAAAGTTTGTGGGGAATAATAGCCATTTTCTATACTTTTGAGGCATAAGCAATTAGGAAATAACACTTACTACCCAGGAACAAAAATTGTGTTAAATAGTGTTATTATTATTATTATTATTATTATTATTATTATTATTATTATTATTATTATTATTATTATTTATTTCTTAGCAGACGTCCTTATCCAGGGCGACTTACAATTGTTACAAGATATCACATTATTTTTACATACAATTACATTATTTTTTACACATTGTTTTTTACATACAATTTCCCGTTTATACAGTTGGGTTTTTACTGGCGCAATCTAGGTAAAGTACTTTACTCAAGGGTACAGCAACAGTGTCCCCCACCTGCGATTGAACCCATGACCCTCCGGTCAAAAGTCGAGAGCCCTAATTATAATAGTGTAGTGACCCGGGCACCGTTCTGTGTCTGCTGGACTTGTATATTGTCCCGTTGTTTGTCTCGTCTGTCTAGTCCTGTGTATATGTGTTGCATTTATTGTTTAGGGAGTCACCACTCTACTTAGAATGGGAAGAAGCGCGAGGGATGGTTTTGGTTGGTTGGTCCGGGTGGAGTGGGCGGGAGCGGAGGGAGGGGGGGGGGGTTATAAATGAGGGGGGTGGTGGGAAGAGAGAGTGCAAGGTTTGAGTTCTGAGCGTTTGAATGAACCGCGCTGTCAGAATCTTAGTGAAACAGTCAATGAGATTGGGCATGTGAGAGAGACTGAAGCCTGGGAGCGACATGGAGCGAGAGCCTGAGGGAGAGCGAGAGCTCTAGAAGTGAAAGCGGGGGTCAGTGGGTGAAGGAAGGACTTAGGGTCTTTCTATTGTTTTTGTGACGTGGTCTTGGTCCAGACAGGGACCGTGTTATTTTGATTAATAAACTGCTTATTAATTGCACCATTGCTCTCCATCTTCTGATTTATCATCGAAGGCACGGGTCATTACAATACTATCAAATAACATATTGTTTTGCATCATTATAGCAACACATTCGACAACATTGCATTTGTATTTGTATATGCATTCTAAGATGGTTACATTATATAGGACTATTGATACAGTTATACAGTGTGCTGTTCTGTATTTATAAAGCTGCTACTGTGTGAATGTTACATAGTGTCCAAATTAAATAAAACAATACACAAAATGATATCACTGAATTGAGGATACTTTATGGCAGTGGTTCTCAACCCTGGTCCTGGGGACCCACTGTCCTGCTGGTTTTTGTTCTAACAGAGCTCTCAATTACTTAATTGAAACCTTAACTGAACTAATAATTAGCTTAATTTGACTTTTTAAAAATAAAATTGTTTAGCTTACAAGAAGTTAGAGAATTCAAGTTCCTTATATAATTTTATATTCAACTTGGAACCTCCAAGTTAAAATGCTCTGATTAGGCAAATTATAGTGAAAAGCCTTAAGCAATTCTAACCTAAGACTAAATTGAGAAGCCGATACCGTTTTAATAGTCAGTCAATTGAAATCCTAACAAATATTTTACATACCGATCTATCTCCAGCAACTAACCGAAGCAAAGCAATTCCAGCTTTGTTGCGGATGATTTTTTAAAAATATATTATTATAAAAGTATTAAATGTTATTGCAATGTAGATCATACCATTAACATTATAACTATAATTAGGGCTGTAAATCTACGTTTAATTTATAACAAGAGGCACCAAAAGCACGGCTTGAGAGGAATGAAGACTTCATTAGCACAGGTAGAAACATACAAAGTAATACCAGCTCCGTTGTAGTTTTGTGTTTTTTATCTATAGCTTTTCTTTTTTTGTTTTTTGGGTTTTTTTTAGCAAAAATGTATTTTGAGCTTTCCACAGCTATAAAACACATCTACAACCTGTGTACCCTTTTTTATGTGTCCTACTACTGTTTCTTCCCGTTTTCCCCACTGCCTGGTAACTCCATTACCAAAAACTATATCCTGTTTCTAAAAATTCTTGCATCTCATTAAAAACAAAGATCGTCTTTCTTAAAAGGAATACACATCTAAAAGCAAATAGAAATATATATATATATATATATATATATATATATATATATATATAAACAAATTACATAACATTCTGCATTGTTTTTGTTTCACTGTAATTACACATGATACTATATATATATAATTATTATTTGTTTATTTAGCAGACGCCTTATCCAAGGTGACTTACAGAGACTAGGGTGTGTGAACTATGCATAAGCTGCATTGTCACTTACAACTACGTCTCATCCAAAAAACGGAGCACAAGGTTAAGTGACTTGCTTAGGGTCACACAATGAGTTAGTGGCTGAGGTGGGATTTGAACCGGGGACCTCCTGGTTACAAGGCCTTTTCTTTAACCACTGGACCACACAGCCTCCTATATATTGAGATCGATATCGATATAGATATAGATATATTAAGTAATCAATGAGAACCTAACCACTGTAAAATAGCCTAATTCAACAGATCAGTTAAATCATGTTTAAATATAATTATAACAATATATTTTTAATAGAAAATTATGAAATTCTGTAATAAAATATATACATTTTACATTATTTATATTTACATGACAAAATGATTTTTCTAAGTCCCAGTGAAGAAGCAAAATTATCAAACTGTCCCTCAGGCAACGGCTTTTTCTCGAGTGGAAGACAGTGAAGACGTTGTGTGAGGACAGAGACGCTGGTCTAAGTTAAGACCCCCCAGAAAGTCATTTCGTGAAACAGACATAAGACCTGGTCATAACAATGTCAGCAAAGGTGACTTAAGCCCGTTTTTTGGTCTTAGACTTAAGTCAGTTTGTGAATATGGCCCCAGCTGCCTATTAATTTGTCTCAATTGTAACAAACCCAAAAGTAACTGCTGTTGCCCTCTAGAGCAGGGGTCTCCAATCCTGTTCCTGGAGGGCTGGTGTCCCTCCTGGTTTTTGTTCCAACTGTACCCTAAATTACTTAATTCGACCAATTAAGCTTCTAATAAGCACTTAAATTGGTCCAATTAAGTAATTTATGGGACAATTGCAATGAGCTTGCATATTTAGTACTGAGCTGCATACTTAGGTCCTGTCCACACTATGCTTTTAAATCGTATTAGCTGCCTTTAAACTGCCTTAAAAGTGCTAAATACGGTTTGCGTCTACACTACACATTTTATGGTCAGACAAATCCAAAATATAACTTTTGTCACCAAGAAAGCAACAATATGCTTGGAGGAAGAGAGAAGAATTTAAAGAAAAGTTCATCATGCCCAGTGTTAAACATGGTGGAGGTTGGGTAATGGTATGAGCTTGTTTTTCTTCCTCAGGCACTAGCGACCATTATATTGTAAAATGATCAATGAATGCTGCAAAATATCAAGACATTTTGCACTCTCATTTGTTACCCAGTGCTAGAAGGCTTACTGGACGGAAGTTTGTATTCCAGCAGGATAATGACCCTAAGCATTCTACAAAGTCTACAAAGGAATTTCTGGGGAGTATCCCAATGTCAACTATTGTTTTTGTTATCAAGAAGTACAAGAAGTACATTATTGCTAAAAATTGAAATGGTGGACATGACAAATGACAATCCTTGATTTAGTCTTTTCAAATAACAACGCGAGAATAACTAAAACTGAGGTCAGAGAACCATTGGCAAACTCAGACCACAACATGGTCTTCTTTGAAGAGCTTTTTAAAACCCCAAAAGTAATGACTAAAGCTAAGGTTTACACTTTTAGAAGGCAAATTATGGAATGAAACAGAGACTAACAGAAGTAGATTGGAGTAAAATAGAGAAAACATCCACGGAAAAAGTATGGCTGTTTTTTAAAAATGTAGTACTAGAGGCGTAAAACAATTACATCCCAAAAGTAGACAAATCTAAATCTAAAACAAAATGGCCAAAATGGTTTAATAGATCAATTAAAAACAAAATTCAGAGAAAAAAGGCACTTTACAGTGCGTTTATAAGGGACCAAGAACAAAGTAGACAGAAAGACTACTGGAACTGCAAACATAAGTCAAAAAGGAAGTTAGAAAGGCGAAGAGAGAGATGAGAAATGAGCATTGCTAAGGGGGCTAAAACCAATTCCAAAAAGTTTTTTTCAATATTTTAACAGCAAGAGAACGTTCAAAGATGAGGTAAAATGTCTGATAGATACAAATATCAAAATCATAGATGTAGAGAAAAAAATAGCAAATATATTAAATGATTACTTTTCACAAGTTTTTACAAAGGAGGATACGGGCAACATGCCCCACATGTCGACCTATTCCTATCCAGTTTTAAATAACTTTAGCATAACGGAGGCAGAAATGTTAAAGGGACTAGGAGCTCTTAAAATAAACAAATCCCCTGGGCCGGATGAGACCCTCCCAATAGTACTCAAAGAAATGAAAGAAGTTATTTACAAACCGCTAACAAGATCATGCAACAGTCTCTTGACACAGGGGTTGTACCGACAGACTGGAAAATAGCAAACGTAATACCGATCCACAAAAAGGGAGACAAAACCGAACCAGGTAACTACAGACCAATAAGACTGACTTCTATTATATGTAAACTTATGGAAACTATAATAAGATCCAAAATGGAAAATTACCTATAGTCAGCATGGTTTTAGGAAAGGGAGATCGTGTCTAACTAACCTGCTTGATTTTTCTGAGGATGCAACATCGACAATGGATAACTGCAAAGCATACAACATGGTTTATTTAGATTTTCAGAAAGCTTTTGACAAAGTCCCGCATAAAAGATTAATTCTTAAACTGAACGCAGTAGGGATTCAAGGAAATGCATGCACATGGATTAGAGAGTGGTTAACATGTAGAAAACAGAAAGTACTGATCACAGGAGAAGCCTCAAAATGGAGCGAGGTAACCAGTGGTGTACCACAGGTATCAGTATTAGGTCCTCTGCTATTCCTAATCTATATTAATGACTTAGATTGTGGAATAGTAAGCAAACTTGTTAAATTTGCAGAAGATATATACATCTTCTGCAAATTTATACTCTCTACACAGCAAGGATAGTTTACGTGTTTTCAGGATATTGGTGCAGCAAAAGTAAATCAGCCAAAAAGCACCATTTCACTTTTAATTTGTAATTTCCAACACTCTTAGGTGAAATGTAGAAAGAAAAGTCAATACCTGTCATACAGTAAGAGAAATAAGTCGCCAAAGTAAGATAAAAATGTCTTTCTCCTTTTTCTCCCAACGTATTTTTGTGCAGACCCCAGGCACTTTTATCCACGCATATGTATATTACAAGACATCCGAGTTTAATGACAATTAACTTGTTTTGTCAACATGAAAATATACTAGGGAACACACTTATTGTGACGTCTATATCATTTATATTAAATGATGCATTTATGTTTTAAAATGGAACATTTGCATACAAAAAATATCTTTATATAAAAAAGGTCTGGTATACATGGGATTTGAACCTATAACCTTCAATTTGCAAGTGTGTTGTGTTACTGTCAGTGCTACACAATTAGTTGAGACAAACTGTATTTTAAAAGATGAAGTCAGCCAGCTGAGAATTCTCTGGACACATCATTTGCGATTTTTCAAGTCATCAATCATCATCAATCATCATCATCATCATCATCATCATCATCATCATCATCATCTGATCTTGAGCTCTGAAAAAAATGGTTTCCTGTCAGTGTAATGCTCATTGTGGTCCCTATTGGCGCAATACTGGTGGAAGAGAGTAACACTATTTGTGGTCCCCAAAAAGGAACGTTAATTTCTGAGAATTGGCCATATGTTGAAGGATAGCCTATATATTTGCTAAAAGTAAAACATAAATAAATAAATTCATTAATAAATACATATATGTATTTATTTATTTATTTATCTTGATATATGTTTTTCATTATCATATAAACACTGCCATTTAATACTGTATGAAACGAAAATAAATACTCAGAAGTTCAATTGTGTATTAGTGAAGATTTTTGTACATAAAGGTCGTCATGCATTCATATATTTTTATTTTCAAATTTAAAAATATATTGTAACGACCCAGACAATTGCTTTGATGCAGGACTTGTTGTCTGTTCAGTTTGTCTCGTCTGTCTTTTATGTTACATGTATTGTAAGGTGAGCGGGTCATGCCGTTACTTAGCATGGGAAGGGGGAGTGAGTGAATGAGTGGAGAGAATGTGTGCTGCTGTTTTGGGGGTGGCAGAGCATGGATGTGACTGGTTGATGAGCCGGACAGCGGCGGGAAACAATGGGAGGTTATATAATAAAGAGGTGCATGAGCCTGGGGACTGGAGACAGTCCAGTACTGAACTTGAATGAGAAACTGTGGGTGCGACTAAGCGAGCATGTGAGCTGTGAATGGAGAGAATATGCAGTGAAAGTGCCAAGACTAAAATGTAGGGTTATTATTTTGGTGCGATGAATTCCAGACCCTGACAGGAATTCTCAGTAGTTTCAAATAAAACATAAATTTTGAGAATTCAACACTGTCTCCCTGGGTATTACTTCCTAAACATGAAAATGTTATAATATATTAAATGAATGAATCAAGCTTACTATGATAGTTTGCAAAATCAGATGACAGTTTTCAATACAATCGGGATAATACATGATCATTATTTTCAAAATCTTCATCTCGTTACTTGTTAAAAACTGTAACTTTACTGCTATACTGCTTGCAAATGTGAACTGGAAGTACAAACTTTGTGCCATGAAAGCTAGGGCATCTGCATTGTAAGCACTATTGGAACCATGTCTTATAAAAGTGGATTGAACTTGCATGAAGCCAAGTTAGTAGAAACAATTGGGGCAACCTTGACGCCCCCAGGTCAGGTGTCAGTCTCAGATCAGTGTACTTCCTACATTTCCCCAAAAATCCGCTCATTTAAATAGAGTGAAAAGGACCATATTTACTTGTGAGAAATATATTGTAGATAACAGCAGTTATGGAATGTTTCATTTGAATTCTGAGAATACCGTTAGCAGCAGGGTGATTAGTGTCAGTTGTAGATGGACTGTGCTCTTGACTGCTAATGGAAAATAAACACAAAACTATGGATGAAGGTAGTCCTTTAAAGCTTCATCCGGCAAGAAAGTGACAGCGTCTCACCACAGATTAGTCCAGGTGTGCCATTTCTCAGTCCAACACAAGTGAACATTTAAGACAGGCTAAGTCAGAAGGTGTAAAGACATTTTGCGAAGCTATGAAGATCCGAAAAGATGGAAGTTTCAGACAGGATTATTATTGACCTTAATTAATCCTCAACAATCTTTTGGCATGAAAATTACTACAGAACGCATACAAACAAAACTTTACTTGATCAACCGATCGATACTCATGAAATAAGAGCCATCTGCTTTTCACCATCAGATCTTGATTGGAGGAGGTGCTTCATCTGTCAAAAGGTGAGTCACAAAGGAAACAAACATCTCATAGTGGTACAAAGTAAAGATGGTGAAACCTCTCTTAGAAATGTTAGTTTGCAGTTATTTTTTGCACAAAGTGCAGATGTCATCTGTGCAGCTTATTTTTTATGGCTTGGCGATAAAAACAGCCATGGCCTTCTGATAATCAACATACCATGGTCTGTGTTGTACAGCCAGGGGCTGTACCTGGGGTCCTTTACCCATTCCAGGGCTCTACGTTTAGATTTTTAACTACCGGCCCCTTGGGCCACTGAGCTAGTGTTTTTACTGGCCTGGATGCAATTTTATCTGGCTGTAACAGGGCGAGGTGCACTGTACATTGTTTTGTTTAATTTATTTTAGAGCGGGGTCCCCCTCCGCCCCTGTGTTTATTTTGTATTGTTTATTTATTCCATATGTAGCTGGCTGGCTCGCAGTGGTGACGTCACGGACCAGGAAGTAACTGAAACCAAACAATGGATGGGCGGGTGAAGCTGAATGCTATTTCACTCAGCGTTTTTAATAAATAAATAAACCAAAACAAAAGATTTAAACACAACAACAAAACATAAAGCAAAAAGGCGTGATGGCCAAACAAATAGAAACAAGTTTGTTGTTTTGTTGTTTTGTGGGGTGAGGGCGCTCTCTCGGCGCTCTCTCCGCGCTCTCTCGGCGCTCTCTCCGCGCTCTCTCCGCGCTCTCTCCGCGCTCTCTCCGCGCTCGTTCCTCCTCTGAACTCCCACCCCGAACGATAGGTTGCGGATGCAACCCCGGTTCCCTGAAAGAGAAAATAACCATCAAGGTATGGGATATTGCCGTCAGGCAGTAGCGATTGGCTGAGCTTTTATAGCAAAGCTGCCGATAGGCCTCTGCGCGAGCTGCCACGTAAGCCCGCCCCCTTGGGAGCTCACTATACGCAGCGCGCAGAGACTCACTTCCTCTTTTGCTCTTCAGGCCGTGAAGGCTTCTGAAGCGACCACGCGGCTTGATGGTTATTTTCTCTTTCAGGGAACCGGGGTTGCATCCGCAACCTATCGTTCCCTTTCAAGTCGAAAATAACCATCAAGGTATGGGAACAGTGTACCCAAGCCGTCGCGAGGGAGGATTCTCGGCAGTAGGACAGACTTACGTCATAACGCAACTGCGTAGGCAGTACATCTAGGCATATGCGGAGCTGCGCCTCAGCGTCTATGCTCGTAATGACACCTGTCTTAAAGGTGGAACAGTCAACACCATGCTATCAACCACTCTATACGTCCGCATCCTGAGGCGTCGTAGAGTGTAAAACAGATGCTCCAAACAGTGGAGCAGAGGAATCCAGTACATTTAACCTGTAAAACCTCATGAAAGTATGCGGCGTAGCCCAACTGGCTGCCGCGCAAATATCAGACACCGGCACCCCTCGAAAGAGGGCCCAGGATGTCGCCATACCCCTGGTAGAATGCGCCTTCAACTGCCCTGGTGGTGGAAGGCCTGCAGATTCATACGCTAATTTAATAGCATCCACTATCCAGTGGGAAAGACGCTGTTTAGACAGCGGCTGACCCAAAGATCTAGAACCATGGCATATGAACAACTGTTCTGTCTGCCTCACAGTCCTTGTACGGTCCATATAACACCTCAATGCCCTCACGGGGCAGAGCATGTGTAACCGCTCTTCCTCTGGGGAAGAAAAAGGAGGAGGATGGAACGCCATCAACTCAACTGACTGGTTCATGTGGAACGGGGATATAACCTTTGGTAAAAAGGCCGGATTAGGGCGCATGGAGACCTTAGAACCGTCTCCTGCAAAACGAGTACAAGAAGGATGCACTGAAAGTGCATGTAACTCGCTCACGCGTTTTGCTGATACCACAGCCAGCAAAAAAGCAGTCTTAATAGATATGAGCTTCATATCCACGCTGTGGAGAGGCTCAAACGGTGCCTTGGTAAGGGCTTCTAGCACCACATCAAGGCTCCACGACAGTAAACTGGTCGTTCTTGGAGGCCGCAAGCGTCTTGCGCCTTTCAGAAACTGAGATGCCAAAAAATGGCAACCAGGTGATAAACCGTCAATGCGTACATGACAAGCCGAAATGGCGGCTAAATACACTTTAAGTGTAGAAGGAGATTTCCCTTCATCCAGCAGTTTCTGCAGAAACTGCAATATTACTGCCATAGGACAGGAGACTGGGTCGTGGCTCTCAGCCAGACACCAACTCTGAAACAACTGCCACTTATACGCATACTGCGACCTAGTAGAGGGCGCTCTCGCACTCTGGATGGTCGATATAACTGCAGTCGAAAGCCCTAAGGCTGACAGGCGCTCCCGCTCAGGGGCCAAGCCCACAACTGCATGAGTTTGGGGTTCGGATGCCAAAACTCTCCTTGAGCTTGGGACAACAAGTCCGCTCGCAGAGGGAGTTCCCTCGGGCGACCGTGCAGTAACTGCACTAGACTCGGGAACCATATTCTCCGAGGCCACCGAGGAGCGATCAGAATCACTGTCGCTCGCTCTACCCTGACCTTCTCCAAGAAGGCGGGGAGCATCGGAATCGGTGGAAAGGCATACAGGAGCCCTGGCGGCCATTCGTGAGCCAGTGCATCCACCCCCAGGGGGCTGTCGAGGTCCTTCACCGAGAACCATAGGGGACAGTGCGTGGTCTCTCGCGAAGCGAAGAGATCGACCTGCGCTGTGCCGAACCATTCCCAGATGCGCTCTACCACTTGAGGGTGGAGACGCCATTCGCCCGCAAGAGGACCTCCTCTGGACAGGAGATCCGCTGCGTAATTGACTCTGCCCGGCAGATGAACTGCACGCAGAGAGGCTAAACGCGGTTGAGCCCAGAGCAACAGCCGCGTTACCATCCGGTGAAGACCGGGGGACCGCAATCCGCCCTGGCGATTGATATACGCCACTACTGTGGTGTTGTCTGACCGCACTAACACGTGCTTGTCTAGAAGCACTGGCAAGAAGTGCCGGAGGGCGAGGTCCACCGCTCTGAGCTCCAGAGCGTTGATGTGGGCTGACCTCCAGGGTCCTGACCACACTCCACGGGTCCCTGTCCCGTTCCAGACCGCCCCCCAACCGTGGTTGGAAGCGTCGGTCGTGATGACCTGCCTTCTGAAAATGGGACCCAAGCGTACGCCTTGGCGGAGGTTTGACGGAACTTTCCACCAGCGTAGCGCTTCCCAGCAGACTTGGGATACCCTTAGCCTGCGGTGTTTGTCTCTCCGCGGATGCAACGCGAAGGCATTGAACCAGGCCTGCAGAGGTCTCTGGTGTAGTAAGCCCAAAGGAAGGGCTTGTGAGGCGGCAGCCATCAACCCCAGCATGCGCTGACACAGCTCCATGCTGACTGTTTGTCTCAACCTGAATAGGGAAAGACACCGCTCTATTGAGGCAACTCTTTGTGTCGACAGGGTCGCTTCCATGGACACTGAATCCAGATGCAGACCCAAGAATTCGGTCTGTTGGCTCGGCACTAGGCGGCTCTTTTCTGAATTGATCTTCAGACCTAGCTGCCGAAGATGGTCTGTAACCATCACTGTGTGCTGTGCCACCTGCTCCTTCGACTGCGCGCAGACGAGCCAGTCGTCCAGATAATTCAGCAGTCGGACACCTTGAGCCCGCAAGGGAGCTAGAATGGCATCCATACATTTCGAAAAGGTTCGAGGAGCTAGTGACAGACCGAATGGAAGGACACAAAACTCGTATACCCTGCTCTGGAATGCGAAACGCAGATACTTCCTGTGACCCGGGCAGATGGGAACGTGAAAGTACGCATCTGTCAGGTCCACGGTGGTGAACCAGTCGCCGTGTCGGACTGACTGGATGATGTGCCTGTGCGTAAGCATCCTGAACGATAACACCCGCAGGTATTTGTTCAGTACTCGCAGATCTAAAATAGGACGGAGCCCGCCGTCCTTCTTGGGCACCAGGAAGTATTTGGAATAGAACCCCTGGTCGATCAGAGCAGGGTCTACTTGTTGAATGGCACGCTTGCTGAGCAATGCTTGTATTTCCACATTCAGAGCTGAGGACTGAACCGAGTCCTTCACTGCAGTTACGACCACTCCCCGAAAGGGGGGAGGTTTTAACTGGAACTGAAGGGTGTACCCGGTGGATATAGTTTTGTGCACCCAGATGTCGTTGGTGCATTGTTGCCAGAACTGGAGCTGGGAGACAGTGTAGGGGAGGGTTAACAGCTGCCTGGTGTTCTCAGGGCTGTTTGGGCTGGGCTCGTTCGCGAGGGGCCTGGCCAGAGCCCCGAGGGCGTGGCTTGGCACCACCTCTAGGGCGCCACCCTCCGCGCTGCGGTCTTGAAAAAGGAGGTTGACCGCGCGCTGCTGTGCTTGAGGAAGAGGTCTTAGTACCCCCTGGCCGTGGCTGGTGCTGCGGTGGTGCCCTGCGCCACTGATGTTCCTGAGGCCGCTTCGGCTGGAACGACGGTTTTGGCCACATTTTCGCCATTTGCTGTGACGCCTCCCGCGCCTTGGCGGAGCGTTGCAGCATCTCCTCCACCGCTGGACCAAATGTGTGTCCCGGTGTAATTGGGGCATCCAGCAACGGGGCCTTATCAGGTTCCTGCACTCTCGCCTGCGAGAGCCAGAGCTGCCTTCTGGCCACCACCAGAGACGCGATGCTCCTGCCCTGAGCCCGCGCGTTGAGCTGGGCCAGCTTCACCAGCAGTTGACTGACGGTCCCCAACTCGCTTCTGAGGGCCGCCGAAGGGCACTCAGGCAGGTCTTTGATTAGTGCCGCTTGGTAGACCGTCAGCAAGCTGGCCACATTAGAGAGCTTGACCGCCTCTGTGGCCGCAGCGTACCCCTTCTTGAGGTGTACCTCAGTGGTCCTGCACTGCTTATTGGGGCATGCAGGATCTTTCGTCAGCCCCGATAATGTTGGCGTCTTCACCAACGCGGCGAACGCAGCGTCCACAGGTGGGAAGGACGCCAACCCAGCCTCACTTGCCCCCTGCATGTTAAAGGCCGAGGCCTTGCGAGAAGTCGCCGGGGCAGAGGCCGGAGCCCCCCAGGTGGACTGTACCTCCTTAATAAAGTCTGGGAATGCCGGAAGCATCCTGGACTGACTGGACTGGGCTGAAGGCGACTCAAACAAGGAGCGCCGAGGTGGTTCCGCCATCGGCCACTCGACGCCCAAGTGGCGGGTTGCTCTGTCCACCACAGACCACGTAGGGTCATTGGTGTCTAGCACGTGGAGCTCGTCCTCAGAGTGCTGGGAGGCTACCTCAGCCTCTGTACTGTCCCCCTCTAGGATGTCAGATGCGTCTCTAGACAGCGCATCGATATCCCACTCCCCTTGAGACTGCACTGGAGGAGCGACGACCGGTGCAGGTTGTGGAGGGGCCACTGGCTGACTAGCAATGGGCCCAGTCTGTTGTCCTGGGACTGGAGGCACCACATTTGCTAGGGACATCAGGATGGACTGCTGCCCCATCATAACCTCCATGAATTGAGACATTTTGGAGGTTAGCTCTGCCACCCCCGACCTGTCTCTGCATCGCCTGTCCCGACGAGGGGAACGAGAGCGTGCTCTCCGTCGAGGCGATCTGGAGTGCGACCTAGACTCCCGACGGGGGCGTACCCTACGAGGGGAGGGGCTGCGCTCCCGAGCGCGTCTGGTGGGGGACCTCTGACCAGCCGTTAGCTGGGAGGACGGGCTCCTGGAGAGCTGCAGCCGCCCTGGCGGCGTCGCCGTAGATGACGGCGGGGCAGAAATGGTGTGGGACGATCCAGTGGAAGGAGAGCGCCCACCCACTGCTTTCTTCGCCCTTTGGCGGAGGGTGCGTGTCTGGAAACCAGCACAAAGATGGCAAAAAGCCCTATCCGCCAACGCGGATGCGGCGTGCTCTGGCCCCAGACACGCCACACAGTCCTCATGGGGATCGCTCGCTGGCAATTTTGCCTGGCAGGTGACGCAACGGTGGAACCCGGACATGGTTGCCGAAGCGTGGACGTGCACTGATCGTTAAGGCGTCGATGCGCCGAGCGTCGAAGCGTCGAGCGTCGAGGTGCGTGCACCGAGCGTCAAGGCGTCGAAGCGCCGAGCGTCGAGGTGCGTGCACCGAGCGAGCGCCGAAGTGCGTGCACCGAGCGTCGAGGTGCGTGCACCGAGCGTCAAGGCGTCGAAGCGCCGAGCGTCGAGGTGCGTGCACCGAGCGTCGAGCGTCGAGGTGCGTGCACCGAGCGTCGAGCGTCGAGGTGCGTGCACCGAGCGTCAAGGCGTCGATGCGCCGAGCGTCGAGCGCCGAGCGTCGAGGTGCGTGCACCGAGCGTCGAGCGTCGAGGTGCGTGCACCGAGCGTCAAGGCGTCGATGCGCCGAGCGTCGAGCGTCGAGGTGCGTGCACCGAGCGTCGACGCGCCGAGGGCCGAAGCGTCGAGGTGCGTGCACCGAGCGTCGAGCGCCGAAGCGTCGAGGTGCGTGCACCGAGGCGCCGAGCGCCGAAGCGTCGAGCGTCGAGGTGCGTGCACCGAGCGTCGAGCGCCGAAGCGTCGAGCGTCGAGGTGCGTGCACCGAGCGTCGAGGTGCGTGCACCGAGCGTCGAGGCGTCGACGCGCCGAAGCGTCGAGGTGCGTGCACCGAGCGTCGAAGGTCGAGGTGCGTGCACCGAGCGTCGATGCGCCGAAGTCCCCAAGCGCAGACGCGCTAGCACCAAGCGCTGATGCGCTGCACAAAGCGCCGAAGCGCTGCACCAAGTGGCAAATAGCCGACACCAAGCGCCTAAGCGCAGCACGCCGGAGCGTGAGTACCGAGCCTAGAACGCTAGCACAGACGCCTAAGCGTCAGCTGACCCGCAGAGCGGAGACGCTAAGTGCTGGTACAGTGTCCTGGGTGCTGTGCACTACTTACCTGTTGGTGCTGGGGATTGAGGCTTAGTGGTCGTCTTCCTCTGTGTAGTGAATGGGATTTTTTTTTTTTTTTTTTTTTTTTACTGCAGCAGTACTGCTGGTGGTGATTATGTGACTGGGACACAATATATGTGGGCACAGTACAACTACCACGCGGTTTTTTTTTGTTTTTTTTTTTTTTTTTTTTTTACACCGCAGGCAGTACGTGGGAGACAGCAGAGCAGGCTCCACACACACGCGGTCTAGCCAAGGCAAGACCGGGGCTGCAGACACGCGCGCGGCCAAGGCCAACGCAACGTGCGTCACAAAATATACAAATACACACAGAAAAATATATATTTTAATACAACCCAAAACACAACACAATAATAAAAATTAATTATTAAAGGAAAGACGGGAGACCACGAGAAACGCGATGCAAGCAAAGCGTGAAGGAAATATATAAAATATATAAAAATATACACAATATATAAAATCCTTAAATAATAATAATAACGACTCCGAAGAGTGTAACTGAAATCAACTCCGAGAAGGTGCAATAACCAGCTTCTCAAGCTTTAAGCTTTTTGAGTACAGTCAGCTACGGGCCCTAATACCTACCGCTACCAATGCTGAAGACAAAAGAGGAAGTGAGTCTCTGCTCGCTGCGTATAGTGAGCTCCCAAGGGGGCGGGCTTACGTGGCAGCTCGCGCAGAGGCCTATCGGCAGCTTTGCTATAAAAGCTCAGCCAATCGCTACTGCCTGACGGCAATATCCCATACCTTGATGGTTATTTTCGACTTGAAAGGGAACTGAGAGTGCTGCAGGCTTTTTTTATATCGTGGCCGAGGGGTTTAACTAGCTTGCAATTAAGTATTCTATTACCCCTCGGCCACAATCTGCACGAGTTTATTAATTACAATGTGGATGGGGCTTCCCATCCACGCTACTAAATAATAAACAAACGGCTACGCCTTCATTTAAAATAAAAAAAAACAACCCGCGCTTCGCCGTCATAAATATAATACAATAAAAATAAATAAACAATACAAAATAAACACAGGGGCGGAGGGGGACCCCGCTCTAAAATAAAATAAACAAAACAATGTACAGGGCACCTCGCCCTGTTACACTGGCCCAATATATTTATATATTTTTTCATGATGGTTTTTATTTTCAGTATGTTTCTAACTGTATGGCAACCAAAGAGAGCCCACGTCTCAAAAGAAAGTGGCTAAACGAAGCGTTTCAATATATGTTACTTCAGCCATTTAACATGCACACATTTGTGTGCTTGTCGGATAATGAAAATACTGTATTCAAGATTTGAAAATGTATGTGTGCAAATGATACTCATTTTTTCACAAGCAAACCTGCAACCAAGCTGTTACCATATGGTCACAGCAACGCTAAAACTGAATTATAATAATCCTAACTAGGGGATTGGTCAGTGTAGTCAAATACACGATTACAGGAAAATAAAAAATACTATTCGAATAGCACATTACATATTCGAGTACACAAAAAAAAAAACCTTATACATTAGCTACTAGTAGAAGCAAACACGTCTTTCTTTTATTTATTTTTTTAATGCTGACGCTTAACAAGTGTTATGTCAGTCTTAAACCCGTTGTTATTTGCATATTAAACTTAAGGACCCTAATTAATTATGCAATGCTTGTAATAGCAACATTCTACAGTAATCGTATTCTGTTTGAAATTGTTGCAAATTGTATTGCCTTGTTTTTAGCTAATGTTAACAGATCCCTGCTTGAGTTCCTCTGTAATGACTGTACACAGCAGCTTCTGCAGCTGTTGCTAGCCAGTCATGAAACAGCTTCTGGGAGCATGGCACTGGCGAACTTTGAATGTGTGAACTGAAATAAAATAATGTATATAGCAAGTGCTAAAAGAAGTAATCCAAACTTGGATAACATCAAAATTAGATAGGTAATTTAACGTTATGATGAATATAAAGACATACTAAATGATAAGCTGAACAACACAGTGACTAATAAGAAAATGCAAGATACCTGGAGTTGGAAAGGAGTTATTTTTTGTTATTTAATGTTGACGTTTTGTGAATGGATGGACGTCAACATTTGCACTGACCATTAAAAGTACAACCAGGTATCCTTGTTTTGAATTATTTACAGGTTATTGAATAAACAAAGTAACTTGACTTGGATTCATCTGATGTCAGTACTTGATGGCTAGTTGTAATTAGTAATGTTAAACTATTGTAATGTTGGAATCTGTTTTCTATTGTTTTGGCCAGGTTACAATATTTACACTATTAAGATTATTTTATAAATATTATTAAACAGATGTAGAATATTTAGGTTGCGATAAGATAGGTTTTGTTTTATTCTGAATACACTACAGCAAAAATGATTATTATTTGGTTGTTTGCGCAATATTATGCTACTGTTGCTTTAATTGGAAGAGATACGCGCTGTGACGTTGCTGCTCATTGAGTTCTGTATTTTAATTCAGTAAACAAAAGGAAAAACTTGTGCCTAAGGAAATGGGGTATTGAACGAAGAAATCTCGTGTTGGACATTTTTTGTACACTTTGTGAACCCGGCTAAACTGTACCGGCTTACACTGTTATGCTGTCTGCTTGTACACACGCATTTGCTTTTTTATTTTTGGGAGCGTAAGGGACCAGAGTTTGGGTAATCGAATACACAAAAATGTTGCACTCTGTGTATTCACATCCCTAATCCTAATAATAAACACTATTAAAACAATATTCATAATAAAAAAATAATAACCATCCTTCTCAGAGCGTTGTCGCTTGTGTGGCCTCTCCCAAGTCAGCGCCAATCTTGCTGAGTGATACCAACAAGTCCTGGAGGCTGGAAAGATTGTGAATGGCATTTTTTACCTGAACACATCGGATCCCAAATCAAAACGTTAGACAATTCGATCGCATATCTGGGTATCCATCGGGACATCTTACTACTGGATATGATGTAAAGAAAATGCTGAATTCACAACAAATAAAGCTGCTGTTTTATCTGCAAGTCTGGGAAACTGACGCCAAACAAGGCAACGTTACTTTTTTTTTCACTGTCATAATGAAGCCAGAGGAAGCGTCTACTTTAAATGTCATTTCATTTTTTTTTTCCATAATTACTTAATTTATGATTTATTGATTTCAGCGCTTTCCTTTTGGCTTATTGGTTGCTTAGTTGTAGAAAACCCGAATTGTAAAAGATTTGCCATGTCTCGGGAACAAGTACCACCACAAGTACCAGGAGGCTGTGTGGTCCAGTGGTTAAAGAAAAGGGCTTGTAACCAGAAGGTTCCCGGTTCAAATCCCAACTTAGCCACTGACTCATTGTTTGACCCTGAGCAAGTCACTTAACCTCCTTGTGCTCCGTCTTTCGGGTGAAATGTAATTGTCAGTGACTCTGCAACTGATGCATAGTTCACACACCCTAGTCTCTCTAAGTCGCCTTGGATAAAGTCGTCTGCTAAATAATAAATAATTAACCATTACTATAAATCATGCCATAAACGTAGCTGATAATTTGAAACAAAAATTGAATGAGAACCTGCACATGGATTTTGAAGATGTGGTACCCAGTTGTACACTGTATCACGCAGCTCAGATTATAAGGGCTAATCTGCAAAGAGTTAAAGGACTTAAACCTTCCCATGTTCCTTCAAGCCAGATAACAAGCTGCAAACATGTTATCTGACAGTATGTGTATGTTCCTGAAGTGGCTGTTTGAAAAAGATAGTGGAAAAGAAGCAATATCTTCAGCCCGTATTAATGCCACTAGTGAGTCTACACATCATGTCATCCTTTCTGTTGACCAGGACATCATCTTCAATTAATCTGGGGCACAAACACCAAAGCACATAGGGCTTGCTGGAGCTGTACACAGCATAACAGGCTCAAAAACTCTTCTTTCCTTGTTACATCGTCTTGGTCGCAATGTTTCCTATAGTACATGGAAGAGGGTAGAAAGTGGAATTGCAGAGTGAATGATTGAATGCAACAACCAGGGAGAAATTATCATTCCATTCAACATTAAGCCAGGTATTTCTTTTACAAGCTGCTGCTGACAATATTGACCTTAATGGCAAGCATACAACTCATGCCACCAGCATAGTGCTGTACCAGCGCAAGGGAGAAAGTGCCTCCAGTTTAAGTTCTGTCACTCACCTGGCTCCTGGGAATTTTGGTTCTGTGCAATGGCGTCGGGAATCTCTCAGTGTAAACCCAGCTGTCTGTGAAGTGGCAGATTTTTCTGCTTATGGAAAGCACAAAAAACATGGTTCTTAAGATTTAAGATGGATGCTTGCACGTCTTTGTCCAGTGAAGTTATTTGAAGTTGACCTTTTGCCAAACATTACCACAACTACACAAGCCATTCATGGATGGAACAGCTTTAATGTCAAAATATCCAGTCACGTCTTCGATAACTGCGATACGTTACTGCCCCATTGTCTGCATCCCCAATGGAATATAGTACAGTATACACTGTTATCACAAATGTTCATAAGATGACAAAGCAGTTGGACCAAAAGAATAGTCATCACTTTTGATGAGGCAATCTACTGCAAAGCTAAGGAAATTCAATGGCATTGCCCCAGAGAGTTTGCTGATATGGTTTTGTGACTCCAGGAATACACACACTGCCATGATATTCCTTGCCTGTATTGGATGAAGTGGACTGTGCCTCGAATTTGATGAAAATGCCATTCTTGCTGACCTACAATACATGGCCTGTGCAGAAACTGATTAGCAGTTGCAACAGATCACAGAATCATTGACTGAATCATTGACTGATAGACTCAGCAAGTTTCAAAGCCAGGTCAGGACAATATCTAGGACATTTGCATTTTGGGATAGGTACCTTGATATGGTCCAAATCCTTCTAATATTCATCCAAGCTGAATGTGATGTGTTATGGGAGCTTCATCTGGCTTCTGTTACAGATATGCTGACCTACTTCTTTGCTTATGATCGCACACATTATGCCCGCTGAGCAACAGCTGTTGCAGACATGAATCTGCTTCAAAATACTGCACCTGAGGTTTATCATCAGCTTTTACTGGGCAACCATCGTTTGCATTTCTGAGCAGAAATGTAATCAAATATGGAATGATATGGCTCTAGAACAAACTCTGAACAGGAAACAATTCAGAACAGAAACAATTGGGGCAACCTTGGTCTTCATCAGTTTTATAGTTGTGCCTATTTGCTTTGTGCTGGGCAAGGCTGCCCTAATGGTTTCTTGAAATTTGGCATGTATTTTTGATATCTCCACTTTAAATGGCAGGGCACTTTTGATAACGTGGCATTTTTTCACATTTCCAGTGTGTTTTTGTTTCAGATACATACATACATACATATCAGTGCTTGGAAATTCTGGCCTGTGACTGGTTTAAACCTCATCATAGGAGCAAAAATAGATTTAACTATTGCCCTCACATCATTACACAGCTGGGCAATAGTCTCAGTCTGTCATGTGATTCGTTCACATCACGATCAGTCCTGCCCCTTCTTAAAGGAATGCCCTCCACCTCCAATCCTAAAAATTGCTGAATGAAATCTGCTGAACGGCGATTCTGTGACAGAAAATGAATTACAAAACATACTACAAAAGAAAGAAAAAACTTGCAGTATGAACTTCAAAAACATGTTTTGGTCAGTTTAGCATCCTTATTTATTTTTATTAGGTTTACACAGAGTAATTTATCAAATGCGACAGACCCCCACCCACTCACTCACTTCAGCTTTCCACTTCTTAGAATGCATTTTTTTAACAAAAAGTTGATGTTAGGGCACACAAGTGTTTGCGTATGAAAACAGCTCTAGACATCTGAACACTAAGTATGAAGCGGAGGTTATCCCTTACCAAGGGCTGTCAATCAATCGGGTAAGTCTGGTCTTAACTTTTGATTTATCTTATCATATTAAAATTAATGGATGGTAATATGAACCATCTATATGCAGCAAAGGTGTGTAATGAGCTCCCAAAACTGCAGCCAGCTTAGTGATGAAACTTTTTCACTGTATAAAACATGTGGTTTTGTCAGCATCGTTCGGTTAGGGACTTTATTTAAAATGTAGGTTTCAGTTCGGTTTGGGAAAATCATAACCATTGCATCCCTAATACAGTGTACAGGTAAATTAGCATGGGAAACAAAGGCCATTCACAAGTGATCCCTATGTTGTGAGGTGGTCTTCCATACAGGGGATGTTTAAGAGAGTTTTGACTATTAAATGATCCACAGTACCAAACTCTTTTAAAAATACAAATATATGCTTTGTTACATGATTTATAACTAGGAGAACAGAATCTTTCCAAACAGGAACATTTATTAAAACAGGCTGATAAAACTTTTACACCACCAGCAAATTAAAATAGAAGCTTTATTTTGTTCCCCCCAAAAGCTGTGAATTTATAACTTGGTTTATATTTCTTTGCTTGTTGATATAAATGTAATTCCACAGATAGGATGAATATTACTGCATGCCTAAAGAATTTAGAAAACTGGAATTCAGTAGTTTACAAAAAACCGGTTTGTTATACACAACAGTGCACCAAATGATTCCTAGATGTAACAATAAACAGGGCTTGAAAGAATCCATTATACATATATACACATATTTATACACGGTATAGATATAAGGCTTTAGGGTCCATTCCGAGTTATTTGCCTTCAAGTAAAGCCTTCACATCCTTTATGCCGTGTTCACTTGCAACAGCCACCACATGATCCAGAGCACAAACACTTCCCAGAAGTCTAACCACCTGTTTTATGTGTTCCCTACGAGAGAACGAGAATGCATGTTAATGATTTGCTTCAAAAACCACATTTCATGCATATTGCAAAAAATATAACATATCTGCTTTTATAATACACACATTTATAATGGCTTTTTTCATTTATTTAAAAAGCTGTGAGCTAAAAAAAATTAGCCAAGAGCTGGCTTTGCACACCAAGACCTTAATTAAAAAATATCTTGCAACAGCCCACCCTTTCAAAATATATTCTACAAAAACTAAAAGCATGTTTAAACTTGGATTATATGCCTGTGTGAATAAATTACAGATGAACAAAAAAGGAACATACAATGTAATAGTTAAAAAGGTAAAGAAAGCAGAAAACAAAATGTAGAAAAATAAATATAAATCAATACTCTTCCCGTATGTAGATACTTGCCTTGCGTTTCGTTTTTCCACATCTGAAACCCCAATGCTGACCCTGTAGATCGTACTGGCCAAATGCTTAAGATACCGGCAAAAGTTTTCTAACTGGGGGATGGTTTGTTGTCCTTTGATATTTGTAAACCACCGTTTTGGAAAACAATCGATGACCTGCAAAAGTACACAAGATTTATCCTCATGACCAAAAGTGCCATATATTCCTGTTCTGTGTGATAAGAATAGTGCTACAAAAAAGTCCCCCCATTGAAACACTGGATACAGATGGCAAAATGAAAAATAAAAAAATAGAGTTTAGTCCTCCCACCTAACAATGTCCTCAGATAAGACTGTAAATATGTAAAGAAATATGAGAAGGGAATTCCAACAATTGGAATTGTAACAGCAATATCCAATCCACATCATTTCTGGTAATGTACAATAGTTTTCCTCCATTTTATACTCATTTTGTTTCCAATTCTTTGTTGGTTGGGAGAACTAGTGTAACTCAAGATACAGTTACTCAAGTACTGTAAATATGACACAGGGCCTGAAAACTGCCAGGATCATGGGACGTACCCTGTTTTTCTGAATAGCTACTAACACCCAAGACCACGGAGTTATAAGATTAACAAAACAAATATAAGTTTCCTTCAGCACAAGTGTTTCAATAATACAGAAAAATATACAGGCTTCTCAACAACCCCAACATTTTCATAATTTCAACAGAAAGTATCTTTGTACAACAGATAACTTACACTTTGGCTTTTTGTTATGCTATCTTCCCCAGGATCTGAGTTTTGCAGCGCTGAAAGAATATAACGATTCAACAGACTGTCCACTGCCAGCTCTCGTAGACATGTATTTGACAGTATTCCATGCCACTGAAGAATGTTTCCAAGAAGCTACAATAAAATAAACCAAAACAATCAATTCCACTTTTCAACATTTAGCAAGATCACAGAACAGAATATATAGGGCAAAGCAGATCAATGTTCAACAATAAAGAATTCCACAAAATGACAATGCTTTACATTTTTATTTACAAAGTGCATTCACTTTCCACCAAGGTAACATTCACGATTAGGATCACTTTGTTTTTTATTTATGTACTTATTTATTTAAAAAGTACAGAGAAAGTAATAGTTATATGCAATAGATTTAAATACTAAAAAGGAAAATACTGGTTCTGTGCAGCCCACAAGAGTTTAAGAAATAAATACAGTATCACTGTCATTCTTTCTGATCCTCTTCATGAAAAGCTAAGCAGAACTTGAGTTGTGCTTCATAAGGAATACCATTTCCTTTGGTTTAGGGGGTTCAGTGCTTTTTCAGGTGTTTTCTTCCACATAAATGGCTACATTGAAATACTGGTCATAAATTATGCAGCTTAGCTAAACTTACCCTGTCCTTGCAAATATTACCTTAAACCTGACAATTTCTGTAAAAGACTCCAGCTTTGGTTGAAAGTAAATGGAAAAGGTCCCAGGTACCACGACAAACATACCAGTTATCGGTGGTGCAGCTTGAAGTGTAAAACCAGTACTTTCCAGCAGAGTGCACCAGAGAGTTTGATTTTTTTTTTTTTTTTTTACTACTAATATTATGTATATCAGTGGTGCACAATTAGACCAATAATTGGTAATAATTGGTCCAATTAAGTAATTTAGGGCAAGGTTGGAACAAAAGCCAGGAGGGACAACGGCCCTCCAGGACCGGAATTGTGCACCACTGATGTATATGTATACTGTTGTTCCTTAGGATGATTTCTGCTGTAGATTAGTTTCTCCCTGTAGCACTGTATTAACAAACACTTTTTTTAATGAAATACATTTCATTGACAATTATTTGCAAAAGCAAAAAAATAATAATAATAATAATAATATCAAACTCTATGTGAAAAATGATATCTGCCCAAACATGCTATTTAAATATTGTTCATGGAATATTTGTATAATAATAATAATAATAATAATAATAATAAATGGGGTAGTGTGTGATATGAGAATGTAATGCCCACTCTCAGGGTGGGATGCTACACACTCTGGGTTTATCCAAGCTACAGTGGCTCTCAAAAGTATTCACCCCCCTTGGACTTTTCCACATTTTATTGTGTTACAACATGGAATCAAAATGGATTTAATTAGGAGTTTTTGCTACTGATCAACACAAAAAAAGTCCATAATGTCAAAGTGAAAAATAAAAATCTACAAATTGTTCTAAATTAATTACAAATACAAAACAGAAAATAATTGATTGCATAAGTATTCACCCCCTTGAGTCAATATTCGGTAGAGCCACCTTTGGCAGCAATTACAGCCATGAGTCTATTTGGATAAGTCTCTACCAGCTTTGCACATCTGGACACTGCAATTTTTGCCCATTCTTCTTTGCAAAATTGCTCAAGCTCCGTCAAGTTGGATGGGGACCTTTGGTGAACAGCAATTTTCAACTCTTTCCACATATTCTCAATTGGATTGAGGTCCGGGCTTTGACTGGGCCACTCCAGGACATTGACCTTTTTGTTTTTAAGCCACTCCAGTGTGGCTTTGGCTGTATGTTTGGGGTCATTGTCCTGCTGGAAGATGAATCTTCTCCCAAGTCCCAGGTCTCTTGCAGACTTCAGCAGGTTTTCCTCCAGGATTTCTCTGTACTTTGCTGCATCCATTTTGCCCTCTATCTTCAAGAGCTTTCCAGGCCCTGACGCAGAGAAGCGTCCCCATAGCATGATGCTGCCACCACCATGCTTCACGGTAGGGATGGTGTTCTCAGGATGATGTGCGGTGTTAGGCTTGTGCCAAACATAGCGCTTAGCGTTGAGGCCAAAAAGCTCTATTTTGGTCTGATCAGACCATAGAATATTCTTCCACTTGGTCTCAGAGTCTCCCAAATGCCTTCTGGCAAACTCTAGCTGAGATTTGATGTGAGATTTTTTCAACAATGGCTTTCTTTTTGCCACTCTCCCATAAAGGTCAGTTTTGGAAGCACCCAGGCTATTGTTGCCATATGCACAGTGTCTTCCAGCTCGACTGTGGAAGACTGTAACTCCTTTAGAGTTGCCATAGGCCTCTTGGTGGCCTCCCTGACTAGTGCCCTTCTCACCCGGATACTCAGTTTTTGAGGACGGCCTGTTCTAGACAGATTCACAGTTGTGCCATATTCTCTCCATTTCTTAATAATGGACTTTACTGTGCTCCGGGGGATATTCAATGCCTTGGAAATGTTCTTGTATCCTACCCCTGATTGGTGCTTTTGAAGAACCTTATTCCGGATTTGCTTTTGAAGAACCTTATTCCGGATTTGCTTTGAATGTTCATTCGTCTTCATGATGTAGTTTTTGTTAGGAAATGTACTAACCAACTGTGGGACCTCCCAGAGACAGGTGTATTTAACCTGAAATCATGTGAAACACCTTAATTGCACACAGGTGGACTCCATTCAACTAATTATGTGACTTCTAAAGACAATTGGTTGCACCAGAGCTTATTTAGGTGCGTCATAGCAAAGGGGGTGAATACTTATGCAATCAATTATTTTCTGTTTTATATCTGTAATTAATTTAGAACAATTTATAGATTTTATTTTTCACTTTGACATTATGGACTTTTTTTGTGTTGATCAGTGGCACAAACTCCTAATTAAATCCATTCTGATTCCATGTTGTAACACAATAAAATGTGGAAAAGTCCAAGGGGGGTGTCACTGTACGTGATAAATTCTCATTTATCACATAGTCACTTATATTTGGAAGTTGTCAAACTGCGTAATATAATACTTGCAGTGTAAAGTAGTAAGTCTATAGATAAGTTTATACAATGCTAAACTAATTGGCATTTTCTATTATATATACAGAGGGCTTCTGTTTTTCAGTGTTTATTAATTTAGTTTTTCAGTGTTTATGTTTAGCTATTTGAGTTTTATGTAGATACCCTGAAAGTTTTTTGGGGTCTTTCGCTTTTTATGTCCTGTATGAGATCATTATTTTGGTTACGTTCCAACTTTCTTAGACGTTTTGTCCTGGCACAATATGTATAGTAACTCAACAGTACACTAGTGTTCTTGCCTTTGATGTCTTTAACAACAAAATCCTTACGGCCACAGGCATATTCTTCTGACATTTTAGTGTGTCACGGCATTTAATTTATTTCATCCACAATTTGTAATTAAAATTCTGCCAAACTTACATTCACAGCTACACAGAACAACAAAACATGAAATAAAATATTGAATACACGAATACAAATGAACAAAAATGTAAACTGGTGCAAAAACAAAACTGCTCACCGATTTAGTGCTGCATTACATCGGTGATGGGAAGGTTTTTCTTTAAAATAGCAACATTTCTGCTTTGTCCTCTTCTCATCAACTGAAGAAGGCCAGTGGCCGCAACGCGTCTGCATGCATTCGCTTCATTGTTTTTTTATGATTATAATGTTATAATAATAAATATATAAGCTTAACAGCAGATGCTTGGTGAATGCTTGACTTTTTACAACATTCTCTTCATTAACAACATGTGAACTAAACGTTCACTGTCAACACTGCTACATGGAGCTTAAAAGGAACTTTCTTGCAGCTTCAGACAAATTTGGAAAACAGCATTTGCTATTATTCCAAGAACACAGTTTTTCAGATTTTCTTGGAGGCTCACTCGGGTAAGCCGCCATCTGTGGCACAACACTGCTGTTCGTTCCATCACTATATAATTTGTACATCGCAGGCACATTCCTCCAGTATTTCTTCAAACATCAAGATCAGGGTTTTGCTGGGTATTGCTAAAGTTACATCAGCTGGTATGTGTTACACAAGGTGAACCTGGCAAACCAGAGTCCAGCATTGCCTTTGCAATGTTGCTTCCTTTATCTCTGACAAATCACATGAATTGTTGTCCACTGAATTTTCAAATATCTTGTCAAAGGCCCCTGAAATGGCCTCCGCTGTGTGGGAGCCACTAAACTGTAAATTGTAATTCTTATCAATCCTCTGGCCCATGAAGCTTAGCATTGACATGTTAAAACATCGGTGCTACAAACATCTGTCAAAGTTTAAAGCTGATACATCACTTTCAAGGAGCATTGTACAGTTCTGGCAGCACAGTCTCGGATATCTAGACTACTTTCTGCTGAGCACCTTGAAACGAGGCTCCAGACATTCAATGAGACGGCAAAATCCAGTGCCTTCTATAATCAAACGGCTGATCATCCAGAGCTATAAATTCTATTAAGCGTTTAGTTATCTCTTTTGCCCTGGGATCTTCATGATCAAAGTGCTTTGAACGGTTTAGTGCTTAGGCTAAATCAGCTGCTTTGTCTGAGACTCTGAGGTGATGTATTAAATTTGTTGTATTGTGATCTAGAAGTGGCACCTCCAAGTGAAATTGTAGCTGCACACAACTTGTAATCAGCTGTCCTGTTGTTGGTTAAGATTCCACAGTGTACAAAGTTATTTATTACAGAACATCCAAACTCATGGTAAATTAGGGCAAGGCAATCGACCGGTAAACCGCAGTGCACTGTGGTATCAGGTACCGCGTCTACCGCGATACTGGGGACATTTTCCATGGAACCCACTGTACTCACCTTAATAGAGGACCAAAATTGCCTTTGGAAAAATAAATATGGTCCAGAATTCTTATTTTCCAAGACACTGAAAAGTAAAGAGGAAAAAAGAATTGTTGGTATCTTAACACAGAATACTAAAGCAGATCCAATTCTAGAAGACATTCTTTAATATACAAGTCAGAATTGCACAAGAGTCCAGAAATCTCGCTCAGATTTACATAATCTAATATAAATCCTATATACTTTTTTTTTTTTTTTTTACAATTACTTAAAACTTACTTTTTGGGATAGAGCGGCATGAAAACATCATTATCCAATGTCCTTCTCGTCCGCATTACTATTGCTTTCAACAGCTCCTGAAAAAAATGATCCACAATTTCACTGGGATATATTAACTCTTCCAGTACTAACTTGCAAAGACAACCCCACTATAGCTATATAGTTTCAGTGTCTTACATTCATTTTATATGACTTATGACCAGTAAGCTGGTGTGTTGAGCTGAGTGGTTATTTTTCTAAACCTCTTTATAGGTCTGCTGTGTTGAAATAATTGAGGTAATACTTTAGATTTGCTAGATAAAACATTAATAATACAGCTTCATTTGAATAGCAGAATTAGCCCTCAAAAGAACAAAGTTTTTAGCATTTGACTAACATAATTAAACAATGAAGGTTTACATACTGAACAATAGTGCATAAAACAGGTGAAGCATAGGCGATCATTCATATATTATATATCATCTAGTAAAACAATGTTTTCATTATGTAACCGTTTAGTGTGCAGGAGCTAGGGGAAGTCAGAGAGGGACATTACTGCATTATCTATCAAAACAGAACTGTGATGACACCTCTTACTACATGACAGTGCCAGTGACAATGGGAATAATATCTGGATTTCTGTTAAAGAGCTCCGAAGAATCATCACAGTTAGTGTGTTGATATTTGAGAGAAACTATGCACATCCACAACTATGGAATAAAGGTGACAATTGTTTAAACACCACTATGATATTGTAGGTGTCACTAACAATACAATTAATTGTAGGACAGCCACTTCACAGCTGCATTTCCCTTTTGAAACTGTGCTGCAAAAAACAAACACACAAAAAAAAAACCACTGGTGTGCCATTGCAAAGTAAAAAAAAACAACAAAAAAACAACAACCACACAATACCTGTGTGTTTCTGTTTTCCCCGTTCATAACGGAGGGGTATCCTCTGATCAGTCTCTGCATAAAGGACACCAGCTGTGTAGTCTGACTGGAAGATAAAGGATCCCATACCTGGTCTGCTAATACTAGTATAAAAAAAAATAATAATAAAAGACTCAATTTGTGGACTAGTACAAGAATGACGGAACTGAACAAACAATTGTAGTCAATTTTAATCTTGCTTGGTGGAATAATTGCCTATTCTAAGAATAACTAGCATTATGATTAGAGCCCTGTGACACTTTTTTCTTAATTTTATTTTTCACAAATGTTGTTTTATTTCAGATACACATTAATAAAACAACTCAAATAGATGTATATCAATGATAGTATAGTATGCATCATGTTTTATCAACATACATATTTTTTATTAAAACATTATCCTCTAACATTCTGACAAACAGACCGCGAACAGAAAAATAATTTAGTTAACATAATTTCTCATTAGCAGCAGTAACAGTAACGTACAGTCCCACATTCTTTTTATAAAGATAAAATACACATATATATTTACAGTGTCCTACTATTGTGGGTCTGTCATGATAATTGCACATATAGCAATCTACCCATTAAAAAAACACACAACAGAAACTGTATTTCAATCACATTGCACTGAAGCAGGGCTCCAGTATACAAGAAGCTTGGGGTTTCTCAGTATTTAAACACTAAGCAAAGCAGATTCATTCATTCAAATTCATTCAAAACCAAAACAGCATTTGCTCCAGTGCAAAGTTTTCACCACTTGAAATAAAACAAATTAGAATACTAATACAAAACATAAACAAACAGCCATATTTTCACTAAAAGGAATAAACAGCTAATGCTTAACGATGGTATCTTTGACTCCCATTCCAGCCGACAGTTGCAAAATCTGCACATTATTATTTTGTCACCATCAGCTGCAAACATCCTCTAATGCTCAATTTCTTTGCAGGGTTGTTTAATTGTTATGCGCGGTTTAGGCATTTTAGAAACAAATGTCTTCTCTTCCATCACAATTTTAATTCCCAAACGACTCACTTCAAATTATACATCTACGCAAGTGCTAGTCAGAGCTTCCGTTTCCCTTCAGACCGTGTCTATGGTAATGGCTAAGCCTTGACAACTACAATTGCAAGTATTTATTCAAAGTATTTTGTATAAACCTCCCAATTTAAAAATGTCATTCTACATACAGTCTTGTATCTTGTAAAGGATTTGTGATGGTGGTCCACTATGAAAGGCGCTATATAAAAATAAAGATTAAGATTATTATTATTATTATTATTATTTATTATTATTATTATTATTATTAGCAGCTTTATAATGATTTTTTGTTTTATATTTGCGTTTAGTTATTTAATTTTATATGTTGCATTTCATTTTATTTTGTGCTATTTCGTATTTGTGAAAAACACAGGGTTCTAATTATGATGCAAGACTTTATGGGGTATAGTTGTTATCCTACTTGATCTTGTTTTCTTAGTGCATCTATTGCATCTATTGCATCTGACAAGTGCTAATATTAATACACTATCGTGGGTAAAAATAACGAAATAACACAGCTGGTGTGATGTGGAAAAAATAGACAGAGCATCTGCATGAAGGGCCAGTCAAGCATGTATCAGTTTAAAAACAATACAACATTTAGCCAAGTAGGTAAATAAATAAAAATTGCAAAAAAAGGTAAACAGTTGTTACCAGTCATTTAAAAACTAGAAATGGGAGTTATCAAAAGGTAGCACACTCAAATGAAATGGCGTATTAAACAGGAAGTAAAATGGATGTGTGACAAAGATTGTATCATTGATATATGTAGAAGTTCAACAATGTGACAATGAAACAGTTAAAGTTTACTGTACATCCCCTGGAATGGAATTCTGTTATAGAATCACAGAAAACTCTACAATATACCAACTATAAAGACTCAGTGTCAAAGCATGTGGTCTGATTCACTGATATGGCAAGAGTTTAAAGCAATGCAGCAGTGAAGGGGTTCCTTTTTACTGGACAACACTGGTAAAGAAATGTAGGTAAGAAAATCAAAGACTGCAGCTGTGTACCAAACATTAAGACAACGACTCAGAGTATTCTGGTGATATTTTAATCTGCCCAGTGTCATTTGCAGCAGTGAGCAGAACTAGCTTGCTGCACCTTCCTATATAACCCTTGAATTGTTCACGTGTGCTATTGTAGTAAACATTAACTGAGTTGCTTTTGCAGATCGCAGATGAGACAAATGCGATAAATACCCTTTCAGCTATTTTGTAAGTTTGACAGGTTTATTTTATATATATTTTTCACCAGTAAGACATTTTTGTAAAATACCTATGGAAGTACATTTTTTAATGTCAATCACTTTTATATAAATCATTTGCATGTGTTTATTACCATTGTGATGCAAAGTTAACATTGTACCATCGGTCATTATTGCAAGAAATAGCGAACCGGTGTCAGGTCACTAAGATAATCTCTTTAGTTTGAAGCTGCAGTCCAGCTCTCGCAGCTACTTTTAAAAGCTGCGGGATCAGCTGCAAGATCTGTGCAGCCTGCTCACTTGAGCAGTGCATGAGATCATGCAGCTAGCCTTGTTGAACATTCGGCTGCACAGATCTGTTTATTTTTAAGTGTATTTAACATACAATTAGCTCTGGTTAAGAGAACATTCCTCTGGGAAACAAGTGACGTGTTCTCTTAGCCGAAGTGTTTTAAGACAGAGTTGACCACTGGACACAATATGCCAAGGCCAATCCCGAGACGAATCAATAAATACAAATGTATTTATTACTTATGTCATGACGCACGTGCATCAACATATTAAATTAACAGAAGAAAAAGCAACAGGCAAGCGTATGTTAATAAACTACAATAATAAACCAACTGACAAACTAAATTACAAAGCACCCCGAAAAGCATTTGAGATGCCACTGCAAGGCAAGTCATGTGTGCTGCAGATCTACGCAGGCAGTGCATCCACAAAAGAGATCCAGAACGCAGCCAATATCTCCAAACATTAGGTCTTTATCATCTAGAAACCAAAGTCACATCTTAGATCACAGGTCAAAACTCGACAAGCTCTCCTTACAGGAATGTTTAAATTACATACAAAATCTTAAAAGCTCACCTGCAAGTTTGGGTACAAGTACCCTTTCAACTATAGCTGGTAGAAGAAGAATGTCTACATCGCCTTTTTGTGTCTCTTTTTCCTCTTCACAGCCATAGAAAAGCAAGGACTCAAACCACAGCATGTACTCAAAGTCAGGGCATTCTGCCTATTGGGAATACATGGAGTTTAAGTTACTGTTTTGCTGGTAATTATTTTTCATTTTTTAAAAGACATTTTGGAAACTTGGGCAGATTGATAAAGCAAATTGGATTTAGAATTGATATATGGTAACCAAAGACTAAATAGTTACAAACAAAACAAACCAAACATTTTGCTTACCATTAAAGGATTCCAAGGGATGAGCTGCAATCGTACTAGAGGGTTGAATAGTTTGGGGAGGCACAGACCAATGTAAGCATCCTGGTAACATTTTAAATACATCTTCCTCCACACTTCAAACCGGGATTTAATGCTGTCAATGGAACAAAAATCCTCCAACACATCCTCAAAAACTTTTTTTGATTCTTTCAAAATTCGATCTGAAACATCAAATTCAGAGATGAATGGTAGACATCAGGGGGAAAAAATCTAATTTAACATTATCTGTTACTGCTAAAAATTGGTTATTTTATATAGTATAGAAAAATTAACATTTCAGAACAATATGGGAACCACATTAGATAACGGGTCAAAGTTCTATTCAAATCAGGTTGTTTCTAAATGTTAATCCTTTGTGGTCCTATGTCAGACCTGGTCCGACATTACAATTTTTCTTTTCCAGTCCGATGTCGGACCCTGTCCGACATCATCAAAAAATGCGTCATACACTGCTCCCTAGTCGGTTTTTCTCCGGTGAGAAGCTTTCAATGGCCGAGAGAGGCCGATAGAAGCCGAAAAAAAAAAGAACTGAGGCGGATCTGAGCAAGACACAGTCCCTTCACCACAGACATAAACAAATAAGATAGCTGCTTCCACAACTAGCACTCAAAGAAATGCGGACAGTTGCCAAGCTTTTTGAGATGGTATAGTAATAAAATAATGACTTGGATCGCATTACTGAGGAGTTTGGTGACAAAACGAGAGGATTTATCAGTATGCACTACTATGAAGAGATATGTGATAAATACAGCAAACAAGGAGTGGGGCAGGGCTGAAGATGTAGTACAGAGTGTCCTGTTGATATGCAGTGCATTTTAACCCTTTGCGGTCCTATGATGTAAAAAAGATGTAAAAAACATGTCTCTAGTCGTTTTTTTCTCCAGAAAAAGCTGAGAAAACCATTCAATGGCCGAGTGAGACCGATAGGAGTCAAGAGAAGCCGAAAAAAAGGGGCGTATCTCATGAATACAGATAGCCCCGACACCACAGATATAACCCGGCCATAAACAAACAAGATAGCTGCTTCTGCATCCAGCGCTCAAAGGATATCACAGACAATTGCAGAGCTTTTTTAGTTATAAAATTTTTTAGATGTTTTAGTTATAAAATAATGACTTGGGCCGCATTATTGAGGAGTTTGGTGATAAAATGATCAGGAGATGATTTATCGGTATGTACTATTATTAAGAGGTATGTGAAAAATATAGCGAACAAGGGGTGGGGCGGGGCTGGAGATGCAGTACTGAGTGTCCTGTTGATATGTTGATATGTAGTGCCTTTTAAACCTGTTTACCTGTGAAAAAAAAATACTTTTAAAACAGCGCATCTAAAATAAACTGCGCGTGTGAAAATAAATTGGACCTGACGCACCTCAAAGACGCGCTGAATAAATAGACCGCAAAGGGTTACACCTGTTTTACTATGAATAAAATTACTTTTAAAACAGCACGTGTAAAATAAACAGCAAGTGTGAAAATTAATTGTACCTGATGCTACTGACAGGCGCTGAATAAAATGGACCGCAAAGGGTTAAAACAGCAGTTTGTTGTTTATACCTTTTTCCAAGTTGAAGCTTGTGATATTTGTAGACGTTTCCTCGTCATCACTGGATAGGCCCTCGTGATGCTCTGCTCTCTTGCCATTTTGTTCTCTTGCCTGTCTGCGTCGAGTCCTAAGTCACACACAAAAATAAATAAGATCCACTTTTCACAATCACCTACACACTGTTTCCAAGTTGGTTTTGGTGTGCATAAATGAAATAACCCAAACTATTTAAACACTTCCAAGCTCAAGAGGCAGACTGCCAGTGCAGCCTTGGAAAAATAACACAAGACCAGTTAACCCAGTCCAGTCTTGTGTCCCTAAATAATGTTTGAATGGCTTTTGATATAAGATTCTGAATAATTCATGTTTATACCTTCTAGCTTCTCTTTCTGCAATTCTTCGTTGTTTTGCATGTTCCTGATAAACACCACGGTCACGACCAAACGAATCAAGATTTGGTGCCATTAAAGCCTTGCCTGAAACAGATATAATCAAATTACTCCAGGGGAAAAAAAGAAAGAGATTACAACCAAAACTATTCTAGACAATATTACACACTCATTTTGCACGACCATTCTTGAACATTGTGAAGCAGTATTTTATTTAAAAACACGCTATCATTCAGGTCCAATAGATAGAACTATATCTTATGCAGCACAATATGCCAGCAGATATGGGGATTGAACAACCTTATGAAGCACCTAATAAATGAAATAAAAGCAGGCAGGAGCATTCTAAGCCAGTAATAAAAATTACTGTCTCAGTTCAGCAATCTATGATCTAAAACAACTTACCTAAGCAAAAACCTCTAGGCAGGATACAACATGCAATATATATTTGTTTTCTAATACAAATATACCACCATAGGAAAATAGGTAATTTTTAAATATTCATTTAAAAAAAGAAAAAAAAAGAGAAAGAAAATAAAAGGCAGTTGGTCAAGTTCCAACTGGGTTCGAGCCCAGATTTCACTTACCATGTGCATGTATCAGAAATTACAGTGAAACATTTGGCACAACTTAAACTGCACTTTGTTTAAAAAGTTACAAACAAACAAGGCTGTTCAATAAAAAATAAAAACCTTCAAGATGGACTGACTTGAATGGCTTGCAAATTCCGATGATTCATCTTTAATATCATCCTGTCGTCTTTGGACAAGCCGGGATGCTCTCTGTCTAAGTAACTGCTGCATTGCAGATTCAAGATCATGAATCAGGGGTACCTGAAAAATATGATACATAATGTGATACAGAAACCTTATAGGTGGTCTCCTTCATTGGGCACCAATCTTTTCAGTATTGTTCTTCCAACTTTGACAGAATCAGAAATAATGGTTAAAGGTTCACCATATGATATGTATAAGAGTGTATTTTTCAAACATAGTATTTTTTTTATTAAATTATTACTTTAATTAAGATTGCAGACTCATTCCATCTGCAGGTAAACGGACGGCTGTTTAAAACTGAGTATCATACGGATTACACAGAGAATGTTATGAATCAGTAAAAAAGCACCAAGACAGTCTATCTTACTTATGCCAAATCAAAAGAAAAAAATGTATCTATATGAAATTATATATATATATTATATATATATATATATATATAAAACCAAATTAGTACATTACTAGAATAATCTATTAAAATATTAAAATACAGTAACCAAGACCTTGTAAAAATATTACAAAGTACATTTGTTTCCATTTAAAAACAAACAAAAAAAAACTTGGAAAGCACCAAGTTAAGAGGTGGTGCAAATGCAGAGAGGCATGTAAGGCATCTGTGGGATTTCTTTTGTCAATTTTCCTCAGTACTGCTTTATAGGAAAATAAATGCCAAAACTGTTTCTCCCTTACCTTTTCACCGAAACACTCAAGCAAGTCTCGGACATACCCTCGCATTTCTTGCAAGAATTTATACTGATCAGCACCACCATCGGAGGAACCTTCCAGTCTCGCTATCATGCTGGTGGATGACTCTAGCTCTTGTTGAATTTGTTCATAGCGTTTCTGATTGCTACTGTGTATTCCTTTCATGGAATCTAACCTGATAAATAAGAACAGAAAGATATTACAAATATAATCTGCAAGTTTAACTGGACCAATGCACGACGAACAACAAATGATAGAGGAAGATTTGAATATGCATTTTTTTTGTTTTAAATGTTGTGCATAACCGCTAAAGCTCAGACTTCTGATACAAAGATTATTCTCCATGCCAAACAGACAGATGCACAACAACAAACTGGAGGTAGAGAAAACTGTTTTACAGACAGACCATCCTCATTGTAATGAACAAACAGATTAATACCCTTTTTTGTGACATGGCACCATTTCACAACATAAGCAGAAACTGTGGCTTGCACAACCGGTAAAAACAAACAGCACCACAACCAGCTCTACAATACTGTACCTGCATCCAGTTTTGTATTTTTATGTACCATAATTGGAATATTTGCCTATTTGTTTATATGTTGTATGTTAGAATATTAGCATTCTACTGCAATCAGAAATACTAAATGTGTTCTTTAGGTCAGTGAAATGCCCAATGTCTTGGGTATAAAATAAGAAAAAGTGCTTACAAAATTCAAGGCAAGAGTTGCATACATTCAGAAAGCCCTTAAGAATTCTACCCATGGAATCTGAATGTCTTATGTTGGTTTTGTAAAACGTACTATTCTAAGCTCGGAGATAAGCTCTGACTTCTGAAAAAAAATCATACCGACGAGTAACATTATTTTTGGCCATTTATTTGCAAAAAATGCAATGCCTTTAATTATACACCAGGGTTTTAGGAAGAAGACCTACTGATTGTCCTCTCTTGTCCCAGGTTCTGAACTTGTGTGTGCATCCCATGGCATAGGAGGCTTCCTACCAACCCAGCATCCCTCACTTGTCTGTTTCATAAATGTGACATTTGTTTCATGAACAAACATATTCTTGAGGGACAGGCTTTGCCAACTTTTGAGAAAGTAGGTCTACCCTACCTGTCTTTAAGTCGTTTCTTTACCAAATCAGTATTTATAGGCATCATGCCATTACTGGGAGCTGTATATGTTACTGAATTTTCAGATTTCACTGGCTTGGAGACATCTGATCCATAGGAACTGTAGGAGTAAGGAAGGCCATAGGATGACACATAGGATGCAGCTTCATAGGTACTTTGATAGTACATATTCACGTCTGCCTGCTGACTGGCTTGAACCTTGAATAAACAAGAGAAGAAAAAAAAACCATGTCAAATGTAAGACACAAGGCTTTAACCCTTTGCGGTCCTATGTCGGACCTGGTCGAGTGGGAGCGACAGGAGCCTCATGAATAGTCATACTTGCCCCTGGCATCTGATAATGGAGGCCATAAGGATACAAGCTGGCTGTGACTGCATCAGCGCTCAGAGAATATCACGGACATTTGCAGAGCTTTTTTCAGATGTTATAGTAATAAAATAATGACTTGGATCGCATTATTGAGGCGTTTGGTGATAAAACGAGTGATCAGGAGATTGATTGGTATGTACGACTATTATTATTATTATTATTATTATTTATTTCTTAGCATATGTAAAACTATAGCGAACGAAAGGGTGGGGCAGGGATGGAGATGCCTCGTGAGTGCTTTGTTGATATGCAGGGCCTTTTAAACCTGTTTGACTGTGGGAAAAAAAATACTTTTAAACAGCGCGTCTAAAATTAACTGCGCGTGTGAAAATAAATTGGACCTGACGCGCACAATAAATTGACTGCAAAGGGTTAAATGCTCAAATTACACTGCAAAACAGATGCTTGCCACCCAACATAAACTTTGAAGGGATAATGAGCCAGTGCCAGTGACAAAACAGAAAATGTCTGTATTCTAAAAACACATATTAGTTCAGGAAGAACGTATTTCTCAGTTCTGACTGACTGGCTTGGCATCATACACATTAATTGTAGCAGCTATAGCTCCAGATACAGCCACAAATGATATTGTATATCCAGCTAACTCAAGACAGAAAATTGCTGTCTGTTAGATTGATAAGAATACAATGTTGGCCTCCTGTATAAAGGCATATGGTTTAAATACTGAATATGCAACATCCCAGAGATGTAGGAGTATAACGTCAATAAAAAAAAAAAAAAATACCCCAAAAAGACAGGAGGGATTCACAAAGAAAGACCAAGGTTAATTAAACTCAGATCTCTTTAGAAGAAAATTCTTCTTGTCAGATAAACCAGAAATCCTACCTGTGGAATGCTGATTCCTTTCCTGATCTGCTCCTGTTCCCATCGATTCAGTTCTTCATCCTGATCCCCTGCATCAAGGGCTTCATCATCACTCCCTTCTATTCCTGTATAAAAACAAATACAAAATGATCACTGAAAATCTGAAATAGTAACAGCACTGTAACTTTACAATAAAAACACTGAAGAAAAATAAATTAGCAAAGGGCATTATGACTTTACAAAGATCAATATGCACCATTGAGATATCTTTCAAGAATGCTTTAAACCCTCACCTATTTCTTCTGCTATTTTCTGTCTCTGTGTCTTCTCTTTCACAGAGAAGATTATTCTTCGTTTCTGATCGTCGTCTTCATCATCACTGGCATCGTTTTCATCTTCCCGTACAAGCCGGTTGCCACCAGGTTCGGTCTCAGGAGGAACATTGTCCCCAAGCTCACGAGCTAGTTGTCTTCTTTTTCTGGCAGCATGGATAAATGCAGCATCTGGTATTTCACCTAGAAATAAAACAAATAATTAAAAGATAGTATTCCTTATTTAAGCTGCTAGGTAGAATATAAAAACGTATAGGTAACAAATGTATCCCAAATCTATTTCCATTTTACACTGACATAATAGGAAACATACCTGGACGTAGCGTGTTTAGAGAGGACAAAGCATTTGAGAAAGCCCCTGCAGGATTTGACTTCTGATCCACATCTGATTCATTGTTGCTATCAACTTCCATCTCTTCTTCTCCTTTGTCACTGTTTGCAACACTCTCTTCTGTCAATGGCTCTTCCTTAACTGACATCATTACCGTGGTAAGTTCTTAAAATAAATACATAAATAAAAAATTAAAGTGCGAGTAATATAAAGTTTCCACTTCTGTACAGTGGAAATGTTTATTATCATGTGTACACCAATGTCTGTAGATAAACAGTAAATATACATTGAATATCCTATTATCAAAGCAGTATTTTACAAACAAGAACAGAATAGAGCTAAATACAAAACACTAATTATATGCAAACATTGCAAAACTGCAATGCCATAATAAATGTTTATAAGCAATAAATGGACACTACTCGATTATTTTCTCAAAAAAACATTATCTGCTTATATCCACTTGTTTCTTCATATTTAATGTTAAACATATATGAAAACACATGACAGAATACATGTTTTAATACAAATGAAATACATCAGATTTTACAGTGTTTCTGATGTTGTTTTTTGCTCTTTAAAAATTAAATGCCTCTCAGTGAAAAAAGAAAAAAAAAAACACTAAATCAGGGAGTGAAATTTTACCCATTCCATAACACACACAGACAAAGGTATTGGCACCCTATGTTATTATACCATAATTCAAAAGGAACAGATTAAGGACAAGCATTTAGTAAACTTTAAATCACCTAATTAAAAAAGCTAAATACAATTTCTAGTAATTTAAATAATCCTTATAAAAAAATGAAACATTTATTTGTTTATTTAAACTATTTAAAGTATTTAAAAAAGAGTTTGCATCACTGCATTAGTATTTCGTGTGCCTGTCTTTTGTTTTTAGTACATCTTTCAGACAAGTACATTCTATCTTGTTGGTGAAATTTGGGCCCATGTTGTCTTGCATGTTCCGTTAGCTCAGACAGATTGGATACACCATGCTTGGCTACAGCTTTTTTCAGATCAGTCCAAAGCATTTCTGTTGGATTGAGTTGGATTGAGATCCAGTGATTCCAGAGTTGACTTAGCCGTGGGTCATTGCCGTGTTGAAAGAGAAACGGTCTGCCAATCAGCCTACAAGCAGATGGCAACATTGTACTTTGTAGAATGTTTTGATACATAGATGCATTAATTCGACCTTCAATCACATATGAATGTCTCCAGTCCCTAAACTGCTAAAACACTCCCACATCATGATCAAACCATCTCCACGTTTAACTGTAGGTACAAGGTTTTCTTGATGATGAAAGCATTTCCCCTTTTCTCTCCAAACATACTGTGGTCCATTTTTGGGGGAAAAAGTTCTATTAGTCTCACTGGACCAGAGAATTGTTTAAGAATGCTTCGATTCCTGTTCATATTTCTTGGTTTATTCTTTCTTTTTTTTTAAAATTTAGTCGTTGCCAATTCGTTTTTTTTTTTTTTTATTATTATTTTCTGCCCAATTTGAAATGCCCAATTATTTTTAGGCTCAGCTCACCGCTACTACCCCTGTGCTGACTCAGGAGGGGCGAAGACGAACACACACTGTCCTCCGAAGCGTGTGCAGTCAGCCGCCTGCTTCTTTACACTCTGCAGACTCACCATGCAGCCGCCTCAGAGCTACAGCATCGGAGGACAACGCAGCTCCGGGCAGCTTACAGGCAAGCCCGCAGGCACCCGGCCAGAGTACAGGGGTCACTGGTGCGCGGCGAGCCGAGGACACCCTGGCCGACCTAACCCTCCCTCCCGCCGGACGACGCTTGGCCAATTGAGCGCCGCCCCCTGGAAGCTCCCGTCCATGGTCGGCTGTGGAATAGCCTGGATTCGAACCGGTGATGATATTTCTTGGTTTATGTAAGACTATTTGTTTTATGAATTTTCTTTAAAAGTGGCTTGCAGTGAGGTCTACATGCATTCAGCTCTTCTCTGTGTTCAGGTCCCTGTGTTCAGTACTTTCCTGCACTGTTATGCCTGATGCTTTTAAATCTTTTTTAAAGTTCTTTGTTAACCTTGGATTTTTTAGCTGTTCTGACGATTCTCCTACGTGCTGTAGACGTCATTTTCTTTGGACGTTCACTACTTTCAAGCGTTTCAGTTACATTTCTTCTGAAGTACTTTATTATTGCTCTGATTGTGGACTTTGGTATTCTATATTTCTTTGATACTGTTCTGTAGCCATTTTCTTTGTTGTAGTTTGCTACAAGTGCTTTTCTCAAATGTGAATCCAACTCCTTTGTCTTGACCATAATCTGCTGTGTTGCCAAAACCACCTTCAACAGATGTTGGAATTAATGACCTCTTTTTTATGGCTATTGACTTTATAATGTAGCTTAGTTATTGTGTAATGATTTCCAATTGGTAGGACATATTGTGGTCGGAGGAGGAGGTAATATGTCCTGTATGAAGTCACTGTGACTGCTACGTGTGCCGTCGGCTTGCGGCGCTGTACTATTTGCCAGTTCCAGTTCCTCGTTCATTGGTTCTGTATCATTTTCAAATGGACTCAGTTACTCCCCAAATAACATGATTATCTTTAAAAATGATAAATTCCACATTTTTCATTTGTGAGATGGGGAGGGGAACTGAAAGACAAGATGGATGCGCCCTGCTAGGTACAATGTAGTATGTAACCCATCCCCTTTTCCACTGCAGGGGGAATGTGCAATGATAGAGTAGAAATCCCTATCATTGGACAGAAGTAAGACAAATGGGAGTTAACAATTGTTTACAATGGTATAAATAACAAACATTTCTTCTCTTTCGAATTGACTCCATGGATATCTGTGCTTTGATAGAAACATGTGCAATGAGCTGTATTGAGGCCTTGTCCAAAGTCAGTTTAACACTAGAAGCCCCACGGCAGTCATTTTGGCGGTTTTAAAATGTAATTTTCTCCAGTCGTGTAACACATATGGGGCTGTGCGTTCATGTACCTTTCTGTCCGTATGTATTAAATATTCTCACAAAGCATGAAACACTGGAGTGCATAAATAAAGGAGATATACTACATTATACCTAAAAGCCCCGGAAGCAGTCACATTGACGGCCAAACAAAACAGTTGTATTTTCATTATACAGAATGGTATTCTACTTTATTATTTTATTTACCAGTCCGTAATGTGTTTAGCTGCAATTCGATTAGTCTCTACTCTCTGCCTGAGTGAATGAGTGACAGCCAATTGTTTTTCAATCAGCTTTTGAAAGGCTGACGCCTTCTTGCCAGCTGCGCTGCTTTGGTCAGTCAATTAGCATCGGGACTAGTGAAAATAAATACCAGAGACCGTGGAGTTTTACAACGCAACAAAATATGAAATTGATGTTTGGATCCGATGGCATAGAAGTATTCTGTGAAAGCTGGCTCCCGATGGTGGTCTGTTCAGGTGTTTTACAATGTATTGGACCTAGCAGCCATCAACTCCTGGGTACTTTACAAAGAATGCACGGAGAAGAATTTACCAAGGAGAATATATTTTACAGTTCGCACAGGAACTTCGCAAGAAGCATTTGGAACAGAGAGAAACTGCCAAGCGTGTACCCACAGCTGAAGCTGGCAACCTCGCTGAGAGCCGCCAATGCCAGGTTGGCAAGTGCAATAAAAATAAAACTTCGAACAACTGTGCCCTGTGCAGAAAGGCGGCATGGAAAAGTGCATTATCTGTGTTGATCGTGAACAGCCTTAGACTCAAGGAAAAGGAATACCATTTTGTCGAAAAAAAAAGAAAATTAGACTTTTTTTATAACTTCTTGTGCTGTGCGCTTCTGTAAAACATTTTCTTCTAAGTTTATTTATCTATGTTGTTCAGTTGCTTTTGCGCATCTGATAATAAACCGATAAATATGTATGTATGCTGTAAACCGATGTCTGTTCAAATGTTTATTTACTTACAATTTCTTGTTTTGATTTGTAAATGTTCATATATTATATATATATATATATATATATATATATATATATATATATATATATATATATATATATATATATATATACACACAGTGCCTTAAGAAAGTATTCGGCCCCCTTGAACTTTGCGACCTTTTGCCACATTTCAGGCTTCAAACATAAAGATATGAAACTGTAATTTTTTGTGTAGAATCAACAACAAGTGGGACACAATCATGAAGTGGAACGAAATTTATTGGATATTTCAAACTTTTTTAACAAATAAAAAACTGAAAAATTGGGCGTGCAAAATTATTCAGCCCCCTTAAGTTAATACTTTGTAGCGCCACCTTTTGCTGCGATTACAGCTGTAAGTCGCTTGGGGTATGTCTCTATCAGTTTTGCACATCGAGAGACTGAAATTCTTGCCCATTCCTCCTTGCAAAACAGCTCGAGCTCAGTGAGGTTGGATGGAGAGCATTTGTGAACAGCAGTTTTCAGTTCTTTCCACAGATTCTCGATTGGATTCAGGTCTGGACTTTGACTTGGCCATTCTAACACCTGGATATGTTTATTTGTGAACCATTCCATTGTAGATTTTGCTTTATGTTTTGGATCATTGTCTTGTTGGAAGACAAATCTCCGTCCCAGTCTCAGGTCTTTTGCAGACTCCATCAGGTTTTCTTCCAGAATGGTCCTGTATTTGGCTCCATCCATCTTCCCATCAATTTTAACCATCTTCCCTGTCCCTGCTGAAGAAAAGCAGGCCCAAACCATGATGCTGCCACCACCATGTTTGACAGTGGGGATGGTGTGTTCAGGGTGATGAGCTGTGTTGCTTTTACGCCAAACATAACGTTTTGCATTGTTGCCAAAAAGTTCGATTTTGGTTTCATCTGACCAGAGCACCTTCTTCCACATGTTTGGTGTGTCTCCCAGGTGGCTTGTGGCAAACTGTAAACGACACTTTTTATGGATATCTTTAAGAAATGGCTTTCTTCTTGCCACTCTTCCATAAAGGCCAGATTTGTGCAGTATACGACTGATTGTTGTCCTATGGACAGAGTCTCCCACCTCAGCTGTAGATCTCTGCAGTTCATCCAGAGTGATCATGGGCCTCTTGGCTGCATCTCTGATCAGTCTTCTCCTTGTATGAGCTGAAAGTTTAGAGGGACGGCCAGGTCTTGGTAGATTTGCAGTGGTCTGATACTCCTTCCATTTCAATATTATCGCTTGCACAGTGCTCCTTGGGATGTTTAAAGCTTGGGAAATCTTTTTGTATCCAAATCCGGCTTTAAACTTCTCCACAACAGTATCTCGGACCTGCCTGGTGTGTTCCTTGTTCTTCATGATGCTCTCTGCGCTTTAAACGGACCTCTGAGACTATCACAGTGCAGGTGCATTTATACGGAGACTTGATTACACACAGGTGGATTCTATTTATCATCATTAGTCATTTAGGTCAACATTGGATCATTCAGAGATCCTCACTGAACTTCTGGAGAGAGTTTGCTGCACTGAAAGTAAAGCGGCTGAATAATTTTGCACGCCCAATTTCAGTTTTTTATTTGTTAAAAAAGTTTGAAATATCCAATAAATTTCGTTCCACTTCATGATTGTGTCCCACTTGTTGTTGATTCTTCACAAAAAATTACAGTTTCATATCTTTATGTTTGAAGCCTGAAATGTGGCAAAAGGTCGCAAAGTTCAAGGGGGCCGAATACTTTCGCAAGGCACTGTATATATATATATATATATATATATATATATATATATATATATATATATATATATATATATATATGCTTCGGTTTTTCAGATGTTTATGTAACATACTCAAAAAAAAAAAGAATTACCATCTCCGTTCGTTATACTATTTACAGTGTTTTGAATACAGCCGTCAGAAAGACTGCTGCGGGGCTTCTAGGTATGAGTATATCTCCGGTCCTTCTAGTGTTAAATCTTGTGCTGATATGATTGTATTGGAGGTATGGCTTTCTTGTATATGAACCCTTTGCGGTCCTATGGTCGGACCCTGTCCGACATCATCAAAAAGACGCAAAAAACAGGTCTCTAATCGTTTTTTCTCCGGAAAAAGCCGAGAAAACCATTCAATGGCTGTGAGATCGATAGGAGCCGAGAGAAGCCGAGAGAAGCCGAAAAAAAGAGGCGTCTCTCATGAATACAGATACAGCCCTGGCATCACAGAGATAACAGGGACATAAACAAACAAGATAGCTGCTTCCGCATCCAGCGATCAAAGAAAACCACAGACATTTGCAGAGCTTTTTGGAGATGTTATAGTAATAACATAATGACTTGGATCGCATTATTGAGGAGTTTGGCGACAAAACGAGTGATCAGGAGATGATTTATCGGTATGCACTACTATAAAGAGGTATGTGAAAAAAACAGCGAATGAGGGGTGGGGTGGGTCTGGAGATGCAGTACTGAGTGTCCTGTTGATATGCAGTGCCTTTTAAACCTGTTTAATTGTGAAAAAAAATACTTTTAAAACAGCACGTCTAAAATAAACTGTGCGTGTGAAAATAAATTGGACCTGACGCGCGCTGAATAAATGGACCACAAAGGGTTAAAGTGTTTTTGAATCAAAAACCATTTGTCTGCTTACTTTTTTTCTGGTTGACACCAGACCACTGACTTTTCCACTTCGAATTATGCAGCCCGTAGTGTTATTACCCACCCCAAATTCATGTGCCCACTATGCCTCCAAAGAATAAGATACCCAGGCAAAAGTATATTATTTTCTGAATCGGAGTGTGCAGAGTTCAAAGATATCCAATATGTGCACATTTACATGCCCTAGACTGACACCAGGCCACTCTGACTTTCCTACTTTGAACTTTGTAGCCTCTAGCACCCACCCCAATGTTATGTGCCCAGTATACCAAAGAATGATATACCCTGGCATAACTATACATTTTCTGAATCTGCACAAATAAGGTTTTTAGAAACAGGTAACATCACATCTCCCTTCAATGGTTTGTTACCCATAATCCTTCTGGAGCCCAAGGTAGTGTTGCTGCATGAAATAAAACCAAGTGTTTTTCACTACCTTTGGTTACGTTGGTTTGTTTTGAAGGTTTATTTAGTCATTTAGTCATTCAAGTACTCATGTACTGTGTGGTACTTTTTAAAGCACTCCTCCAAACAGAGACCTGGCTGACAGGGACAGCGTGGACAGTAGTACCGTGTATCCCTCCGTATGCCCGTATACATGGCACCTTTTTGAGGATAGGATTTTCTCCTGGACTGTGGCAGCGTTCATATAAAATGCCGTTCACTAAGCCTTGCCACAGTTACTGATCTTTCAGTCTCTGGTACTCCTTGTGTAATCGAACAAAAGGCTGGAAATTACAGAGGTCTGAAATTCAAGAAATGTGAGCGGTGGCTCTGGTGCCATACTTAGGTACACTACGTAGGCGTACAATGAGATCTGGACCATGTAGGCTACATGCCAAGCTTCTTATACCATGCCATGCTCTTCCTGCAGCACTGTACAGCTCCAGCATCTGGTCTGACCTATCCACAACTCCCATGTATTATTATTATTATTTTTTTTTTTTAAATGGACAAGGTCACAAAAATACAATGAAACCAACAATTACAAGGAGGGTCTTTCTGTATCGTCATATCAACAAAAGAGAATGCAGTACACTGCAGAGAAATGCAGGTGCTTCTCTGCAAAGCTAATTCCACGAAGCACAAGCTGGTAACACAGCTCCTAATCAATGGAAAACTTTATTATCGATCCTCATTGCAGAGAAACAAAAATTACATGCAGATTATTTTAAATTTGCCCTAGATGCATTCATAGTGTTGGCCAGCGCTAGCATTCAAAGCAGACTGTAAATTAGGTCTAAAAACTGTGTAAAAATCAAAGGTATGTTTATCACTGTAACCATGAAATTAGAACCACTGACCACATATCTGTAAAAGCTTCTAGATGATCAATCCTGAATGAAAAAAGGCAATCCAGTTTTATTTTTTTTATTTTAAAAACATGTTTTTAAATTAGGACGTATCTGGCACGTTCGGCAGCACTGAGCGAGCGTTTTTGAGGACATAACAGCTACATCTGGCAGTACAGAAGTGGTTAATTTAACATCATTCAATGAAATTAAAGTATTCTGTGTTGTAGTCCATTTACTGTCTGGACATGTACAATTGCACTACTTTTGAAGGTTTACAGCAATTCAGTGAAATATGTATATTTCCTTTGAAATTTTATTATATACTGTTATTGATGGCATTAATACAATTGTTAATTTCCTTAAAATTACTAAAAGAAAAAAAAAACTAAGTTCTAGATCCAGATGAGATCACCATTTAGCATGACATCGCCATTTTCTTGTATCGTGATGTGAAATCATTTACCACTGTAACACGCACACGCACACACAGACACACACACACACGCACGCACACACAGACACACACACACCACAGACACAGACAGACAGACACACACACAGACACAGACACACAGTATTTGCTTGGAATAGCGCCCGGGTGCTTATTTTCAGAATATTATATACCATATTCCTTCTAATTTAAGACAACACTTTTTAAAACCACATTTTTCTCAAATGGCCTGCATCTGAAATTTGAGTAAAGTGGTGCATGTATTAAAAATCGCCAACAAACAGGAATGTGACTGCCTGAGAAAAGACAAGCAAAAACATTACTGCCAGATCAAGTCATCCATGAAAATACATTTTCAAAGAAGTGGGAGTCATTGTCTTCGAGATGTCAAGTAATAAAGAGGACTCCTCCAACTAGGATGATGACTAGGAGAGATTAACTGTTATTACAGGCATGTTAATTGACCAATATACAACATGCTTTAACAATTTACAGCAGTGTGGAGTAGTGGTTAGGGCTCAGTCCCAGGTGGGGGACACTGCTGCTGCTGCTGCTGTACCCTAACCCTTGAGCAAGGTACTTTACCTAGATTGCTCCAGTAAAAACCCAACTGTATAAATGGGTAATTGCATGTAAAAATAATGTGATATCTTGTAACAATTGTAAGTCGCCCTGGATAAGGGCGTCTGCTAAGAAATAAATAAATAAATAAATAAATAAATAATAATAATTAACGCGTAAATGTTTTTAGAGAATTATTTTAACACGCGTTAATCGCATTGCTGTGTATTAAACCTTTCAGCACACTGTACGTCAATCCCGGCCAATCCTGGCAACATTGTATTGAGAGTCTGAGTGCAGTTATTGTTTAAATAGAAAATTAGTCACTGAACTGCTTAATGGAGCAAAGCACTAAAAATGAATGGGATTTATATTTTTGACAGCTCACTGGACAGAAATACGCTTACTTCGATACTGTCAAAGTGAGTTCCAGTATCAAACACAAGTACATTTAGTCAGCTGCGTGCTGAACACGCCTTCATGTCTCAAAATACACTAGCAGCTCTTCTGCTACAGACAATAACAACAAATTAAACCCACCAGTTTTGACAAATGCAGGATCGCTGCAATCCCATATCACGCCAAGTATGATAATACTTTTTTTTTCTTTTTTTTTTTGCGTGTAGTATATAAAGCCTAACAATTGTTAGTTTGCAGTTTTTGGATATGATGATAGTTTTTTTTTTGGGTTTTTTTATGTTCTATTCAGTCAGTTCATTTCCTAGAAGTACTTACTATAGCTGCATATTTATCATTTTATTTAAAAAAAAAAAAAAAATTATTTCAGTTCACAATCACACTTAAAAATAGATATCCTATGTATTATGTTTTCTGATCTCTGTATGCTGCTGATCAAGCTTGAACAGCGCATTTTATTGTGTTGGTTGTATTTGTAATTTCTAAATTATTGCCCCTAGTAAATTTTGGTGGTGGTCTCAATGGGTAAATTTCCTGGTTAAAGAAATACATTTTAAACAATTTTATTTACAGTTAAGGATAATAAAACAATAGCATTAGTAATAAAACAAATTTAAAATTAGATGGATGTAGTAATTGTAAACAATTTAATATGCGACTAAAACCGAGATTAACTAAGATAAATTTCTTTAAATCGTGAGATTAGATCGCGATTAATTTTTTTTAATCGCTTGACAGCCCTAATTTTTATATATATATATATATATATATATATATATATATATATATATATATATATATATATATATATATATATATATACACACATATACATACAGACGTGCTCAAATTTGTTGGTACCCCTCCACAAAAAACGAAGAATGCACTATTTTCTCTGAAATAACTTGAAACTGACAAAAGCAATTGGCATCCACCATTGTTTATTCCATATTTAATAGAAATCAGACTTTGCTTTTGATTTTTTATTCAACATAATATTGTAAATAAGAAAACAAATGAAAATGGCATGGACAAAAATGATGGGACCGCTACCCTAATATTTTGTTGCACAACCTTTAGAGGCAATCACTGCAATCAAACGTTTTCTGTAGCTCTCAATGAGACTTCTGCACCTGTTAACAGGTAGTTTGGCCCACTCTTCCTGAGCAAACTGCTCCAGCTGTCTCAGGTTTGATGGGTGCCTTCTCCAGACTGCAAGTTTCAGCTCTTTCCATAGATGTTCGATAGGATTCAGATCAGGACTCATAGAAGGCCACTTCAGAATAGTCCAATGTTTTGTTGTTATCCATTCTTGGGTGCTTTTAGCTGTGTGTTTTGGGTCATTATCCTGTTGGAGGACCCATGACCTGCGACTGAGACAGAGCTTTCTGACACTGGGCAGTACGTTTCGCTCCAGAATGCCTTGATAGTCTTGAGATTTCATTGTGCCCTGCACAGATTCAAGGCACCCTGTGCCAGGCGCAGCAAAGCAGCCCCAAAACATAACCGAGCCTCCTCCATGTTTCACTGTAGGTATGGTGTTCTTTTCTTTGAAAGCTTCATTTTTTCCTCTGTGAACATAGAGCTGATGTGACTTACCAAAAAGCTCCAGTTTTGACTCATCTGTCCAAAGGACATTCTCCCAGAAGGATTGTGGCTTGTCAATATGCATATTAGCAAATTCCAGTCTGGCTTTTTTATGTTTTTCTTTCAAAAGTGGAGTCCTCCTGGGTCTTCTTCCATGGAGCCCACTTTCGCTCAAAAAGCGACGGATGGTGCGATCAGAAACTGACGTACCTTCACCTTGGAGTTCAGCTTGTATCTCTTTGGCAGTTATCCTTGGTTCTTTTTCTACCATTCGCACTATCCTTCTGTTCACTCTGGGGTCGATTTTCCTCTTGCGGCCGCACCCAGGGAGGTTGGCTACAGTTCCATGGACCTTAAACTTCTTAATAATATTTGCAACTGTTGTCACAGGAACATCAAGCTGCTTGGAGATGGTCGTGTAGCCTTTACCTTTACCATGCTTGTCTATTATTTTCTTTCTGATCTCCTCAGACAACTCTCTCCTTTGCTTTCTCTGGTCCATGTTCAGTGTGGTGCACACAATGATACCAAACAGCACAGTGACTACTTTTCTCCATTTAAATAGGCTGAATGACATGTGTGATACTAATTAAAGAAACTAATTCGTTTGAAATATCACTATAATCCAATTATTTATTATCTTTTCTAAGGGGTACCAACAAATGTGTCCAGGCCATTTTAGAATATCTTTGTAGAATAAGCAATAATTCATCTCTTTTCACAGCTTCTTTGCTTTATTCTATGACATACCAAAGGCATGCAAGTATACATGATAAAATAGCTTTTAATTTCATCACTTTTCAGGAGGAATGAAGCATTATTTCAATGAGCTGTAAGGGTACCAACAAATTTGAGCACGTCTTTATATATACACACACACACAGCATATATAATTATATTTTATATATATATATATATATATATATATATATATATATATATATATATATATATATATATATATATATATAAAATGATTTCCATTACGAGAGTTGGTGTTAAAACTTTATGCTAATATTGGACTCGGCTCTCAACAAGATAAGCATCAACTAAGACATAGCTTCTTTTACTGTAAACTAATGTGATCCATCTGCGTTTACTTCCATCTGATGATGTAGATATCCTTCTGCCTGGTGTTGATGGCTGAAGTCTAAAGCTGGCTCCAGTGATCAGCCTATTTTGCCACCCTGGTGCATCAGCACACACAACAGCTGAAATGCTGGCTCCAGGGGATCAACCACAGTGCAGCATACCTAGCGCATCAGCATGACAACCGTCTGGACTGAGCTGAGTAGGGTACTTCTCTTATATACATTTACACAGTTGTAGTCAAAAGTTTACATACCCCAATAGAAATGTATAATTTCTAGAAATTTCTCAAACAAAGAATTATAGGAAAAATCTTTTGTAGCAAAAGTTTTGCTTTTGTGGGTAAGGGGGTGGGGGTAATTACAAGAAATAGATTTACAAAACTCCAGAAATGCTAATTCAAAAGTATTCATACACTGACAATAGTTGAGGCAACTTTAGCAATAATAACCTCTTTTAAATGATTAGGATATTTGTCAATGAGCTTTTGGCATAATTCTTTAATAATTTCTTTTTTTTTTTTTTCTTCAACGTAAAATTGTTGCAGTTCATTCAAATTCCGAGGACTTCTCTTGTGCACAGCCTTCAACTCATACCAAAGATTCTCAATCAAACTTAGATCGGGACTTTGATTAAGCCATTCCAGAACCTTGATTTTATTCTTCTTTAACCATTCTGAAGTAGAGTTTGATGTGTGCTTTTGATCGTTGTTGTGTTGGAACGTCCAGTTGCGCTTTAAAACAACTTTTATAGAGGAGGGTTTAAGATGACTGGCCAATATCTATTGGTACACTATGGAATCCATTTGACCATGTATTGGAACTAAATTTCCTGTGCCATTAGAGGAAAAACAGCCCCATAGAAGGATATTACCACCTCCGTGCTTGACAGTAGGTACGGTGTTCTTTTCTTTGTAGCCTCATCAGACTTTCTGTAAACGTAACGACTATCAGCATGACCAAATAGCTCGTTCATGGTTTCTTCTCAAAAATCTTTGACCAGAACTCGTATCCATCATTCAAATGCCGTTTTGCAAACTTTAAGCAATTGTCCTTGTGATGTTTTCCTAAGAGCTTTTTCCTTGGCCTGCGACCACTGAGACCTTCACCATGCAATACTCGACTATGGTTGAAATGGAAACCACAGCCTCACTTGCAGCCAATTCACTTTGAATATCTTTGGCAGTCAATCTCGGATTGTTAATAACCTTCCTCACAATTCTTCTACTTGTTCTTGGTGAAAGAACCTTCTTTCTTCCAGACCGAGTACTTCATGATAATAGAAACAATAGTTGAAATTGGGATACTCAAATGCTTGGAAATCTTATTGTATCCTTCTCCAGCTTTATGACAATAAATAATTTTCTGCCTAAGGTCTTCAGATAACTCTTTACTTTTTCCCCATATTGACTTATTGGTAATGACAGCAAATCATCCTATGCCTTATACTCTCCAAGTATGTTCACCTACAATCCAGCATTTTCTAGACTTTTCTAGAATTAGGTTCTGCATTTTCATATTTAAATTTCTAGCAACTTGTAGACAATACTATCATAGCATCAAAGGGAATGAATAATCTTGAATTGGCATTTTTGCTGCAATTAATAACTGTAGACATCGACTTCTTGTAACTTATTCCTCATCCACAAATGCAAAACATTTGCTACAAAATAATTTCTAGAAATTATAAAATTCCCATTGGGGTACGTAAACTTTTGACTACAACTATAGATATAAGAACATAAGAAAGTTTACAAAATCGAGAGGAGGCCATTCAGCTCATCTTGCTCGTTTGGTTGTTAGTAGCTTATTGATCCCAGAATCTCATCAAGCAGCTTCTTGAAGGATCCCAGGGTGTCAGCTTCAACAACATTACTGGGGAGTTGGTTCCAGACCCTCACAATTCTCTCTGTAAAAAAGTGCCTCCTATTTTCTGTTCTGAATGCCCCTTTATCTAATCTCCATTTATGACCCCTGGTCCTTGTTTCTTTTTTCAAGTCAAAGAAGTCCCCCGGGTTGACATTGTCTATACCTTTTAGGATTTTGAATGTTTGAATCAGATCGCCCCGTAGTCTTCTTTGTTCAAGACTGAATAGATTCAATTATTTTAGCCTGTCTGCATACAACATGGCTTTTAAACCCGGGATAATTCTGGTTGCTCTTCTTTGCACTCTTTCTAGAGCAGCAATATCCTTTTTGTAACGAGGTGACCAGAACTGAACACAATATTCTAGGTGAGATCTTACTAATGCATTGTAAAGTTTTAACATTACTTCCCTTGATTTAAATTCAACACTTCTCACAATACATCCGAGCATCTTGTTGGCCTTTTTTATATCTTCCCCACATTGTCTAGATGAAGACATTTCTGAGTCATAAACTCCTAGGTCTTTTTCATAGTTCCCTTCTTCAATTTCAGTATCTCCCATATGATATTTATAATGCACATTTTTATTGGCCTTGCTAACCTCCTTTTTGACTTGTGTTTGCAGTTCCAAGTACACTTTCTGTGTACTTTGTTTTTGTTCCCTTTTAAACGCTCTGAAAAGTGCCTTTTTTTGCTGAATATTTTTTTTAATTGATCTATTAAACCATTTTGGCCATTTTGTTTTAGATTTGTCTACTTTTGGGATGCATCAAATCAAAGATCCACCGCCATATTTTACAGTAGGTATGAGGTTCTTTTCTGCACACACATCCTTCTTTCGACGCCAAACCAACTTCTGGTGTGCGTGGCCAAAGAGCTCTATTTTTGTCTCATCCGACCGTAGCACCCGGTTCCAATCGAAGTGCCAATGCCGTTTAGCATACTCCAGGGGCTTACGTTTGTTGGTTGCTCTCAGTAAAGGCTTTTATTCTCCAACTGTGGCCCTTGGATTTCCCTTTGCCTCCCGAACCACCTGCCTCACTGTGTGTGGGGGCAAGATACACTTGCATCCTCTACCAGGCAAGTTTACCACTGTTCCAGTGGTTTTGAACTTCTTAATTATTGCCCCAATAGTGGTAAGTGGTATATTTAGTTTTTTAGCTATGACACTACCACCACCATGCTTGACTGTTGGTATGAGGATCTTACTGTGGAATGCAGTGTTTCGTTTGCCAGACATAACAGGGCCCATGTCTGCCAAAAAGTTCCAGTTTTGACTCATCTGTCCATAGAACATTGTTCCAGAACTCTTGAGGATCATCCAGGTGCTTTTTGGCAAACTTGAGACAAGCATCCATGTTCTTCTTATTGAGCAATGGTTTCTGCCTTGCTACTCTGCCATGAATCCCATTTTTGCCCAGTCGAGGTGAGAGAGGCCTGCAGATCCCTGGATGTTGTTCTAGGGTTCTTTGTGACTTCCTGGACGATTTTACGCCTTGCTCTTGGAGAGATTTTGGCAGGACGGACACTCCTGGGAAGATTCACTACTGTCCCAAACTTTCTCCATTTGGACAATATGGCTCCGATTGTGGTTCGGTGGAGCCCCAGAGCCTTGGCTTTGTAACCCTTTCCAGACTGATAGGCATCAACAACTTTTTTCCGGAGGTCTTCAGGAATTTCTTTTGTTCGTGGCATGATGTGCCTCTAGAACCTGTGTGCTGACAACTTCACTCTGATGGTAAAGGGCCAAAGTTAGTCAGATTTATATTGGGCAGGGATGGCCCAAATCAGGCCTGGTTGTTAACCAAAGTAAAACAGCTGACCCTAATTATCCCTTTAAATTGGGTTAAGTTAACTAGGGGGGACAATAACTTTTTCACACCTGAAGATTGCATGTTTGATTACCTTGCACACCAAACAAATGAAAGTAGCACCAAACTTTGGTGTCATTTTTTCTCTCAGACTCCCTCTATATACTACTACAACCCACAAAAAAATCTGACAAAATACAATGTGAAAAATGTACAAAAATGCAGAAAATCAGATAGGGGGCAAATACTTTTTCATGGCACTGTAGCTTTCTATAAATTACCACCTATGTCTATAAATATCAGCTTTTCTACGCATCAACTGCATTTAACTCCTAAGAGTTAAATGCAATCGATTAGGGCTGTCAGTTAAGCCTCAAAATAGCAAATTATTAATTGGGCACACAAAATATAATCTGAGAAATATCGACGATTGCACCACACATTTTCGGTGCATGCCTCTTCCCACAACATTATTATTTTAATATCATTGCTGTTAAGTAAAAGCTTGTGCACAACAATTGAATGCGAGGGGTAATTACGCCTGGGTAGCTTCAGGAGGGGGGCGGGGGTGACACGCCTGTCCTGTTCTGGATTCAAGGCAGCGCGCTTTTTTGTTTTTTGTTTGTATATACAGAGAACACAAAGAGGGACGTACCTACCAAGTATTTTCAGAACAGATTCGCTGGTAGGATGGGACCAGCAAATCAGATGCTAGTTAACACGAGCAAGAAAATAAAAGCACGCCCACTGCTTGTCTGTGGCAGAACTACTGTAAATAGCAAGGCAGGGTTTTTGGTGCAGTTTCGTTGATAAACTTAAATAAATGTTATTAACTATGCACATTACAAAAATGTAATTATTGAATTGATTATCCAGTATTTATCTATCTATCTATATAATGAGGAATGAAATCGATCGAAAAATCAGAAAGACCCAAGTCAGAGACAGAAAAATCAGAAACAGTCAGACCATGGGCAAAAAACATGAGTGGGTACAGAAACAAACTGCATGAAATCAAAAGATGATAATAAAGAGTTAAATTCAGCCACCATGGAAGACGTTGGTAGGGAAGGTAAATTAAAGTCACTCATAACGAGTACACTTTCAGTTGAGACATAAAAAAGAAAGTAAAGCAGAGAACTCATTTAGAAAAGTCAAGATTTTGTTTAGGAGGTCGATAAACTAACAATCTTTAAGGAGTAGTGTGCAGAATGAAACATTGCGATATACTATTATTATATATATATATATATATATATATATATATATATATATATATATATATATAAAAATTACACACATACACACACACACACACACACAGAGTTCATCCAGATCACGCCTGTTTCCTGTTCCATAGTCCCCCACCCAATCAAAGTAAACATTTACACATGCATGTTATATTTTTATTCAGATGTAAGTCAAATTGGCAAAAATGCAGTGATTTGGTTTCCTTTGACAAATCATGTTGGCAAACAAATCAATTAAAAGATCAAAAGGATTGCATCAACATGTTAAAGAACACTACCTAAATAATATGTTTTCACCAAGGATACGATTTTGGCACAGTGATTTTTTGTACATTTCACGTTGCGGAAAAAAACACAAGAATTCACAGGTTTAGCTACATCAACACACAAGGAGCTTTTAAATAGTACACCAAAACCAATAATAAAAGACTATTGCTTTTGACTGCTGGCAAGTTTAAATGCTGCTTTAGAGTACAAAACTTAGTTAAAAGGTCCTTTCACACCAACATTTTTTTCCCCCTAATACTGTACAATGCAGGCTTTCACACCATCCACGTAGCGAAACAGACCGGGTCCGAAATAAACTGCGTTTCTATTTCTCTGTGCGTGTCTGGCGTAAATGTACATATATATACAAAATCAGCATGTCAAATAATTGTTTTTATTTAGTGTTTTCAAAATGAAATCGTATGTAAACATTCTTCAATAATAAGAACGAGACGTTTAAAAATCAGTTGTTTCTGAGTAACCTACAGAGCACACCCACTTTAAAAATAAAAGCAAATATAAAAAAAACAAAACAGGGAGCTGACAAGTCAAATCACACAGGCAGGCACAGTGTCCAAGAAGTGCAGCATCACAAAGACGAGAAAAAGACTAGTTTTATCTAAAGTTTGCAGGAAATAATAATAATAATAATAATAATAATAATAATAATAATAATAATAATAAGTTCAACGGCAGTCTGAAGTATTTTGTTTAGCAATGTTTAGTTTTAGAGAAAGCGAGTATTTATTTTCAACAGACTACTTGGGTACATACATTGTATGAAAAATAAATAAAATGTAAGTATTAATTGAATTTTTTTAAAGATGCAAGCCCACTTTTTTGTTTAAACAAAATTAACTAACAAGCACTGTACATGAAGATCACAACCGAGAGTTTACAGTACCATCCGATCTGTGTTCATTTACATGCTCGCTCAGCTACAAAATAGAAATCTCATTCGCTGACCTACATAGCTACACGTAAATGCTGGGTGCATACACAACCACACAATTTACAGATACTCGCATATTTGTATTTTCAGTGCATTACATACTGCATTTTTAAAAGGAAATAAAGGAAGTGCCTAACCAAATGTGTTTTACATTAATTTCCAAGATGTCACTGACTTTTATTAAAATTCACGATTTTCACGTTTTCCGTGACCTCCGTGACAAAATCGTATCCTTAGTGATCACCATGCATTGAAACCATGTGATTGGCCTTCACTTGACTATTTAGTTAGTGTGACTAGGTTATATAATGCAACATTTTAGGGCTTACCATCACCTGCAGTACTTGGATCCTGCTTTGAGCCGCCTGCTTTTTCCAGGTCTTCCTTGTATTCTTTCTTTAGTTGCTTCACTATCTTTTTATTGTAGTTTGATTTCTTCACCTTGAAAACCTCAATATCATCTAAAAAAAAAGAACCAGAAAGGAAAAGGGTTAACAACAAACAAGCGCACTTCATGCAGTAGATTAGATAGCCATGTGGCAAAAAGGCTTGTGGTCTGACGAAACTAAAATTATGACTTTTTGGCCTAAATGCAAAGCGTTATGTTTGGCGCAAACCCAACACAGTTCATCACCCAAAGAACCCCATCCCTACTGTGAAGCATGGTGGTGGCAGCATCATGTTATGGGGATGTTTCTCATCGGCAGGGACTGGAGCACTTGTCAGGATAGAAGGGAAAATGAATGGAGCAAAGTACAGTGAAGTCCTTGAGGAAAACCTGCCGCCCTCTGCAAGAAAGCTGAAACTGGGACGGAAGTTCACCTTTCAGCATGACGACCCAAAGCACACAGCCAAAGCTATACTGGAGTGGCTAAAGAACAAAAAGGTAAATGTCCTTGAGTGGCCCAGTCAGAGACCCAACCTAATTCCAATTGAAAATTTGTGGCATGACTTGAAGATTGCTGTCCATCAACGCTCCCCAAGGAACTTGATAGAGCTTGAACAGTTTTGTAAAGAATGGTCAAATCTAGGTGTGCAAAGTTGGTCCCAACAGACTCACAGCTGCAATTGCTGCCAAAGGTGCTTCCACCAAGTATTAACTCAGGGGGGTGGAGACTTATCCAATTATGATTTCAGTTTTGTATTTTTAATATATAATTTTTTTTCTAAATAAAACCTTTTTTCCCCTTAACAGTGTGGAGTATGGTGTGTAGATAAGTGGAAAAAAATCTTCATTTAAATGCATGAAACTCTGAGGCACTGACAACAAAATGTGAAAAAAGTTCAAGGGGGTGTAGACTTTCTATAGGCACTGTAAAAGGAAGACTACATTACTGGCATGTTTGTTTTAGAAATGTAACACTGAATATAATGCTTAAATTTGAAGTTTTCACTATTGAATTTGACAGCCATTTAACATGTAATGGACATAAGATCCAAAGTATCGCGATAGTATTGAATATCATGATACTGTGCATGGTACCATATCGATACTCCCTAAATGAGGTATCGCAGAACACTACCCTGCAGCGTGACAAGCTCGTGAAATGTACCATAAAAAAGACTAGTTTGCAAAGTTTCAGTTCAACAGAGGAACGGATTGGAATCACCATCTCCATCAGATTGAATGGGTTCACAACACTACAACTCATGCAAGAACAGAGTTCACCCCTGTCTTTTTGATCACATGGCTCCCATGACCTCTTCCACACCTGGCTGGCACACCAGGGGAGCATGCAGCTTCCCTGAATGAGGCCTGCAGCTTGCATTCCAAGAGGCTGATAAAGTGAGTGACCGTGTGAAAACACAACACAGTGCTCAATACAACAAGCACCTCAAGCACATGCTTTACAATACAGGGGACTTGGTCCTCAAACGATCCAGCCCAACGACGACACAAACTTGCTCTTCAATGGCTCGGCCCATTCAACGTTGTTCACCCCTTACCTTTGAAGATGGACAAGATCTTTCCAATCCTAAGGCTAATAAAAACGTGCTCCATAACAACCACCGGAATCCTTACCTTGCTCCTCCTATGGATCACGGAACACTGCCTCCAGCAGCTACAGCTCCACCATCTTTGACTGCTCTAGCAGGACTCTTGCCACATACTGACCAACTGCCTACACTCTACCAGCCACAGGATGGTGCACCTGACCAACACAAGGTCTTTGTCAAGGTGCAGACATCTCCTTCAATCTGTCTCCAGAGCTGCCTCCTAGACAGACAGCCACCGGGCTCGCCCACACGCTCAGGACGACAGTGACGAATGCCTCGTCATATGACCAAGTACAAGTTGGACTCATTTACTTTTAGTTAATTAAGGAAACTTTAGGACTTTAACTACTTGCACTTAAAATAAATAAATTCAAAAGACTGACTTTTGCATTGTTTAAATGAGGTCATTTCTTTAGGAGGAGAGGGAGTAATTGTGTAAGCACAGGAACAGGTCATAGTTAACCGTGCGTGATTGTTTAGCGAGTGGGATGTAACTTCATGTGTATGAAAAGAGAAGGAAGATTAGGCAGATCTCCATTACTGTTGTCTACTAAATGATCTCTGTTGCTGTATGCCCCACTTCACTAATACAGTGATTCAACTTAATAGCCACGGTCTACATATTTCATTTCCAATTTGGTAGGGAAGATAGGGTACGAGAGCCACAACATAAATAATCTCAGTACACAACAAAAGTATAAATGCTACTCTCTTAAAACACAAGACAGGATTAATAAGAAATGCGTGGTGGAGGTGTTTTTTTATTTTTATTAAACAAAACTACAGCACCCCTGACAAATAACATAAGGTCAAACAGTACAACACTCCACAATTAGGCTACTTACAATATAAACTCAATATTCTGCATTTGATCGTTCACATTCCAAATATGCCTCTATTGCTAAGAGGTGTATTCCAAATACACAAGTCACTTTTGCAGTATGTAGCATACTGGTGGGATTCTCCCAGAGCCAGTGCTAATGCACACCAATTACTAGTGGGTGAGTGTATATTTCTTCCAATATTTTTTTTTTCTTTTTGAACTAAAAAAATAAATGGGAATTGACCATTATTGGGTTTTTTTTTTTCATTTTGATCAGAGAAATACAAAATGTGAATCTTCAAAAATGTGTGTTTTTCCGGTCATTATATATAATAAAAAAAAAAAGATTTTGCTTTCAATCAAATGTTTGAAATAAATGAATTACATTTATCAATTGTCTATTCTACTACACTCAACATGCATTTTCCAATGCATGTCAGTTCACTACCAGCTGTGCCTTGGAAAGGTAGGCTAATATGAACATGGTTTCAGGCAAACAAATGGGATAGATTAACAATTGTGCGACACTGGAAAATGGAAGCATTTGTTTTCAAGGGGGAATAAGCCAGTTACAATGAAAGAGGACAACTTTTTTAATAAAATGGAGGAACTTCAAATACAAATGCTTATTCTGAGAGCTCACTTTTCTACTCTTGCCATAGCAATACTTCAATCACTTCTGGGCCATCCTGAATCTAAGATGAGAACCCAGGAGAATGAGACATTTAAAAAAAGAATTAAACAAATAATACTCCATGTATCAATTGATAAAGGGAGTATTATTTGTTTCATTGTTTTTTTTTCTTTCAAATACTTGATTGCAGCAAGCAATATCTGAAATGGTTAAACAAGCTCAAGTCTGTTTTTATTTCAGATTTCAAATCAGAAAATGAAAAAAAAACTTAAATTAAATTATTTTTTGGTTGTTTTTTTATTTCTATGCTCAAATTAAAAAGTCATTTTCCCGTTTTATTTTTTTCGTTTCAACGATTGGACGGAATATACAACGACCCAGGCTCAAAATTCAGCATACTACCAAAGTTGCATGTAACAGTAAATGCCACAGGAATGGCATATTCCATATTATGTGAATACATATTTCACATACAGCAGACTGCAGGAAGTGGAATACTAAATTTAAGGTCTAAAACCATAAATCCTGATTTAAAATAATAATAATAATAATAATAATAATAATAATAATAATAATAATAATAATAATAATTCTGCACAGATTTGTTGGGTTTATGAATTAGTCTCACTGTCAACTTGTGGTAGCAAGAGCTGATATATAAGATGTCTAGAAGAATGAATGAGACTCATGTTCTGCTTATGCCAGGCATGATCTGAAGCTATTGTGATTGCACTACATCCACTTGTATGAAGACTGAGTGACCAGAATGTTTTTGACTACATTTTTCACTTCTAACTGAGACACTATCCCACATGACTGGCTGTGTTTTCTTGGTGTTGTACCCAGAGATATGCCCTGGACAACCAGCCATTTGCACTTGTGTTGGTACCATGCAGCTCCATTCTTAGTACACATCATCAATAATCATCAATGTGTAAAATAATACTGTACCTTGCAGCTCTTTCTGACTTGTATTGAGTGCATAATATTTTTTGGCAGCAAGTATTGGCCAATACATGTAGAATTTGTAAACCGTAGCAATACATGTCTTAAAGCAGCCCTTAGATCCTTAAGCCACAATTACAAAAAAAAATGTTGGCCGAAACACTGCGACAACGTAAAACTGCACCATGCACTGTAGGCATATACCAGTAACGATGTACAGTATTTTGTAACCATCGCCTTTTTATGTCACACATGTGCAACTACAAAAATTAACGTGGACTTCTAAAAGTAACTAACTGTGGGTGCGAGGTGCACTTACCGTACTCGTTAAAAACCAAAATGTGAAGATGTACTACTACTCTCTGACCATACACCGGTATTTGTTTTAGTGGCGGCTTAAAAAAATAAACACTTAATAATTAGTTTTCTACTACTGTATCTAGTAGAGCCTATTGTAAATGTACCCACCCACACATTAATTAATAAAAGAGGCTTGATTCCAGCCTACCTTCTTCGTCGTGAAAGCTAAGCAAACTCGCTTTTGGCACATCTTTGTTTTCTTTACTTTTCTTCTTTTCCTTCAAGTTCATCCTCGTTGTGTTAGTCTGAAATCCATTTCCATAGTTCATATCCTTGCTGACATTAAAGTGTGCGATAATCTCAGGGTTGTTGATTACAGCACATCGGACTGAAGGCTCATCGTCGGCCCCGCATGGCTGTGGTTGTTCTTGCAGCAACTGAAGCTGCGGCAACGACTGTTTTTCCTCTTCTTTTTCCTCCTCGTCGGATTCATTTCTACGCCTGAAGTTTACCCTCTTCGCTTTTTTAAACATTGTTCAAGTTCAATAATTAATACAATGTTGGTGCAAAGTCAAAACCCCTTATATTTAGCTCTATATACAACACAGAGAAAAACGGCAGCCATATAAAGAGAGACAAAAATACCAGGATGAAGCAGAGGCTTTTGGGAGTTGTAGTTGATATTTACCAGCTGATCCGGAAGACTAGAGTAATCAATCCCTCACTGCAGACCTCTGTCAAGTCCACAACCAAGTGATTTGACATTTCCTAACCAGTTTGTGAAATGTAAAAATCCGGGAAACGGGTAAGTGTAATACAATGTTACATAAACTCTGTTGACTATTACCAGAAGCAAATAGTAATAATGGTAATAACCTATATTAATTCTGATAATACTGTAATTACATTTCCAACTGTGATTTAATAATTTAGGATTGTTTTCTGGCAGAGATGAGATAAACGTACTCGTTGGTACACATAATGAAGCAGGTTCTTACGAAAGGCGTAAGCACAGATATTTTTATTTTATAAATGTATTACAACATTTTAAACGTTATTTTTTATTGTTTTTTAAAACTATATAAAAACATAAAAAAGTTTACAAACGAGAGGAGGCCATTCGGCCCATCTTGCTCGTTTGGTTAGTAGCTTATTGATCCCAGAATCTCATCAAGCAGCTTCTTGAATGATCCCAGGGTGTCAGCTTCAACAACATTACTGGGGAGTTGGTTCCAGACCCTCACAATTCTCTGTGTAAAAAAATGCCTCCTATTTTCTGTTCTGAATGCCCCTTTATCTAATCTCCATTTGTGACCCCTGGTCCTTGTTTCTTTTTTCAGGTCGAAAAAGTCCCCTGGGTCGACATTGTCAATACCTTTTAGGATTTTGAATGTTTGAATCAGATTGCCGCATAGTCTTCTTTGTTCAAGACTGAATAGATTCAATTATTTTAGCCTGTCTGCATACGACATGCCTTTTAAACCCGGGATAATTCTGGTTGCTCTTCTTTGCACTCTTTCTAGAGCAGCAATATCCTTTTTGTAACGAGGTGACCAGAACTGAACACAATATTCTAGATGAGGTCTTACTAATGCATTGTAAAGTTTTAACATTATTTCCCTTGATTTAAATTCAACACTTTTCACAATATATCTGAACATCTTGTTGGCCTTTTTTATAGCTTCCCCACATTGTCTAGATGAAGACATTTCTGAGTCAACAGAATTCCGGTTTCATAGATTCCTTCTTCAATTTCAGTATCTCCCATATGATATTTATAATGCACATTTGTATTGCCTGCCTGCAGTACCTTACACTTTTTCTCGATTAAATGTCATTTGCCATGTGTCTGCCCAGTTCTGAATGCTGTCTAGATCATTTTGAATGACCTTTGGTGCTGCAGCAGTGTTTGCCACTCCTCCTATTTTTGTGTCGTCTGCAAATTTAACAAGTTTGCTTACTATACCAGAATCTAAGTCATTAATTTAGATTAGGAATAGCAGAGGACCTAATACTGATCCCTGTGGTACACCACTGGTTACCTCGCTCCATTTTGAAGGTTGTCCTCTAATCAGTACTTTCTGTTTTCTACATGTTAAACATTCCCTAATCCATGTGCATGCATTTCCTTGAATCCCTACTGCGTTCAGTTTGAGAATTAATCTTTTATGCGGGACTTTGTCAAAAGCTTTCTGGAAATCTAAATAAACCATGTCGTATGCTTTGCAATTATCCATTGTCAGTGTTGCATTCTCAAAAAGATCAAGCAGGTTAGTTAAACACGATCTCCATTTCCTAAAACCATGCTGACTGTCACCCAAGATACTGTTACCATATAGGAATTTTCCATTTTGGATTATAGTTTCCATAGTTTACATATAATAGAAGTCAGGCTTATTGGTCTGTCGTTACCTGGTTCGGTTTTGTCTCCCTTTTTGTGGATCGGTATTACGTTTGCAATTCTCCAGTCTGTCGGTACAACCCCTGTGTCAAGTGACTGTTGCATGATCTTGGTTAGCGGCTTGTAAATAACTTCTTTCATTTCATTTCATTTCAAGTACTATTGGGAGGATCTCACCTGGCCCAGGGGATTTGTTTATTTTAAGAGCTCTTAGTCCATTTAACCCTTCTGCCTCTGTTATGCTAAAGTTATTTATATCTATAATGGGCATTGCATTATATTGCGGTAACATGTGAATGTATTGTAAAGACTTAGAACAGAAGCGGGAAACAGAAGTTCTTCAAAAGCAGTAATCGTCTTTAATTTTCAAATGAAGCCCATAAAGCAGCGAACCCCTTGCCACACCCCATTCTGGTCTCACTTGCCAAGCTTTCAGAACCAAAGTGTTGGGGCAGGTGAGGGTATTACTTTACCTTCTGCTCTATTCTAGCCCTATCTTTCGTTCATATATGCGCTATATCTAGCCTCCGACAACTGATGTAATTTTGAAATATGTATTTAGACTAAAATTAAAGGTAGACGCATTCAAAAATCATATAAATCCTTTGCATTTTAACACACACTAGTAATAATACGAGTATAGTATTTTAGTAGTAAGTCTTAGTATTTAGCAGTATATTGCACCACAGTAACTGAAGTGCAAATAGCAGTAAGATTGAGCCATAATCCAAACAATGTTAGTGTAGTATTAAATGCTTAATGCAAGTTTCAGTAAACCAAAACGTAATCAAAGAGCACTGCTTAGTATAATGAATAGTAATGAAACATGGTAACGTAGACACATACAAGTGGGAGGTGTAACTGCAGTGAACAAAAATGAAAGATGTAAAAAATATATATTAAAAGGGGTTTTCACATGTACATAAAACATTTAAATGATTGAAAAATATATTTCAGCACTTTTTGGACAAACGCCCTTTTTCTGCTGTGTAGAAGAAAATGTATGTATGTGTGTGCAATTCATATCGTCTGAGTCCGACGCCCAGGACAACACGTTTTGTGTGAGGGACAAGAAGTTTTGCCGTTGTACTTCTCCCATTGGACAAATAGTTTTTATTTATTTTTCCTATGTTTGTTCTTTTGCTAAAAACACTTGCGATATATTTCTAAACCATGCAAGTTTCTGAAACCGGAATTGCAAAAGTCTAGCACCTACACACAAAGATTTTTAAAATTCTTTATATATACCCCTATCACTTCTGATTGGCTAGCTTTGGAAAAAAAAAAAGAAACCCTAAAATGGCTGCCAGAGAGACTCTGTCAAGGCACAGACTAATCTTTTAAATTCAAGGTATTATTTACGTTCTTTGAAAATTAGCCAATAAGTTATATTGCTTTCTTAACATGAACCTGACATTTAAATGCAGCAAACTAGTTACAAAAAAAAAACAACAGTCACTAAGGTATTGGCGGATTAGAGAAAATCATGTTGTATAATTTATAAAATTATTTCTGAGTCTACTTTGTGGTCAAGCGTGTACTTGTTGGCATAAACGTGAAGTTTACTGTACAAGCATTTCAAGACAAACTTTCCCTGGCAAAAAAAAAAAAAATGAAATCAAAATGTTACTGTGACAGAGACAGAATAATTCTTGGTGATCAATCTCCCTCCCGACCTGTGAGGGTGCTGTGTAAAGGGAACACAGCGCCCTGGACTGGATGACCCATCTAGAAAGGGGGTGGAGCTACGGTACACTAAGTCATTGACCCGGAAGGGAAACGATGTGGCAGCCGCGGATTGGAGGAGTGGTTGCAATTGTTAACCAAGGGGGTGTGATCGATGGTATATAAGGGGACTGAGACCAAGCTGTTGAGTGGCGTGTGGGTGGTGACCTCACAGACCAGGAACAGAAACCAAAGCAATGAATGCCGGGTGAAACTGCAGCGCTGCGGCGCTCAGTGTTTTATTAAATAATAAAACAAACAAAAGATTTAAACAAAACAAACACTACAAAACAAAAAGGCACGTTGGCCAAACAAATAGAAATAAACAAATAAGTATCGTGCTGGGGTAAAACCAGCACACTTAGCAGTTGTTTAGGTTTTAAATCTCTCTCCTCGCTTGCTCTCCCGTACTCTGTACACTCTCCGCGAGCGCAGATAGCTTCAGGCTTTTATATTCTGGCCGAGGGGTTAACAAGCTATTAATTATCTTATTACCCCTCGGCCACAGTCTGCACGAGTTTAATAAGGATGCGTGACTGTCAGCTAGTTAAATAATCAGTAGCTGATCAGTATTAGACGGCTAACACGATCCGGAGCTGTCGCTACAGGCCAGCACAAACCGGGACATCACTGCACTTGTTTCACAACTAATTGTATTTGCACCACAAGCACTACAGCACTCACTGTGGACTTGTGATCGTGTTTGTATATTGTGTGTGTGTATTAATGACTGTATGTATATTTCGGGACTTAACACCATGGTTTCACTGAGCAATACGCATCATTGTGTATTGCCAGTTAACTTTATTATTTACTGTTGTCAAGTGCCTTTGGATTACAAAATAAACCACCATTTCACAAGTAACATTGTTGTTGTCATTCTCTTGAGCATTGCATCACCTCTACACCTGCACACTGCAAACCACTATGCCACAGTTACCCATGCACAGAACTGCATACAACGTAAAAGGTAATGCAATTTAGCAAAATACAACAGTTTGCAGAATTTAAAAAGTATCCAAAGTCAGTATTCAAAATTGCCCTATTGTCACAGTTCACTCACAAATGAAAATGCACAAAAGCAACTTAAGATCACAGATTAAATAAAACAAAACATCACAGTATCTAAAACTGTTTAATGATTAACTTTTACATTACTGTAGCTTGTGTCGTTTGCTTTGTTTTGGCTGCATTTTTTGTCAGGTGAAACTGGAGGAAGCGCTGTGTAACTGCACAATAAAAACAGACTGATTTGGCATGCGAGAATTCATTTGTTATATATATATATATATATATATATATATATATATATATATATATATATATATATATATATATATATACTGCATTTATCTATATAACACTGTAACCTTCATTATGGAGACTGAGAGTGAAATATAGACCTGAAGGAGACAGTTGTGTATATTTCAAAATAACATCTCTAATATAATGTTAATAGAATTGTATAAGTTTATAAAAGGCCTGTTTTCAGTTTTTGGATTAAGATACATTAAAGTTTAAAGGGGTAAAGACATAATCAAACTGTCTCCCTATTGCTGTCTCCCTAAGTTTTTTTTACTCTGAAACCAGACAGTCTGTATATGTATCCCTATTATAAGGCAGACATATAACATCCATATGTCTCCTTATTATTAAGTACAAACTGGTACCCTAAGTACCTGTATTATTGGAAGGTTTCATATATTATACATTGGTATGACAGTCTACAGTGGAGTCCACTTGACAGTGATCACACATTTGGTAACCAATTACTTATTAATTTTCATATTAAGAAAATCCTTTTCAGTCGATCGGCATCTTTACCTTTAATCGATTATGCCAATCAAGATCCTACCATCAATCAGAAGTACTGTTGTCAGTTTGGGGCCCAGCAACAACACCCACTATATGCTATTCTGCATATGATTTAACATGTAATATACATGAGGTTTTAATGAGACAGCACAGCAGAAAGTTATGTATGATATTGACTTATTACAAGGTATTCTATTAAATGGATAAAATGTTCAAGCTACATTTTATACTTGAAAAGGAATACTGTATTTCATGGTTTTAAATACAGAAATCTTATTTCCCATTACAACAAAAAAACTGAAGGTATTTAAAAAATGTGGAGCCAAACTATACGTTAAATACTATTTAGGAGCAGCTGCACATTTTTCTGATAGCAATATATACATATTAACAATATAAATCTAGAACAAGTTAGTTGCTGCTAGGAGTAGTTCCTTGTTAGTTTTACACTATTTGTTGATAGCCATTAAGATTAAAAGATTGATCATAAATATTTTATGTGGTTCTGTTTTAGTCTCTTAATACAATTGTGCTTTATACTGGTTGCATACGTTTGTTGGCGTATACAACCAATTCAATTGACCTTTTCCCTGGTTGTACAACAGGAAATGGAGTCGGCTTCACTCGCATTTGTCTACTCAGTGTAGCAATGGCCACCTGACATATACTAAAAACAAAGTTTGAAGTTGTAAGTCAAACTGTAAACTTGGCTTAAACTTTCCAGCTTATACTTTTTTATATTTCATTTTATGCTTAGATGGCACATTAACTTTAATGATGGCACCAGTCTTAACCATGAAAATAACAATGCAACAGAAGAAATGTGCCGTGTGAAATGGGAGCAAATATACAACAACATGTAGCTGCCAACAGGGCAGTGAAAGAGGGTAGTGACTTTTACAAAACAGCAGCTACATCGTTTAGAAAACTAGTTACAGCCTCAGTTACAATTAATTACTTGTCAGGGGATACCCGTGGACACACCCCCAGCCTTGACTTTATAAAACGAAATCAGCTGTGCTGTACTTAAAATCTATACTGTGCAAGTATAAATAATCAATAAAATAAATAAATAAATAAATCTATTTAGCCAATTATGACTCATAGAGTGTAAATATGAACCACAAAAATGCAATCACATCGCTTTTTTAAGTCATTATCTACCTAAATAGCTGATAAGTAACGAAGAAATGACATGTGATGTCTATATAGTACATGTAAGGAAACAGGCAAGTGTTGATTATTCAATGCCTAAATATATAACACGACCTAAAAAAAATTTTTGTGCAGCAATTTCAACTACAGTATTATTCATTGTTGAATAAAAGCACAATCTTAAAACTTATATTTGATTTGTGTTTGTATTTTGTGAGACGATGATAGGGCAAGTAGATTTTATGGGCAGTTTTTTTCAGAAATTGCACACCCCTGTATGACAATATTTTCGAGATCAACTCGTACCATCTACATAAAAGTAAGTGCAACTTATTCATATATATTTATTTCAAATCACTCACTTCGTAACAATCTCTTATAGATATGATTATTCAAAATATGGCGCTCGATGATGTCATTACAGCACAACATCACCGCCCCTTTGGCTTACAACGCATGCTCACAGGCCTGCCCTCAGAGAAGTATCTCCTGCTGTTTTATGCAAGTGTAAACACGCTCTTTCAGAATACTTTGTACTGGAATCCTATCAGAAGGGTTCCGGAACGCAAGCGTAAAACACGCTTTTTTTTTTTCTGTTTGCACATTTTTTACTTTTGTACTTTCTACTGTGCTCCATATATGAATTTTATCAAATGTTAAATGGTAATAAATATTTCTTCTTAAAGTAACCTAATAGATACCATTTACCAATTATTTTGTGTTGTTTAAAATTCAAACTGATGAAAAATATTTTGATACTCAGAAGTTTTTCTTTAAAAACGTATTTAAAATTACACTAAGCTTTGTTTTAAAACAGCTATTTAAAGTAACATTTCATAAATTAATTTTAAAAAATAGCAGTTGACCACTGTTTATTGCATTAAATTGCAATTAAAAAAAATAAAAAAAATAATTTAAAAAATGACCTGAACTAAATGTCCTAAATTAAAAACGTAACTATCTACTAGTATCTACTATTAGTCGCTGTCCTTTTTTCTGTAGCTTAGCTAGTAGCAACATAACTACAGTTGCTTTCTCTTGTTTTTAGGTGAGAAGTCTTAATCCATTGCCTAACATATTTAATTCTCTAACTGGGTGAGCCTTGACCTCCGCTTTGACCACTGCTGAAGCATGTTTTGTGGCCATACCTTGCCCTTTGTAACTTCGCAACCTTGCCTGCCAATGTTGTACTGCTAGGACTCCTAACTGTCGTCTGACGTCTGAGGATGTCCTAAAATGTACACCGTACGACTGGCCCTGGAATGTACTCCACGATGGATTACCTGTGGCATCAATCCTTGCAGAACTGTGCAGAGTCTGTCCGGTGCGATCTGAGTCCAGATGGGCAGTAAGTAGGCACTAACACGAGACAAAAAATAGGCAGATCCAATGACACTTCTATTTACATTAGTTTATTGTATAGACCATTTATTATTATTTATTTCTTAGCGACTTACAATCGTAAGCAAATACATTTCAAGTGTTACAATACAAGTAATACAATAAGAGCAAGAAATACAATAACTTTTGTTCAAGTGTGACAAACCACAATTCAATAATACAGCAGATAATAGTGATAGTTACATCAGGATATGATTAAATAGTGATAGTTACATCAGGATATGATTAAATACAAAATACTACAGGTTAAACACTTGGCAGATTACAGTATTCTGAAGTCCAGGATTAAATGCAGTAAAATAGGGGGCAGATAAGAGCAAAATAAAGTACATTTAAATGAAGGGTGATAGTGTCCCAGGATACAAACAGAGGAGTTCTACAGGTGCTGTTTGAAGAGGTGCGTCTTAAGGAGGCGCCGGAATGTGGTCAGGGACTGGGCAGTCCTGACATCTGTAGGAAGGTCATTCCACCACTGCGGAGCAAGGGTGGAGAAGGAGCGGGCTCTGGAGGCAGGGGAGCGTAGCGGAGGTAGAGCCAGTCTTCTAGTGCAGGTGGAGTGGAGAGATGAGGGTCTGGAGGTAGCTGGGTGCAGTCTGGTCAAGGCATCTGTAGGCTAGTACAAGAGTCTTGAACTGGATGTGGAGTAGCGTGGGCAAAGCGAGGCAGAGAAAACACCAGGCGGGCAGCAGAGTTCTGGATGAGCTGGAGTGGATGGGTGGCGGACACAGGGAGGCCAGCCAGGAGGGAGTTGCAGTAGTCTAGGCGGGAGAGTACCAGGGCCTGGACCAGGAGCTGGGTAGCGTAGTTGGTGAGGAAGGGTCGGATTCTTCGGATGTTGCTCAGGATTGTCAGATTACAGAGTGGATTGTCAACAATAGATTGCCCAAGATCATAGCACTGCTCATGCATCTGCATTAAGGGATCGGTATGTGTTTTTGGCATGTTGATAAGACTGGTTATCTGTGTACCCAGACATTATAGTGTATGTATAATAAAACCTGAAATGTGTTAATTGCAGTCAGACACATTCATGGTACTGCATGTGCTTTCTAAATCCAGTTACCTTTGCAGGGACAGATTTTCTATAATTATTGTCTCAAGAGACAATGTCAAAATTAATTGGAATTCCTGATACAATTCTACCAGCTATTGACAAAGTTTGGCAACCTTGTTTTCAACAGTTCTTCTCAGTTTGTTCCTTTCATTAAAAAATTTTGGTTTTGACCGCTCTTATTTTCTCAGTCTCTGTTGCAACCACTGTCAAGAAGTTTGGGTGTTTCTTCAGAAAGTTGACAACAGCCTCTTTTCCTACAAAAGATTAATAATAATAATAATAATAATAATAAAAATAATTATTATTAAAAGGGTTCTGTTGCTATCAAAAGTATGTCATGTCCCCATAAAAACACAATAGTAGTAATTAGGCTTGCTACGTTCAATTTGAATTAATAAAGCTTTATAAATGCTGAATATATTCAGGATTTTGACTAAAATAAATTTACATTGATAAGTGTAGGTAGAAAATTACCCAGTTTTTTTCCCACGTTAAAAAAATACAGTATGAGGGTGTTTTTAAACTTACTGGGCTCTATGTACTAATATTGGTTACGTGTTCGGAAATGCTGCGAATTTGTAGCCTCTAATTTAAACTCTGCATCTTACAGATGTTCAAAACCATTTCTGGCTCTGAAAAATCTTGGTCGCCGTTGTCGCAAGTGACGCTGAATCAGCTAGGCTGGTCAGTAAAACATTGACACCTTTTGCATGGAGGATCTCAGTAGCTAAGGCTCATGGTTCATCAATTGATTCAGATTCAGTTGTATTGTGTCTACCAACTGATGATGTGAGGCAGAACAGTAATTGGATACCAGAAAATATGAATAACAGTGAGTTTTGGCCTCATTCAGTGTTCTGGATGGAAGGCGTACCTCGCAAAGTGACTCTGTGCGAACAGAAGGGAATGTATAGTAACAATGTGTACAGATCCAGAACTATTGTACATGGTGCAGAATTAACCCTGACACAAAAATTGAAACATAATCCTCTTGTTATGTGTGCATGTAATATGTGCCAAAGCAAGTCATCAGTGACTGGGCCCAAACTTTGTCCAGCCTGTAGTCATTTAGCTAAACACTGTAGAATCTTGTTTGAATGTAATGATTCTGAAGGAATTTCTTTCTCTCATCTAAATGTAGATCCAAAGGATATTAAGAGGATTGAATGCATAAATTGTGAAGGAGGTCATTTAGTGAAATGAGCACATCTAGGTAAATTGGAATGTGTAGAAGGTGTCCCAGCTAAACGTGTCCAAGTATCTTGTAGGTACGAAGTGAGGAAGATGGTGTCTCACACCTGTGATGCTAAACTTTGGATAGAGGGGCCTGTTGTCGTTTTTGCGGAACCAACCAGAGCTGAACCCGGCACAGAAGTTGAATCCTGCTGGGAATGCTGGGATACGCAGGACATGGACTAGGCAATTTCAAATATGGAATGTATTATAAAATGAAGTGTCAAAGATATTAGGAAGGATAAAGAAAGAGTATCCTTGTACCACTAGTAGGTGGCTCTCTTGCTCCATGAAATAGGTCAGTCCTCTCTTGTTTGGAATTACACATGTATTCAATCAAATACTTAGTAGTCTGAGAATCCCTAAGAAAATATATATAATGAACGATTTACCACTAGTATATCTTATCTTCAGAAAGCATGACGCTTGATAAAAAGCACCATTCCGGCTAAAAGTGAACGTTAATCTACAAATTTATGTCCTAAAAACACAAGATAAGAAGAGACTCTTTATGACCAAAAGATTAACTAACAAGCCAGAGGTCTTGAGAAAAAATCCTGTTTCGGCTGGATTTTGTATGAACAAAGAGAAGGGTCGAGCCTAGTTGAATGCAGTTATATTATTATTATTATTATTTATTTCTTGGGAGACGCCCTTATCCAGGGCGACTTACAATTGTTACAAGATATCACATTATTTTTACATACAATTACATTATTTTTTATACATTATTTTTACATACAATTACCCATTTATACAGTTGGGTTTTTATTGGAGCAATGTAGGTAAAGTACCTTGTTCAAGGGTACAGCAGCAGTGTCCCCACCTGGGATTGAACCCATGACCCTCCGGTCAAGAGTCCAGAGCCCTAATCACTACTCCACACTGCTGGCCTATATTTGGATTTAAATCCTAAAAGGGATTCACCAAAATAATATTATAGCAATTGATAAACAGAGGTAAATTAATTGAAAGATTATCTTATAATGAAACAGGTTCAGTGCTAATTGACACTGTTTATAGTTCATAACAGTTATTTCATAAGATTAATAATATGTTTTAAGTATTTGCTATAATGAGAAAACATATTATTTAAAACTGACAAGTATTCACGACTTTGCTGTAGTGATAAGAAGATTAAAGATTAAAACCTGGAGCAGTATTCGATTTACTTAAATGGGAAAATGGTACAAGTTTATTCTTCTTTCTATTGAACAATAAGACTTCTAGACATTATGATATCCATTGAGTTATAGAAGTTAAAAGGTGTTGTGTTATGTTTTTGTGTTAAGTTTGTAATAATATACTATAATGTACCTTGTTATTAATCCACTATACTATTGTCTAATGATGGTAGATGGAATCCTTATAATGTGGTTATTTGAAACTGCTGCAGTGAAAAAGGGCCTCATATGGGCTGTAGAGAAAGGAGGGGGTCATCTTACATTCCACTTCAGCAAAATTGCAAATCTCATAGACTTGTAGTGTTAAGGTTTATGGAGTTAGTGGTTTAGTACTGATAAGTAAATGTCTTGAAATAATATGCACAAATCATGGCTTAATGGACAGGTCATATATTTAATAAAGTGCTTTGCACAGACTCTGACCTTGGAAAAAACAAGAGATTGTGGAAACTGCTAGCAGTAACATATTCCCAGAGAGGTACAGGTCAGAGCCTGGTCAGTGCATCTCTTAATGGATAAATAATTGTAATGAAAACTATTACCACTTAAACTTAGTGAAACTAAATGACTTGAATATTGTATGAGACAAACTTTTGTCAAATACTCTGTTAGACAATGGTATATGGAATCAAAACTGACTCATAACAAAATGATGAAACAATATGAAGTTAAAAGAAACACATACCTTTAATTTAGCATAATATAATCACTTAGAAGATGATGTCACATATTAAGAACATCTCTCATATATAACACATATAAAATTAGTGTTTTGCATGCAGTAGTGTTTTTATATTATATTATAAACCAAGATCCTGGGAACCTTGGTTCACTTAACTTTTCAGATAAAGGAGGGGCTCGGAGGAAAGCAAAGAAATGAGATCATAGGTTTGGAGTTAGACAAATATGAAGTATTGAATTTATTGAGTACATGACACCTATTAATTCTGAAAAGTTAGTCCGGATCTTTTGAAAACTATTATTTGTAAAATGGATAAGAACTGTCCTACCTGATTAATGATTGGATTTAATTGTGGCGTCCCATGTATTCCAATGAGACGAAAAACCTATTTAACTCCAGAGTAATTTCAATGGAGTACCACACTCATCCCAGACAGGGCAAGGTGGTCCATCTTTTGCAAACCGACACAATTGAGCTGATTGAATTCAGTTTCATTTGCCTGGTGAAGACAGCCATATCCTTTTACGATTTATATTAAAGGGTAAGCATTAAGCAATTATTATTATTATTTTATCTCACATGTATTGCCATAAGGGACTCACGCTATGTTTTAGAAATAAGAGAGAGTTTTGTTGAATGTGCTGAAATAGACCATTGGGTACTTTAGGTGACGTGTTCTTGGCCTGCTTGTCGGCCTTGATGAACACATATATACATGTATTAAAGTGTTAACGTTGATATCTGTTAAGACACTGGACTGCCCAGTGTGTCTTTCAGCTGGGGATACGACGTAGCCTGTAGCTACTCTATCCGATATTTAACCGTTAATAAACCGAACGAGTACTGATCATACTCCGATTCGTAAAAAACTTTAAATACATGAGTCTGTCAATTTCTTGAGTTCTATATTAGTCATCTGGATATACTGCGGGTCCAGAGCACGAACTATATCCCACGAGGAGTAATAACATCTCTGTCCTCCTAACGTCTCCCCTGAGATAAGAGTGTATGCTGAGCAGTCCATAAGAGTACGTAAAGAAATCTGACCACGCGGATTTCGTGACACCGTATTCTCTCTGTCAGTATTGCCAATGCTGGTTTCAAATAATAGCATCGCATTAGCGTTAGCGTTAATTAGTTCAATTTGAGCTGCAATAACACCATTCATTGTTTTCACTTATTTTGTAGGCAACACAGGAGGTGTGGTGGGTGCTGTGTAAGTTTACAGAACTTTAAAGCACATTAAAATATAAAATAACCCAAAACAAAATGTATTGTCATTGTTATTTAATATAAACTATTAAATATATATATATATATATATATATATATATATATATATATATATATATATATATATATATATATATATATATTGTGACCATAGATGTGGGCTGGTCACGAACGGTAAATATGTAGGTCCTAGCATATTATGGTATACAGGACCGGGGCACTGGAAAGTGCCGGATTGAGCAGGGAAAGACTACATCTCCCAAGAGACAATGCAGGAGTTGTAGTTAATAGGGCCTACAAAAATGGCAGCCACCAAAGAAACTACAAGGGCCAGGGGTACAAGGGTTTAATTGAAATGTAAACCAGCACAGTTGCAAGTGTTTAAGAGGTGTTAGTTTTGTAAGTGGCTGGACTGGCTGACAATAAAAGGAAATTATCTCCTTTGTTCAGGGTCGAGCTGGGGGAGGCTTATGGTGGTTGTGGTTAGACTTTGTGGAGAAAGGAGAAGTTAAGGAAAAGACAAAAAGAAATACGGTGCAACAAGCTTAAAACTGGTAAGTAGCTTAGCTACCCAGTGGATAAGATAGATAAAGGGGGGGAGAGTGAAGTCAGATCTCCAAACATAGATAGATATTGTTTAGTTTAGTTTTGTTTTGTTTGGTACAAATAAATATACAGGCACCGTACTGTTTTATTTCATTTCTGTGGTCCTGTAATTCTATCTTACACCAAAGAAGACAGTGAAGACGGTCCTGCAAGTGACAGACTTACCCCGGTGTGTCACATAATATATATATATTATTTTAATGCGCTTAAAGTAATTATATACCCGGCAAATGTTAAGCAGGAGGTTTCACATACGAACAGCCAGTCTAACCTACGCCAGTGAGAGGCACGTGTAAAATAACAGGCTCAAACCGCAGTTTTAAGTCAGGAGAAAATGACAGTACATCAAGGGCGAACCTTCAACATTATAATGATATTCGTACATTTGCATACGAAAGTATGCAACAAAGTCATAGCTAAACTACCGTAGCAGTGACAAAACTAAGTTACAGGAGTCAAAATGGCTTTAATACATCGTGGGTATGTCTACAAATTCACAAAAACCTACAAAAAGTCAAGATATGAATGAAAAATCAATTATACATAGAGCCCACTATGTGTACTTCCTTCCATTGACCTAATTAGTAAAAATGTATCAAAGCTTCCGGAAATTAATTTACAGGACTGTTGATCATCAATAATGCACCGACTGTGCACTTTTATTGGCCAGCTACAATTCCTAGCTCATCCCTTTCTAACTCTGTGAAAAGACAGCTGTGTAAGAGGCAGTTTTGTACTGTGTCCCTGGCATTGATTTTAATTTAAAAAATGAGGTGCAAAAGAAAACTTAATTAGTATTATAATGTGCACAGAATGGCTTTTAAATGCAGATCTTTCTTACCTGGTAAAGAACCCTTGGCACCTGATTTTGTGTCATCCTCCACCCACTCCTTAAAATGAGATTTCACTAATGTAGTTTCATCTCGTTTCCATTGTACGTAGCTACGCCCTGTTTAAAAAGCATCTCATGAAATAAACAAAAATAAACAAATTAGTTATGAAAAAAAAATGACAGTACAGGGTAATTGCTCAAAACATGTAAATTCTGAGCCTTATATAGAAAGAAACACCAGAGAACATTGCTGTTGCAGCTACTTGTAGGTAAAGCTTCTGGTTTTCTGTATTTTCCTCTGAATTTCTGCTTTCCTTTAAGAATTCAGCCGATACCCGTTTAATACATTACTAAATCTTAATTACAACTGATAAAGGTGTTAATAGTGAAACTACAGAGCGGGCCTGGTGTTTGAAGTCACTGCTAAATCAGGACCAAATGTAAAATAATAGTAAGAGAGACCCTATTTCATTTCTTAATTGCCACATCTTAAAATAACTAGGCTATACAACAAAAAATAATCTTTCAAGAAAATTTGTTTTGGTGAAAACATACACAAATGAACAAAATTCCAAAATAGACAATTTTGTAGGGGCTTTATTTCTTTAGTTATTCAAAAGAGTGGTATACTCTTGTGAGCAAGTAACACATGCAGAATTATTCATTTGTATTACCAAGTGGTAGTTAAAAATCTGGTGAATTAGTGAAGGCACAGGGTACCAATATTTATGCCTCCATCTCCATTGACTTTCATAGAGATTAAGTCATAAATATTGGTACCCTGTGCCCTAACTCAGTTAATTCACCAGATTTCTAACTACCACTTGGTAAGACGAATGAGTGTTCAACACACTCACAAGAGATATCATTGACGTGTAAATATAGTTTAACAATATTTAACATTTAATACATCAGTAAATAACATTGTTGGAAACAGAAGGTATATAAACATTTGAAGACAACTGTATGTACCGATGTTAAAGATACAAATCAACATCCTTAAAAAACAATGAATCTTGATTAATCATCGTCAATGACATAAATAACAAACCTGGCTTAGTGCGAAAATTAACTACATCTGTTCTTCCTGAATCCCCTGCTTCAGCACGATCCAGGACTTGCTTCAGTGATTAAGCCTGCTAGAAAAGGAGCTGGAGGAAATGAGACAGCAACAGGAGTTTGAGGAGCTGACACACCCACAATTCATGGAAGTCTGCACCCGTAGCAGACTGAAAGCCACCAGGGAGATGGAAGAAAGTCGAAACAGCTGGGTTCAGATAGGCAGAAGCAGGGAAAAAAAGAAACTTTGTCAAACACAACCACCAGAAATCCAGACATCCAACAAATTTGAGCCACTTCAGCATTTAGATGACCAAAACCAACATCAAGAGAATGAAAGAAACAGTATAGGACCCTATAAACAGTGCTGGCCAGGCAGCAAAAAGAAGGGAGGTCATGATTGTTGGGGACTCCATATTGAGAAACACAGCAAGTTCAGTTCGCAGTTTGGACCCTCTTACTACAACAATGTGCTGCCTTCCAGGAGCCTCTGTCAAGCACATCACTGAGAATGTGGACAGGCTCCTAGAACGAACAGGAGACAACCCGGTAGTAGTCATCCACATCGGTACAAACAACATTGGAAGAGACAGACCAAGATCCCTGAAAAACAAATTCAGAAAGCTAGGAAGGAAATTAAAAGACAAGACCAAAACTGTGGTATTTTCTGGGATACTGCCGGCACCTTGCAAAGGACCATATGGACAGCTGGAAATACAAAATCAAAATGCATGGCTGAAATCTTGGTGCACACAGGAAGGCTTCACCTTTCTTGAACATTGGAGCACATTCTACAACAAGGACTATCTATATAGGTGGGACGGACTGCACTTAAACAGAAAGGGAATCAATCTACTCGGAGAAAGGATCATGGAGGAGGTCAAGAAGCATTTAAACTAGAAAGGAAGGGGAGAGAAAACAAAAAAAAGAAGGGAGACCACATCAAAACAAGGTCAACAACTGAGGTAAGACAACTATTAAATGTATTTATCTTAATGCTAGAAGTCTCAGGAACAAAATGTTAGAACTTGAAGCTACTGCACTAACAAGTAACTATGATGTGATAGGTGTTACAGAAACTTGGTTGTCTGAGAGTGATGGAGACGAATATAATATTAGTGGGTATACACTGTATAGGAAAGACAGGCAGGACAGAAGAGGCGGAGGTGTAGCGCTATACATAAGAAATAGTCTTGAAGCCCAGGTGTTAAATCAGGACAAAGAAAACAATGCAGAATCAATATGGGTCAGAATAATGGACACAAATTCAAAGGGCATAATAATATGAGAATGTTATAGACCGCCAAATTCAGACACTGAGCAAAATAATCTGTTATACAATGACATTCGAAATGCGTGTAGAAAAGGAGAAGCCATACTAATGGGGGGATTTCAACTTCCCCCCATATAAAATGGGAAAACCCGATGGGGGGCACGACGGACGAAATTGAAATGGTGGAAATGACAAATGACTGCTTCCTAACGCAATTTGTCAAGGCACCGACTAGAGGGGAGGCATGCCTTGATTTAGTCTTCAAATAATGAAGACAGAATAAATAAAACAGAGGTCAGAGAGCCATTGGCAAACTCAGACTACAACATGGTCTCATTTTAAATATTTTTTAAAACCCCAAAAGTAATGACTAAAGCTAAGGTTTACAATTTTAGAAAAGCAAACTATGAAGGTATGAAACAGAGACTAACAGAAGTAGATTGGAGTAAAATAGAGAAAACATCCACAGAAAAAGGATGGCTGTTTTTTAAAAATGTAGTACTAGAGGCGCAAAACAATTACATCCCAAAAGTAGACAAATCTAAATCTAAAACAAAATGGCCAAAATGGTTTAATAGATTAATTTAAAAAAAAATTCAGCGAAAAAAGGCACTTTACAGAGTTTAAAAGGGACCAAAAACAAAGTACACAGAAAGAGTACTTGGAACTGCAAACACAAGTCAAAAAGGAAGTTAGAAAGGCCAAGAGAGAGATAGAAATCAATATTGCTGAGGGGGCTAAAACCAATTCCAAAATATTTTTCCAATATTATAACAGCAAGAGAACATTCAAAGAGGAGGTTAAATGTCTCATGTCGTCCTATTTCTATTATATGTAAACTTATGGAAACCATAATAAGATCCAAAATGGAAAATTACCTATATAACAATATCTTGGGAGACAGTCAGCGTGGTTTTAGGAAAGGGAGATCGTGTCTAACTAACCTACTTGACTTTTTTGAGGATGCAACATTGAAAATGGATAACTGCAAAGCATACGACATGGTTTATTTAGATTTCCAGAAAGCTTTTGACAAAGTCCCGCATAAAAAATTAATTCTTAAACTGAAAGAAGTAGGGATTCAAGGAAATGCATGCACATGGATTAGGGAGTGGTTAACATGTAGAAAACAGAAAGTACTGATTAGAGGAGAAACCTCAAAATGGAGCGAGGTAACCAGTGGTGTACCACAGGGATCAGTATTAGGTCCTCTGCTATTCCTAATCTACATTATTGATTTAGATTCTGGTATAGTAAGCAAACTCGTTAAATTTGCAGACGACACAAAAATAGGAGGAGTGGCAATCACTGTTGCAGCAGCAAAGGTCATTCAAAATGATCTAGACAGCATTCAGAATTGGGCAGACACATGGCAAATGAAATTTAATAGAGAAAAGTGTAAAGTATTGCATGCAGGCAATAAAAATGTGCATTATAAATATCATATGGGAGGTACTGAAATTGAAGAAGGGAACTATGAAAAAGACCTAGGAGTCTATATTGACTCAGAAATGTCTTCATCTAGACAATGTGGGGAAGCAGTGTGGAGTAGTGGTTAGGGCTCTGGACTCTTGCCCGGAGGGTTGTGGGTTCAATCCCCAGTGGGGGACACTGCTGTTGTACCCTTGAGCAAGGTACTTTACCTAGATTGCTCCAGTAAAAACCCAACTGTATAAATGGGTAATTGTATGTAAAATAATGTGATATCTGTATAATGTGAAATAATGTATAATGTGATATCTTGTAACAATTGTAAGTCGCCCTGGATAAGGCCGTCTGCTAAGAAATAAATAATAATAATAATAATAATAATAAAGGCCAACAAGATGCTCGGATATATTGTGAGAAGTGTTGAATTTAAATCAAGGGAAATAATGTTAAAACTGTACAATGCATTAGTAAGACCTCACCTAGAATACTGTGTTCAGTTCTGGTCACCTCGTTACAAAAAGGATATTGCTGCTCTAGAAAGAGTGCAAAGAAGAGCAACCAGAATTATCCCGGGTTTAAAAGGCATGTCGTATGCAGACAGGCTAAAAGAATTGAATCTATTCAGTCTTGAACAAAGAAGACTACGCGGCGATCTGATTCAAACATTAAAAATCCTAAAAGGTATAGACAATGTCAACCCAGGGGACTTCTTTGACCTGAAAAAAGAAACAAGGACCAGGGGTCACAAATGGAGATTAGATAAAGGGGCATTCAGAACAGAAAATAGGAGGCACTTTTTTACACAGAAAATTGTGAGGGTCTGGAACCAACTCCCCAGTAATGTTGTTGAAGGTGACACCCTGGGATCCTTCAAGAAGCTGCTTGATAAGATTCTGGGATCAATAAGCTACTAACAACCAAACAAGCAAGATGGGCTGAATGGCCTCCTCTCATTTGTAAACTTTCTTATGCTCTTATGTTCTTATCAGTACTGGTTCCACTTTTCTCATTTAAAAGTCTGTGTGGTTCTTGGCTTTTAATTTTTCCTTAAAAGAGTCATATTGACAAAAGCAGTATTATATACCTGTATGTAAACAACTTGCCATCACATCACTCTTGTATATTCAGAGATAATCATTATACTTAATACTTAATAAAATCATGAATAAATTAGCTTATTTCCTGTATGATTGGTTTAAAATTAAATGCTTTTTGCCTGATATTTAATTAGTGTTAATTAGCGTTTACTTTTTTTAAATTTATAACTATAAGAGTTTGTTATTCTGCTTCAGTACTGTTAAAAAATAAGAATTTGGCCAAAACTCTTTATTTACATCTGAGAACAAATAAATCTTGGATAATCTTAGTAGCTATGTATTGTTTTCCAGTTAATTTATAATTAATTATTGGATTTAACTATTGGATTATGTATTTTGTAACAAGTTAAACTTACGTGGTTTGTTCTCTAGGTTATCAAAGTATTTACCAGCTTTGGTAATCACAGCTACAGCCATTGGACATTGGTAAACATGCTGGTTCATATCCCGTGAGTGACCCATGTGGCGGTAAAATATCTCCCTCTCTCCTTCTGGGACTTCAAGACTTGAGTAAATTGTAGAGGCTCTATGGCGCATTTTTGTTGCTGTTATTTTATTACTTATTTTTGCAGCCTTGCAGATCTCATTTACAGCATGCCATCCACTTACATGGTCCTCTGATTTTCGTGTGTATGGAAAGAGGAACTGGTTTAATGGGTTTACACAAGCCTCTTTTCGTATGTCAGAATTACTTAGTTTTCTCAGAGCTTCAAGGCAGTCATTTGGAATAAGTACAGGAACCAAGTGTTTCGACCCTATTCCTGCCTGGAATGCTATTTTGTACTTCCCCAGTAGAGCCTTTTCAACTGGATTTGAAATGTTTTCAGCAGCATTCTCATCAATCCACACTCCAGATTCTGCATCTTTCCATTCTGTAAGCAACATTCTACTGGGCTCACCTCCTCTGAGAGCATTGAAGAGAGTAAGTCTGGAAACTACAAGATCACGAAGTTCCTTATACTCGCTTTCTCCCCACATTAAGTACTCTTCATTTAAAAGAGACTTCGTTTTCTGTACTGTGCATTTTCTAACACTCTCAATGTCAGATTCAAATGGCAATTGAGCAGGTTTTTTAAGCTTTTCTTGTCTGCTTTTCACAACTGCATATTCTGCATCACCAAATACAGAAGACCATCTCATATTTAGTATTGACATAAATTTATCAATTCCTTCAGCTTTCTGATCTTGATCTTTTATTATTATTTATTTCTTAGCAGACGCCTTTATCCAGGGCGACTTACAATCGAAAGCAAATACATTTCAAATATCACAGTACAAGTAATAATACAATTAAGAGCAAGATAAATACAATGACTTTGGTTCAAGCAAGTACAAGTGTGACAAAATACAATTCAATGATACAGCAGATAAGTGTCAGTGATAGTTACATCAGGATATGATTAAATACAAAATACTACAGATTAAACACTCGGCAGATTACAGTACTCTGCCGAACAGGATTAAATGCAGTAAAGTAGGGGGCAGATAAGAGCAAGTAAAGTGCATTTAAGGAAGGGTGATAAGTGTCCCAGGCGAAGAACAGAGGAGTTCTACAGGTGCTTTCTGAAGAGGTGAGTCTTGAGGAGGCGCCGGAATGTGGTCAGACTGGGCAGTCCTGACATCTGTAGGAAGGTCATTCCACCACTGTAGGGCGAGGGTGGAAAAGGAGCGGGCTCTGGAGGAAGGGGACCGTAGAGGAGGTAGAGCCAGTCTTCTAGTGCAGGTGGAGTGGAGAGGTCAAGTGGGGGTGTAGGGAGAGATGAGGGTCTGGATGTAGCTGGGTGCAGTCTGGTCAAGGCATCTGTAGGCTAGTACAAGAGTCTTGAACTGGATGCGAGCGGTGATTGGGAGCCAGTGGAGTGAGCGGAGCAGTGGAGTTGCATGGGATAAGCGAGGCAGAGAGAACACCAGGTGGGCAGCAGAGTTCTGGATGAGCTGGAGCGGACGGGTGGCGGATGCAGGGAGGCCAGCTAGGAGGGAGTTGCAGTAGTCTAGGCGGGAGAGTACCAAGACCTGGACCAGGAGCTGGGTGGCGTAGTTGGTGAGGAAGGGTCGGATTCTTCGGATGTTGCTCAGGAAGAATCGGCAAGTGCGTGCCAGAGTGGAGATGTGCTGGGAATAAGAGAGGCAGGGGTCCAGGGTGACTCTGAGGTTCTTAGCGGAGGAAGAGGGAGAGAGTGTGGTAGATTCCAGAGGAACAGAGATAGAGAGATCAGAGGAGGGGGAGGAGGAGGAGGAGGAGGGAAAGAAGAGGAGGTCAGATTTAGAGAGGTTGAATTTGAGATGATGCGAGTGCATCCAGGAGGAGATAGCAGACAGACAGGTAGAGATACGGGAGGGGATGGTGGAGTCAGAGGTGGGGAAGGAGAGGAAAATCTGAGCATCATCAGCATAGAAATGGTATGAGAAACCATAGGATGCGATGAGGGGGCCCAGGGAGCGGGTGTAGAGAGAGAACAGGAGAGGACCCAAGACTGACCCGTTGAGAGAGGGCGAGTTGTGGAGGTTGCTCTACGCCAGGTTACCTGGTAAGTGGTGTTGGAGAGGTAGGAGAACCAGTTCAGAGCAGTTCCAGAGATTCCCAGGTCAGCAAGAGAGGATAGTAGGATAGAGTGATCGACAGTGTCAACGGCAGCAGAGAGGTCGAGGAGAATTAGGACAGAGGAGAGAGAGGCAGCTCAGGCAGACTTTAGTGAGTTGGTGACAGACAGGAGGGCAGTTTCAGTGGAGTGAGCAGAGCGGAAGCCAGATTGGAGAGGGTCGAGCAGAGAGTGGTTGGACAGGAAAGCAGAGAGCTGGCGGTGTACAGTCCACTCGAGGGTTTTGGAGAGGAAGGGTAGGAGGGAGACGGGACGGTAGCTCTGGAGGGAGGTGGGGTCGAGGGTAGGTTTTTTGAGGAGGGGAAAGAGACCAGAAAGGAGAGAGGTGTTGAGAAGGGAGGAGATGAAGGGAAGTAGAGCAGGAGCAGCAGCTTGAAAGAGGTGAGTGGGGAGGGGGTCCAGGGCACACGTGGTGGGTTTGTGACCCTGGAGCAGGGAGGAGAGGTCAGAGTCTGAGAGGGGTGAGAAGGTGGAGAAGGAGGGTGAGTTAGTAGGGGGTGCAGTGGGTGTAGGGGTTGGAGCAGGAGTGGGTGCGGGGGATGGAGAGGTGTTAAAGAGTTTGCGGATATCTGAGATTTTAGAAGAGAAGAAGGAGGCAAAGTCATCAGGGGAGATAGAGGAGGGAGGAGGAGGGGGAGGGTTTAAGAGGGAGGAGAAGGTAGAGAATAGTTTACGTGGGTTGTTAGTGGAGGCTTGGATTATAGATTGGAAATAAGTACATTTAGCAGAGGAGAGAGTAGAGGAGAAGGAGGAGAGGAGAGTGCGGTAAAGGTCTAGGGCAGCAGGGAGTTTGGTTCTCTTCCATTTCTTTTCAGCAGATCGCAGCGTGATTCTTGCTGAGCGGAGCGCAGAGGAGAGCCAGGGTTGGGGAGGGGAGGGGCGAGCAGGTCAGGAGGTGAGGGGACAGAGGGAGTCGAGGGAGGAGAAGAGGGTGGAGGTAGCAGAGTCTACGGAGAGTTGTGAGAATGAGTCGATAGGAGGGAGGTGAGAGAGAGCAGTGGAGGCAAGGACAGAGGGGGAGACAGCGGAGGTTACGACGAGAGGTGACAGTGGGGGTAGGAGGAGCAGGGAGAGACAGAGTAAAAGAGATGAAATAGTGATCAGAGAGGTCCAGGGGGGTGACAGAGAGGGTGGAGGGGCAGCAGGCTCTGGAGAAGGTGAGGTCCAGTTGACGGCCAGCTTTGTGGGTAGGAGGGGATGGAGAGAGACAGAAGTCGAAGGAGTGAAGGAGAGGGAGGAATCCAGCAGAGTGGCTGGGGTTGGAGAGATGGATATTGAAGTCACCTAACAGGACAGTTGGGGTAGACAGAGAGGGGAGGGAGGAGAGTAGATAGTCGAGTTCATCTAGAAAGTGAGCGAGAGGCCCAGGGGGACGGTACAGTATAATTAGCAGGAGTTGACAGGGAGAGGTTAGTTGGACTGCATGAAATTTGAAGGTATTAACAGAGAGTGAGGAGAGGTCGGAGGGGACAGAAAAGAGTAAGGAGAGAGAGAGGAGGACCAGTCCCACCTCCCCGTCCAGTGAGATGCGGGGTATGGGACAGGACGTTGAGAGAGGACAGGGCAGCAGGAGTTACAGTGCTATCAGGAGACAGCCAGGTTTCAGTGAGAGCAAGGAAATCGAGAGAGAGGTGGGAGGAAAAGGCAGAGATGAAATCAGCTTTGTTAGCAGAAGAGTGACAGTTCCAGAGTGCACCAGAGAGTGTGCGGGAGGGGGGGAGAGGCAGAGGGATGAGGTTAGAGGGGTTGGAGGAGCAGCAGCGGAGGGAGGGCAGAAGACGAGGGCGAGAGGACAGAACAGGGATGTGAGAGACAGTCATAGCAGGACAGGTGAGACAAATAGTGGGAGCAGTGGGGTGGAGGGTACAGACCTGACTAGTAGATGGCTTCTTCCAGAGCGCCGTTAGGTTTGGATCTATTAGAACAGCGTCTCTGCGCAGGCCTCCCCTTGCTGGACTCCCACAGCTAGACTCCCGGCTGTTTTGCTGAGGCGCTTCGGTTTGCTGGCGCTTCTTGCTGGTGCAGAAATAGGCTGCCTAATATATAAAAAACAACTGCGTGGCAAAAGAACCAACTAAACTGCGTGGAAACCAATCAGATAGCAAATCAACTTCTATTCAATTAAACCACTCACCTGGTACTAATCACACACTAACTCAGCTAATTCAAACACCACCTTACAAAGTTACCAAATGTAGTTAATTAAAAATTACTTTAAGCAGGAACTTGCCTATCTGCCTCAGTCCCTAGTTCCTGTAGACGATCTTCAATAAGGTACGTGGCTTTCATGATTTTGGCAGCTGTTTTCAACAGATAACCTATACCGAGTTTTAGGCCAGACTTAATTCCATCGTCTTCATTCAGAGCGAGTTCTGCAATTGCCTGTTCTAAAATTGGAAAATAGGATCTCTGTAACTTATATTCAGAAGAGCCTTCTTGCTTTCCCTATTGGTGAGCGATGTTTTTGAAGGCAATATATAAGTTCCCAAGTCTTCTCATATCACTCATGGCAGATCTTCTTACTTCAGTTTTTTTTAATCTTTTTCTCTGTGGAGTTTTTCGTATTGCTTTCTTCCAACTGTTTTTATCATGACATCATTCCTGCAGATCTCACCAACCTCATCATTTTGAAATCTTGATAAATTGCAATCTCTAAAACTTTGTTCTTCTTTTGCAGTTGAAATCAATGACAATGGTATTGAAACCGCACCACTCTTTTCACTTTCCCCTTCATTACACCTCTCTTTATGGTGGTGAAAATACACACAAGCACAAAAACCTTTGCATTGGCCACACATTATCAAGTCAGAATTCCCCTGCTCTCTCGCTCGAATATATTTTACACCACCTTGTTTCATTTGACTTTTGTTGAATTTAAAAATGCCCTCTTTTTTCAAGCAATCAAAGGCTCTATCTTTTTCTGGTTTTGGTAACTTGAGAGCAGCTGATACTTTTTATTCATTTAGATGTTTTTTTTGTAGATGGCCTCTTTGGTTTTTTCCCTTTTTTAGCTTGGGTCTTATCAACTGATGGTTGATTCAAGAAAGCTTCACCATCAGTGGTAAAATTGACAGAATCATTCTTTTTGTTTGCATTTTTTGTTGCAATGAACCTTCACTATTTTTGTTTATGTTTGCTGAATATTTAGTGAAGTGGTACAACTGACTTGACAAATTGCTGTGTTTCTTCAAATCTTACAGTTGAGGAACTTGGCTCTGGAAGAAAAACAAATCCAAATAATTAAAAAATATATAAACTTTACACAATTTACATTTCTTTAAATTAAAACTAAAAAAACTATACAGCCCATCCTTGATAATAGTGTAAGATCTGGGGTAGGCATTAAAAAAAGCACACAGTACAATACTAATACATGAGTTAACAAACTGCAGTTCAGGTTTTAGAAATTTACAAATACTGTTTCGTCAATTATCATTCATTCACTCATTCATTCTGATAGGAAGAGATGCACCATATACAACGGTGGATTTGCTATGCCTTGATATTGTGAGAAACACTGGCGATATGTAAGTGTGGCGACATAACACATACCTGAAATGTGTATGCTTAATTTGACTGATTAAGTGCATCTATGAAACCATTTTGCATTATGAAACAAAGTATCAGCTTTGTTTTTGCGTGTTATTTTTCATTCTATGCATGTTATGTAATATTTTGTTGCTTTATTATGAGGCTGTATCTGCTATTATGTGGCTGTATCTGCTATTATGTATATCTTCCACCAGAACAATTATTAGAAATTACAGAAATCACTTTAGTTTTTTCTAATTTTTTTTTATAACTGCCCAAATACTTCCGTCTGCAACTTTAATTGTGTAAATCATTGATTGTCAAAAAAACAAGAAAAAACTGACCAGAAAAAGACAAAACAAGACCAGTTGTGTTGAAAAAATATTAAAATAAGTTAGACAATCAAAATTAATGTAGAAAATGTGTGTCTAAAACGAATTACTGAACACAGGAAAGGGACTGGTATAATATTGATAATTTTACATACCAGGAACATCTGAGCATTTCTGCATGTGTAGTTTTTTCTCTTGCAGTGTTCTCTGCTTAAAAGAAATAGTCACAGTATGAACAAACCTTTTTATTTTTATAAGTCTCAAGAATAGTGGTTTTTTTCATTGGCAGACACTCAATTAATATAAATTTAAAACGAAACAATACTGCTATTGATAAAGAATATGGTTTAGATAATTATGAATATTTTCTGTATTTGACATTTTAACACACTTATTTCATTAAACTTATAACAAATATATTAGTCAAGTTATTAAAGGGTATATCTATTGTTACTCATATTCAAAAACAGTAACTACAGCAGTTTGCCAAGTATGACTATTATTATTATCATCATCATCATTATTATTAAGTTATTTAGCAGACACATGGTTTAACAAACACTAACATACAATGTTCCACATACAGTATACACAACATTACAGGGGTAACAACATCACTATAAAAAACTCTATACATTAAAGTGAATAAAATTAAGGTATAAGGGAAGATGAGAATGGTCTACAAGTGTAATCTAAACAGATGTGTCTTAAGGAAGTGTCAAAAGGTGGTAAGACACTGCAGTTCTAATGCTCATGGGCAGCTCATTCTACAACTGTGGAGAGCCCGGGCAGTCGGACACTTGAGGGAAAGCATGACAAATCGACTTGTAGAAGAGGAACGGAAAGGGCAAGAGAGGATATAGTGAGAGACAAGAGACTGGAGGTAGGAAGGAGCAGCTTGGTGAAGAGAGCGATGGGTAAGGACAAGGGTCTTGAGTTTAATATGGACAGCAATAGAAAGCAAGTGTAGAGTACAAATTAGAGGAGCAGCATAAGAGAAGCTAGGGAGAGAGAATATAAGGCGAGCAGCAGAAATTTGAATACCTTGAAGAGGGCGAATGGTAGAAGTAGGAAGGCTGGCCAGAAGAGAGTAGCAGTAGTCCAGTCTTGATAAAACAAGTGACTGGACTAAAAACTGAGTGAGAAAAGGACATATTCTGTAGATGTTGCTCAGGAAGAAAACAGCAAGAGTGTGTCAGGGAAGACTATAGTATACTTAATTGCAGAGAAACATTACATTTAAAACAAACTGCATCTATTCTTACAGTTTACATTAAGATCACAAAAAATTGTGCAATGGTATGCAGCATTTTATTTATTTTTTTAAACTGCAATCGTACTAAAAAGGATAAACATAAATTAAATTGCCGATGTTAATGTTCTACACAATTTATAACTACCGTAAAACTTCAAATAATTGCCGGGTCTCAAATAATCGGCTGTCTCTAATAAGCGTTGGGTCTGCTGGCAATTATTGTAAATAAACGCTGGGTCTCTATTAAACGCTGGGTCTCTGTCATTGCCATTGAAGATGAGGAAGAAATTGAGTGTAATGAACTGCTAATAAGTGACACCAATGAAAGTGACTATCAGAATTAATAAATAATACTAATTGGCTGGCAAGACCTATGGTCAATGGAACAGAGCAGGATCAGTTTCCTCATCAGGTCAACATATGATGTTCTCCCATCACCACAGAACCTAAACCTCTGGGTAGGAGAGGATCCCTCATGTCCTTTGTGTTCATCACCTGCAACATTAAGGCACATTTTGACAGGATGTAAGGTGGCTCTTAGCCAAGGACGGTTTACTTGGTGCCATGACCAGGTGCTGCGATGTTTGGCCTTAGCATTGGAAGACAAGCGTAACATGACCAATAAGTTGCCACCTGTTCCATCAAAACATTACACACAAAAGACAACATTCCTCCGCCCAGGAGAGCAACCACCAAGAAAAGGTGTTAAAACCAATCCTCGCCCAGGACAACTGGAAGCTGCTAGAGACTGGAATATGCTGGCAGATGTTGGTCAACGGCTTATTTTTCCACCTGAGATTGCCACCACTAACCTTCGACCAGATATTGTCTTGTGGTCTGGATCAGCACGCCTTGTTCACCTGGTAGAGTTAACAGTGCCATGGGAGGATGCTGTAGATGAGGCGTATGAGAGGAAGAAACTGCGGTATGCTCAACTAGCCACTGAAGCGGAACAGCGAGGATGGAGAGTTCGGGTTTACCCAGTGGAAGTGGGTTGTCGAGGATTTGTGGCACACTCTACAACCCGGTTTCTCAGAGACGTCGGATTCAGTGGCCAAGAGTTGCGTCGCACAGTGAAGAACTTATCTGAAGCAGCAGAGAGGAGCAGCAACTGGCTGTGGTTGAGACGGAAAGATTCTGGCTGGGGACAGGTAAGTAAGCTGGGCTGAGTTGAGTGGGGGACGGAGGGGGGTGATGCTGGGACGCCAGAATCACCGTCGAGCCCTCTTGAGGTGTCGTGGGCTAGTCGACGAAACACTGAGGATGGAAGGTGCCCACTTGAAAACCCCAGAGATGTACCCTACTTAGCTCAATCCAGACGGTTGTCATGCTGATGCGCTGGGGAGGCCGCACTTTGGTTGATCCCCGGAGCCAGCATCGCAGCCGTTGTGTGTGCTGATGTGCCAGGGAGGCAAAATAAGCTGATCCCTGGAGCCAGCATTACACTTCAGCCATTAACACCAGACAGAAGGATATCTACATCATCATATGGAAGGAAACGTAAATGGATGGAGACGCATATGGATCACATTAGTTTACTGTAAAGCTACGTCTTAGTTGGTGCTTATCTTGGCGAGAGCCGAGTTCAAATCAGCATGAAGTTTTAACATCTACTCTCGTGTAATGGAAATCATAGAAAACTTAATTTGAGGTAGGCCTACATGTAATGCATATTTGTTTAGTTTGTTTATTAATGCATAAAAGTTTTTAAGCGTGCTGGAAGTAGGCCAGATACAAACCTCTTGGTGTATTTTAACATGTTTTGTACAAGTTTGAGATTAAACAATAAATTATTTTTGATGATACTTATTGCTTTTATTGTTCATTTTTAAAAACATTTTAGAAGTTTGTATTATTCTTATTTTTATTCTTAGTAATGGTAGATCTAATTCTGTTTTTAAATACAAATTCATACTTCTGCTTGTTCATTTTCCAACGTTTTGCATACCATGTCCTCGTTAACCAGTGCACATAAAAAGACCGTAATAATACTTTCGCTTTATACGTGAGGGTGTACAATACCATGATGGAATACTGCAGCCACCAGTCTCCATTCTAACCGAGGAGTTTAAGTGCGCCAAGTCCGACTGGAAATTACATTAGTAGAGTCACGTGACAAATGCGTAAGGGAGGCAGCACCTGTGTTGAAAACTGGAAGAAAGTGGGTGGCAAAGAAAGCTGTGGAAGATGCAAAGGCTGCCCTTCAAATTGGTGATATCATGGGGCAAGTTCAGCATGGAAGAGGGGGTCTTGGTCTCAGTTCAGCTCCTCCTACATGGCACAAGGCAGCCCCAGCTCAACGGAGAAAGCTGGTAGTCAACAAGGTGCAAAAGCAGTAGAGGATGAGCTGCGTAAAGGCCGATTCCCAGGCCAAGCAGGGAGAATGGATGAGATGGTTGACTGTGGAACAACGCCAGATTGGCTGGCAAGACCTATGGTCAATGGAACAGAGCAGGATCAGTTTCCTCATCAGGTCAACATATGATGTTCTCCCATCACCACAGAAGCTAAACCTCTGGGTAGGAGAGGATGCCTCATGTCCTTTGTGTTCATCACCTGCAACATTAAGGCACATTTTGACAGGATGTAAAGTGGCTCTTAGCCAAGGACGGTTTACTTGGCGCCATGACGAGGTGCTGCAATGTTTGGCCTTAGCATTGGAAGACAAGCGTAAGATGACCAATAAGTTGCCACCAGTTCCATCAAAACATTAAACACAAAAGACAACATTCCTCCGCCCAGGAGAACAACCACCCAGAAAAGGTGTTAAAATCAATCCTCGCCTAGGAGAACAACCACTAAGAAAAGGTATTAAAATCAATCCTCGCCCAGAACAACTGGAAGCTGCTAGAGACTGGAATATGCTGGCAGATGTTGGTCAACGGCTTATTTTTCCACCTGAGATTGCCACCACTAACCTTCGACCAGATATTGTCTTGTGGTCTGGATTAGCATGCCTTGTTCATCTGGTAGAGTTAACAGTGCCATGGGAGGATGCTGTAGATGAGGCGTATGAGAGGAAGAAACTGCGGTATGCTCAATTAGCTGCTGAAGCGGAACAGCGAGGATGGAGAGTCCGGGTTTACCCAGTGACAGTGGGTTGTCGAGGATTTGTGGCACACTCTACAACCTGGTTTCTCAGAGACGTTGGATTCAGTGGCCAAGAGTTGCGTCGCACAGTGAAGAACTTATCTGAAGCAGCAGAGAGGAGCAGCAACTGGCTGTGGTTGAGACGGAAAGATTCTGGTTGGGGATCTCAAGCACAATAGAAAGAAAGAAACGCTGATGTACAGGTAAGTAAGCTGGGCTGAGTTGAGTGGGGGACGGAGGGGAGTGATTCTGGGACGCTAGAATCACCGTCGAGCCCTCTTGAGGTGTCGTGGGCTAGTCGACTAAACACAGAGGATGGAAGGTGCCCACTTGAAGACCCCAGAGATGGACCCTACTTAGCTCAATCCAGACGACGGTTATGCTGATGCGCTGGGGAGACTGTGGTTGATCCCTGGAAATTGATTGTGTGTTTAACTCATTCAATATAATAGTTTTCTTAATTAAAGTTAATTTAAAAAGTTGGCCATGTACACTGTTGGAGGATGTCACTAAAATAAGTCATGCAGCATGGCCATGAAAACCATTTTTTTCCCCAATGCATGCTCCACCTTAATGGCCTTTCCCCTGATCAGTTGTTTTGAGATGATTTTCATGGCTGTATTTCTGGTCTGATATGTGTACACACCTACCAAAAAAGAATTGCATGGATCCAAAAAAAGGGGGGCAGGTTGCTCATATACCCAACAGAGGAGTTCATCTTCATTTCCTCTGCCATCCACCACCTCACAGCACAAGCCATCCTCCAAAAGGAATACATCTTCGGGTCGCCTTTTAGAAATCCTCATTGCCCTCTGTACATCCATTTTTTTTGAATGGTAGATTTCTCCCAGCCTTTTTGCGACCTGAGCTAGAGGATTTTTGCCGGATCGTACTAACCTTTTGAGGTTGTGTAGGTAGTTTTCAAAAGTAAAAGCACTGCAGTTGTCCAGACTTTTGAATTGCACGGCATCTGCTGCAATATGGAGCATAGAATGTACATTGTATATTAAGAATGCTTCTCCGTACAATGTACGTCCATTCGCCACAAAGTACCGGAGCAAATCTTGTGCATAGGCTGCATGTTGACTCACCAGGGAAGGGGAAACCAGGATGCACATTGCAACACTTAAAGTAAGAAAGTGCTGGTAGAACTCCTTGCTAAGGATACCCAACAAAACCAGTTTCCCTGTGTAAATCAGGAACTGTCTGAATTCTGTCGCCTTCCATCTCTCCAGCAGATCCAGACCTCTTGGTTTTCTTGCAAAGCAAGAAGGTATGCTTTCTTTCAGGTCAACCAGCCTACGGCTCACCTCTGCAGCTTGACCTGCAGACATCTTCACCCCCCTTTCTCCTTTGAGCCAGATTAGTAACAATCTTTTCATTACTCCCAGGCAAGCTTGGTGCATTAGTCTACTGGGAATGTACGGACCATATTGATGGGCAACTCACACAGGGGTGTATTGCCATGATGATGCTCCTCTTGTGTTTGGTTCCTGAAGGAATCGTCAGTACGCAGTACTAGGTCATCAACTTCTTGATACGTTACCCTTTTTAACCAAACACCCTTTTGTTCACACCTCTCACAACCAAAGTAGCCTGATTACTGTTTGGTGTTCTTGACAAAAGCCCGGGCTGGTGCATCGCAGCTAATGCATCTCAATATGACCTTGATGTTCCTTCCTTTAAACTCCAATCCATTTTGCAACAGATTATCCAAATCACTGGGTTTCTTGTCCCCAGATGTCAACACAACAGGGAAGATATTAACTGGTTCTATCAGGACAGCACAAAGAACGTGCCACAGCCATTTTGCTGAACTTTTAAAAAGGGGTAGCCCATCAATATTCAGGGATAACTCCAGTGTGTCCAGGTCAGCAGTTTTTTTAGCTGGGTACTTTGTGAGTGTTTTGTGTATTTCCTCGTGAATTGGAAAATATAGGTAGTGCATCCCAGATGTTTCCTCTGTCTTAACATCTCTAGATGTTTTTAGAAGTGTGTGTGCTGTGGAAGGTAACTCTATGTGCCCAACACTCTGTAAGAGTTTCAGTACCTCATCCACTGCATTGTGTTTGACCTGAAATTTATTGGCCCAAGATGCCAAGCCATCTGCCAACACATTGCCTTCAGTGCTATTGTCTTCTGAGTCTAAAGAGGGGTAGCAGTCATTTAGGTCTTTGATTTCCCAAATATCGCAAAAAGTATTTTTTATGTCTGGTTCACAGGCCACACTTTCAGAATCGCTGTCTGTGTCAGAGCGATCTTGTTTGTCCCAAGTACAGGCAGAATCAATTCTGTCATCAATACTTGCAGCATTGTTGTCTGTGTCAGAGAGACCTTGGTTGTTTTCAATTTGTTGAAAGTTTTGCAGAGCCTTTGTAGCTTATTTTTTTCTTTTCCATTTAGCAGTTTCCATCCTGTAAAATGTATACATTAAACAGTTTTTTTTGCATTGAAAGAATCAGTTGAAGTTCTAATTATGAAGAAAATAAATTAAGATTACTTAAACATATTTAACATATGACCTCTTATTTCACAGTAACATTTTACCTTAGTCTCAGACAAACTCCAATAGTCCAAGAGAAATGTCTAAGTCTGCCAAACAGTTTTACAAGAACCTGTGAAAATAGAGATTTAACATGAAAATACATAAAACTGTTGTATTGCAGTATATCTGAAGTATTACAATGTACACATATTCAGAATACAGATTTGTCATGGTTATAAATATATTATACAATTATACAATTATAAATCTGATTGACCAATTGAGAACTCAAAGGGTGCCTGCTACTGGAAGTTTAAAGGGGAACTAAAGGGGTTTTATTTTGTGTGTGTGTTACATGTTTCCATGTGTTGCTGCAACTGTTTAAGTAAGGTGTGTGTATTGTGTTGAGTTCTTTTTTTTTTTTTTTTTTTTTTACATTTCGATCCTCCTGCTCGCATATGTGACTGAGATGGATTTACCAGTGATTGGGAGGATGATGGGAAACGTAATTCTGAAAAATACACGCAAAGACATCTTGGAAACAGAACAAGAGAACAGTGCAATTTTAAAAGTATAAAGAAGTGGTTGAGATGTAAAAAAAAAATAGAAAAAAACAACACAATACACACACCTTACTTAAACGGTTGTAGCAACACAAAAATTGTAACACACACACACAAATAAACCCCCTTTAGTTGTCCAATTTACCAACACAAGAATGTAGCTTTACATTAAACTATAGTAATTATTATATCCATTATAATCTATTGTACTAACTTCTAATTTTCGGTGGTATTCTGTAGATTTGATCATGTGGGTTTGCATAAACATTTTGCATATACGATATGTCATGTCAGTTTCCTGATATTTTATACTTTTATTACAAGCTTATTTGATTAAATGTTCGTATTATGTTCAATAAGTTAAAAAATACACATGTAGAATAAGGTATTTGGAGACCATTTATTATCAGGAGTCATTGTATGTGAAATTGTACAGACAAATAATTCTTTAACTAGGGGTATATCTTTTTGTGTTCAGTTAATTTATTGTGTTTTTTATTATTACTTGAGAACAAAATAACATACATATAAGAAAGGATGACAATGATGACAAAAAAAAATCATATTTCATGTAAAATGTTGTTGTTCTGTGATATGTTCATGGTTATCGTTTTTCAAAATACTTATGGCTGTTTACAATATGAATCAATTTACAGTCGCTAATTTGGAGGTTTTTTTTCTTTCTTTAAGACGGTCGCTCTTATCTGTACCTCCTCTTACTTATCTGTACCTCCCCTAGCAACAGTGACGTTGGTAGGCAGGCGCGGGAGAAGTTTAACTTAGCTACTTCCAAAGTATTTGAAGTAACAGCCAACATTCTTTTTTCTTGTATTCCCGACACAATTCAATATTCAAAATAATAAAAATATGTCGTTTATCAGTAATACCTCATTCGTGTTTTAGGACTGTAATTCCTCTTAAGAAAGATAGCTAAAAGTTAGGTAAAAAAAAATGTTTTAATATCTCATTAGCTAAATCCTTCTCACACACCGATAGCTAAATTAAGTCAGTATGTTGCGGATTTAAACATTATTACACACGAGATTATATTACAACAATAAATGAAATGACAATACAAATAACTTAATTTAACTAATGTAGCCACACTGACATTCAGTACAGCTATAGCTAGGTCGCATTGCTACTGTACTGCTCCTGTAGCTAACTACGAATGACAGTCGAAACGCGTATTCTATTTGCTTTTAGCTATATTAGAAATTCATATAAGGTAATTGTGAACCTTAATTAAATGTGTGTCCCCTTTGACTGAGACCAAATTGAAAGTCTTTAAATTTGGGACGATAACATATTAATACCTCAAAATTACGTAACCATAACAAATCGCTTTATTTAATAATATTTATGGATAACAATACATTAATCATAAAAATCAGATGCCTCCCTGATGGTATTGTATGATGGATAAGTATCTGCCTGTACTTCTCACCATTGAAGAGACCATTAATTCTGACCAAATCCCCAACTCCATTTGCAGAAATGCAGCCCCAAACTTGCAAGTAACCTCCACCATGCTTCACTGTTGCCTGCAGACACTCATTCGTGTACCGCTTTCCAGCCCTTCGGCGAACAAACTGCCTTCTGCTAAGCCAAATATTTCAAACATCAGTCCAGAGCACCTGCTGCCATTTTTCTGCACCCCAGTTCCTGTGTTTTCGTGCATAGTTGAGTCGCTTGGCCTTGTTTCCACGTCAGAGGTATGGCTTTTTGGCCGCAAGTCTTCCATGAAGGCCACTTCTGACCAGACTTCTCCGGACAGTAGATGGGTGTACCAGGGTCCCACTGTTTTCTGCCAATTCTGAGCTGATGGCACTGCTGGACATCTTCCGATTGCGAAGGGAAGTAAGCATGACGTGTCTTTCATCTGCTGCAGTAAGTTTCCACTGCGTCTACGGTCCTCAACGTTGCCTGTTTCTTTGTGCTTCTTCAAAAGAGCTTTACAGCACACCTGGAAACCCCTGTCTGCCTTGAAATTTCTGCCTGGGAGAGACCTTGCTGATGCAGTATAACTACCTTGTGTCTTGTTGCTGTGCTCAGTCTTGCCATGGTGTATGACTTTTGACAGTAAACTGTCTTCAGCAACCTCACCTTGTTAGCTGAGTTTGGCTGTTCCTCACCCAGGTTTATTCCTCCTACACAGCTGTTTCTGTTTCAGTTAATGATTGTGTTTCAACCTACATATTGAATTGATGATCATTAGCACCTGTTTGGTATAACTGTTTAATCATACACCTGACTATATGCCTACAAAATCCCTGACTTTGTGCAAGTGTACCTAGAAGAATTTATGCTGTTTTGAAGGCAAAGGGTGGTCACACCAAATATGGATTTGATTTAGATTTTTCTTCTGTTCACTCACTTTGCATTTAGTTAATTGATAAATATAATCTATTAACATGTCTATTTTTGAAAGCATTCTTACTTTACAGCATTTTTTCACACCTGCCTAAAACTTTTGCACAGTACTGTATATATATACAATACATATGTAAATTGAATATATATTAAGAAATAAATTATACAAATATAGCTATACAAATACAACAATTTATAAATGATTTCTCCGCTCTCATGATAATTTAATTTCTCATAATTACGTGTTACTTTGTCATGTATATACGTGATATTTTTTAACACGTATTTACGTCATAATTTTTGTTTACGACTGTAAGTCTCCCTGGACAAGTGCGTCTGCTAATTAATAATAATAATAATAATAATAATAATAATAATAATAATAATAATAATAATAATGATAATAATTACGTTTTATTTGTTGTCACGTATATACGTGATATTTTCCTTTCATGTAAATACGTGTTTTTTTTATTATTATTATTGTTATTTTTTAATGTAAGTTAGCACTGCGCATCCTTAATATCTGTACAGAACCGCTTAACTGCGCTGAACCGGACAGTTGTGAAAGGGAGACATTAAGGGTGCGTTCACGGAGATCATTATGAGCAGATTCTGTGCAGAATCTGACCAGTTCATAGAAGATCATTTGATAAATGCAGTTATTGAGCAAGGCTGCGAAATTGGTACCTTTTGTTAGACTGACCTTGAGCAAGTGGAAGTTTATAAATATCTGGGTATTTTGCTAGACAGTGCGCTTACATTTCTCGTAACTACGTGTTACTTTGTCACGCATTACGTGATATTTTTTAAGTAGTTACATCATAATTTCATTTCTCGTAATTACGTATTACTTTGTTGTCACGCATATAGGTGATCATTTTTTAACACGTAGTTACGTGATGGTTCTCTATATACGTGTTTTTTTTCATGTAAGATAGCAATGCGCTTCCGTAATATCTGTAATTACAGAACCGCTTCCGAATTAACTGCGCTGAACCGGGCAGCTGTGAAATTAAGGGAGAGATTAAGGGTGCGTTCACGGAGATCATTATGCGCAGAATCTTTCCAGTTCATAGAAGTTAATTGGCTAAATTGGTCACATTCTGCACAATATCTGCGCAGAATTATCTCCGTGAACGCAGATAACGCACCCTGAGCTGGGGGGATGTATATGACTGACGTGTATTTCGTGCACATCTCGTTGATGACTAAAGCCGTAATTTATTTTTTATTTTATTTTTTAATTCACTGACAACGGCCCAAAATCCATCGACCAGTCCACTTCAGATCGTCCAGATGGCCAGTCCGGGCCTGGCTGTTTAGAATCTACAGTTGTTTTTATTTTCTCTTGCTCTCCGTCCTCCTGCTCTGTCTCCGGCTAGCTGGAACCATCTTTTTACGATCACCTCAATTTCTTCATCCGTTACTTTTATATAAAGTAAAAAATTCACCTCAGGGCAGTGTTGGGGAAGCTAATTTGAAAAAGTAAATAGTTACTCCCCCCAATAATGACTTTCTAAGCTGGAAAATATTTAACAACAGTTAAAGCTACTTGCTTGCTACTTTCACGTTCTTATAAAAGTATTAAACAGAGGATATCAACTGTTAATCACAGTATTTTCTCAATAGTCTGTTGTACCGTATTTATAACATTTAGTAAGGGAAACTCTTGTTGATGCCACATAAAAATAACAATTCAAAATGGGAAACTGACAAATTATTTAGCTTTGAAAGAAAAATGCCCTTGCCAGTGCTGGAGAGGAAGTTCACAGAGTAACAGAGTCACCTTATTGAGCATTGGCAATGACTGCTTTTAAAATTGATTTCTAACTGGATTTAAAAAAAAAAAACTTAATTATTTTTGTTTATACCTGTAGCTCTGTAAGACTGAATGCATTATCATGGGAGCTCTTGTTACCTTACTAAAAAAATTAAACACACTTACCAAAAACAACATCCTTTAATGTTAGATTTTTAAAAGCTCTCTTTCCATTTACATCAGTCCAGTTCATTTGTTGAGTCAGGGTGTTGTTGATGGTCTTGCTGAGCAATCTCCAGACAGATTCCTTCACATTTGTTCCCCCAATCATCCCAAGATAAGAAATCTATAAAATTAGGTGTGACAAGAGGGAACCGTAATAGTTAATAGTTAGGCAAACTGTGAGCCTTTAGACTTCACTGTAGTCTGTGTGAGACGTAAGTGAAACAAAACAGCTAAGTGTTTTTATTGCGATAACTTTTACTACTCACATTCTAAAGGTAGTTATACATAGATGCACTTTCATTCAATCAAAAAACAACAAAAACTAAAAACGAAACTTCAAAACTACTATGCAGTGACACTTACTTTTGTGTGACAGACAATCTTGTCTGATTCAAGACAATCTGAGGGGCAAAATACAGATTTTCTGTCAATCATGAATCATGATCGATACAAAATATTGGTCTTATATAGAAGACAAAAGGGCACAGAGGCTCATCGTACTTTAAACAGAAAACCTTAAAACTTACAAGGAGCGAGAGAAAGAAAAAAGAAAGAAACGCATAAGGACACACAACATTGATCCAAAATCTTTTTTTTCCATTATTTTTTAATTATTATTTTCTTTAACCATTCAATCAATCACAAAAACAACGAAACTAAAAAAACGAAATCAACAGTGAGACTTACTTTTGTGACAAAAGACAATAGAAAAGACAATCTGAGGGGCAAAATATAGATATTTTCTGTCAGTCTGATCAATATCCTCTAAAGGCTACACATCTATTTTAGGTAAGTTACCAAGTTTTATAAGAATCAAAACCTGTGTAAACCCGCACTACTGCTTTAGCAGCGCTAACCACCACACCACCATGCCACAAACTATAACCTAATATACATGATAAATCATAAGAGCAAAGATTGTAATCAAGTTCTTCATTAAAACCTCCAGTGGTTACAGAACTCGTTGTTGTTGTTGTTGTTGTTGTTGTTGTTATTATTATTATTATTATTATTATTATTATTATTATTATTTATTTATTTATTTATTTCTTAGCAGACACCCTTATCCAGGGCAGCAGCAATGTCCCCCACCTGGGATTGAACCCACTACCCTCCAGTCAAGAGTCCAGAGCCCTAACCTGTACACTGCTACCCTATGTGTATGTTGTGTATGTAATAAAAAATCAATTTTAATAGGAACAGAGAAAATCCACTCCCTTTTCTACTAATTCATTTCTATACCAACAAACATCACAGATGTGTTCAATGATTATAATCTTTAATACGAGGCTGTAGTTGGATTTTTATTTGCATCACAGCTTGTTATTTAGGGTTTGGGGTTAGGGTTGGTTTGTCCGTGTCACAAAGACGGCCGGAGTGGGTGGTGTCAGACCAGAGCCAGGAAGTAACACACAGAGACTTGGATTTTGGTTAAGCTGAGCGTGTGATCGCGCTCAGCATTTAATAATTAACAGCACAGAAAATAAAAAGGTTTGCAACAAAAACACAGGACACGGCACTTGAGCCAAAATAAACAGACAAACAAAACGAACTACACAGACAAACACGGTGAGCTTCTTTTACTACTTATTTTACTTTTACAATTCCCTCCGTCTCCTAACCCGTTCTCAACTCACGAACACCAACCCCCAGTGAGTGAAAACATGCAGCTTTTATGCAGTTGTACCGAGATTCGATTGCTAGTCAATCATTCAATTGGAATCTCGGTACAACTGCACGTGAATTAATTAAAGTGCAATTCCCCGTGCTCACATATTATTACTTTTTACTTGCACGTGATGTGATGTGCCATCCCCGTGCCTAAATACAAATATACAATTTACACACACGTGAAACACAGACCCGCTTATATCCCGTGTACCAATGCTTATACACCAACATTTACACACAACACGTAACATATAACATACACAGGGAGACACTTTGCCACAGTCTTCAATTCCACTTTTAGCCACCAACTGTACCTATAGGCAACCACTTTCACTTCAATACAACTGCACCTTGCTAAAAGAGACCCATTTAATCACCACCTCTATGTGACTACATGATACATTGCTGTATTTTGTGTGTGTTTTCACATATGGACATAAATTGCTATAGATAATTTTTTTAGCTGATGCTTTTATTTAAAGTGACTTGTATTTGTGCCCATTTATAGAGCTGGGTATTTTACTGGAGCAATCTGTGAATTACCTGCTTGCTCAAGGGTACAGCAGCAGTGCCCCACCTGGCTTTAAACCCTCAACCCTCCAGTAAAGAGTCAAGATCCCTAAACACTAATCCACATGCTGGTATATCTATGTGAACATGTCCAGGGGTGAATATACCTTATATCAAATTCTCTTTGTGCATGCTGCAAGTTAACAGTTTTATATATATATATAATTTCAGTCTGTATTTCATTTAGGATATGTAAATACATGGCACAGAGATATTTAGCTATGAAATATAAACTCCATTGGCATATGTGCCACACAAATCCATGTTGGGCCCGGTTACATGCACTTGTAGAAGGGATGATCCTTGTGGGATATTCACAGACAAAAAGCAGGTCAACATGATATGACCAAAGGGACTTAAACAAAGGGATAATCATTCAGCTTTGATAAATCAATTGGCATATGAGAACAAAAACTGGGATGCAAATAATATGAGTGTCTACCTGAACTTCAGCTTCCTATATTTTATTGCGTATACCTAGGCTAACCTATACAGACATGTAAGCATGTCAATTTTACATTGTAAATAAGATGAGAATGACACACATAATTCTTACTTTGATACGATTAAGTAAATGTAGATTGTGTGAAGCTATACCCCTATAAAAATGTACCACGGTTCTATAGTGTAGCTATACTATTATTATTATGGTTGTACTGCATTATTGTAACACGGAATTATACATTGATGGTGTAGGATACATATATTATACAATGCATTGTACTTTCACAGATACCATCGTACCTTGTTCCAAAATCCAGTGGTACTTAGGGTTCTGTTTGAACAGTATTGTTGTAATAGAAACAAACGGATAATTGAAGTTTCCAAAGAAGCGGAGGGCAGTATATTAATCGGAGAGTATCAAGCAACATTTTTTAAAATACACTGACATCAAAACCATTCCCAACAATGCTTGCACATTGTCTTTTTTTTTTTACATACATTACATACCGCAAATAGTTAACGATTACTGCTTTTGTATATATTATATGGAAACGTAAGCACATTAATTAATACTGCCTTTATAAATGTAATGATGATTAAATTGTTTATTTAGAACCCAATGCCGAGGTATTCATTATTTGAAAAATGTTACGACATTGACAATACAGAGAAAAGTAGGTTCCGTAAACAAAAACAAAAAACAAAAAAACGACTTCACATGAGTGGGATCAGTCCATCAATGTGAGGACTTGGAAATTGCGTCACTGTAGAGGGGGAGTTAGAGGTGGAGTTAAAGGGTGCCAGGCTTGGGGTGTCAGGCTTGGGGTGTGAGCCGTGTATCGTCCGTCTTGCAAGTATACACTTTTGAAGGTTTAACTAAATATAACTGGTGCTTACTATAGCCAACCAAATGAACGCTTAGAACAGTCATGTGACGTTTTGTTTTCCCTTTTTTTTCCCTAGTTGGGGGTAATCATCCGCAGTAAATGTATTTGTTGGTGATGTGAGCAAAGTTTTTTTGTTGACAAACAATTTGAATTTAAGTAAGAAGTTGAAAAGTGTCACTGCAAAATTAAAATATAGTTGTGTTTTTATTACATGTTTCTACAGTTAAGTAAATTTCCAACAGATTTGAATTATTTGATCTTGAGTCAATTCGGTCAGGATCTGGTCGGATACACTGGGCCGATTCTGGCGAGCGGCATCGGGCCAGAATCCCTGAGACAGCACTGAGCCTGAATCACTCACTTACTTTATCTTATTTAAAAATATATATATATACTCAATTGAAATACGTTTTAGTATGTGTATTAGCAGAAAAAACAATATGAGAAAATATTCTCTTCACCAGAGTCGGGCCAGAACTGGCCCGATAGTGCTGAGTATGTGTGCTGATTACACGACAGTACCGACAATGACCTAGTGCTGGCCCGATTACTGATTGCCAACACCGATGAAGAGCCGACAGCGCCGATGAAATGACAAGTCTGGCCCGATGCCGCTGGATATCTGGGAAAGTAACACGTAATTACGAGAAATTAAATTATGACGTAAATATGTGTTAAAACATATCACGTATATACGTGACAAATAATACGTAATTACGAGAAATGAAATTATCACGTAAATATGTGTTAAAAATATCACGTATATACGTGACAAATACGTAATTACGAGAAATAAAATTATCACGTAACTATGTGTTAAAAAAATCACGTATATACGTGACAAAGCAACACATAACGAGAAATGAAATAATCACGTAAATATGTGTTTAAAAATATCACATATATACGTGACAAAGTAACACGCAATTACGAGAAATGAAATGATCACGTAACTAGGCGTTAAATGATCACGTAATTGCGTGATAGGGGTCACTTATGGGGGCTTTTTTTCCACCCGTGTTTGAGTCGATGCGCTGTAAGTAGGATACAGTCACTCTAATAAGCACATGTACTGCCCTGACTGACTCATGAGTAAATCCTTTATCAGCTTTGAAAAACGGAACTGTGCGATCACATCTGTCCATGCACAAAGTATTCGTTTTTAATTTATTGGAAGGCTGCTGCCTGCTAAAACTCACCGGATGGGGATTATTAATCCCTGCTAATAAACAAATAATAATTATAATCATTTACAGCCTAATAATTTGATTCTCACATGCACTGTCTACAACATTGACATTTAATGAGTAAAGGGGGTGGGGGAGAAGAGGGGAGCTCCGATTGGCTGACTGGGTGACAAGAGGGGCGCTTCGATTGGCTGGCTAGGTGACAAGAGGGGAGCTCCGATTGGCTGGCTGGGTGACAAGCGGGCAGCTCCGATTGGCTGGCTGGGTTTCAAAAGGGGAGCTCCGGTTGGCTGGCTGGGTGATAAGAGGGGAGCTGCATTTGTATTTTTATTTTTTTTTCATAAAGACGTAACCAAATATTTTGGATATGTATACATGTATATTCCATATTGCAACTGAATTATAGATGCCTTTAATCAGAGTTGGCCAAGTTACTATCCAGAGGAGGAAAGTGTCAGTTATATAGGTCTAGTTTGAACCCTTGGCAAAAGGTTATGGCAGGAACCTTATTTTATAAACAAAAAACAAAGATAATTTTAATTACCTGAAGGCAAGACAGAAGTTAAAAGACTCCTTAACTTGCTCAACATGAGATCTGCAGTCAGAAAAAGAGGACAATGTGACAAAGCTAAAGAGAAAAAGGACGGCCAGGTATGCAATGTGCATTGTTTAAAGGGATTATATATTATATAAGAATTGAATTGAATTAAAAATGACACAATAACCGCTTGCAAATCATTTCTTTGTATATGTCCTTCATGTGTGAAATATATATTATAATGTTATCAATATGAAAGGGACATAGTATTAAAATAGTTTTTATATTCATTTTGTTTTGTAGAATTTGGTTTGGCGACACCTATAGCTATAGTGATGATAGTGGGTTCAAGAAAGGGTTCAAGAAAGACAATAAAAAGCTCCCTGCCAGCTGCACCAGCAGTACCTAGCCCACCTTCAATTTCACCTGCTACACAAAGACCTCAAGTAAGTGCATCACCTAGCCAGTCTCCAGATGACTGTGTTGAAGACTTCATTCAGTCGCCTTCAATGATGGCACAGACACCAAGGAGAGTCACTGCTGTACCCACTAGACTAGATTTCCCTCGACCATCAAGAAGTGAAATGCTCACTTTTACTCCCACTGGTAGAGTTGGGAGGACTGGAACTGCATCTATTCCCTGCACTGGTAATCTCTTCATCATGATGTCATTTTAGACCTAGAAATGCTTATTTGTACCAGTGTTATTTTAACGAGCAATCTGTCAAAACAACACCCCTTTTGCATGATTTGAGTTTGAGTTATTTCAAAATATTGGTACACCTCCTTTTCACAGTAAAGTAGAAGTAAGCTAGATGAAAGTGAACACGAGAACCGTCCGAGTATAGGCACACCTAGAAGCGCCATGAGCAATCCATTTTTAATCGCCGTATTAAAAACATCAATATTATAATGAAGGATCAAGCGATTGGGTTTAAGTTGTGGTTTTATCCATCCACGTCACATAAGCAAACTGAAATAAAAATAGGTATTTGCACAGAATTGAGTTAATGTACAGACATATTACCTGAAACACAACTGCAAAAAATATATAAATGTAATAAACATTTGAACATAAATAAGTGTGGTATATGCATATACGATAATATACAACCTGGCCTGTATAAACACAACATTGAAAATAAATGGGTTTATATACCTATGCAGACCTAAAAAGCTGTATAGGCTGTATACAGCTGCCAGTTTTTAACAGAAATGTGTCTGTGTGCAGGTATATAATATTGAAAATAACAATGAATGAGTTCTTGTTTTCTTTGATCTCTCCCAATGCTGCCATGCTTTCCTGGGAGCTGTTATTCCTATACAGGTAAGTCCTTTGTTTCTTGTCTTTTCATTTTATAGTTCTTTTGCAGGAACAGTACAGGTAAGTCTTGTGTAAGAAAAGATCAAAATACACACAGGCCAGGGAATTTAAAACAGTCCATGACCATGTGATGTCTCATCATGACAGTTCTGTATGCTTTTGGGATTAATAATGTCCTATTAAAAACATTTATTCCGTAATTAGTGTAGTAAACGAGGATGCAGAAGAATGCTGTGTTTGTGCTATATTTTTTTTAGCTGCTGAGTGCCATATAATGACCATGCTTGAGAACATCAAACAGCAGCAGCTACAGCTTGCTGTTGTGAACAACCTGGTGGAACAGTCCAAGGTGTTCGTCAGGACAGCAGTCCAGAAATGCCTGAAGAAATCAGCTTTCCACTTGCTACGACTAGTGAAGTAGATGAACTTGAGGAGTGGGTGAAGGAAGCCCAAAATAGAGGAGCAAAAAAAACCAGCTATGTTTATTTACTTATTAAAATATATTCTGATCCATAGACCTTTACCTCATCATTTTTTATCTATTTTATTTTTATCATATTTCAGTGAAATCATGTTCCCAAATTCAACTGTTTTGACCTAACCAGCGGGGGTTTCGCTGTCGCTCGTCACTCTCGTAATTTGTGGAATCGTCACTAGTGACAATCGTTTCTGTTTGTACTATAAAAAAAATCCCTTTTGTTAGTCACACACAACGTCTCTTTTTTTCAAAAGTAGGGATCGCTAAACCATAGAGTCACTGCTGCTGATCAGATCAGCGCCTCAGCCTCTTGATTCATTAACTCTGCAACGTTCTCGTGGTAGTGACGTAAATGCAGTCAACCAATCGGCACCTCAGATTCATGTCGCATGTCAGTTACCATGGTAACTGAAAAAATAGGAGCACGCTAAAAGAGCAATGATCTTGTATTGCCGGTGTACTATAGACTCAAGTAAATATACAGAATATCGTAATAAGTCAAGCATTCACCAAGCATCTGCTGTTAAGCTTATATATTTATTATTATAACATCATAATCATATAAAACAATGAAGCGAATTCATGTAGACGCGTGTAGTAACAGTTTATTACGATCTCCACCTCGACGTGGGGTATGAACCACTTCAATCCTCATAAATCTGAGAGTACAAACGCTATGTTGTTGTTCATTTAAAATGTCTCTCTACAGCTGATCGGATGTCATTATTCCTAATAGCGCTTTTATGTTCACTTCTACGCGTTTTCAATTCCCTAATGGTCTTACCCACATAGCACAGACCACAAGGGCATTTCAACAAATAGACTACAAACTTGGTAACTCAAGTAATCCTACCTATTACTTTAAACTGCTTATTAGTTTTAGGATGGGTAATTGGATCGCTTTTTATCATTGCATTGCAACAAGCGCAATTGTGACAATTAAAGTTACCTTGCGGTATCTGTGTTAAAACGTGAGACAATGGAATAAAAGTCTGCTTTAACAAATACATTTCTAAGATTTATTTGTCTTTAATGGAAAACATGGAGGATACTGTAAAACAGATCTTAATTTGGGATCGGTTGACAATATTTGCCAATGAGTCTGTATTATGTTTTTCATTGTATTTGACAAATACTGTTAGATGTCGATGGCCCCTCTCCTACATTGAGTGCAGACTCAGAGTACCTCTTGCCGAATGTTATGTTGAGGTAAAATGTTTTGATTTTTTTTTTCTGTAACAATCATTACATTTGTGTTGTAAAACATGGGCTTGTATGTTTTAAAGGGTAACTAAAGATGTGTTTTTATTGTTACATGTTCCTCTGTGTTGCTACAAGGTGCAGATATTAATTTTGTTTTGGACATCTTGCCCATTTTTTTTTTTTTTACACTTTTAAATTGCATTCCACGTTGGTTCTGTCCTCAAGATGGCTTTGCATCTCCCTGCGCAGAAATACATTTCCCATCATCCTCCAGCTCATGAGCAGGAGGATGACTGCAAATGTACTTCTGAGCAGGGAGATGAGAAGCCATGTGATTAAAACAATACTCACGCCTTACTGAAACAGCTGTAGCAACGTATGAGAACATGTAGCATACAACAAAATACCTTGTGTTACCCTTTAAACTCGCATGTATTATTGTTGTTTTAGTTGGGAACCTCTATTGAAGGCTCCTTGAAGCCGAGTGACCAGAAAAACCATCAGCTTGCCAGGACTCAAGCCTATCTTCTGAGTATTGGAGATTGTGCTCCTGAGAAATCCTTTTATATTAGATCAGGTGGACATGCAGTAATTGTTGAACCCAAGAAGATAAGCTCTGCCCTTGTACAGCCGGTCCAGTTTTATGACATGACAAATGTGCGCTATCCTCCCAAGCTCAGTAAATTCTTCAGCTTTCTAGAAGTGTTTCTCTTTGGCATAAACACTGTATTAATTGCTCAGAGCAATTCCTTATGGGGCAGCATCCTAAAAGGTGGATGTTCCAGAAAAGGAGTCCCACACAAGCAGAACATTGCTGCCACTGTTAAAGGGGAACTGAAGGCATTTTGTTTCATTCTTGTTATTGTTACATGTTCCTGTGTGTTGCTATGAACTGGTTAAGTAAGTTGTGTGTATTGTTATATATATTTATTTATTTTGACCACTTTTTTTTAAACGTATAAATTGTCCTCCACTCAAGATGTCTTGTCATGCACCTACTCAAAACATTTCCCATCATCCTCCTGCTAACGTGACTACAATGGCTTTAGGGTGGGTGATGGGAAATGTAGTTTTGAGCAGGTGCATGACAAGGCATCTTGGAGCTATCTTGTCATGCTGGGCACGTGCGTCTGATAATAAATAAAGAATAATCTTGGAGGCAAAAAATTCCTTTAACAGCAGCAGCATTTTTTTTTAGCCTGACCTCACATAACTGCTGTTCATCTTTCATTTACTTCCCAGCTGAGGAAAAAGTGGCTCACCAGATCTTAAAAAATACTGAATTAATGTGATTTAATATCTGTTAAATATGGACTATTGTCTTGTCATTTGGACCATTTACCTTGTATTTTGGACCAGTTATACGTAAAATAATTTGTAGCTTATTTTTCAGAATACTTGGGTGATTTTTTTTTTCCTTTTTTGTTAATGTTTTAATGTAAATGAACTTAATAAAATCAGATGTACTTTCTTTTAATTTGTCACATCCATTTTTGTTTAATCCCTGAACGATCATGGTGTGTATTTAGTGCAACAATTTGCCTTTCTTTTGACAGCCCCACAAAACAACAAAATGAACACAGTGTTGCATGGGATTTTTAAACACTAATTTGTGTTGTGTTTAACACAATATAGTGTGTAGAGTCTGCACACTAATATGTGTTTTTATATAGCACAATATTGCGTTATACCCACAGAAAATATTGAACACCATATTTGTGTGAAGTGCAACACAAAATTGTGTAATTCAATCAGCGCACAATAATTGTGTTGATCTTAAAACTAACTTGTGTTGTCCCTGTTTGAACACCAGGTTTGTGTTATTTCTAACACTAGTTGTGTTGCTTTCAACACAATTTTCTTCAGTGTATGTGATGGTTCTCTATCACATAAATACATGATTGTCACAAAGACGGCCGGAGTGGGTGGCGTCAGACCAGATGCAGGAAATAAACAGACAGAGAGATGGGGTTTTGGTAAAGCTGAGCGCGTGATTGCGCTCAGCATTTAATAACGGAACAGAAAATAAAAGGTTTGCAACAACAAAAACACAGGACACGGCACTTCACGCCAAAATAAAGAGACAAACAAAACGTACTAGACACTTAAACGGTGCACGGAGAGACAAACAAACACGGTGAGTATAAACACTTATATTTACGATCTTATTTTGCTATTTAGTTTCTCCTTCTCTCTCTCCCGTTCTCCTCTTCCGAACACCCAACCACGAGTGACTAAACGTGCATCTATTTATACTGTTTGTGCTGGGATTCAATTACTAATTAATTATTCACTTGAATCCCAGCACGTGAATTCATTACGTGCAACCCCGTGCCATACATTATATTTTAAATGCACGTGCGTGATGTGCAATCCCGTGCCTAAATACAAATATACACTTTTAAATACACGTGAAACACAGACCCGTTTATATCCCATGTACCAATGACTATACACCAACATTAACACACGCAACATACAACACATAACACACAATTGCACACAGGGGCGGGGCACATTGCCACATATACCCCCCCTTGTGCGCAGCACACATGGCCTCAACGGCCACCTCCCCCCTTAAAAACCCAGCAGTCCAGGACAAAGTCTCGGGCTGGAAAGGGAGGCTTCAGTGGGCCCATGGCTGGCAATGCTGTCAGCACCCCTGCCGGTAGTGGCACGGCTGACAGCCTGCTGGTCCATGCTTGCAGCGAACTTGCTGCGGGGGATGCTGGTCTCCTGACCTCACCCCCTTCCTTCGTAGCCGGTAGCTCCCCTTGGTGGGGCTCCGACCACAGTACTGCCGGCAGCGAAGAAGCTGCAGTGGGAGCAGGTCTCCGGACCTCCCCCACGATCTCCGGCAGCGAAACTGCTGCTGGGGTTGGTGGTCTCCAGACCTCCTCCCCCTTCTTTGTGGCCGACAGCTCCCCTTTCTGGGGCTCCGGCCACCGTACTCCCCGTGGTGGAAGTACGGGAAGCAGAGACAGCTCCTGCTGTTCTGCTTCTGGCGGTGGTGGAGGCAGAGGCAGCTCCTGCTTCTCTGCTCCTGGAAGTGGCAGAGGCAGCTCCTGCTCCTCTGCTCCTTCCGGTGGTGGTGGCGGAGGCAGAGGCAGCTCCTGCTCCTCTGCTCCTTGCGGTGGTGGTGGCGGAGGCAGAGGCAGCTCCTGCTCCTCTGCTCCTGGAGGTGGTGGAGGCAGAGGCAGCTCCTGCTCCTCTGCTCCTGGAGGTGGTGGAGGCAGAGGCAGCTCCTGCTCCTCTGCTCCTGGAGGTGGTGGAGGCAGAGGCAGCTCCTGCTCTGCTCCTTCCGGTATAGGTGGCGGAGGCAGAGGCAGCTCCTGCTGCTCTGTTCCTGCCGGTGGAGGTGGCGGAGGCAGAGGCAGCTCCGGCTGCTCTGCTCCTGCCGGTGTAGGTGGCGGAGGCAGAGGCAGCTCCGGCTGCTCTGCTCATGCCGGTGTAGGTGGCGGAGGCAGAGGCAGCTCCGGCTGCTCTGCCGGTGTAGGTGGCGGAGGCAGAGGCAGCTCCGGCTGCTCTGCTCCTGCCGGTGAAGGTGGGAGCAGCGTGTAGTCTCCTGCCGATGGAGGTGGGAGCAGCGTGTAGTCTCCCCCTTTTCCAGGGGACTGGTGCTGCTCTGCCTCTCTTGCAGGGGACTGGTGCGGCTCCGCCTTTGACAGGGAAACCAGCAGGCATTCTCCCTCTGCTGGTGGAGGTGGAACCAGCAGGCATTCTCCCTCTGCTGGCAGCTTGGGTCCTGGGGCTGTGGAAGCCCTGACTTCCCTCTCTTCGGGCTGTGGACGCACCGACTCCTCCCTTTTGGGCTGTGGACGCACCGACTCCTCCCTTTTGGGCTGTGGACGATATATGTATTTTATTATTATTATTATTATTATTATTATTATTATTATTATTTATTATTTATTTATGTATGTAAGGTAGCAATGCGCTTCCGTAATATCTGTAATTACAGAACCGCTTCCGAATTAACTGCGCTGAACCGGGCAGCTGTGAAAGGGAGACATTAAGGGTGCATTCAAGTAGTTCATTATGTGCAGAATCTGACCAGTTCATAGAAGATCATTGGAAAAATTGGTCAGACTCTGCACAGAGTCTTTCTTTATTCACTTCAATGCGCAAGCGCAGCTTTAAAAAGAGCGAGCGACGCTGGGAAATGCAGTCTTTCGTTTTCACTTCAATGCTAAACCGGAAGATGTTCCACGCTATTGTTGTGCTTGTGTGTTTATAATGTGGATCTGCAGCGGCCACGCGAAACTCTCCTGACTACAGATTAATCGAGTATCGTGTTAAATAGAATATCTTTGCTTAACATCCAATTTCTGTAAGTGTGTCACATGATACTAGTTTCGTGTTGTTTGTATACTCTTAGTAAATTAATGGTACAACCAAAAATATGTTTTAAAACAAACAGCATTTATTTACTTTCACAACATAGAACAGCATAAACATTCTGCATGGACAGATGTGATCGTGTAGCAGGTCTTTATATACATATTGCTAAATCTATGTTAATAATTTGACTACGCCACCTTGTGTTTATTGAGGACAAGGACCTCGAGTGGTTGGTTCCCGCACAAACTCTTTTATCCAGGAGAAACCAAGCAATCATACACCAAAAATAATCTTTACAAGTTTTTATTAGTAATAATTCTTTTAAAAATCTCGAACACTTTAACAATAATGTGAACCATATGAAAATGCCACCTTCAGTTCACAGTCTAACAATATTACCACAGATTATATTGCAGTTTATATAAAATATAAATACTATATAAACAGCTGCGCACGCGCAAGAATAAAATAAAATATAATACTAGAGTTGCGAGCAACTTTACGGCTTCCAAGCAGTTATCGTGAAATTTAAGAGCATTGGTTATTATAAATGAAGCGTTATTATCACAACTGTGCTAACTGTGTCAGTTTTGGCCCACATACTGGAATTATTGGTTAGTAGGCTATTTAAATTGTATTTGGATGCACACAAAATTCTAAATAGTATGCAGTCATATAGACTTTGAAAATACTGCATCATAATAATAATAATAATAATAATCCTAACAGAAACAATAGGCTTCCCCAGCCTATGGCTTGGAAGCCTAATAATAATAACACAGCAATAACAATAGCCTTCCCAGCCTTTGGCTTGGAAGCCTAATAATAACTAGAGTTGCGAGCAACTTTACGGCTTCCAAACAGTTAGTGTGAAATTTAAGCGCATTGGTTGTTATAGATGAAACGTTATCACAAATCATTTTGGACACAGCTGACTGTCAATTATGGCCAAAATATTGGGATCATTGGTTAGATGATCAATGCTGAAATCTCATTGGCCCACAGCAGCCATGTTTTGTACTGTAGCAACTTCCCTTGAACAACCATAAAAGATAATCATACTTAGGTCATTTATGCTCATTTTGGCTTCAATCAGAACTCTGCATGTTATATAACAATCATCTGCGGTCAATAAGAAATTATTGGAAGTTTTAGAGGCCAGCTTTAAATTTGACCTTTAGCAGAACTTAACCATACTATATAAAACTATTTATGCATTACACATTACACCACTTGCATTACCTATAGTGCTCATATAAACACCAGTTTTGTAAAACAACAAAAGTCACATCTAATAAATTACATACTTTTTCTATACCTTGCTATATTTTTTCTATACCTTGCAGACTTTTCCATGTTAACAGCTGTCCCCAGTGGTGGGAATGTGTCATTTCAGGGTGAAAAATTGCAAAACTGGCATGTCAGCCATATGGATTGGCTCATGGCGGTAATGTTTGTTGATGTAGGAACTTTTTCTGAGTAGCTTTTTTTGAGGACAGTACAAAGATAACGTATACCCAAGATTCACGTAAATCAGCCAAAGGGCTCATGAGGAGTTGTTGTTTAAGTCTTTTACGCAAAATCCAACATAGCTGCCACACCATGTGACCGATCCATTTTTCCGTAAGTAGAATCAATCGTGGACATGAGCGCACTATGTACAACATTTCACAGCTGTACTATTTACTGTTCATGAGAAGAAGACTTTTGAATATTGTCCATACTTTTCATTAAATCCAAGATGGCTGCCACACCATGTGAGCAAAGGCCGCCATATTGACCACGACACAACATCCCATAGTCCTCTACATCCGTGTCAAATTTTGTGCGTTTTGGTGCAGCCGATAAGAAGTTATACGCAGTTTTATAGCCAGTTGCGTATGTTGATGATCCAGCGTGGATGCCATGGTTTTCACAGTAGCAGCTTCCCTTGAACAAGCGTAACAGATGACCATACTGAGATGTTTTATTCCAATTTTTGTTTCAATCGGATAAGCAGTTTCAGAGAAGAAGATCTTTGAATTTTGATGATTTTATATTATGTCATTAATCAATGTGGTTGCCAAACAGCTTCATATTAACAACAGTTAATCATGGACTATCCCTCAACATGTATAGCAATTTTCAGAACTCTGCATTAAGCGGTTTCTGATACATAGGCGTTTTAACAAGTTCCGCAAAATCCAATATGGCTGCTGAACCATGTGACTTGCGCAAGTTTGGACACCAGTCTGGTTATCTGCACATAGCCACCTACCTACAAACCCGATTTCATAAGCCTGCGATGAGGTCTTGGAAGAAATAATAATAATAATAATAATAATAATAATAATCCTAACAAACAATAGGCTTCCCCAGCCTATGGCTTGGAAGCCTATTATTATTATTATTATTATTATTATTATTATTATTATACAAAAAAAATAATAATAATCCTAACAAAAACAATAGGCCTCCCCAGCCTATGGCTTGGAAGCCCAAAAATTCACAGAGTTGTTCTTGCTCAATTTTGGTGGTTTGCCTGGCCATAACTGCTGATACGTATCATCACTAATAAGTGAACCCGATGAACCCGAGTCGATTTCCACCCTGTGTTTCACTCCATTAAAATCACTTCAGCATGGAAAGGTGGTCGTCTTCGTAGAATTGTGCCCTCATTCAAATTGTGAATTACATACTCTTGTGTTTCATCCAGCCTGACAGCATGAGTCTGCTGTGCAGGTGGTGCTTCTGCTTTTGAGACTGGCTTAGTTGACTTTAATTTTGTCTTACAAACACAGGCAATATGTCCTTTTTTTGATAAAAGTTAGTCAGCATTTAAGCGGCAATTAGTGGACTTATGGCCTCCCTGTCGTCGGGTGCAGTGGTACAGTAAATGAAAAGAATGTCCAAACAGCGTTTTCTCCCAAAACAGTGTGTGTATTTAATAATAACAAATAATAATAACAAAGGTAATCCGCCCCTTTACCAACGATGATATTGGGGGGTAGGGTACACGGCAGGCTTTCAATCCAAAAACAAAAACAAACAAAACTGGACTTTGTCCGTCCCCCGTCCTCCGTGCACAGCAGTGTGTGCGCTCAAGTCCTGGGAAACGTAGTGCCAGTGAGTGTGGTACGGTGCTGTGCTGTGCAGGGAAGTGCTCGTGACTGCCGGTCCGCGGCTCACTTCTCCTCTGCAACAAAAAAACACAAACCACAAAAAGGTAAACAGTACAGGCTCCGGCCGTCTGTACACGTCAGCGCAAGGCGACGTACTGACGTATCTGCTTCCCCTTTGTACCCACAAAGCCCTCCTGTAATCAACCCGTCGCCATGGTTTCCCCAATAAAGGGCCATCCCGCAACTGATTGCAATAGTCTTTCCGGGTACGTGCAACTACGCGCTCCCCTAATATGGTCACCTTCCGGTTTCCACCTATCATCAAAGCAGTAAGAATGAACCTGCAATGCTATACACAGGGGGGTACCTATGACTCAGAGGCGTGTTTTTCAAGCACTCAAAGAATGTAGACAGGTAGACGCCACTTGATCACAGGACTGATTGTATTGAAGAGGACAGGTGATTGTATTGAAAAGGACAGGCAGGATTATAGGCTATATTTTATAAATATATATGTATTGAAATAACCTGTTAAAATGACCGCTTTTGGCACTACTGGGTAAACGTGCTTATAATCAATTTCTTGTGAATATGCGGCTCAAACGGCATCAATATATCTAATACATATTAGGAAAAGTCACGAACGGGCATGCACATTACATTCCAGAATGCAGAGTAATTTAAATTTTCAAACCCAAAATGGTCAAATTGACCTGCTTGGCGCTTCTAGTGTTAAGTGGTGTTGCAAGCACCCCACTTCATAGGACGCCTCAGTAGGCAACTTGGGTGCTACCAGTGAACGTATCATTGAGTAGGTGGCAGGGCCACACACATTCAGTAGCACAGAACATTTCTTGCCTACATCTTCAATACCGTTTTGTCCATAGTAAACTCTTCTACATCTACTATATCTATATCTACTATGTTTATGGTTAATACAGTATGTGTTGTAAATATAACAAAAAAAGCTGAGCAGACCTTAATTAACACAGCTCTTTTGGGCGGTGTGTCGTGGCAGCCGTGAGGCCAGGTGGCGATCTCCTGCATCCATGGAGATATGGCGACATACCCCACCCTAAAAGTATATTTATGGTAGGACTGATAAAACGCCATCTAGTAGTTGGGGTGGCGGAAAGGCTACCACACCCAATAATTCTGGGTCGAGACTGGCCAAATTATAGAGAATTGGTTAACCCTTTGCAGTCCATTTATTAAGTGCGTGTCAGGTGCGTCGGGTCCAATTTATTTTCACTCGCGCAGTTAATTTTAGACGCGCTGTTTATAAGTACTTTTTCCACAGTCAAACAGGTTTAAAAGGCCCTGCATATCAACAAAGCACTCACTCGGCATCTCCAGCCCCGCCCCCACCCTTTCGTTCGCTATAGCTTTCACATATGCTAAGAAATAAATAATAATAGTAGTCGTACATAATGATCAATCATCTCCTGATCACTCGTTTATCACCAAACATCTCAATAATGCAATCCAGGTCATTATTTTATTACTATAACATCTCAAAAAAGCTCTGCAAATGTCCGTGACGTTCTCTGAGCGCTGATGCAGTTACAGCCAGCTTGTTTCCTTATGGCCGCCGTTATCTTATGCCAGGACCAGGTCCGACATAGGACCGCAAAGGGTTAAATTAATGGCAGTCTCAACCGCACACGTAAACAGAAAAAAAGAAAAAGGAACAAATTGGTGATGTGTTTCTTTTTCAAGCCAAAATGTTTTTGCCTATTTTCCATCCTAGAAAAATGAATAAAGAGAGAAGGACTGCAAAATGGGAGGGAGCATCACTAAGACAAGGCTGGGGTCTGGTGAGAGAGCACTCAGATAGTAACAAACGCCAGTCAAAGGGTTGGAATGCAGTGTGACCGAGAGGGCGAGGTTACTGGGCCATCCAGGGCAGATGCTACTCCAGCCCCTCTCAATATACCGGACATGTGGTACTCAAGCACGGACATAGTGTGGGGCCAACATAATGACCCGTCACTAGTGCACGCTTGGGGGCAGGTCCGGTCTATTGAAGGTAAGGATGTTGATGGCACTGGGGCGCTAGTATACAGTGCCTTGCGAAAGTATTCGGCCCCCTTGAACTTTGCGACCTTTTGCCACATTTCAGGCTTCAAACATAAAGATATGAAACTGTAATTTTTTGTGAAGAATCAACAACAAGTGGGACACAATCATGAAGTGGAACGAAATTTATTGGATATTTCAAACTTTTTTAACAAATAAAAAACTGAAAAATTGGGCATGCAAAATTATTCAGCCCCTTTACTTTCAGTGCAGCAAACTCTCTCCAGAAGTTCAGTGAGGATCTCTGAATGATCCAATGTTGACCTAAATGACTAATGATGATAAATAGAATCCACCTGTGTGTAATCAAGTCTCCGTATAAATGCACCTGCACTGTGATAGTCTCAGAGGTCCGTTTAAAGCGCAGAGAGCATCATGAAGAACAAGGAACACACCAGGCAGGTCCGAGATACTGTTGTGGAGAAGTTTAAAGCCGGATTTGGATACAAAAAGATTTCCCAAGCTTTAAACATCCCAAGGAGCACTGTGCAAGCGATAATATTGAAATGGAAGGAGTATCAGACCACTGCAAATCTACCAAGACCTGGCCGTCCCTCTAAACTTTCAGCTCATACAAGGAGAAGACTGATCAGAGATGCAGCCAAGAGGCCCATGATCACTCTGGATGAACTGCAGAGATCTACAGCTGAGGTGGGAGACTCTGTCCATAGGACAACAATCAGTCGTATACTGCACAAATCTGGCCTTTATGGAAGAGTGGCAAGAAGAAAGCCATTTCTTAAAGATATCCATAAAAAGTGTCGTTTACAGTTTGCACAAGCCACCTGGGAGACACACCAAACATGTGGAAGAAGGTGCTCTGGTCAGATGAAACCAAAATCGTACTTTTTGGCAACAATGCAAAACGTTATGTTTGGCGTAAAAGCAACACAGCTCATCACCCTGAACACACCATCCCCACTGTCAAACATGGTGGTGGCAGCATCATGGTTTGGGCCTGCTTTTCTTCAGCAGGGACAGGGAAGATGGTTAAAATTGATGGGAAGATGGATGGAGCCAAATACAGGACCATTCTGGAAGAAAACCTGATGGAGTCTGCAAAAGACCTGAGACTGGGACGGAGATTTGTCTTCCAACAAGACAATGATCCAAAACATAAAGCAAAATCTACAATGGAATGGTTTACAAATAAACATATCCAGGTGTTAGAATGGCCAAGTCAAAGTCCAGACCTGAATCCAATCGAGAATCTGTGGAAAGAACTGAAAACTGCTGTTCACAAATGCTCTCCATCCAACCTCACTGAGCTCGAGCTGTTTTGCAAGGAGGAATGGGCAAAAATTTCAGTCTCTCGATGTGCAAAACTGATAGAGACATACCCCAAGCGACTTACAGCTGTAATCGCAGCAAAAGGTGGCGCTACAAAGTATTAACTTAAGGGGGCTGAATAATTTTGCACGCCCAATTTTTCAGTTTTTTATTTGTTAAAAAAGTTTGAAATATCCAATAAATTTCGTTCCACTTCATGATTGTGTCCCACTTGTTGTTGATTCTTCACAAAAAATTACAGTTTCATATCTTTATGTTTGAAGCCTGAAATGTGGCAAAAGGTCGCAAAGTTCAAGGGGGCCGAATACTTTCGCAAGGCACTGTATCCACACTTCAGTATCAAGGGGCAATTACTGTATAGGGTAAATCTACAAACTTCCTCACCAACTACGCCAGCCAGGCCCTGGTACTCTCCGGCCTAGACTACTGCAACTCCCTCCTGGCTGGCCTCCCTGCGTCCGCCACCCGTCCGCTCCAGCTCATCCAGAACTCCGCTGCTCGCCTGGTGTTCTCTCTGCCTCGCTTCTTCCACGCAACTCCACCACTCCGCTCACTCCACTGGCTCCCGATCACCACTCGCATCCAGTTCAAGACTCTTGTACTCACCTACAGATGCCTTGACCAGACTGCACCCAGCTACCTCCAGACCCTCATCTCTCCCTACACACCCACTCGACTCTCCACTCCTCTGCACTAGAAGATTGTCTCTACGTCCTCTACGCTCCCCTGCCTCCAGAGCCCGCTCCTTCTCCACCCTCACTCCATAGTGGTGGAAGGACCTTCTTACAGATTTCAGGACTGCCCAGTCCCTGACTACCTTCTGGCGCCTCCTCAAGATTCACCTCTTCAGACAGCACCTGTAGAACTCCTCTTTTCCCTCTGGACACTTTATCACTCTTCCTTAATGCGCTTTACTTTCACTTATCTGCTCCCTATTTTACTGCATTTAATCCTGTACTTTACAGAGTACTGTACTGTAATCTGCCACAAGTGTTATTCAATCGGTAGTATTTTGCATTTAATCGTATCCTGATGTAATTATCACTGACACTGTTATCTGCTCCGATATTGAATCGAATTTTGTGATATACTTGTACTTACTAGAACTGAAGTCATTGTATTTTATCTTACTCTTAATTGCATTAATACTTGTACTGTGATTCTTGAAATGTATTTTTTGTTTGACTGTAAGTCGCCCTGGGTAAAGGCGTCTGCTAAGAAATAAATAATAATAATAAATCTAGCTGCGTGCACAGGACAGCCTGTAACACAATTATTGGTTCCCCCGTCTTGTCGGACCGAGGTCATGAGGCTGGCGCATGATATCCCTTTTGCGTGGCACCTCGGAGCTGACAAGACAAGGGAGCGGATATTGGCTCGATTTTATTGGGTAGGACTTCATAAAGATGTGTCGAAATATGTAGCCACATGCCCAGACTGCCAGCGAGTAGCGCCGGGTCAAGTGCGCCCCTCCCCTTTGGTTCCAGTGCCGATTATTTCCACTCCCTTTGAACGCATTGCAATGGACATAGTGGGCCATTTGCTACCTTCTGACTCTGGGTATACGCATATATTAGTAGTGGTAGATTATGCAACGCGATACCCAGAGGCAGTTCCACTGAGGTCCACTAGTGCCGCTCCAATAGCCACAGAGTTAGTGCAGATTATGGCTAGAGTAGGGGGATCCCCAAGGAGATTTTGACTGATCATGGGACCAACTTCTTGCCTAACATGTTAAAGCAGGTATATAAAATATTAAAAATACGTCCCATCAGGACATCTGTTTATCATCCACAGATGGACGGTTTGGTGGAATGATTTAATCAGACCTTGAAGCAGATGCTGAGACGTTTGTAAAGCAAGAGCAAAAACATTGGGTATCGCTTCTTCCCTACCTCCTTTTTGCAGTGAGAGAGGTGCTGCAGAGCTCAACAAGGTTCTCCACCTTTGAGCTCTTGTACGGCCGACGATCTGTTGAGAGAGGGGTGGGAGGAGCACAAAGGCTTGTCCAAAAACGTAGTGAAGCATGTGCTCCTACTGAGAGATCACCTGGATTTGGTAGGTCGTTTGGCCCAGGACAACCTCAAATCGTCTCAGCACCGGCAACAGGAGCATTACATTAAAAATGCATTAATTCAATCCTTTCGATCAGGAGACAAGGTAATGCTGCTGCTTCCCTCCTCAGAATCGAAATTATGTGCTAAATGGCAGGGGCCATATGAAGTGATTCGGGCTATAGGAAAGGTGAATTATGAAATTAGGCAGCCCGATTGCCGTAATGAATGTGAAATTTATCATGTACATTTATTAAAGCCCTGGCAGGCAAGGGATGTCTTATTTATAGCCCCAGGCAATGTAGAGGATGATTTAGGCCCCTGTCCAGAGACTCCTAGCACTAAAATCATTTCGATGGGGGAACAATTGGTTCCAGATCAGCAACAGGAGCTGCGTAAGCTTATTGAGGAGTTCAGCTATGTTTTTTTCTGACTTGCCAGGCAGAACTAACTTAGTTGAATGTGACATTGTTTCTCCCTCAGGTGTCAGAGTACGAGAGAGACCTTACCGGATCCCAGAAAGTCGACGAAGTCGCGTTCGCAAAGAGGTATGGAACATGCTCGAACTTGGGGTGATTGAACCTTCCAGGAGCGAGTGGTGCAGTCCTATTGTCATAGTGGCCAAGAAAGACGGCACCGACCGCTTCTGTGTAGATTTCCAGAAGGTAAACGCTATTGCCAAGTTCGATGCGTACCCTATGCCTCGGGTCTACGAACTTATAGATAGACTGGGAAAGGCGAAGTTTATCTCTGCTCTGGACTTGACAAAGGGATACGGCAGATCCCCTTAACCCGCAGTTCTTGAGAGAAAACCGCATTTTCAACACCAGAAGGGCTGTTTCACATTGTGCGCCAGCTGCCTTTCAGAGACTGATGGACCAGCTTTTACACCCACATCATGAATATGCAGCAGTATATATTGATGACGTGGTTATTTACAGCTCCACCTGGTGAGAGCATTTGGCTAGGGTTACAGCCGTCCTTCAGTCTCTAAGGGCAGCCCGGCTAACAGCTAACTTGAGAAAATGCGTGTTTGCCAAATTAGAAACTCAATATTTGGTATTTTTAATGGGTAATGGAATGGTGAAACCTGTTGTCACCAAAATCCAGGCTTTGGTAGAGGCGGCGATCCCCAAAACAAAGACTCAGGTGAGGTCGCTACTGGGATTAGCTGGGTTATTACCGCCGCTTTATCCCCAAGTATGCCACAGTGGTTAACCCTTTAGTTGACCTCACCAAGAAGAGTGCTCCAAATTTAATTAAGTGGTCAGCAGAGTGTCATTGGGCGTTTGATACTGTTAAGCGAAGACTGCCAGGCCTCCACTCTCATCACACCAGATTTCACCAAGAGATTCATCCTCCACACCGATGCGTCGGACATGGGTTTGGGTGCAGTCTTGTCCCAAAAGTTTGACGGAGTAAAACACCCGATATTGTACATCAGCAAAAAGATGCTCCCTTGGGAGCGCAACTACTTGGCCATTAAATGGGCTACTCACTCCTTATGATACTACCTGCTGCGACATTCATTTAATCTTGTCACAGAACACACCCCACTCAAGTGGTTAAGCACAATGAAGGATAGCAATGCCCGGATAATTCGGTGGTATCTGGCATTGCAGCCCTTCATGTACCACATGGTACATTGTGCAGGGAAAGACCTCCAAAATGCAGATTATTTTTTCCGGGAGGGGGGAGTGTGGCGGAGTGTCCCACCCCTATTTATTATTATTTGTATTTTTGTTTGCGGCGCGGGTAAAAGCGCCGCGTCTTTTGTTATTGTTTTTTTATATATTTATAATTTAAAAACCCAGTGAGTATGCATGTCTGATCAGCTACTGATTATTTAACTAGCTGACAGTCATGCATCCTTACCAAACGCGTGCAGACTGTGGCCGAGGGGTAATAAGATAATTAACAGCCAGTTAACCCCTTGGCCAGAGTATAAGAACCGGCAGCTGTCCGTGCTGCGGGGTTGGGTGTACAGAGAGGCGGTACGGGGAGATAGAGAGAAGCCAAAATTTAACAATTGCTAAAACGTGCTGGATTAGCCAGCACGACACTTACTTGTTTGTCTGTCTGATTCGTTTGGCCCTTGTGCCCTTTGTTTTGTTGATTGTTTAAATCTTGTGTTTTGTTTATTTGTTTATTAAATACGCTGAGTGCAGTAGCATTCAGCTTCACCCGCCCATCCACTGTTTTGATTCAGTTACTTCCTGGTCCGTGACGTCACCACACCTCACCACTGCGAGCCAGCCTGCCACAGGGAGTAATGGGAAAGGTAGATTCAGCAGAGTGTTCCTTCGGCTCCACTCTGAGCGGTGAGATATGTTACAGAAAGACAATGATTCTTGGTGGTAAATCTCCCTCTCGACCTGTGAGGGCGCTAAGTAACGGGAACAGAATACACTGGACTACTTGGCCTGACACTTCGTTCCGAGGGTTAAAAGGTCACGTAGAAAAGAGATAGAGCTTCGGTACACTAACTCATTGACCCGGAGGGGAAATCATGTGGCAGCTGCAGATCATAAAAAGCAGCTGCAATCATTTACCAAGGGGTCATGAGTGACAATGTTCTCTGTTCCTTCGTTTTGGTTGTGTCATTTACCTGGAAGGACCCATTCTTTTGGCGAAACAAAGCGTGAGTGTTTGTTTGTACTGTCTATTGTTGAGTGTATTCACTAGACGGCTGACACGTTCCGGAGCTGTCGCCAGAGGCCAGCACAAACCCGGAACAGCACTTCACTTGTACCACTGCAAAACTGTATTGCACCACAATCACTAATTCATACACTAACCAGACTTGTGTATGTGTTTTGTGTTTAATGTGGGGATACAAGAATGGGACTATTATTTCGGGACCAGCTTGGGGGATTATAAATGTAAGTAATACACGCCGCTGTATTACTTACCATCATTATTACTTCCTGTTTGTTTTGCCATCAGGCACTGGACAAAAACAATTAATAAAAACAAACCTGGATTACAATTGTCTGTTTGTTCTTTAATCACCTGCACCTGTACACAATTAACCACTTTGCCACAGGAGTATTTATGGGATATAAGCGTTCTTTATTGTTAAAGTTTACAATACCTTTGCTTTGTAATAGAATAATAAATAATGCTTCATAAAAAGGAAATGGAAAAGTCATTAGTTAACAGTGATCAAATCTTTACACTGGATCACATGTTTTGTACACTTAACATAGTGTATCCAGGTGATTACATAATTATACAAATTATTGTTTTAAAACACGTATTTGGCAGTATACATCAGCATGCCCTCAAACACCAGCACTCTAAATGAAAGAGAGCTGCATCTTTAACTAAACAAATGGTGGTAGAGATAGGCAGTGCCTTCTCTTCGAACAGTTGCACACAGTTTAAGAACCCCTGCCCCAGTGCAAAAAGTCTACTTTCCAGTAGTACAAACTGTGTTTAAATGCTAATCTGCATCATATAAATTATCTTGTGTTGTGCCACAAACCATACCAAACTAAAGTTATTCTTGTTTTTTACCTTGTTGAGAAGCGCAACAGTAAGTGAACGAACATTTTAAGGAAACCATGCATGTACTGTACGTAGGGATTAGACTAAATAGAATTGTACTTCGACTGAACTCTGTAGATCTAAAATTAAGCATTTAATTATGTTTACCTTACCAATGTGTTGGACATGGCTCAACATGCCACTATTCCAGTCCAGGGTGTGAGGTTATTTGACTTTCAGGCTTCAAATTGGAAGATTAGGGGTCTAAGCAGGACTTGACCCTGTATAATGATGTTCCCTCCCCCATAGTCGTCTATTGTTGACGCTTACCAGTTTTCTTTACTCTATGACGCATACTTTTTCACCAGCACAACTGGTCAAGTAATAGTACAGTATAACAGTATAAAAACTGGAAGCAGAAGTAAACCAGACATCAGAAGTTTAAAAAGACCAGTTGTAGTCTAGTGTTAGAAATAATCTTTTACATTGTCACATGGATGGCTTGTGGGTGACGTCAGACCAGGAAATACAGACAACAATACTGCAGGTGGAAGTGCTGGTGCGTGTATTTAATAAGTAAAAGGTTTAAACAAAACAGAAACAAAACACTTAATAAACAGCCCGATGGCCAAAACAAACAGACATACACAACAAACAAGCTTCGTGCTGGTGTAAAACCAGCACGGGTAGCAATTGTTTTTATATGTTTACAATAAAAACCTCTAGACACCCAATCCAGAGTGAGAGATCCTTGCCTGTTTTATGCAGTTGTTAATTATTCAATCGAGTCCAGGCACAGCCTGCATGTGAACTGCTTTGGCAGGGAAGGCAATCAATCCTTCCCTGCCAACCTAAAGCACCTGTGCACAAATACCTACATTTTAAACACTAATGAAACCACACCCTGTGCACCAATACATACATACATTTGAACTAATAATAACACAAATACATATGCACAGGGGCGGGGTGTACCCCGCTACATACATACATAAATACATGTTTGCTTTCTTGAAAAAGAAACAAGTATTTAAAAAATTATTATTATTTATGTATTTATTTTATTTGAGTGAAAAATAGGTGAAACAATACTACCATTGTAATATAAACATTGTAGGAATTCTCAAGTAGGCATAAGTGTAATACAAAAATCTAAATTATCACATTTTTGTTTTCCATTTTTTCAATTTTACCATCCTCCCCCCTTCCCAAACCTTCCTCATATCACCTTCTATATGCACAGTATTAGCATTTAAAAAAAGAAGAGCATTAGCCAGTCAAATGAAATAAAAAAAAGTGTGTCACCCAGTTCTCCCAGGGACAGCCCACACCCCCTAATCAGAGGGCAGTACTAGTAAGTGTGAGAGGTGTGAGAGAAACGGTTTCCACCATGTCCTTGTGTGACAGGTGCGAATGGTGTGAACAAAGTGAAGGTCCAGACAGTATTGTACTCCCAAAACGTCCATGTTTATTAAAGGAAACAGAAAAGGACCGCCCTTCTACCAGCGATGGTATCTGGGGGAACACGACTGGCTTGCAGGACACAAACAAAAACAATAATAACAGCGGGTAATCCCCAATCCACAATTCCGTGCACGAAAGTGTGCTCTTCAATCAGCAGGGTGGTAGTGAGTGCTGGTGTCATGAGGTGAGGGTAGTGCTCCGGTGCTTGGGCTGGCTCCGTGGCTGCAGCCCCTGGCTCCTTACTCATCCTCTACAAAACACAAAACAAACACTCCGGCTGTAGGTTAAATTCTCAGCGCAAGGCGGCATACTGATGTAGCTGCTTCCCCTTTGTACCCACAAATTCCTTCCTGCAATCAATCCATTGCCATGGTTTCTCCAATAGAGGGCTGTCCCGCAGTCCTTCCGGGTACGTGCAACTACGCGCTCCCCCTAATATGGTCACCTTCCAGTTTCCACCTACCGTCAAGCCAGCCCATCTAGAAGGTAGCGTACCACCATCCTTACACAGCGTCCTTTCTGGTCGGGAGGGAGATTTACAACATTGATCCTTTCTCTCTTTATCACACCATGTCATGGATGGCTAGGGTGGTGACGTCAGGTTCAGGAAGCAGCACAAACACAAATGATACGGGGCTGAAACTGCCGAAGCAGTATATTTATTAAATAACAAAAATAAACAAACAGTTTAAACAAAACACAAAATAAAGGGCTCACTAGCCAAAGTAAAAATAAACACTAACAAATAATTATTTTTGTAATAACGAGTACCTTGTTCGCTGGCTGGTAGCATTTGTTCTTATTTTTGTTAACTCTCTTCACAACTCTTTTAAACTCTCCGCCGCTCTGAGCTTGGAGTGGGTCTTTTATACTGTGGCTGGAGCCTTAATTACCCATTCAAAAATGACCTTATTAAGGCTCCAGTCACATTCCCATGATCTAGTTAGGATGGGGGATGCAACCCCATCCATGGCGGTCTCAAATAATATATAATACTGTCGGACGGCTTTCATCTGTCTACACACAAACATCATTATATATATATATATATATATATATATAATAAAAGGGGTGGGCACCTTGCCACAGTCCTTAATCCAAAAAGAATTAGAGGGGGGTGAGGGAGATCTCCAGCCAAGCAAGATCCTCCGGTGAGCCAGAAGCGTAACAAATGCCACTGCATCCGCCTTTCCACCTTGTAACAAATGCCACAACATCCGCCTGTCCACCTTGTAAAGGTTGGTTCTTAGATGGCACACCAAAAATGCAGTAACTGAGAGAGAGTTTTGAAAACGAAAGACCAGAAACCAGCAAGCTTAGGGCAAGACCACAACATGTGAGTCAGGTCAGCTGTGGATTAGTTACATCTGTCACAGCTCCCATCCAACCCAGGGTATATCTTAGCCAGTCTGTCTTTATATAAGTGAGCCCGGTTCAATATCTTAAACTGAATTAGTCCCAGCCGGGCATAGGAAGATGTGGAGTGTACACAAGCTCTCTCCCATGTAATAGAAATGTTACAGAAAATAGAACTGGCTCAACATAATGTACTGGATTTTGTACTCCCATAACCTTGTATGCTTTGCTAAAGATAAGGAACCGCAAAATACCTACACTGCAGCTGCGGCTGTGAGATAGAAGGATGAGCCAGACGTGTCTTTTTACACATATACCCAAACCACCCATCCTTTTTATCTGCATGCTTAGTTTTATGCCACGTATGCATAGTTATAAGTTTTGTCTTATATGCTAATACCTGAATCATCATTGGCCAACCCTCTGCCTTGTTGACAGTTTTAAGGTATATAAGAAACTGATCTAACTCTGTATGTTGGAACACTGCTCGATGATTATCTAGCACCCTGTGTGCTGAGAGTGTTCTCAGTTTGCAAACTTAAGAAATAAAGGCCTGTGTGTTTGGAACTCGCAGTCTCTCTTCCTTTATTAGAATTTCCACGACACCCACCAATTGTCTGTAGCTACCACTCCCAATTCACTCTCCCACCTAGACTATATCTTTGACAGGGTATGGCAATTCAAAGATAAAAGGTGGTTATACATTTGTAAAATATGTCCTCTTTTCTCAGGGAGGAGTTCCAATATGGTGTCCAAAACAGGATTGAGTAGAATGGTTGGGAATGAGGGGAACTGGGCACCCATGTAGTTGCAAATCTGTCGGTACTAAAAGAAATGTGAATGGGACAAAGTGAATTTAGCTGGCAGAAAGTCAAAACTAGCATAAGTGTCATTGTAATATAAATCTTTAAAACATTTTAACCCCTTCCTCTGCCAAAAATGGATGAAATTAACGGCTAGCAGAAATGGCTCTGTGACAGGGTGGCTGGGAGGTGATGTCAGGTCAGAAGCAGAAACTAAAAACAAACTGACACCAAATACTGCAGTTCAAAACAAAAGACGCGGCGGCACCATTTATTTAAATAATACACAAATAAAATAAATATGTGTAACACAAAACAAAATGCTCACAGAGCGAAAATTAATATTGAAACAAAACAAGTCTCTAACACAAAATAACACGATCAGGCTGAGTTTTGTTTTCTCTCTGCTCTCGCTCCTGTCACACACCCACCCCGAGTGCAGCGAGCTACAGGCTTTTATGCAGGTGACCATCTCCTGATTAGCAACAAATTAAATCACCTAATTAATTCGGGAGATGGCCACCTATCAAACATTACAAAATATTTTGGCTACGCCGTCAAACATATACATAAATACAAATAAACAACAACAAAACATACGGCGCATGGCTCTCGCCATCATATTTACACACTAAATCATAACGACAATAATAATAATAATAATAATAATAATAATAATAATAATAATAATAATAATAATAATACAAAACAAATACAAAATAACACAGGGGTGGAGGGGGAAACCCTGTTATAAAATAAATAAACAGAACACTGTACAGGGCTCCTTGTTACAGGCTCCTAATATAGAAGATTTTGAGTTTAAAGTGACTACAGAACTGAGACCAAAGTTTGAGGGTTGAGTTTACTATGGGGTTGGAGGTGCAGGAAGATATGGTTAATGGGAGAGAGGAGCAAACCAAGGCAGGGAGAGAAGATGCAAGGCACGAGTGCGCCTCCAACTGACACCAGACGGCATCCGGTGCTTAGAGCCAATAAGTGATTTTATAACTATTGGCAGCCCAATAGTAAAACATAAAATTAGGGAGGGCCAATCCACCGCCCGGTCTGCCCCTCTGGAGAAGTAGCCTACTGACCCAAGGAGGCCTGCCCTCCAGATAAAGGATGTAACTGGATCAGACAAATATAATAAAATATCATCTGCATATAAAGAAACCTGGTGCTCCGAACCCCCCGGCGCACACCCTGCAGTTCTGGTGAAGTCCTGAAGGCAATAGAGAGAGGTTCAATTACTAATGCAAAGAGAAGGGGAGATAAGGGGCAGCTCTGATGATTTCAACAGGATAGTGGAAAGAACTCAGAGTGGGTTGCATTGGTGCATACACTTGCTTCAGGAGATGTATACAGAAGGTGAACCCAAGACGTAAATTTAGCACCAAAGCCGAATTTGTTTAAAGCAGCAAATAAATAACCCCATTCCACCGTAGCGAATGCTTTCTCGACATCAAGGGAAACTATCATTCCTGGAACATTTGAGGCTGACAGAGAGTGTATTATATTAAGGAGACTGCAGATGTTGGAGAAAGAATGATGGCCCTGGATAAACACTGTTTGGTCTTGGGAATTGATGGTATGGAGAGCAGTTTGTAATACCTTAGCCCACACCTTCACATCTACGTTAAGATAAGAAATGGGACGGTACAAGTCACAATCTGTAGGGTCCTGTGATGGGGTGCCCACCCTTTGTGTGTATTTTATTACAGAGAAGGAAGGAAGGAAGTGACACTCTGCCTGCAGCTCCCACCTCCACTGCCATGGGATGGCGAAAAGCCGGCCTCATAAAGTGTAGCTGGCATGGATGGGGTTAAATCCCCATCCCAATAAAGCCTGTGGGATTGTGGCTGGAGCCTTAATAAGGTAATTGTCTAATAGGTAATTAAGCCTCCAGCCACAGAATATAAAAGACCCACTCCGGGCTCAGAGCAGAAGAGACTAGAGAGGAGTTAAGAGCGAGAGCGAATGCTACCAGACAGTAAACTAAGGTAATCATTTTACAAAATAATTATTATTGTTTGTGTTATTTTACTAATTAACAATTACTAAAGAAAAAATAAAATTAAAAGCTGAGCGCCATTGCTGCTCAGTTTAGCCCCGTACGTTTTTGTGTTTGTGTTTCATGTCCTGGTCTGACGTCATCACTACAGCCCTCACTGCCACAGGTCCTTATCCTTTTCAAGCAGCAGCCAGATGCCTGCTGTAGGGTGGGAGGCAGGGAAACAAGTATGTTTGAAAGCTTTGGAAAAGCTCAATATCAATTACCAGTAATTAAAATTGCAATATAAATGTTGCCATGATTACTTAAAACCCTTTACTGACTTTTTTCTTTATATAAAATATTTAGATATCCCTTTGTAAACGTATGAACATAATTTATTTGCAAAATAAGTGGAGGGAGTTACCCTGGAAACAGACTGGCAGATTTTTTTTTGGAGGATTGTTATGTTGGTATACCATTATCAAAACAAACACAATATTAAGTGCAAAACAGTAATAGCAGGTGACTAGAATGAAATTTCCTTTTTTAGCGCTCTATGCAGTAATTGATTGCTTCTGAAAAGATGTCTCAAGGTAGATTGTGGGGGAGCATATCTATGTTTCACAGGCTGAAGTAATTCAACCAAAGTTCTTCCTGATCTTTGCTTCAACAATAAGCTTTGCTTCCCTAACTCACTTCCTCACAATCAGGAGTTAAGGAGTTTATTTTTACCCAATGTCCTCTATTCTCTGTGGACATTAGAAACCCAATAGAGGTCAATACAACTCTAATCTATTCTGTCTAAATTGAAATGCATTCCCTTACACAATTTTACTACAGTCATTTTGCACTTTCCCCATGCTTTCCCTATTATGCTTTGCTTTTACCATAGTTTATTTAGGGTTGACATGATTCTAAATTTGCTTATACCTCTTTGTGCTTTACGATTAGCTATACTCTATCACACTTTCTATAGCCTTTATTACACTTTTCTGTGGTTTTACTATGGTAAACGTTTATATGGGTTAGACCTGCTGTGGGGCATATTCCCTGAATATATGAACGTGTATTAATGATATAACTGGACTAATTAATGAAACTGCTGTGTCTCAGGAAAAAAGCAAGCTGCTGTGTTTCAGAAAAAAAGAGCAGTGCTGTGTCTTAAGAAAAAATGCCCCTTGGTTCCTGGCAGGAATACTGAACTGAAGATGACCAGGGCTAGGAGGGGGGCATCTGGACTGGGTGAGGCTGAAAAGACAGTGAAGAGACTGTAACACTGCAAACACAAGCGGTTTGGTACAAGGAAGACATAAATATAGATGTCAGCAAGTCCCAACTGCAACAGCAAGCTACTGGATGAAAGGAAGCAGACAAAGGACAAATCTCAAAGATTCGTGAGTTAAAAAGGCAAGATACACAAATGATCTCATGAAAGTGGCTACTCAGCAGAGTAGAAAGACTATAAATATCTGAGTAAAATTGAACATGTTACGCTCCACATTGAATGCTAAACATGGTGCTGTCACTCTGCTAAGCAAAGCTCCAACTCCGGGACTCTGCCTGAAAACAGACCCAAGACGAGGAAGCAAGCTGCAAGCAAGTCAACGACCACAAGCAACAAGACAGTCCCGGCTGAAGGACTGCCGTTAACTTGGAGACTTATCAGACAAACCAGTCTAGGTCTGCTGTACACCTAAAACCACAGTATCCAAAAGAAACTGTGCCCTGCTAAAGATTCAGCAAAGAGGACAGAGCAGACGGGCGCTGTTGTGGATCCTATACCGAGGACTGAAGACTTTGTTGCAGCTGTTTTGTTGATTCTATCGAGAATTGAAAGCTTTGTTGCCGAGTTTGATCCAATGTAGGATTGAAGACTTTGTTGCGGACAAGAGAGTTTTTGTACTGGACACTTCAACAGATTGAGTTTCCAAGCCTTCAGACCAAAAGTCTAAGCTTCAAGGAACTGTTGAGTATAATTCCAGTTGCATTTTCCTTTCATGGAACTTAATTAATTAATTAATTAACTAATTAATTAATTAACTAATTAATTAATTAACTAACTAATTAATTAATTAATTAATTAATTAATTAATTAATTAATTAATTAATTATTCATTATTTAGTCTGCACATTTTGCGTGTGAAATAACTTTTAGTGAAACTTGAAGTAACTAAGTAATATACCTCATATTGTTGTATGAAGAATTTCTTTAAAAGTAAACTTGCCATATGCTTAATCTATATACAATTAATAAGCTTAATGTGATATATTCTAAGATTGTCTGCATCAATCAGTTGAGGCTGTGTACTTGGATGTGGGCGTGTGTGTGTGTGAGAGCAAGCTATTATGTCACAGCCTGCTTGCTTGCTCGAGTGCTGCTGGTGTGTAAGGAGACAGGCAGTGTCATATTTCAGTTGCCTGCTAGTCAAGTTAAGGCAGTGAGTTTTTGAATTGTTTTGTGCTTAGAGACTAAGACATTTACGTTCTGACTTTTCTGATTTCTGTTTATTTTTGTACTTAATAAAATACTATTAATTGAACATTCCTTGTGTCTGCGAGTGAATGTGTGTTTTCTAGTAAATCCTCGATCTTTGTAACACGTCAATTAAATATTGTTATTAAGAGAACTATTCAACCCAGATAAACATTAAGTTATCAATTACTGAATTATTCCTGCACTGCTTTTTAAAGGTCCAGAAGTGCTAACCAATTGTTTGAAATCAATTTCTTACCTCTTAATAGCTTTATTAACATTTAACATTTATTATGATAATTATTTGGTTATTCACATGTTTTCGTATGTAATGCAGGTTATACAAATACCCCAAATGCTACACTGTAGATACACTGTTGCATCCTGTTCCCTTTAGTCTGATGGTCATTTGTAAGGTTGAACTACAACAAGTGATAATCAGGAAGCAACAGCAAGTCTTTTCATCTACATTAGCATTGTAAAAGATATTCTACTCAAGATGATAATGTTTCTGGTGTTAATTAGGTAGGAAAATCGATTTCAATACATTTTGTATCGCTCTTTTATTCCAAAGTACAATTTTGCACTATTAAAAACAATTTAAGCATAATTTGAAGTGCTTAACTTAACCTTTATTCATTTTGTAATATGAACAGCCTAAATTGCACTTTGGAGTGGTGACAACAGAGATATGATACATTTGGCCTATTGTTTTGATTTCAGTGTTTTAGCATAATTTTCAAAACGTTTTGATATATGCAGGTTAAACTCATCTGTATTCTTGCTAATTGTTTTAGGTTGTAGCTTTGCACTAATGCAGAAGTCTGAAATCGTGCACTTGACTTGAGTCAAATTATTAGCTGTCACCTGTAAAGTATTTTATGATTTGCTGCCCTCTTGCGGAAAATGGTACTACCACTAAACGTCACTGACTTAATAACACGGAAAGGAACACTCAATGCGGACGTTGCGTCACGTACCAGTGGGAGCGGAACATTTTTGGGGTCGGAGTGATCTCTGACGGTTAAAACTGGTGGAGAAAAAATAAAAAGGTAAGACAGAGGGCTAAGCTAAATTGATTAGAAATGACAAAGCTTGTGAAAAATAACAATTGATGTCTCTGATTGTCAAATTGCTTCAGTTACATCTAAAATGGCAGATGTCATTTATTCAAATCGATGACAGTGAAGGAAGGAGACAAGGTGCAGAGACAGATCGCTAGCAGTAGCGAATACCTTAGATGAAGCTGGAAGACATGACAATATTTACAAATGAATGAGTAAATTAATCGTTTGAAAATATATTCTTGCAATACTTGATGTAGCCTACCGACCCATAATCTAGGTTATGCAATACTGCATTTGATAGCATTGTAAAAGATGGACGTTATTATTATTTTTTTATTGTAAATACAGTAGTTCATACTGTAGGCTACTATCATTAGCGAACTAATTTTAGAGTAACCGTTACAATTATCTTCCTTGCTACATTGTTACGTTACTTGTAACATTTCGCTGAAATGTATACAATAGAATTGCTTGCAACAAATAATATTTCTGTTATATGTCTTCTTATTGTTATTATTATTATTATTATTATTAGTAGTATAATGAGCTTTATTCAGACACAGAGTACGTAATCTAAATTTATTAAAAAACGCAATGTTTTTTTTTCACTTTTACAGTCTCAAATTGTTGAAATATTAAATGTTAAATCTTCCTTTTCTTATTTCAGCTCTCAGAGAATAAACTAAACAGAACCGCTGGAATGGCCTTCAGTAAGGGATATCGGATATATCATAAACTGGACCCTCCTTACAGCGTGATGGTGGAGACCAGAAATAAAGAGGAATGCTTGATGTTTGAATCTGGAGCAGTGGCTGTTCTCTGTAAGTACTGTTTTTAATTGCAGTATTGGTGATCACTTGACAGTTTGTGATTAATTGACCAGCACTGTGGTGTTTTTTTGTAGAAAAACACATTTATCAGAGTCCCCAATTTTGACTCAGTTGAGGCTGTATATCTCTGGCCACAGAGACACAGTGGGGATGCTTGTACATACAGCACTCTTCACAGTTTTACATATCTAGAAAACACATCATGCAATAGTGATGAATCTTGGTTTAGTACAAGTTTTTAAAAGTACCACAATCTAGAGTTATAAAGATGCCTGTCCTCCAGCCTATAACTAGCTTCTCACACTTACATGTTTATAAATATTTAGAGAAACATCTATCCCATTTTAAAGAAACATTGTCATTAGCTACAGTACATTCAGGCACGCTGTCATTAGCTACAGTACATTCAGGCACGCTGTCATTAGCTACAGTACATTCAGGCACGCTGTCATTAGCTACAGTACATTCAGGCACGCTGTCAGTAGCTACAGTACATTCAGGCATGCTGTCTAGCTACAGTACATTCAGGCATGCTGTCAGTAGCTACAGTACATTCAGGCACGCTGTCAGTAGCTACAGTGCATTCAGGCACGCTGTCATTAGCTACAATACATTCAGGCACGCTGTCATTAGCTACAGTACATTCAGGCATGCTGTCAGTAGCTACAGTACATTCAGGCACGCTGTCATTAGCTACAGTACATTCAGGCACGCTGTCATTAGCTACAGTACATTCAGGCACGCTGTCATTAGCTACAGTACATTCAGGCACGCTGTCATTAGCTACAGTACATTCAGGCACGCTGTCAGTAGCTACAGTACATTCAGGCACGCTGTCATTAGCTACAGTACATTCAGGCACGCTGTCATTAGCTACAGTACATTCAGGCACGCTGTCATTAGCTACAATACATTCAGGCACGCTGTCTGTGCCAGATTAAGAGATTGCAGCTGCTGACGTGATGATTTATTGTAAAGAATGGTCTATCTTATATTTAAACCACTGGACCACACAGCACTCCTGATTATTTATTTATTTATTTATTTATTTATTTATTTATTTATTTATTTATATATATATATATATATATATATATATATATATATATATATATATATATATATATATATATATATATATATATATATATAAAAATTTAACCCGAATAGCCTAACTGGGGTTCAAGGTTTTGTTTCCATTGGAGTTTTGTCTATTTATTTGCTATCATTAGACCGGACTACACTGTAAAATCTAATTAGTTGCCTTTACTTGAAAAAATCATGCAAACTCATTGCCTTGAAACAATCAAGTGAAGGAACTTAGTAGGCTCAAGGTAATATTACTTCAGATGATAAGTTTGAATAACTTTCCTATTCTGATTAACACCACACTTACTCAGTAAAGTCTACTAAAAAACACAAGTTCTGTTAACTAGCTTCTGACTCACTCTGTTAGTAATGATAACTCAAAACCATAAGCTCCATTAACTAGCCTCTGTCGAGTAAAAAGACTCCACTTTCTTCAGTTCTACTCACTTCACCATTTTAAGTTCTACTCACTCCATCATTTATTATTATTATTATTATTTATTTCTTAGCAGACGCCCTTATCCAGGGTGACTTACAATCGCAAGCAAATACAAAATACATTCAAGTGTTACAATACAAGTAATACAATAAGAGCAAGAAATACAATAATTTTTGTTCAAATGTGACAAACCACAATTCAATAATACAGCAGATAATAGTGATAGTTACATCAGGATATGATTAAATAGTGATAGTTACATCAGGATGTGATTAAATACAAAGTACTACAGGTTAAACACTTGGCAGATTACAGTATTCTGAAGTACAGGATTAAATGCAGTAAAATAGGGGGCAGATAAGAGCAAAATAAAGCACATTTGAATGAAGGGTGATAGTGTCCCAGGATACAAACAGAGGAGTTCTACAGGTGCTCTTTGAAGAGGTGAGTCTTAAGGAGGCGCCGGAATGTGGTCAGGGACTGGGCAGTCCTGACATCTGTAGGAAGGTCATTCCACCACTGCGGAGCAAGGGTGGAGAAGGAGCGGGCTCTGGAGGCAGGGGAGCGTAGCGGAGGTAGAGCCAGTCTTCTAGTGCAGGCGGAGCGGAGAGGTCGAGTGGGGGTGTAGGGAGAGATGAGGGTCTGGAGGTAGCTGGGTGCAGTCTGGTCAAGGCATCTGTAGGCGAGTACGAGAGTCTTGAACTGGATGCGAGCGGTGATCGGGAGCCAGTGGAGCGAGTGGAGTAGCGTGGGCGAAGCGAGGCAGAGAGAACACCAGGCGGGCAGCAGAGTTCTGGATGAGCTGGAGCGGACGGGTGGCGGACGCAGGGAGGCCAGCCAGGAGGGAGTTGCAGTAGTCTAGGCGGGAGAGTACCAGGGCCTGGACCAGGAGCTGGGTAGCATAGTTGGTGAGGAAGGGTCGGATTCTTCGGATGTTGCTCAGGAAGAATCGGCAAGTGCGTGCCGGAGTGGAGATGTGCTGGGAATAAGAGAGGCAGGGGTCCAGGGTGACTCCAAGGTTCTTAGCAGAGGAAGAGGGAGAGAGTGTGGTAGATTCCAGAGGAACAGAGATAGAGAGATCAGAGGAGGGGGAGGAGGAGGGAAAGAAAAGGAGGTCAGATTTAGAGAGGTTGAGTTTGAGGTGATGCGAGTGCATCCAGGAGGAAATAGCAGACAGACAGGTAGAGATACGGGAGGAGATGGTGGAGTCAGAGGTGGGGAAGGAGAGGAAAATCTGAGCATCATCAGCATAGAAATGGTATGAGAAACCATAGGATGCGATGAGGGGGCCCAGGGAGCGGGTATAGAGAGAGAACAGGAGAGGACCCAAGACTGACCCTTGGGGGACTCCTGTTAAGAGAGGGTGAGGTGTGGAGGTTGCTCCACGCCAGGTTACCTGGTAAGTGCGGTTGGAGAGGTAGGAGGAGAACCAGGTAGGAGGTAGGAGGAGAACCCATTTGTCATAATAACTTGATCAAACCATGCAAACTCATTGCCTTGAAATAACTGAGTGCATACTACTTGTAAAATTTAATTACCAGTACTACATAATACTGCCATTCCTACACAAGTAATTATTAGACATTGATTTACCTCTAAAATAAAGCATATCGTAAAACATTCAATATCAAACACTTGAAATTAAAACAGAGTTCCTGCAGGGAATCAAGAAAGAGATAGATTTGGTTTGATAACATTTAACAGTATATTTATTTTGCAAAGTTACATGTCCTTTGAATATTGAATAAGCAGGAAAAAAAAACACATTCAATGTTAATCAACAGATCATGAGTCGCCAAGTATTTCTATTTTCAAGCCTGCAAAGAAACAAATGAACTGATGGATTAGAACAAAAAAAACGCCAGGTTTCAAATCTTTTTGTAATGCTATTCACGTACAGTAAGTTATCTATTACTTGTTTGAAGGAGTAATGCCAAAATATGATCATAGAAACTACAAATAAAGTGCTATTGATATATAGAAAGATAAGTGCCACTAAGCAATTTAAGTACTAAATTGAAAAAGTAACTTGGTTCCTTCTCCTTTCAAATACAGTGGATTGCAACTGAAAAATAAAACAAAAAAAGACAGGTGTATTTAACCTGAAATCATGTGAAACACCTTAATTGCACCCAGGTGGACTCCATTCAACTAATTATGTGTCTTCTAAAGACAATTGGTTGCACCAGAGCTTATTTAGGTGTGTCATAGCAAAGGGGGTGAATACTTATGCAATCAATTATTTTCTGTTTTATATTTGTAATTAATTTAGAACAATTTGTAGATTTTATTTTTCAGTTTGACATTATGGACTTTTTTTGTTGATCGGTGGCAAAAACACCTAATTAAATCCAATTTAATTCCATGTTGTAACACAATAAAATGTGGAAAAGTCCAAGGGGGGTGAATACTTATGCAATCCACTGTATGTGTTTAACCTCAACTCAATATGGAGGTAAAGTGCCTGGTCTCTAAGATAATCTATATACAACAAGAAAACACATTTAGTAGAAACAGTAGAAAAAAGAAACATGTATTGGCACTAAAATAATGTCAGGTTTCAAACCTTTTTGTAACACTTAGCGAACAGGTTAACCATGCTTGTCACTTTCATGCCATTTTTCTTCTCAAAACAGGCTCTTTGAAAAGTGTGGAACTAAACCACTGCAGCAAGTAAAGTGCTGCTGGAAACTTTGCAAAAAATATCAACTTAAACTAACGTGAAAATATGACTTTTCATTCCAAAAAATTGTTGAGTTTGGACTCAGTAAATGTACATTTAAGTTGACAAAGGCATAGATTTGTCAAATGTCAAAGGAAGTATAAAAATGACAAAGGAAACCCCAAAACAAGAAACAATAACATGCTTTGAAGTCAGCACAAAATGTTCCTCCTTAGGCAAGTAGTTGGTTTTTCAGACTTTGCCGTTTCGGCTTTGGTTTTCTGTCCCAACTCCAGAATCACTTGTTGAATAAAGTTAAATGTGTTTTTCATGCAGTTGGGGTAATCCAGGTGTAGCGCATATGACAGCCCAAACAAGAGGCAAACTGCAAGCGGCAGGTCTCGAATATCATTCATTACGATACCTCCCTCTACAATGACTGTGGAGACGGAGTCAAGGTGCAGCATGTTCGAAGAGCTGTTTGGAGTATCTTCAGGGATGACAGTCAACAGTCCGACTGGAATGTGCGCAAAGTCCTCACTGCCATTGTAATCCTGCAATGAAACATTATAGCCATGAGAGGCCAATTAGGATAACATGAACAACACAGAAGCCGGTATTCTGATTGGGCACAGTGTCTTACGCCTTAAAAGCAGATTAAGCATGGACTATTTTAGACAGGCCAGGTCAATAAGACAATTTATATCCATTTGAGCGTAAATTTCACTTAATGAAGAGGAGGCTAGAGTCAGAAACACCCCAATACAAGAAACAACTGAACATGGCTGCAGTAAAAGCCTGGCAAAGCATCTGAAATGAAGATACCAAGAGTTGTCAGTGGGTTGCAGGCTCTTGCAGTTAATGCGTGCAAGGCATATGTGACCATTTAGTAAGATTTATAGAAAATTGGGGGGTGGAACACTGTAAGTGCTATTATTCCAAGTTGGTAAAACATATATACATAAGAATGCCATTAAATTAAAGGTGACATTTGGTACGTTTACCTCATATTCATCTTTTCATTGTAACTTCAAATTCCTTGCGTGTACAGCAAAAATATTTTAAAAAAATGTCACTCCACAGTCCCAATACTTTTGGACAGCACTGTAGTAGACAGAAGATGGGAGTTTACAGGTACTTACAAAGCATGTCCTGTAAAATTCACTGCAGTCATCACCCAGAAAGATGGGAATCCCTCGAAGAACAACCGAGCGTTTTGCATTTGCATCTGATGTCTAACAGGGAAGGAGAAAGAAACAAATGATTAGGGGCCAGACTTACAAGGCATAAGCAGCTGTGTACACATGTATATGTTATATTCAGAGGACAAACCATTTCAGCTGAAAAGTTATAACATGACAACTTTCCTGGTATGAACCGAGATAATTAGCTACCAAAAATGCAACATGAACACTGATGCAAATCTCTTTCAGTGAACTGTATGCGAACGTGCCCTTGAATGACTCACCCCTGAAATTTGCTCCAGTAACTCTGCTAACGTCCTCCCTACACTTCCTGTTTTGGACTTGAAGATGTGGATAAAACGTGGGGTGTAACGGTCCAGCACCTCAAAGAAGTCCCTCAGGAGGTTTTTACAGGCAATCCTATTGAATTCGGCAAACGCCTGAAATAGCAAGGAAAATATAAACAATAATATAGAGACCACCAAAAAATGTCAATATTTAATAAACGAGTTTATTACCAATACACACTCACCTGACTCAGTAAAAAGGGCCGGCCACCGCTCTACCATTTTCTGGACAGGAGGCCCCATCTCCACTATCTCTCGCCTGCGTAGCGGGAATGTTTGGTCCATCGTCTGTGAGATGAGAGTCCTATTGGGTTGCCTTTTTTCATTTCCTCAACAAGGGCCTCTCTATCCATTTCAAGGCTTGTTTCATCCTGCCCTTCTGGAAAATTTGGCAGAATTTGCTTCTGATCTCTTTGGTCTTTTAATGTTCTTGGTTGCGGATTCTCCCTCTGGGAAATATTTACCTCTTTTACCGCCATTAATTGCTACGTCCAGGCATCCTGCCTTTCAAAGTTTTGTCCGATAGTTGCCCATCTTGAATTTTAGGCTGTTCTTCCAGCCATACCATCCTGTGGGAGAGCCCGGTTCTTTGAGGCAGGGGTGCTTGTTGATCAGTACACCGAAGTCTTCATCCAGAGGATAAGCCTTAAAACTGTACATTGATTCAGCAAGCTTTTCAAGTATTGCATGCTTCATATCTCTTGATGGGACTATGAATGTCCCATCTTTCATATACGCCAGATTTCCCTCCCTAAGTCTGTACTCAATATCAACTGAGAAAATAGGGATCTTAAAAGTCTCAGGCCACTGATCTCTTCTTGGCAGTGGTGATGAGCTTCTGGTTGACAGAATCTCAGTATCGGACGTTCCGGGTGTTGATGTACCAGGTGTTGAAAGTGGGGTCAAATGAGGAATGAATTTCAAGGTAGCTTTTTCGGGCAAGTCCGATATGTCAGTGAGATTGCAAAGTTCATTGTTGAAGTCAGGATCTTCATATTATAGATTGAAGTTGTACAGCAACGCTAGCTTTTCCTTCAGCTGCACTTGCAATGCTTCAACGGAGTCTGGTTTCCCACTCAGTGTTAACTTCCGTATATCTTCCTCATTGATTACCACTCTCAATACAAGTCGTTGATCCATACTGAGGATTGGCTCTATAAAAAAATAAGAAAAAAAAACATATTTTAGGATTCCACCCCTTTCAATGACCATACCATGTTATTCAGCACAATATGTAACACTTCAGTGTAACAAGTAGTTTGCCTCTAACCATGTAGGCTGAGAGGGGGAAAATATCATTCAATTTAGACAGCTGGGTGACTGAGAGAGTGCTCACATGGCTGCTACAAAGCTGATAAGCTCGTAGATGCTCATTATACCATGAGGTCATGAGTCTGCAGACAAACATAACGTCAGTATTGAACACTACAATCTGTGCAATCTGTCTGAAATCTGGGAGCCCTGAGCATGAACCAACTGAAACGACCATATCTTCAGTGTATTTAACGCCATGTCATCATTTAGGCCTACAGGGATAGCATCATCAGGTTGGACATTTTCATTTACGAGAACAATATCTGAAACGATTTTAGACTTGAACTCCATTCTATCATGCATGCTATGCTCTTTACATTTATGAGCATTAAATGTTGAGTAAACATTGCTTTGAAAATTACAGCCTTGATAGGGGCAACAAACCATTTGCTGCAGCTTCAGATGTTTACACAAGTGGATGAAAAACTCAGCATCAGTACAAGGATCTACAAAGTCACAAAGCTGTCAGTGAAATGCTAATTTCATGGTTTTGATTGCTTGCCCAACATCTTGAGTGTGCCAAGTTGATAAGTGCACTTTAAGGGCATTAAAAGACTTAAATGTGCACAAGCATTCCTTATGTACACATGGGATTGGAGATATTTGGGTTTAGCTTCCGTGTTTTAATCTATAGTGCTTTAATAAGTGCCCTCTTTTCTCAGCACAAAATGTGCAGTACTTACATGCCCACTGCATTGGATGTTCTACTGCTTAATGTTTTCTTTCTGCAAGAAAAAAATATACAAAACAGGTTTAAAGACCTATGACAGGTCAAGTCTAAGCAATTACTGACTAAGGGTTTGATCTAGATCAAATGACCAGCTAAATCAATAATATTTACTAATTTAAAAGTATTGTGCAGGTGCTACAATAGTGCTTTAAAAAAAAGACTGATTTCTTCGTTCAGGAATTCTAATAGTCTGTTAAAAAAAAAAAAAATCAAGTAGAAAAGCCACAAACATGGGATAGCAACCCCTGTGATTACAGATTCCAAATTCAACATCAAAAACATTTAAATACACGTATTTAACTTACTGATTAAATAAACGTCTTTATTATTAAAATGTGGTAAGAAGTGGCTCTGGCTCATGCCTGCTTGTGTGGATTTTTCCGTTTGGCGCTGTTGTGTTGCAGTGACTTCTGGGAGTTGAAGTTTTGTACAGGCATGTTTTGTAGTTCCGGGTGCATGTTGTGGTTATGCTTATACGGTAAAACATCGTTTCGCCGCTTACTATGCCACAAAGTAACATCTTTTATTATTTTAAGTCTAGTACGTAGCAGAATGAATGTACTGTAATTAATCACTAATATGTGGACAATAGAAAAAATGTTATAAAAAAAAGCGTGTACTGATAAAAAAAAAAGTCTGCCGACATCAGTGACAATAGGCATACATTTTATCAATTTTATTGTAAGTTTAATAAAAACTTAAAAAGCAATATGTGTCTTAATATGCAATTTGGTACATAAGGTTGATCTTGTACTTCACGACAGATTACTACTTTGAAGTAATTTGTTCCGTGTTAGGGCGACATGCAAACCGATCATTAACTTAATAGGGGTTTTACTAGGCCTAACTTACATTACATCGGTTCATGTTTGCTCGTGTCCAACCCGACACCACCTCTCCGCCCGCCCGCCCGCCAATTTCGGGGTTGTGTTTTGATTTTAAATTTCTCGACTTACTCGAGCAAAGACAGTATGTTAACATTACTAAAATTAAACAATATTCTAATCAATCAACAGTGTTGCTTTCTTGGCACAAACATGCTTTTAACACGAAATAAAACATGTTTTAAAAGCAGAATCTGGCTAACATTAGCTTTCTAGAAGTATTCTCACTTGCTAACTATAGCCAAGAGGCTGGCTAGACAACGTTAACATCGTCATTATCATTATCGAGTTTCCGTTTCAAAATACAGTATGGGTTAAATTGCATTGCTAGAATCTTACCTCATTTCGAAAAGAATATTATAAGTTGCTACCGTAAGATAACTTAGCTGCCGAGCTTATGGCCTGACTTGCTATCAATATTAGCTAATGGTAGCAAAGTAAGAGCGTTATTCGTTCAAAATGAAATGTTGTTAAGCGAGTTGCTTGTCTGAAACTTATATTATGAAAATACCCTTCTCTCACACTAAACTACGCGGTGCATTTTAGACCATGATAAAAAAAAATACACTTCAAATACTTACATGACTGCAGGGTGACGGACAAAAGCAGGTAACTGGCAATTCAACAAAACATATTCTCCTTGCTACCGCCAAAAAGATCAGCACCGAGACAGCAAACCGCGCAAACCCAACGTTTTACCATCGACACAGGAGTCAAACTGCGCATGTACGGATTGAAAACGATTGCTCTTTCAATGACTTCGTTTTTTTTTAAGTTTGGTGGACTTAGTTGCAATGAGTGCAATGATGTTTTCTCTGCAAAAGTGCAGAGAAATTGATCTTAACAAGCAACACCTACATATTGTTAAAAATTGAGTAAAGTATACTTATATGTGATTAGGGATGTTTGTCAGCATTTACAGTGTAGCTGCAACTAGAATCTTACACTGTATGGTTTATTTATTGTAAGTATAAGCACTAATGATAGGAAATGTAATTTTTATTTTATCAGGTGAAGGAGAAAAGCTGCAGTGTTGCGCAATCCATGTTCTTTTTTTTTTACACCAAAATATAATTCCTGGGGCAATGTTTAACAAATTCTTCCATGTTAGCTCTGGTTCAGCCCAGGTAAGCAAAACAAACAAGGAGATGCTTTTTTTTTTTTTTTCTTTTGTTAAAATGTTTTGTATGTATACTGATATCCTTTTACAAGACACACCTGAAAGCTAATATTTTCAATTAGCTTTCAGGTGTGTCTTGTAAAAGGATATCTTTATACATAATATTTAAAGCCAAATGCTACTGAACTGAACAAAAACCCAGGGACAGAAAATATGTAAATATTTCTAGTGAAATGAGAATGAATTTTAAAATCGAGGAAGCATTGCGTGGATCTTGATGAGGAAGTTAACTCGCATCCCCTTTTTTCATTAAGCTCAATGTACATTATGTATGGGCTGTTGTACACCTATTTGAAACACAAATATGGCACATATATAATGTAGCCGATATATTCTTTCTAAAGGCATTTAAATACGTAATATGTAAATAATGGTTTCTGATTAAGAACCATTGATCATTTGTTTAGCATTTCGGTTAACTCCAGGGATACCCAGCAACTAGCAGGATCAATAAGAAATAAAATCCAACTCCATCTGTCATGACAGTCATTCACAGAAGGCTCCTACAGAGTGTTGAGCTTGTTTTAATATTAAAAAGTAATTAAAGCAAAACAACAAACCATAGAATTACAATTTTCTATTCTAAAGTGCCATGATATCTTACTGGCTAATCACAATTTACGCAACAAATTGGTAACCTACAGTATTGGAGTTAGGTCTAATAGCCTACAGTATTGGAAGAAATATGGAAACAAATGATTTACAGAACAGCTGCGGGTGGGGATTTTATTTCCTCACTCAGACTCCTTCCTTACTAGAAAGCTTGCAAAATATGCAAACGTTTTTAAGGACACCTCACAAATAGTATGCTACCCTGAAATATTCACATTTTTCTAGGAAAACAGTACCAGCGTTTCCATTAACTGGTTACAGACGGTTTTAAAAGCTAGTTGACGGGCTGAATGAGTGTGCCTCTAGTGCGCCTCTAGACTACGCCCTTTAAAGTAGTGTTCCGCAGTATATCGATACCTACGGTATATCATGATACCAAAATCCTACGATACCGAATATCGGGGTAAAATAAAAATATCAAAGTATCACGTTTTCTTTTTAGCTTTTAACACTGGAACGACCGGGTTCAGACGCATACCTAGAACAACCATGAGTGGTCAATTTGACCGGCGTATTAAACACAACATACATGTTGTAATAGAAATATTAGAAATATTATATTAGAAATACAGTAAGCCGTGCCTAAATGCTCCAGCAATTCATCTACCCGGGGCATGGGATAAGAGTCAAACTTCAATTTTTCATTGACTCTCTGTGACAAAGAGAGAGTGAATTCTTGTTTTAGATCTCCCTTCCGACCGGTGAGGGCACTGGGGAGGAGGAGCAGGCAGAGCCGCGGTGCGCAACGTCACAGACCCGGTCGGGAAGCGCGGTGGCAATCACGCATTGGCTGACGGCGGTTGCCCTCGCTGACCAATGGGGACGGGACGGGGCGTACAAAAGGGGGCGTGGCCCGGGGTTCTGTTCCTTCTGACAAGGTACAGTGCGTGTGTGAGAGAGAGAGAGAGAGACAGAGAGAAACTGAAACTAAAACTAACTAATAGAGTAACAGAGGAAGGGAATTAAAGGACGGGACGTTTTGTGGATTGGACTGTCCTGTTAACCCATCTACTCCTTGTCTCTTTAGAGCACTAACGGGACGCTCCGGGATTACGCTAGAGGAGCGACAACCCGGAAGTGCTGAGTTTTACTACCCCGTGTTTTTTACACCACACCATCGGTCCCCATGTGTGACAGGTTTGACCGATGGTGTGGTGTAAAATGACAGACTCCAGTCCAGTTTTACAATTTAAGCGCTTGGGTTTTTATTTCCCTTTGCCCCAAGCTACCAAAACACGCTCCAAACAAATAATAATAATAAATCAAATAAACAATAGGGAAGCCGGGATACACAACAATGTGTAACCCGACAAAATAACAAGAAACGGGGGTTGCAGTCCCAAAATAAACCAACACCAAAACAATAGTCCGCCTTCTTTGTGCAGTCCAAGCACGGGGAAAACACGGGGTAGTAAAACTCAGCACTTCCGGGTTGTCGCTCCTCTAGCGTAATCCCGGAGCGTCCCGTTAGTGCTCTAAAGAGACAAGGAGTAGATGGGTTAACAGGACAGTCCAATCCACAAAACGTCCCGTCCTTTAATTCCCTTCCTCTGTTACTCTATTAGTTAGTTTTAGTTTCAGTTTCTCTCTGTCTCTCTCTCTCTCTCTCACACACGCACTGTACCTTGTCAGAAGGAACAGAACCCCGGGCCACGCCCCCTTTTGTACGCCCCGTCCCGTCCCCATTGGTCAGCGAGGGCAACCGCCGTCAGCCAATGCGTGATTGCCACTGCGCTTCCCGACCGGGTCTGTGACGTTGCGCACCGCGGCTCTGCCTGCTCCTCCTCCCCAGTGCCCTCACCGGTCGGAAGGGAGATCTAAAACAAGAATTCACTCTCTCTTTGTCACACTCTCCTAAAGTCAATACAAAACAGTTGATCCATCCGGCTTATCCATTAAACCAATCAGACTATCCCATTCACTTTGGGACTCTTCTGCGCCTCTAACAAAGCCTGCTGTTGCAACCAGGGCTTCAGTAAGTTTACATGATAAGTGTTTTTCTGTCCGCCGTCCTGGCTGGCTGATCTCATAATCCATCGTCCCAACCCGACGCGTAACCTCAAAGGGTCCTTGCCACTTTGCCAGGAGTTTAGACTCATTGCTGGGTAACAATAAAATCACTTTATCACGGATGAAACTTGTGCAACCTGGTCACTTCATTATACTGGGTCTCCTGCAACTTGTCATGTGCCCATCAACCAATAGACTCCACACACTCCTCTCTAGCGGTCCCACTCTATCTACTCCAATATGCTCAAATGGAGCTTCCTCTAGTGGCAATGGCAGCAGTGGGGCCCGTGGGAGAGCTCTAGGGTTGACAAGTTGGCATTCTCTGCAGCAAAACGCCACACGTCCCCATCAAGCCCCAGCCAAAAGAACTGTGTTACAAGCCTTGATTTGGTTTTGTCCTGGCCCAAATGGCCAGACAGGGGAATAGCATGAGCCAGCTGCAACAAGTCATCCCTAAAAGGATTAGGAATGGGCAACTGATGATGCACTTCCCCAGTCTGTGTTAATTTATTAATCTGATACAGTAGATATCGATCAATCTTAAAGTGCAGGTACGTGGTGATGTTAAACACGAATGACTCGCAGTTGTGAGACATTCGGGTCTGAGGGCTCTTGTGTGGTGTTTTTTCCGAAAGGCACTAGCATCGGGCAGGAAGCCCAAATATGGCTTGTTTGCACTAGCAGGTGTTGTGTAGCTGTACGGAATAAGACACCAGCTCAGTAGAACGAAACCAACAAAGAGGAAGCATCGCTAAATGCTTTAAATGTTACATACTGGTGGTGGAAACTTGTGATGCTTGTGGCTTGGACCAAATCCATATTGAAGATCTGGTTCAAACTACTGCTTAACAGGGGCTGGTGTAGGTCATTCCAGTTCACTCACGTAGTACATGGCACGAAACTGGGAGGGGTAAAACAGAGTGCTGTCCCTTAATGATTAGAGTACAGAGGGAAGGAAGAGGGACAGCCCAGGACAGCTTGGGGTGGATTACAACAGTACTGGAAATGTATATAATCTGTTTACAGGCTGGACGAGTGGTCTGACGTCAGGCAGAAGCAGGAAGGGAAAAAATACTGACACCAGGGAGTACTGCAGTTAAAGGTGACGTTTGCCGTTTTATTTGCAAAACAAAAATAAATAAAATATTTAAACAAAAACACACTGTGTACTCGCAGAGCAAAATAAAAGGTTAAACAAAACAAATCTCGAACACAAAATAAATAAAACACAGGTCAGGCTGGGCTGTAGCCTTCACTGATCCTGTATCTTTTTAAACTCGTTTTTCTCTCTCGGTTCTCTCCACTCTCGCTCTCTCCGCTCCTACAACACCCACACCAAGTGCCGAGAGCTGCAGGCTTTTATAACAGGTGACCATCTCCCGATTAGCAACAAATTAAATCACCTAATTAATTCGGGAGATGGCCACTTTCTGCACGAGTTTTTCAATGGGGCTTCCCATCCACGCTACTAAATAATAACAAAATAAACAAACGGCTATGGCTTCAAATTACATAATAATAATAATAAGCCCCGCGGCGCTCGCCGTCATATAAATACAAAACAATAAAACAAACAAACAATACAAAATAACACAGGGGCGGAAGGGGACCCCGTTCTAAAATAAAATAAACAAATCAATGTACAGGACTGCTTGCCCTGTTACAACCGGTAACAAAGCTTTGTAACTTTGGAACATTTTTGGGCTTGTACTCGAGATGGCGTTCTCCTGCTTTAAATAAAGATATAACCATTTTGATGAAACCAATAAGACTTTTATATTTCTTTATTCACACTTGCACCCACAGATTTATAATTCAGCATCAGGCAGCACATCTGGTTTTGACCATCTGACCATTAACCACAGCTGCTTGGTCAAAGAACCTGCCCAGCGCGTCGTCACATCCTTGCTCGAGTTGAAAGACACGGGAGCAAGCTAAACAATCAACTCCCAACTCAGGGTCCGGTTGGTCCATTGCTGGCTCTTCTGCCTCCCCCCCCAGAACCTTCACCAACCGCCCCCACATGAAACTGATTGGATTTTGTTTTTTAGTGCCTGAATCAATGACAAAACCAAGCTGGGTTGTGGAAGGGGAATATGTCTCCAATTACTTCCTCCTTCTTAGTCAATGGAGGGAGCAGGGCAGTCACAGCAGCCAACCAATATTTGAAATGCTCGCAGTCATGCTCCAGGGTGACAGGCACTGGCAGGCGAGGGCACAACCCCACTTGTACTCGCGTCACCGTCTGCCCAATTTTTAAATCCACTGAGACCTTTGGATAGGTATGCATATCCCCATGAATACATTTAATATTTACCTGTCCCGTTTTATTGTTCATAAGTTTCATTGTCTTTTGCAATATCTAGTGACTTTAGAGCTCTTAAACATAAAATCACTCAAACATACTTAAATATTGTGTAGTGGACAAAAAGTATAAATATATTTATTTTGCAATTGATGATTACTGGGATACTTAAAGTGCTGCATTCTTGATTTACGCACACTGTCGTCCTCATAGGGCACAACGTGATCACACCCTATTCTGCCCACTATAGAAGGACAGAACTAACACCGTGAATGCTGGAAAAAATCTGGACATGTTTATAGCAAAGATAACGACTGTGTATCTGATAGCAAATGTTTCTACATTCGTTGTCTTGTCACACTATAGAAGACTGCTGAAACATTTGTTGCCATTTCATGTAATTTGTGTCCGATGTTTAATATTCTTTATCAATAAATAATTTATCAATGTAAATGCAGTGCATGGGGGGGGGGGGGCTTGGTATTAAATGTTTGTTTTGTAAAACAAGGCTCTGGCGCCGTTGCTCACAGTATTAGTGAAACCATCCTAGAGGAAAATGGCAGTTGCTTTCAAATTAATAAAATGCTTTCACAGCGGTGCCTTTTCTGATAGGTGGCTGCTTTCATTACTATTTTTCACAAATAAATTGAGGTCCACAAAAGGGCTGTCATGTGAAAGGATTAAGTCCACATTTTTACGTTTTGGTCTGGCGGACCAGTTTTTGGAAGCCCTGCCTATATATTATTATTATTATTATTATTTATTTCTTAGCAGACGCCCTTATCCAGGGCGACTTACAATTGTTACAACATATCACATGATACATTATTTCACATTTTACAGATATCACATTATTTTTTTACATACAATTACCCATTTATACAGTTGGGTTATTACTGGAGCAATCTAGGTAAAGTACCTTGCTCAAGGGTACTTGCTAAAGCTATAGACATATAGCTAATGTTCGGCCACCATTTGCACTGATTACAGTGTGGCATAGACTCTACAAGGTTCTAAAAATGTCTTGAGGGATCCATTCAGCCATTAATATTTCATGCAATTTGTGCAGAGAGGTAGACAGAGGACCGTGATGATGACTGCTTTGTTTAAATGAATACATACATCTTAAGTTGCAACTGGTAAGCACAGGCAGTGGTTCTTTATGACGATATGATTCCTCACCACAATGCTCCCCCAATCACACCATCATAATGTATCAATCTGTTTGTACCACTGAATCACTGATACAGACTGCGACTAAAATGGCTGCAACAACAAAAACGTTTTGACAACTGTTTTTTGGGGGTAAAGCACAAAAAAGCTGCTTTTCCCTTTAAAAGCATGTGTCAATATTTAGGAATGCGACATGACGTCGGTCTGTCTATAAAAAAACAAACATATTGCATTTTCATAAACTGAAGTGCGAGAAGGACGGTAACAGTTTGATTGAATACAAATGCTTGTGAGTGCAGGGTGCTGTATTTACACCAGCAGAATAAGGGAACCCCAGTTTCTTGCAACAGTTTTGATGGTGACCAAACATGTGTGATTACTGTTGTGTAAAAATTTAGATTAAAATGAACAGTTGCATTTAAGAAATGTAGAACAGTGAAAAATTAAAATGTATTCAAAGTGTGTTGCACACATGCCATTAACACTTAAAATAAAGACAATAATAAATGAAGGGCTGTAATGCAGCAAAAAGCACAACACTTAAACAAAAAAGGAAGTGAAAAGGTTACCGTTCCAAGTGAACTCCAATAAACCAACGTTATCTTTTTCATTTGATTGCAGTAAAAAAGAAAGAAAAAACACCATTCACTAAATTTAGCTCTCCGATTGTGCTAATGAAAATATGTAAAATATATGACCATGTGCTTGCTGTGGTGTATTTGATATAATAAATATAGCAGAACGAACTCAATTTAAACTTGTTTTTACTGAAATAAACTGTAACATACTGTCAGATCAGGAATTCACTAAAGCTGAGCAAGGGCGCTGTAGCATGCTGTTTCCCATGTTACATTTGTACAGAATTAAAGGTGTGGTCACCAATTCCCTACACAACACTTGCAAAATATTTAAAATATAAACATGCTGAGTTAATTGCAGTCATCAACTGCATTGATTAACCATTCAGCAGAATGAGGCAACAGTGAGTACAGACACAACAAACCTGGTTGCAGTGGGGTCTCGGTTTTATAACAGCCTTTTAAGATTCATAGATGCAAAATCATAGACGAAGAAAAAAAATAGCAAATATATTAAATGATTACTTTTCACAGGTTTTTACAAAGGAGGACACGGACAACATGCCCCACATGTCGACCTGTTCCTATCCAGTTTTAAATAACTTTAGCATAACAGAGTCAGATGTGTTAAAGGGACTAGGAGCTCTTAAAATAAACAAATCCCCTGGGCCAGATGAGATCCTCCCAATAGTACTCAAAGAAATGAAAGAAGTTATTTACAAACCACTAACCAAGATCATGCAACAGTCTCTTGACACAATTGCAAACGTAATACCGATCCACAAAAATGGAGACAAAACCTAACCAGGTAACTACAGATCAATAAGCCTGACTTCTATTATATGTAAACTTATGGAAACTATAATAAGATCTGAAATGGAAAATTACCTATATGGTAACAATATCCTGGGAGACAGTCAGCATGGTTTTAGGAAAGGGAGTTCATGTCTAACTAACCTACTTGACTTTTTTGAGGATGCAACATTGACAATGGATAGTTGTAAAGCATACGACATGGTTTATTTAGATTTCCAGAAAGCTTTTGACAAAGTCATGCATAAAAGATTAATTCTCAAACTGAACGCAGTAGGGATTCAAGGAAATGCATGCACATGGATTAGGGAGTGGTTAACATGTAGAAAACAGAAAGTACTGATTAGAGGAGAAACCTCAGTGGAGCGAGGTAACCAGTGGAGTACCACAGGGATCAGTATTAGGTCCTCTGCTATTCCTAATCTACATTAATGATTTAGATTCTGGTATAGTAAGCAAACTTGTTAAATTTGCAGATGACACAAAAATAGGAGGAGTGGCAAACACTGTTGCAGCAGCAAAGGTCATTCAAAATGATCTAGACAGCATTCAGAACTGGGTAGACACATGGCAAATTACATTTAATAGAGAAAAGTGTAAAGTATTGCATGCACGCAATAAAAATGTGCATTATAAATATCGTATGGGAGATACTGAAATTGAAGAAGGGAACTATGAAAAAGACCCAGGAGTTTATGTTGACTCAGAAATGTCTTCATCTAGACAATGTGGGGAAGCTATAAAAAAGGCCAACAAGATGCTCAGATATATTGTGAGAAGTGTTGAATTTAAATCAAGGAAAGTAATCTTAAAACTTTTCAATGCATTAGTAAGACCTCATCAGTTCTGGTCACCTCGTTACAAAAAGGATATTGCTGCTCTTGAAAGAGTGCAAAGAAAAGCAACCAGAATTATCCTGGGTTTAAAAGGCATGTCGTATGCAGACAGGCTAAAAGAATTGAATCTATTCAGTCTTGAACAAAGAAGACTATGAGGCGATTTGATTCAAACATTAAAAATTCTAAAAGGAATAGACAGTGTTCCCCAGGGGACTTTTTTGACCTGAAAAAAGAAACAAGGACCAGGGGTCACAAATGGAGATTAGATAAAGGGGCATTCAGAACAGAAAATAGGGGGGTCTTTTTTACACAGAGAATTGTGAGGGTCTGGAACCAACTCCCCAGTAATGTTGTTGAAGCTGACACCCTGGGATCCTTCAAGAAGCTGCTTGATGAGATTCTGGGATCAACCAAACGAGCAAGATGGGCTGAATGGCCTCCTCCTCATTTGTAAACTTTCTTATGTTCTTATAGTTACGGGTTCAGCTGGTGGTCCCTGCTGGAAACACTGGTACTTGAGATGAAAGGGTTGAGAAGCACAGTTCAAGAGTAATCAAGGGAGCTAGTGTATGCCAGGAGAGCACTGTGACACTGCCACCAAAAGCCTGGACAGTCAGACCATGCAAGAGTGGCTGAGTAACTTGTGCAGTCTTCTTCATCTACAGCCTCTCCGCAGGGTACTTTCTTGCTGGTATTCCAGGATTCCAAGTGTTTTTCACAATAATATTCCAGTATTAATCTGAATTATGAAAGCTCCCGCTCGACCATAGAGTACAGTAAGAAAACATGTAAACGTAGTTAAGCAATGATTAGCTGAAATCAACTCTGCCCTACATTAAATCCAATATAAGCATTTTGGTTTTATTTAAAAAAATAAAATAAAATAACAACAATCATCTGTACAAGCTGTCTGAACACTTATTATCCTAATTGATAGGTTTTGTGCTCCACTTGTCCTTGGGTAGGTGTTGTGCTCCATTGTTCTGAACTTAAAGTAATTGTAGCTCACAAAATCGTTCTATACATTTTCTCTGCCATGCACATCCATTCATTATAAAGATCTCAATTGTGCAGTTTTGAAGCATGTTTTAGCAAACATTTACAGTATTTTAATTTGAAAACATGATATCTGGTACTACTCTAGGTTAAAGAAATGTCACTTTTCTAGCCATGCTTTTACACTCTCTTGCGTTTCTTGGGTTATTTCACCTGGAGGTGAAATTGTCCGCACCCCTTCACTGGCTTCTTTCCTGTCAAAGACCAGTCAGCTGCTTCCCGTTACCCATGCTTTCAGCCAGTAACATGCTTTGACCCAGAAGACACTGCTGAGTAGGGTATAGCTGCACTACTGGAGGCAGTCGTCTCAGCAGCACCCAACTTTACGTGTCAGTTTGTGGTGGAACACATATTAAGTGACAAATGTAAAAGAAGCGCCTGGCTTAAAAGGGGTCAATAGGGAAGCATAACTGTTGCAAGCTATTAAGATGGATAATACCCTTTTGACACTGCTGGGGTGAATTGACACAGACTTCCTGGAAGACATGGCTGCAGACATAGATTTATTTAACCTGGAGTTGTCCAGATATCAATATTTAAAGTGAAAGCACATGTTTGCTCTAACATTTGTTTCTTTAAAAACGACACCTTTTGAAACCTGTATAGCGAGTGGAAGTGCAAAAGGGTAAGATGTATGGAATTATTTCAGCTACAATTACTCTAATATGAAAATCAGGTATGCTGCTGAGGATATGGATGAAACAGATCGGTATTCCTTTCCCAGATACTGTACTAATATAAGTGATATAAATCAGCTTGTCTCTGTTATCATACAGCTGCTGTTTAGCTGCATACTAAGTTATTATGCTTAGGATTTCTGAAAAAAAAACAATTGAAACTGAAATGTCAGCGCCCCATAAATGTCCCTCTTGTATAGTATATTTTTTGTATATTGTATATTGGTCTGTGATTGCGTCACAGACCAATAAGATCTATTTTAACAATATAAACAGCAGCTGTAATACACAGTAGTGCTGGGATGGGCACAGAATTGTCATGTTTGAATGCTCTTCAAAATGCGGTTGTTTTTGTTCCCTGCATTAGTTGTTCAAATAATCCTGAATTGATTTTAGTCAAAAGGTGAAGAGAGATGAATGGAAATGGAATTAGTGTTGCAGTACAAAATTATTATTTATTTCTTAGCAGACACCCTTATCCAGGGCAACTTACAATTGTTACAAGATATCACATTATTTTTACATACAGTTACCCATTAGACAGTTGGGTTTTTACTGGAGCAATCTAGGTAAATAACTTTTCTCAAGGGTACAGCAGCAGTGTCCTATCGTTCTTTATATAGTCCTAGCTCAAAACGAAACCTAAGCTGTGAACTCTGTCACATGATGAGAGGCTTAACTTCAGGCAGTTGTAGGTGGCTTTTACAGTGCCTGAGTAATATGTGCGTAACCTTCGGTGTGCTGGCGCCTCATAATGAATGAGGCTGAGTTTTAAGAGTTAAAGCGAAAGTCCCCACTTGCAAAACAACACCTAGACTTAATATCGTATTTTTTTTTCCAAAACTGTTTACTTATACTGCAGTATACTGAGTTTCCATAATGCTCAAAGATAGCGGCCGAGAATCATGTACGAGAGAATAAAGTCTCGCAGCACTTAAAATATCCAGCACGACTTTTTAAAATTGTATTTATTTTAACCAGAACTACTCAGACTGCGGCTCATAGTGCTTTCGTCACTGATACCCACTTCCTTAGAGATTGTTGTAGCGTTTCAGGCATTCTAAACTGGGTGGAAAATACAGATTGCTTGGTGTCTTAAAATATCTCTGCGGGATTTTCCCGCACTGAAAATTGCAGATATGCGGGAGCAGCTTGGAAAATGCACGATTCCCACGATCCCGCGCTGAAATTCAAGCCCTGCAGTGGGAAACCCAATTTAAAATCTGTACATGATCCGTCCAATTTGTCAAAACAGAAACCAGGTTATATAGGAACACATAGAGCGATTGCACAATACAAGCTGAATCAAAAACCTGTTGATTTAAAAAATCAATAAAAAGATCATTACCTGACTGATATCATAAAACAAATAAATAAATCTAAGGGTGCCGTGCTAGGCTTTGCGTAGGGCGGCAAGTTGCAGAGCACCGGCCCTGGTGATAGCCATAGTGTGGGTGGGTTTATTTGAAAAATAGTTTGGAGTTTGTAGTGTTCTTGTTTAAACCTTTGTTTTGTTCCAGTGTTTTGTTTATTTATGTTTGTTAAATAAAAGTGCTTCGACCAGCCTTGATCTGGGGGCTAAACCACAGAGCCATATTTTGAAGTGTAAAAGGCCAGTTTCTGAGAGAACTTTTTTTTAATAATATAAACTAGCAAGAAACTACGAAGAACAACAATTCAACTGATCCTTCCTGCAACTAACATTTCTCTTTTAATGTTTTTTTGGTACACCTTATAGGTGTTTTATTTCTCTTTCCATTTTCACTTGTTTCAAAATCGGGCCGTTGGTACCGATCTGTGGAACAAGTACTTCAGAGAAACCAATCAATACTGATGCACATACTGTATTTTATCTGCTTGTATCATGGATTTTTCCAGTAAATATCTCATTCAAGGTCGTTGAATGCCCATGTGTAAAACTGTCTGTGGCAAGAAACATGATTCTGCATATGGTTAGAAATGCATTTTAAGAGCAGGGGAATACTGTGTCTGTGGCTCCATTAGGAGCTCACACTTTATTTAAAAGCCACCCAACCGAACTAAATGTAATTATTTTACTGAAGCGTCTGTGTGTGAAGAATGCACTTCTCTACACCCAGCACACATGTCGGAAGGCATGAGCTCCATACTGCCTGCTCTGTACTACTGCCTTGTGTAAAAAGTAATAGATTACCGTACAGTACCTTCAAATTAGTTGAGTATTGTCACTGATATCTTATTTATAGAAAATGCAAACATCTGTGGCATAAACAAGATACCAGTAAGTTATGAAAAACCATGACATACAGCATTCAAATAAAATAGGATAAATACCTAGATAAAAATTTAGGTTTAAATGTATTTATTTATTGTTAACTAGTAAGCCTATACAATCACTAGTAATTAAAACATTGATAGGCTACTGGTAGTTGTAAATCCCCATCAGGTTCCTCTGCTGTGTATTGACAAAATGACCATCTTCAGTGCAGTGACGTCATAAGTAAGCAATAAGGCAGTCCAGGGTGTGTGTTGTACTCTAATATCGCCACGACCCAGGTGCGTTGTAAACCACAAGGTGAAGCCGAGTGGCTTCAGCTGCCTGGGAAGTACAGCACACACCCTGGAGTGCCTTATTGCATTATAAAATGGGTTAACTAAATAGAAAAAAAACGTAAAAACTGTTTTTGATTACCACAAAATTCATTTTTATTAAATATCCTTATGCCAAGACTGACCTAAGAAAAGATTGTCCCTTTAGAACTTTTTAAAATAAAACAAAGTGCATTAAAAAAAGGTAATTAAAAGCAAAACACATGTTTATAGACAGTGAATTGATTAAACACAAGAAGAGCTATGTCTAGCTGTTGAATTGAACATTGCCATTGAAAGTTCAGTTTTGAAGATGTATAGGCATTTTATCTAGATTGTCAATCTGAGCAGCAGGTTGAGCTGCAGCAAGCAAATTGGAGCAGCCTGGCGTTGCTTTTCTCATTCTGTTACTTAAAGATGGTTCCCAGTATTTCTTATTTTATTTTTTTTAATTTGGAGTGACCAATTATTATTTTTATTTATTTTTCCCCCAATTTGGGAAAACAAAGTTTTTTCTCCTCACCGCAGTGAGTCGCTTTTATGCTGAGCAATCAAGAGCAGCGGTGGGTGGACTACTGATCCTTGAGAACAGAGATCACCTGTTCTGCTTTTTATCCACTCTGAGTGTGCTCTGTGTCTGTCAGAGCCAATGCGACGCCCCCTTCGGAGTCCCCAGCAAAGTTCGGCCTCTTTGCACAGCCTGGACGTTAACTGGCGCTGTCCAAGCTGTGTGACTCGTCCTGCACTCCCAGCGGCAGCGCTTTAACTGGATGCCTTGTATACCACACTGTTTCAGAATCCAGGTGACTTAGTTCCTGACGTCTAGGATGTAAATAAAAACTCGAGACACCTTTAGGGATTTTACTTATGTACTTTTTCAAACTTCGTACGGGACAGAAAGGATTGCTAGGGAGGAGTAAATGAACCCCCATAATGAACATTATGCTTCTTGTGATCCTCAAACGAGTCTGCCTTTAAATCATGCAGCCCCTCTTTGCCATGTCTGGCCATGTTCAGCTGCACGTTAAGCCACATCTTCCTCAGCAGACCGTGGCAGGGCTGCTGACTTTTAAATTTTTTTAAATCATCCTCTGTGATCTGGGGGTAGTGTCAAGCTTCATCCATACCGGATTTGCAGTACCGCTTTAAACATTGTTTGTACTCTGGAATACCGGGTCACTAATCAAACTGACTTTGCGGTCTAAGGCTGGACTAAAAAACGGTTTAGACCGGCTCATAGGTTCACTCAATACACCCGTCCCTCTAAACTACAGACACTGGCATAACATTCCCGTAGCAGAATACTTTTTAAATCAATGTGTAACGATTTTTATTTTAACCAGTGGAATGGGATGTCCAGGCAGTGTTCCTTTTTGAGTATTTTGTTGTTCTTTTCTTTTTTTCTTTTTTGAATGTCTGGAAGCTGTGCTTCAGTAAGTTCAAGATGCCAACTTACTGTTTTTTTTTCAGAATTCTAGTAGCATATAAAAATGGATATCTACTGGTCATTTGCCCCTTTTTGAAAAGAGGTGCAGACCCATGGTGATATACTATGTCAGCACCCCCCATGTGACATGTTTTGACCAATCGGGATAGGGTATTTAAAATTTAAAAGACTCTTTTAATATAGTCCTTCACAAACTACCTAGTGCAACGATGTGTGTTCAAAACAAAATTAAATATGTATATACATTATGTTCATGTTGATGTAAACATTGGTGGTATAAACAAGCTATGATGTGAAAAAACATGAATTACAGAATTTATGTCATGGGTGGAAAATGGTGCAAGGATAACAAACTCACCCAAGGACTCGTGTGTTATCGCCAGGTCCAGCCATGACAGAAATACCATGGTTTTTCATCACATATCCTATTTCTCTATCTTTCTTTCGATCTAATATACTGTGTTGCCACTTTAGTCTACGCAGTCTATTAAACAATTAAAATGATAACCATTTTTAATTGAGTGTATCAACAATATTTAAGCTTGGGTGTTCAAACAAGGTTTCTTGTTACTTAAGGTTTGTATCCAATTGAGGACGTTTGGAAATACTTTTAGTTGAAACGTTTGTCATAGAATTATTATTTTTTGTGTACTACGTTTGTATCCAATGTAGAGATGTCACACATAATATTTGGAATACAGTATACAGTCTCTAGGGAACTGCTTGCAGTATACAATTGTGTGGTAACTTAAGATATTCTCGAAATCCCATTCGGGCCCTGGATCCAAAAAAGACATGTTAAATGTATGTGTGCACATTCTGTTGCCCAGCGCCCAGCAGCAGAAAGCACAACACTGTTACAACCTTCCATTCTGCCACGCAAACTCCCAGAGAAGCTTTTGAAGGTGCTTGTTATGGAAGTATTTTAAATCCATCTTTCTAATATGCTCGCTCACTTTTATTTAACAGCTACAGCAGAGAAGGAGGCTATTAAAAACGCATACTCAAAAATGCTGGACGCCTACGGGATCCTGGGAGTTTTAAGACTTAATCTAGGTGAGTTGTGTTTCTTTTTTTTTTTAAATTAATTTAATAATTTTTGTCCCATGTGATTAATTTTGCTGAAGCTTCACCATAAGAAAATGTGTTTATTTAATGAAGGTTGTGTACACAGGGAGGCCATTTACAATTGCATCCCACAGTAGAGTATCCACACATTCAAGCTAACAAGGTCAGGTTTGTTGCTTCTTGCAACTCATAGGGGGTTATTTTCAAAGGAGATCCGCTGAAGCCTCGCATTATTTCGACCATTTTTTTCTGCACTTTCTGTTTTTGTCTTTTCACCGATCTCAGTATTTTCTAAAGCTGTGGAAAACACGGTGGGACTATCCGCTAGTTTGGTTTATTAGTTAGTCTGACAGTTTCTTTTGGCGGAATATGTAATGATCTAAGAATCATTAATAAAATGACCAAACCATCCACCTAATATACACATGGCATTTGAGAAGAATTGTACACAGTTGTTTTTAGTTTTAAGTATGATTTATAATTGAGTGTTTTAAACTTGTGGATGAACATACAATAAATCCAGTACATTCCTCAAAGTAAGTTAGCTTTCATTTCACTCCAGGAACCGTCTTCAGTTTTACAATGCAGTATTCATTATTTTGATGCATATGCGCTACTTGTTGTACCATTTTGTTTTAGCACTGTTCCTTTTTTTAGTAAATATTTATGATTTTGGAATGTTTTGATATTATGCTTGTTCCAATGTTGGCTTAAAAATTAAACATTACTCAGCACACTTTAGTACTTCGAAATATATAAATAAATAAATCAGAGGGTTTGATTTTTATTTAAAAGCATACAGTTGTAATCAAAAATGTACATACCCCAATGGAAATGTATATTTTCTAGAAATTGCTCTGAAAATGTCAATGAACGGTCCTCAGGGCAGTGGGGTTGACCCAGTCCTGATGGGGTCATATTTTGACTTGGGATAATATAAAAATGAAAAAAAAATTAAAAGTTTTTTTTTTTTTTTTGGATGTACACAAAAGGTTTACTTAAAAAAAAATACCTATTACAAATTACATATCTCAATATTTATATTTATTAAATGGTTATTTCATATAATCCATTTTTTTCAAACTATTTAATTTCTTACCATTTAATATGACATGGTATTTCTTCTGTATTTTTTTTCTATTGCAGTTCCTGCTTGGATCATTAGTGTGCCATGATTAATAGATACAGGTGATGAAATGTGTTAAATAAATATCCTATATTTCAACAGTGTGCAATAAATGAAGCTCACCTAATCAGCTTTTCTAAGTTTTGTTTAGAAGCTGCCCTGATTGCAGAAACAGAAATATCCTTCTGAAGTAGTTAAGTATGGTAGTGTGAAAGGGTTCTTGCTTGTGGGTGCGTGCATTCGCTGCTGAGTGACAGGCAGGAGACCAGACAGGTTGAAATTGACACGCCCCGAAGGCGCGCAGGATGTATTTACACACATACACACAACAACTCACGTGACACTATCCAACCATGGTAGCTCACTGAGTGCATACGGCCAGCGTACGAAAAACAAAATAAAACACAATACAAAAAACTATAAAATAAAAGGTGCCGTAAAAACGGCGTGCGCTACTCCCTAATGCATGGAGGTCCCGCTTGCTCACCTCGCTATACTTTAAAGGGATCTACCATCCCCAAACTAATCTTTATGTATCAACACAAACCCCGACTCCGGCTGTCGGGGGTTTTGGCAGCTTCTTTTGGCTCCGATCCCTGTTCACCATCATGGCGATCGGAGGATTTCAGCAACTTATTTCTCTCACTATGCTCGGGTAGCGTGGACGACCTTCAGCCCGTTGTCCGTGGCTTTGCAGCAGCCCCGAGGTGAACAAACAGGACCTCTTTATACCTGACACCGTGCTGGAACACACCTACCCGCTGATCATCCACAGCTGGCAATCACACACAGCAGGCAGGCGATCCCAGGAGCGTCAGGTACTGCAATAAATTAAATAACCATTACACACATTTACACAACATTAAATTAACAATGTATTCACACACAAACCCCCTCTTCATGTGCAGGGCTCCTGCCCTGCTACAGGTAGTAATAGTAATCCACGAAGGCAAACCCTTTAAGTTTCTCTGAATAGTTGTACAGTAGTCTCCGGCTAAGAGAATACCCCTCGGAAAGCAAGCGAAGTGTAGCTGAAGTGTTCTCTAAGACAGAGTTAGCCACCAGACACAATATTAATCAATAAATAAAAAAATATGTATTACTGGTACTTTATCATTATAGAATGGTGAAGCAACTCACCAGAACGGGAAACGCCAAATTGCTGGGCGAATTGTGTCTGATTTCAGGGTTTTTTCAAGAGCTCGAACGATTTCCAAGTGTTTGTAGCAAGAGAAACAGCGCAGCATTTTGCCATTTTGTTTACAAGCCATTTTGTAGTGAGGAGGTGAACTCATGAAACTCAGAATACACAACAAGGCAATGATATGATGGCAGTTCTGGAAAGATTTTAATAAACCAATCAATGTGCCTCAAGACACTCTCGCGATGACAAGTCGCTTTTGAAAAGACTGAATGAATCGCAATCGGTGCCAAGAAGGTGTTCTTTTAAGCAAAGTTCCTGTTCTTTAGATGGAGTATTTACATTTGGGAAAAATCAGAGACTCAGTGCGCAGTTGGCTCAGTTTAACAGCAAGAGCCACACTTGGTAAAGTTGCGCTGGTAAGCGAGTTTGACACTGTCTGACGTGTCGGGAAGTGAGCAAAGTTTCCCTGTTGCATGTGATTTCCCCACAAACACAGTTTCATTTGGAAGGCTTTCACAGCATCATACATGTCAGTAATAACATGTTTGCGACCCTGCAGTTTAACATTCAGTGAGCTGAGTCCGTTTTGTCACATAAGAAACCAAGGTCACACAGCCAGCTCTCATCCCAAAGCTCCTTGATTTCTTTCCTCTTCATTTCCATGAAAAGGGCGATTTCCTCACGCAACTCAAAAAAATCTCTTGAGCACTTTACTCCGACTTAGCCAACGCACCTCTGTGTGGTATGGCACATCATCACATTCGACATTCAGCTTGTCAAGAAGTGACCGAAACTGGCGGTGGTTCAATCCCTTGGCCCTGATGAAATTCACTGTTTTTGTAACAACGCTCATTATGTGTTCCGTCTACAGTATTTTGCCACAAAGCGCCTCTTGGTGTATGATACAGTGGTATGTTGTTAGCTGGCCCGGGCAATTTTCCCCCTGCATCATCTCTCGCACCTGCGCTACCAGCCCACTCTTTTCACCACACATAGCTGGAGCCCCATCTGTTATCAGTCCCACCAATTTCTCCCATGGCAACTTCATCTCATCTACACACCTCTCGACCTATTGAAAAATGTCCTTCCCTGTGGTAGTGCCATGCATCGCTATGACACCCAAAAGCTCTTCAGTGACGGATAGGTCGGGATTCACCTCGCGGATGAAAATTGACAACAGAGCTGTGTCCGTAGCGTCTGTGCTCTCGTCAGCAGCCAGTGAGTATGCAATGAAGTCTTTTGCTTTTTCACTGAGCTGATCTTGCAGATTGGTAGCTAACTCATCCACTCTCTCGGCTATGGTATTTCTCGAGAGACTAACGTTTGCAAATGCTTGCCTTTTGTCTGGACACACTACCTCGCTAACTTTAAGCATGCACTGCTTTATGAAATCACCCTTGGGGAAGGGCTTGTCTGATTTAGCTATTTCCTCTGCTACAATGAAACTTGCCTTTACAGCCGCATCACTCTGTGATTTTGCCATGGTGAACATATTCTGTTGGAGCTCAAGACTTTTCTTTAACTCTGCCACCTTCTGTAGCCTTTGCTCTCTATCCAAGTCTCCATATTTGTCTCTGTGTTTGCTCTCGTGTATCACTACTGATACACTCTCTTTGCAAATTAGACAAACAGGTTTTTCCCTGTGCTCCATGAACATGTATTCGATCTCCCACCTGTCCTGGAAAGTTCTGCCCTCTCTGTCCACTTTCCTTTTAGCCATTTTTGATGGCTGGCTAGCTTGCTAGCTATTCTTGAGTGAGTGATTGTGTTGTGACAGGTTTTAAGTTAAGTGTATGTGTGACACAGCGCACTGTAACGGAATGCTCAGTGTATATATGCCGTGGTTCGTGCCAGAGCGTGCAGTGCATGTTCGGACTTGTAGTGAATAGAGAGCCAAAGTATTATGTCACTTCCTGTCCCACGGGTTCCAGAAGTGAAATTGGCTTTTTTTTAAAACCTGCAATTATTAAAATATATATTTAAAATACAGTTATGTGTCACAATCATTCAGAAATTGTAGTGGAAACTAGATTCATTTCACGCCAAATATGTTGTCTTCGCTTAAAGAACTGCATTTCCCAACCTAAAACAAGCTGAAGTTCCTGAGGAGTGACAGAGCTCCGTGAGGACAAGGCCAGTTTACTCGCAGCGGGGGTGATTTTTGTTGAGCAGAGTTTGCGTGCGAGACTAAATTTATGAAGTATTGGTGAATTAAAACCTTAATAAAAATGATCTAGCCCACTAGCAAGGTTGATCCAAGGTAAACGTATTGCTAACTAACTAGTTATTTAACTATGAAGCGAAAGCTAGCAAGCTAATACCCCAATCAAAATGTTGGAACACTCCGAACTCTGAGTTAGCGGTTTTCTGCAGGGATAATGTAGTTCGTTTGTGGAATATAACGTACACAGAGTTGTACCTTTATCAATTCTTCAATAATTTGCAAGATGTTTCAGCCTATTACATAGCTTATGAAGTATCTAACAACGAAAGGTAAACGTTAAACCGGTTCAAGGTTTCAATTATCAGTAATTGCTGATATTGCAAACCTCTATGGAGAAATACATGGGGAAAATTCTCTTCTGGAACCCGCACTTCAGCTCTCTATAGCGGACTGGTCGCGGGTCAAAATGAATTGACTGATAGAAATAGTCTCGCAGGCCGGATTTAGATGCGTTGCGGGCGTATGCGGCGCGTGAGCCTTGAGTTTGACACATGTGCTGTAGTTGGTACTTAGTAAACTTATGGAATGCATTGATGGAAATGTCCAGTGTGATTTTTGACGCGTCTCCCGATGGCTTGGACAATCCAGTTCTGTCAATTATTTTCTTTTTATGATTTCAAGGCGAATAAACCTGGCTTGTTTTGTGCTGATGTCAGATACTAGCTCTGTCAGCACAGCGATTGCCCAAACGTTCACAAAGTACCAGGTAAGTTGGGAAAATGTGGCCTCGATTTGCACAGATTCTGCTTCATCATCAGGGAACCTAGGAATCTGTTTGCTGCAGAAAAACACTTTGAAAGTGTACCAATAAATACTTCCTGTAAAAACTGTTATTCAATAGTACTGTTTGTGTATCTTTTAATCTGACGGGGGTGGGGGGGGGGGGGGGGCGGCACTCCATTTTATTTAGCCTTTTATTTTAATTGCGGAATAATGCAGATTTCTTTCAGAGAATTTTTTTTTTTATTGTGGAAAACTAGGATCCCTGTTCATCATACATCTTAATTAGAAACTTAATCAGAAACTAGAACTACAACACATCATATTCCACATATAAAGTGTGTATACTGAGATTTTTCCCCGTCGATTTTTCCGGATGTTTCAATTAAAAAAACATATATATATATATATATATATAAACACAAAAATTCCCAGGAAAAATGCGGAAAACACTAAGGGGTAGATGTACTAAAATGTTGCGTCTGTCGCAATCATTGCAAACCAGTCGGAAGTGTAGCGTGAAATGCACTAAACAAATGCATCACTGTTAGCATCATTTTAACAAATGCTTTGCAGCTGCAGTTTTTATTTGCGCATTAGCCTTAAATGAATATGTAATTCTGGGCGTTAGGGTGGAGTGCAAATGAGGGATCAAAAATATTGTAATGAGATGTACTAAAGCTGCAGGCAGTTGTGACACTTACAATTGCATCAATTTGTTAAGAACTTTTGAAAGCATGTCGCAATTGTTGCTGGCATTTCCCAGTCCACTTTTTCTTGTGCGTTGCCAATTGTGCTCAATGTATTTGAGACAAACACCCAACCTAATTTTCACTAAAGTCAGGGTGTACTTACAAGCCTTGAAAACAAATTTCTATTACATTTCTGGTTTTCCCAGCATGTTGGGAGCAATAGACTGCACACATGTGCCACTAAATCCTCCAGCTCATTCTGAGCATCTTTATAGGACCAGGACCTATTGTGTGCTAATTGTCTAGGCTACTAAGTAGACCAAGTTAAAAATAATAATAATTAAAATAAAAAACCCTAAAATCATTTAGTTTCAATTTAAAATAATCCTTTATTCGCATTGTACACCAATGTGTACAATGAAGCAGCGTGATTTATTTTGTGTTACCAGTAGGCTAAAGTACAAAAAAAATGTGCTAGGTATTCATTTGATTTTACCACTGTACTGTAGGCCTACTTTACAGATTTATATTTTTACATAATGTGATATGTAGCCTACTCTGGCAAAGTGGGTTGCATGTGTAGTGGTGATGTGATTAAGAAACAGAAGACAAACAACAAAGTTCACAATCCAGACAGGTTTTATTTTGTAAATCCTGGTCTGGTGACCACAAAGAATAATCCCAGGCAATACACAGCAATGTGTACAGCACTGTTCTAAACAAAGGGTTTACAGTCCCGAAATAATAATACAGTATAGCACACACAAAGACACAATGTGTACGGCACTGTTCCAAATAACAGGTCCCGAAATAATAAACACAGTAGAACACACACAAAGACACACACATTCACAAGTCCAGAGTGAGTGCAATAGTACTTGTGGTGAAATACAATTTATTTGTGTACAATGGTGCAGTGTTGTCCGGGTTTAGTGCTGGCCTGTAGTGGCAGCTACGGATCGTGTTAGCCGTCTAATAATAACAAACAAGTACATTTTTAGACACGACAAAACACAGTACTCCTTCCGGTTCAGCTTAACCATAACAAAGGAACAGATCACCTCGCTACGTCCCCTTTTGTACCATCAGTCACGCCCCCTTGGTTAGCAAGTGTTTCTCATCCAATCCGCGGTTGCCACATCGTTTCCCTTCCGGGTTGATGACTCTGTGTACCGTAGCCCCACCCCCTTTCAAGATGGCTGACTTCCACCTAACCCTGGGCATGAATTGTCAGGCCAGACAGTCCAGGGCACTCTGTTCCCTTTACACAGCGCCCTCACAGTTCGGGAGGGAGATTTATAACCAAGATTCATTCTTTCTCTGTCAGAATCTGTTTCTCTCTGTTATTGGTCCCGAAATAATAATACAGTATAGCACACACAAAGACACAATGTGTACGGCACTGTTCCAAATAACAGGTCCCGAAATAATAAACACAGTAGAACACACACAAAGACACACACATTCACAAGTCCAGAGTGAGTGCAATAGTACTTGTGGTGAAATACAATTTATTTGTGTACAATGGTGCAGTGTTGTCCGGGTTTAGTGCTGGCCTGTAGTGGCAGCTACGGATCGTGTTAGCCGTCTAATAATAACAAACAAGTACATTTTTAGACACGACAAAACACAGTACTCCTTCCGGTTCAGCTTAACCATAACAAAGGAACAGATCACCTCGCTACGTCCCCTTTTGTACCATCAGTCACGCCCCCTTGGTTAGCAAGTGTTTCTCATCCAATCCGCGGTTGCCACATCGTTTCCCTTCCGGGTTGATGACTCTGTGTACCGTAGCCCCACCCCCTTTCAAGATGGCTGACTTCCACCTAACCCTGGGCATGAATTGTCAGGCCAGACAGTCCAGGGCACTCTGTTCCCTTTACACAGCGCCCTCACAGTTCGGGAGGGAGATTTATAACCAAGATTCATTCTTTCTCTGTCAGAATCTGTTTCTCTCTGTTATCTCCTGTCTCCACTCTTGTTCTCCACTCCAAAGACACTTTCCACGAATAAGGAAAGCTGCAAGTTTTTATATTATGGCAGAGGGGTTAATTAGTTAGTAATTATCTTCTTACCCCTCGGCCGTAGTCTGCACATGTTTAATAAGGATGCGTGACTGTCAGCTAGTTAAATAATCAGTAGCTGATCAGTCACGCATCCTCACGAGGAATTTAAAACAAGCAATAAATAATACAAAACAATACCATGGCGGACGGCATCTCGCTCGTCCGACCAAACAATACATAATAAAAATACAAATAATATTGGCTTTTTGCCATCATATATATTATATAAATATTAATAATAATAATAATAATAATAAACAATAACAGCGCACATATATATATATATATATATATATATATATATATATATATATATATATATATATATATATATAGGGACGGGACACTCCGCCACAACTATATGTGCAGTACTGTAATTAATTTATAATCCCCCGACATTAATGCAGCAACTACAATGTAGTATAACGACTCCCTCCTGAGATACAATATTTTTACATATCTGGAACCAATAAAACCAGATATGACAGGTTCTATTTTATTGTCAGTAGCTCTAAATATATTACTTCTGTTAGTTTGGGCGATTTCTTTAAGGACATCAATGCATCAGCTGTTTTGGATAACAGTGCATTATATCTTCATAGACATTTTTGGCCAGCATCCTAAGGTACATGTAACCTTTTTTCTAAATAAGGGAAGTTATTTTTGTCTATACACTTAGCACAGCATAATATCTGTTGAACACACTCACACGCACACACATTTCTCTATTGCGTTGAGGATTTCTCTGCAGCAGACCTTGCAGCTCTAAGTCACAACCTCACCAAAGTATTTATCTTGTTCTCAGTTGATCGAATGAAAGCTGTATACTTTGGTCAAGGATAAGCCTTGTATTGTCTCATTTATCTTGACCAGATGAGCAACACATTTCTCTCAGATGATTAACATGCTGTCCCTCATGTTTCTCACCAATACATTTGTGTTTTCAGCACTACGCCAAAATCAATATAGCGAAAGAGAGAACCGCACACTCAATTGCGCTTCAAAATATTTTTAATACATAAAAAACTTTGACACAGAAATAAAATTACACCAGTCAACAAATTATTTGATTTGCTGGAAAATCTCAAGTGGTGAAACCACAATTTTTTATTTTTAAATAATTCATTTTTATTTTCACTCAAGACGTGTCACCTATTCTAGTTAATGTGACACCTGAGCGTCTGGGAACCAGGCTGTAGGTTTCCCCAACTCTGATTTCCAGTGCTACCAGACGATTGCTTTTGAGATTCACTCACGTGCCCCTTGAAAAAATGGTGTCTCGGCTTAACTGTGACTGCGGTGTGCTGAGTCACTGTAGAGACATTTAACCGAGCTGAGTTCACTGCACAGCGTAGTACTTTTCATCTGCAACAATTCACTTTTGATATGCTGGTAATTAATCAAGTTGGGCTTTCAAAGAACACTGTCCTTCTGTTCTGTTCTGTTCTGTTCTATTCTGTTTGTGTGTGTAAATACTTTAAAACCTAATATTGTATTGTTTTTTTTTACAGGAGACACAATGATACACTGTCTAGTACTGGTTACAGGGTGCATGTCTGTAGGAAAGCTCCAAGACTCTGAAGTGTTTCGGGTCACTTCTACTGACTTTGTCTCTCTAAGAAATGATCCTTCAGACGAAGATCGAATCTCTGATGTCCGCAAGGTTTTGAATTCTGGAAACTTCTACTTTGCATGGTCGTCTTCTGGAGTCAGTCTGGATCTAAGCCTTAACGCTCATCGCAGGATCAAGGAGGACACCACTGACAACAGATTTTTTTGGTGAGTAAAAATGTTGCTTGGCCAATATTGGCCAATGTTGTGGGAAAAGGTCTGAGAGGCTGGAGATGGACACCTTCGGGAATATAGTATTTCAAACTAGGGGACTAAAATGGCAAAACTCTCCCTTTTCACTTTTCTCCTTTAAAAAAAGTAAAAAAAAATAGGAGTAATTAAAGACTGGTATAAACACTTTGAAAACGTGGCACACTGTTTGTTGAAGTAAGAGCCCTCAGAACAGTCTCTGCATACGTGTATTCTCATAAAACAGGAGAACAAAGGCTAATAATCTCTGCCCCTCGTGTCTGAATGTGTTACAGTCTTAGCTCTGTGTGCCTGGACACGTCCTTAAATAGGGGATTTAATGCATTTCAGTTTATAAATTCCTAATTAATAAAATAGACAGCAAAGTCAGGTTCTTACATCATATTTGGCACTGAATTAGAAGAAAAGGAACACATGGAAGTTTCTTCAGGACGAAAGGTACAGATTGGAACACTTTGTTTTTTAGATATAATTGAATGGAATACTTTACCAGGTGAAGATGTAACATCTAAAACACCAAGAACAGTTAAATAACAAAAACAATTAGATTGTATTTGACCATGTGTTCTCAAACTGTGAGGCAAGCCTCCCTAGGGGGGCATGTGACTGTTCAAGTGGAGACGCCGTGCCTGTCCCTGCCACCTTGTTTCTTTTGTTAAAGTTGCAACTCTCTGCCGCTGCAACGTACAGGCTTTTCTTTTAGAACTATTCAGATAATAAACAGGTACCAGAGGCTAATACGTCACCAGCTGGGCTGAATCTGTTTTAACCCTGTTGTGCAAAATTTAATGCCAAGTGGCACAGAAACATAAACATTAATCCTCGAAAAACTCACTACCCGAAACAAGCGCTAGCCTCAGAAGCAGAGTGTAAAATTGTATTCCCTTGTCATAAAAATGATATTGTAATACGTGAATATAGCATGAAATACACATAGGATTTTCCAGGGAATCAAAACAGTAATACATAAGGAGGCTCCTGAGTGGCGCATCCAGTAAAAGGCACTCCACATGGAGTGCAGGATGCACCCAATAGCCTGGAGGTCGCCGGTTCAAGTCCAGGCTATTCCATTTCCGGCGCTGGACGGGAGTTCCCAAGGGGCGGCGCACAATTGGCCGAGCGCCGTCCTGGGTGTTGAGGGCTTAGGTCGGCCAGGGTGTCCTCGGCTCATCACACACCAGTGACCCTTGTAGTCTGGCCGGGCGCCTGCGGGCCTGCCCAGAGCTGCATGGTCCTCTGATGCTGCAGCTCTGAGGTAGCTGCATGGCAGGCCTGCAGAGCGAAAAGAAGAGGACGGCTGACGGCACGCGTTTCTGAGGACGCTTGTGTTCGTCTTCGTCTCTCCCAAGTCAGTGCGGGGGTTACAGCCAGGCTTAAAATTGTGCATTTCAAATTGGGGAGAAAATGGGGTAAACAATTGGCTATTCCAAATTTAAAACAAACAAACAAAAAAAAAACAGTAATACATAAGTCTTCAGTTTTGTCAAAACGTATGTTAAACTTTATTTAGTTTCTTTGGTATTGTGTTTGAAGTTATACAGATGTATAATGCATTCACATATAGTATTAATTTACAATATAACATATATCATAGACATGTAGTCTCAGAAAACAATAAAACAATAAAAAAACTTCCTTGCGCCTTCCTTAAATACCTGCTTCAATATGTGTACCATACTTTTATCTCCTCTCTACCAAAAAACAAGCCAGAAACTAATTATTAAAAACTTAAGCATTTTAAAATGGAATATTGTATTATCAAAATTTAATATAGGTGGTCTGTTATTACTATTTCCTTATGTTAGTTCTGGTAATATGTCAACAGAGATTATGTAATATTTTAGTATACTTACAACCCGTTTTCCGCATTTCACAAACTGGGTGGAATCGTCAAATCAGTTGGAAGCGGCCCTGGCACAGCTCTGTAGGGTACAGTGCAGAGAAATATTTAACTTGGGGATTTTATATTGAGGATCATTTTCTGGTGAGAGGAAAAAAACGCTGCAGCCCCACTCATCGTGAAGCGGGTGCTTCAGTAAAACGCACGTGCAGAAAATGTGATCAGGTATTTTTAAATCAGGTGTACAGCTGTTTCAGTGATGATCCACAGCCTCCACATACAAAAGCTTACAACATGTTTGTACACTATATTTAGCAGTTTTCCCATGTTTTTCCCATGGTTATACAATGCATTTACAATAGTTTTACCATGTCTATTAATAATATGTTTTGCCATACCCTGTTATTCTTTACTGTGCTTTCCCATGCTTTCATCGTTCTTTTAATACACCTTACTACGCATTTACTATGGGAAACATGTATAATGGTCAGTGTGTTGTGTATGCAGAACTGTAGCATCTTTTACATATTCCATTGTTTTTCAGTTACCCAAGGGAGGTCCACTATCACAAACCCCTGCATTAGACAAATGGGGTGCTGCAGTAACAAGGGATGAGCTACAATGGGACAATGGCCTTTCCTGTTTCCCCAACATCTCTGTCCAGTGATGCAGTATTCTTTCCCTTGAAATGATTCCCCAAATTTCAGCTGTCTACACCTCACACATTTCCTACAGCATTGACAAACCAATTCTAGAATCAATGTATAGGTTATGGTAAAAATTTCAATATTGGCAAATCTGAAGATTTACTGGTAAATGACGACATTTACCAAGTGAAGTTTGTCAGTGTCCAAAATAAACATGATAATGCTTTACTTCGAACATTTACCAGTAAATCTCAAGAATAACCAAGTGCTTTTGCCAGTAAGCTTTTGGTAAATGTCCTAAAAGCCGGATAATTCTGGATGTTTACTACCTTACTTGGTAAATGTTGACAGTTACCGGTAAAACCTAAGATTTACCAGATTCTAACTTTTACTGTAACATATAAATAAAAGAGCAGCCAATTGTCAGCCACATGTGACATGGAATCAAAGTGAACTGGCCTTAGAAGTTTGACAGATGCAAACCTCAACATTGAGAGCAGGTAATGAAAATCTAGCCACTGAAATTTACAGCGACAAGAATCTCCTATTTTCATAAAGGTTACTGCCTGGAGTTTAGTTTTATGCCACATTTTATGGCATAAAACTGTTAAGATTCCAGTCACTTTTTGTACCGTATGGTATTAATTGGTATTCTGAAAATGTATTATTTCTAAGAGACTAGTGTTTATTTATTATTACTACGTGGTATTACTCTGCATTGTCCTGGAAGACACATTTTTATCAAACCTCCTGCAACCAGGTAACCAGGAAACACAGTGCCAATTATTGTCCCTTTTGTTGCTGCAAATGTTTAGAATAAAACAGGTTTTGGTCAAATAAGGTTCACAACCTGCTTAGCTTTTGTTTTCTGATTAATCTTTAAAATAACATTATTAAAAAAAACAAAAAAAACTTACAAATGCTGTAAATAATAATAATAATAAGTACAGTCTATAGGATTGCACAGTTTTTGGAAACAGATGTTTTAGAAAACAGTATTTTTTTTTAAATCAGTTTTGCAAAACATTCTGAATCAACAGAAAAAAATCATCTCTAAATGGTGATTAATTTTGAAGCAAAAACTGTTGGAGAATGCTACCCTCTCTGGCTCTTGCATTGTTTTACATGCCAATATAATTGAAGAATGCCAGTACAGCTGTTTCAGTAATATAAGGACTTGTAAGAAATGTGTATCTTGGCTCCAAAGTATGTTGTTGTTGTTGTTGTTGTTGTTGTTGTTGTTGTTGTTGTTGTTGTTGTTGTTGTTGTTGTTGTTGTTGTTGTTGTTGTTGTTGTTGTTGTTGTTGTTGTTGTTGTTGTTGTTGTTGTTGTTGTTGTTGTTGTTGTTGTTGTTATTATTTATTATCCAGGGCGACTTACAATTGTTACAAGATATCACATTATTTTTACATACAATTACCCATGTATACAGTTGGGTTTTTACTGGAGCAATCTAGGTAAAGTACCTTGCTCAAGGGTACAGCAGCAGTGTCCCCACTGGGGATTGAACCCATGACCCTCCTGTCAAGAGTTCAGAGCCCTAACCACTACTCCACACTGCTGCCCTGTATGCAGTAGTTTCCCACAATACTGTAATGACACAAATGAAATGCACTAGGGCCTGGTAATGTTTTTTAGCGCTCACAGATGCTTAAGATAGTTTTGAACAATTTGTTTCCAGTGAAGGTTATACATAGCGAGTAGTACAGTAGACGTTATCATACATACATTGGCGGACAGATCTGATGCCATCTTCAGTCATGATGATGATGGTGATGAACCTAAACTAATGTACCATCGGTCTGATGGAGTCGTTTAAAATGAGATTTGTTGTATTTCTTGGCACCAGTACTTGACCAGTACTCTTAGCAAGAAGGTAGGGTTAGTCCATGATGCAAAATATATCCAGTAAGGCCGCACTGTTCATTTCATACATGCTTGTCCACAGATCAGTGATCAGTAATGTAACCCGCCACCGCTTAGCTCTCTGGTTTGCTTACGGCGGGCTTCACAAAAACATTCTTTACACACAGGGATTAAAAAGCTGGGACGAGGCTGCTAGAGTACATACTGATAAATGTTATTCTTGGATTGTCAATACAGACACTAAAACTAAGCATGAACATTAGTGTTTTTAGACTACCATGCAGTCTCACATAAAAAAAAAAAAAAAGTATCGCAGTGTACCGATGCAGAGGTCACTGTATTGATAATCACATCATCATGAAAAATATCACGGTTCACTGTGCAAATCGATGTATCGGCACACACCTATTCAACACCATCACATTAGGATAACAGATTTAAGATATGGGTGGAGATTTAAGATATTTTTTAAAAATAATACAAGTATAAAAACTGATAAGAGCTGAAAGATTTAAAAGGGGTGTCATAGACAGGAGTGGATGCAATGTATCAGATAGAACAATCCCCAATGCCAGTAGTTATCTATATATGGCCCCTCTGCATTTGGAAAGGCCACATATTTTTAAATGCGATCACATGTCAGCTGAGTCTCAAAATGGTGGCTCTCAAATCTTACTGCACAATACATTGATTATGTAGCCTGCATACAAGCATATGAATGAGCGTAAGAATGAAGGCATGCCAGGAGTGTCATTTTATTAGTACCTACCTGTTCAAACGTGTCGGCTAAGCTGAAGCCGTGGGCAGTTTTGTACTTAATTGCCTTCACAGTAACTTTAAATCCAATGAGCTCCATGTCACATCTGTGTTTCAAATGATTTTATTTTTATCCAGGAAAGTAGTTGATTATGTTTTGTAGGTTGTAGAAGGCTTGCCTTTTAAAATGTTGTAGTAAACCCAAACAAAATACAGATTCCAAGAAAAGACAGTGTTTGTCCATGGCATTCATCTTCACAGATGTAATAACTGCATACAGCACCCAGGATTATCCTGTTCATGAATGTGTGCAGTGTGTAGTTTTAAACTGTGGCTGTGTTTAGAGTGGCTTAATCCATTGTAGATAAAGAGCACTTCATTAGGTGGAGAGCAGGAAGAAGAACATAGGCATGTTAACGTGTTCTGATTAGGATGCATTTATTGTATAGAGAGGTTTATTTAAGAAGTTCAAATATCGCTCCATTCCGGTAATCAAAAGTGGGTCTTGCAAGCATTGACAAGATATTGACAAGTACATTGTTATTGTGTGTTTTTAAAAAAGTAATTTGTCTGCCACAAGCCATGGCTGCTATACTACTGCTAATGTCTTTATTATGATTCAATAAAGGAAATATTCAATAATCATGTGTATGGCATGGCCATGGTTGTATTGCCCTCAGTTTTGTTGAACAGCCTTTTAAATTTCAAAAAGAAAATACAGGCAAATACATTTTAGTCAAGCAAGCTTGCATCAATACAGTGGCACATTGTTTTTCACTTTGCTGGGTACCAAAAAACATTAATGTCAGTTTATTTTTTTTTATAAAAGGTCATTCGTAATTCACACACCATTTTTGGAGCATCATGAAAACTGGAGGATACGTGGAGGGTGCAAAAGAAAAATGTCTGTGACAGAGACTGATGATGCACCGTTTAGCCACCAGATGGTTGTTCAATAATGTCAACATTTAAGTAGAACTGAAAACAATGCAAACTAGCAATGTTGTGTGAATTATGACTCACTCACCCTGTATATATTCATTGCAGTGCATTCTGAAGATTTGGATGTAAGAGAGAGAAATACAAATTAACTTGTTTCAGTCCAAGCAAACTATCATCTGCCTGATTTGTGATAGTAATTAAAATCTGAATCGTAATGTGTTGATGGTAAAAACGGCTTATGGTGTAAGAAAATAGCATCCTTTATAGTTTGGCTTTTTATTTCCTCCCATCTCAGTTAATTAAGCTTAATTGTGTTTAATTAATTTGAGTGAAGATATTGAACATAGAAAGACAGTTGCACTTTATTATTTGTGCTCGGTAGCACAGGTGTGTGCAAACCTTCATCTTTGCTTGTTTAAAGAGATTGTATATACTAGTGAACTGTCATAAACAGTCACAAATATGAGTGGTATTTGTCTGTGTTTGACAGGACCCAATCCCTGCACTTGCATCTGAAGCACTATGGGGTGAAGTGCGATGACTGGTTGCTGCGCCTCATGTGTGGGGGAGTGGAGGTCAGAACAATCTATGCAGGGCACAAACAGGCCAAAGCCTGTGTGATCTCCCGTCTGAGCTGTGAAAGAGCGGGGACCAGGTTTAATGTGCGTGGGACCAATGATGATGGCCAAGTTGCTAATTTTGTAGAAACAGAGCAGGTATAGTATTCCATTACTTTGACTGTGACTTTATGATGTTAAGTGTAGGCCAATTCAACCTTATGTGATGTACAGAACAACACCAACCGAGGCAAAGGTGAAAAGACCATTCTCATTAGAAGAATTAGGATTATGACTGGATGTAATATTCATATTTCAAAAGGACAAGTAAAACTGGACTCATTCAACATCAAAGTTATGTAAACAACAATATCTTCACAATACAGTACTTGAAGAAGCTAATACAACTATAAGGCTATGCACACAACTGTATCAACAATCTACAACTAAGCAACATTAAAGAGCTGTGTAAATAACAAAGACATCATTACAGTATTTCCCCTTCCTGATTGTTGTTCTGTTAGCTTATTATGACTAATTTACATGTTTCCTTATTACATGATGCTTACTTCAGAGTAAAATGCCTGAATCAAGATAGTGTTATCTACATAATACATGTGCTTTTGACAAGCCACATCTACGGTGTTACAAGAACACGCATGCTTTATTACAGTATCTGTTAGATACTGTTTGGGGGAAATAAAAAGCAGTCAGCTCATTTTTACATTTTACACTAAATAAAGCACCTTCTTGTCTAACTGCATTGTTCTGTTAAGACTGAAAAATAGGAAAACAATCAAATAACAGTTTTAATCTGTTTCATGGTCTGTTGTTGAATTACTTTTCCCAGACTGTTGATTTTTATGTATCTGCTTACTGAAGGCTTTCATACACAAAAGCATCTCTGTCTCTTCACAGGTGATTTTCCTGGATGACTGCGTGTCCTCTTTCATACAAGTCCGTGGGTCAGTTCCGTTGTTCTGGGAACAGCCAGGTATTCAGGTAATAAGAATTGTTATTTATAACTCACAATTGTTTAAATAAGTTGAAATAAACAAATAATAAAAAATGAAGTACAGTAACCATAACAAGGAGTAGTGTGCAAAGAATGCTGCCATACCAGTCCTGCTGTGTATATACCATTGGGAGTTATTCTGCGTAAAACATGAAGATAAAATATTTTCTATTTCACTATAAGAAATGGCAATAGGACTGTGATTCATTGACACAGATGACACACAAAGCAAAATGTGAGCATTGGTGTTTGTGGCAGGGCAGAAAAGCCCTGCTGATAGAGGTATTATTAATATTTAAATGCATTGGTTATGATTTAAAATGTATTGTTTGGGATTATTTAAAAACGGGTGTGGGTTGGGATTTTGTAGTAGTGTCATGACCAAAGGCCTAAAAAAGACACATCCTAGAAGCCTTTAAGGATGAATGGCAAACAGCGGGGTGCATTTAATGGGAGTGTTAAATTGAATTGTTGTTTAAGGGGTTCATAACTAGTGAGGTGCACGTATATGTAAGCTTGTGGATGAATGGCAGACCCCCCGGGGTGCATTTAATGGGAGTGTTAAATTGAATTGTTGTTTAAGGGGTTTATAATTAGTGTGAGGTGCACGTATATGTAAGCTTGTGGTTTTCTGTGTTCATGGTTAGGTGTTCAGAGGTGGAACGAGAGAGTGAGAAAATAGGAACTGAGAAATAGAAAAATATAGTGTTCCACAATAGATTGTATTGGTATAAGGAACATTCTAAACACTTTACAATTTAATTATTCTAGTAGTGTTTGATTTAATAAAGACGAATGTTGCCTATATAACAACGTAAGAAATGCAAGACTTGTCCTAAAAATATAAAATACTGCTGTTATTATTTCAATGTTGTATCTAGTTGTGTGTGGCTTTAAAAATATATATATATATATGCTCAAAAGAAAAGAAAAGAAAGTGAAACAAAGAAATGTATTAAAAAAAAACCTTAAAAACGAGGATACAAAGAAAGAATTATAGAGACGGAATTAAGAAAAGTGGATAAACTAAAAAGAGATGATCTACTAGATTATAAAAATAGAGATAAAAAGGTCAAAAGAGTCCCATTAATAATGACTTACTCTAAACTTTTGCCCAATATTTCTAAAATAGTTTGGAAACATTTGCGGATTCTACATAATTCAGAAAAATTAAAAGTATTTCTTAAGGCCCCAGTTGTAGCATTCAAAAGAGAAGCTAATTTAGGTGATATTTTAGTTCACAGTAAACATAAAAGAATAATTGACAAAATAGGTTCTACGAACATGTGCACCAGTAGATGTAAAGTGTGTAAATACATAGACAAAAGTAAAAATATAATTAAACATAAGAACACCACATATCCACTAAAAACTAATACCTAATGTAAAAATAGCAATGTTGTTTATGGAATAGCCTGTGAAAAATGTGATGAAATCAAATATGTTGGAGAGAGTGGAACTACTTTATATAAAAGAATTCAGAACCACCTTTCATTAATTAGAAATAAAAAAATGAATGAACCAATAGTACAGCACTTCACCAGTCATTGTAGTATTAGAACAGCTCAAATTAGACAATGCGACATATAGAAGAATAAAAGAAAGTAAATGGATAAATAGGCTGAACACGATTATGCCAGCGGGACTCAACAGAAAAGAATGAACTCATTAACTTCAATAAATATATAACATTTAAATAAATAAACAAAATTCATTCAAAAGTTGTGCATACTGATGCGCTGAGGAGGCCAAATCTAGACTGATCCTCAGAGCCAGCATTGCATGATATAATAAAAATATAAGTTTATATAAAGTAGTGTTAATTAGAATTAATACAGATTCAAAGATAGAAGTAAAAATCATGTCACAATATATAGAACACCATTACATCATGTAAGAATAAATCATGGATTTGAACGTAAACAATAACAAGTAGTTGTCATGCCGTCAAAAACCTATAAATACCTCCAATGTTTTGATTCAAAAACAGACTCCCATATCAAAATGTTGGGCAGCTGGCTCTTTGAACTAAAATATATATATATATATATATATATATATATATATATATATATATATATATATATATATATATATATATATATATATATATATAATTAGTAAATTTACAGAAGTTGTGTTTGTTACATTTTTATATTTTTTATTGTTAGGTTGGATCACATCGTGTGAGAATGTCCAGGGGATTTGAAGCAAATGCACCAGCTTTCGACAGGTATTTAAAAAATGCTCAATAAGTACAGTATGTGTGAGGTATATTGGTGACACTATTTGTTTTTGATAAATTGTGATACTTCATACATGACACAGAACCAAAAGCAGTGTGCCAAATGTTTCTTAAAATATACATTTGTAATTTATTGTTGGAATGAAAACATGTTTCTCCATGTCTCATTAAATAATTATTAATTGTTACTCCATCATCATGACTGTTGAATCCTGCATAACATGATATTGGCTGTTGTGAATTTAGTTTCTTGTTACCCCCCAAATCTTAATATATAAAGAAGAAAGTTTGTCTGTCTGTCTCTTCCTTTATGCATTCGGACCCCGCAGGAGCCAGTGCAACCAAACTTTGCATGGCCTCCTTTCATCCAGGGGAAGGTCGAGGGCTATGTTTGGATCCAAGATTTTGACTCCCGGGGTACTTAATTTAGTAACCCCATTGCTGGATCACTACAGTAGCCATGTATCTCAAATTAAAAGAAACCAAAAAATAAATAAAAATAAAAAAAATAAATAAAAATAAAAAAAATAAATAAAAATGTAAAAAATGTAAAAATGGCAAAAATAAAAAAGTTAAAAAAGGGAAAGGGGTCCGAGCACATTGTGCGACACCCAAGATCGATAACTTATAGGCAACCATAAGGCTACCATTCCCCAATTTGTCATGCATGAAATATTGAAATATTGAATTTCCATGGGCAATGCCGGGTACTTTAGCTAGTAATATGATAATTCTCTTTGCCTGATGGAAGCATTTCAATTGATTAAACAAAGTGATTATGATAACGATTTTAAATGCTTGAAATTACCAACAATTCTAACCTCAGGAATGGACGGAGGGAGTTTTAATGTGCAATGTGATGCTGAAAGAAAAGATAATGATAACTGGATTCCATTTTTCCAGAAAATCTCAGGTGCACATGCTGTGAAGTGCCCAGTTAATTTCAAGGCACTAATAGGCTAGATAAGGATAGATTATTCACCCCACAATGGAATTATAAACTGTTTTTGTTAAATACTGTATTATTTTTACAGGCATTTTAGCACTCTTGGAAGACTTTATGGCAAACAAGTAATCATTAACCTTCTTGGAGCTAAAGAAGGAGAAAACATGCTTAGTAAAGCGTTCATGGTGAGTGGCTATTCGTTCATGTTTCAACATTTCTATCAGAGTACAGATGTAATAACTTAAGAAATATTGTAAGCTGAAAAAGTGTGTGTGCATATATCTTTGCACAGCAAGACGATTTGTTTTTTTACTGCTTCTCAAAGGTAGTGTGTCTGCTTTTTATAAATCTATCACTATTTTATATATTTTTTTAACCACAATTTCTGTTTTTGTTTTGTAGAGTCATTTGAAGGCCTCTGAACATGTTACTTCAGTCAAAATGGTTAACTTTGACTATCATCAAATGGTTAAGGGTGGGAAGGCAGAAAAACTTAACAGTGTGCTCAGACCCCAGATTCTGAAATTCTTAGATGAGTGCAGTTTCTTTTACCTCGGGGAAAATGGCATTGAGAGGTAAAGAAGCATTTTTGTTTTGTTGCACTGCATTTTTCTGTAACATGAGGGAACAGTTAAACCCATATGCTTGAATACAAACTGTAAAGAGAATGCAATTAGTGCTGTAGCAACACAGTGTATGTCTCAAAACAAACCTGGAAACTTTAAATAAATGACATTATATTGCAGTGTTGTGCTCATAAAGTAACAAACAACTACACACATTAACATCCTTTGGATGAGATATAAAACCAAGGTCCTACTGTAAGTGACTGCAGCAGCAGTTGTGATGCATAGTTGACCACCTAGTCTCAGACGCTTTTATGCAAAGTGACTTACAAAGTGACTGATAATAAAATGTTTGCTGTATTTGGCGAGTTTGCCTGCACGTTACTGTTTCTCTCTGTCTAGTGTGTGTGGCAAGTTTGCCTGCACTGTTTCTCTCTCGTGTGTGTGGCAAGTTTGCCTGCGCGTATGGAGGAGTGAGACATTTTGACTGGACTTTTTGGGAGAGAGAGATAATAAAACTGTGGTTTTAAGCGCTATTAAAACCAGTCCTGGTGTCTTGCCATTTCCACACTGCCGCTGGAAACCACACAGCACGCCGTCGCTACTTTGTTGTCAGAAGTGGACGCAGGTACCCCGACACGCACTTGGAAGCTAGACTAGACTCACCCAGCATCGATTTTGAAGCATTGGACGAAGCTAGACTCGCCCAAATTCATGGGTTTCGCCCAGTCATCTTGTTCAAGTTCTTGGCCAATTGGATGCGGATGAGTGCCGAAAAAAATGGTAACTTCGGGATTCGCCCAGAAGCCCTTGGTGTAGCCAGACCACTGGGTTTCGCCCTTAACATATAGATTAGTTTTGAACCACTAGAACCATTAGTATTGTGACCATGAACAGAGGGAATTATTGTCAGCCTAAAACAAATCATTTGTCAACTCATTATTTTCTTTCAGTAATTTATTACATACTTATATACTGCATAGAAATTCTCTCTGTTTTTTAGAGAACCGTATAACAGCATATTTGTCACTTGGCGTGAGTTTAGTATTTATTGTGATGTTTGTTTGGAAATCTGACTTGCCACACCTTTTAGTCCATAAGACTCTTTCATATGTACAGCTGTGTCCAACAGTTTTAATCATCCTATTAACTAATTTTGCTTCATAAAGTCAAATGAAACCTGCTAAATAATGTTATGTTAACATATTGAATTACATACAAACTGACATGAAATACTGTACTACTATTATGGCTTCTGGTAGACTTTTGCGATATCATTTTGTAGTTTCTTTGATTACATAAGTAAAATATCTACATTTATGTTCATATAGTTTTATTTTGTATTATGTCTCAATCCTAAAATTCTAGGTGATGCAAAACTGTTGGCCATAGCTGTACTACTAGACATTATCTGAATTATCACCCAGTTGCTGATGGTGCATAGAATAGGTAATCACTATCATCAGGACATCAGGAATCACTGTGTGTATCTTTATCTTCTCCCCATGCCATTTTTGCCTGTAGTTGCATATTACTAACATGTGTTTTTATTTGCTGAACTTTTACATCTATAAGTCATCCAAAATAAGATTTATTAACCAAGAATTAGCCTTTTTTGATTAATTTGCTTGCTGTGCAATCATCACATGCCTACTTCTATAAATATAGTCCAAATATTTGTAAAAGCAACATTTTAATGTTTATGCTTTATACTATTTTATTAAGGCAGGTACCCTCTCAGAGATGTTAAATGGAGTTTGTTCTGAGGAGACAACATGAAACCTATTAGGGATTAAAAAAATATAGTACAATTCTTTTGATTTTTACAGGTGTCAGTCTGGTACTGTAAGAGTGAATTGCCTTGACTGCCTGGATAGAACCAACAGTGTCCAGGCTTATATTGGACTTGAGGTATGGAAGTTTAAGATCATCATTTTTGGTGAGGTTCATACTGTCGGTGACTGTCCTTCCCATGTGTGCTGTAACATAAATTACATATTTTAAAAAAGAATGTGTATTCCTGTTGAATAATAGTGTTTACAGGTGTAATAATATGAAACAGTGGCGGATGTATCTTGTTTGCCTTGCTTGGACTGCTCTTTTGTAATCCCATGCTGTAAGGTTTGTAAATACAGTACCCTGGTGCAAAGGAGTAGTGAGTAAGATTTGACCCGACCCCCCCCCCCACCCAAACAAACTTTATTCCAAGTATAGAAATTGCAATCAGTAGTCAAAATTTGAACAATGTTTTTAGCCAGGATTGGAGGATAAATAAATTGTTCATTATCGGCCTTAAAATAATCAGGCTCTTAAATCAAATTTTGACTCCATTATCTGCGACCTTCTCTCTAGTTAATAGTTCTACCTCTTGCTCACACTTTTTTCTTTCTTTTTTGGTCTTTCTGGCTTGATTAAAATTAAGTAATATCATTTATCGTACCAAAAAGAGGCTGAACTTAATTGAAGTTATTTTCAGTTTAATTTGGTGGCACTTAACACCCTTCCCACGGTATCTCTTTCTGGGCCGTTGTCTACAGGAAGGAAGATGAAACCTCTCAAAAGCAGTGGCACTTCTCCTTTATGCTTTAAGTGACTGTCAGAAGCACAATTACAATAAATAATCAGGGAGGTTCATCTTTAATAATTCAATTCAAACAATTAAAATGACATGTGAAGCTACTGTTAACTTTTTAAGCTATTGGGTCTTTTAATTTAGTGCAGGCAGGTCCCTGTTGGTTAGTTTGAATCACCCATCAGAGCAAGGTCAGTTCTCAGACAGCAAAATAATTACATTTGGTTGGCTCATATCTGGTATGAATTATAAGACAATTATTGTGTTTGAGGCTTTCTGAGGGAATGTTTCAGATCAGTTGAACAGCAATTCCCATTACAAGGAATGTAATCATTTAAGTAGATTTATACTCCACCATGTATAAGCCTTTATAAATATTCAGCTATGAAAGTGCAAATACAATCTAACTGCAAGATTATTTTTTTAAAGAATGCAATTACAAGACAATCTGTTCATTACCATCCCATATTCCTTTTTGAAAAGAAGTTTTAACACATGTGTCAAATCTTTTATAATATTTAAGCCACCAAACTAAATTCATTTGAAGAAGCGATAACCAAAGCTTTAAAATCTGTGTGTGTGTTTCAGGTGCTTGGCCTGAAGTCTGAAGCTGTTTTTCAGTTCTAGTTCTATATTACATAGGCTAGATAAGCCAGGAGTATTTAGTAACCTCTGGCACCTTTTAATGGATGAAGCAGACGTTCACTAGAATTGGAACTAAAGAGCAGCTTCGAACCTCAAAGCACCTTAAACACACTCAACATGTAAAAAAAAAAAAGACAATGTTTCAGTAATTGCAATAAGAACCATTTCGAATGGAAAGTTATTGGGACAGTAATCTATGAAAATGTAATTTGAAGCTACTTTTTTAAAAAGGTGTATGGGTGTGAATTCAATCATTTTTTCCATGTTGATGTTATTTTACCTGCAATACTGATAACTGGGAAGGATGGTGTCTGTTCATGCAGAGGGGTTTATTATAATAAGGTAAACAGCATCAGACTCAAAAGAAACATACAAAATTAAAAGGGAATCTGGACAACAATACGTCAGTAAGATCAAACCTTATGGCATGTGCTTTCTCTAAAGATGCTGTTGAAGCAGCTGGAGGTCATGGGCTTGACTGAGAAACCACAGCTGGTCACTCGCTTTCAAGAAGTTTTCCGTTCCATGTGGTCAATGAATGGAGACTCAATAAGTAAAATCTATGCTGGCACAGGAGCCCTTGAAGGGAAAGCTAAGGTACTGAAGTAAAATAAATATTAATTGAATTGTACGGTTACTAACAGAGCAGAACTGATTGGCTCTCTTTAGCGTACTCCTGTAAGCTTTTGTTACGTAAATGTAGGCCTACTTTTAATAGGATAGACTTGTCTATGCTTTTGAAGGCTATATCTTGAGAACCTTTTGCCTGAATTTCAAGAAACTTAATGCATTTGATACAAGAAGGTATTTTGCCTACTGTGCAGCTGATACATGTTGTGGAGTCATGCTTAAGGCTGTATTTATTTTATTTTTTTTCATGGTTATCACAATTTCATGATTTCCGTGAAATTTACCCATTGCCGTGTAATATGTAGTTCGCCGTGAAAATCCCCATTTCTGAAAGAATAGTGTAAATATACATATCTTTATCACTTAAAAATGAATACAGCAAACGTTTGCCTTATTGGCGCACTACCTGTTACACTGCTTTAGCACCCTGGCAGCCGGTTGAGTTTGCGTCCGGTAAATGTTTGAACATACATTACTGTTTTATCCACACTGTATTGCAGTCAGAGACTGTTGTTACAGTAGATAAATGCATTTTTTGTTGTAGTTAATGCTTACTAACAACTTACTGACACTTCTTTTCTTATGCTTTCTCTGGATCCTTTTACATGCACTGTCTACATGGTGAGTTGATATATTTGTTGACAGAGATATAACAAATCATTTGACTGCCGCTATTTGTTTCATCTGAATACCATTATGTTACACAAAACCCATTGCCAGATCATTTCTGATGGAGATGTTTTTTCATCTGTGTTCTCCCTGATGACACTTTGAGGAAGAAATGCTGTTAAGAGGCAGTACATGACTGTATTTTTATATTTCTAACTCTATAATCAATTTAATTATAGTAATAGTAGGCCATTTTGCTCACTGCACTCTTTGTAAATTGCAGCACAAAACATCAGTCCATTACAATATTAGTCTTTTTGAGAAAGAATCATGAAATAAAAGTGAACTAAGTAATGTTGCAAGGTAATGAGTTAATTTTCATTTTATTTAATAGATGTTAATACAATGAATAACTTGCCTTTTACCCTTTCCTGTTTCATTTTCAGTATATTCAGTTTTTAGACCATTCATTTTATTACACTGACAATTTTTCAAACCATTGCAAAGGGTTCCAATCTTTACCTAGCATGGAATCTTATTAAGAACCCTTTTATCTGCAGGGAAAGCTGAAGGATGGGGCGCGTTCTGTCACAAGAACTATTCAGAACAATTTCTTTGACAGCTCCAAACAGGAAGCGATTGACATCTTGCGACTGGGTAGCACTTTAAACAGTGACTTGGCAGATAAAGCCCGTGCTTTGCTGACCTCTGGCAGCCTTCATGGTAAGTAAAGAACGTTTTTGCAAAGTACCTAAATGGGTTTGACTAGCTGGTCCCCTAATCTGAATAACACCCTTATAAGGATGAATAACAAGTCATTGCTATGATTTCTCATTTGCTTCCTGTTGCCTTCGTCAAAGCTGAAAAATGTTTTTCTTTTACATTCTACTGTATATTTTACTGTGCAGTAGATGCATGCGAAACTATTTGATGTATGTATTTTTTGTCTTGTGTAAACCCCTCAGGTAAAGTCTAACAATACTCTTGCATTGCTAAATTTGCCAGGGACCTTGACATTTTACCTCTGACCATTGGGTCATGTGTTTTTTAAGGGTTATGAATGACAGAGATGCTTAAATTTGAAGCATTGTCTTTTTATTTGATACACAGCTGTATAAATTTGATTACAGGCGTCAACCATTACCTGCCACAATGTGTTATTCTCTATTTATATATACAGCTATATTCTCTTTATCAAGTTTGACATTGTCTTATAAAAAATGATGTTTTGTTCATAAAAAAAATCTATGTCTAATGTGAGAGCATAGGCTGTACACATGGGGGAGTGAGAGTTTGGTGGCTGGTGGCCATCTTGGTGAAGGGACAGTCTGGAACCAAGATGGCCACCATTTGCACAGCCACATGGTGATGGCATTGTTTGAGCGTGTAAATGTGGGTATAGAGCGCCATTTGTGCCAAAACTATCGGGCCGTTAGTTTGTAAATTAACATTTTATCTAATTAACTACATAAAACACAAATTAATTTGCAAATTAATTAATGAATTAACAACAACACGTTTATGAATTACTGTATGAATTGACAAATCTATGGACTAATTGCTGGACAAATTGACCAATTGACAAACAAATTGACAAACAAATTAACAAATTCACGAATTGACAAGCAAATTGACAAACTAATGGCCCGATAGTGAAGATGAGAGAAGATGTGGAATGTGGCCAGGTGGTGGTTGATTGAATAATTAATTGTGTATCAACCCCTGGCCACATGATATAAAAGACAGAACAATGAGTGTGTGGTACTGTCTGAGGAGTGAAAGCCTGTGTGGTATGAGTTTAAAGAGTAAGTAGCGGGGTTCTGGAAAGTATAGCATTACACATCCCCAAGTGTTGCTACAAAGAAAATAATTGAATCTATTCAGTCTTGAACAAAGAAGACTACGCGGTGATCTGATTCAAACATTCAAAATCCTAAAAGGTTTAGACAATGTCGACCCAGGGGACTTTTTTGACCTGAAAAAAGAAACAAGGACCAGGGGTCACAAATGGAGATTAGATAAAGGGGCAATCAGAACAGAAAATAGGAGGCACTTTTTTAAACAGAGAATTGTGAGGGTCTGGAACCAACTCCCCAGTAATGTTGTTGAAGCTGTCACCCTGGAATCCTTCAAGAAGCTGCTTGATGAGATTCTGGGATCAATAAGCTACTAACAACCAAACGAGCAAGATGGGCTGAATGGCCTCCTCTCGTTTGTAAACTTTCTTATGTTCTTAACTGTTTAAATAATGTGCCTGTCATTTTTTTGTTTTCATTGTTAACATCCTAAGAACATTTTACACTTATAACTTTAAAGTCTGTTTCAAAGCTTTTTTCAAAAGGTCTGTGCTAGAATTTCACATTGTCAAACAGGTAACACAGCAATAACGATCCATATGTGGTACAGAACAGAAAAACCAGAGCGCTTGTTAAGCTTTTTTTTTTTTTTAATCGCTCTTCCTGCAGTGATTTAAAGGACAGATCTCAAACCCCAGTGCACTACTGCAGACAGCTTTGAAACAGACTAATAACTAAAGTATTAAATGAAAAAAGTTTTCAGGATGTTAACAATGACAAGATAAATTACAGGTACCTTATTTAAAGAGTTGTAGCAACACATGGGGACGTATAACGCTATATTTTTCGAAACCCCGCTGCTTACTCTAAGTGTTTGTGGAGTGAAATTCCCCAAATGGTTAGACTTTCTGTTAAATTTATTTTTAGCACGTACAATTTATACTTTAATGCCCTCAAGACAGTCTTTTGAATTAGGTTTTTGAATAAAACCGGACCTTTTCTTTTTCGTGAACCAAACCGTGTACTTGTTTTTGTGTACGGGAACCCCTGGATACTGCATTAACAGGTGCAACGAGCCCTTTTGAACTTGACAGTTTCACACAAATTAATATTGCCTTGCATTGCTGATATTTTCCCAATTAAATTTCAGTTTAACATAATTCGAAAGATCTTGCATATTAAAGTCACCGGAGACGCAATTGCAAGACAACATTTTATCTAATTAACTACATAAAACACAAATATGAATTTAAAAAGAAGACACTAAGAAACCTTAGGAAATTATATTCTTGTATACAGATTTTAAGAAATTGAACCATTTAGAAGTATTATCACAGTAACTTTAAAATAAACTATCTCAACTGAAGATTTTAGTGGAAGACAGCTGTGTGATCTCTGGTCAGCTGTGTGATCTCTGGTCAGCTGTGTGATCTCTGGTCAGCTATGTGATCGCTGGTCAGCTGTGTTATCTGTCCACTGTGATGCTACTCTTTTATATGCCAAGTCTTTCAGCTGTTTAGAGAATACATCACAATCACTGAATTCAGATTAACGGTTTTCTTTCCATTTTACATTTTGTGTTTACCGTGTATAGTGCAGTGATAGGGTTGGTTTTTATGCTGTTATTTTTACTTTTGTCTGTCACATTTTCACCATTCTTGCAATGCTAATTTTAAAGTTATTCTATTAAAGGGTTTTTCAACTTGGTGTTCTCTGTCTTTTTTCTTGTTCTTTGTTATTATTATTATTATCTAAGTAGGCAACCTTATAAAAAGGACTACAGTTAGCAGCGGTTTAGTTTATTGTTAAGTCATTTATTTTTTAGCTAAGCTTGATAAGCTGGATTTAATAGGGAAGCATGTACACAAAGGGTTCAGAGTGCTGTATTGTTGCTGTTGAGTAAACTCAGCCATGTGGGAATTAAAAAAGAAAACTTCAATACAGTATGTGCCGTCCTGCACCTTGCGCCCTGTGAGCTTGTTCCTTTACTTCATCTTTTTACTGTAAACTTATTTAAAAGATTACAAGCTTGTGATAATGTTCCTGCAGCTGTCCATTCTGATTACCACTTCTGGTTTTAATTTTCTTGGAGCATTATTTTTTTTTAAAAAAGGAAACAAAAATAGCATTCTTTAAAACTCATTGGCTGTTTTTAGGTGCATACCTGTTAGTGATTTCAATTAATCAATCAATTTTTAAATAATACAGAAAATACAGTTCTAAATAATGAAATTGATGTTTAGAGAACTATAATAGCAGGCATTGTGTGAAATATTAATGTGTCACAATCTTCTGAGAGGGCTTATCCACATTAATGGAGGTAGCTAATGGACACACTTGTAGGTTGGTTTGATGTTAATCAAAGCCAGTATAGTTTAGATTGTGGGTACCAGCACAGAGCACAGTTACTCAAATGCTTCAGATCACAGTCCCATTCTATAACTTTTATTTAACCCACTAGTTTACCCATGTGCTTGTTTACAAAGCTCACTGCCTTCCTTGCAACTGTCAGGTTTTCAACTGAGTACAACCCAGTAGGTGGCGATAAAGGGTAAAGTATCCTTGCCAAAATGAAAGCGTTCAGAAAGATGTTCTCTATTTCAGTCATGGATTTTTATTAATAAGCAGGTGACACAGGCATCTTTTGAAGACCATTTTAATAAATGTGTTTGGAATGATTGGTGGGGGGGGGGGGGGGGAATAGATATTACAGTTTGTTTAGATGTTGGAGTTGAGACATAACACTGTGTAACAAATTTTTTTTTTTTTTTGGTTCCTGGGTAGTAAGTGTTATTTCCTAATTGCTTATGCCTCAAAAGTATAGAAAATGGCTATTATTCCCCACAAACTTTGCTTTTGTGACCAGGACAGTGATATTTTGAAATTTCCAATGAGAAAAATGGGCGAATTTGTGTCTTTTCGTTCACATAAAGTCAGAAAAAAACAACATATGAATCCAAATTAACATGTATTTATTAAAGTAATACAAAAATGACTACAAAAGATTTAGAAGTGAGTAGTTTTTGAGATTTACGATTATACTGTAAATCAGTTTCACGATTCAGCCCCCAAATGTAGTCTCCCATCATGTTCTCGTTATACTGTCCTTGGTAGCGGCGTTCAAAGTCCAGTATATCCTGGTGGAAGCGCTCGCCTTGCTCCTCCAAGTACGCTCCCATGTTCTCCTTGAATTTATCAAGATGAGCATCAAGGATATGGACTTTGAGGGACATCCTACAGCCCATTGTGCCGTAGTTCTTCACCAGAGTCTCAACAAGCTCCACATAGTTTTCGGTCTTGTGATTGCCCAGGAAGCCCCGAACCACTGCGACAAAGCTGTTCCAAGCTGCTTTCTCCTTACTAGTGAGCTTCTTGGGGAATTCATTGCACTCCAGGATCTTCTTTATCTGTGGTCCGATGAAGGCACCGGCTTTGACCTTTGCCTCAGACAGCTTAGGGAATAAGTCTTGAAGGTACTTGAAGGCTACCGACTCCTTATCTAGAGCTCTGACAAATTGTTTCATAAGGCCCAATTTGATGTGCAGTGGTGGCATCAGCACCTTCCGGGGGTCCCAGCCGTACTCATCTAACTTCAAGGCGTCCAGCAAGGTCTTGATGCTGTTGTAATCCTCTTTGAGGTGCACCGAGTGAGCCAGGGGAAGAGATGGGTACTTGTTACCATTATGGAGCAGCACGGCTTTGAGGCTCCTGAATGAGCTGTCAATGAAGGACAGTATAACAAGAACATGATGGGAGACTACATTTGGGGGCTGATTTGTGAAAGTGATTTACAGTATAATCGTAAATCTCGAAAAACTACTCACTTCTAAATCTTTTGTAGTCATTTTTATATTACTTTAGTGTAAATACATTTTAATTTGGAATCATATGTTGTTTTTTTCTGACTTTATGTTAACGAAAAGACACAAATTCGTCCGTTTTCTCATTGGAAATAGGTAAATTTCAAAATATCACTGTCCTGGTCACAAAAGCAAAGTTTGTGGGGAATAATAGCCATTTTCTACACTTTTGAGGCATAAGCAATTAGGAAATAACACTTACTACCCAGGAACAAAAATTGTGTTACATAGTGTAATTGAATGTAAGCATTCATTTATATTTTATGTTTGCAAGGAATTTAACAGATAGTTACTGAATTTGGAATAGGATACCAGTCCCACGTAATACATTTAAAAAAAAAAAAATATATATATATATATATATATATATATATATATATATATATATATATATATATATATATATATATATATATATAATATAATATTATTTATTTATTTATTTATTTATTTATTATTAATTTTTTTTAAATAATTTAGTCGTTGCCAATTAGTTTTTATTATTTTCTCCCCAATTTGAAATGCCCAATTATTTTTAGGCTCAGCTCACCGCTACCACCCCTGCGCTGACTCTGGAGGGGCGAAGATGAACACACGCTGTCCTCTGAAGCGTGTGCCATCAGCAGCCCGCTTCTTTACACTCTGCAGACTCACCGTGCAGCCGCCTCAGAGCTTCAGCGTCGGAGGACAACGCAGCTCTGGGCAGCTTACAGGCAAGCCCGCAGGCGCCCGGCCAGACTACAGGGGTCGCTGGTGCGCGGTGAGCCGAGGACACCCTGGCCGACCTAACCCTCCCTCCCCCTAGGCGCCGCCCCCGGGAGCTCCCGTCCACGGTCGGCTGTGAAATAGCCTGGACTCGAACTCGCGACGTCCAGGCTATAGAGCGCATCCTGCACTCTAGCGAGTGCTTTTACTGGATGCGGCATTCGGGAGCCCCTTAAAATATATATTTTAACATGTTATCATGATTAACATGTTATTATTACAGTAATATACAATTATCTCTCCTTTTGGACTTCTGTAGGCCAGTTTATAAACCATGCACAGAAAAAGTGTCCAATTTGAGTCAAAACACACCAACACCTTGAAATTTCATAATATTGTTTGTTTTGTTTTGTTTTTCGTTATGACAGTATACCCATAAGCAATATGTGCAACAACACAGTTAAAATGAGCACAGAAAAACTCAATTCAAACAATACACCCATAATTGTGCCTATAAGTGTTACCAAGTCTATATAATCATTGCAGATATATCAAATTATTAGCTTGGAGTCTGAAAGCGTGATAGTACTGTATCAAAGTACTGTATATGAGTTATTCCATACTATAGGGGTACTCAGAGTCTGCCCAATGTAATACACAAACATAGTCTCAACATGTGCTCTGTTAAAGAAATACCTTTAAATCAAGTTTAAGAATTAAGATCAATTACAACAAACAGATACAAAAATTTATATAGTTTAAATCTTATGGGTTGACACATGCGTAATCAGAAGTAAAGTTCTGAACATGTATTCAACCTACAATGTATGTGTTTGTTTTCTTACTGTGCATGATATGTTTTTGTCTGTGTGTTACATTGGACAGACATTGGGTCATTCTTTTGGTACCCTAAGGCAGCCACCCACATATTAAAATATTTTTTTCATGTTTTTCAAAGCAAATAAAAAACAAATCGTTTCCTTTATTGTTTCAACTCACAATTATAAAAATAATATCTTCTTTGACTAACTATTCTTGTCCTTCTTCCCCTGTGCTGCGGCTGTAGTATCAGAACTTACCTTGCAATCAGGTATAGTAAAAGGATGCTTTAAATGTGCCTAGCCTTACCTTTCCTTGTAGTTAAAATGACTATTTTACCAAGTGGTTTGTATCATGGTTTACACATCTTGTATCCATCATTTAGCAACATTTTGTTTAAAACATCACATACTGGGTTTCATGTGGTATTTACTTTAGTTTATATTTTACAAGTCAGCTTTGGTGTTGACATTAAAAAAAAAAAAAAACCTTATTGTTCCCAACAGCATCACCAAGAGTACTCCGTGGTATGTGCCAGAATTATAATAAATACACAAAGCCCAAGCGCATCCGGGTCTGTGTAGGCACGTGGAACGTGAATGGAGGGAAGCAGTTCCGAAGCATTGCTTTTAGGAACCAGACCCTCACTGACTGGTTACTGGATGCACCAAAAATAGCAGGCATTCCGGATTTTCAAGGTAAAAAGGAGTGTATTTATTATAATCCATATTATAATCTCCACATAATATTACAAGTCCCAGAGCTACAGAAGCTATTCACACGTGATTAAATAGGAGAGGTCTAATTTGCAGATGAAACCTCCAAAACACGGTTGTACTGTAGGCACTAAAAAGTTTATTTAGTTTTACTTGTTCTGTGATTTAAGTTGACAGGCTAACGAGAATTGATTTGTAATTTTTAAAGAAGAGATATTGTACGTTATAAATGTTGTTGTTAACGTATTGTTTTTGTTCTTTAAGACGCACAAAAAGAGCCCATTGACATATTTGCTATTGGTTTTGAAGAAATGGTGGAGCTGAATGCAGGCAATATTGTCAATGCAAGGTAAGCAAATGTCCCCCTTTTTTAATGTTGTTTGTTAGGATTGTTGAATGTTTTAAGCAACTTTTCTTATATGCTGCCATTGAAGTCTTATAAAAATGGCAAACTTTTCTCATTTAGGTACCACAGTTAAACAATAGACTATTACTGTTTAACTTTGCTTCATTTTATAACAATGGGGATACATTTAGCCCACCACTGTGCTCAGATGATCATTTGAATTGTAATCTGGGAAGTTAACTCAGCCCAATGACAGTGATAACTCCACTGTGTTGTGTTTGTTTAAATCACTGGGCAACGTTAACACTTACATCAGCAGTGGTGTAAAACCAACTATTTAGATCATTTTAATTGGATGTTAATTCTGAAGACAGAGGTGTTAATAAGATATTTGCTTAGATCATGCTTATAGCCCTTTATATATATATATATATATATTGTAACAGAGCGGCACTCACTCTGGTTCATTGCCCCTTTAAAAGCAGGACCCAGGACACAAGAAATGGATTTTCAAGCGCTTACGCGCTAATTTTAATATACACAAAAATAAATAAACAAATGAAACAAAACACCTAGCTCCGTTTTGAGCACTAACTAAACATTTTATGCAGGTCCCTGACTAGCTCGCAGGATGGCTAAGCCGTTTACCTGTCATAAAAACACTGGAAACCACACAAGTTTAACACAGCACGTTGACTGCTCAGAAGCAGAGCGCACCTTCTGCCTCCTTCTACTCAGCAGCCCCGTGCAGACTGACTGTACATCTTAAATACCCCTGCACCTGGTACTAATTGATAATAACTACCAAGTGTGGGTGATAATTAAATAAATAAAACAATTCATTTAAACAAAACGTGCATTTGCACATGTTTTTGGCAGGGAAGATTTTAACCCCCTCCGTGCCGTGTTACAATATATATATATATATATATATATATATATATATATATATATATATATATATACATATGTGTATATATATATATATATATATAGATATATATATATATATATATATATATATATATATATATATGGTTTGCATTATTTATTATAGGCAGGAAGAGATTCATATGAGCAGACAATTAGGAGTTCTTGCTGAATGGTTCATTCTTTTAAACAGTATTTAATAAATCAATGTTTTTCAGCACTACCAACCAAAAGCTCTGGGCAGCCGAACTGCAGAAGACTATTTCCAGGGACAACAAGTATGTGCTGCTGGCCTCCGAGCAGCTTGTGGGTGTTTGTCTGTTTGTCTTTATCAGACCCCAGCACGCTCCATATATCAGGTCAGTGCATCTGCTGGTGTTTGCAGATCTGTCCTAGCGATAATAACAACCACCAATTAATCAGGAAAACATGAATATTTTTGGCATTTCACCAGGACAATCAAATTCTGTTTTATGCTAAAATATAATTTCTTCAGTCACTTTAATACATTCTGCCACAGTTTTCTTAGCCTTCTATGCACTCTGAAAATACATGTGGGCGGTCCAATTTGTTTACATTTCATCAAAGGTATTTAGGCTGAATCCTTTCCCACTATACTACTTGCATGAGAAGGACGTTTTAAAACCATATGTAATATCCCTGGTGATGTTCATTAAAAATAAGTTGATGGATGCTTGGTAACTTTAATTAGTTTATTTATATATCTTCTGTTTCAGGGACGTTGCAGTAGATACTGTAAAGACAGGTATGGGAGGAGCCACTGGCAATAAGGGAGCTGTGGCTATCCGGATGTTGTTCCATTCAACCAGCATCTGCTTTCTGTGTTCACACTTTGCTGCTGGACAGTCTCAGGTCAAAGAGAGGAATGAGGATTACAACGAAATTTCACGGAAGCTGAGCTTTCCAATGGTTTGTGTTGCTTTGACAATAACACAGAGCATTTTCATTGTACATAGAGAGTCACATTACAATAAAAGTCTCTTAGGAATATGTGTGGAAATGATGTACATATCCATATTATTGAACTATGTAATATTGTATGAACAGCCTACCTCCACCTGTGTTTATTTGTTATTTGTTTCTGTTCAGGGGAGGCTGCTGTATTCCCACGATTATATATTTTGGTGTGGGGATTTTAATTATCGTATCGACCTTCCGAATGAAGAGGTGAAGGAGCTCATCCGCCAGCAGAACTGGGATGCTCTTACTACAGGAGACCAACTGGTTAATCAAAAGAATGCTGGGCAGGTAGCCTACTGTACATTGTATATCCCTGTAGAATAAATCGAACTACATGCGCTACAATGCTTACTCATTATAAACGCTGTATTTAGGAGCCACTGTATTTCTCACGAATAGAAGTAGAAATGAAACACTTGAGCCAGAGACAGAACGGTAGTTATAGCACGTGAGCTGTATTTCATATTTGTAGTGTTTCAAATCATATTCTGTACTAATGTAGTTAATCATTTTAAATGTAGCTTTCTTTATAATGCATCTGCTGCTGACAGGATAATGGGTATAATTTCAATTTTTTTGACAAAGTAAACCAGAAGTTCTTGGAAAGCATTGTTCAAACCTTAATTTGATACTTTTCTCCAGATTTTTAAAGGATTTCTGGAAGGCAAAATAGATTTCCCCCCGACATACAAATATGACCTTTTCTCTGATGACTACGACACAAGTGAAAAGTGCCGAACTCCTGCCTGGACAGACCGCATTCTTTGGAAAAGAAGAAAATGGCCTTTTGATAGATCTGGTAAGGAAATCTCTTGGAATTGAAAACGACCAAAAAGTAAATATGCTTTAGGGAATCTGTTCTTAACTTGAATACAAAAGTATTTATATAAAGAATCCCAATTTGTGTGGGTAAATATTTCTTTCTATCAAGTGTATATCCTCTATTTTTGTTTTACTATCTCACCAGCTGAGGACTTGAATCTACTGAATGCAAGTTTTGATGAAGAAGACAAGTTAAGCTATACATGGACACCTGGAAGCCTGTTATATTATGGAAGAGCAGAATTAAAAACATCTGATCACAGGTATGGTCATTTTGTTTGCACATGAAAAGAATGAGCACGGAAATTAGTTTATAAAGAATAAATGTTGTGACCAAAACATTTGAAAAGTGTAAAACTTTGATGGATTTATTATAGATTGTATAGACTTAAAGTAATTGTAGCTAACAAAATTGTTCCATAAAATGTCTTCAACATGCACATCTATTCATTATCTCAAATGTGCTGTTTTTAAAGAAACACATGTTATAGCAAGCATGAATTTTCATTTGATACCATGATATCTGGTATAACACAAGGTTAAAGAAATCTATGAGATTACCCCTGGCGCTCACTGGCTTCTTCACTGGCAAGAACCAAACAGCTGCTTCCCCTATTCACTGACACACTTTATTGCACGAGAAGGCACTTCTGAGGTGAAATGACCCAGGAAGTGCATCTGCAAACAGATAACCCAAGAAACTGAGAGAGAGCTTCTTTTAACCTGAACTAGTACCAGATATTGTGTATTAAAAATGAAAGTACATGTGTGCTGTACCATGTGTTTCTTTCAGAACTGTACATGTGAGACCTGTGTAGCTAATGGAAGTACAGTATGGCAAGATGTACCGTGGTAGCCACGGCCAGCTATTTACCACTTGCGATACTGTCGCAGTGCAGCAACGCAAAAATGTCACAGGGTTGCAATCCTTTTTTTTCAGACCAGCTTTGAATCCACTGCACTTCATTAGTCCTGCCACCAGGTGGCAAAAGAGAACTGAAAATGCATTAAACTAAACAGTGAGAACTGTGGACTTATAGACTATGATTTAAAGGCAATCGTGCATTTTGCCAGAGCGCAGCTAAACTGCACATGGTTTGAAGTTATGTTCTGACGTCAATTGATTGTTCACGCTCATTCAAACAGGAGGAGTTATAATTATTGAACTAAAATCAATATAGCAGCCTGTATACAAAATGCTTTGAAGTATAAATTATTATTATTATTATTATTATTATTATTATTATTATTATTATTATTATTATTATTATTATTATTATTTATTTCTTAGCAGACGCCCTTATCCAGGGCGACTTACAATCGTAAGCAAATACATTTCAAGTGTTACAATACAAGTAATACAATAAGAGCAACTCACAGAAAATTATAAATCCAGCAAAAATCTGAAATGATCTACTGTGTCTTTGAGTAGAAATATTTATTTATACTACCTGTACAGTAGCACTTCCACTTCTAACAATCCGCTACTCTGACTCAAAGTATTATACAGTCCTGAAGTGTAGCGATAATCAAAAGCACAACAGTCTGTACAGTATAAAGATGGCACAGATCTTGTTATGTAATCAGAAGTCCTACAGTATGTTATGCACAGTCGCCATAACTTCTGTGCTATGAGTACCGTTGAGCAGTGATTTTTATTTATTTTATCTTGACGCATTATAATTAGGGCTTCTGATTTTCGGTTTTAACCGATAAAACCCGATAAAACACCCCCAATACAAAAAAATTTTAATCGGTGGATAGCCAATAAACACTGGAAAACACCGGAAAAACTGTGGAAATGGTTAATCAATTCACGTTGACTTTACCCTTTTCTCGTTAAAGAAAATAAAACCTACTACAAAAATAATAAATACATTTCCTAGTGCTGCTGGGCAATGTCCCGCCTTCCTGACTTGCATCTATCATTGATTCGTTCTGAATACTTTAAACCCGCCCCAACTACCGAGTGTCAGCACATTCCTACATTTCTATTGGAGACTCCGCTTGCAAGATTTAAAACTAGATTACAATCAGGATGGAGGCTTGCTAGCAGGATTTTAAGCTGTATTACAGTTAAGATACGGAGGATTTAAAACCGGGGGGGGGGGGGGGGGGTAGGGATAGTAATGCAACACCAATAAAGTAGATCACTATATCAAGATTTCGACAGTTACAGATGTTGAAATCATGTACGGAAGTAGGTGGTAATAACTTGAAATGACATTAAGCGACAGTATATTGAACATTTTCTTGTTCGCCATGAACAGTTTGAAATATGAGGTTATTTGTGATATATGTTTTTGATTAAGATCAGGATTTTGAAAATTTAACATTGAACTTTCTGTGAACAATGAATGTAATGCTTTTTGTTCTGTAAGGTGTTTTTACGTTTATTTCAGCCATACCCAAAGATAAGTACGAATAACAATATACTTGGTAATAATTTTGATAACTCCAGTGTTTGATACCACTTTTGACATGATTTCAGGCCAGTGGTTGCAGTTATAGATGTAGATGTCCTTGAAGTTGACCCGGAGGCTCGTCAGAGAGTATACAAAGAGGTCTTTGCAGTGCAGGGACCACCAGATGGCACTGTGTTGGTTTCACTGAGCTGTTCTACCCCTGAAGAGGTTTACTTCGATGATAATTTAATTGACCATCTCCTTCAACAGTTTGCTGCATATGGTGAAGTAATACTTATAAGGTAAAAGGGTTACTTTTTTTTTTTTAAGATTTATTGTTTTCAGTAATGGAACCGTATAATAAATAATGCACCTTTTCTGTCAGTTTTGTGATAAAGATTTTGAAACTGACTCTTCTATAGGTTATTTTCTGGAGTGAAGAAAGATTTTCTTCTTCAGGAATAAAAAGAAGCCTGTCAGCCAATAGTGGGTCTTATCGCATCAGCACTGAACCTTTAGTTGCAACAGCAAACTACCTAACCTGTTAAACTGTTTTAAACCGAGGTAGTGTAGAAGTAGTGTTTTTTTTTTCCCGAGTTCTAGAAGTTCTAGAATATAGCAGGTTTTGGAAAAGATTCCTAGAAACTCATGGATAGTTACTGTAAGAGTAATTATTGAGCGTACTCATACTAGGGACACAGTCAGGATTTACATTTTGTTCTCATAAAAAAATACATTTGTTTGTGTTTTCATTTAGGTTTGTAGATGAAAAAATGTGGTTGACATTTTTAGATGGCAGTTCTGCACTAGAAGCACTAAGCTTAAGTGGAACCAAAGTAAGTACTACTTTTATCATAACATAACAAGTTTGGTTAAAATTTCAGTGTCAAAATGAATGATATAAGAATATGTTGTTTTTTTGATGATATTAGTGTTTATTGCTATGGTACTATATAGCACTTTTAGACATCATAAATTAAACAAATACATTTGTTTATCCCTAACTGCAGATTAAAACTAAACACAACATGCAAAGGTTTTTAATTTAGATGTTGGTTTGTGCAGGTACTTGGGAGAACCATCAACATTACCTTGAAAAGCCCTGACTGGACTACCAGTTTAGAAGAAGAGATGCACCTGGAGAGAATTTCTGTAGGAGTACCGCCCTCGGCAAGCTCCACTCTCCTGGGAGAAGATGCAGAGGTTGCTGCAGACTATGACATGGAGGGTATGTTGTGCTTTTTTGTTTTTAGAGAGTTAGTTATGTTGTTCAGTTATCACCTAAAGCTTTCGATTACCATACTTGTAAAGCTGGGCTGATCAAACCAAATTTTTTATTTCAACCAACACAATCCAAAATAGACTATTACATTTAGTTTTTACCTAACTTAAACATATCTGAAATCAAAATGCCAAAAACATTGCTTTTAATCATGTAAAATGTAGTCAACACACCAAATTCACCTACTTTTTCTACCAGATGTCCATCTTGGATTTGAGTTATGCCCTCTACTGATTTTTAAACCTTCATAATTAATATATATATATATACTTTAACAGTAAAAATATTCATCTAAGCTAGATGGTTGTTTTAAATTAAAAGGCCAAGTCCTTAAGCATACAAGCAAGACAAGGATGGCATGTCACAGGTACAGCAGTTCTGCCAGTGCCAGTTCTGCAAGTCCGTACTGCAGGTAAATGTGTATGTGTCACTTTTACAGGCCTGGGTTTTGTTTACTATCTATCAAAACACAATTATTAAAGTCTTGTTTAAAATGTGATGTATTAGTCTGTTAAGAAAAGATTATTATCCCTGTGTTGCAGTCATTTTCACAGTATATTTTTTAGGTTAAAAAGCCCCTGTATCATAGAGGCAGTGCTGGGTGAAGCTCACTCTGCCCTCCCACTTCACTGTTGTAAAATGACACGCTTGCCAATTTTCTAAGCGCGGATCATATTTCTGCCCAAATATCTACAAACCCAAGCATAGATGGCTCTTGGTTTAAATGACAGTGCATTATAGACACCTTCAACAGCGAATAGTGAATCTTACGTCGGCCCTGATTATTTTAGGTTTTGAATATCAGATAGAGAGGAAATGCTTTTTTTCACCATTCTGTATGTCTTTTTGTATTAGGGCCTACAATGTAATTATTTATTATACAACCATGAATCAGTCGACAAAGACCGCTAGATATGGAGCTTGAATAAGGGTAGCAACTAAAAACGCGGAACCGCGGCAAACACCCATTTCGTGCTGTCATCACTGACACATATTGTGAGGCGGTGTTTTGAGATCAATGTGGAAGATACAACAAGCAAAAAGACAAAAAATCGACTTGATATGTCTTCTTCAATTGCTGTACTATACTTAAATGTGTATTAAATGTTTATTTTTTTTTTACTCTAAATTAATATTTATATTCAATTTTTACCAATTCCAAAATGCTTCAGATGATATTTTCAAAAATAGCAGTTTTTAAAGGGAAATAAAACAATAAATGTCAAAGTATGAGTATTATGTATGTTTACAGGATCATTTATACTTAAAGTGCAGAAAGATTGTGCTTCACTGATTTAGTATTCAATTATATGACCACCAAAAAAACTGCAAAGTTCATTAGCAGCACATAGCAGAACTCTTCATAAGCAGAGTTGTACAATGCACTTACTGTAGCATTCTTGACACTACTCTGTTTGCCTATGAGTGACTCTTCTGAGTTTAGTATAATATATTACCATCTTATGTTTCAACAATATGTGTTTTGAAGCAAATGTAAAAGTTTTCTTATTCAGTGTATTTGCAGTTTAATACTCCAGTTGCAACACTTGGATGCATTTAGGCCTTTCCTGTCCAAAGTATACTCTCCCTACTCATTTTTGTGTAGTTCAGTTTTTTTCTGCTGCTGTATATCATAGTTTTTTTTTTTTTAAATGGTTAAAATATATCCTTTGTCTCTGAACTACTGTTTTACGTTTCTGTAGTTACTGCTGGGTGTCAGAATAATGGTTTAGCTTGTAAATAATGGAAAATCATGAACACAGCAGTGCCCCATCATAATGAATTGGCTACTTTTAGAGCCATTGAGAGGCTTGTGCAATAATGCTAATGTTAAAGTACCAAAACAACCAGCTTGAATCTGGGGTCTTTTATTGTGAGCCTATGAGATGAATTAAAATCTGCAAGAACAATGGCTAGCAGGCAAAACTGAAACTTACTACAAAGTATCCCTTCAAAGCCATAAGCCATGTTAGTTGCATCATGAAACCCTTTCTTGTTACAGGAGACGTGGATGACTACAACGCTGAAGAAGAGGAGATTCTTCCTCAGCACCTGCAGCCAGGCTCGAGTGCAGGCCCTGGTGCCTCACCGGGTTCTTCCCCACGGACCAGCCCCTGCCCCTCCCCTACAATGCCAGACATGGCACCCCCCAGCCTCCCTATCAGACCAAGTCGTGCCCCTCCACGGACTGCCGGTCCACCTGAAGGTACAGCACTGCTCCTTATAGTGGCATGGTCATAATAACCACGTTGTTTGGATTGGGAGTCATAATTGTAGCATACAAAGAACGATTGCTTGTTTCCTGGTTGCCAGTACCACAATTCATAACTACAAAGTGTATACTAATTTCTGTTTAAAAAAGTATTGTTGCAATATTAAATATTTATAATGGTTCATGTTGTTCTTTTGTTAGGGTCTCCAGTGGAATTTCAGCGAGAATCATCTCAAGGACTTGAGCCCAAACGCCCTCCTCCCCCTCGCCCTACAGCTCCACCTGCACGCCCCGCACCCCCCCAGAGACCGCCTCCTCCATCAGGTAAAGATAAAACAAAACAAATGTTTTATTTTATAACCAAATACAGCAACGCTTAGTGGAACTAATGCCGTAATTCTAAAATCACAAAAAGATGAAGTTATCAAAAGTAGTGATATCCTGGAAGAAACAACTAAGAGTGCTGTCCTAGCAAATAAGAGTTGATGAATGTTGGTTTTGCTTTCCTACCAAGTCAGGGTTATATCTATTATAGTTAGACACCTTTGCTAGGTGGACCTGCTACTGTAAAGTTGGATATTGGGCTAAACATTTTCCCAGCCAGGATTCTGTGACATTTGCTCTTTGCTCAGCTGTAATATTTGTTTTAAGCTTAGCCGTTGTATTTGAAAAAAATGAAAGCGTGTTACACCAACAACAAAAATACCCAACACGTCCGGTATACAGTCACATGGGATGTTGACTTTCAATCCACACCCACTATAGTGCTTCATTACCGGCATACTGTTCAATGAGGCGGTTCAATGTCATCTCTGAAACACCTTGCGAGGTGGGTCAGAGATGGCATAAAATAGGATGGCTCTGTGATGGTATAGGCAATTCACACATACCAAAATGCTGCATCAGTGCCGGTTATGAGCCATCATAACTTGTCTGTGTGAAAGGGGTGTTATTGATGCAAAAACAACTGTCTTCAGCTAGAATATATTGGCTTTGGACATCTAGTGTAAATTCAAGCGATGGTGCCCGTCAATGAAGGCTCTACTGTGTGGTAGTTGACCACGACTGGTCTTATGCGTCCCGAAAATAGTCCCAAACATTTTCATAAAGCCAGAATCTCATACATAATTGGAGAAACATATTATTAAACAAATAACTTGTTTACTTGCCAGAGCTGCTTAAAGTTTACCTGAACATTGCCTGAAGTCTGAATGGAGCAATATTCCTGAACTTCCCGAGTCTTATCAGTGCAAAGTATTGATTGCCTGCTTTTGGTGGATAATAAAACAAATTTAGACAAATTGTGTCTTTGTTTAGTATTTGCTGTCCAATAGATGTGAGCTAAGCTTTCAATACAGCAAGTCAAAATGAAGAAGTCGATACATGTGCGAATTTGATTATAAACAATGTTCCATCGAGCATCTACTGTGTATTAATGCCCGCTAGAGCTTGAAGCTGATTGGCTGAATATGTATTAGAATACCCTTATGAATGTTTGCTGTGAAATCATGGTAAAGCACAGTCAAGCAAGTTAAATGACTCATACATATGGTAAAACATTGGGAAATGCATACAGTAATATTAGTATGGTAAGCATGACAAACTGCAAAACTACCATGCAAATCTACAGTGGTAAACTTTTATAAGGGTGCAAATGAATATAAGCATGTTTTGGTATGTAGCAATACAAATGGTCATGGTCATGCTATTTGTTTATATGCCAGGAATAAAGGGGGAGTAGTCATTAAATAATTCAAACAATGTCTGAAGCTGAAATATGTGCAGAGAAATATTTAACTATTTTTGAAAACTCACTGCATACTGTGTGCTTTTCCAATGAGCTCACATTAGAAAAACATGCAACTGCAAACAGGTCAAATGTCTCCTCATTCCCATCATTTTGTCCAGCTGTTGTCCCTTTTCTTTTCCATGTCTTACTGACTGCTCCTCTTATCTGAAGGACAACCAAACTGTTTTACAACTGCAATCAGAACTTCACAAAATCATTTAGAAAATGTGTTTTGCATGGCATTGGAGAAGCCACTTGACTGCTCATCTCCCAGTTGCATCTCGCTACCAGTGAAACTGGGTTACAACAGTCCCCAGCAAGAAAATATATGTAGCATTGTAGGTTGAGAACATATCAATAAATTGAATGGGTTTGATTTTCTTGATTCTCAAAAAGTTTATTTCCCTATATTATTTGTTCTTTCATGTTCACTGAATCAAAATGTGTGTGAAAAATCACTTTTGATTAATGAAACCAGTGGAGTCAGCTCTATGAAAATGGAATAATCTGCCTCAGCAAAACTATGTGTAACTCTTTGAATTCTGCTTGCTTTCACTTTCCTTGCTACTTGTATGTGTGTAAAGGAGCTAGGAGTCCTGCAGCACCTAGAAAAGAATTTGGAGGTACGTTTTAACTGTTGTACAAGCTGGCGTGCCTGTGTGTCAGATGCAGTAGTTTTGTAGCGTTAAAGCTCATACTGTGTATTTTCTTCCCAGATACTGTTTCATCTCTAGTGCATTATTTCATGCTAGTTCCCCACTGGAGCATTTGAAAACAATCTGAGGGTGGACCAGATTACTTTTTAAAACTTAATGTCGTTGTTTCCAAGCATATTTTTTTATTTGACATGCCTAAAGTCTGCACACAAAAGCTAAATCTGGCGTAGGGGATTAATGAAAAATAATCGGTTTCCCATCAGTCATGCATTTTAGAAATTTAACATCTTTTAAATATGTAACAGTATATCAATCTGCAGCAAATCTAAGTACAGTAAGTTTAGACCTGATTAGAACTTAGCTTGGGGACCTCAATGAACCCATTTGCTTCATGAATGGTGTATAGTAGGTGGCTCTTCCTCTAAGCTCAGCATGGTGTTAAGAAGCACTGTCCTTCATGTGAGATGATCTATGGTCCTATTAATAATAATTAATGCATAGCTTGATAATATTAAGATATACAGTAGTCTCTGGCTAAGAGAACACCCCTCGGGAAGCAAGCAAAGTGTTCTTATAGCCGAAGTGTTCTTTAAGAGGGAGTAGCCACCAGACACAATATGAATCAAAAAATAAATAATGTATTAATTGTCATTACGCACGTACATCAACATATAAAATGAACTGAATATGTATATGTTAATAAGCTATAATAAATAATAAACAGACAAACTAACGTTAATAAACTAACTGTCAAACTAAATTAATACAGCACCCCTAAACATGTTAAAAAATACAGCAGCAGTATACAAGACATGCACATTATTTAACAAAATGGTGAAGCAACTCACCAGAAAGGTGAACACCAAATTGCTCAGCGAATTGTCTGATTTCAGGTTTTTTTTCAAGAGCTCAAACAATTTCCAACTTTTTGCAGCAAGAGAAACAGGGCCGCATTTCGCCGTTTTGTTTACATGTCATTTTGTAGCAGTGAGATGCACTCGTGGAAATCAGAACACAAAACGAGGCAATGATATGACAGCGGTTCTGGAAACATTTAATAAACCAATCAGATGACAGGTCGCTTTTGAAAAGACTGAATAACCATTTTAATTTAAGTTTGATGATGATGAGTTGTCAGGTTACAAAACAATACTGTATCCATTGTGAACGAATTGCTATTGGTGCCAAGAAGGTGTTCTTTGAAGCGATGTTCCTGTTCCTTTAGGCGGAGCAATTACAATGGGAAAAATCAGTTTCACCACAAGGGTGTTCCCATAGGCGAAGTGTTCTCTTAGCAGGTGTTCCTATATGTGGAGACTACTGTGATAATGCTGTTTGTCACTGTGGACCATCTGTAGAGCCATATAAGATGGTAAATGGCCCTACAGTATATAAAGCAACAGCCTATATGCAGTTAGGTCTATGTACAAAATAAATGCAGATACACATAGTAAATGCTGTGTAAACATAATAAAACCAGTAATGTTTGGAGTCCCCGAGTAGCTCACCTGGTATAAGCGCAGCTGCGTGGTGTGCAGGGTGAGTCATTCAGTGCAGGTTTGCACCCTGGCTGTGCGGAGTCGCCGGTCTTTGCTAGGGATTCTGAATTGACTGCTTCCCCTCATTGCTCTACAGCAAACCCTGCTGGCCAGGCGCCCAGTGAGCTCAGAGCAGACACCTGCAGGGCTGACCTTTGTCTTCCAAAGGCCCATAGCTCGCTGACATCCGCGCTCGAGTTCCTGGGTGTTAAAGAGGAAGCTGGCCACTGAACCTTCTGATCTCCTGAATTGTACAGGGAATTGCTGAGGTGAGGAGAACAAATAATTGACATTCCAAATTGGGGAGAAAATCAGGAGTAAAAAAAAGTAATGTTTATTTAAGTATACATTTTTTGTTAAAAGATATTAAGGCCTATGTTTTCAGTAGATTACCTTTTTACTAATTACCAGTTGTGTTTTGAATATTAAAACGATAAATCCCATATTCACTTTTTCGTCAGCTCTTTGCCTCCTGTAAGAAACTTGTGGTAGCAGTTTTGGTTCAGGGTGTCACTCACTCTGTGCAAGTCGCCGACTCTGGATCCAGCAAAAGAGCCCCAGACCATCACGCATCCTCCTCTATGTTTGACAGTTGGTGTCACACACCGAGGAACCATCCTTTCGCCTACTCGACGGCGTACAAAAACCCTGCGTGATGAACCGAAGATTTCAAATTTTGATTCATCAGTCCATAAGACCACCTTCCAGTCTTCAGTAGTCCACTGGCAGTGCTTCATGGCCCAGGCATGCCTCTTTTTCTTATTTTGCCATCTTAGCAATGGCTTTCTTACTGCCACTCGACCTGTCAAACCTGCAGCTCGAAGTCTTCTCTTCACAGTTGAAACTGAGACTTGCTTACTTCGACCAGTGTTAAGCTGTGCTTGAAGCTGTTGTCCTGTGAGCCGCCTATCACGCAAGCTGTTGACTCTCAGAAACTTGTCTTCTGATTCTGTTGTGGCTTTGGTTCTGCCAGACCTCTTCCTGTCAGAGTTTCCTCCAGTTTCCAAGTGCCTTTTGATGGTGTAGGAAACTGTACTCCTGACACCTTGGCGTTCTTTGCAATTTCTCTAAAGGAAAGGGTTATAATGGTCTGTCTGTCTTCCTTTGTTAATTGCCTTTTTCTCGCCATTATGAGAGCAATATACTACTTCCTGCAGTACAATACTGTCCAAATAATGCTTAAGAGGGTGTAGTAACACAGTCTGTTCCAACACTGCTTTTATACAGACAGAGGGTTTGTAAGTAATCAACAAAAGTTGGGACACCTGTAGGAATTGTTAGCATCAACTTTCAAGGCTTAATTTACTTCCATTGCTGCAGAACAGCTGTAAGTTGTTAACCCATTACTTGTTCCCTGAAAAAGGCCTTTTTGTATAACTCTGAAATGTACATTTATTTTTCAGTTTTTGGTAACCTAAACTTTTTTTTTTTTAATCTCTTTTTAACCAACCAAAGACAAAAGATCTGCCCTTGGTCTGATAGGGAGAGCTGTGATGGCTTCCTGCCTTACCTCCCTCTGCCCCTCGTGCTGTATTCTCTGGTCTTGTAGGGCCATCGGTACTCTGGTCCTAGGAATGGCATTCTCCAGGTATTGATGAGACAAGGCATCTGCATTGCCATTCACTCGGACAGGTTGATAACGCACTTCAAAGTCAAATGGAGCCAGCTGTGGTGCACACCTCTGTTCAACTGCTCCCAACTTTGCAGTCTGCAAATGACTTAAAAGGTTATTGTCGGTGTATGCAATGCAATGATGCCCCAACAGGTACTCCCTGAATTTTTCTGAAATAGCCCATTAAAGCGCTAAAAATTCTAGTTTCATGGAACTATAATTTGCCATGTTTTGTTCAGTGGGCCTCAGACCCTGACTGGCATAGGCAATCGGGCGCAATTTGCCATCACACTCCTGAGCCAATACTTCCCCCAAGCCACGGAAAATCAGCATAGGCCAATACAGGTGCAGAAAATAACCTGGCCTTCAGGACCTGAAAAGCATCATCACAAGCCTCAACGTAGTGATTTGCGAGCAAATTAACTTTTGAATTTAGCTTGTGGTGGTGAACTTGCGGGACTATTCATGACACCTCCCCCAAATTTCTACGACTCTACGAAATCTCTATGACTCCCCTTGCAACACTCGCAAGGCGTTTGAGTATTTGGCCCATAGTACTTTATTTCCACTATAAACGAGACAGATTTGTTTCAACAAAAAGATTTCTAGTCCTCTCCATGTTAGCTTAAAATGCTCCAGTGGGCTAGCTGAGTGGTGATGGTGGTGGGGTTGTGTATGCTTCATTTTTTATATAAATAACATTTTTTCTTCATGCATTGTTGCCCAGTGAATGTGTTGATCTTTGTCTTTACTTACATTCTGAATATACACTGAGGAATAGATATATAAAAATGTCAATGCTATGTAGTGTGCATATCTATCTATCTATCTGTCTATCAATCTGTCTCTATCTATCTATTTATCTAACATGCAGAGGACAGATTTACACAGTGAAAATTGATATACTGTTTATATAATGAAGATTACATCTTTTTTTCTCAATTTTCCTAAATCAATCTTGTGGAGAAAAAAAAGGAATCTGACTTTCTGGGGTTTGCTTTACCAGTTTTCTTTTCTTGCAAAACACAATGCCTTTTCTTTTTTCTCTAAGGTTTGGGAGCGCCACCCAGTCCTGGATTAGCTAGAGGTAATATTTGGGATATTTCTTGCAAGTGCTTTGGGGAATGTGAGGTCCTAGACCTGTGTTTTGATTCTTTGCTGTCTGACATGTTGTGGCAAAGTGGGTAAGTGTGTGCAGGTGAAGGTAATACAGCAGTGCAGAAGAAACAGACAGACAACGATATCCAGGTGCAATGGTGTTTATTGATTGTATTTTGTCCAGAGTCTGACAAACAACAGTAAACAATAATGACGCAAAGTGATACAGTGGCGTGTATCACTTTATTTATAATCCCTGGGTTTGTGTACCGTAGCTCCGTCCCTTTCTAGATGGCCGACTTCCACCTAACCCTGGGAATAAACTGTCGTGCCATTTAGTCCAGGGTACTATGTTCCCTTTACACAGCGCCCTCGCAGGTCAGGAGGGAGATCTAATACCAAGAATCATTCTCTGTCAGACATGTTTAGTAATTGACTTGAGCAGTTGCTTGGAGCTGGACAAATAACAGTATTTTTAATGGGTAGTTAAGTTGCTAATTAATCAGTTTTAAGTAATAACTACAGTAGGTAATTGATTGAAATTGTTAGGCAATACATTATTTTTGTTTGCATTTTGTGCCCAGAAGTAGTATATTTTAAACCTATTTGACACATACTACGGTAGTCAAGTGTACGTTTCCCCATACAAATGTGTTTAATGTTATTAAAACTGGTGTATTTGATTGTAATAAGACATGTTCATAGCAAAGTGACATGACGGCTGATCATGTCAATAAAGTAACAGCTCATTAGTGTGCACATGTTTATGCTAGTAGATTGGATTGTGTCTGTCTCGGTTTTACTGTCCAATCCTGTTGTAATACTGTTTTACAAATAGCAATAGTCTTTAATCCCAGTAGATATATACAGATGTGCTAGATCTTGTAGTAGTAAAAAACACTAGTGAAAATCAGTTGTTTTTAAATTCTGCTTATGACATGCTTTATTTTCTGTACCCATATTTCTCACGGAAGGGTTTGCAGCATCACTGGTATATGGGTTTGTACATAATCTTGGAGGCAAATGTTTTTTTTTAAACTGTGTGTAATTTGGCATTTGCAGATTATGTGAAAATCTGGAAAATTCGGTGTATCCCAATTTTAAAATTAAAAAACAAAGAACCAAAAGATTTTGTAATCACATTGAATCCAGTTATCACATGATTAAGAAGCAAGACAATGGGTTGTAAAGCCTTGGTTATCACTCTTTTTAATGCTTGATGTGAAACAGCAGTGTTATGACTAGAAATCATTGGCGTATTGTACTTGAATTTAAGTTTTAAAAAATGGTACACTCCATGAAGTAGGACCTGTATACTGTATTACAAAAAAAGGTTGCATTCATTGCTGTATTAAAGGGTAAGTATTGGGTTGCAGGTATGTTATTTAAACAGTTGTAGCAACACGTGGGGACTTGTAACTCTATTTTATGGAACCCCACTACTTACTCTTTAAGTTCAAGGTACATTTATTTAAAAGCACTTGGCATTATAAAATAAATGGAATGTAACTGTGCCTAATTCTTCTGTTAATGCTGCAAAGCACCCAAAAGCCCAGGATTAGTAAGAAAGGATGTTGGAGGTAAGTCAAGTTGGTCAGTTTTAAGGTTCAGTATTTCTCAAGAAAAAAATACATGTTTGTTTCTTTTGTTATAATTTCTTTTGAAATAAAGCTTTAAGGATATATTCATAAAAATGTTAATTGCAGCACACTTCTTTTCAGGCTATACGTTATGAATGTAGAATCAAATTGCATTTACTTTCATTACTTACACAATGAATTTGCATTATTTATTTCACTTGTAAAATGGTTTGTTTATAATGAAAGTAAGTTTAAGCAGGGCAGTGTTTCAGAAAGAAATATACAAAAGTATATTGTTTTACATTTTAGGTCGAGGTCAAACACTTCCTCTAGCTGGACAAGGAGCCGGTGGAGCACTAAAACCAGTAAGTATCTTGTGATGGGTATAGTGGAAAAACTCTTATGGTATAGTGTGTGTTACTTGAATACATTTTTTTGGCTGAAGGTGCAATAACCTTTAAAATATTTTCTACCTATCATTAACATTATAACATTCCCACAAGTCAAGTGCTGTTGATTTTTTATTTTTCCAGACTTTATTTTCTCTTTTAAATCAGTTAAAGCCCATTTATAGAAATAGAAATACTAAGAGTCATGGAAGACACAGGAGAATCGAATCATGTTAGTTTCTTTAGTATTTCTAAGTTCCGTATAATTGAGTGTTTAATGTAATCATTTTGGATGCTAAAGCCCATTTATCCTGCCCATGTATAATAACATTATCAGTTTGGAAGTACCAGGTTTTCTCTCCTTTTCACTGCCCTGCCTCGTTTCCTATATACAGCATGGAAAGCGAGTGTAAAGCTCAGGTTGGTACTATTGCATGTAACACAGAAAGCAAACTTGCTGTGGCAGGAAAAATGGACTTCATACGAATCAAGGGGGTTGAGCCACAGATGTATATTTTTGGAGCATTCTACAGCATTGGCTAATCATCCTGGATTGCATTAGCCTCCTATCCGTGGTAAATGTAATCCAAGTGGATTCCCTGGTATTATAAAATTATTAAATCCAGCTGCCTTATTTTGGTGGGGTGTAGGTTAATTAAATCAGCCTGAGAGTGAAGTATTTTGTTATGCATATGAAAAGTAACAGGGTTCTTCTTTTTTTTAATTCCATAGATATAAACGATTAAATTAAATTAAATTAAATTAAATTAAATTAAATTAAATTAAATTAAATTAAATTAAATATATTCTATGTTGCCATAGAAGCAGAAAGCTAAATGTATATTGAAAAAAAGATGTCCTTGTAATCTTCATGTACATATGTATGTTTGTGTAAAAAATACATTCCTGTAATATCTACATGTTCCTAGTCATGACACTCCCTGCTCGGCAGCTTCAATTAACAAACCGCCACCATTATCACTCTCACCACAAGCACAGGACAATGGAGAAGAAATAATACATCTAAAATAGACGTGGACAGTCAACCAAACAATGACAAGAACTCAGAAACAATGAGGGTCAGACCAATAACAGAAGAATTTAAAGAAACATTATTAAAAGAACAAGACAATGAAAGTACAAGAACAAAAACAATTTATTGTGTGACAATATATTCTGATCGTTATTATACTATATATAGTACTGTAAAGCCATACATATTTGCAAGCCTTTTATTAATTATTATTTTTGGCACAAATATCAAATTCCACTAACAATACATACTTGGTATATTGCAACAGGTCGCCAACATTTCTGGAGCAGAATAGGTTTTATGGGTGTGATTTGCCAAATATTTTGGTTGCAAATATTTTTGGCTTTACAGTATGCACAAAATGTTTCTCTACTATCTTGTTTCTTTTTACAGACTCTGCCTCCTCGCGCCGGTGTTATTAGCTTATCACCACATCCCAGACCACATGGGCTTAGACTGACACCAGAAATCCAAAGCAAACCTGCAGATCTTCCATTAGGTACACATATACACGAGATGAACTGTACTGCCAGCACTGTGTGTTACAGAACAGGATGTACATCATTGTGTTCTTTTTTTTCATTTTATTGCACAGGTCACAGATTGTTAAATGTTACAATTTCTAATTTGTTTAATGTATAACAAGCCTGCCTGCCTTCATTTTATCTGAAACGTGTTATTTGTATTTTATTTATGTATAGTATATCCTTGATTAGAACTACAGTGTATATATAAAACTATTTCAGGAGTATGGTGGTATAATGTTAAACCAGGTACTATACCAAACAGCAATTTGTTATTGTGGCAAAATGGTAAGTGGTATGTACAGGTGCAGTGCAGTAATCCAACAAGAAACGACAGACAAACAAAGTACGGGTGAAAAGGTTTCTGTTTATTTTAATCCAGGGGTCTGATGACCAAACAGAGACAAACAATGATGGCTGGCAATACACAACGATGTGTATCGCACAGTAAATGATGATGGGTTGTAGTCCCGTTTACAGTAAATAATTATCCCACAAGAACAATAATCCCAAAGCAAATACCCAAACACAAACACGGTCACCTCTCCCAGTGAGTGCTGTAGTGCTGGTTGTGAATTTACAAGGTTATTTTAATGCACAGGCAGTGCGTTGTTGTCCGGGTTTTGTGCTGGCCGTGGGCGACAGCTCCGGATCGTGTTTAGCCGTCTAGTCTAATACTGCACAAGACAAACAAGACGATATAGACAGACTGACAAAAACAAACAAAACACTCACGTTCTTTTTAAACACAGAAATACCGGTCCTTTCGGTTCATTTGCATAACCACAACAAAGGAACAGATAAGGTCGCTTTGACCCCTGTTTATACCGTCACTCATGACCCCTTGGTAAACGATTGCAGCCGCTCCAATCCGCTCCAATCCACGGCTGCCACACAATTTCCCTTCCGGGTCGATGAGTTAGTGTACCGAAGCTCCGCCCCTTTTCTAATGACCGACTTCCTTTTAACCCTAGGAACAAAGTGTCAGGCCAAGTAGTCCAGAGTACTCTGTTCCAGTTACTTAGTGCCCTCGCAGGTCAAGAGGGAAATTTACCACCAAGAATCATTGTCTTTCTGTCACATATCCCACCGCTCAGAGTGGAGCTGAAGGAACACTCGGCTGAATCTACCTTTCCAATTACTCCCCCCTCCTGGGAAAAATAATCTGCATTTTGGTGGTCTTTCCCTGCACGATGTACCATGTGGTACATGAAGGGCTGCATGCCAGATACCACTGAGTTATCCGGGCATTGCTATCCTTCATTGTGCCAAGTAGTCCAGGGTACTCTGTTCCTGTTACTTAGCGACCTCACAGGTCGGGAGGGAGATTTACCACCAAGAATCATTGTCTTTCCGTCACAGTTATCTATGACCTACAAAGAGAGGTGTGAATAGTACAGTAGATGACATTGAGATTTCATTGTTTCTGTTTGTATGATGTATGTACATTAGTCAACGCATTGTCAAAAGCGGTCTGTGCAAGCTGCTTTGTAAAAGCTATAGGTGTTGGTAATTCAACAGATTCAGTTTTAGTTAGTTAGAGAGAAGAATAAGCTAAAACTAGCAAAATAGTTGTATAACTTTTCAGTATTCACAAAATACTGAAAAAAGGCAACTTTGGAGTGAAATGCCAATGCATACAAACAAGTACGCAGAGGAAAAAAAAAAGAAACCTCCTTTAAATGAACTACTGCACAACGCAAGCGATGCACACTACATATCTTCCTTCTGTGATCCCTTCACCGTCCCGTATGCATTGCACTTAAGCAAAAAACAAGCAAGCAAACAAACGTCCACAAGTAACATTTACAAAATAAATTATCCAAAGAAGTTAACATTCTTGTTTACTATTAAAATGACAAAGTTTTAATCAGTTTATCAGTGCGTCTTGAATGCTTTTATGTGATCCGTACTGTGCAGGTGGGTGGGACAAAGTTGGTGCTGCATTGTTTTGATTTAGGTTGCTAAAATCTAGTTTTCAGCATCGGAGGTAAAGTAGTAGAAGTGGACGACAAAAAAAGCAAAGTATATTTCAGCTGATGATCGTTTCAATATTCCAAAGAAACTGTACATGCAGACTGAGGTAATTGTTTTCCATCTTAATGTGTATTTGGAGAAAATACGATCGATCGCTATTTAGCTTCAGAATCACACATTAAACAAAAGGCTACCACAGGGGCCGCTGAACAGAACGTAAAATAAACAGCTTTCAGAAACCAAACAGGATCAGCCCAGACAAAAAGTATTCCTGTCGGCTAGTTAAATCAGTACTAAAACGATCCAGCACAGCCACCTTGCTTCAACCTGTTGCTTACAGAATTTTAGACCCGAATAGCCACGTCTTCTTTGTTTTGACTCGGTACTAATAAAATAAATTATTGGATGGGACAAATAACATGACAACGAGTGTACTGCATACATTTACTTTATTAAAGTATGCCAAATGCCCTTGTGTAACCGAGTTTTTGGGCTGTTTCTAATCGATTTCTACATCTGTATAACTTGGCAAAGCTTTGCCTTAACTTACAACCAATTCAGTGGATGCAGACGTGCAGTCTCAATGTATGGGCAAGTCAACTGCGAGGTGATGCTGCATACTTGCCTTTAACAAATGCCAGCACTCTGTTTTAGTAAGGAAGCAAGTACCACTATTTTTAGGCTTCATAGTGTTCTGAAATACTGTCTACTTAGGTTTATTTAATGTTTAAACAGGTCCGCGAAATCTTAATTTTATTCCGCAACATACCCGTGAAAAATACGTAAATTTACCGCGATTTAAGCAGACCCCTAATTATAAATCAATTTTCATAAACTATGAAAATGATCATGAATATGAATATATATATACAGTGCCTTGCGAAAGTATTCGGCCCCCTTGAACTTTGCGACCTTTTGCCACATTTCATTCTTCAAACATAAAGATATGAAACTGTAATTTTTTGTGAAGAATCAACAAGTGGGACACAATCATGAAGTGGAACGAAATTTATTGGCTATTTCAAACTTTTTTAACAAATAAAAAACTGAAAAATTGGGCGTGCAAAATTATTCAGCCCCTTTACTTTCAGTGCAGCAAACTCTCTCCAGAAGTTCAGTGAGGATCTCTGAATGATCCAATGTTGACCTAAATGACTAATGATGATAAATAGAATCCACCTGTGTGTAATCAAGTCTCCGTATAAATGCACCTGCACTGTGATAGTCTCAGAGGTCCGTTTAAAGCGCAGAGAACATCATGAAGAACAAGGAACACACCAGGCAGGTCCGAGATACTGTTGTGGAGAAGTTTAAAGCCGGATTTGGATACAAAAAGATTTCCCAAGCTTTAAACATCCCAAGGAGCACTGTGCAAGCGATAATATTGAAATGGAAGGAGTATCAGACCACTGCAAATCTACCAAGACCTGGCCGTCCCTCTAAACTTTCAGCTCATACAAGGAGAAGACTGATCAGAGATGCAGCCAAGAGGCCCATGATCACTCTGGATGAACTGCAGAGATCTACAGCTGAGGTGGGAGACTCTGTCCATAGGACAACAATCAGTCGTATACTGCACAAATCTGGCCTTTATGGAAGAGTGGCAAGAAGAAATCCATTTCTTAAAGATATCCATAAAAAGTGTCGTTTACAGTTTGCCACAAGCCACCTGGGAGACACACCAAACATGTGGAAGAAGGTGCTCTGGTCAGATGAAACCAAAATCACCATCACCACCAAGAAACCATCCCCACTGTCAAACATGGTGGTGGCAGCATCATGGTTTGGGCCTGCTTTTCTTCAGCAGGGACAGGGAAGATGGTTAAAATTGATGGGAAGATGGATGGAGCAAATACAGGACCATTCTGGAAGAAAACCTGATGGAGTCTGCAAAAGACCTGAGACTGGGACGGAGATTTGTCTTCCAACAAGACAATGATCCAAAACATAAAGCAAAATCTACAATGGAATGGTTCACAAATAAACATATCCAGGTGTTAGAATGGCCAAGTCAAAGTCCAGACCTGAATCCAATCGAGAATCTGTGGAAAGAACTGAAAACTGCTGTTCACAAATGCTCTCCATCCAACCTCACTGAGCTCGAGCTGTTTTGCAAGGAGGAATGGGCAAAAATTTCAGTCTCTCGATGTGCAAAACTGATAGAGACATACCCCAAGCGACTTACAGCTGTAATCGCAGCAAAAGGTGGCGCTACAAAGTATTAACTTAAGGGGGCTGAATAATTTTGCACGCCCAATTTTTCAGTTTTTTATTTGTTAAAAAAGTTTGAAATATCCAATAAATTTCGTTCCACTTCATGATTGTGTCCCACTTGTTGTTGATTCTTCACAAAAAATTACAGTTTCATATCTTTATGTTTGAAGCCTGAAATGTGGCAAAAGGTCGCAAAGTTCAAGGGGGCCGAATACTTTCGCAAGACACTGTATATATATATATATATATATATATATATATATATATATATATATATATATATATATAATATAATATAGATTTTTTTAATTAGGACCTCCTCTGCTACCTGAACCAATGAAGCCTCAAATGGCTTCTCCTCTGCAACCCATGCAACCGCCACCTTCTTCAAGAACCCTCCCAGAGCCCATGGTACCTGTGATGTCCCACCCTGCAGCTCAGGGGGCCCCAGCGCAGATCTTAGAGCCCCCCCCAATGGCTCCTCCTCGCAGCAGGTCCGCCCATGCCATCCCACAGCCTGGCTCTGTACCAGATGTAAGTACAGTTCTTGAGTTTTGTTCTAAATGATACTGGTATTCTTGTTCTTATGGATTGTTCTACAAGTACAATCAAATTGTATTTTAGCCCATGGTTTCTATATTGTGATGAGGACCATAGCCAGTGCTATGAGTGAATGATTAACTATGTTCAAACGGTAACGCTTTATATTGCGTGGCATAAATTAATATGAAATAGATATGCAAGCGCATAAATTAATATCAAATAGATATGCAATTGCATATTAAATTAATGTTAAATTAATATTTAATAGATATGAAATTGATATTAAATTTACGTTCAATTATTCCTTGTTACTTTCCATTAACATTTAAGTCAGATTAACTGTATTTTCAATTAAACATGTGAACAATGGGAAATTATTACATATTTTCAAGGGTAATAAAACGTACTATAAATGGACGTGATATGCAATTACATTTTCAATCGACATTTGGTTAACATTTAGCAAGAAACCAGCTATTGCATATTTATTAAATATTAATTTAACATTAATTTAATATGCAATTGCATATCTATTTAATATTAATTTATGCCACGCAATATAAAGCGTTACCATTAAAACTGTTGGCATTGTATTCTAGAAAACACTTAACGTAGAGGGACTGGTACACAGGAAACTGTCCTATAGAAATTATAAAGCAAAGTTTATAGAATTCTACTCAACTTTTGATAGGGAAGATAGGATTATAGTGCAACATAGTGTATAAGTGGATTTCAAGGGACAAGGGTCCATATTGATGCACATTTCCTCTGTTTAGTCCATATACAGGTATTTATATTTTCTAAACTGTAGCTTCCTAGCTTCAAGTTAATTGAATTGGGCCCTTTGTTAGAACATGACCCTGTTTATTTGTTATTCATAGGGCATACCCCCTGGCACAGATTATTGAAGTAGCATGTAAAAGGTGCTTGAATAAACAGGGTTGCACTGTACTAACAAGCTGCACACGTGTATTTTAAACAGTAACCCAACATGCATGGAACCAAACTGCTTCCTGTTGCAACACAATGTTCTTTTTTTGAGCTTTACCAAATGTGTTTGACTTACTAGAAGTCCCTAGTATGTTTCTACTGTATTTGTTGTGAAGATTTTTTTTTGTGAGATCCTGCAGGTTTTAGTCTCTTCTTTAACTTTCCTGTTGATCTCTTTCCTTTGTCTGATTTCTGTCTCTCACAAGCAGGAGCAACCCTCAGGTTGACAGGTATTTGATCATTTATAAGTCTTCATTTGATGTTCATATTAAGTATACTGTGGAAGTAATTTGATGTATGAAATATTTTTCTTCATACATTGACATTAGCTCTTTCATACTTTTTATTTCGCTGTTTCCATCAGTTTTAAATTAAACTACACATTTTAAATAAATGTGAATGTGTTCATTCTATCTTACAATAAAATGTTATTTCTAGTGCAGTGGTTCTCAACCTGGGGAGTACGCCCCTCTGGGGGGAGTGTCAAACCCGAGCGTTCTAATAACATAGTAATTATAGCAATAATAAAACATTTCAAAATAACATTTACAAATAAGTCTAGGACTGTTCACACTGGGACTGTTTAGAGGGTTTGGTCCGCACTCTGTACAGTTTGGTATGTTTGGTGTGAAGTGTGAACAACAAAGTCCGCTTGGGAAATGAACCGTACCGAGTCCACCTAAAGAGGTGGTCTTGGTCTGTTTGGCAAACGAACGAGTCTGGTTCGCTTGCTAAACGTAAATGTGAACAACTGCGGGACTCAGTCCTTTTGCATGTAGGAAACAAACTATATGGGCAAAATGACTCGGAAGTAAACATTTTGTGTGTAGTTTAGCTCATATTCTGAGGAAACAAGTACAGCAAAAAACAAAATATGTCCCTGGGAACTTCATTAAGGTTACCAGACAACCGGGAAAGCTGGGTTTGTCTCCGTTTTCAGACTTCATTTTTTGTCCTGGTCGGAAACAGTCCAGTTGTTAAATCGTCCCGGTTTTGCTATTGTATTTTTTATTTATTTATAAGTTGTATGGATTATTTGTTTAATCATTTTGATTGTGTATATCACATTTAAATTGTAATAGCTGATCTATTTTTTTTAATCTGACTTTTTACATTTAACATATTTTGACTAGATGACAATAGAAAGGAAAATGAGTTGTTATGATCTGCAATAAATACACATTTTATTTTATTTTAAACTATTATTGCTTCAGAGTTGCTACAGAGTCAAATACGTCCTAGTTTTTCACTCTGGAAATCTGGTAACCATAAACTACAAGGACAGTGCAAGAAATGTGGATACTGCACTATTCTGCTACTGTAGGCATTCAACAAATGCATTAATTAAATTAGTGAAGTGCTCCTCCGGTGCTTTCTTCCACAGCAATATGTAAGAATCTAAATAATGCTCCCGAGTGGTGCATCCGGTAAAGGCGCTCTGCGTGGAGTGCAGGATGCGCTCTATAGTCTGGACGTCGCTGGTTCAAGTCCAGGCTATTCCACAGCTGACTGTGGACGGGAGCTCCCAGGGGGCGGCGTACAATTGGCCGAGCATCGCCCGGGGGGAGGGAGGGTTATGTCGGCCAGGGTGTCCTCGGCTCACCGCGCACCAGCGACCCCTGTAGTCTGGGCAGGCGCCTGCGGGCTTGCCTGTAAGCTGCCTGAGAGCTGCGTTGTCCTCCAACGCTGTAGCTCTTGGGTGGCTGCATGGTGAGTCCGCAGTGTGAAAAAAGCGGTTGGCTGACGGCACACGCTTCGGAGGACAGCGTGTGTTCGTCTTCGCCGCTCATGAGTCAGCGCAGGGTTGGTAGCGGTGAGCTGAGCCTAAAAATAATTGGCAATTCTAAATTGGGAGAAAATAATAAAAAATAACTGGCAATGACTAAATTAAAAAAATTTTTTTTATCTAAATCATGCTATTAAACTGAAGCAATACTTCAGTACCTGCCATCTTTCAAGATATCTTGCAGGATATTGTAAACATTTGGTTCACAGACCATGTTAACGAGCCGAGTGCACTTGCAAACTGCATTGTGAACACAAACTAACTCGGTCCTGAAAAAAATGGAAAAGGACCAAAACAAAAACTAACTTTAGCTGGCATCCAAATGAACTGTTACTACCATGATTTTTACTAGCACTAAGGCAGCTGATTCTGCTGCTGCCAGTAGCTGCACAAAATAAATTATAAATATAACCACCCATTTCCCTTTCTCTAAACTTAGTCAATTAAATGTAAGTATCTATTTTTTTCTTCAGTTCTGATGTTAAACTACTGGCAGCAGTCTTTTGGGAGTTTCTTACTGGCAGTAGAATTTGTACTGGTAATAGGAAACCCCAAAAAGTAGATTTTCTACTGGTTCTAATCACTCTGTTTTATTTATTTATTTATTTATTTATTTATTTATTTATTTATTTAGTTATTTAGTTATTATTGGAATTAGGTGAGGTGTTCTATGCACGGGATGACACACCCTGCTGCCCTCAGCCCTGATCTCTCCATGTGCTCTCCACCCTGCTGCTCTTAGCCCTGATCTCTCTGTGCTCTCCACCCTGCTGCTCTTAGCCCTGATCTCTCCATGTGCTCTCCACCCTGCTGCTCTCAGCCCCGATCTCTCCACCCTGATCTCTCCATGTGCTCTCTACCCTGCTGCTCTCAGCCCTGATCTCTCCATGTGCTCTCCACCCTGCTGCTCTTAGCCCTGATCTCTCCATGTGCTCTCCACCCTGCTGCTCTTAGCCCTGATCTCTCCATGTGCTCTCCACCCTGCTGCTCTCAGCCCTGATCTCACCATGTGCTCTCCACCCTGCTGCTCTCAGACCTGATCTCTCCATGTGCTCACCACCCTGCTGCTGTCAGCCCTGATCTCTCCACCCTGATCTCTCCATGTGCTCTCTACCCTGCTGCTCTCAGCCCTGATCTCTCCATGTGCTCTCCACCCTGCTGCTCTCAGCCCTGATCTCTCCATGTGCTCTCCACCCTGCTGCTCTCAGCCCTGATCATGTGCTGTCCACCCTGCTGCTCTCAGCCCTGATCTCACCATGTGCTCTCCACCCTGCTGCTCTCAGACCTGATCTCTCCATGTGCTCACCACCCTGCTGCTCTCAGACCTGATCTCTCCATGTGCTCTCCACCCTGCTGCTCTCAGCCCTGATCTCTCCATGTGCTCTCCACCCTGCTGCTCTCAGCCCTGATCATGTGCTGTCCACCCTGCTGCTCTCAGCCCTGATCTCACCATGTGCTCTCCACCCTGCTGCTCTCAGACCTGATCTCTCCATGTGCTCTCCACCCTGCTGCTCTCAGACCTGATCTCTCCATGTGCTCACCACCCTGCTGCTGTCAGCCCTGATCTCTCCATGTGCTCTCCCCAAGCAAACATTTTCCTTTTCTTTTATAGGGTGTGACCAGGGGTAATTGACTTCAATCATTCAATTTCCACCTGACCACATTCCACGCTTTTCTATTAAATTAAAGAATTAAACATTTTAACATGTGGCTGTATAAAAGCAGCCATCCTGGTTCCAGCTTTCTTCACCAAGATGGCCGCCAGCCACAAAACTTTCACACACACGCACACCCGTGCCCCCATGTGCAGAGCTTCTGCTCTGTCACCATGAGATACCGTACTTTTATATTAGAGTAACTACAGAAGAGAAATCAAAAAGCACACGCAGAATGTAACTACGAGTCTTGGAGCGTTATCTCAGAGAACACCAGCTACACTACTATGTTTTATGAGAGAAGAAATCTGTATTTTGAAAAGCATATAATTACACTGTTTAATAATAATACCTACTGGACTGTCTTCATCTTTTAAACCCACATGTGCCGCTTTTCAACAAGGAATATTTTGTGATGGATGAACAAGATCTTTATTATTTTATTTTTTTTATTGCATTTTATCGCACTCCGGAATCCCCCTGGATTACCTGGTGCTGTAAAATATTCTAATAAAATCCAGCAGTGGCAATCCCAGAGGTGTATCAACCAAAATCAACCCGTAGTCAAGCTGACCAACATTTTGAACAAATCGCTTTTTTCTACGTAAACATAAATGTAAAGGAAAACACCGGCCCTTGAATTGAGTTTGTTCGAGTATTAGCTCATAGTGTTTATTGATATCGGTATATTTGAGTGCTCTTAATTTTCTGCACATTGTCAAACATTTCAAATATTAAATGATAGTGACTCCACAAAATATGTAAAACATGCATGTGCTAATTTTTAAAAATCAATATACTGTATGGTAGTTTGTTTTAAAAACGTTTTGTATCAATGAGTGTTACAGACATGGCAATACCGTGTCTATGTAAACCATAGTTCCAAACTTCTCAAGGTTCTTATTTTCTGTACAGGTATGTTCTGTTTTATTCTACTTTTCATGGAGGTCAAAATACCTATACTTCAGGGCTCCCGAGTGGCACATCCAGTAAAGGCGCTCCATGTGGAGTGCGGGATGTGCCCTATAGTCTGGACGTCGCGAGTTCGAGTCCAGGCTATTCCTTTGCCGATCGAGGACGGGAGCCTCCAGGGGGCGGTGCTCAATTGACCGAGCGTCGCCTGGGGGGAGGGAGGATTAGGTCGGCCAGGGTGTCCTCGGCCCACCGCGCACCAGCGACCCCTGTAGTCTGGCTGGGCGCCTGTGGGCTTGCCTGTAAGCTGCCCGAGAGCTGCGTTGTCCTCCAACGCTGTAGCTCTTGAGTGGCTGCATGGTGAGTCCACAGTGTGAAAAAAAGCGGTCGGCTGACGGCACACGCTTCGGAGGACAGCGTGTGTTCGTTTTCGCCCTCCCGAGTCAGCGCAGGGGTGGTAGCGATGAGCTGAGCATAATAAAATAAGTGGCCATTCCAAATTGGGAGAAAATAATAAAAAATAATTGGCAATGACTAAATTTATATATATTAAAAAAATACCTATACTTCATTTATTTAATTAATTAAAATCAATCAGCTATAATGATGCACAGCCTGGATGTTGCTGCACAAGAAGCATCATATTGGTCCATCATCTCCCACAAGGAGTATGTTACATTTACATTGATAAAGAGGCCAGAGCAGGGCTTTAAGAATACCTGGTTGCTGTTAAGCCAATGGAGTGAGTCTATTTTACAACACAGGAAGCAAAAGCAGTTTTGTATCTGTTGCTGGCTGTGCTAACCACATAAATCTGCATTAAATTAAAACAAAGAAGCAAAGGAGTGCCAGTGTTAATTTTACTAGTACAAATAAGAGAGAAGAAAAATAATTTGAAAGCCTTGGTAATCAAAGTTATTGCAAATGTGGAGAAAAACACAGCTAAATATTGAAGTATAATCTAATGAATCAGTACCAAGTTGTTAAGTGTTGTCAACTTAACTTGAAAAAAACACACACAAAAACGGTTCTACAAAAACAGTGACGAAAGCTGATATTTTAATCGAGCTGACAGTACAATGGAAAGACAGTGATTGAAACCCTAAAGATGGGGATATAGTTCATGGGGCCATATGCATGTCGCACTTTACATTTCTATATGCATCTTAAGAATCTCTTATCCAGTTGTGATCAAGCTTGATTGGGACATTATTAGTTCTTGAAAAAATCAAAGTATGGGTGTGTCAGTCTTGCACATACATGTCACACATCACAATTTCTAAAAGGACATTATTATTCCATAAACCTCTAATTGATTCAAACCTGTAGACCACACACATACATATTATTTTAATGTGTATTGGTAGAAACATTGTAATATACTGAATTAAAAATGTACCATGGGCTTGCCATCAAACGATACATACATAAAAGGATAATACATGCAGGGGAATTGTAACTTGTGATGGCCTTTAGGCTGTTTAGTTTATTAGGCTTTGTTTAAATATGTGCAGTAATAGGAGGTGTGTTGGTATTGCATTAGATTGAAGTACCCTTTTTACTCCTCTTCTGGTCATTTTGTATCTATAAGGTAACCTTGGCCTTTACAGTTCAGCTCTTTATTAGAAGCATGTCTTTGCCTTAAATATTAACTAACACAAACTTTGACCAGTACTAGAAACAAGGTAAAATAGAATCATTTGTGTCCTGTTTTCATATAGATGTTGGTCCATATTGAATTCTAAATCACCTCTCAGTCTTAACACACTGTTTTATAATCATACTGTACATTATTAATTGAATCTGTAAACATATGTAACCTATATTTAAAATGCAAGTACTGAGTATTCTTAAACAGTATGTCCTTTAGAACCTTGACTACATTTATATTTTTGTAATGGTCTCATTTAATGATTCACTAATAATAATGTTGTAAGCGACATTTTATTATGTGATTTTATTTTTTTTAAATGCAAAATAATCAATACAATGGACATTTTTTGCTCTTCATTTCACACTTCCAAATTCATTTTACAGGCAATGACCAATGGAGTAAATGGCATCAAAAACGAAGCACAATCAAAAATTGACCTGCTTTCTGGTCCCTGGTCAAAAACCCACTCCTCTGCAAGAAGTGCTTTCCTGCAGCCAGCAATTACTCAACCGCCAATGTTACCAAACGTACGCACTCTGAATTCCAAACAGTTCACTTCAGTAACACAAGGCTTTGTTAGTGGCAAGGAAGCTGCATGTTCTGCCCCACTTTTACCAGCTGTCCTTCCTTGTAGTAAATCCCAGGGAAGCCTGCAAATCTCTCCGAATCCTTTTGCTGTTGTGTCAGATAACCAGCCCTCAAGCATAAACCGTTTCACAGGTAAAACATCTTTTAACCCTTTCAGGTCTGCTAGTCAAGAGTTTCCTGCTGCCCAGGGCTGCAACCCCTTTATTACCACGACCACGTCAACAATGTCTGGGTTTAACCAAAACAAAGCTGTATTTTCCATAGATCCTTTTCCAGAGGATGTCACATTCAAGACAACACAAGCAAAGCCCTGGGTAACATTTGATGATGACTGTGGCATCAGTTTGAGTAGAGCAGGTACAACTTTGGCATCTGAGTGTCATGGGAGCTTGAATGCAAGTCCTATAGACGCACAGAAGCTGTTCCCTGATACAGGTTTCAGCCATAGCAATGACTGGAACACAAGATACACTACTACCCTCCCAGCACATAGACCACTTGTGTCTCCTCCACAACCTAATAACGTAGACCCACAGGTGGTGAAGAAAGCTAATTGTCCATTCCAAAAGGATTTTACAGAAAATTAGAAATGAGGGATTTTGTTTATTTACCTACTGAAAACTAGATGTTGTTATTAAAAAAAAGAAAAAAGTGATAATAAAAAAAAACTTGTGCAATATTTGGTTGTTTGTAACCATACTACTTACTTGGATGTTCTGTTTCTCTACCGCTGCTTAATATTCATGAGGTTATGCCAGCTTATTTATATTTGTTTAAATTAGTATGAATGTTTGTTTAAGTTTTATTTTTTTATTTTGTGCTGCTTGTTACCGTGATGGCAGTCAGTGCTTTAAAAGAGCATTGTACTGCATTTCATTATTATTAAAAATAACCAGTTATAATGCCAGTGTGCTTTTCACAGATTATCAGTCTCTCTGTGTGTTTAAATGAGTATAGGAGATCATCCATGTACTCTGTATGATATTCTGAAAATAAATCTCTGCACTGAAACCTTGAATCATTGGAAAGGCTGCTTAATATGTGCTTAAGCAGAATTTTGACCTGTGAATCTGCCTATTGTACAGCTGGGTGAAATCAACAGCTATTAGCAAAGCAGTGTAATACTGCTGCTTATTCTAAGAATGTCAAGTGCTAATCCTCTGCGTGCATACCGACGGTAAAGGCAAACTGTGCAGGAAGGTGTTCTCTGTGCTGCTCAGATAATCTTGCTTTAAACTTTTAATTTTATACCATGCAATGTTCTGATTATTTTAAGATTGTGTCCACTCGACATATGACATGTACTGTGCTGTTGTAGAAAGTACTGTTCTGTGGTAAGTTCATTTCCCTGTGTTTATTACTACAAGAAACGAAACTCCGATATTCAAAGCAGAATGCACCATTTTAACAAAGTTTGCAAAACAGAGCTTTTACTGATCCTGAGTGGCATTCCTAAATGTAGGCAACTGACAAAGATGTGTTCAAATAAATATAATAACAATAATAATAAACACAAGTTTGGGTTTCTGTGTGTTATTCAATAATAAAACATTTAATTTTTGCGAAATACAGTGGTATACAATCACACTAGCAGCAAAGCATGTCTGCTTTATTGACAGATACTACATATTATTTATGCTGCCAAGATAAAGAGAGGCACTTGATTGTAGAATCAGTGTATTCAGAAGCTAATCAGTGATTACAGATTTGTGTGTTCAAATGTTACCAAAAGTATTTTTATAGTTAAATCCCTCAGTTTTTACCTT